>NC_132922.1:12110714-13360714 GCF_047675955.1 Chlorocebus sabaeus
ACAGGTGCATGGACAGGGCCCTGGGAGGTGCCACCTGACGTGCTTGACTGCAGGTCCAAGTCAAGTCGAGCTGGGCAGCTGCCCACATGCAGTTTTGTGCCATCAAGGCCACCCACCCAGACTTCCCACACCTGGATCACTCTGGCTGTCGGGAAGCACCGTCCCCAGGGAAACAGAGGCACTGGGGGAGGGGCAGTGGGCACAGAGGAGGGCTGAATGAACTGGGGTCCCAGGCTCAAATGCCCTCAGCCCTGACCAAGGCCCACCAGCCCTCCAGCTGCCCTGGGGACCACCCTGAGTGACTCACTGCGTGCAGGCTGCAGTGCTGACAGCTGGGTGCTGAGTGTCCCTGCGTGGGATGCACACAGGCCACACCCACAGCAACACTGCTGTGAGAAGTGGTGGCCTAGAGGGTCCTGCCACCTCCTCTGCCTCCACAGACACCTGGCAGGGAAGAGGGCAGCACAATTACTCCCCTTGCTCTACAGGCAAAAAAAGAAAAAAAACAAGACGAGAGCAGGGTTTGTGGGCTTGCAGCCCTGCAGGAGGGAGGTGGGTAGACAGGGGAGTTTTTACTGGGGTCGGGGGCACTCGGGTTGTGCTATGGCGTTCCAGCTAGCCCAGGGAACAGAGCTGGAGGTTGCAGCGACAGGGCTGGATGGGCAGAGGCGGCTCTGCCAGCTGTCACCATGCAGGGGGCCTGGTCCATCTGGCAGCTTCCCCACCAGCTGAGCTGAGCGCTCTCGCTGCTGTCCCCTCTGCCTGGTACTCTTGTCCCCTCTGTCCCTGGCTACTCCTCCTGCCCTTCAGGTCTCTTTCTCCGGCAGCTTCTCTGACTCCCCAAGTCTGGTGAGGAGAGTCAGGGCCAGACCAGCTCTCCACCAGGCACAGCAGGCCCAGGGCCAGAGCTGTGAATTTTCAGGGGCCGACGGAAATGTTTTAATTATTTGTTTAATCATAAGGGAAAAAATGGATATAACCCAGCCTGGCTTGTGGGTACTGACACAGTTGCAAAACACAATATTTAATACTTTTTCTGGAGGAGAGGACCCATGAAATTCACACTGGGTCCCTTTGAGCCTTGTGTCCCTCCTGGGCATGAGTCTCAAGTGTTGTGATGGTCTGCTCACACGACTGCCTTCTCCACCAGACAGTGGGCGCCGGGAGGGCAGGGGCGTGTCTTACATTGTCAGAACAGGCAAGCAGTAAGCATTTGCTAAATAAATAAATGCTTATAAATAAAAAAAACAGTTAGCATTGATTGCTAGTTAGTGATAGTTAGCAATCCTCACCCAGGGCCAGGCACTGTACTGAGCTCTTGTGACACAGACACATTGATAGTATCCCCATTTTACAGAAGAGGACATCAAGGCAATGAAAGGTTAAACTTGCCCATGTTAAACTTGGGATGTCTGCATTCCAAGCCTGCTCTCTGAACCACTGGCCCAGAATGTCACCACAGAAGGTGGTGCAGCTGGTGGAGGTATGAAGAGGCTGAGTCCAGGAGGAACACCCTCCCGTAGACAAGGGGCAAGCAGGCTATGTCAGCCCATGAGTTCTGGCCCATGGATCGGTGCCCTCAGGAGCTGCAGCGCTGCCCCAGCCTCCCTTCTGAGTGCACGGCCAGTTCAGGCCATTCCTCCACGTGGGCAGCAAACACTGAGCCAGATTCTGTGCTCAGGGTGTTGGTGACAATGATGGCTAATCGGAGCTTACATCTACTGAGTGCCAGCTCACTGCAACCTCCACCTCCCGGGTTCAAGCAATTCTCTTGCCTCAGCCTCCCGAGTAGCTGGGATTACAGGCACACACTACCATGCCTGGCTAATTTTTTTGTATTTTTAGTAGAGACAGGGTTTCACCATGTTGGCCAGGCTGGTCTCAAACTCCTGACCTCAGGGGATCCACCCGCCTTGGCCTCCCAAAGTGCTGGGATTACAGGCATTCATCACTGCACCCAGCCAAAAGATTAGAATTTTATCAGGCAGAGAAACAAGGAAAGGCGTTCCAGGCTGAGGCACAGGCTGAGTAAGGGCTCAGGAATAGGAGAGGCCTTGGGGGGAAGCCCTAGGAGTGCAAGTGAGGCCTGCAGGAGATCTGCGTCTGCAACCACTGGGGAGCCGGTGATTTAAGATTGGGAAGCTGCAGTCTGGCAGTCACTCGATGAACGTTTATTGAGCATTTATTAGGAGCCAGGCACTGTAATAGGTGTCGGGGACGGAGGTGACTAAGGCACAGTCACCCACAAGAGTCTGGCCAAATCTCTGCATGCCTAAGACTGTCCCCCTCGGTCAGGGGCCCACGTTGTGTTCCTGGCACCCTGGCTGACCCACTTTGTAACCTGGATACCACGCCTGCACTCCTTGGAGTAGCCTTCTTCCATAAAATGAGCTTAACTGCACTTGTCACCTGGTGCAGAACTCTTTGAGCTCTCGGGATGAAAGACTGTGTAAAAACGGAGCCTTTGTCACCAGACTGGGTGGGGTGGAATAGGGAGCCCACATCAGATCCCCAAGGGTGCAGAGAAACAGCCCCTAGGAGTTGGAGGGAGGGTTGCCAAGCTCCCCTGAGGTTACCACCCTCTGACAGCTGCCAAGCGTGTTCCTACAGCCAGAATGCCTGACATGAAAGTCCCCCGCCCCCGCCAAGGCCTGCCTGTGATGGTTAAATGACAGACGCCGACACCCTGGCTGCTGACTGATGCTGACAGCAGGGAGGGACGTGGAGGTGGCCTGGGTTGCAGGCAGGTGTCTGGAGGCTCTTCCTTCACTCTTGTGTTCATAGGACGCTGAGCACCCACCACGACCTGTCACTGTCCAGTGTCCATGGGGGAGGCAGACAGGCACACAGCACAGTCCACCATCACGTGGGGTGTTAGAGGGGAGGCCCTGCTCTCTGGCAGCACAGGGAAGCCCACCTGACAGAGGATGGGTACAGGACAAACCAAGGGCCCAACCTCCTCCCTTCTCCCCGCAAAGATCATGGTGACAAAACCCCTTTGTGATGAAGTAGTTCAGATGTCCTTTCCTCAGGTGACCCTCACGCAAGAGGAAATGAAAGCCAGAGAGCCCCGTTGACTTGTCCAAGGCCACAGAGCCCATCGGTGTGGCACGCAGGCCAGTTATCATTATTCCGATTCCTTGGCTTGTGGCTTCATCACTCTAATCTCCGCCTCCGTGGTTACGTTGCCCTTTCCTGTCTTCTCTGCCTCTCTTTGGTTTTTTGTTTGTTTTGAAACAGTCTTGCTCTATCACCCAGGCTGGAGTGTGGTGGCTTGATCTTGGCTCCCTGTGACCTTGACTTCCCAGGCTCAAGCTATCCTCTCACCTCAGCCTCCTGAGTAGCTAAGACTACAGGCACACACCACCATGCCTAGCTAATTTTTTGTTTTTGTTTTTCTTTTTTAGAGATAGGGTCTCACTATGTTGCCCAGGCTGGTCTCAAACTCCTGGGCTCAAGTGATTCTCCCACCTCAGCCTCCTGAGTAGCTGGGACCACTGGCGTGAACCATCATGCCCAGCTATTTTTTTCTTTTCTTTTCTTTTCTTTTCTTAAGAGATGGGGCCGGGGGGGAGGGGGGCGGTGGTCTCACTAATTTGGCCAGGCTGGTCTCGAACTCCTGAGCTCAAGAGATCCACCTGCCTCAGCCTCCCAAAGTGCTGGGATTACAGGCATGTGCCACAGTGCCCAGCCCCTATCTCTCTCTTAATGGGATACTTGTGTTACACTTAGGGCCCACCCTGATAATCTAGGATAATCTCATTTCAGAATCTTTAGTCACATCTGCAAAGTCTTCGAATGTAGGTAGCAGTCACAGATTCCAAGCATTAGTACTGAATTCCTGTGGCGACCATTATTCTGCCTGCTCCCAGCCCCCAGAGGACGCAGAGTTTAAGAGGGGCCTGCCTTCAGTCAGCCTGTGGGCATGAGCCTCACACATCCACTCAGCACATCCTGGGAGGGGACCTGGACTCCTCACCCCCCACAAGGCCAGAACCCCCTGTCTGCCAGGAACCCCAGAGAGGGGGAAGCAGGCTGTGCAATGGGGGCGGTAGGATGTGGAAACCACAGAAGTGGTTAGGACAGAATTCTGGAGTTAAGCATCCCAGAGATGAGGAGTCAGAAAGGCCCTTCCCCTACCTGGATGCTGCCCCTATGTCTGATTTGAATTCTCCTTTCATTCCTCCATTTAGCAGACACTCAGACCAGAGCCAGGCTCGGTACTAGGCTCTGGAGAGCTTGTCCATGTCCTCAAAGAGCTTGCAGTCTAAACCTAGGAGTGATAATGGCCAGCACCAGGGTCTCCAGGAGGCTGGAGGAGCAGGAGACTCCTCTCTTTCCAGAGCGGGCAATGTAGGCCCAGGAAAGGGGACTGGTTTTGTCTGGAGTTGGGCTGAAGCCACTTTAGCATGAGGATTTTGCCTTTCCTCAGTCCCCCGACCCCAGAGCCTTCCTGTGCCTTCCTGTGATTTTGTCATTCTTGTCTCGTTTCCTCTTGGTATTTTCAAAGTAAAATAACGACTGTTCATCTTCCCTTAGAAGGGCTGGCACAGAAAGTGATTCATCCCAAACTGTGCACCTGCTCTATCTGTACAGTTGGCGGGTGGTGAGCCAAGGAACAGGACCCCCGGAGTCAGGCGGCATTTTACTCAAATGCTAAGCACTCGTTCCAAGTTTGAGTAAGGTAGAACAATGAGTGGCCAGTCCTGCCTTCCCACAGCTCAAGTGCAGCAAGCACCGTCCTTAAAACAGAAGAGCTGGCTGGGCGAGGTGGCTCATGCCTGTAATCCTAGTACTTTGGGAAGCCGAGGTGGAAGGATCACTAGAGCTCAGGCGTTCGTGACCAGCCTAGGCAAACATAGTGAGATCTCGTCTCTATTTAAATAAAATAGAAAATCTATTTAAGACAAACAACAGAAGAGCTATCGTGAAACTTGGGTGCTCTGGGTAAAGCTTGGGAAGAGGCAGGCCCTCCCAGCATGTCTGGAATCCCAAAATTAGCAACCTGTTTCCTTGTCTGTAAAATGGGTGTAGACATGGTCGGCTAAGAGGACAACAGCACCGGTGCCGGGTGTTGAGCAAGCCCTCGACAGCCTCACCGAGAGCGCACCAAGGGCCACCCGCGCGCTGCTGCTCCGGGGACTCCCACCTTTCCCTCGGGCGCCGGCCTGGTGAGCCAGCCTGCGGGCGCGCGTGGGGGCGCTCGGAGCGGTCTCAGGTGCTCTGAGCCGCCAGATCTGGAGTCCAGTGCCCTACCGAGCCCGAGCCCCAGCACAGCCTCCCGTCGCGTCTTCCCGCGGCCTGGGGGTCCCCGCCCGCTCAGCGCCTCCCACGCGCGGACTCCTAGGCTGAGCGTGCAGGGCAGCTGGGCCCACGCGAGGGCGGGGCGAGCCGGGGCTTTGTGTTCAAACCGGCCAATGGGTGGCGGCGGTGGGCGGCAACGGCCGGCAGGGCCTGTCCAATGGGCTGCGGCCTGTCAGCGTTGACTGACAGGCGCACACATACACAGTCGGCCACACGCGCGCCGCCCGGCCCCACTCGCGCAGCGCGGGCCTCCGCCGGCCGCATTGTCCGCCCGCCCGCGTCGTCCCGCGTCGCCGCTCTTCGCGTGCCCGCGCGCCCTGGGCCCGGCCGCCGTCTCGCCCTGCGCGGAGCACCGCCCGCAGGATCCCCACGCGGAAAGGGGGCGCGCCCCGGCGGCGGGCGCGCCTCGAACGCCCCCGGCCGGGTTAGGAGCCGCCGCGGCAGCAGGTGAGTGCGGGCGAGCACAGGAGAGGGTGAGGGGCCGCGGGCTGGCCTGACCCCGTGTCACCGTCGGGCCGCTTGGGCGGGGCCGCCCGGCCAGGCCTGCTTCCTCCTCTCCGGGCCGCGCTGGGCCGGCTCCAGTCCCCACCCGGGTCCGCGGCCCGCGCCGTGACTCACCTCCCGGCTCCCGCCGCGCCCGCCGCGCCACTGGTCAGCCGGGAGGGCGGTGTCTGCGGGCGGGACTTCCCGGGCAGCCTCCCGGGAGGAGGAGGGCAAAGGCCGGCTGCCCCAACCCGGCCCCGGGCAGCGCCTACGGTTTTGTGCCAGACAAGCCGTTTCCAGGGACAGGCAGTTCCCAGCCTCTGCCTGTCAGAACTCAGGGCCTCGGAGGAAGGCCTGTTTTGTTCAGTTCGAAAACAAAACAAAACAAAACAAAACAAAGCAATGGGGGCCGCGTTGTGACTTAGAGAGCCTTGAAGGCGCGCCTTTGGTGACAATTTCTGCAGGTTCGGCCTGTGGGAATGAAAGCAGGGGGAGTTAGCACCGGCCGTTTGGCACGTCCCACAAGGGCGTGTGGCCTGACTGTGCCCAGGGAGTGGAAATGTCACGAGGAAGATGCCCCAGATCTGGGTTAAGTCTGAAGATGGATGGAGATGTTTGTGATGGGGAAGGGCGGAATTGAGAAAAGCATGTCGCCCAGCTGAGAAGTGGGGAAGGATGCTTTAGGTGAGCGTTTCTTAACTGATTGTTGGGGAGGAGGGGGCGGGGGTGGTGTCTGTTCTGATGCGCAGTAGTAGATTTCAGCTCCTAGAGGCTCACTTCTTGTTTTGGAGAATGGGGCCTCGACCTTTTTCATCTTGTGAAACCCAGACTCAATGGTAAACTGTTTTGTGATGCCAGGATACCTCAGGAAAGACTAAGAGGCATCTCTGGGAGTTCTGGGAGGGCAGAGGCGGGTGCTGACAGTTTTCAGCACTCCCCCCTCAACCTCCATCAGAATATTTAGTTCTTCCCAGCAGCAACTTGGGTATGGTATAAACGTGTTGCTTTGTTTCTGCCCTGGGCAAAGGTGTCACCTCCTTCAGCAGGACAGGGGCTAAGAGGAGTCCCTGTGTGGGCAGCTGGAGCCTTCAGGTAGGGGCGGCACAGGCCAGGGCAGGGAGGGGGGAGGGGGGATTACCTTATAAGGACAGGAATAGAGACAAGGACCCAGGCCAACTTCCTGCTTTTCCTACTACCAATCGGTCCCTTTTCCAGCACCAGCTAAAAGTAGGGGGGGGATGCCAGATGGGCATCTGACCTGGGAATACGCCAAGAAGGCCAGGACATGAGGCTGCTTGTGTTTCAGAGGAGGACTTTCTAGCCGGACTAACCAGACCTTCGGGTTTCTGCAGCCTGGATTGGGAAGTGTACTTCTATACCTGCCACACAATCCAGAGAGCTGGTCATTTAAGTATCAACCAGGAATATTAGAAGTGATCAAAAGTCACAAGCAAGTGCTAGGAATTCTCAAGTGACTTTGTCATACAGGCCAGCGGAGGCACTAACGTTGAGACTCCTCATGTTGGCAGTCGAGGACTTTGAATTTGGGTGTCTAGACCTTAGCGGTTCATTAATCTGCCTCCAGTCACAGAATGCCACCTTTTGCCAGATCTTTGCACTCTGGCTTCCTTTGTCCTCATTATCAATTCCAGAGCCTTGATCTCTGCCCCACATGGTGACCGGCACTGACTGTAACTCATGCTGCCCTCCTCCTCCCTATGTTGTTAGTTTGCTAACAAATATTTGTTGTGTAACAAGTTTGTATACAGCCTTGCTTTGCACATGTGTGGGGTAAAAAAGATTCTAGAATCTTCAATACATTCCTGAAACAACTGGAAAACTTTATGGCTGAGTAGAAAGACCCAGGCCCTACAGCCAGTCCGAGCTGAGCCCAAACCCTGGCTTTGTCACTTACAGGCTGGGGACTGTACGCAAGTTACCCATTGCCTCAGTGTCCAGGTTCTTCCCTTGTAAATGGGAGTCATGATACCTACCTTGCTTCTAATAATCATAAATGGGGTATACAAGGAGCCTGGACCCAGCAGACACTTACCATTTTATCATCATCTTACCAAGATGTGGCGGCACAATGTGCACCATGGGGACAGAGGGCGAGCACCATTAGGACGTAGGTGGGAGCCTGGCCAACGTGGTGAAACCCTGTCTCTACTATAAAAAACAGAAAAAAAAAAATGCTTTTGACTGAGCGTGGTGGCTCATGCCTGTAATCCCAGTACTTTAGGAAGCTGAGGTGGGCGGATCACCTGAGGTCAGGAGTTTGAGAGCAGCCTGGCCAACATGGCGAAATCCCCTCTCTACTAAAAATACAAAAATTAGCCGGTCACAGTGGCGCACACCTGTAATCCCAGCCACTTGGGAGTCTGAGGCAGGAGAATCACTTGAACCGGGAAGGTAGAGGTTGCAGTGAGCCGAGATTACCCCACTGCACTCCAGCCTGGGCAGCAGAGCGAGACTCTGTCTCAAAAAAAAAAAAGAAGAACAACATAGGTGGGGTCTACATGGGGAAGGTTTTCCATCAAGGTTCGCTGGGGCCCTCCATCAACGAGCGTATGTCAGCAAAGGGACACAGCTAGAGCGAGACTGGGAGAAGTCTCTAGGGAGAAGGCAGGTGGGATGGCTGGACGACCGGGGGTGCAGGCAGTGACCAGAAGTTTGCAGGTGCCTGTCACGTGCCAGAGTCTCTGCTACTTGTTAGAGGTCGAGGAAGACCCAGTGCAGAGCTCAGCACCACGAAGGGTAAAGACAAGGAAACTGAAAATTGGGAAGCCTGTGGAAAGTGCCCTGGAAGAGGCTCCAGAGTCACTAAGTGAACCCTAGGCCGGGCATGACTCCAGCCGATGCGCAGTGCGGGAGTGCTTCACAGATCCCTGCCTTGCCCCCCATCAGGGTTGTTCAGACTGAATGCCAGGGGTCGGGGGGTGGTCTGTTCTCGGCTGTGAGGTGATGCCTCCATTCCACCTCCTCCAGAGGGGAGCTGGGGACAGCCCCAGGCCTCACATCCAGTCCTCCTCCTCCTTTCTCTCCTTAGATTCTCTTCAGGGGAAGAGTCCACATCCCACCTCATCATGTCCCGAAGAAGCCAGCGCCTCACGCGCTACTCCCAGGGTGACGATGACGGCAGCAGCAGCAGCGGAGGGAGCTCAGTGGCCGGGAGCCAGAGCACCCTGTTTAAAGATAGTCCTCTCAGGTAGGGACCCGAGGGAGTGCCACAGCCCCTGGCGACCCCACATGCTTTTGGTCACTGCCCGCACGCCCTCTAGTCCAGCCATCGCCCTGCCTTCTTGTTGCAACCTTCATGGACAGAGATCAAAGGACGTGGGCCCCCGTCCAGTCAAGGGGGTCCTGCCTTGCTCCATGTGTATGAGCACGCAGCACCCCTTCTTCTCCCCGCGACTGTGAGCCGGGCTGCTGCCCTGATGCTTAGAAAACAGGAAGTGGCAGGCCAGGCACGGCAGCTCACACTGATAATGCCAGCTCTTTGGGAGGCCAAGGTGGGTGGATCACCTGAGCCTGACCAACATAGTGAAACCCCATCTCTACTAAAAATACAAAAATTAGCCAGGCGGTGGCGGGCAGCTGTAATCCCAGCTACTCAGGAGGCTGAGGCAGGAGGATCACTTGAACCTGGGAGGTGGAGGTTGCAGTGAGCCGAGATCATGGCATTGCACTCCAGCCTGGGCGACAAGAGCGAAACTCCATCTCAATCTCAAAAAAAAAAAAAAAAAGGAAACAAAGAAAACAGGAAGTGGAGAGAGGCAGCTTCAAGCATAAGCCAGGCCGGAAACCCCAAAACTGCAGGCTGGGCTCACAGGAACCCCCTCTGCTCTGGACGGGCATGTCAGCCTTACCATCCTTCCTGGCCCCACGCCCGCATGTCTCACCACCTGTCCGGCCTCAGCAGCTGGCCAGCGACACGGCTGAGGACAAGCGCAAGTCCTCAGGCCACTGGGAAATGGGCTGCAGCGGCAGCTGCCTGGTTGTCCTGCCCTTCTCACAGACATGGGGCCCAGAGGACAGGCCCTGAGGCTTTGGCTAGCTCCGAGGCCAGGCCAGGTCTGTCTGGTTTCAGTGGGTTATAAAGTTTGAATCTGGCTCCATCCCTAGCTGCCGCTCCCTGTCTTGCCCATCTGCTGGTGAGATTCAGAGATAACAGGAGAGGAAGTGCCAGCATTGGAAGAGTCAGGGGAATGGCAGCTGCAAGTTGCCTAGCAACAAGGGAACCTGCACTAGGCAGGGCTGCAGGCTGTGGCTTTCCTTCATGCTTCTGGCTGGGCTCACCTCCCTGCTCCCTGCCTCTGCCCTCACGGTTGTCCCACAGGACCTTGAAGAGGAAATCCAGCAACATGAAGCGCCTGTCCCCAGCACCACAGCTGGGCCCATCCTCTGATGCACACACCTCCTACTACAGTGAGTCGCTGGTCCGTGAGTCCTACATCGGCACCGCGTTCCCGCCCAGGAGTGCCCTGGAGGAACTGCACGGTGATGCCGACTGGGGTGAGTGTGGAGCCCTCTTCTCCTGGGGCTTTGCTTCCTCCACCTCCTGCAAGATACTCCTCACAGTGTCCCCTGCAGTCCCCGGGATTCCCTCCTCAGAGCACCTCTCTGCCCAGGCCCCACTTTTCAGAAGCTCTTGGAGGCCCAGAAGAGCCCCTGGTTCTTCCCTGCACAGGCGAGGACCTGCGGGTGCGGAGGAGGAGAGGCACGGGCGGCTCGGAGAGCAGCAGGGCCAGCGGGCTCGTGGGGCGCAAGGCCGCCGAGGACTTCCTGGGCTCTTCCTCGGGCTACTCCTCTGAGGACGACTACGTGGGTAGGTGATGCTTCCTCCCTCCCGAGCAGATCCGAGGCTGCTGGGAAGCCTCAGGAAGGCTGGGCAGAGAGCCCCGGGGAGCTGGAGAGAGGGCAGCATGTGGTAGGCACGCTGCCCCTCCCATGCCCGGCGCTGGATGCGCTCCAGCCTGGCCTGCGGTGGCCCCTGGCGCCCTAGGCTGCGACCGCCCCTCACTTCTCTGTCCTCCCCATCCCACAAGTCTGTGGCAACCTAAGGCCAACACCCTTGCATTCAGGCCCATTCCAGCACTTTCCCGTGGGGCTCCACACACGGTGGGTGCTCAGTCATTCTGAGTGGTGTGCATGTCAGACCCCATCATCTAGTTCTGAACAGAAGCTTGAGGGGTGGCTGGTGAGGAGAGGGATGCAAACAGGAAGCTGTCAGAGGAAACAGAATGGTCTGTGTGGGGCTGCGGGGATGTGAAGGAGGATAGGTGACTTCTGGTCTTGGCTCACGGAAGACAGTGAAGGAAGAGGCTTGAAAGTGACAGAGACTGAGCCAGTGTCCTTGTTCCCTGCAGGCTACTCGGATGCGGACCAGCAGAGTTCCGGCTCACGGCTCCGGAACGCCGTCTCACGGGCGGGCTCCTTACTCTGGATGGTGGCCACTTCGCCAGGTGGGCTGCAAGCCGTGCCCAGTTACTTCCATTCTTGGTGGTAGTGCTTTCTTACCCATCTCTCTGCAGTTGGGCATCCTGCCCATGCAGAGAGACTGTAGGACTGTCGGGGAAAGGTCATTCTAGAATAATCACTGGGAGCCCAGGGCTGTGGGGACCCCCTCGCATGGAAGGGAAGGAGCAGCTGCAGAGCAGGACAGAGGGTGTGGGCAGGTGGGATCCCAGGAGCTGGGTCCTGGTAGGGCAGGACAGAGGCATACTGGCAGGTGGGGGTGGGGTGGGGGCAGGGAGGACGACAGACGGGACAAGGGAGTGGTGCCCCCAACCACCATGTGGAGCCTTAGGCTTGATGGTCATTCTCCTAGGCCGGCTCTTCAGACTTCTCTACTGGTGGGCTGGCACCACCTGGTACCGCCTGACCACAGCTGCCTCCCTCCTTGACGTCTTCGTTTTAACCAGGTGAGCGAGACTCCACCCTTGCCAATCAATCACAAGGCCCTGGGGTGAAGGGACTGATAAAGTGTGTCAACCTATAATGTTCGATTCTCTGAGGGTTTTCCCCAGTTTCCCTGGACCTTTTATTAGTGATCATGGAGTAGCCTCCCCACAGCCCACCCCAGCCTGACAGAGGATAGACTCAGAGTCAGGTTTTCAGGTTTTTCTCCCCAAATCGATAGCCCTTTGAGACAGGATTCCAGAGCATGGATTTTTTCTTCTTGGACACATTCAACTAAACACCACCCTAGTCCTGCTGTGCCTGGCTCTCAGACACATGATGGCTTTCCTCCTGCAGGGGAGGCTCACTGACTCCAGGCAAGAAGTGGGGTTTCCCAGAAAGTCCATCTTCCTTCCTGGGCCTGGGACAGTCTGACCCCCCGAGTTCCCCACTCATGGTCAGAGCCACAAAGAGGCTCTGCCTGAGGATGCTATGGGTTCATTCCCCAAGTCCCTAAACCAGCAGAACCAGGACTTGGCAGAAGAAAGAACACGGAACCCAGAAGTCAGGATCCCTCTGGCCACAGTCCAGGTCTGGGCAGAGAGGACAGCTGGCCACACTGAAACAAGGGGCAAGGATGGGTTTGTGTCACCAAAAACAGGTTCCTTGTTATTAAGGAGTTACTTTTTTTCTATATTTGCATACTTAGAGGACCTGTCCATATAAAAGTTTTCAAGTTTTTCAAAGACCACACTATTTTTAATAACATCCATAAAATTCAGTAAAAATTGCCCCATCACTCTAAGACCTGCCCAGCAGGAAAGGCTCTGATGTGTCCAGGCTGGCCCTGGCATGGTGAGAAGCTCAAAGCTATCCTCCTTAGCTCTAGTTCAGCACCCAGGAAAACATCTCAGGGTACTCCCTGGGGGGAACGTGGAGGCCTGGAGCTCCCCTCACGCGTCTGCCTCCCCTGTCCTGCCGTTCCATGTGGTCTAGGCGCTTCTCGTCCCTGAAGACGTTCCTCTGGTTCCTGCTGCCGCTGCTCTTGCTGACATGCCTGACGTATGGTAAGCCTGCCTGGGGCGAGTGGAGGGAGGCACAGAGATGTGTTCACCAGAGGGTGGTGACCCTTGGCAGGCAGGGAAGGGGCAGGATGGGGTGGGGTGAGCCCGTGCCTGGGCAGGGCCTGAGTTCTGGACCCTGGATCATCTCTGCATGACCCTCCCCACCTCTCCTGAGCCTCCTTTGCGCCGCCCTGGGCAGGAGCACACCCTAGTGCTGCAGCATTGGGTGAAGAGTGGGATGCCCTCCCGTTATCATTAGCAGTCATCCTCCCTCCACTCCAACAGGGACATCGGCTGTGAGGGAGTTATTTTTACAAGATGAAGTTAAATCTTGAGCTGTCTTTAAAGTAAAAACAATGAAGCAACAAAGGGAAATACATGCTTTTTTTTTTTTTTTTGGACGGAGTTTTGCTCTTGTTGCCCAGGCTGGAGTGCAATGGCGCGATCTCAGCTCACCACAACCTCCACCTCTCAGGTTCAAGTGATTCTCCTGCCTCAGCCTCCCGAGTAGCTGGGATTACAGGCATGTGCCAACACACCCAACTAATTTTGTATTTTTAGTAGAGATGGGGTTTCTCCATGTTGGTCAGGCTGGTCTCGAACTCCTGACCTCAGGTGATCCGCCCGCTTTGACCTCCCAAAGTGCTGGGATTACAGGCATGAGCCACCGCGCCCGGCCATAAGTGCCTCTTTTTACACCAGTCACTTACCAGCTGCCCTGAATCATCCCAGGCGCTAGCACAGGCCTGCCTTGGTTTTTTGTTTGTTTTGAGACAAAGTCTTGCTCTGTCACCCAGGCTGAAGTACAGTGGCATGAACACAGCTCACTGCAGCCTTGACCTTCTGAGCTCAGGTGATCCTCCCACCTCAGCCTCCCAAGTAGCTGGGATTACAGGCACGCAGTACCATTCACAGCTAATTTTTTGTATTTTTAGTAGAGACGGGGTTTTACCATGTTGGCCAGGCTGGTCTCGAACTCCTAACCTCAAGTGATCCACCCGCCTTGGCCTCCCAAAGTGTTGGGATTACAGGTGTGAGCCACTGCACCCAGCCCTTTCTTGTTTATATAGGCATTTTGTGTTCAGCTTTTCACTTGACAGCTTTGCTAGTTTCATATGAATTGCCTGTGTGACTCTCAGCTCAATTTTAATGACTGTACCAATTAAAGATTGTGTTTTATTATTTCTTGAGAGTTCGTTTAATAAGCTTAATATCATTTAACTTGTATTTCTTTTATTAATAACAGGGTACAACACTTTTCCAAAAGTTAGCTTCCTTTTTGTGTTTGCTATTACAAGAACAGCTGTTTCATATCCAGTGGAAACTGAGCACCGCCCTTAAAATAATAATAATGCTTCTTTTTTTTTGAGACAGAGTTTTGCTCTGTCGCCCAGGCCCAAGTTCAGTGGCACAATCTTGGCTCACTGCAACCTCTGCCTCTTGGGTTCAAGCAGTTCTCCTGCCTCAGCCTCCCGAGTAGCTGGGATTACAGGTGCATGCCACCACACCCAGCTAATTTTTATATTTTTAGTAGAGATGGAGTTTCGCCATGTTGGCCAGTCTGGTCTCAAACTCCTGACCTCAAGTGATCCACCTCCCTCGGCTTCCCAAAGTGCTGGGATTACAGGCCTGAGCCACTGCGCCCAGTCAGTGATTATTATTATTATTATTTTTTTGAGACGGAGTCTCGTTCTGTCACCCAGGCTGGAGTGCAGTGGCGTAATCTCGGCTCACTGCAAGCTCCGCCTCCCGGGTTCACGCCATTCTCTTGCCTCAGCTTCCTGAGTAGCTGGGACTACAGGTGCCCACCGTGCCTGGCTAATTTTTTGTATTTTTAGTAGAGACAGGGTTTCACCATGGTCTCGGTCTCCTGACCTTGTGATCTGCCTGCCTCAGACTCCCAGAGTGCTGGGATTACAGGCATGAGCCACCGCGCCTGGCCCAGTGATTCTTTATAATTGCATAGCAATGTACCCAGAGAGCACTTTCCCATGCATTATCTCAGTTTAATTTGAGCTTCACCATGGCCTCGTGGGGTTGCTGTAGTCGGTGCTGTGAACCTATCACGTGGAAATGCGAGTGGAAGGGGCTGAGTGACCTGTTCAGGGAGCGTGTGCATGAGGGCCATGTCCACGCTGGACTTCAAGCCCCACGAGCATGAACTTCCTTTTGCACCTGCCAACCGCTGGTGCTTGTGTAGCAAATGGAGGTTTATCAGGACAGAAAGCCCTCCCTCTCCCACTCCCCTGCCACCTGCCCCAAGAGCTCAGGAGTAAACGGGTCTCAAACAGATGGCCCTAACAACAGAACGAACATGTCTGTGTGGCTGCAGCTTGGTGCTCATGTCTGGGCAGCGAGCAGCCTCTCTTAGAGGGGGTGGTGCTTTCTGTTTCAGTGATTCTCAGCCATGGCAGCCCATGACAGTCACCAGGGAGGTTTACAAACCCATCTAAACAGGGGCCCCACCCCAGGCCAATTAGCTTGCTCTTCGGAGGGTAGGGCCAGACCTGGTTGTACTAAAAGCTCCCCAGGTGATTCTGACGTCCAGACAGGGCCGAGAACCACCATCAGGTCCTCTGGGCTGTACCCTGGATCATCCCTAACTTGTTCAAAATGTTTCCTCCAAGTTTTCCCATTTATAGAAAGATGAAGGATTCCCGCGGGAGTTCGAGAATGAATACACTCTGAGGTTGTCGGGTGGAAGTTGCCCCCTCAGAGAATGGGGGCATCTCCATCCCTCTGATGCTTCTGGAAGGGCACAGCTCCACGAGTGGGACAGGCCACGAGCACTGGCAGGGATCAGGCAGCCATCCTCCTTGGCACGTGCCTCTTGCTGGAGGCCCAGCTGGGCTAACACCCTCTCCCCTGTGCACAGGCGCTTGGTATTTCTACCCCTATGGGCTGCAGACATTCCACCCTGCTTTGGTTTCCTGGTGGGCAGCGAAGGACAGCAGGAGGCAGGATGAGGGCTGGGAATCCAGAGACTCGTCACATTTCCAGGTGAGTCTCTAAGGGTGGTAGCTCCCAAGAGTTTAGCAATAATTAGGTGACAGTGAAAGTGGTGGGTGCGCCCTCAGCCTGCCTCACACCGTATACACAAAGCTGAGGCGAACTGTTAGTTGCCTACGAAGCACAGAAAACAGAAAGAAAAGGAATCCAACAAATTGTCTTGTCTACTTTGTTCCTTTTTGATACTGTTTCACGAATAGTTACTGAGCACCTTCTATGACTAAGGTAATATCCCAGTCAGTTACCTCTTACCACAGATAATCCTCCCCTAAAAGCAGTGGCTTAAAACTACAAGCATGTGATTAGTTCATGAGTCTGTGGGTTATCTGGGTGGTCTTTCTGGTCTGAGAAAAGAGAAGCAATCTTGGCTGGGCTCGTACTTGCCTGTGTGGATCTGTCTGTCTGCAGTTGGCTGGCAGGGTCAGCTGGGGGCCAGCTGGCTGAGGCCCTTGCCTAGGACAGCTGTACTCCATGTGCACTTTGCTCACCCGGCAGGCTAGCCCCAGCTGTTTCTTATTGCACCCAGGCAGGGTTTCAAGAGAGAATCAAGGCAGCCAGACCTTTGAGGCCTTGATCCAGAACCAGTACACCATCACTCCCACCACATTCTGTGGGCTACAGCAAATCTCAGAGCCAAATCCAGATGCAAGGAGAGGGAAATAGACTTCACCTCTCAGCAAGAGAACGCACAAGGTCGCATGGCAGAGGTGCGGCTGCAGGGAGAAGTGAGGAATAGTGGCCATTTTTATAATCTGCCAGAGTCAGATGGATCAGGTCCAGGCTGTGCCCTCAAGGAGCCTGCAGTTAGCATAACCAGAAAGCAAGGTGAGCACAGGTCCTGATACTGACAATTTAAACCTCTAGGCCAGGCCTGGTGGCTCACACCTGTAATCTCAGCACTTTGGAGGCCAAGGTGGGAGGATCACTTAAGGCCAGGAGTTCGAGACTAACCTAGGCAACACAGTGAGGCCCTGTCTGTATTTTTAATAAAACTCTTCATTTTCTAATTATAGTTATTTGACTTGCACTTACACCTCTGAATTTAACTTGGTATCATATTTTTATTATTCATTTAAAAATTGTTTGAGACAGGGTCTCATTCTGTTGTCCAGGCTGGAGTACAGTGGTGCAATCATAACTCATTGTAACCTTGAACTCCCAGGCTCAAGCGATCCTCCTCCATGAGCCTGCCAAGCAGCTAGGACTGCAGGTGTGCGTCACCATGTCTGTCTAATGTTTTAAAAATTTTTTGTAGAGACAGGGTCTCACTGTGTTGTCCAGGCTGGTCTTGAACTCCTGGCTTCAAACAATCCTCCTGCCTCAGCCTTCCAAAGTGCTGGGATTACAGGCATGAGTCACTGCACCTGACGTGTTATCACCTTTTTTTTTTTTTTTGAGACAGAGGCTTGCTGTGTCACCCAGGCTGGAGTGCAGTGGCATGATCTCGGCTCACTACAGCCTCCACCTCCTGGGTTCAAGCGGTTCTCCTGCCTCAGCCTCCCGAGTAGCTGGGACTACAGGCGCGCGCCACCACGCCCAGCTAATTTTTTTATTTTCAGTAGAGACAGGGTTTCACCATGTTGGCCAGGATGGTCTCTATCTCCTGACCTCATGGTCCACCCGCCTTGGCCTCCCAAAGTGCTGGGATTACAGGCGTGAGACACCGCATCCAACCAGTATCATATGTTTAACCATCTATTTTTGTATATATTACTTTCCAGACCATGATCTTTCCAATTTTATTGTATGTGCTGCCAAAGTGAGTACCAGACCATGATCTTATTATTTTACAAAATAATGACATGTCATCTATGACTTTTCCTTTTTTCACCATTAATGACATTAAATACGGTTCAATTTCAGAGCCATCTCTTTTGTAAAAAAAAGAGTAAAAAAAAAAATAATATATCTTGTATTAGCAACATTTGCACGAAGTTAAAATAAAAACAGCTTCCTGGTCTGGGAGTGGCTGGTGGTGAGGCAACTAGGGGGATGGGGCAGAGGATTTTTTGCTGTTTTTTGTGGGCTTTTTTTTTTTTTTGAGACAGAGTCTTGCTCTTGTTGCCCAGACTAAAGTGCAGTGGCACGATCTCATCTCACTATAACCTCCGCCTCCCGGGTTCAAGCGATTCTTCTACCTCAGCCTCCTGAGTAGCTGGGATTATAGGAGCCTGCTACCATCCCCAGCTAATTTTTGTATATTTAGTAGAGACAGGGTTTCCCCATATTGGCCAGGCTGGTCTCGAACTTCTGACCTCAGGTGATCCACCAGCCTCGGCCTCCCAAAGTGCTGCGATTACAGGCGTGAGCCACCACATCCAGCCTGTTTGTGTGCTTTTTGAGTCATGCAAATGTAGCGCCTATTTAAAAACCAAAATTTCTAAAACTCAGAACCTCTGCTGCTCAGTAGCTCCCTGCCCTTTATTTGACAGTTTTTATCACTTCTCTTGGCAATGATTTTGTTGTTAAGCCAACAACGTTCTCAAATTCATGACACACTATCAAATGCCACCCTCAGTCCAAATGACATTTATTCCATTTTCTCTGTGGGGCATCCTGCTAAAGAGGAAAAAGAACATATTTTCCAATTATTCCGTCTCTTAGCCATAGTTCCCTAGGAAAAGAGTGAAAGCCATTGAGAGTCCACAGGCTGAACTCACAGCCCTGGCTCCCCTGCCCCTGCAGGAGGCGGGAAAGGAGTGAGCTTCAGGCCAGCAGGGTCCATGGCCCCCTGCAGCCATCCTGAAGCTTCCAGTCCTCCTCTTGGACCGTCACTGCACTCAGACCTTCTCCCCAGCCCACCTTCCTTCCTCCTCTGGGATCAGACTTCTGTACTGTGTCCTCAGGGACCCTCCTCTGTGACCAGCACCCAGTGATCCCTGGCTCCCAGCACCCCCAGCTCAGAGGTCGGCAGCCCCTGCCTATGAGCTCCAGCTGGCCCTGCATGGACTTATGCTGGAATATCTCTGGAATCTTTTCCCTTTCTTTCTGTGTTGGCTGTGTCGGGGTGGTCTTTGGGAAGCACTGTCATCCAAGGGTCCCTCACTCAGTGGCTCTCTCTCCGCCCTGCCAGGCTGAGCAGCGTGTTATGTCCCGAGTACACTCACTGGAGCGGCGTCTGGAAGCTCTTGCTGCTGAATTTTCCTCCAACTGGCAGAAGGAGGCCATGCGGCTGGAACGTCTGGAGCTGCGGCAAGGGGCTCCTGGCCAGGGAGGCGGTGGTGGCCTGAGCCACGAGGACACCCTGGCACTGCTGGAGGGGCTGGTGAGCCGCCGTGAGGCTGCCCTGAAGGAGGATTTCCGCAGGGAAGCTGCTGCTCGCATCCAGGTAGGAGGTGGAATACCTCAGGGTGGGAGGTGGGTGACACCCCTAGGAACGCCTGAAGGTGGCCAGCAAGAGAGAGAACAAGTGCCATTTGGGATCAGACAGCTCTGCCATTTGGCAGTTAATCCCCTTCTCTTTTTCTTCTTTTTTTTTTTTTTTTGGAGACAAGGTCTCACTCTGTCACCCAGCCTGGAGTGTAGTGGCGTGATCTCGACTCACTGCAACCTGTGCCTCCCGGGTTCAAGTGATTCTCCTGCCTCAGCCTCCCAAGTAGCTGGATTACAGGCGTGCACCACCACATCCAGCTAATTTTTTTGTATTTTTAGTAGAGACAGGGTTTCACCATGTTGGCCAGGCTGGTCTTGAACTCCTGACCTCAAGTGATGTGCCCGCCTTGGCCTCCCAAAGTCCTGGGATTACAGGCATGAGCCACCACGCCAGGCTTCCTCACCTTCTCTAAGCCTCAGTTTCCTCCTCTTTGATGGAGGCCATCGTGTCTCCCCCACCCCCATAGTGAGCTGTGTGAGTAGAAGGCCCCAGCATGGTGCCTGACACCACACAGGTGTGCAGTGGAGATGAAGCAGGAGTCTTGCGTGGTTCAGAGAAGCAATGTAGCCTGAAGGCTGAGAGCCAGCCAGGGCTTTGGAAGCAAACACCTTGTCTGAATTCCAGTTCCACCACTTCCTAGTCATAAGGGTCCCTATAAGCATGACTCTGTCAGACCTGTCCTCTCACTGCTGTCTGACAGGAAGAACTGTCTGCCCTGAGAGCAGAGCATCAGCAAGACTCAGAAGACCTCTTCAAGAAGATCGTCCGGGCCTCCCAGGTCAGCGCGCTTGGGCACTCAGGGCCTGTGACCGGGTCCTGACCCCATCCAACATGTTCACCTCGGACCCCTCAGCCCTTCCAAAGGGACTGCTTGGGTGTTGCATAGGGAGGGGTGTGCCCTCCTCTGACTTCTCTGTTTGACCCCTGACCCCTTAGTTGGAGAGCTGTGCAGGGGCTCCCTGGGGTGTGCCAGGGCACAGTGGCCTGCCATGCTGGTGCGCACGTGCTGAGTGTGGGTGAACGGATACCTCAGTATGTTAGACGTGGACGAGACTCATGAGGGCTTTGACCAGGAGGCCAGTTTGATTTTTGCTGCAGGGGTCAGCAACCACACCTTGGGCAGGGGTGTGGTTAAGCAAGACGCTAACAGACAGCAGATCCTACTCTGGAACACCAGTTTCTGAGCTTGGAACACCAATTTCTGAGCTGGGCATTTCTTGTGTTTGTCTCTTCTTCCTACACAGGAGTCCGAAGCTCGCATCCAGCAGCTGAAGTCAGAGTGGCAAAGGTACTGGGCACCACCAGCTGGCCTCGGCCTGCTCCTCCCCAGTCCCACCCACTATTCAGGCAGGACTGGGGAGCAGAGCCCCAGAGCAGAGAGTTCTGATTGTCTTGCCAAGCAGAGGGTTGTGGGGAGGGGCTGAAGCCCAGCTCAGGACCCTTGTCCAGGGCCTGTCTTTGAGGTGCCATGAAGGTTAGCAGGGGGGTCCTGGGGGCGGGGGGCAGGCCCTGTGAGAGGACCTGGATTCATTTATAGACATAGCATCCTTTCTTACAGCCTCACATAACCGCCTTCTCATGCCCCAGATGTCCATGCTTGTGGAAGATGTGAGAGGCTGAGGCAGAGTAAATTATGGACTCTGGGCTCAGAAAGGGAGCAGGCTCAGAATTAGCTCCTTGGCACAGGCAGGCCAGTTCCTGGGCACCTGCACTGTGTTCTGCAGCCAGAACCCCCAGGAGAGGCCTTGCCCCTTCTCAGGTTCATGATGAGTGCTGGACACCCGCCGTCAGGACAGGAACCCACTAGGGGGTCCTCTTTCTTCTTCGGTGTGGCCTTACCTCCCACCAAAGAGATCTGAGGCTTACTTTTCTCTCTCTGGGACCAGCATGACCCAGGAGTCCTTCCGGGAGAGCTCTGTGAAGGAGCTGAGGCGGCTGGAGGACCAGCTGGCCGGCCTGCAGCAGGAGCTGGCGGCTCTGGCGCTGAAGCAGGGCTTAGTGGCGGATGAAGTGGGCTTGCTGCCCCAGCAGATCCAGGCCGTGCGGGACGACGTGAGTGGGAACCACCAGGGCCCTGCTGGTCCCTCTCCTCCTCCTCTGAGACCACATGTCCTGGGGCCTGCAAAGCAGGCACCCCTTGCCCCTGCAGCCTCTATTATGCCCAAGAGACTGTGGCGCTGGCCTTGGCACATGTGGGCTCTCATTGACAGGCATTCTTCCTGTTTTTCTGTCAGTGCCCATGGAGAGTGTTCATAACTCTCCTCCAGTGGCCTCCCTCCTACCCTATCCCTGCTATCCAGCTAAGCACTGACCCTGTCATAGCAGCTCCTGCTGTCCCTGCAAGCCCCCCAGGGTGACACCCTTTTTGGTTCCTTTAGGTGGAATCTCAGTTCCCAGCCTGGATCAGTCAGTTCCTTGCCCGAGGTGGAGGGGGCCGCGTGGGGCTCCTTCAGAGAGAGGAGATGCAAGCTCAGCTTCGAGAGCTGGAGAGCAAGATCCTCACCCATGTGGCAGAGATGCAGGGCAAGTCGGCCAGGGAAGCTGCAGCCTCCCTGGGCGTGACACTGCAGAAAGAAGGTGTGATTGGAGTGACAGAGGAGGTGAGGCCCACATGCCCCCTCCACACACCCACCCACAGCTCTCCTCCCTGGGAGCCCTGGACAGTCCCACACTGCCAGCTCCCTGGCAGGTTCCAGGATGGAAGTGCCAAGCAGGAGGCTCTGCATGCTGTGGGGCCGGCATGGGTGGGTGGCAGTGTGCCCACATCTGCCTGGGCACCAGCACAGTGCAAGCCTAGAAGGGGTCAGCCCATGGGTCCTTGGCCCACGGCCGCGAGGTGATAGGGGACATGTCTGCTCCCTGCCACAACTGTCTCCTGGTGCCCGCATTGCAGCAGGTGCACCGCATCGTGAAGCAGGCCCTGCAGCGCTACAGTGAAGACCGCATCGGGCTGGCGGACTACGCCCTAGAGTCAGGAGGTACATACCCTGCTTTCCTCGCTTTGCCTTGTCCTGGGCCCCACAATGGCCGGTCCCCTGGCACCTACCAGGTTGGTGGTGGGGCAGAGCAAGCAAAGCTCAGGATCAGCAGGTTACCCAACCTAGAACCCCCACAAGGCAAGTGGCAATTCAGGGAAGTCGGGACGTACCAAGCACCATCCTGGGCTGGGGAGAGGCTGACCTTTAAAGCTGCTCTGGGCGTCTGGGTTAGGGTTAAAGACTAGGCCTGAGGCATCTGCCATCCACCCTCCACGAGGAGACAGCCAATGGCCTGAGCTGGGCCCTCCTGCCGTGCGGGAGTTCACCCTGCCTTCCCCTCCTGTCTCAGGGGCCAGCGTCATCAGCACCCGATGTTCCGAGACCTACGAGACCAAGACGGCCCTCCTCAGCCTCTTTGGCATCCCCCTGTGGTACCACTCCCAGTCACCCCGAGTCATCCTCCAGGTGGGCACCTGGCAAGCACAGTAGCAGGGGCTCTGAGCACACTGGGGGCCGGTCCCATCCGGGGTCAGCAAGAGCTAGACTCAGGGCCCTGCCTGACAGGACTTTCTGCTCCTCCAGCCAGATGTGCACCCAGGCAACTGCTGGGCCTTCCAGGGGCCCCAGGGCTTCGCCGTGGTCCGCCTCTCTGCTCGCATCCGCCCCACAGCTGTTACCTTAGAGCATGTGCCCAAGGCCTTGTCACCCAACAGCACCATCTCCAGTGCTCCCAAGGACTTCGCCATCTTTGTGAGTATCTGTCCTGTGGTGGGGCCAGAGGGGCTGCAGGAGGATCCTGTGGGCCTCTCTACTGAGGATCAAGTCAGGGTCACCCTTGGACTGGGAGGGAGGGGAGTGGATTTGGAAGGGAGGAGCCAGGGTGGGAGACAGCGCTTCAGTCTGTGTTACCTCAGGCTTTGGAGGCAGAAACTGGCACAAGAGAGTTAAGTGACTTGTCATAGGCCACGCTAGTGCCGACCTTCTGGCTGGGAGGAGCAGGCACTGGAGTGGGGAGGGGTGTTCTCCCTGCTCCAGCCCCTCCCCACTTCCCTTCGCTCTCTTTGCAGGGGTTTGATGAAGACCTGCAGCAGGAGGGGACACTCCTTGGCAAGTTCACTTACGATCAGGACGGCGAGCCTATTCAGACGTTTCACTTTCAGGTATGGGATTCTGCTGTGCTAGCAGAAGCAGCGCAAACTGCCCATCCAGGCAGCAGGCACTCCCTGGACACCTACCCTGCTGGGCATGGGGTTCATAGAGGGAAGCCCTGCCCTCCTTTCCCGCAGCTCAAGATGTGACATCCAAATGGGATGTAAGGCACATCCTGCAGATGTCAGCACAGGGGAAGGCACCTTCCAGAAGGGCAGTATAAGGGAAGCTTCCTGGAAAAGGACACCAGGAGGCAGGCTTTACACAGGAGGGGTTGGGTGGCCAGGAGAGAAAGGCTGGGAGAGGCATCTGAGGGGCCACCGCCAGCACGTGCCAGGGTGCGGGCATTCTCCCAAGGCCAGCTGGGGCCTCAGGCAGTGCATGAGGCTTAGACTTCAGTGGGCATTGGATCTCCTAGGTCAGTTAGAAATGCAGATTCCCAGTCTCCACCCCAGGAGACTCTGGTTCCTTAGGGCTGACAGGACCCAAGAGCCTGCTTTTGAACAAACCAGTGGCCTAAGCCCCACACCGGGGGCGTCCTGGAGTGAAAAATTGGGTTGCAGGGGGATAGTGGGAGGTGGACAAGGGACAGTGGCAGGAAGAGGAGGCCGCAGAGGCAGGAATTCAGCCCTCAGGGGCCTGGGGGAGGCAGTGCTGTGCTTCAGGTGACAAAGCTGTGTCCATTTGACTAACATCACTATATTACTCAAAGGGGGCGAGCCTGGGCCTGGGAGACCCGTCAGGAAGTGGTTGCGGGGAAGCAGCCAGAACAGGATAGGTGGGGGAGAGGGGCGCTGGGATTGGGGACAAAGAAGTATCAGGGAGGGTCGTGAACGTCAGGTTGGATGGGGTGGGAGGAAGAAGCAACTGGGAAGGGGGCTGATGCGGAGCAGGAAGCAGGTCTGGCTGAGTCCGAAGCACCTATGGGACAATCCGGTGGAGCTGTCAGGGGAGCCAGAAAGAACCGAGTTGTCATCAGCTCTGAGGTGGCCACTAGGCTTCGAGAGAGGTTGGGATTTCTCTTTAGGAAAGTATAGAGACCAGAAGAGGTGGCTCATGCCTGTAATCCCAGCACTTTGCAAGGCCAAGGCAAGGGGATTGCTTGAGCCCAGGAGTTCAAGACCAGCCTGGTGAACACAGCGAGATCCCATCTATACAAAAAATGTTTAAAAATTTAGCCGGGTGCATTGGCAGGCACCTGTGGTCGCAGCTACTGGGGAGGCTAACCCTTGAGCCCAGAAGGTTGAGGCAGTGAACTGTGATCACACCACTGCACTCCAACCTGGGCAACAGAACAAGACCCTGTCTCAAAAAAAAACAGGGTAGAGGACAAAATGATGTGCCAGAAAGAAGGGACAAGCCAGCAGTATGGTAGGCCTGTGGCATCTGCCCAGGTAAGATATGCTGCTAACACTGTTCCCAACACTGTCGCTAGACAGAGGCCTGATGGTCACTTGAGAAAGGAATCAAGTGTGCCACACATCAGCATCTATAAGCCCTCTATGAAGGTAGTTCTATCTGTTGATCACAATAAAAAAGCGATTGTGGATGAATTCATTCCGGCTTCAGATGAATCATGCTACAGGTGGCCCCTCAGCCCATTGGCTGGAAACACTGCTTGGGAGACTAAAGATCGGAGCTTTTGAAGCCCGGTTCTCTTCAGAGCCCCAGGGGAGGAGCAGGGGAGCCATCTGGCCCTAGGCGAGGCTGTCTCCCCTTCCCACCTTGTCTGTCAGTGAGGCCTTATGTCTCTGATGCTCTTAATCCCTTTCTTCTCTACCCAGGCCCCTTCGATGGCCACATACCAGGTGGTGGAGCTGCGGATCCTGACTAACTGGGGCCACCCTGAGTACACCTGCATCTACCGCTTCAGAGTGCATGGGGAGCCTGCCCACTAGCCCCGCTTTCTGGTGCCTGCTGCCAGCCATCTGGGAGTGGGTGAACAGCACCCCACCGCTTCCCCCACACGCTTGCTCGGCGCTCTGACTTCCAGGAGCACAAGAGAGGAGCCTGTGGCCCCATGCAGATGAGAAGGATGGGCAGAGTCTACTGAGCAGCAGCTGGCTCGAGGAGGTCAGCAGGAACCAGCAGCTTCCTTCTTCCTTCCCTCCGTGCCCGTGGCGTCTGCTTCCCATCCTGGGAGTGTGTATATATGTAGCATATCATGGGGGTCTGGGACGTTGGGAGAGGTGAGACCTGACTGGTGTTGCCTGGTGTTGGGGGCTGGTGCCTGGGAGCTGCTGCAGGGAGGCCTATGGATGAAGCAGGTGCCAGGGCTGTGGGAGGGGCAAGCTAGTGCCTAGACTAGGTGAGCTGCCTCTGCCCCAGGGCAGGGAAGTGAGGCCCTCTGGGAGGAGGGTGCTCAGCTCCAGGGCAGGATGGGACTTTCCCCAGGTAGGAAGCGCCTGATGTAGAGCTACCCAGCTCTCCTACAAGTTTAGTGCCCTCCACCTAGGGAAGCCTGAACCACAGGGTGCCTGAGGGGCTTCGACAAAAAGTGTTTGTCCCGGGTAGAGTAGCAGCGCACCATGGCGCTTCTTGTGCCTGAGGGGCTTCGACAAAAAGTGTTTGTCCCGGGTAGAGTAGCAGTGCGCCACGGCGCTTCTTGTACCCTAAAGGGGACTGGCTCCTGTGATCTTCTAAGGGGCCCAGGGCCAACCCTGTAGGCTTCCCCTCTGCTGGGGACAGTAGTTGCTTTTCTCTCTCCTGATGCTGGGTTGGGAGCACCCTGCTCCCCATTCCTGCCAGGACCTGCCAGTGCCCAAGCTTGCTTTCCACATTCTCCTGGGATACAGAGACCTAGACCTGTCTTTGGGGCCATTAGCATCTGAGCATGGAACTCCTGGGCTCTCGTGGGGACGTTCAGGGTATCGGGGTGGGAGGTCTGTCTGCACTGGCCCCCCCGACCTAACCAGGCCCTGATGTAGGGGCCCTCTGCTCAGGCTGCCCCCTTGGGCTCTTGCAGCTCTTGTTCAGGTAGTGGCCCTTCTGGTTTGTTCTCTGTGGGGCAGTTGGTGGGGGCTGGGGGGAGAAGTGGCAGAAGTTACCCTGGGTAGGGAAGGGGGAGGAGGGGACTTTTAGAGCCAGCAGGCCCCACTGTATTATGTATATATTTTTCAAGGTCTGTTTTTCTAACTGAAAAGCTAAGGGCTTGATTCCTAGCCCCGTTCTGTGGGGCACTGGGTGATACTCAGTTTCTTGTTCCTGGTCATGGAGAGGGGCCTGGGGCACTGGTTCCAGCTGTGTCTGGTGGTCCCGCCGCGGGGAAGGGGCAAAAAGGCAGGCAGGCCCCTTCACTGCAGTGCCGAGCCTCAAATCCACTCTGGAGCATGAGGCTGGATGCAGTGGTGGTGAGGCTGCCCCTGCTCCATCCCGAGGCAGCCAGGCTTTGTTTTGCGCTCTTCTGTCACAAATGCTGCACTATTGGTTCTTAAGTTTTTTATCTCCAGATCCTAATTTATGCCTATGCAAAAAATAAATGATGCCCAAGAGCTGTGGGATGTGGCCTACATGTGGCTTTTGCATATTACCTAGGGCACCTGCTCTTGGGCAGATGAGGAAATGACCTTTGCACATCACCTAGGGCAGCTGCTCTTGGGCAGATGAGGAAATGAATTCTTGGCCCAACGAATGTCCCCAAAGACTTATTCCTAAAGTTCAGACACCCACAACTTTCAGCTAAAGCCCAGTTGTGGTGGGGGCGGGGCCTGACGCAGGCCTCCTCCAGTGTCTGTGGGTCAAGGGCTGGCATGAGGAAGAAGTGAGGTGGCTTTATTAGCTGTCATTGATAACCCCATCACAAACGGTGTGGCGGGGTGGCGGGGGCGGGGTGCCTTCCTGTCTCTCAGTGCCACTGAACAGCAGCAGAAAAAGTTACACTTACCTACCGGCCATGTCCACTTGGAGTACGGTGATTCTCCTCCATGGGAATTCGCTGTTTGCTTCTTGGACCTGTGGCTGGGAAGGGACAAGGAGGTAGGTCCCTTGAACAGCCAGCAGCTGCCAAGTCGAGGAGAAAAACAGGCCCTGACCTTTCCCACAGATAGCTCCCCAGACCTGGTTCGGGTGGTTCTATAGCCTGACCCTGGAGCCTCTCACACTGTGGTACCTGGCCCAGGGCTGCTCCTCCTCATGGCTGAGAAAACAAAGCCAGGAACCCAGTCAGTAGGGAAGGCTATGGAGATAGCCACAAGAGAGGAGCTGGGTGGGGCACAAATCCAGCCCCCAAAGCCTTGGCCAATGCCTCAGCTTCTTGGGAGACAGCTGGTCCTGTGCTCACTCCCCTTCCCTAATACCTGCTCTGCTTCTGGCGCCATCTCAACAAAGGAGACGTCCCCGTGCAGCACCAATAAGCAAGCCCCTGAAAGTTGCCACACACTGTGGCAAGAGCCCAGAGCCTGGGCTGGCACGTGCCCTCTGCCCATCTGTACATACAAATCCTACTGGGTCCTCACAGCACAGCCCTCACACTGCTGGCTCCACAGTACTTCCCCCAACCCAACTAAATTTATGCTGCCCCTGTGCGTGGCATATTCATTCCTGTGACCTTCTCTGTGCCAGGGTGGCCGATAAGCCAGAACAGTCCTGACTATGGAGTCAGGGGTCTGGACATCCCCATCCCACCACCAATCACAGGCCTTACTCCTGGGAAGGACGCCACAAACACCTGCTGCACACACAGAAGGGTCAGGCCTTGCCATTCGAGGTGATTGGATTAACAATTTTATTCTGCATCCACTACAAAAGGGCTGGTGTTTTGTTCCAAATGTTTAGCTGGGAGGGCTGTAGGGACCCCGCTACCCCCGTTAAACACAGTAAAGCATGGATCCAGTCAGCCCCCTGCTGGCAGGTGTGGGCCTGGCAGCTACACAAATCCAACCCCACCCTCCTGAGTGCAGCCAGAGGCCAAGGTGGTCGCCAGAGCTCCTGAATCCCAAGAATGGTTCTGGCAAGTACTGCTGCTTGTAGGGGCAAAGAGTTAAAATGAGGTTCTGCCATGGCTAAGCCTTGTGGAAACCCAGACCCCACAGCCCCTCCCATGCGGGGGGCTCAATGCCAGAGTCTTGTTATGGAGGTACCAGCAAGTAGTGGCCCTGTAAGCAGGGCCAGAGTCAGGACAGACAGCAGGAGGGAAGCAGCCTAGAGACAGAGGACTGGGCTGGGGCCAGCGGACACGCAGGAGCCTGCCTGGGAAAAGCCGGGGGACAAGGCTGGCCGGGAATGTACACCTGCTGGTGACACTTCTGAGCTTCAGTTCCCTTAACTAGAAAAACAGAACAGGCCCGGTGCAGTGGCTCACACCTGTAATGCCAAAACTTTGGGAGGCTGAGGCAGGCGGATCACAAGGTCAGGAGACCGAGACCATCCTGGCTGACATGGTGAAACCCTGTCTCTACTAAAATACAAAAAGTTAGCTGGGTGTGATGGCGGGCGCCTGTAGTCCCAGCTACTCAGGAGGTTGAGGCAGAATCGCTTGAACCCGGGAGGTGAAGGTTGCAGTGAGCAGAGATCATGCCACTGCACTCCAGCCTGGCAACAGAGCGAGACTCAGTCTCAAACAAAAAGAAAAAGAAAAACACAACATCAACCTCAGGGGCAGTTGCTGGGAATGTCAACAGGAGCGTGCGAGACCCCTGGCAGTCTCAGCCACAGCTCTCCTTTCGAGCCTGCCCAGGGCACAGAGGTGGCAGGGTGGCTAACGGCGTGCAGACCACTCACTGAGCAAGCCCTTCCTGTGTGCAGCACACCCCAGGGCCTCACATTCTCTGAATCCAGACAACCTTGATGTATGGCTTTGCCTCTTGTAGATGAGAAAACTGAGGTTCAGAGAAGGTTGGTAAGCTTGTCCCGTGTCACCAGCTGGTGAGGGAGCCTGAACATGGAAGCCACGCCTGCCTGACCGGGGAAGCTGGGCTCCTCACAGCACTACCCTGCTCCCAGCTGTTGCCAGGGGCCCCAGGGCAGGCAGAGCAACTGCGTTCCCGTGGCAGCACCTCCACCTGGAGGGGCTGGGCAGGGAGCACCACACTGTCAACTTGGAACAAACTTTTATTTTGAATGCTGGTCTGATCAGTCCATGGCCAGGGGTAGGTGGTAACTAGAAACAGCTGGAAGGAGGGGAGGAGAGGGGACCAGCAGTCTGCAAGCAGGAGGAAAGGAAAGGGGGACAGGAGGAGGCAAGGCTGAGGAACGACCCAGCCAGCTGGGTGTCTGCCCCGGCTAGAGAAGGAACCACCCCCGCCCACCAGCCTACCCTACATCTGTAGCTTCAGTGCAGAGGTCAGTCCAGGTGGGTTCAGGCCCATGCCCCCTTCTCTGGCCTGCACAGTCCCACCCCAGGCAGGGGTTCTTCCAGAGGGCTAAATGCTCTGTGCTAACCCTGGAAGTGTCTTTTCACTAACCCCTACCTGCCCTCCCCACGCTCCAGTTGTCTTTTAAACCTGGAGCCCAGGCCTCATTACTGTGCTCCTGTAGCAGCCACGGGGGTGACATGATGGGGAAGATGGGGTTTTAGTCTCAGCCTAGCTCAGGGGAACATCCCTCCACCCCTCCAACAGGAGGTGCTAGAAAACATGATCCTGAGCAGACCCAGACACCCTTTTGGTAACCAGTGCCTGAGGCCCAACAAGAAGCGGGATGAGGGGAGGCTCCAGGCCGGGCAGATCAGCAAAAGCTGAGGGCAGCCAGGGCTGGCCCAGGCAAACACAGGATTGTCTCCAAGGGGAAACCCACCAGCTGTCTTTGGGTCGGTGGCCAGGGCCAGGGCCAGGGTCAGGGTCAGGGTCAGGGTCAGAGCCCGGGCCCGGGATGGGGAGAGTCCTACAATCCCATCACTACTCCCCTCCACGTGTCTCCAGGTTATAACCAGAGAGCTTTTGGCATGACCTGTTTGGGGGCTTAAAGGGAAAAAGGAGGAGAGAGAAAAGGAGAAGCCACTACTTTCTCTCTGTTAAAATGCCCAAGTCCTAGACTGGGGGTTCCTGCTCTGGCAGCAGCAGACACCAAATCCCAGAAGCCCCTCCACCCAGTCTGTCTCCATGGAAGGGGCCCCTGAGTGCCAAGAGGAGCAGCCAGATAGGAGAGCGGCTCCTTCCCCTCCTGACATCCCCTGACGGCCCCGAGGATTCTCAAAGAGACAGACATGCAGACAGGCAGCCATGGAGGAGAAAAGAGGCTGATATGGCCCTGGGGGTGGCACTCCTGCACCACACACACACACAGACACACAATAGAGAGAGACAGAGACGTATAATAAACAGAATAAAAACTAAGGGCCCAGATGTACAAAAAATGTGAGAGTGAGGAAGAAGAAGGTGGGGAGGACAGTGGGAGATGGTCAGTCCTCCAGGTCTGGCTGCCTTCCTCAGCTTATAAATTACAACCCCCTTGGAAAATGGGGGTGGGGGCAATGCGGAGGCTCCGGCTGTGGCCTGAGCAGGAGGGCTGGGTGGCGGTCATAGCTGCTCTGCCCATCTGGTGGAGCGGTGGCCAGAGTATGATGACCCCTTGGGTGGTGGGGATGGGCCAGAAGGTTCAGCAGCCGCTGGCAGGAGTCACACAGGCCCCCTGGGACTTCACCTTGTGGCGCTGGCCCCCTCGTCGCCGGCCTCCACTGCTGGGCTTGGGCTGAAAGAGAGAGAAGGAGCTTGAGAAGCACTGGCCCATCGGGAGCAGGGCCAGAGAGCAGAGGGGCTGAGCAGCAGGGAGAGGGGGACGGAAGATGCATGAGCAGGCAGCGTGGTCTGTCTTCACCCCAGCCTGCTCAGGAATTTCCTTGGCCACTCTGCATGCAACACCTCCCCTCTGTCTCTAAAATAGAGCCAGTGCCTGCCCTGCCTTCCTAACAGGGTGGGTAGGACACATGTGATGAGGGTGTGAGAAGCGGATGTTCAGAGAAGCACAAAGCAGAGCAGGAGAGACAGAAAGGAAGCAAACGAACCAGAGGAAAGACGCAATAGGAGACAGATAACAGAATGGAGACAGATCCAGGCATAGCCTCCTTTTCCAATGAGGGGACAACGGAGAAAGATGCTGGGGAGAGAGGTGCAAGGGGCACCAGGCCTTCATCACGCCAGGAGAGTGCCTGCAGGAGACAGCTGGCAGGAAAGGCCGAGTAAGAGGCTCACTGGCACATCCCAAGGCCACCTGCCCTTCAGGATGTGTGCACGTCAGGGACGGGACAGAGGAGGACCCTCTAAGGCAGTGTCTCTCAAACCTGCTGGACTGCAGTGCACACATATATCACCTGGACACTCACACCAGCAATACTTGCAAGACTTACTACGAAAGGGAAGCTTTGACATTTTTCTGTTCTGTTTTATTTCATTAAAACCAAATGCTAGTTAGGGCCAATTAAACTGGTTTCAGGTGGGCTGTATTCCCTGATTTGGAAAGCACTGCCTTATAGCTTCTAGAGACAAATGCCTCACACTTAGGAGCACTTCAGTGCCAGAGTTGTTGAGGAGACCTTGTAGCCAAGCTTGAGGCTTGCCTACATGTCACCCTCACCAAATCAGGGTAGAAGCCACAGCCCCCACCACCGTGCCAAAGCCACGAGGGGCCCGCGCTCACCTGAGGCTGGAGACTGCTGGACGCAGCTGGCTGCCCAGCCCCTAGACAGGAAGCTTCATCTCCAGGTGGGGGTGCTCCTACTGCTGGCCCGCCAGATGGGCCCCCCTCGTCTCGTTTCGTCAGGGGGCCCTTTTTCGTCGACTGCATTTTAATCTGCTGGGGCTTGGAGTTCATCGGGGAGTTGTTGGTGGTCTGGAGCAGCTGTGGGAGCCACAGAGAGGCTGAGGCTGGAGCTGCAGGGCAGTGGCACTGGCTTGGCTACCCCCCCACCCCCAGCCCCCTTCTCCCAGGGACTCCTCATTCCTTGATCTTGCCAGTTCAGGGCAAGACGGATGGCAGGAAGGACATGACAGGAGGCAGTGGGGATGAAGAGGCATTCTCATCCCCACTCAGTAGCCCAGGACTGCTATGGCCCTGGGCTCATGCCTCACTTCCTGCCTCTGCCCAGCCCAGAAAGGCTCCATCCTCTTCTCTGCTACAGCTGTTGTTCCTACAGGGAAATCGGTGAACCTTGCTCCCACCTCCCACTCAGTCCAGCCCCCAGAGCCCAGAGCCTGCACAGAACCTGGCGAGTGGAGCTCCGGGCTCTCGTTGCTAAGCTGGTGGAGACTCCTCAGAGCGTGAGCTGCAGCTCCAGCCCCAGGACCCTGCTGCTGCTCCCATAACAAAAGTCTAGGGCAAGTGTTAACTCCAGGCCTCCCAAAGAGACCAAGTCAATGTCTCATCAGCTGGAAACATTTGAAGTTTGGCTATCAGAAATCTTGAAAGCTGTCAGCCAGAAGTAACTGACTTGCAATCTTCCCTTGTGGCCCAAGTTCTCTCTCATACAAAGCACAAAAGAAGCCCAGTGAGTCCCAGAGGACATTACAATGTTTGCTGCAGGCTTGGCCAAACTCAGCAGTCCCAGGAGCATGCAGGTCTTCGAGGACATCTGTAGCCCCAGGGTGACCATGCCTTGCCTTTTCTAGAGGCAAGGTCAGCCAAAGACTGATTCTAAGATCTCAGATAGGCTGGGGCCAGTACCTCCTTTGTACGGAGCAGGGGTCAAATCCCTCTACCAAATGCCCCTCCAAGACCAAGGGCAAGGTCTGCAGTGGGCAAGTGTCCAGGACACACAAACAGCTTAAGCCCCAAGAGAACTGAGGCCCATAACCCCCTGCACTCGCTCCAACCAGACCTCTGCTCTGAGAGGAGACCTTAGGCATGGCCCCAGCGAGGCCACAGGAACCTGTGATAGCACCTTGGAGGCTGAGCCTGGCTGGGCCCAGACTTTCCGTCACCAGTTTTCTATGGAGGAAAACCATACCCCAACCCTACCTTCTCCTCTCCATGGTCACCACCACTGCCCAAGACAGGAGGCCATGGGATACCTCTAAGGGAGTAGAGAGATGGCACCAAGGCTACACCTCAGTGGGTCCAGCTCTCCCATGGCAATGACTAAACTTCTGCCCTGCGATCAGGGTGGCCCCTGAGTGCTTCCTGGAGGCAGGCAAGGTCTGCCCTGGCCATACCTTGGTGATGGTGCCGACAGCCTTGGTGCGGCCTTCCCGGAACACCAGCCGCTGGTCTATGTGCAGGTACTCAGGGGTCTTGATGAAGCGGAAATGTACAGTGGCCTTGTCCCCAGTGCGCAGACAGTCCTTGTCCATGCTCAGAATGGTGGCTGTCTGCCTGATGCTCCCACAGTGCACTGTCAAGGGAGCCAGAGGTCAGGATAGGCTGGAGCCACCTGGTGGCTTCAGGACAAGGGAGGCAGTGAGTGAAAGCATGAAATACGCTTAAGCTGTGGAAGGGTGGGGGCTTATCTCTGGGGCTACAGACCCCTGTGAAGCCTGCTCTTGGCTCTGATCCTGCCTTACCATCTCCCACATTTTCCTCCAGCTAATGCCCACCCATCATCCCCCACCCCCAGGCCCTGTGCAGACAAGGGTCCTAGTTCCTGGGATTACAGCACACTCTGCACATGCGCCTCCTCGCTGGACTGTGGGCTTCTGCGGGGAAGGATCCTTGCCCATCTACCTCATCTTTGTTCCCAGCACCTTAGCAACACCGCTGGGCACCCAGCAGCGTTCAGCAGACCTTGCTGAAGGAATGCATGTGAGGTCCCTGAGGACAGGTCTGGGCCTCAGAGCCCAGCCCTCAGTGTTTGTGGGAAGGAATCAACACTGTGGCTCATGGGTGGAACAGAAGGAACGGCATCACTAAACAGGAAGGAGACCCACTGCCCAGCTGCAGCTGGAACTAGGGGGCCTGGGTTGCTGGAGCACCTTCTGAGGGGAGCTAGCACGAGGGCCTCCTGGGCTGGCAGGGCCTTAGACACCTACCCATGGCCTGGTAGCGCGGGCTAATTGTGGTGGGGTGGTGGAGGACGAGAATCTCGGCCTCAAACTCCCAGGAGGCTTGGGGATTCAAACGTGGGGAAACCATCACCATGCCCTTCCGGATGGACGAGCGCTTGATCTGAAAGAAAGAGGGAGCCCCAGCCCTCAGGGACAATGATGCCTTCTGATTTCACCCCTGGTCCCAGGGACCAAGAGTCTTTCTAGGGATAGGGACCACCCCATCTCTGCCTGGTTTCCTCACCACCTGGACCACAGGTCTTCTAGGGTGGACAGCACGAGCAGCCTCAGTGCTCCATGGGAAGACTCAACACTACTACTGGGGTTCAAGAAGGCTTCATGCGGGAATCAGCACTTCAGCTGCTGGGCCATGAAGGACGAATGAGGAAGCAAAGGCAGGCAAGCATTCACGGGGAAGGAACAGGTGAGCATGACCTGACCACTGTGGGGAAGAAAGTCCTACTTTTCCTGGTTAATTTAGTTGGTGGCTAAAGGTAGGTGACCCCAGAACTAGAACCAACCCCAAACCCCAGGAGATAGAAGGCTGAATGGGAAGAGGATTTGGCACAGATCCCAATGGCCCTATGTAGAAGGATCCTTGCACAGCAAGGATACTCCTATCTGACCTCATCACTGAGCTCAGGCCACCCTGCTCAGGCACCAGAGCGGGGAACAGAGCAGACAAGGCAGGCGTTCCTCACTCTAGCACTTATAAGCTGTGGGTCTTGAGCAAGTCCCTGGGCTATGAGCCTCAGTTTCCTCATCTGTAAAAATGATGGCAGTAATCCCGATCTTGCAGAGCAGCCATGAGGACTGGAGTGGGTGAATAAGGCATCTGGCCCAGAGCCCAGCATGATGGAGTCTGAGGGGAGTGTTCAGTATCATCGCTACTCACCTTCTTCAGCGCAAAGGATGCTGTCTGGCCACCCCGCACCTCCTTGACAGGCATGCGCTTGCGATGGATGGATTTGACAGCAATGGACAGGAAGTTACCCAGGGGGTCTGGGCCCAGCAGCAGTGTGTCATTCAGCTTGATCAGGCCTCTCAGTGTTGTCCCCGACACCACTGTCCCCACACCCTGCCAAGGAGAAGACCCTGGCCTCATAAGTACATCCCCAGCACAGACCCACCCCCGATGCCACTGTAGGAAATGCCTACCCAGCCACCCGCCCAGAGCCACTCACTGGGACGGAGTAGGTGTCATCAATCTGAAACTCAGCAGGCTCCTCCTCCCTGTAGCTGGTGCGGGGGGAGAGGAGGTTGAGGAACATCTTCAGCAGATCTAGGTTCTCGCCTGTAACATTGGAGATCTGGAATATTGGGCACATCCTAAGCAGAGGGAGGAGAGGAAGGAAGAAAGGAGAGAGGCGCTTAGGAGGCTAGCTCCTGCTCTGACACAGGGCAGGGGCAGCAACACGGCTCGAGGAGCAGATGCTGCTATTCATGACTCCACCTCTCCCTCTTCCGAGGGCTTGACCTCTCTGCCCTACCTAGCAAGTTCCTGGCTAGCCCTGCTCTGAGGCCTTCTTCTCTCACTCAGTTCTGTCTCTGACACCTGTCCTCTCCTCTCTGTCCTCCACCACTGCCGTAGTTTGGAACCTCATGACTGCTTCTTCCTCAAGCACACGCATGCTTGCTTAAAATCCTTAACCGCCTTTCCGCTGCAGAGAAGACACTCCAAATCCCTCTCCCAACACACACAGCCCTTTGCTTGGGCTTGTAGCCATCTCTGCAGATTCGCTTCTCGCAAATTCCTATATTCCAGCCACACCAGAGAACTTTCCCTTCTCCTAAAACCTTGGCACTTTTCTGCCCTTGTGGATTTGCTCACTCTGACCTTCCTTCCTGAATTCTTTCCCTTTTACGCAAGTACCAGGCCCTCTCACCCTTCAGAGCTCATCTCAAATACCACTTCTTCCGTGAAAGCCTTCCTGGGTGGACACTCTTGACTCCTCTGAGTTCCTGGAGAGCTTTTTATCTGTTACACATGACTGCCTCTGATTTTTCATCGGAGTCCTGTAAATGGTCTCTATCGCTCCTACTCAGGGTGAATGAATTAAAATCCTTGAGATCAGGAATTATACATTCCCCACAGCTCCTAGAATAGTGTCTGCACAGAATAGGCACTGGACAATATCAACAAGCTCAAATGGGGCTGTCTGAAACGTGCCCCCTCTGCTGGCCAACTGATGGTACTGAAGACCACATCAGGGTAGAGGCATAGGCAAAAAGCCAGGCTGCTCTGGGCCTGGCACTATAGACCAAGCCCAAGCTCTGGGCAAAGAGGCAAAATTGGTAGAGTTCACCATTATCGAGACAGCATCTCTAACCAAGGAGCTGAACCCCTTGAGGACAAGGATTGTGTTTAATTCAACTCTGAATCCTCAACATCTAGATGAAGAGTCTGGCAGAACAAACATCCAGTAAATATTTATGGAATGAAAGAATACATTAATGAGTAAATGCCAGAACTTATCTATGATTAGTGAGCTTTTGAGGAACAACAGTATAAAAAACTGAGTTACAAAAATGGCTGCATATTTACCATCCATCAGCCAGGCAGGGCATTAAGTGCTCTAATAATTCATTTCCAACATTCACAGGAGCCCTACAGGGAAGGGAATGTTATTCCCATTTCACAGATAAGGACACTGAAGTCTCAGCCGGGATGCCAACCTCAGGAATGCCAGCACCTCACAATCTGGGTTACATGATATTGCCCCTGGGCAACAATGCTGGCTTGGGAGACCCTGGGCTAAGATCGGAAGCATCTATTTCTTCCGATCTCTGAATAGGAACAGGTGTTGATGTGGTGTTTTCATGAGACCTCATGCCCAAGCTGACAGCCACTCCAGGCCCATCACTCACTGTGGTCCTGCCTGCAAGGGTGCCTGTCTGAAGTGTGCGCTCCCTACCCGTTACCTTTCGGAGCTGAAGTTGGAGGCTGTGACAATCACATCATCCTTGCTCTGCACCAGCACAGGGATCTTCCGGCAGCCTGGTGACTTCAGCAGGCGCTGTAACAGCTTCAGGGTTTCTTAAAGGGTGAAATGGAACAGAATTAGGGGGACACAACCTTCTCTTTGGCCAGGCTTCCAGAGCAAGATGGGTCCACCCATTACTGATGCAAGCAGGAGACAGACACAGATAGATGGACCAGTATTAAATGCCACAATGCCTGGAGAAGCAAAAATGAGGATCAAAACTTTGGGTGCTGCTAGAGTAAGAAAAGCATAGATGGGGCCTCTTTTCTAGGGTTCTGCATCTGAAACCTGGAAGATTTCTCTTGTGTCTGGACGACCTGCCTCCTGTAAGCATGTGACTTGAGGGTCCCCAAGAAAAACAATTCAGTTCACACTTCAGTCCTCAGAATGCACTATTTGCAGGAAAAAAAAAAGTCTCATCCAACAAAAAGGATCTCTTAGACATTCAGAAGTCTACAGAGACCTTATTATGAGGCCTCCCAAAAGGATACTTTTCTACAATCTTTAGCAGTGAGGGGAAAAAGGCACGAAGGCCTAATCCTGCAACCCTGTGTCAAAGCTTTGGTGGTAAAAGGTAATCAGACCCTCTGTCCAAACTTCCTCATATATATCCAGCTTAGCTGGTAGAGCCCAACTCCTTCTGCCTGAGGTCACCTGAAAAGAGATGCCAGATTCAGGAGCTCAAAATTTCTGCATTTGGAACCAGAAGGAACAAGGAAGAGGATAATTCTAGGCTGTGCTCAGACCAAGAACTATAGGGGAGGAAGTAGCAGAAGATTCTGGGCTGATGGAAATTCAGGCCAAGATCTAAATACAAGACAAAGCAAGTTTCGCCTGCATGCACTGAAGATGGCAGCTGTTGTGGGAAGGCTGCTCCGACATGTGAGTGCCATTCCTTGGGGCATTTCTGCCACTGCAGCCCTCAGGCCTGCTGCTTCTGGGAAGAATGAGCTTGACAAACATATTATGGTCCAGTTCTGGTCAAGCAAAATTCTTTAGCACCAGCTCCTCATAACATGCACCTGCTGTCGCCCAGCATGCACCCTATTTAAGGGTACAGCCATTGTCAATAGAGAGTTCAAAGACCTAAGCCTTGATGACTTTAAGGGGAAATATTTGGTGCTCTTCTTCTATCCTTTGGATTTCACCTTCATGTTTCCTACAGAAATTGTTGCTTTTAGTGACAAAACTAAGGAATTTCACGATGTGAACTGTGAAGTTGTTGTGGTCTCAGTGGATTCCCACTTTAGTTGCCTGGATAAATACACCAAGAAAGAATGGTGGTTTGGGCCACATGCACATCCCACTCTTGTCAGATCTAAGCAAACTTCCTGAGACTACGGTGTGCTGTTAGAAGGTCCTGGTCTTGCACTAAGAGGTCTCTTCATAACTGACCCCAATGGAGTCATCAAGCACTTGAGCATCAATGATCTCCCAGTGGGCCGAAGCGTGGAAGAGACCCTCTGCTTGGTGAAGGCGTTCCAGTATGTAGAAACCCATGGAGAAGTCTGCCCAGCAAACTGGACACTGGATTCTCCTGCAATCAAGCCAAATCCAGCTGCTTCCAAAGAGTACTTTCAGAAGGTAAATCGGTAGATCACCCATGTGTATCTGCACCTTCTCACCCCAGAGAAGAACCACAGTTGAAACCTTTTATCATTTTATAGATGACTATCTGTAGAAGGCAAGGAACCAATTGTGTTTGTATTCATAAATATTACTCTAAATGTTTTATTTTTGTAATACTGGCTACGGCCTTTTAAGCATGGTTAGTTGCTAGTACAAGGAATCCTTTACTGGTAACGTGTTGGTGGCTAGCTAGCTAGTTTCTACAGAACATAATTCACCTCTGTAGAAGGCAATTCTTAGATCATGTCTTCAATGGAACACTCTTCTGTCTTAGCCTTACTTGAATCTTGCCTACAACAAAGTAGAGCAACACACATTAAAAGCTTCTGATCAAGGGTCCTAAAGTTTTCATCTTGAATGTGTTTGTATTAAACTGAATTTTCTTTTAAGCTAACAAAGATCACAGCTTTCAGTTGTTATCAGCAGTCAAATGTAACTCCTGAAATGAACGTTTATGTGATTGGAGCAAATGTGAATCATATTATTTTAAAAAGTGGCAAAGTGACTTAACTGATCATACATGATCCCTCATGTCTGAAATTTATAGTTTACGTAGTCATTTTATTTTATTCATTAGTTAACTTTGTCTACATATATTTCTAAATATTGATTAGTGTCATGGATTATAAAGAATACTTATTGGATCCAAGCATTGCATTTTGAAATTATTATAATTATTTTCTTTGCTGAAGTGTTCAATGTAGAGCACATAAAAAAATAAACATATTGTAAAATAAAAAAATAAATAAAAATAAAAAAGAAAAGAAGTTTCTGGGCTAAAGCCATGGTAGCAGACCACCTGGAGGCACATAGGTGACAGCACTAATCAGAGCGGCTGCTGCTAGCTGGAGGCTTCACTTACCTTGCAGGATGTTGGCAGGACACATGTCAATCTTGGTGACTACCACAAAGACAGGTACATTGAGTGCCAGTGCCAAGCCCAGGTGTTCTTTGGTCATCCCCACGATGCCGGCATTGCTGCCCACCTGCCCCAACACAGAAAGGAATTATCAGGACGAGAGAGAAAGAGATTGCTGCTGGGTGGACACGGGGGCTCAAAGGCAGATGTGGATGAAAGCTGGGCTGGGCAAAAGTCACTTTAACCCCTGACTCAACGATGTGGGGTGTCAAAATCGGAGGAGACTTGAAAACAATAAAAAAGATAAACCCAGTCAGGGGAATAACTGTCTTGAGCCATCAGAGTGAATCCAGGCCAGGAGCGGTGGCTCACGCCTGTAAACCTAGCACTTTAGGAGGCCAAGGCAGGCAGATCACTTCAGGTCAGGAGCTTGAGACCAGGCTGGACAACCTGGTAAGATCCCATCTCTACAAAAAAATACAAAAATTAAGGCCGGGCACAGAGGATTACTCCTATAACCCTAGCACTTTGGGAGGTCAAGGCAGGCATATCACCTGAGGTCGGGAGTTCGCGACCAGCCTGAACAACATGAGAGAAACCTGTCTCTACTAAAATACAAAATTAGCCGGGTATGGTGGCACATGCCTGTAATCCCAGCTACTCAGGAGGCTGAGGCAGGAAAATCGCTTGAACCTGGGAGGTGGAGGTTGCGGTGAGTCGAGATCACGCCATTGCACTCCAGCCTAGGCAACAAGAGTGAAACTCGTTTCCCCCCCGGCAAAAACAAAAAGAAAAATGAGCTGGGTATGGCAGCATACGCTGTAGTCTCAGCTACTTGGGAGGCGAGGTGGGAGGATCACTTGAGCCTGGGAGGTTGCGGCTACAGTGAGCCATGATCGAGCTACTGCACTCTAGCCTGGGTAACAGAGCGAGACTGTGTCTCATAAACAACAACAACAACAAATGGATTCAACTTAACATCACTGGCCCTCAGTTTCCCCATCTATAAAATGGGGATAACAATATCCACTTCAGAGGGTCACTTGATGTTTAAATGTCACAACACACATGAAGGGTCCAGCACACAACTAGCATGAACTACGTGTTTAAGCAACTGCACCTGTTATTACTGTTACTATCCTTCCAGTAACAACAAATGTTTCCAAATATCACCATAATGACTAGTTACATAAATCAGGGCACATGTATGAAATGTGCTGTACAAAAGAAGGAAAAAATTCTTATCTACTGATATGAACTAATCTCCAAAATATGCTTTTAACGGGGGGAAAAAAAAAGTAAGTTGTATATAGAATGCTATCATAAAAAGAGGTGAGTGGTCAGCTGGACATGGTGGCTCATGCCTGTAATCCCTGCACTTTGGGAGGCCAAGGCAGGTGGATCACCTGAGATCAGGAATTCGAGACCAGTTTGGCCAACATGCTGAAACCCCTTCTCTACTAAAAATAATAATAATTTTAAAAATTAGCTGCATATGGTGGCGGGTGCCTGTAATCCCAGCTACTCAGGAGGCTGAGGCAGGAGAATCGCTTAAACTCAGGAGGCGGAGGTTGCAGTGAGCCAAGATTGTGCCACGGCACTCCAGCCTGGGCAACAGAGCAAGACTCCATCTCAAAGAAAATAAAAGGCGGTGGGGGATAAGTGGTGACTGATTCATGGCTTAAAAAAAGCAGCTGAAAGATATTTGGGAAACATCTGAAATAATATAAATACAGACTAGATATTTGAGGATATTAGGTAACTATTGTTCATTTTCTTGATTGTAAAAACAGTAGGAGACAGGTCTTACTTTTAGGAGCTGTATGCTGAAGTGTTTGGGAGTGAAAAGTCACAATGTCTACATTGTGACTGTGTCCGGGGTGAAGACATTTCCACTATTTTGAAGTGATTCAGAAAAAAAAACCAAAAAACAAAAAACTAAACATATATACTTGGCTGGGCAGGGTGGCTCACACCTGTAATCCCAGCACTGTGGGAGGCACCAAGGTGGGAGGATTACTTCAAGTCAAGAGTTTTGAGACCAGCCTGGGCAACATGGCAAGATCTCGTCTCTAAAAAAATTAGTATTAGCCAGGCGTGGTTGTGCACGCCTAAAGTCCTAGGTACTCGAGAGGCTGAGATGGGAGGATCCCTTGAGCCCAGGAGTTTGAAAGCTTATAGTGAACTATAGTCACACTACCGCACTCTAGCCTGGGTGACAGAGTGAGGCTTTGTCTCTTTAAAAAATATTAAATCGGGCTGGGTGCGGTGGCTCATGCCTATAATCCCAGCACTTTGAGAGGCCGAGGTGGGCAGATTGCTGGAGGTCAGGAGTTCCAGACCAGCCTGGCCAACACGGTGAAACCTTGTCTCTACTAAAAATACTAAAAATTAGCTGGGTGTGGTGGCACATGCCTGTAATCCCAGCTACTCAGGAGGCTGAGGCAGGAGAATCACTTGAACCCAAGAGGCAGAGGCTGAAGTGAGCTGATATCACACAACTGCACTCCAGCCTGGGCGACAGAGCAAGACTCCATCTCAAAAAAAAAAAATTAAGTAAATAAAAAACATATAAACACATATGTACCCACCATATATATATTATACATATAAATATGGCAAAATGTTAATGATTGCTGAATCTAAGTGGTGGATTTATGGTATTCGTTATACTATTCTTTGACCTTTTCTGAAGGTTTAAAATTGGAGGGAGAGTATATATACAAATTTGCTAGTCTGAGTACAAAATATCTCCGGCAGGTACACAAGAAACTGGAAATCCTGGTTGCCTCTGGGAGGAAACTTCACTATTTTGTACCATACTAAACTAGAAGAAAATCTGAAAGAAAACCTGCCATGATGTGTTTACACAGCGCCCTATCCATTCCAGTGTGTCATGGAGATGCCCACTGGGTTTTCTTTTTTTTTTTTTTTTTTTTTTTGAGACGGAGTCTCGCTGTGTCACCCAGGCTGGAGTGCAGTGGCCAGATCTCAGCTCACTGCAAGCTCCGCCTCCCGGGTTTACGCCATTCTCCGGCCTCAGCCTCCAAGTAGCTGGGACTACAGGCGCCCGCCACCTCACCCGGCTAGTTTTTTGTATTTTTTAGTAGAGACGGGGTTTCACCATGTTAGCCAGGATGGTCTCGATCTCCTGACCTCGTGATCCGCCCGCCTCGGCCTCCCAAAGTGCTGGGATTACAGGCTTGAGCCACCGCGCCCGGCCTCACTGGGTTTTCATGGCTCCCAGATGAGTCACCCCAACTGGCACATCCCCCTCCCTCCACCAGGACACCTCCACAGTCTTCCCTATGTCTTCCCATGTCCTTCAGCCACCTTTCCAACCCAAGGCAGACTTGTTTTTGCTCTTCCCAACCTGGAGAAGAGAGTGCTCTACGGCTCTGTTTTCTATATATTTTAAATATTTTTTCCTAGAAGTTGAATGCCATAGGACTATAATGAAATATCTCATTGTTTTCTGCAGAAATGTTAATATTTGGATCACAACCAAAAAGTCAGATAATACATATGTAACATTTTGTCCAGGGTGAAGACATTTCCATTAATTGGTCTTACTCACTGTAGCTCAGCTGGAAAAATGCTTATTCTCAATCAGTTTCTGTACCCTTCTTAATATTAACCCAACAACTTCCCCAAATACGCCCTCTGGATCTTCCGCTAAGATCCCTTCCTGGCAAGCAGCTTTCCTCAGCCCAGTCAAGAAGCTGGTCATGGCCCTTTGCAACATTCAAGGACATGGAAAATGAAGGCATGCTGAGGTCCCAAAAGCCTCAGGCAGAGAGCCTACGAGTGTTCACACAGCATGCTCTGCCTCTCTTTACGGCTCTCCAGTTTGGGGAGAATTTGCTTGAGAACCTGTGTTTGTGCAGCAACTTGATCAAGTCTGCTATGAACAGATGCTTATGTTTACTACATTTATTAATACAGGCAGCTGAAGGAATTGAGAAATGGGGAAGGAACACTCAAGGCATGTGTCTCTCTGACTCTCTCCCTTCCCACCCTCCCTCCTGCTGTGAAAGCTGTGGAGATGTGCACAAGGTTATAGGCCTTGCCACTCCCCTCGGCACTCCCACTGACTGTCCAGGGAGGAAGATCAGTGGCTCACAAAGGCAAGCTTAGCAATGGGATCCAACACAGAGTCCTCTGCTCCCTTTCTTTCTCAGTTAATCCATTAGATGAGCTGCTTAAAATTTTTTTGGGTTTTTTTTTTTTTTTTTTTTTTGAGATGGAGTCTTGCTCTGTCGCCCAGGCTGGAGTGCAGTGGCGAGATCTCGGCTAGCTGCAAGCTCCGCCTCCCGGGGTTCAGGCTATTCTCCTGTCTCAGCCTCCCGAGTAGCTGGGACTACAGGCGCCTGCAACCACGCCTGGCTAATTTTTTGTATTTTTAGTAGAGACGAGGTTTCACCGTGTTAGCCAGGACGGTCTTGATCTCCTGACCTCGTGATCCACCCACCTCGACCTCCCAAAGTGCTGGGATTACAGGTGTGAGCCACCGCGCCCGGCCTGGTTGTTTTTAATGTTCTTAGCAGGAATAGTTACTTAAAAATTTAATCACACTTGACCCTAAGCTTTTTGGGAGCCTCTGGACAGTCCCATTCATTGCTGTATCATCAGACCTCACACAGTACCAGACACACAGGAGCCTCTCAACAAGGGCTGTGCACTGGCCTATCCTCTTCCCAGGCTCCAGGAGGCCACCTTTCAGGGCCTCTCGAATGTGGCCTGTGCCTCCTATGGCTGTCTTCTCCATTTCTTCCCCAGGCCTCCCCCTCTGAAGGTCCTACCTACCTGGTGTCACCTCCTCAAAGTAGCCCAATCCTCTGCAGAAAACATTTCTGAAGGTAACAAGTAAGCCCCAGGAGAAACCCTCCTCTATGCCTCTGCAAAAAATAAGGCAGCTCTTCAAGGGTACCTGGTTTTTACCAAGAGGATCCCTTCCCTAGCCTAATGTATGGGAGAGATGAAGGTTCAAGCCTTGAGAAGACCATTACTCAGAGGACTGGGCACCCCTGCAAAACTTGCCAGCCTTACCCGATGTTAAAGCCCCAAACCAACAGGCCTCAGTCTCAGAACAGTTCAGATTTGGACATAACCAGACCCATGCAGCCCTGCTGAAGCCTCTCCTCCTTGGGGCGCCTCCCACTCACCATGAGCATGCAGAAGTCAGGCAGATGGCCTGTCATGCCGAAGACAGTGGTTTTCAGGTACTTCTCATGACCAGCCAAGTCGATGAAGGTAATGACTTTAGTGGACTTCTCACAAATCTTGGTCCACTCCAGGCTGCCGCCGTGGCTGTCAGGCTTGTTCACTACATTGCCTTCACTGTCAAAGCCCAGAATGTCGTTGCCCACACTGCTGGTGCGACCAGATTCAATTTCATGTTTGTGGCGGAAGAGTTTCTGGCGGGCAAAACCTCGGCCATTGTCCAGCTCCCCATGTGTCAGGACTCCCAGAAGCGTGCTTTTGCCGGCATCCACGTTGCCCACCACTGCTACCCTGCATGTAGATGAACCCATACATCTGTGTGAGAGTTAGTGCGTGAGTGAAGTGGAGTGACCACTCACAACCCCAGTAACTGGATCCGCATGTCCAGGCTTGCCCTGATCCCCTCCGGCTCACAGCTCCTCCTTGAGCAGGAGGAGCACAGTGGGAAGGTTCCTGGAGCTGCTGCTAAAGAGTCATCAGAAGGGTCCAGACTCCCACAGCAGCTATCTCCCTTAACTCCCACCAGCTTGCGGGTGCTGCCAGAAAGAGCCACAAGGCTACCAGAGGCACAAAAGGCTCTTCTCCATGACCCTGGTTTCCAGGCTCACAGGCTGAAGGGAAAAGAAACAAACCCACAGAGAATGGCCACAGAATGCACGGCTGGCCTCTCTCGTGCTCCTTCCAAAGGGACAGGAAAGTGCAGAATTAGAGCAAGAAGCCACCACGTCCCCGGACACCCAGACACTTCTTTCCGCTCCTCAGGAGGGGAAAGGATGGAGCTGACATGCTGAGTGCCACAGGCTCAGTCACCAACCTCCGTGAAGAATGGGGACCCCGGCCGGGTGCGGTGGCTCACGCCTGTAATCCCAGCACTTGGGGAGGCCGAGACGGGCAGATCACGAGGTCAGGAGATCGAGACCATCCTGGCTAACACGGTGAAACCTCGTCTCTACTAAAAATACAAAAAATTAGCCGGGCGTGGTGGCGGGCACCTGTAGTCCCAGCTACTTGGGAGGCTGAGGCAGGAGAATGGCATGAACCCGGGAGGCGGAGGTTGCAGTGAGCCGAGATTGCGCCACTGCACTCCAGACTGGGCGACAGAGCGAGACTCCATCTCATTAAAAAAAAAAAAAAAAGAAAGAAAGAAAAGAAAAAAAGAATGGGGACCCCAAACCGTCCTGAGACCTCCTCACCTGACCTCCAGGAAGTCATTGTCTCCTACTCGTTTCCGGACCAGGTAATCACGCACGCGGCCCCCAGCTTCTTGCCGTTCCCGCAGAAGGATGACATCGGCCTCTATCTGTTCCGCCATGCTCTTCACTGTGGCGTAGGAGGCCTCCATGTCAGCTTCACTCAGCCCATACTCAGTCCCATCTGGTGACAAGAGCCCAGACATCAGCAGGAGAGAGAGTCCTGACCAACCAGCGTGCCAACCAGCCAGCCAGGAACCCCACCTAACAAAGGCCACCACCCCGTGACCCCAGCACTGCAGAGGAACCCCCGGGGTCCTTTCTACCTGAGAGAAAACCTGGGCACACACCAAGTTAAAACATGACAGTGCCACAGACCTCCCCATCAAGCAGAGCATTCGCTAATTCATTCAATAACAGTCACTGAGGCTCTCCCAGGTTTTATGCCAAGCCTCATGCTGGGTACTAGGACTACAGGTGCCCCTAGTGAGCTCACAGCCCAGTGGGGGAGGCAGACAGGAAATCAATTAATTGCAATACAGCTCGAGTGCTGCACTCTAGGACTGTGCGAACAGAACATAAAGCACTGCCTGGGGAAGCCGAGGACAGTTTTGCAGAGGACTGACACCAAGCTAGGTCAACAAGTGCTGGGCCTGCAGAAGGAGGAAGGACATCCTAGCCAGAGGAACAAAGCGTGGCGTGGCAGATCATGGCACGTTCAGGGACCAGGAAGCAGCTCATGTGTTGGGGAGCAGGATGGGTGACATGGAGTGGCGGGAGACCACATGAGAGGTGGAAGCAGCACAACAGACGGACAGCAGCGACACACCTTCTGCACCAGGCAGTGAGACACCCATGGGCTGAGGCAGGGGAGTAACATGATCAGATGGCTGTGGGTTAAAAAGATCTCCTGGGTAGCAGTGCCGAGTGTGCACCAGCAAGTGAGAGACCAGTAAGGGGGAGTCCAGTTAGGAAGTAATTCTAATAATGCAGGCAAGAGATGATAACGACAGAAAGATGGAGGAAACTGGGGGAGGAACTCAGAAACATTTTAGAGAGAAGATTTTTAACTGAGGTGGCTCAGGTGATATGTCCAGCAAGCAGCTGGAGAAATGAGTTTGAGCTCAGGACAAGGAAGGGAATCAGACAGAAGGCAGGACCAACCGACGAAACAGTTATTGAGCTCCTACTACATGACAACCTGTCAGCTGCTTTCCATGAGGTGTTGGATTTAATTTCCACAATCACTCCCTCAGCCTTTCCCAGCTGTCCTGTCTCCAAGCGCCCCTGTTCCTTCCCTAGCTGGCTAACCACTTCAGCATGTGTGATTCTCTTCCCCCACACCAAGTATTCTCCTTGTCTCTTCTTCTCCTCCTCCCACTCCAAACAAGCTCCTAAACTAAGGAAAGGAAAACCACCCCCCTTCCCTTGCCCCTGCTTATCTGCAAAGCTACCATCTCCTGTTTTTCCTTTCACCATCAAACATCTCGCGAGTCATCAACGCATGTTGACTGAACTACCCCACCATCTACTCACTGGGAATCTGCCCACTACAGAAGAAACCGCAGCTGTCACATGCCACCAGTGGCCTTGTTTTTTTTTTTTTTTTTTTTTTTGAGATGGAGTCTTGCTCTGTCACCCAGGCTGGAGTACAGTGGCACAATCTTTGCTCACTGCAACCTTTGCCTCCCGGGTTCAAGCGATTCTCCTGCCTCAGCCTCCCAGGTAGCTGGGATTACAGGAGCCCGCCATCATGCCCGGCTAAGTTTTGTTTTTTAGTACAGACAGCGTTTCACCATGTTGGCCAGGCTGGTCTCAAACTCCTGACCTCAAGTGATCCGCCCACCTCGGCCTCCCAAAGTGCTGGGATTACAGGCGTGAGTCATCATGCCTGGCCCACCAGTGGCCTTCTAAACTCTCTATCTAATGCCCTCTTCTTGACTCCCACAGCATTCGATACTGCTGGCCACTCTGCCTTTCCCTCTTGAAGCACTTCCCTCCTGCCCTGCTCGCGCATCACCTGACCTCTCCTGATGTGCCCCCCCACCCCGTCCCGGCTCCTGTCTCCTGAATGCCAGTCTTTTCCAGTAGTCTGTCAGTGGTCCTGTTCTGTTTCCTCCAAACTTTCCCCTTGGCCATCTTGTTCTATGGCTCCAGCTGTCATTTTGAAAACTATAAAAACACTCATTCCTAACACCATCCTATGCCCAGAACTCCAGACTGAATTTCCAACTGCCTGGATGATAACTCCTAGAAGTCTGATATCCAAATTCAATACCTACCCCAACCTTCTTTTAAACAGCACAAACACTAACAATGTTAATAAAGCATTTTATTTCTCACTGTAATCTTATGAGGTAGGCATTACTGTTCCCTTTTAACAGTGGGGTAAAAAGAACCTAGGGAGATCTCAGAGCTGGGAGGGGCCATGAGTTCAGGTCTTCAGATTCCAAACCTAGAGCCTTTTCCTCCAGAGCAAGGGTTCCTCTTACTGCCTGACCAGTTCCTTCTTTATTTCTGACAATGACAATACCATCTCTCTAGCCACCAGTCTCCTCAGTCCAGTCCTGCTGATTCTAGCATTTTACCTTGCCTCCTTCCCTGATGTCTGCCCTTTTTGCCAATCCACAGCCACCAGCCTGATTCAGGCTCTTATTCTACCTGAATCACCACAACAGACTCTTAACTTTTGTCTTTACAAATTCAGTCTATTCCCTCCAACCAACCCCTTAAGGTCCTAAATAAAGCACAGCTCTGATGCTGTCACTTCAAGTCAAAGCCTCTGAATGGCTCCCCAGGCCCAGCTGCTTAACAGCCTCCCCATTTATGCCATACTCCCTCCTCACTCTCCCCTTGTAAGCTCTGTCCCAGTGCAAGCGGCCCCATCACACACGCAGCACTCTCCTTCCTTGTGCTGGGGTTCTCTGCAGGGTCCTAGCTCTATACCTTTGCTCATGATTTCCTATCCTGGAAGCCTAACAGTGCATCTCCTCCTGGCAAAATCCTACTCATTCTGCCCACAAACATCTGTGTCTCCCTTACATTTGCAAAGTACTGCCTTGTGCAACAGTGTTTTGGATACACATCCTCCCCTCCCCGCACAACACATAAGCATCTTGAAAACAAGGAACATACCGCAACAATTTCCTGATGCCCCACAACCAATGCCTTTCCTACATCAAGTCCTCAAATGTTTGTAAAATGTAAAACAAATGAACAAAGAGGGAGCAGTTGGGATGAGTAGTTTCTAAATGCATGGCCAAGTGAGCTGTGAAAGCCTTCCGGGTTAGAGAAGGGATTGCTGGGAGTGTTCTTGAGAAGGCTGGCGAAATTCTATTCAATCTCCCCTGCCCCTGTTCTTTCAGGTCCTGCTCCCCACCAAGGGCTATCACCAATGTCACCTTGTCCATCAGGGCTCTCGGTCAGTCACATTACCCGTCTCCAGCATGCATCACATTCCTCACTCTGTGGAAGTGGAGACAAAGGTGGAGGAGAAAAGCTGCAGAGGTCCAATTACTAAAGGCCACATATTCAGCCATGCCAGACGCTAATCAGATTTCCATCCTGCCGGCTCAGTTACCTTTCTTATATGTATTCTCCTCTTCTACAGGCTGCAAAGACTCCCTAGACTTTCAGAATAAAAGTCTAACCTCTGTGGCCTGGCATTTAAGGACCCTGAGAATCTGAGCCCTGCCTTCCTCTGCCCAGCCTCTCCTCCTACCATGTAGGACCTCATACTCTCCACTCATCCCACTGGATTACTTCTGGTCCACTATATATTCCTGTCTCCAATGCCTCCACACCTCTGTGAGAATGGTTTCCTCTGCCCATTCACTATTCCCTCCATCTACCTGGAAAATTCCTACTCATTCCTTAGAATCAATTAAAGGGGCAACTCCTCTTCACAGCCTTTCCTGACTCTTCCACAAAGACTTAGTACTCCTCGGCTAGGTGCGGTGGCTCATATCTGTAATCCCAGCACTTTGGGAGACTGAAGTGGGGGTGGATCACCTGAAGTCAGGAGTTCGAGACCAGCCTAGGCGACATGGTGAAACCCCGTCCCTACTAAAAATACAAAAATTAGCCAGGCGTGGTGGCGGGCACCTGTAGTCCCAGCTACTTGGGAGGCTGAGGTGGGAGAACTGCTTGAACCCAGGAGGCAGAGGTTGCAGTGAGCCGAGATCGCACCACTGCACTCCAGCCTAGACGACAGAAAGAAACTCTGTCTCAAAAATAATAATAATCATAATCATAATAATTTTAAAAGACTTAATACTCCTCCTAGGTCCCCTGAACTTTTATTTATTTATTATTGTTTTTCTTTTGAGACAGAGTCTCACTCACCATCTCAGCTCACTGCAACCTCCACCTCCTGGGTTCAAGTGATTCTTGTGCCTTAGCCTCCTGAGTAGCTGGGATTACAGCAGTGCACCACCATGCCAGCTAATTTTTTGCATTTTTAGTAGAGATGGGGTTTCACTATGTTGGCCGGGCTGGTCTCGAACTCCTGACCTCAAGTGATTGGCCCACCTTGGCCTCCCAAGGTGCTGGCATTATAGGCATGAGCCACCTTTTTGAAAGAAATCTCACGATAAATCAACTACAATCTGGGACCCTTAAAACAATTATTACTGCAACTACTAATACTAGCTAACACTTATGTAATGCTTACTATTCCCGATGATCTCCTCGAATTCTCATTTAATCTTCACTACTACACCACGGGAGAGATTCTGTTATTATCCCCATTTTAAGACAAGGAAAAGATTCAGTAGGCAAATCCAGGCCTGCCAGGCTCTAGATCCTATAGATTAGGCCAGACTGCCCCCTTTTAAAATAACAACATTAAGAATGTATACTTAAAGAGCACATTCCTCTACATTGGTTATAATTTTTAAATGTCTCATTTCTCTATGCAAAATTTATCTGAGGTAGGATGAAGAAGGTGTCATTATTCCCATTTTACAGAGAAAGGACATGAAAAACAGAGGTGAAGCAGCAGGGAATCACTGATGAAACTGACTCCTTGGGGCCCTGTATCTGGGTTCATCTTCTGTTTAATGTTCAACTTGTTTAACTAGTTATGATCTCTATTTGTAAATAATTCCAACAGGAGGAGTCACTATGAATCTAATGGCATCCACCTGGTAGATGTGAGGATGATGTTTGGGTATACAGATGTGTTAATGAATGTCTGACATCTTACGCTTTGCCATGGGTGGGTTAATTACTTGTGAGTTGTCAAGGCATGGTAAAATTCACTGAGTCCATATAAAAGGATGAGGGGAAAAGGGAGTCTTAAGAATCTGGATCTTCAAAGAACAGACTCAACACTTGTCAAAATTAACCTATATGTGGTTCCTGAAATTCTACAATCATTAAGTGATCTTTGAGTGGTTCATCTTATTAGAGCAGGCCAGATGTGCACCTGACATCAAAGCTTCAAAAGGCTACCAATAATCTCCTAGTCAACAAATGGAATGTTTTTTCTTTTGAACCTGGCACTCATTGCTGCCTCTGTAACACTTGATAATGCTAATCAACTCTCTCCCTTTCTTGATGCGCAACCTCTTAGTTTGCCTATCTCTCTGACCATGCCTTCCTTTAGGTGGTAAGACCCGCATCTAGGGAGGTAGCAGCAAGGATGGGAAAGAAAGAACAAATATGAAAGATATTTCAAAGGAAGGCACAGCTGCATCTGGAGAGCAAATCCTTCTTCCTTATGTCACTCTTACATTTCCAAATACTGTTTCCCATGGAGATTATTTGTGTATATGCCTTCTTTCCTCCTTGGGGCAGGGACTGGATTTTAAGTTTCCAAAAGAGCTTTGCAACAGTCGCAAGCCTTAGAAGATACTTAATAGATATGTGTCAAATAGTTTAAGAATGGTTTTGAGATTTCTTCAATCTTCAACTCAAACTACAAAAGAATTATTACCTGGCTTTACAAAGCCTACATTCAGCAAAGGAAAGTGTTTCTTTAATGATGCATCCAGGCCCACCTGGACTTCCTGCAAAGATGACAGAGACAAGTGCTGGTATGGGCTGAATCGTAATCGTTAACATCCCCAGCTGTCATTTCAGCAAAGATAATCCCATAATGAAGACGAAGGTAAGCAGGTCTTGTATTGAAGTTGTCAACTAGGAGCATCCAGGGGAAAAAAACCATAATATACTCTGGGATTGTTGTAAGGGCTGCCTTCCTCTAAAATAGTAGGTTCTGTTACAAGGAATAAGCAGCTTGGAGAACAATAACTAGTCCCTTTCGGAATGGTTACAAGCCTATGTGTCTGATGACCTCTGTTATCCCAGCTATCCAGACTAAATGGTCAGTATGGTCTGGGGCAAGGAGCCTGACTGAAGAGAGGAATTCTGGGCATCTTTTCTTTGCTGACACCAAGAAGAATCACAGAGGTCCTCAGCTAAGCAGAAAATAAGTAGCAATGGGATCTATAAACAGAGCTTGGAAGGGAAGACCTCCAGCAGCCCAGGAATAAGCTTAATTCTAGACCTAACTATGGCTTGCCCTATTAACTTAGACAAGAAGTTCCTTTGCTTTGTGCTTCATTTCCTCTTATGCAAATGGAGAGTACTGGAGGCAAAAAGGAAGCATCTGTAAAACTGCTTGGAAAGTGAATCTTTCAAGTCAACCATATCATGGCCACTAAGGTCAGAATTAACATTCGCTCTGTACTTTCATGTACTCCAAACAGTTCTGCAGACACTAAAGAATCACTGTAACTAAGACACATAAGCAGAAAAGTTCAAAAAGAGGGGAAAATGTGCTCTAAATAATTTTTACTTTTTTTGAGACAAAGTTTCACTTTTGTTGCCTAGGCTGGAGCACAATGGTGCGATCTTGGCTCATTGCAACCTCCACCTTCCAGGTTCAAGCAATTCTCCTGCCTCAGCCTCCCGAGTAGCTGGGATTACAGGCCCCCGCCACCACACTCAGCTAACTTTTTGTATTTTTAGTAGAGATGGGGTTTCACCATGTTGGCCAGGCTGGTCTCAAACTCCTGACCTCAGGTGATCCACCTGTCTTGGCCTCCCAAAGTGCTGGGATTACAGGCGGCAGGGCTACCGCGCCCGGCCCAATAATTTTTTAAAATAAAGTGAAAGGAAAACTATGCTCACCTGATCCCTGCCCAATGACATATATGGTCTCTCCGCATCCCTCGTCCATCCTCTCCCACATCTGCCGAAGTAGGCTGTCATACTGCTCTGAAGTAGGGCTCACTAGAACCAGCTAGAAAAGAAACCAACAGCCTTAGGACCACACTTGCTAGAAGAGCACCACAGCCAAAGCCGATCAATATAGCCTAACCAAAGATCCTGACTGAAACCCACAGCACCCTCATCTAAAAAAGCTGCACAGCCCCTTCATGCCCTCTCTGCTTCTCCTGAAGTAGCCTTTGAGCCTCAGGCCTTATATGAGCCAAATGATATACTAAAATGTGTATGTCTGAGCCATAACCCATGGTAAAGAGGGCACAAGCAGCCTGCCTCCTGCTGCTTAACAGGAGGGGCAGGACCCAAGTGACTGAGAATATGGCACTGTGGATAGAAAGCACAGTGCCTTCCATCTACATGCCAAAGGCTTCTACCTGCAGTTGACATCTGGAAGCCCACAGGACGTTTACCTCATATACCTCCATGCGCTCCACCCACAGGCCAGTGGCTCCCAGGATAACAAAAGAATTCTGTTCTATCTTCTTAGCTATATTGAATATTTGGGAATGAAAACTGCCTGCAAGACTCATCTTCATCAACAAAACGCCATCACCATTACCACTACGAGGAGTATTGCCACCATAATTTGGCCAATGTCTGCCAATAACATTCACGTATCAACCACTTACTTGGGGAAGCCATTTGGCAATCAGACCCCATTCTCTAACTACTCCTGTGTGACCATGGACAAAGAATTTAACCCCTCTGAGTTTCAGTTTTTCAATCTATAAAACGGAGTTAATACTACCTGCATCCAAAGGCCACTGTAAACAGCAAATATAATAACATGTAAAGCATCTAGTCCACAGCTCAATAAATGTGAAACTACAAGGTTTTCTTCACCCAATCATTCCCAGAAAAACCTTGTTGGATGAAACTAACCACTACTATTCACTAAGTGTTTCTCCCTTTGGAAGCTCTCGGAGCCTTAGGTCTCCACATTTACTGTTGTAAGGATATGAACCTTTAGCTTCTAATCTGTTCCTCTGGAATCAATCTATTCAATCCAACCCTTCTCTCCCTCCACACTGTCACTTTTTCTTTTTGAGATCATTAATATTAATATACATATGATTTTTTTTAATTGTGAGGACTTCCCCAGCTATGTGATGAAATAACACTTCTAGGAATATTAAATGAGCTGGTCAAGAAATGAAGGTACTACCGTCTTTGCAACTCTGCCCTGCAATTTCCTACCATGTTTCTTCAGCACCTTGACCATGTGTTGACATCCAGTTTGTTTGCTCTGGAGTCAGGTCCATAATCTTGTAACTTCCTGAGTTGACTCATCAGAGCTTGTAATTGTAACCTGGATGTTTCCTGGGTCTTTTACATCATCCTGGCCATCCCTCTCTCTAAGTTTGGCCATCCTCATTATGGCATTAAAGGCACAAGACAGGACCAACTTTGACAGGCTAGCTGGCTTCCATGTGCTCACCTGAGACTAGAAGGGCAAAAAGCAGTTGAAAATAACTTTCTTAGGTTGCAGGGAAAGTTCCTTCCAGTTTAGGACCAAGTTTCATGCAAATCTGCCGCCATAAACTATAAAAACTCACAAATATTTTCAAAGCTGGATAAAATGTCTATTGTAACTATCCTCCACACGTAAGTGGTGGTATTGGTGTTCTGTCTTTTACCTACTGCTATTTAATCTGCACAGGAAATTAGGAACTATCTCGTTCACTTCATTTACTGAGTCTCTAGTATGCATCGGGCACTATTAGATGTCTTATTATATATTTCTAATTTTTACAAGCCATCTGTACAACGTCACAGAGCCTTTCGATGGTAGGGCAGGAAAGAGAACTCAGCCCTGTCTGACTCCCAACTTGGCATTCTTTCCCTAAGGAACGTTAAGCACCTTCAAAACACCAGTCACATCTTATATTTACTTTTCTGTTCTTCACAATGTCAAGCCGTTGGCAAGCCCTTAATTCCTGCCTACCTTCTCGACAGCTCAGAAGACACGGTTTTAAACGTCCTTCACTGCTCCACTCATACAAGATGAGCTTCCACTCCCAGGATAGCGAGACTAAGGAGCCTACCCATCTTTCCATTTTGTTTCGGGTGGCCTCGAAAAGTAGACATTCTCGGACATGCTCGTCCCCAGCTGAGAGACTACTTTCTGTTTCCTTTCCCGAGTCTGGGAAGAGACGCGGCTGCCACCCTGCCCTGCCTTCCGACTACCTGTCTTCGCGAGCATCTCGGCCCCCTGCCCGGGCCCCCTCGCCCTTCTGCTGTCCCGCGCGGTCCAGGGAGAGGAGATTCTAGATCTTCGAATCCCCTCAAGCGGGGACCCGAAGAACGGGGAGGGGCACTGAGCGGGGACAGGGACCGCGCGGAGCGCTGCCGGCATCGGGCACCCCCGTTCCACGTGGCAGAGCCGAAGGGTTGCGATCTCGGCGGGAGACGGGAGGGCGGGAGGCTGGGTTGGCGACGCGGGGAGCCAAGGTGGGTGCGGGGACCATGGTGACGGCCCCTCGCGCCGCAAGCCCCAGCACGTCCCGGAGACCAGCAGGTGGGCGGGCTCGGCCCCTTCCTCCCATTCCGCGCTCCCCGCGGAGAGGACGGCCGCTGGCCCCGCCGTCGCCCCGGAGACTGCTCGGCCCGCCGCCCGCTCCCCTCAGCGCCCGCCGCCGCCGCCCGGGCCTACCTTGCTGGTGAGGTCCAGCTCTGGCTCGCCGTTGAGCGCCTCGCCGTCCTCGCTGCAGTCCGAGTCAAAGCCGCCGTGGAGTCGGGCGGCGGCTGCCGCGGCCCTGGCCGCCCCCGGGGAGCTGGGCTCGGGGGCGAACATAGAGGCCGGGACCGGCGAGTCCATCGCGGAGCGACTGCGCTCCGCCGCCATCTTTAATAACTTAGGCTAATTCGTAGCCGGCTTCCCTCCCTCCCAGGCTCATTTGACTAATCTATGCACAGAGCTCCGCCCCGCTCCTTATCGGAATAATTTATGCAAAACTTCTCCAGCCGCGTACTGGATGACACGTATCTCTAGCTAAGAAACAGTCGACCAGGCCTCTCAGCCACCAATCCCTGCAGAGCGTTCAAGTACCTAATGAATAATTAATGAGGCCCAAACCCCAACAACAAATGTCTGAGACGTCACGCGCCCTGCTCCCAGCTTGGGAGGGGGCAGTACCGAGTCCCCGCTACCCGCCTGAAGCCTTCCAGCCAACGGGAGCAGAGAAGAGTATGACTGACACAACAACCATCCAATGAGGAGAGAAATACAAACAACGTTACTTGTCAACGCCCCTTCACTCTCCTTGTTTCCAGAGGCGGTGCTGAGCCTGCAAATCGTACTGAAAAACAGTAGGCGCTGTAAGCCTTCCGATGACTGACAAGGGCAGGACCCAATCGAGTCATAGAACAGGTCCCGCGCCTGGACCCGCTCACGGAGATAGTAAACTGCAAAATGAGCCTCCCACTCGATTCAGTGACTGAGGCAGTCGCTGGAACGCTGATGTCCAACGTGCTGGCATGCTCCAGGCAACTTTAATAGTAGGATCGATGCTGTACGTTCCAAGAGTTGTAATACTATAGCAGCCAGAGTGAGGCAATAATTAAATGCTGACCTTAGGGAGAATTCTACATTCACTGCCTTTGCGGAGACAATCACACGAACTAAAAACAGAGGCAAGCAGCTAAAATTAAAAGCCAAAAAAACACCTCACCACTTTTGTAGTGAACTGCTAAACCGAGATCTAGGGTCTCATAAGGTAGTTTCCCATGGGTTATTTTTCCAGTCATCAGTTGTGAAAAGCCCCAACCCAAAATGCCATCAACACAAGTTTTAGTGTCTTGAATTCCTGTTTCAAAAGCCGGAAAATCCTAGGCCGTCATTGCCTGGCGAAATTAGGGATTAACCAACGTCTAATGACGTCGGCCTTGGCCACTCGTCCCAGGCATCAAGCAAACAAGAGCATGTTTGAGAAGATAAGGAATCCAAGATTTAGGGTTTGGACCTAAACCCTAAATCTTTAGTGAGCAAGTGGCAGGACTGAAAATGGCTTTCAGTTTTGGGGATCTACCTGAGAAGAAAGTGTCTTCTTGTCCCTGTTTTCCACTACTATCAAGTCTTTCTTTCTTTTTTTTTTTTTTTTTTTTTTTTGTTTTAATTTTGAGACGGAGTTTCACTCTTGCTGCCCAGGATGGAGTGCAGTGGCGCGATCTCCGGCTCGCCGCAACCTCTGCCTCCTGGGTTCAAGCAAGTCTCCTGCCTCAGCCTCCTGAGCAGCTAGGATTACAGGCATGTGCCACCACATCCAGCTAATTCTGTATTTTTAGTAAAGACAGGGTTTCTCCATGTTGGTCAGGGTGGTCTCGAACTCCCAACCTCTGGTGATCCGCCTGCCTCGGCCTCCCAAAGTGCTGGGATTACAGGCATGAGCCACCGCGCCCAGCTTACTATCAAGTCTTATTTGCACAAACACAGCTGGGAATCTTGGACAGGAAGTCATCTGAGTCCAAAGGTCTTGATACTGTTCTTATGTGCTTTTTAATTTCTTCCTTGCCAAATTGCTCACCACCATCCTATATGGGCTGGGAGCAGCGGCTCACACTTGTAATCCCAGCACTTTGGGAGGCGGAGATGGGTAGATCACCGGAGGTCAGGAGGTCGAGACCAGCCTGGCCAACATGGTGAAATGCTGTCTCTACCAAAAATACAAAAATTAGCTGGGCATGGTGGCATGCACCTGTAATCCCAGCTACTCTGGAGGCTGAGGCAGGAGAATCCCTTGAACCTGGGAGGGCAGAGGTTGCAGTGAGCCAAGATCATACAACTGCACTCAAGCTTGGGCAACAGAGTGAGATTCCGTCTCACAAACAAAACAAAACAAAACGAAACAAAGTACTGGAGGCCTGAACTCATAACTGCCTTCTGAAGGAGGGGCACAGTCTTGTGGGACTGACCCCTTAACCAGTGGGATCTGACAGTATCTCCAGGTAGACAGTGTGAGACGAATTGAATTGAACTAGAGGACATCCAGCTGGTGTCCCCTGCAGAACTGATGGGTTGCTGGTGGGGAGAAATCCACACATTTTGGTGACCAGAAGTATTGTGTTGTACTTAGAGTAGAAAATTTTAAAAAACAGACTTTGGCTTTTCCTATATGGCCCAGATTGATAGCATCTCACCAACTGGCTCTTCCAAAGAGTTCAAGTCGGCTGGGCGCGGTGGCTCATGCCTGTAATCCGAACACTTTGGGAGGCTAAGTGGCGGATCACTTGAAGTCCGGAGTTCGAGACCAGCCTGACCAACACGGAGAAACCCCGTCTCTACTAAAAATACAAAATTAGCCGGGTGTGGTGGTGCATGCCTGTAATCCCAGCTACTCAGGAGGCTGAGGCAGAAGAATGGCTTGAACCCAGGAGGCAGAGGTTACAGTGAGTGGAGATTGAGTCACTGCACTCCAGCCGGGGCAACAAGAGTGAAGCTCCGTCTCATAAAAAAAAAAAAGGGTTCAAGTCCAAAATGTGCTGACGGCTGATAGCGAACTAAAAAACATGCCCTTTGCACTATAGCCTTTACCCAGAAAAGAACTCTCAGAGCAGGTACTTTTGAATTGAACAGGGAACTCTATTATGACATTTTAGAGAAGGAATTCCTTACCCTACCCATCTACACGTCTTTCTGAAGAAAAGTTGGAGCCTAGGTTCAAATTCTGTATTCACTATATACTGGGTTCACATACCATATGTATGTGACCTTAAGCAAGTTAACTTCTCAGAGCTTGTTTTCTCCTTTGAATAAATAAAGTATCTAACAGGATTAAATCAGCTGCAAATGAACTAATATACGTAAAGCACTTAGAACAGTGATTGCTGCACAGCAAGCCCTCAAACTATTCATATGTAAATATAACCACAGCTGTGAGTAGCTTACTATATATATATATATATATATATATATATTTTTTTTTTTTTTTTTTTTTTTTTTTTTTTTTGAGACGGAGTCTTGCTCTGTCGCTCAGGCTGGAGTGCAGTGGCAGGATCTCGGCTCACTGTAAGCTCCGCCTCCCGGGTTCACGCCATTCTCCTGCCTCAGCCTCCCGAGTAGCTGGGACTACAGACGACCGTCACTATGCCTGGCTAATTTTTACAGGGGTGAGCCACCACGCCGGGCCACAAAAATTTAAGGTAATTCAGAAGTTGGCTGGACAGAGCCAGAGGGCTCCTCACCCTGTGGCAGGCACTCCAGCGTGTTAAGTTATAACATTGAGTGTAATGGTGTTAAAATAGTCGCGTTTGGGCCGGGCCTGTAATCCCAGCACTTTGGGAGGCTGAGGCGAGCGGATCACGAGGTCAGGAGATCGAGACCATCCTGGCTAACACGGTGAAACCCCGTCTCTACTAAAAAATACAAAAAACTAGCCGGGCGAGGTGGCTGGCGCCTGTAGTCCCAGCTACTCGGGAGGCTGAAGCAGGAGAACGGCGTGAACCCGGGAGGCAGAGCTTGCAATGAGCTGAGATCCGGCCACTGCACTCCAGCCCGGGCGACAGAGCGAGACTCAGTCTCAAAAAAAAAAAAAAAAAAAAAAAGTCGCGTTTGCCAGGTGCGGTGGCTCACACCTGTAATCCTAACACTTTGGGAGGCTGAGACGGGCGGATCACTTGAGCCCAGGAAAGAGTTTGAGACCAGTTTGGGTAACGTGGTGAAACCCCATTTCTACAAAAATAAAAATAAAAATGAGCCAGGTGTGGTGGTGTATGCCTATAGCCCCAGCTACTCAGGAGGCTGAGGCATGAAGCTCGCTTGAGCCTAGGAGGTCGAGGCTGCAGGTGAGCCGTGATCGCGCCACTGCACTCTAGCCTGGGAAACAGAGCAAGATCCTGTCTCATAAATAAATAAAAATTTAGGCCGGGCGCGGTGGCTCACGCTTGTAATCCCAGCACTTCGGAAGGCCGAGACGGTTGGATCTCAAGAGTTCGAGACCAGCCTGGCCAACATGGTGAAACCCCGTCTCTACTAAAACTACAAAAATTAGCCTTGGGTAAGTGGCAGGGGCCTGCAATCCCAGCTACGCGGGTGGCCGAGACAGGAGAATCGCTTGAGCCCAGGAGATGGAGGTTGCAGTAAGCTGAGATCGCCCCATTGCAATTCAGCCTGGGCTACAAGAATGAAACTCCGTCGCAAAAACAAACAAAACAAACTAAATTTAAAGTGCAATTTCTTCTCGTTTTTCCAGTTTTACGAAAAACCCAAAAGGAGGGCAGCTAAGGTGGATACTGATGCCTACCACGCACCCTAAGAGTAGGTAAAGGGAAAAAAATGAAATCCACGTGGGACTGCGAGTAGTTCGCCGTTTCCCGACGACGCACACAATGCGCTTAGGTATACTTGGCGCAGAGGTCTCTGCAGAGAGGAAAGCCACCTTGAGAAGAGCGGGGAGCCCCCAGGCAAGAGGGCAGTGGCTTGTGTGTAGTGAACTGAAATGCGACACCAAGGAACTGCAACAGGAGTCTCCTTTCCACTTGAAATGTGACTCCCAGCGAGGCACCTACCCTTGGCGCTCCCTGGACAGTGCGGCACGGTCGGGCCCACTAACCAAGGCAATTTGCGCCCGACCGAATCAGGTGCTTCAAAATCACCCCTGGTGAGCCGCGCGTTAGCCACACAGAAAACAATCAACGCAGAAGGAGCGAGAACGCTCGGCCGAGAAGCCTGGCCCAGAGAGGGGAGGGGTGCGGAAAGCCGCGGACGGCAGCCGCTGGCCTGCAGGACTCCCTCAGGCCGCCCCACCCCGCCCCGCCAGGGACAGCGCGGAGCCGAGCGGCTGGACCCCAATCCTGCCGGCCGCCGCCGAGCTCCGCAGCCCGCAGCCCGCAGCCCCACACCCACTGCCTCTGCCACACCCCAACCGTTCAAATTGGCCCGTACACGCCCGGCGTCCCCGGCTCCCAGGCCGGTGCCGATGACGTCAGACCTACGCTAGGCGTGACGCCACTGCTGGGAGGAGCGAGGGCGGTGCCAGAGGGCGTTTCCGGAGCACGCGCCGGGCGGGGGCCGGTGACGTCGGGCTCAGGTGCGCGCGCCCGCCCGCGCGGCCCAGTTGGCGGCCCGCACTCCAGGTGGCGGCCGTCGGCGGTGAGGGGACGCCTGGCGTTGAGCGGTCCCCACGGCGTTGGGGTCTGCAGCCGGGGGCGCGGCGGGAGGGCGTCTGGGCCTGCGCTCACGTGACGGGCGGGGAGGTTGGTGTAGGGGCGGCGAACCGGGTGGGTCCGGGCTCAGGAGCGCGAGGCTGACTGTCCGGCCCCACCCCTTGCGGGCCAGCCCGTCGCCGCGCGGAAGGAACCTTCCCTCGGGCAGGGGCCGGCCCCGCCGCGCACTTCCCGCGCCCGCTCGCCGGTGACCGGAGTTGTCTCTTCCTCCGCAGGGCCGCGGCCAGAGGGCGAGAGTCCGCGCCTTCCGAGGGAGCCGCGCCCTGCGGGCCCCACCGTACCCAAGGGGATGGAGGGCTGCCCCCGAGGCCCCCGCGCGGCTCGAGGTCCCACGCCTGCCGGCCCGCGCTAGCTGCTCGACTCGTGCGCGTTATCCACCACCCAGGCCTTGTCTCCCGAGTCAGTGGCGTCGTGGTTCGAAAGAAATGGAAGAAAAGGAGCGATGTGACCGATGGTGTTCGGTCCTCCTGCTTTGAGGCCTGGCATTTGCAGAGGGAAACAGCAAGAAAATCGTGGGGAGTTTTGAGGGGGGTGGGAGGGAAGGGTGGGGAAACGGAAACAAGGTCTTACATTTTATGGGTTTTTTTTTTTTTTTTAATTCTGCGATTTGACAGTGGTAGTAAAATGAAAGTAATCCAAAAGTTATTTTTCTATTGAGAAGAGAAAAGAGGTGGGTTTTTTTTTTCCTTTTGATTCCAGTCTTTTCTCCCAGTGACAAAGCATAAATCATGGACACCAGAGAATAAAGTGGACCTCAGGAACCCGGAAAAGACTGAGAAGGTTACATTCTTCTTCTGGAGGGAAGAGTAGGGTGTTTATAGCCATCTCTGGAACCTAAAACAAAAAACATGAGTTGTGTGCCATGGAAAGGAGACAAGGCCAAATCTGAATCATTGGAGCTGCCCCAGGCAGCACCCCCACAAATCTACCATGAGAAACAGCGCAGGGAGCTTTGTGCCCTCCACGCCCTCAATAACGTCTTCCAGGACAGCAATGCCTTCACCCGGGATACGCTGCAAGAGATTTTCCAGAGGTAGGGGACCCTTCTCCTTGGCATCTTGATACTTAACTGATATTTCTGGATTTCTGTGGGTGGGACAATGTCTCAGTTTCATAAACCTTTAAATCTATAGGTGTTAGCTAGATGCCATTAGCAGGTATGAGGGACACAAGACAGGAAAAGATACTACCATGTATCGGGCACTTACTGTGGGCTAGGAAAGTGCTCATATTCTCGGCTGTGTTTTCTTGAGTGATCTGCTCAACAATCCCGTGGAATACGTGTTAATACGTGGTGTTATTTCCATTTTACTGATGAAGACACATTTAGTTCCGTACTTTGCTCAAGGTAACAAGACTTGGAGCTGGGGTTGAATTCTTACATCTATGCTGTTGACCACTATGCTAAATGCCTCTAAAGTTCTGCTGCCGAGGAGTTGAGAGTCTAGAAGTGGGACCCGATACGTACACGTTCAGTCGCCTGTCATCAAAGGTGGAATGTGGTGACTACCACAAGCAAGAGGTATACACAATGCTCAGCTTTTCTGTGAGCCCTGTGCTGGCAGTGGTGCTGTTTGTACATTGCTTTGTGTAGCCCTCCTAACAGTCATTTCACTGCCTGTATTTTACTGATAGAAAGGTCAGGTAATATGTCCAAATAGCTTCTAAATAGCAAAGTTATAATTTGAAGTTGACTCCAGATCGCCTCTTTCTCCTTTATTCTAGATGGCCTTTCTTACCCATTTAGAACAAATGCCACCCCACGGGTTAGTAGAGTTTCAGCTTTTGGCCAAGCACGGTATAATCCCAGCACTTTGGGAGGCCGAGGAGGGCGGATCACCTGAGTTCAGGAGTTTGAGACCAGCCTGGCCAACATGGTGAAACCTTGTCTCTACTAAAAATACAAAAATTAAGTCGGGTGTGGTGGTGCACGCTTGTCCCAGCTAGTCGGGAGGCTGAGGCAGGAGAATCTCGTGAACTCGGGAAGTGGAGGTTGCAGTGAGCCGAGATTGTGCCACTGCACTCCAGTCTGGGTGACAGGTCTCAGAAAAAAAAAAAAAAAAAAAAAAAAGCTCAGCTTTTTTCTCTTTGCTTTGATTTTCTAGAATTACTTTAAAGGTTTTGAGAGTCAGTTCTGTGGTGTCTTGATGGACACAACAGCATATCTGCAGTCCATAGCAACTCAGATGGTGATCTTGCCTGATGACCCCAACTAGAAAGGGTTAGGCCCACACAGTCCTCACTGCAGAGAGGCTCAAGCGTTCTTCAAGCAGTACATATTGACAATTCCAGAAGACCTTTTTCTTACTCTCTTAGCTTGGAAATGGAATTATTGCCATATAGGGACCAGAATTACAGCTGGTAGCAACCTATTTGGGGTGATTTGTAAAACACAGGTATGGACCATTTGCCCTGAAAGAGCCAGAGGCCTACTCTTAGAAGAATGTTAATCCCCAGATGCAGACAAAACTATAATGAGAGTAATTATTTTCCAATGCCAGTAGTAACCAGAGTAATGCCTTACCAGAGTAAATATGTTATTTGCATCATGGCCATTATCTGGCAGCAAGTAGAATTGACTTTTCAGGACGTGGGGTACTGGGAGATAAGATAATTTGTTTCAGATCATCAGGTCTTGTCACTGAAAGGAGAACCTAGTACATTGGACTGCTTCCTTTTGGCCAGCCGTTAGTATTTCTCCTACTCCTAATCAGATTTGCAAATTATTTCCTGATCTAAAACTAGGGAGAAGAAAGGACTCAGGGTGAAATACCTGAATGTGCTTAGTACTGTGTGATATGTACAGACAATCTTGCAACAACCTCACCAACAATGAACTTAGGAAACTAGGATTCATTTTAGGCGATTTGCCCAGTTTCACCCACTAGTAAATAAATTCCAGAAACAAGATTCTGTGTATCCAGTCACACTCTGGTAGAAAAGTTTTCACTTCTGTACATTTGGCCCCTGATCTGACTATGGGAATAATGATGGGATCACTAACACGTATGAACACTTGGTGCAAAGCACCATTCTGAGTGCTTTCCTTGTGTTCACTCAGTCCTCATACTGATCTTCCAAGATGGATTCTGTTGCTGCCCATTTTTCCAGATGAGGAAATCATGGCACAGAGAGTTCATAGCTGTTGATGGCAGGATTTGGCCCCATGCCTTGTGACTCTAGAACCCGCCCCACTAACCGCTCTCCTGTTTCTCGAGTACTGGAAGGGCCTGTAGAGTGCTGTCAGTAGCGGTTCCTCCAGCTGCCGAGCTGGGCCAGTACTGACATTCTGGACTATGTTCATCAAGCGTGTGTGGATGATAACAGGAGTTTCTCAGCTGTGTTCTCCTGAATACAAGAATGGTAAATATTTGCTAAATGCCCACATGGAACCAAGATCCTATTCCTTTTCAAGCTTTGGCGAATTGTACTGCACTCCCCAATTCTAGCAGCATAATAAAAAGATCCAAAAAGTGCTGGCGGAGGCCGGACGTGGTGGCTCAAGCCTGTAATCCCAGCACTTTGGGAGGCCGAGACGGGCGGATCACGAGGTCAGGAGATCGAGACCATCCTGGCTAACACAGTGAAACCCCGTCTCTACTAAAAAATACAAAAAACTAGCCGGGAGAGGTGGCGGGCGCCTGTAGTGCCAGCTACTCAGGAGGCTGAGGCAGGAGAATGGCGTGAACCCGGGAGACGGAGCTTGTAATGAGCTGAGATCCGGCCACTGCACTCCAGCCCGGGTGACAGAGCGAGACTCCATCTCAAAAAAAAAAAAAGTGCTGGCAAGCCAGCACGTAAGGGCATGTATTCTGTCCCAATTCCAGAAGTGGAATTCTGCGTAGAGTATTTTATATTGAAACAATGTGTGAATAGGTAGGAACAAAAAATAAGTGTGAAAGGAACCTAGAGGAAAAAGCAAAGGGAGAAGAGGTGAGGGAGAGAAGATGGAATTTTTTAAACAAACACTGACTAGCTGCCTGCGGAGTGCCAGGCACTATGAGGCACCACAGAGAAAACAAGTCGAACAGGCCTCAGCCCCTGAGAAGCACTTCTCAGCTATCCTTTAACCAAGCCTTGAGATTAGATTTAAGTGAAGTTAGAACCCTGGCATTTAGAGCAATTAAAAAGTGAAAAGTGATCGATTTGGACCTTAGCAGAAATAATTCTGTGCTGTTTTAAAGTGTGGCTAGTGAATGGTAGAAATGGGAGGGAAATGTTGATAAGCACTATTTGTTGAGAGGAAGTTCATCCTAGCAGTTGAATTTTAGCCAGAAAAAAGAAGCAAAATACAAAAGCAGGGTGGAGTTTCAACAGAGTTGTGGATATGAGATGATTCATGCTTAGAAATGAATAGGAACTCAGAGCTAGGCTAATGACTCAACATGGCGGCAACAAGGACAGGGAAGAGAGGAGTCAGGTGTGTCAGAGGCTTGGTCCAGGATTTGAACATAGTGGTAACATCTGCAAAAAGAGGTCGTTTGTTTAAAAAGCATCTGTTTTCAACCTGTGAAATTGGAGAAAAGATAAACTGGGCAAGTGTCATCAGTGTATATGTATACAGATGTAGATATTCGAGCTCATCATTTTATGTAAAGAATGTGGGCCAGGCACAGTGGCTCACCCCTGTAATCCCAGCACTCTGGGAGGCAGAGGCGGGCAGATCACCTGAGGTCAGGACTTTGAGACCAGCCTGGCCAACATATAACAAAACCATGTCTCTACTAAAAAAAAAATCAGCTGGGCATGGTGGCGCACGCCTGTAGTCCCAGCTACTCAGGAAACTGAGGCAGGAGAATCACTTGAACCCGTAAGGTGGAGGTTGCAGTGAGCCAACATCGCACCACTGTACTCCAGGTTGGGTGACAGAGTGAGACTCCCATCTCTCAAAAAAAAAAAAGTGTCTAAGGTTTGAAAAAAAAGGGTCATAGAATCAAATTATATGATTCTCAGAGGCTGAGGCCTGTTCGACTTGTTTTTTCTATGGTGCCTCATAGTGCCTGGCAGTCCGCGTAGATCAAATTATATGATGGCAGCTTTGCTAGGTTGTTTTGAAAATCCTCAGGCCTGAAACATTTTCACTAGACTCATCCCAATTTTTAAGTGATCTGATTCTTGCATCTAGCTCTGCATTCCTCTCCCAAATAGGATTTTTCCCCCCACCCGAGATGGAGTCTTGCTCTGTCTGCTCAGGCTGGAGTGCAGTGGCATGATCTCGGCTCACTGCAACTTCCACCTCCCGGGTTCAAGGAATCCTCCTGCCTCAGCCTCCTGAGTAGCTGAGATTATAGACGCCCACCACCACGTCCGGCTAATTATTGTATTTTTAGTAGAGACGGGGTTTCACCATGTTGGCCAGGCTGGTCTCGAACTCCTGACCTCGTGATCCACCCACCTTGGCCTCCCAAAATGCTAGGATTGCAGGAGTGAGCCACCACGCCCAGTCTTGGATATTTAATATTAAAATGTATCCAGGGCTGGGCTTGGTGGCTCATGCCTGTAATCGCAGTACTTTGGGAGGCTGAGTTGGGTGGATGACTTCAGCCCAGCAGTTTGAGACCAGCCTGGGCAACATAATGAGACCCTATCTCTACAAAAAAAATTTAAAAATTAGCTGGGCATGGGGGCCTGTAGTTCTGTAGTCCAGCTACTTGGGAGACTGAGATGGGATGATCACTTGAGCCCAGGAGGTTGAGGCTGCAGTGAGCCATGTTCGTGCCACTGCACTCCAGCCTGGGCAAAAGAGTAAGACCCTATCTCAAAAAAAAAAAAAAAAAAAAATCTAGGCAAAAAGTAGCTTGGTATCAAGGGAAAAAAATTTAATGAAAGTTGGAAGGGACAAAGAGATTGGGGATATTGGTGAATGACTAGCATTCTCTACCACAGAGGGTGACTGTTCCAGCCTCCCCATCACATAGTCCCTGAGCAGGTGGAAGGGGCCACATTTAAAAGTGGGTGATTATAACTGAGAAAAGTTGTTGTTCAGTATTAACCTCTAGAGACTTGAATTCTCTTGTCCAAGGGCTCGGCAAACGTGTAGTAATAATAGCTAACACCTACAGATTACTAATGTGTGCCTAGCTCTTTGACCCATGCCTGGTTTAGAAACATCAGGAAGTTCTGAGCCATATTTTCTGATGTCACATCTCTTCAGATCTGATAAGGAAAGAAAGAATTAGGGTGGGGAAAAGAATCTTGATGAAATGTCTTCCATTTCCTTTTTTCATTAGTATCTAAATTCATCACCATAGTCAGACATAGTGGAAACCATGAGAGAGGAACAGGGACTTATCTGAGGACACAGACAGTGGGGAGACCTGGACTAGAGCCCGTCTTTTCACTTTTTTTTTCCTGAGACGGAGTCTCTCACTCTGTCTCCCAGGCTGGAGTGCAGTGGCACGATCTCGGCTCACCGCAAGCTCCGCCTCCCAGGTTCAGGCCATTCTCCTGCCTCAGCCTCCCGAGTAGCTGGGACTACAGGCGCCCGCCACCATGCCTAGCTAATTTTGTGTATTTTTAGTAGAGATGGGGTTTCACCATGTTAGCCAGGATGGTCTTGATCTCTTGACCTCGTGATCCGCGTGCCTCGGCCTCCCAAAGTGCTGGGATTACAGGTATGAGCCACCGCATGCGGCCCGTCTTTTCGCTTTTACGTCACTTCACATCTCATGGCTCTGACTTCTGACTGTGATGACAGAAGTGAGAGGCTCACTTTGTAGCCCAGAATTTCTTTTTTTTTTTTTTTTTGTATTTTAACTTTTATTTAAATTTAATTAAATCTAAATAACACGCAGAAATTGGCTGCCATATTGGACAGCACAGCTCTGAAGAGTTCAGTGGGAAGTGTTTTTGTTTATCTGTGAAATAAATCTGCCTCACCTACCTCACAGAGGTGTCTGGAACAAACAAGGTGATGAATGTGAAAGGACTTTACTCACAAAAGGGATCTGAAAAGACAGCAGTGTGAACTGAGTGGGCTTATTCATACAACTCTTTATATATATACATTTTTTTTCTTTTTTTTTTAATTTTTGAGTTGGGGGGGTCTCACCTTCACCCAGGCTGGAGTGCAGTGGTGCAGTCTTAGCTCACTGAAACCTCTACCTCCCAGGCTTAAGCAATCCTCCCACTTCAGCCTCCCGAGTAGCTGGAACCACAGGCATGTGCCACTATGCCCAGCTAATTATTTTATGTTTTACTTTTGGTAGAGATGGGTTTTGCCATGTTGCCAGGCTGGTCTTGAACTCCTGAGCTCAAGTGATCCGCCTGCCTTGGCCTCCCAAAGTGCTAGGATTATAGGCGTGAGCCACTGCACCTAGCCTGTTAATATTTCTGTTAAATGGTGCTTGCCAGGCTGTTTTGATCTGTTTACATTTCTGTGTCTCTGATTTGACCCTGAGCCCTTTGAGGGTAAGAACCAGTAGGACTGTTTCACGGTTGTACCCCCACAGCCAGTGGCTGGCATGTAGCTTGGTGCTCATGTTCAAGTGAATGAAATGTCTGCAGTCCAGAAGGGACTCCTGGCAGCAGGATCCGAGGTTTGTGGTGAAAGCTGGGTGGGCAAAGAGAAAGGGGCCGAGGGGAGGAGGCAGGTCAATACGGTGGTGAGACAGAGTGAGGGCTTCTGCTCCCCCACTCAACATTTGAGACCCATCCAGAGAGAGCAGGGAGCCAACTCCTGAAGCCAGGAATACTTTCACACAACAGAGTATGAGGCTTGTGGGAGATTAATTGAGAAAGGCTGGTCAGAGGAGAAATGATCTACTCAGCACATTCTGCTCATTGAGGAAGGCCAAATTGATCTTAAAATTTCTGCCTAGCCAGGGTTCTGGGGGTGGGTGCTGTGGTTTCCTTTGATTTGATTGATGGTGGCGGGGTTGAAGGTGATTCCTCAGGCTCTCTACCCTTCCAAGCCTTCCTCTGCTCTTCTGGCGAGTGGAAGAGGGATTCTAGAAACTCGCCAACAGAACATTTGAGGAGGTCACTGTCTGGATTATTGTTTTCTCCACTCATGAATGACCAGGAATCACTGTGGGGGCTGGGTGTCCTATTTTGCATGAATTTAAAAGAAACTTTATTGCTGAAGACTCTCGGCTTCTGTCCCAAACTGAGTCACAAGAACTTGATTTATTTTACTCCGCACCCCTCTGATTGCTTTCTGAGGGTCCTTCCGCTAGAAAGAAATTACACTGTTGGAAAATCAGAGAGGAAACTTCGCAGTTCCAGCCTGAAAACAAAAGCAGGCGTGCAGGCATCTCTTCAACCCTCTCTCTCCCAGCGGAGGGACACTGGGTCAGCTCATGCAAGAGTCTACAGAGCTGTAGCCCAGAATTTCTATGGAAATCATTAAGACAGTCCTGAACAGGAGTTTGCCAAGGAGTCTCAAGAATACTTTCCACTGGAATCATCAGGATCCCATGGAACTCAGTGGGACTGGTGTGTTGAACTATCCAGAGCACTGTTCAGTATTGTTTAGGGTAGAGGCGAATCCTAGCCCTGCCACTCACCAGCTATGCCTGACTATGCAAGTCACCATAACCTTTGCACCTCAGCTTCCATGTTTATGGTATCAAGATGGCTGGAAGTGATAAAGCCCGTAAAAGCAGTTAACACAGTGGCCACTTGATTACTGTTAAAAGTACAAGCAAGTGCTAGTATGGTGAATACACTTGGTGGGCCCCACTTATTCAAATGACCATTCCTCTAGAATGAGATGGAAGCTACTCTCAACATTTCCTGTATTCAGATTGCCCAACATGTGTTGAGTTGCCAGTGCCTGGCTGTGAGGGATATAAAGAACTATCCAGGAATTTAGTGTTTGATTGAACATATATAAAATAACTGAATTCTCCAACAGTTCTATAAAATAGTAATTATTTCCATTTTTACAGGCAAAGTAACAGGCATGGAGATTAAATCTCACAGTTAGTGTTGATGGTGCTTGGATATGAACACAGATATGTATGGTCCTCACTCTCCCTCCTTTTTCACAGAGGATCCAGGGAAGATCCTATGGAAGAGATAGGGTGTGAAGAAGCTGTAGGATTTGGCTTGGAACAGGAAATAGGATAAAAGAATAGAGGCTGCTGGCACAGTGGCTCAAGAGGGAGGCTGAGACAGGAGGATCAGTTGAGCCCAGGAGTTTGGGGCTACAGTGAGCTACAGTCACACCACTGTAATCCAGCCTGGGTGACAGAGGAAGAAAAAATAGAATAAAGGCCATATGATCATGGTGCCTAAAGTGCAGTAAGCCCAATGAGAGGGATATAGCTGGCCAAGTGGGGCCAGGAGGTATAGAACTGACCAGCCAGGCAGTTGGTACCATTGTCAGTTCCTGTGTATACAAGGGGAAGTGAATTGATGCCTTGGTGAATTTGGCAGGAACATAGAGGCTGAATTGGTGGAAGGAACACTTGGAAGCAAGGTGATCAATTTAGAAATCTGTTTCAAAAGTCTAGGTGTGAGGTGAGGAGCCTCTGGTTAGGAGAGAGATGGAGTGGTAATAGGAACGGATTTGAATCCAAGACAGAAGATGAAGGACAGGGAAGAAAATTGGAACCCTGGTTCTATAAGTTATACCTCAAAACAAGTGTGTGGTAAATTTGTTTGGAAACTAAAACATATTTTATAACCCCTTGCCTTGAGACTGAAGGTGAAGATTAGCATGTTAGGGACTCCAAGAATTCTGCAGGAAACCCATTTACCTACTTGGTTCATTCAGCTGTTACTGTATTGGCTGCCTTCTGGAATCCTCTGTTAATGAACATGGAAATGGCATCTCCAGGAGCACTCTTGGGAAGCGCTGCTCTAAGGTTTGAGCCTGGTAGGGAGTTTGATGGTGAACAAGGTAGAAGACTCAGCATTTTGTTGGAGCCGTCATTCATGTACTGGTCAGAGACTTCACTGAAAGGAACAAGAAGCTATTAGAAGCTTGGGAAAGGGAAAAGAACCAATTATATCTGGGACTAGCCCTTCTTTCATATGTGTTCTTTTTTTTTTTTTTTTTTTTTTTTTTTAAAGACAGAGTTTTGCTCTTGTTGCCCAGGCTGGAGTGCTATGGCACAATCTCGGCTCACTGCAACCTCTGCCTCCCAGGTTCAAGCGATTTCTCCTGCCTCAGCCTCCCGAGTAACTGAGATTACAGGCACCCACCACCACACCTGGCTAATTTTTTTGTATTTTTAGTAGAGACAGGGTTTCACCATGTTGGCCAGGCTGGTCTCAAACTCCTGGCCTCAAGTGAGCCTCCCACCTCAGCCTCCCAAAGTGCTGGGATGACAGGCGTGGGCCACTGCACCTGGCAATGTGTTCTCATTTAATCCAAATGTGCAAGAACCCATGGAGAGCCTTTGTCTTTTTAAGCTATGTTTCAGCCCCAGGCCTCAGGGACATACCTGGCCTCTCCTCTTTTCAAGCCCCCACTGCCTGCCACTCTGATTCTTGGGTCCTTGCTGTAAGATAGCAAAGCGTTAACTTTGGGTTCAAATGAATCCAGGGTTGGATCCTAGTTCTGTCACTTGTAAGTGCTCATGGGAGGTCAGTTAAAACCACCAAACCTCACTTTTATGGACCTATACAATAGAAATAATTCACATCCTCATAGGTTTATTGTGAAGATTAAATGAAATGCAAATTAAAGTACCTTATCATAGTGCTTGGCACAGAGGTTTTTCAATAAGTGGTAGTTATTATTAGAGGTAAGATAAAGTTTGGTTGCAGATTTCTTTGCTAGCCCTGGAGATGAGCATATAAGCCCTTTTAAGAGTCAGTTACTAGGCCGGGCGCGGTGGCTCAAGCCTGTAATCCCAGCACTTTGGGAGGCCGAGACGGGCGGATCACGAGGTCAGGAGATCGAGACCATCCTGGCTAACACGGTGAAACCCCGTCTCTAGTAAAAAATACAAAACACTAGCTGGGTGAGGTGGCGGGGGCCTGTAGTCCCAGCTACTCGGGAGGCTGAGGCAGGAGAATGGCATAAACCCAGGAGGCGGAGCTTGCAGTGAGCTGAGATCCGGCCACTGCACTCCAGCCTGGGCCACAAAGCGAGACTGTCTCAAAAAAAAAAAAAAAAAAAGTCAGTTACTAATGTTTACAAGGAAAGAGAAGGATAACAAAAATAAACACTGAACATTTCAGCAAACATTCCTTGAGCACCTGTCTTGTGCCAGGCACTCTTCAGGCCCTAGCAATGTAGCTTTCAGATAAGTCAAGGCCCCTGCTGTCAGTCTAGTGTAGAAAAACAGACCAATGAGAAACCCATCTGGTAGTGACAGGGCTATAATTAAATCAAAAGGTTGATGTGAGGTGGTGACTGGGAGAAACTTATGGTTGGGTGGTCAAGAAAAGGCCTCTCCAGAGGTTACAGTGAGCTGAGATGGCTCCATTGCACTCCAGCCTGGGCAACAGAGCCAGACTTTGTCTCAAAAAAAGAAGAAGAAAAGAAAAGGCCTCTCTATGGCAGTAACATTTGACACCCAAACAATAAGGAACTACAGAAAGAACATTCCAGACAGCGGGAACAGTGAGTGCATGAGTGCACAGTGAGAAAAAGAGCTTTGTTTTTAGAGAACAGTAAGAAGGTCAGTGTAATAAAAGGTAAGAGATGAGATCTGCAGGACCTTGAGGGCCTTGCAGGCCAAAGGAAGTAGTTTAGAGTGTATTTAAGTGCTTTAGGTGCCATTGGAAGGTTTTAAGCAGTGGCAGCAGTATGTTTGTTGTTTTTAATTTTGGGTTTTTTTTGTTTTTTTTTTTTTTGAGACAGGGTCTTACTCTGTCACCCAGGCTGGAGTGCAGTCATGGCTCCCCACAGCCTTAACTTCCCTGGCTCAGGTGATCTTCCCACCTCAGCCTTCCAAGTAACTGGGACCACAGGTACATCCCACCATGCCCACTTAATTTTCGTATTTTTTTGCAGAGACAGTGTTTTGCCATGTTGCCCCGGCTGGTCTCTAACTCCCAGGCTCAAGCGATCCTTCCACCTTGGCCTTCCAAAGTGCTGGGATTGCAGGCATGAGCCACCACCCCCAGCCAGGAGCATGGGTTTTTTTTTGGTTTTATTTTTGTTTTTGAGACGGAGTCTCACTCTGTCACCCAGGCTGGATGCAATGGTGCAATCTTGGCTCACTGCAGCCTCTGCCTCCTATGTTCAAGCAGTTCGCTGCCTCAGTCTCCTGAGTAGTTGGAACTATGGGCGTGCACCACCACACGTGGCTAATTTTTGTATTTTTAGTAGAGACGGAGTTTCACCACGTTACCCAGGCTGGTCTTGAACTTCTGACCTCAAGTGATCTGCCCACCTCACCCTCCCAGAGTGCTGGAATTACAGGCATGAGCCACCGCGCCTGGCCAGGAGTATGTTTTATATTTGAAAAATACCAGTATTGCTGGGTACAGTGACTCACGCCTATAATCTCAGCACTTTGAGAGGCTGAGGCGGGTGGATCACAAGGTCAGGAGTGAGACCAGCCTGGCCAACACAGTGAAACCCCGTCTCAACTAAAAATACAAAAATTAGCTGGGCATGGTGGCGGACGCCTGTAATCCCAGCTACTTGGGAAGCTGAGGCAGGAGAATCGCTTGAACCCAGGAGACGGAGGTTGCAGTGAGCTGAGATCGCACCATTGCACTCCAGCCTGAGCAACAGAGCAAGACTCTGACTCAAAAAAAAAAAAAGAAAAGAAAGATAAAAAATACCAGTATTTTTGCTGTGCACAGAAAAATTTAAAAAACACTTTACAAGGTTTCTTAAGTTTTTTAGAATTGACATCCTTGGCCTAATGTCTTGATTCTTTTCTGGAGATGGCATGTAGTAGCCCCTTGAAGATGCACTTTATGTCCTGAGGAACTCACCACACTTCCGTTTCTCCCCTTCACACAAAGCCCAAAGGTATTCCCCTTGAACCCTTCCTTCAAAATGGCCTTTCCTCAGCTCCTGGCCTGACAAGTTTATGAAAGCAAAATAATAGGATTAGAAATGCCTTCAACATGGACCCTGTCTTGAAATACAGACTGGCTAAAGAAGCCTGGAAGTAAATGACTTCAAGCTGGGTGGGCAAACCAGTGCTGCATCTGTGTTTTGTTTGCTGGGCACAACTTTTTTTTCAGTTCATTTATTGGGTATTTTAAGAAAAATTTATTCAAGTACCACACACACACACACACACACACCCGCCTTTAGATGGGTCATGCATTCCAGTTTCACATAGGCCTCACTGCTTTTTATTGCCTTAGGTCCAACCCCAGTTTATACATTTGTGTCACCTGTCTAGGCTCCTGTATGCCTTTCAGTATTTAATGATTACCAAGTGTACATGCCTTAAATAGAAAGCAGGAGTGACAACAGTTACTATCCATGCAAATGAAAATATTGAATCCTATTTTCCAGTGTTGAAAAAAAGGCTTGCATGAGGCAGGAAGATCAGTATCAGGAGGAAGACTGCAGAAAGGCTGCGGGAGGCTGGGATTTCATAAGTGAGGCTCCTTCGTGGAACAGTTACAAAATAGTTAAGTAGAAGCCAGGGAAATTTCACTTGAATGTGGGGAAACTAACTTCCAGGAGCAGTGATGTAAAGTGCTCTCCACCCCCGGTAGTGCAGGGTCAGGAGGGGTTAGCCAGCCCAGCAAGTCTCAGCCTCCTCTTTTCACATTGGTAGGTTGTCTCCAAACACCATGGTGACACCTCACAAGAAGAGCATGCTGGGAAATGGCAACTACGATGTGAATGTCATTATGGCAGCACTTCAGACCAAAGGCTATGAAGCTGTTTGGTGGGACAAGCGCAGGTAATCTGAATCAGGCTTGACTTGATGGAGAACAGCACGGTTGTGGTATAAGCTTTTAGTACTTGGGCTCATGGCATGAGTGGGGAGGTAGCCATTTGTGGTATTACAGCCAGGGAACCTTGGGAAGTGTGCTGCCTCAGAGTCTGCCACCATTTCTCCCCTGCAGGGATGTCGGTGTCATTGCCCTCACTAATGTCATGGGCTTCATCATGAATCTGCCCTCCAGCCTATGCTGGGGTCCACTGAAACTGCCCCTCAAAAGGCAGCACTGGATCTGTGTCCGAGAGGTGGGAGGGGCCTACTACAACCTCGACTCCAAACTCAAGATGCCCGAGTGGATTGGAGGCGAGAGTGATCTCAGGTAATCAGCACCTGTTGTGACTAAGGCGCTAGGCTGCTTCATTTCTTATGTTGGGGACACTGAGCTCATCTCTGGTTATTTAACAAAGGAAATGAAATTCCTGTGCCCTTGGGTTCTCTCCCTGCCTTACTTAGAATCATAGAATCATAGTGTCTTGGACCTGACCCTAATCTTCCATGGCCCATCAGTACTTTTAAGTCCTTTTGGTAGGGAAGATGCACAGCCTGAGATACCAACCTTCTGGTCTGGTGGGGCTGGCATTGTAATGTTCTCTCCATTTAAGACAACTGAGACAGTAGTTGCCAGTTCATAGAAAGGAAGACAGACATTCAGGCCAAGGAGGACTGAATTTCCCTAGGACCACAGAACATTTATAAAAATCCTTTAGAGGTGGTGGCTCACGCCTGTAATCCCAGCACTTTGGGAGGCCAAGGTGGGTGGATCACCTGAGGTCAGGAGTTCGAGACCAGTCTTGCCAACATGGTGAAACTCCGTCTCTACTAAAAATACAAAAATTAGCCAGGCGTGGTGGTGGGTGCCTATAATCCCAGCTGGTCAGGAGACTGAGGCAGGAGAATCACTTGAACCCACAAGGCAGATATTGCAGTGAGCCAAGATCATGCCATTGCACTGCAGCCCAGGCAACAAGAGCAAAACTCCGTCTCCAGACAAACCAACCAAAAAAAGTCCTTTATAGTACTTTGGGTACTGTTATTCACAGATCCAGCTACTGTTGGCAGTAACTATAAGGATGAGCAAAAATTCAGGTTGGAATTTTAAGTGGAAAGATTGGAGGGCAACCAAACGTGGACCCCTCCAAAACCAGATGATTACAGGAATGTGTTTTGGGCCGCCACGGGTATAGTGAGGTTTCAGGTGACTTTGTGGTCCTGAGACTGGAATTTGCAACTTGACAGTATTTCATTTTTTCTGTCTTTCCATAGGAAGTTTCTAAAACATCATTTGCGAGGAAAGAACTGTGAACTCCTGCTGGTGGTACCAGAAGAGGTAGAGGCTCATCAGAGTTGGAGGACTGACGTGTAGCAGTTCTCCCCAACCTCCCTCTCACCTCAGCCCCCTCAGTCCTCTGTGATGTGCTGTGGCCTCTACAGTGGGTCTGCCCTTCCCACTTCCCCAAACATCTCATCGGGTTTTTCCCCTTCAGATCTGACAGTGCAATAGGACAGACGTGTGGACTGTTGTAAGAACTACCCCATGTTTTGTTCCTGGGCAAGGAAGGTAGGAGCTCTGTGCACTCAAGGCCAGCAGTCACAAACCCTTGTTTTATTTAAGAGAGGAGAAAGTGGAGCGGGGAGGGAATCCTAGCTTATTTTCCCTTTTCTATGAGGACTTGACATAGGTTCTGCTGAGTTGTCACTGCTGCTCCACACTCACCTAGAGATGCTGCCTCCACTTTCCGTCCTGTCTGGGTCTGAAAACAGTGGGTCTGAAGATAGTGCACACAAAGCCCATGTGACTGGTTTGAAGGACCCAGAGCATAAAGGTCTCTCAGGAAACCATGTCCAGAACCCTAGCAGCGGTACAGTGAGCTGTCTCCAACCCTTATCCCCGGGTTTAAGGGTGGTTTATGGCCACACATGGAGGATTTTTGTTGTTGTTGTTGTTTTTTGAGATTTGAGTTTCACTCTTGTTGCCCAGGCTGGAGTGCAATGGCACGATCTCGGCTCACTGCAACCTCCACCTCCTGGTTCAAGCAATTTTCCTGCCTCAGCTTTCCGAGTAGCTGGGATTACAGGTGCCTGCCACCACACCCGGCTAATTTTGTATTTTTAGTAGAGACAGGGTTTCTCCATGTTGGTCAGGCTGGTCTCAAACTCCCGACCTCAGGTGATCTGCCTGCCTTGGCCTCCCAAAGTGCTGGGATTACAGGCATGAGCCACCACACCCGGCAGAGTTTTATAATGAAAACTTAATTAATGTTCTATGCTAATATTCCAGTATGAAGTAAGATACTGAACAGGATGTGGCTAAAGCCAAACTGGGACAGCCACGGGGTGGCTTGGTTTCTTCACTCCAGTGTTGTCCCTACCATTTCGCAACATTGATTTAGGAGGCTCTGGGACAAAAGAGAAGCCAAAGAGCAGTTTTCCCAGTTTACTTACTCTGGCAAAATCAGAAAAAAAAAGTCTGCCTTTGACATCAAATTCCACTAATTTGGGGCAGAGTTGGGTGAGGAAAGTATTGTGAAGATAAGCTGCTTGGAATAGGGACAGCCAGAATTCAGTAGACGCTCTAGGCTCAGAGGCTGCCACTATAGTGCCAAGCTCCGGTTGGGTGGTTCTGTACTGTATGGATGGAATAGGACCTGGGTTGGTCATCTTTATGTCATTTCCTTTATGTATCAATGGAAGTTCAACCTGCCCCTACCTCTTGAAATAGTTGTAGGCCACTATTCTCTTGTAACTTTAGAAAACAAAAGAGGAGAAATAAGTATACCACACGCATGTCTCCAGAGTGGATATGGTTGCCTCAAGGCAGGTGGGCAGGCAGGGGTGACCCGCTGGCCCTCAGATCAGTGATCTCAGTGGGTCTGAGAGCTGCCCCCCTGGCCAGACTTTTCTCCAGCAGCAAAGCCATCCTGGGGCTTGCATGTTGATCCTGAGCAAGCTTAACGGGGTGAAGCTGAGGCTTTCTCCCCCTGTGACTGGAGTGCATGTTGACACCAGCACTTTTTCTGCACATGTATCTTCAATCCAACAAGGCCATTTTTTTTATGCTGAGTAACAGGCCACCAAGCGGCTACTGCATTATGTCTTCTCAGCAACCGGCCGCAGTCTCTTCTGCACCATTTTCTACACCAGACCTGCTTGGCACCACAGGGAGCTCTTTCCCCACCCTGTACAATGACATTCCAACCACCACCAGCCAGACGTTACAGCCAACCTTGCTGATTGTCACAAGCAGGACCTTGGGGCCACTGGCACTGTCAGAAATAGTAAGCCATTTCTTGGGAAGAGGAGGAAACTCCTCTCCACAAATCTGCTTGGGCCTGTGCAAATGGCACTTCAAAGAGTCCCCATGCACTTGGAGTCCGTGAGCCAACGGGATATGCAAGGACGCTTAAACATTTCAGGGCTGGTTTCTCTGTTCATATCCAATCCTGGTGCTTAGGAACAGGGACCCATGCTGATGCCTAAGGGCAAAAAGCCCCACTTCCTTTAAGGAAGTGAACAGGCCTGACCCTGATGCCCAGTAACGGGCAACCCTAGGCTTTTTGTTTTTCTTGCTTTTATTCCTTTTTGTTGTTGGCCTTGTGCTGGGTTTGTTTACAGAAGATGTATTTTGTTTAACCAAATATTAAAAATGGAAAACTCCGTGTATGTCTCCTTGTCTGCCTGAGTTCTATAATTGTGTAAAGAAAAATAAACTTAAGTATGATGCTGTTTTAAAAGGAATTCATTGCCAGCATAAGTCATCTTTTAGAGACATCATGCTTTGATTAAATCTTTCACCTGAGAAATTCAGACAAAATACTCACTGAAAAGGGATTTGGTTCAAAAGATGTCCCCAAGACATTTTTCAGTACAACTAATCTTGACAGTTTGAATAATCCATGTAAGTACAAGTTTGTACCACACTGGTGACTAGTGTTTTTCCCTAGTTAACAAGTGAAAGATCATACATCTGCCCAGCGGGCCTGGGCCCAGCCTCACTTATCCCGAGCACACAGCAGCAGTGTTCTGTAGTTGGATTGCCCGGATTTGAATCCAGGTCTAGCACTTAACTCTGTGGCCTTGAGCAATTACCTTTCTGTGGCTGTTTCCACTTCCGTAAAATGGGAACAATACCACCGAAATTGTAGTGTTGGTTTATCTAATAAATAATTCACATAAAAGGTTTACTCTGGCCGGGCGTGGTAGGTGACGCCTGTAATCCCAGCACTTTGAGAGGTCGGAGGCGGGTGGATGGCTAGAACTCAGGAGTTCAAGACCAGCTAGGGCAACATGGCAAAACCCTGACTACCAAAAATACAAGAAACTAGCTGGGCATGGTGGGCGTGTACCTGGTAGTCCTAGCTACCCAGGAGGCCAAGTTGGGAGTATCACCTGACTCTGGGAGGTAGAGGTTGCAATGAACCCAAATGACACCACCTGTACTCCAGTTAGACCTGGTCTCAGGCAAAAAAATTCTGTCCCCCTTCCCTATTCCCCAGAAATCAGTATTATGTTATTCCCCACAAATACTTTATAAATTACACAGTGTCATAGACTAAAGTAGTACATAGACCCAATCCTTTGTTTTAGGCTGCTGGATCTCAAAGTGACTGCCTAAATTCAGGGCAAAGATTGCTATGAAGTACTTGGCTAAAAATGAATTTTTTCACTTTTGGAAACAATTTGGGCCTATGGGTGTTAAGACGGAGGTGCTGCTGGTTTAGATGAGAAAATGTGAGGGGCAGTACGTGTCTGTGACCTGGTCTCGTTTCAAGGTACTTAGGATGACACTTTCAGTTGGAATCATTTTTAATATTTAAATACAAAAAGTGAGCACTGACTTCTGTTTTTTTAAACACACACACAGGTCTAACAACCAAACTGTGCAGGGGAAATGAACTCCTGTCTTCCACAGTCCCCATTCTGTGGCTGAAGCTGCAGCCAGCCTCCCTCCTCTCATACATAGGGATTCATAATGGCCGCTTTACACTACAGGTGTAATGCATGTTGTCTTTCACATTGCATGCATGTCCCTCCCTAACAGCTCCATTCTTTAAAAAAAATTTTTTTTAAATAAAAAAGGCAGTCGTTAATGGTCAGGGGCACATCCCTCCCACTGGCATCGGTTCCTACCCACAAGGGGAAAGTGACATCTTCCAGTTAGGAGCAATTTGGTGAAAGGAGTGGGGTGGCCAGAGCAGGAATAACCGTCTGCGTGGCTGCACTCTGGTATCAGAGTGAAGACAGAAGTAAGGATAGTGTGGAGGGCACAGTTGCCAGTTGAGTCTTTCCATGAGACAATGTGAGGAGAATCCTCCCCACCAGGTTTAGATAGATCAATGTGCCAAAGTTAAAAAAAAAAAAAAAAAAATCCAAATAATCAGCAGTTCAAACACTTGAATTTCAAACTTATCCCACCGAGACAGCTCAAACAGCAGTAACAATCTAGATCTTTCCAGGAAGTGAGGGTAGAGCCCCTGGCATTCCTCCTGAGAGCCCTGTGTTAGGCCCTAGAAGTATCTGGAAAAGAAAAGGAAAGGTGTAAGGCATCATTCAGGCCTAGAGAACTTATTCTCACCATACCTGATGGGGCCAGTGTCTACAGAAATAATACTGAAAGCACCATCAGACACTGAAAAGAGCATGGGCCCAATCCCAATCCCCACCCACACATTAACTGTTGGTCAACCCAGGTGCTAGAACAGGAGTCCCCAACCCCTGGGCCGTGGATTGGCCCTGGCCCATGACCTGTTAGGAGCCGAGCCACACAGCAGCAGGTGAGCAGCAGGAAAGTGAGAGAAGCTTCATCTGTGTATAGTGCTGTTCCCCACTGCTCACATTACTGCCTGAGCTCCACCTCCTGTCAGGTCAGCAGCATTAGATTCTTATAGCACAAAGCCTTGTAAACAGTGCATGTGAGGGATCTAGGTTGCAAGATCCTTATGAGAATCTCATGCCTGATGATCTGTCACTGTCTCCCATCACCACCAGATAGGACTGTCTAGTTGCAGGAAAACAAGCTCAGGGCTCCCCCTCATTCTACATTATAGAATTATTTCATTATATATTACAATGTAATAATAGAAATTCAGTGCACAATAAATGTAATGCCCTTGAATCATCTGGAAACCCCCCTACCCTCCACCACCCCCACCCCACCGTCCGTGTAAAAACTGTCTTCCATGAAACCAGTCCCTGGTGCCAAAAAGGCTGGGGACCAATGTGTTAGTGAAATAACTTGCGTCTCCACCACTGGCAAAAAGCCCAGGGTCTGGGCTTACCTGCCGCTGCTGCAGTTGCTGCTGTTGCTCCATTTGCAACTTCTCGGTCTCAAAGACAACGGGAAGAACCAGGATCATAAAGGAAGTGGTCCCAATCCACAAGGCTGCCCTGGAAAACCTGTAGAGGAAAACCCCCAGAGGGTGAGCAGGAAGACATGCAAACAAAACAGGCAAGAACTACTCAGTAACCAAACCTCTCACATTACATACTCCAATGGTTTTTTTTTCTTTTCTTTTCTTTTCGAGATGGAATTTAGCTCTTGTTGCCCAGGCTGGAGTTCAATGGCATGATCTCGGCTCACCGAGGCAACCTCCACCTCTCGGGTTCAAGCAATTTCTCCTGCCTCAGCCTCCCGAGTAGCTGGGAACACAGGCGTGTGTCACCACGCCCGGCTAATTTTGTATTTTTAGTAGAGACAGGGTTTCTCCATGTTGGTCAGGCTGGTCTCGAACTGCCGACCTCAGGTGATCCACCTGCCTCGGCCTCCCAAGTGCTGAGATTACACACGTGAGCCACCCCGCCCGGCCCTACATACTCCAATGTTTTGATAAACGTATTCTACCCGCTCCTTGCACCATACTCCTACCAGAGACAGGAGGAGCAGCTGTGGTAGCTGTATCATCTAGTGATGGCGGTTTAACATTCTCCTCAGTTCTTACAAAGCTCCTTATTCATTAATTATCTCCAACAATCTGAAATAACCCCCACAACGCCCCTGCCAGGTAAGAATCCCCATTTTACAGAAGAGGAAACTGAGACTCAGAAAGGATAGGGTACAAGTCCAAGGTCACCCAACACAGGTCTGCTGCTTCCAAACCCCGTGTTCTTTCACAGCACCACGGTCATCCCATGCACCTACCCAATGCCTTTGCCCTCGTTCCTTACCTGTACATTTTTTGAGCCACAAAGAGGGAAAGATCAAAAGTGGCTCCGGCCGCGGACCGGACCCTCTCCGGAAACATCTCCGTCAGGCCCCATAGTCTCTCCGACAGGGTCTCATCTAGCTGTGGTGGAGAAGACACGGGTCTTAGCCGAAAAAGCGACATCCATTCCTGGCCCCGCTGCGGCACTGGAAGCCGCCGAGCCCCACTGGAGCTAGGGCACCCCAAGGCCCAGCGGGGCCCCAACTCCGCCTCCCAAAGAAGCCGCTTCGCTCCGATTCCGTACCACGCGGATCTCACATCCACGAGCTGGCCCGCTACCCGCTCCGCACCCCGCGAGGCCCTAGTACCTCCTCATCGTCGTCCTCCTCCAGCTCCTCCTCAGGCTTCTCCGCGTCGCCTTTCGGGAGCAATTCGTCCGGGGACTGGGGTTCCCCGGCACCGGCAGCAGCAACGGCGGCAGCCATGACTGTACGGGACACCGGAAGCGGAAAGGAGGTGAGCGCAGCCGAACGACGGACGGAGCTGCTTTTCCGGGAACCGAGGCGCGAGCCGGGAGAGAGCGGCGCCCTCTAGCCCCGGGTCCTCCAGTGCCCCAGTCGGTCGGGCCGCCCTGGCCTTACCCGGGCGTTGGGGCTTCAGCGGGCATTAGCAGCAGCTGGGAGGCCTGTGAGAGGTTCGGGGCGCCACCGCAGTCATTCTGTTCAGCGGGTTTAGGGTGAGCTCAGAAACCTGCTTTTCTTTTTTTCAAATGAGTTGTTTTAATTCCAGGTAATAGAGTTCAGAGAACAAAGATGAAAGGGCTGACTCTGGCAAGATTCTGGGGGCTTGTTTTACTTTAAATTCACAGCTAGGGCAGGAGTGGCTCATCATCTCTTGATGATGTATTTTCTTTTTAACAAAAGTTTATTCTTAAATGTACAACAGGCTCCAAGACAACACTTTATTCTAAACTAGGTGGCCAAAGATGTGGCCGGGAATCGAGATGTTAAAACACGAATGGAGTCAGGCCCGCCATCACCGCAGGCACAAGAGACAGTGGAACAGGTCGCTTTTTGTCAGATTTTAGCTCTTTTTTTTTTTTTTTTTTTTTTTTTTGGTTTTGAGACAGAGCATTGCTGTGTCGCCCAGACTGGAGTGCAGTGGTGTGATATCGGCTCAAAGCTCCGCCTCCCAGGTTCAAGCGATTCTCCTGCCTCAGCCTCCCGAGTAGTTGGAATTACAGGCGTGCACTACCACGCCCCACTAATTTTTTGTATTTTTAGTGGAGACAGGGTTTCACTATGTTGGCCAGGCTGGTTTTGAACTCCTGACCTCAAATGATCTGCGCGCCTCAGCCTCCCAAAATGCTGGCATTACAGTCATCAGCCACTGCGCCTGGCCTATATATATTTCTATATTATATATAATAAATATTTTATGTGTGTGTATGTGTATATGTGTGTATATATGTGTATATGTATATGTATACACATATATACACATACACACACACATACACATATATATAAAGACAGGGTTTCACTATGTTGCCTAGGCTGGTCTCGAACTCCAGGGCTCAAGCAATCTGACTGCCTCAGCCTCCCCAAGTCCTGGGATTACAGGCCTATGCCCCTGCGCCCTGCCTTGCCAAATTTCTTAATTCTGCCTGTGGCCAGGGCCAAAGATTTATCTTCCTTGTCCATCTCCTTGGCCTGCTTCTTGGGTTATTTTAGGGGTGTTCTCTGCCACCTTCATGGACAGGGCGCCTGCAGCCCCTTCCCCAGACCCTGGCTGGAAACCTGCATTTTAACAAGCCTCCCTGGAGTCACCCTTTGAGAGACACTAATCCAGTTTCATTTTCCTGAGCCATGTGTTACTTGGTAGGAATTAGTGTCTTGGAGGTCTTTTGGGAAAACATCAGGTCAATCTCCCCAATGTACCAAACAAAGGTAAGAGTTAACACTTAAATACCAGGTGCTGTGGTGCCTGTGGGTGTGGGTGGGTGTGGTGTGTCCTCATTTAATCTGCACAGCAGCTCACTGGGGTAGGCACTGTTATCCCCATTTTAGAAATGAGGAAACTGAGGCATAGTACATAGATCTGTTTTTTTTTTTTTTTTTTTTTTTTTGAGGCGGAGTCTCGCTCTGTCACCCAGGCTGGACTGCAGTGGCGCTATCTTGGCTTACCGCACGCTCCACCTCCTGGGTTCACGCCATTCTCCTGCCTCAGCCTCCCTAGTAGCTGGGACTACAGGCGCCCACCACCACGCCCAGCTAATTTTTTGTATTTTTAGTAGAGATGGGGTTTCACCATGTTAGCCAGGATGGTCTCCATCTCCTGACCTCATGATCTGCCCACCTTGGCCTCCCAAAGTGCTGGGATTACAGGCGTGAGCCACCACGCCCGGCCCATAGGACATAGATTTCTAGTAAGTGGGTGAGCTGGTCAGAAAGTATGCAGATATAAATCTTTGTTTGTTCATTTTTGGGATGGAGTCTTGTCTTTTGCCCAGGCTGGAGTACAGTGGCATGATCTCAGCTCACTGCAACCTCCTGGGCTCAAGCGATTCTTCTGCCTCAGCCTCCCAATTAACTGGGACTACAGGTGTGCGCCACGACGCCTGGCTAACTTTATGTATTTTTATTAGAGACGGGGTTTCACCATATTAGCCAGGCTGGTCTCAAACTCCTGACCTCAGGTGATCCGCCTGCCTTGGCCTCCCAAAGTGCTGGGATTACAGGTATGAGCCACTGCTCCCAGCCTCTGTCATATACTTTCATAATAGTACAGTAAATGGAAGTGTCCTTGTCCCACACCCTCCCCAGCATTAAGTGTTATCCATCTTTTTACTTTTTGCCTATATGATGGATATAAGTGCTTCTTTTTAAAACGTGCCCCATGTTATTAAACAGGGTAATTTGATAAACATGTTTAGCCAACTGAACCTGGAATCAGAGACTTCCAGGATGGGACAGTTCAAATCCTTCTGTGATACATGAGGATGAAGAAATGAGTGTTTCTCCTGTGTCTCACACTCCCTCTGATACTGTCCCCGGGCCTCCCTTTCATCTTTGGACAGGGCAACTCTATCAAACAGTTTTTTTTTTTTTTTTTTGAGATGGAGGCTGGAGTGCAGTGGCACAATCTCGGTTCACTGCAACCTCTGCCTCCCAGGTTCAAATAATTCTCCTGCCTCAGTCTCCCTAGTAGCTGGGATTACAGGCATGACTCTGGCCTGTATTTTTTTTTTTTTTTTGAGATGGAGTCTCGCTCTATCACCCAAGCTGGAGTGCAGTGGCACGATCTCGGCTCACTGCAAGCTCCGCCTCCCGGGTTCACGCCATTCTCATGCCTCAGCCTCCCGAGTAGCTGGGACTACAGGCACCCGCCACCACGCCCGGCTAATTTTTTGTATTTTTAGTAGAGACGGAGTTTCACTGTGTTAGCCAGGATGGTCTCGATCTCCTGACCTTGTGATCCGCCCGCCTCGGCCTCCCAAAGTGCTGGGATTATAGGCGTGAGCCACCGTGCCCAGCGTACCCCAGCCATTTTTAATAGAGATGGGGTTTCACCATGTTGTCCAGGCTGGTCTGGAACTCCTGACCTCAAGTGATCCAGCCTTGGCCGGGCCCGGTGGCTCACGCCTGTAATCCCAGCACTTTGGGAGGCCGAGGCGGGCGGATCATGAGGTCAGGAGATCGAGACCATCCTGGCTAACACGGTGAAACCCCGTCTCTACTAAAATACAAAAAATTAGCCGGGCGCGGTGGCAGGTGCCTGTAGTCCCAGCTACTCGGGAGGCTGAGGCAGGAGAATGGCACGAACCCGGGAGGCAGAGCTTGCAGTGAGCCGAGATCGCGCCACTGCACTCCAGCCTGGGCGACAGAGTGAAGACTCCGCCTCAAAAAAAAAAAAAAAAGTGATCCAGCCTCCTCGACCTCCCAGCATGCTGGGATTACAGGCATGAGTCTGGCCTATCAGACAGTTTTCATGTGACAAAAGGGTATTTCCTGTATTATTCCATTATATAAAGTTCAAAAACAGGCAGAACTAATCTATGGTGAGAGGTCAGGACAGTGATTCCCTTGGAAGGGTTAATTTTGGAAAGGGTAGGGAGAGTAGCTTCTGGAATGCTATGGTTCTCTTAGCTGTATGTTCATTTGGGGTAATTCATCAAGCTGTACACTTATGAACTGTGCTTTTTTTCCTGTATTAAAAGTTTACTTTTTTAAAAAGAGTGGGGTCGGGCATGGTGGCTAATGCCTGTAATCCCAGAACTTTGGGAGGCTGAGGCAGGTGGATCACCTGAGGTCAGGAGTTCGAGACCAGCCTGGCTAACATGGTGAAACCCTCTCTCTACTAAAAATACAAAAATTAGCTAGGTGTGGTGGCAGACACCTATATTTCCAGCTACTCGGGAAGCTGAGGCGGGAGAATCCTTGAGCCTGGGAGGCGGAGGTTGCAGTGAGCCAAGACTGTGCCACTGAACTCCAGCCCGGGCGACAGAGTGAGACTTTGTCTCAAAAAAAAAAAAAAAAGGGCCGGGCGCGGTGGCTCAAGCCTGTAATCCCAGCACTTTGGGAGGCCGAGATGGGCGGATCACGAGGTCAGGAGATCGAGACCATCCTGGCTAACATGGTGAAACCCCGTCTCTACTAAAAACAGAAAAAATTAGCCGGGCGCAGTGGTGGGTGCCTGTAGTCCCAGCTACTCGGGAGGCTGAGGCAGGAGAATGGCGTGATCCCGGGAGGCGGAGCTTGCAGTGAGCCGAGATTGCGCCACGGCACTCCAGCCTGGGTGACAGAGCGAGACTCCATCTCAAAAAAAAAAAAAAAAAAAAAAAAAAGGCGGGCTAGCCCTTTATAAATTCAAGGGCAGCTTAAGAGCCCAGTGCCAATGGCTTTTAGTTCTTTTATGGGTTCATTTAAGAAATGCTAGAAGACTAACGCTATTGAAGGTAGAGGGACCAATCTTATGTGAAAGCACAGACATTAGTGACTCCAAATGGAAAGTAATTCGCAATGCTAATGTGGAGAAGTTTTAGGAAAACCAATGAATTTTGCTTACATTCATAAGAGCAACACATGATTTAAAAAAAAAAAAAAAAACCTGTTTCAATAATTATAGAATTTCCAAGGGATAAGAAAGAATATTGGAAATCATGCAGTGCAGAGTATTCAAAACTTTGGAAGGAGATGAGATGATCTAGAAAAGGCAGAGTGGCCGGGTGCGGTGGCTCATGCCTATAATCCCAGCACTTTGGGAGGCTGAGGCAGGCGGATCAGATCACGGGGTCAGGAGATCAAGACCACGGTGAAAACTCGTCTTTACTAAAAATACAAAAAAAAAAAACCCTTAGCTGGGTGTGGTGGCGGGCACCTGTAGTCCCAGCTACTCAGGAGACTGAGGCAGGAGAATGGCGTGAACCCAAGAGGCAGAGCTTGCAGTGAGCCAAGATTGTGCCACAGCACTCCAGCCTGGGCAACAGAGCGAGACTCCGACTCAAAAAAAAGAAAAGAAAAGGCCAAGTGAGGCCAGGGGCAGTGGCTCATGCCTATAATCCCAGCACTTTGGGAGGCCGAGGCTGGTGAATCACCTGAGGTCCAGAGTTTGAGACCAGCCTGGCCAACATGGTGAAACCCCCATCTATACTAAAAATACAAAAATTAGCCAGGCATGGTGGTGGGCACCTGTAATCCCAGTTACTTGGGAGGCTGAGGCAGGAGAATCGTTTGAGCCTCCTGGAAGGCAGAGTTTGCAGTGATCCGAGATTGCACCACTGCACTCCAGCCTGGGTGACAGAGTGAGATTCCATCTCAAAAAAAAAAAAAAGAAAAGAAAAGAAAAGGCAAAGTGAGAACAGAAGACAGAGCCCTGGCTGGGCGCAGTGGCTCACACCTGTAATCCCAGCATTTTGGGAGGCCAAGGTGGGTGGATCACGAGGTCAATAGATCGAGACCATCCTGACCAACATGGTGAAACCCCGTCTCTACTAAAAATACAAAAATTAGGGCCGGGCGCGGTGGCTCAAGCCCGTCATCCCAGCACTTTGGGAGGCCGAGACGGGCAGATCACGAGGTCAGGAGATCGAGACCATCCTGGCTAACACGGTGAAACCCCGTCTCTACTAAAAAATATAAAAAACTCGGGAGGCTGAGGCAGGAGAATGGCGTGAACCCAGGAGGCGGAGCTCGCAGTGAGCTGAGATCCGGCCACTGCACTCCAGCCTGGATGACAAAGCGAGACTCCGTCTCAAAAAAATAAATAAATAAATAAAAAATAAATAAAAAAATAAAAAACTAGCTGGGCGAGGTGGCGGGCACCTGTAGTCCCAGCTACTCTGGAGGCTGAGGCAGGAAAATGGCATAAACCCGGGAGGCGGAGCTTGCAGTGAGCTGAGATCCAGCCACTGCAGTCCAGCCTGGGTGACAGAGCGAGACTCCGTCTCAAAAAATAAAAAAATAAATAAAATAAAAATACAAAAATTAGCCAGGCATGGTGGCACGTGCCTGTAGTCCCAGCTACTTACGAGGTTGAGGCCGGAGAATTGCTTAAACCTGGGAGTTGGAGGTTGCAGTGAGCCGAGATCGCACCACTGCACTCCAACCTGGCGATAGAGCCAGACTCCATCTCAAAAAAAAAAAAAAGACAGTCCTGTGGAATCAGTCATTTAAAGATTGGGGAGAGAGAAAGCCAGAGGGCTGAGGTATTGCTGAAGGCTTCAAGAGGAAGGCTCAGCAGCAGAGATGACATGGTGAGACTGGTGCCAGGATGGAGGTCGCATCAGTGGACAAAGGTGTCAGCAAGTGAGTGGCAGTGCCCCACGCTAGAAGCCCAGGTGACTGCCATCGGATGGGAGAGGCATGTTCAAGAACGCTGGGCTCCTAGCTCCTCTACTCCCCGTCTCTCAAGCCCAAGATTTCCACCTTGCTTGTTTCCGTCCTGTCAGAATTAGAAACAAGTGATATAGTAGCTCTTAATTGGGGGATGGGGCATGGCTTCCTTTGAGAATCCTATAAAAACTATAAGCCCCTCCCATTAAAAAGTGCACATTAGCCCACACCTGTCCTGCTGTGCACGCAGTTCCCCTTGCTAGGACTCAAACTCAGACTTCCTCCCATTATTGCCTCTAATCCTGCATTCATTCCCTCCCTCTCGCCCACAGAACCTTTTTTTTTCTTTTTTTTCGAGACAGGAGGCTTGCTCCGTTGCCCAGGCTGGAGGGCACTGGTGCAGTCTCGGCTCACTGCAACCTCCAGCTCTCAGGTTCATGCGATTCTCCTGCCTCAGCCTCCCAAGTAGCTGAGATTAGGTGCCTGCCACCATGCCAGGCTAATTTTTGTATTTTTAGTAGAGACAGGTTTTCACCATGTTGGCCAGGCTGGTCTCGAACTTCTGACCTCAGGTGATACGCCTGCCTCAGCCTCCAAAAGTGCTGGGACTATAGGCGTGAGGCGCCAGGCCCTTTTTAAATTTTTTTAGAGACAGTGACTTGCCCTGTTGCACAGGCTGGAGGATACAGTGGTGCAGTCTTGGCTCACTGCAGCCTCGATCTCCCAGGTTAAGGAATCCTCTCACCTAGGCCTCCAAAGTAGCTGGGACTACAAGTGTGTGTCACCACGCATGGCTAACTTAAATTTTTTTTTTTGTAGAGATGGTGTCAATATGTTGCCCTGACTGGTCTCAAACTCCTGGGCTCAGCCAATCCTCCTTCCTTGACCTCCTGAAATGCTGGCATTACAGGCATGAGCCACTGTGCCTGGCCAATGGTCTTTGAGGATGAAGAATTTTAGCCAGAACCTGAAGGATATATCTGGCTCTATTTAGATTTGAAAATATATAATGTCTCAAGAAAAGCAAAACAAAACGCCTCACTGAAGGAAACAGGGTTAGTGTGGTGATATATGGGTGATTTTTTTTTTCCTTTTCTCCTAAAGACTTTCATTCATAGGATTGTCCTTGATTCTCACCCATCAGCAAACACTGGTAGGCTCCACCTTCAAGTCTTATCCAGAATCAGACCACCTCACCTCATCTACTGCAGCCTCCCTGGGCAGGGCCTGGCCTCCTTCAGTCTGTTCTCACCACACAGCCACCAGAGGGATCCTTTTATTTTTATTGATTGATTGATTGATATGGGGTCTGACTCTGTCAGCAGGCTGGAGTGCAATGGCACGATCTCACCTCACTGCAATCTCTGCCTCCTGGACTCAAGCAGTCCTCCCACCGCTGCCTCCCGAGTAGCTGGGACCACAGGTGCACACCACCACACCCAGTTAATCTTTTTGTATTTTTGGTAGAGATGGGGTTTCACCATTTTGCCCAGGATGGTCTCAAACTCTGAAGCTCAAGCAATCTACCCACTTCAGCTTCTCACAGTGCTGGGATCACAGGTATGGGTCACCACGCCCAGCGCCTTTTAAAAGCACGGTTGGATCATAGCATTTATCTGCTCATAACAATGGCTTTTGCTTCCCTGCTCACTCAAAAGAAATTCCTTCTTCACTGCAGAACTGCCCCTCCTACCACAGGATGTTTAGGGTCCCTGGCTGCAACCCCCAAAGGTCCTAATGTTGCTGGTCGTGGGGGAATCCACACCATTGTGACAACCGAATATGCCCACATGATGCCCAAGGTTTCAGTCCTGGCCGCACCCCTTCCACCGTGTCACCGTGCTGGGTTGGTTTCTTCATCTAAAAAATGGCGATGGGGATAACAAACTTGAAAAAGGGTCATGTGAGTGAGGTGTCCAGCATCGGGGGGTGTCCAGCATCGGGGGGTGTCCAGCATCGGGGGGTGTCCGGCATCGGGGGGTGTCCATCATCGGGGGGTGTCCATCATCGGGGGGTGTCCATCATCGGAGGGTGTCCGGCATCGGAGGGTGTCCGGCATCGGGGGGTGTCCGGCATCGGAGGGTGTCCGGCATCGGAGGGTGTCCGGCATCGGGGGGTGTCCGGCATCGGGGGATGTCCATCATCGGGGGGTATCCGGCATCGGGGGGTGTCCATCATCGGGGGGTGTCTGGCATCAGGGAGGTGTCCGGCATCGGGGGGTGTCCGGCATCGGGGGGTGTCCGGCATCGGGGGGTGTCCATCATCAGGAAGTGTCCGGCATCGGGGGGTGCCCGGCATCGGGAGTACTTAATAAAGGGTCCCCATTGATACCAGCCGAGGCATAAGCAAACTCCACTGCTCCTATTATCTGCACCTGAAGATTTGCACCTTGCGTATATGTGGATCCTTTTCCAATTTCTTCTGTATTAAACATTCTCTCCTGTATCAGAAAGTAAGGTTATGGGTTGGAGCTAAAAATCTGCCCTTCGATCCATCCCCCCGATAGAGTGCTTTGCTGGCCATAAGGATGGGCTGCAGACAGCAGCTCCCTTTCTTTCACTGCCGCCCCCAGCTCCTCTCTTTCACTGCGGGCTGTGTGAATCAGGCTCCAACACTTCCACTGTGTGATCCTAGATCAGTGTGTGAACCTCCCAGAGTTTCCGTCTCTGCAGATGGATGTGCTCACAGCCCCTGCCACAGGGCTGAGCTGAAGGGGAAATGAGACAGTGAGGGCAAAGGGAGCCTGGTGGCAGGCATGTACCAGGCATTCAGCAGTGGCTAGCCATGGTAGCCTGTCCCTAAAGTCCTGGGCACCACGCCCGCACCCCCTCAGTTCCTTCTGGCTTGACTTCAGGAGCTGGATTCCCTCCTCCTGCCAGAAAAATCCAGCTCATACTGCCTAAGGCACAAATTCTCACACCAGCCACTAGGTTCTGCCAGGTCCTGGCCAGTCCCAACACCATGAAGCAGGAGGGCAGGCAAATTTGAGCAGAGATTGTTTCTGTTTGGCATCAGCCTCTGCCAATGCCCAGGAAAGCTGGAATGCTCTCCTGCAAGGGTGACATTTCCCCACACGCTAAACATTGTTTTGTTTTGTTTTTTTGAGACGGAGTCTTGCTCTGTCACCCAGGCTGGAGTGCAGTGGCGTGATTTCAACTCACTGCAACCTCCGCCTGCTGGGTTCAAGCGATTCTCCTGCCTCAGCCTCCCAAGTAGCTGGGACTACAGGCATGTGCCACCATGCCCAGCTAATTTTCTTTTGTATTTTTAGTAGAGACGGGGTTTTGCCATGTTGGCCAGGCTGGTCTCAAACTCCTGACCTCAGACAATCCACCTGCCTCAGCCTCCCAAAATGCTAGGGTTACAGGTGTGAGTGAGCCACCATGCCCGGACAATTCTGTCTTTTGATGGAACAACAGAAGCTTAGACTCCAGACTCCAGTTACTTTTTTTTTTTTTTTTTTTTTTTTTTTGAGACAGGGTCTTGCTCTGTCACCCAGACTGGGGTGCAATGGAGCAATCACAGCTCACCTCAGCCTCAACCTCCCTGGGCTCAAAGCAACCCTGCCATCTCAGTCTCCTGAGAGGCTGAGAATACAGGTGTGCACCACCACGCCCAGCTAAAATTTTTTTTGTATTTTATTTCGCTATTGCCAGGCTGGTCTTGAACTCCTGAGCTCAAGCAATCAGCCCGCCTCAGCTTCCCAAAGTGCTAGTGCTAGAATTACAGTTGTGTGCCACCACACCTGGCTAGGCTCCATTTTTTTTTTTTTTTTTGGAGACGGAGTCTCGCTCTGTCGCCCAGGCTGGAGTACAGTGGTGTGATCTCAGCTCACTGCAACTTCTGTCTCCTGGATTCAAGCAATTCTCCTGTCTCAGCCTCCCAAGTAGCTGGGACTACAGGTGTCTACCACCATGCCTGGCTAATTTTTGTATTTTTAGTAGAGACGGGGTTTCACTCTATTGGCCAGGCTGGTCTCGAACTCCTGACCTCAGGTGATCTGCCCACCTCAGCCTCCCAAAGTGCTGGGATTACAGGTGTGAGCCACCATGCCTGGCCAGCTCCATTTACTTCTTGAGGAACTCATGGTTCTCTTTTTAGTCACTTTGGTCACAGAGAGATTATTTAACATCATTTAATAAAAATAGTAGTGCAAACAGGGAAGTAGCATAAAAATATAGTGTTGCTGTGGAAGGCTGGTGCTTGCTGCTGAGAAGCTGAAGCCAGAGGAGGCCAGGTGTGAGGAAGGAGGATTCTTTAAAGGCAAGGAGAGAGGCCTGCCTTTAAGAGCCAAGAGAGCCACTCATCCATGACCCCCAACACAGAGCTCTGCAGAACTGCTGCCAAACCCCAAACCCCAATGTAAGGGGGTGAGGGAATGAACTCCAGTCGCTTCTCCCAACAGGGCCCAACAGAGCTATTCTGGGACATGTGTGTTTGCAATCTTGTGTGTGGAGAGCACCCAAAGGCTCATCAGCAGCCCCAGGCTTCCATGCGGTCTGGTTTTCAGACTGGCATCCGCAAGCAGTGCATCTGAAGCACCTTCTAGTTACTGTCCCCATCTGGAATCTTGGTTTTCTCCATTCCATGTCACCTTCTATTGCCAACCCAAGGGTGCCAGTGCCTGTGGGTCCCATTATATGATACTCTCTCCCAGGACCGAATCCACTAGTCTGGGCAAAAAAAAAAAAAAAAAAAAAAAAGCACTTAGCTACATCCTACTCCCCAATAAATGTCTCTGGGGTCTTCATTTTCTCTTCCGGCTAATCCTCAGTTCATCCAGTTCCTTCTCCATTAAGTGGGATTCGGCAGTGGACTCCGAAAGCTGAAAGTAAAGCAGCAGCTGTTAGTAAGCAGCACATTTCTAGATGTTTCAGGTTGGCAAGGCCGGCCCTACACGTGGAGGAAAGGCCCCCTGGCACTTCTCTGGCACTGCTGGCCTCCATAGTGGGAAACCCTCTGAAACGGGGTAGAATGCAACCCCGGATGGCCCAGGACCACAAGTCCTTGAAGAATATTCACAGTCCACTCTGTCAGCACGCTGTCACCCACGAGGGCATGGCACTCCCTGCACGAAGGACAGCAGGTCTCAGAGGATGTCAAAGGCAGATACTGGTGATTCTAAGGCTAAGGGATTACAGTTTAAATTGATTCTAAGCTGTAGCTCCCATAAGGCGGATTAGGGGAGAAAATGCTGGAAAAAGAACGCCACTCTCCTCCTTAGGGTTTTTTTGTTTTTGTTTTTTGGTTTGTTTGTTTTCTGAGACAGGGTCTCACTCTGTCGGCCAGGCTGGGTGCTTTGCTTGTACTAACTCACTGTAAGGTAGATACTACGATTATGCTCATTTTTTAAAACAACATCCAGGCCGGGCGCGGTGGTTCACGCCTGTAATCTCAGCACTTTGGGAGGCTGAGACAGGGAGATCACCTGAGGTCAGAAGTTGGAGACCAACCTGGCCAACATGGTGAAACCCCATCTCTACTAAAAATGCAAAAGTTAGCCGGGCATGGTGGCAGGTGCTCATCAGGTTGAGGCAGGAGAATCACTTGAACCCAGGAGGCAGAAGTTTCAGTGTGCAGAGATCACGCCACTGCACTCCAGTCTGGGCTACAGAGTGAGCCCGGACTTATTTATTTATTCTTAAATAAATAAATAAGTAAATAAAAATAAAAAACCATCCAGCCTAAAATGTCAGTCTTTTTTTTTTTTTTTTTTTTTTTCCCCGAGACAGAGTCTCACTCTGTCTCCCAGGCTGGAGTGCAGTGGCACAATCTCAGCCCACTGCAACCTCTGCCTCCTGGGTTCAAGCAATTCTCCTGCCTCAGCTTCCTGAGTAGCTGGGATTACAGGTGCATGCCACCACACTTGGCTAATTTTTGTATTTTTAGTAGAGACAGGGTTTCACCATGTTGGTCAGGCTGGTCTCGAACTCCTGACCTTGTGACCTGTCCACCTCGGCCTCCCAAAATGCTAGGATTATAGGTGTGAACCATCATGCCCAGCCTAGTTCTTTTTTAAAAAGAAAAAAAGACAGGGTCTTACTTTGTTGCCAAAGCTGGTCTCAAACTCCTGAGGTTAAGCCATCCTCCTGTCTTAGCCTCCTGAGTAGCTGGGACTACAGGGGTGCACCACCACAGTTAGCTATTATGCCATTTATTGCTAAAGAAGTTAAGTCACAGAGCAGTCAGTCAGTAGCAGAGCTGGGCAAGGAACCCAGGCCATTTTGCTCCAGAGTGTGTGCTCTCCTGCCTCTGAACCTTCACAGGCTCCTCTAGGCCCAGTGGGTTGCTGGATTTTTAATAGTCACAAGAAACCAACGCTAATGCAGTGTGAGCCCCTCAGCAGGTCTGTGCTGGGCACTGATTAATGCCTACTTGGTATGAGACACTTCCAAGCCATAAGCCGGCTCTTCCCCTCTTCCTGGAATGCCTTCATCCAACCTCCATTCCTGCCATTATCCTTCCACATTCAGCTCAGATATCCCTTCCTCTGGGAAGCTCTCCTGACTTGACAGAATTAACTTCTCACTCGTGTGCTATGCAGATCCTGTGCAGACTTCAACTGGGTCCTTACCACTCTAATGATGCTTATGGTTCACCTGCCTGTACTGTGAGGGCAGGAACTGTGTCTTGTTTCTTGAGTGTGTCTTTGGACACAAAGCAACATACCTGGCCAAACTGGCATTGAGGAGATACCTGTTGGATTAAATGACTCGAGGTGGAGCCTCCCCAAAAGAAGAAGCTAGGCATCTCTTGCCTGTCACCTGCCTCACCATGTCTAACAGGATGTCCACTTTCAGTCGCAAGAGATTGTTCTCTTCCTCCAACTGCTGGTTCCGCCTGCGAAGGCGCTGAACCTCCCTCCGGTCCACAACGCCACTAACCCCTGTCTCTGGAGGAAGGACAGAACTAGTTAAAGGAGGGCTTCCTCCTACAATTTTGTTTGACAAAATGGCAGGAAGTGCAGCTCACCTGCTATCCACTGGCCATTTTCAAACTTCAGGCTTTGCCCTGCCAGGTTCATAGTGGGGGATCCGTATTCCAAGCCCAGCTCCACCTCCCGGGCTGACCGATCCAACTGTGGGCGAGATGCTACGTGACGACTTCAGCAGGCCCAGAACACGCCCTCATCCCAGTTCCTCTTCCGCCAACAATATGACCCCAACAACTCATTTCTCTAATCATTACCTGACACCTTTAATGATTTTTTTAAAGGCCATAAAATCAAATGATGTACAGCAGAAGTTTAATTATGAGATAAAAAATATACTGTTTTATACATTAGATGTTTCTAGAAAAGCTATATATACTGAAATGTATAAATTGAATTATTATTATTATTATTATTATTATTTTTTGAGACGGAGTCTCACTCTGTTGCCCAGGCTGGAGTGCAGTGGCTGGATCTCAGCTCACTGCAAGCTCCGCCTCCCGGGTTTACGCCATTCTCCTGCCTCAGCCTCCCGAGGAGCTGGGACTACAGGCGCCCACCACCTCGCCTGGCTAGTTTTTTTTTATTTTTTAGTAGAGACGGGGTTTCACCATGTTAGCCAGGATGGTCTCGATCTCCTGACCTCGTGATCCGCCGGTCTGGGCCTCCCAAAGTGCTGGGATTACAGGCTTGAGCCACTGCGCCTGACCTAAATTGAATTATTTTACACCTAGTTGACACTTAATAGTTTAAGCAGTCCTACTATAAATTGTTAAGTAAAAGATCCTTTTTAAATATAATAAGTTTCATTTGCTTAATATGGAGCTACATATGTTGTGGAAAAGACATAAAATTCTAACAATTAGGAGGAGGAGGAGTTGCTTCTTAACAGGCGAGAGTACAATTTATATATTCATTTCTTTCCTTTCGTTTTTTTGTTTGAGATAGAGTTTTGCTCTATCACCCAGGCTAGAGTACAGTAGCGCCATCTCAGTTCACTGCAGTCTCTGCCTTCCAAGTTCAAGTGATCCTCCCATCTCAGCCTCCAAATAGCTGAGACTACAGGCATGTGCCACCATTCCCAGCTAATTTTTTTTTATTATTATTATTATTATTATTATTATTATTATTATCATCATCATCTGAGACGGAGTCTCACTCTTTCGCCCAGGCTGGAGTGCAGTGGTGCAGTCTCGGCTCACTGCAGCCTCTGCCTCCTAGGTTTAAGTGATTCTCCTCCTGCCTCAGCTTCCCCAGTAGCTGGGACTACAGATGTGCGCCACCACACCTGGCTGATTTTTGTATTTTTTAGTAGAGACAGGGTTGCACCATATTGGCCAGGCTGGTCTCGAACTCCTGACCTTGTGATCTGCCCACCTCAGCCTCCCAAAGTGCTGGGATTACAGGCGTAAGTCACCGCACTCAGCCTAATTTTTGTATTTTTTAAAGTAGAGTCAGAGTTTCACCACATTGGCCAGGCTGGTCTCGAACTGACCTCAGGTGATGCGCCCACCTCAGCCTCCTAAAGTGCTGGGATTACAGGCATGAGCCACCACGCCTGGCCTATATATTCATTTCTACAACTCACTGAGCACGCACCCCGATTCAGGACTCGGTACTGGGTATCCAGGGATGGGAATGACCAGCTCTGCCCTCAACCAGCTCTGCCCCTGCTCAACAGGGGGAGACCTTCAGGTAAGTGCTCAAATGTCCCTTTCTCAGTCAGGCCTTCCTGACCACCCTGTTGAAAATGACAGCTCCATCCCCAGTGTTCAGCCACACCCCATCCCAGGCCTATGCTTTGTTTTGCTGTCTGGCATGTATCACCATCTGATATAAATTTGCTTATTTTCTGTAGCCTTCCATTAAAATATCTGCCCCATGAAAGCAGGGATTTGATGTTTTCCCTCTCCCCTCCTTCATCCACTTCTGCATGCCCAGTGCTTAGGAGAGTGCCTGGCACACAGAAAGGTATCAATCAATAGCTCTTGAATTAATAGAGAAGAACATTCTAGGCAAAAGGAGTAGCGTGCACAGAGGAGGCTCACACGGGGCTTGGGCAGCTGCAGCACAGGGTGTGCAGAGGGCAAGGCCAGGAAGGAGAGCTGGAGTGAGGCCACTAAGGGTCATCTGTGCCGCTCCCAAGATCTGAGTCATTATCCTATAATAATGGGGAACTAATAAAATCCACCAGAGACCACACGGAGTGCTGTGGAGGCCTTTTTCCTCCCAAGGCTTACAAGTACCTGTCAGAATGTGGAAAACAACGTAGGGGAGGACCGACTTCAAGTCATGGTCAGAAACAGACGTCACGTAAGCACGCTGTTGCTCTTACGCTGTGTGGGGTTAGGACAGAGGATATCCCAGAGGGACCGCCAGGTGTATCTGGGGTTAGGACAGAGGATATCCCAGAGGGACCGCCAGGTGTATCTGCATCTCTGACATGTGGCAGTGAGAAAAGGGAGCCTCAGGCCTGGGGGCACCAGAAACTGAGAGCCTAAGCCTCTGCCTGGCCTGCTCCACAGAATGCCCAGCTCTGGCCACAGCGGGGCTGCCCCCACCATGATTTTCACTGGGAACAGGAGACAACAGACTCTGAGACCTGAAGCCTGTTTCGCTGGGAACAGGAGACAACAGATTCTGAGACCGGAAGCCTGTTTCGCTGGGAACAGGAGACAACAGACTCTGAGACTGAAGCCTGGAATGAATGCTCAGCCTCCACAGCCTTGTTGTTCAACCCCGCTCGCCTTCTGTGAAGACATGGCCAATCTGCACAGCCAGCTCTGTAGGAAAAGGTCACAGAATAAAGTAGAAGTCAAATTCGATAATATTGGCTGGGCACGGTGGCTCACGCCCGTTATCCTAGCACTTGGGGAGGCCAAGGCAGGTGAATCACCTGAGGTCAGCAGTTGGAGACCAGTCTGGTCAACATGGTGAATCCTTGTCTCTACTAAAAATACAAAAATGAGCCGGGCATGGTGGCAGGCAGTTGTAATCCTAGCTACTCAGGAGGCTGAGGAAGGAGAATCGCTTGAACCTGGGAGGTGGGGGTTACACTGAGCCGAGATTGCGCCACTGCACCTAGCCTGTGGGACGAGAGTGAGACTCCATCTCAAAAAAAAAAAAAAAAAAATTGGATATTTGGGATCAAATATCATAATGAGATTGTCTTCTGAGGTTCTTGGATAAACAAGCTCTGACAATCATTCCCAAACAAGAGTTCAAAAATGTTTTCTTTTTCTTTTTTTTTTTGAGATGGAGTCTCATTCGGTCGCCCAGGCTGGAGTGCAGTGGCGCAATCTCGGCTCACTGCAAGCTCCGCCTCCCGGGTTCACAACATTCTCCTGCCTCAGCTTCCCAAATAGCTGGGACTACAGGCGCCTGCCACCACGCCCAGCTAACTTTTTTGTATTTTTAGTAGAGACGGGGTTTCACCATGTTAGCCAGGATGGTCTTGATGTCCTGACCTCGTGATCCGCCGGCCTCTGCCTCCCAGAGTGCTGGGATTACAGGCGTGAGCCACCGCGCCCGGCCCAAAAATGTTTTCAGCAATAGCAATGATATGGATGGAAAGGATGCCCTCCTGCACAGATGCCTCTGGAGGACCACACTTTCCATTCAGAGACACGCTCAGAACTCAACTCACGCCGCACACCGGGCCGACCTCAGTACCGATACTCACAGAATGCAGGTTGGAGAGAGAGGCCGACTTCCGAGGAGGTGTCTTCTTCGGACTGAACGTATTCCCAAAGAAAGGCATCTTTGGCCTGATGAAAGCAAAGCCAACGCTCCTTTCTCCTAGGATCAGAAAAAGTCAGGGGTACAAACAGCTGGATCACTGACCTTACGCCATTGTCCTCAAATCTTTAAGGCATTCATTTTATCGTGTGGCTACTAATGATCCTGGTGCTATGGTTTGAATGTCCCCACCAAAACTCATGTTGAAATTGAATTGCCATTGTTTAACAGTATAACGGGTGACTGGGCCATGTGAGCTCTGCTGTCATGAATGGATTAATGCCATTGTCATGGAGTAGGTTAGTCTTCTTGGGAGCGGGCTCCTGGTAAAAGGATGAGTTCTGCTGCCATGCCATCTGTCTCGTGCGCTTGCTCACCATGTGAGCCTTCTGCCTTACACAGGATGACCCTCACCAGATGTCTGTACCACGCTCTTGGACTTCCCAGTCTCCAGAACTGTGAGCCAAATAAACTTCTTTTCTTTATATATTACCCAGTCTGTGGTAATCTGTTACGGCAGCACAAAATGGATTAAGACGCCTGGTAATAGCTCCCATGTGCTGAACACTTCCTTTGTGCTACACAGTATGCTGACATGTTTGGGTGGGGCACAGTGGCGCATGCCTGTAGTCCCAAATACTTGGAAAGCTGAGGCTGGGGGGGTCGCTGGAGCCCAGGGGGGTTGAGGCTGCAGTGAGCTGTGATCCACTGCTGCTCTCCAGTCTAGGCTACAGGGTGAGAGACCATGTCTCAAAAAAAAAAAAAAAAAATTAGCCTGGCATGGTGGCATACATGAGTCACTGGCATGGTCTCAATGACTCAGGAGGCTGAGGTGGGCAGCTCACTTGAGCCCAGGAGTTTAAGACCAGTCTGGCCAACATGGCAAAACCCTGTCTCTACAAAAAATACAAAAATTAGCCAGGCATGGTGGTGTGTGCCTGTAGTCTCAGTTATTCAGTAGGCTTAAGTGGGAGGATCACTTGAACCTATGAGTTTCAGTCTCCAGTGAGCTATGATCATGCCACTGCACTCCAGCCTGAGTCAAAGAGCAAGACCCTGTCTCTGAAAAAATAAAGAAAGAAATGGCTGGGCGCGGTGGCTCATGCCTATAATCCCAGCACTTTGGGAGGCCAAGGCGGACAAATCAAGAGGTCAGGAGTTCGAGACCAGCCTGGCCAACATGGTGAAACCCCGCTTCTACTAAAAATACAAAAAATTAGCTGGGCATAGTGGTGGATGCCTGTAATCCCAGCTAGTCAGGAGGCTGAGGCAGGAGAATTGCTTGAACCTGGGAGGCAGAGGTTGCAGTGAGCCGAGATCACGCCACTGCACTCCAGCCTGGGTGACAGAGTGAGACTCCATCTCAAAAATAAACAAATAAATAAATAAATAAATAAATAAATAAAGCTATGCTTATATTTCCTTTCCGAATTGGTAACAGTGTCCCTCACTTGTCACCAGTGTCACTTGTCAACAGTGCACCTCGTATGTCAGGTTACCTGTTCTGTTATGGAAGGTAAGGTGAAGTGTCCTGAAAAGGGGGCAGGTCCACAACATGGCAGAGCTGACAACGACACCCCCCCAACCTGTACATTTGCTTTCAGCATAGTGCAACCTATCGCAATTCACCTAGGCCTAGTTAAGTAGATTTACTGATAACACCCTGGTTTTGGGGGAGGAAAGGAGGAGAGAAGCAAACTTTTTATTTAGGCTGGGCTCAGTGGCTCACACCTGTAATCCCAGCACTTTGGGAGGCCAGGTCAGGAGGATTGCTTGAGCACAGGAGTTCAAGACCAGCCTGGGCAACTTAGCAGGATCCGTCTCTACAAAAAAAAAAAAAAAGAATACACATATATATAATACAGAAAAGTCTACTACAAATCATAAGTGTAAGGTTTCATGAGTTTTTACCACACAAGTATAACCACCCTCTAGGGCCGGGCGTGGTAGTTTACATCTGAAATCCCAGCACTTTGTGAGGCCAAGGTGAGAGGACTGCTTGAGCCCAAGAGTTCACGACCAGCCTGAGTGACACAGACCCCCGTCTCTAAAAACATTAAAATCAAATTTTTTTTTTAATTTTATTTTTTATTTATGATTTTTTTTTTTGAGACAGAGCCTTGCTCTGTGCCTCAGCCTCCCAAGTAGCTGGGATTACAGGTGTGCGCCACCACCCCCGGCTAATTTTTGTATTTTTAGTAGAGACGGGATTTCACCATGTTTGGCCAGGCTGGTCTCAAACCCCTGACCTCAAGTGATCTGCCCACCTTGGCCTCCCAAAGTGCTGGAATTACAGGTGTGAACCAATGCGCTGGCTCAAAACATTTTTTTAAAACCACCCTCCAGATCGGGATACAGAGCATTTCAGCACTCCATAAGCCTCACCTGGCCACTGTACATGCACGGAATTGTACAGTGAGTCCTCGTTTGCATCTGGCTTCTCACACTCAACGTCGTGTTTCTGACATTTGTCCATGCAGCTGTGTGTAGTTATAGTTTGTTCATTTGCATTGCTGGATAATATTCTATTGTATAAACACAGCAAAATTTACTTGTCTACAGAAGATGGACACTTGAGCTGTTTGCAGTTTTGTTTTGTTTTGTTTTCTTTTGTTTTGAGACAGGGTCTCATTCCGGTGCCCCAGGTGGAGTGCTGTGGTACCATCTCTGTTCACTGTAGCCTCAGCCTCCCAGGCTCAGGTGATCCTCCCATCTCAGCCTCATGGGTAGCTGGGACTACAGGCATGCACCACCATGCTGGCTAATTTTCTGCATTTTTAACAGAGATGGGAGTTTCATCATGTTGCCCAGTCTGGTCTTGAACTCTTGGGCTCAAGTGATCTGCCTGCCTCGGACTCCCAACGTGCTGGAATCACAGGTGTGAACCATCACGCCCAGCCTGTTTCCAGTTTTTGACCATCAAAAATAGTGCTGCTAGGCCAGGCATGGTGGCTAATGCCAGTAATCCTAGCACTTTGGGAGGCTAAGACAGGAGGATCACTTGATGCCAGGAGTTCGAGACCAGCCTGGGCAACATAATGAGACCTCATCTCTACAAAAAATTGAAAAACCAACCAGGCGTGGTGGTGTACCCTTGTAGTCCTAGCTACTCAGGAGGCTGAGGTGGAAGGATCGCTTGAGCCCAGGGGTTTGAGGCTGCAGTGAGCTATGATCACCACTGCACACTCCACTCTGGGCAACAGAGCAAGACCCTGCCTCAAAAAAAAAAAAAAAAAGTGCTGCTAAGAACATAAGAACATGAGGCTTGCGCATGTATATCTACATGCATATGCACACTTTTCTGGTTTCACACTTAGGGTTAGAACTGTAGAATCATAGAGCATTCATATATTTAGCTTTAACAGATACTGCCAAATGGTCTTCCAAAGTCATTGTACCAATTTAGACTCCTATCTGCAGTTTGCAAGTCAGCCTTGTCAATATCTGGCACTTTCTGTCTTTTTCATCTTATCCATTCTGGCAGGTATGTACTGGTGTTGCATTGTTTAATTTGCTTTTTCCAAATAACTAATTAAGTTGAGCATCATTTAACATACTCCTTGGACAATATGGATTTTTTTGTGACATGCTTGTTCACGTCTTTTACCTTTTTTTTTTTTTTTTTTTTTTGAGATGGAGTCTCCCTCTGTCAACGGCCTGGAGTGCAGTAGCACGATCTCGGCTCCCTGCAACCGCTGCCTCCCACGTTCAAGTGATTCTCCTGCCTCAGCCTCCCAAGTAACTGGGATTACAGGAACACGCCACCATGCCCGGCTAATTTTTGTATTTTTAACAGAGACAGGGTTTCGCTGTGTTGGCCAGGCTGGTCTCGAACTCCTGACCTCAAGCGATCCGCCCACCACAGCCTCCCAAAGTGCTGGGATTATAAGCATGAGCCACCACACCCAGTCCTCTTTTGCCATTTTTTAAAAAATTGAGCTGTCTATCATGTTCATTTTGTAAGGGTTTGTAAGGGTATTTATATATGCTGGATACAGGTTTCATTACTGTATACATGTACAGCACTGAAAATACCTTCTCCCACTTTTTTCTTTTTGCGTTCTTCTTTTTTTTTTTTTTGAAAGAGAGTCTCGCTCTGTCACCCAGGCTGGAGTGCAGTGGTGCTATCTTGGCTCACTGCAATCTCTGCCTCCCAGGTTCAAGAGATTCTCCTGTGTCAACCTCCCAAGTAGCTGGGATTACACGCGCCTGCCACCAAACCTGGCTAATTTTTGTGTTTTTAGTAGAGATGGGGTTTTGCCATGTTGGCCAGGCTGGTCTCGAACTCCTGACCTCAAGTGATCCACCTGCCTCAGCCTCCCAAAGTGCTGGGATTACAGTCATGAGTCACTGCACCCGACCTCTTTTTGCTTTTTTTTTTTTTTTTTTTTTTTTTTGGAGACAGAGTTTCGCTCTTGTGGCCCAGGCTGAAGTGCAATGACGCCATTTCGGCACACCGCAACCTCCACCTCCCAGGTTCAAGTGATTCTCTTGCCTCAGCCTCCCGAGTAGCTGGGATTATACGCATGCGCCACCACGCTGGCCTAATTTTTGTATTTTCAGCAGAGACGGGGTTTCTCTATGTTGGTCAGGCTGGTCTCGAACTCCCGACCTCAGGTTATCCACCTGCCTCAGCCTCCCAAAGTGCTGGAATTGCAGGCGTGAGCCACCATGCCCAGCCTCTTTTTGCTTTTTTTGCTTTCTTATGGGTTTCTTTTGATCAAAGACGTTCTTTTTTTTTTTTTTTGAAATGGAGTATCGCTCTGTCACCAGGCTGGAGTGCAGTGGCATGATCTCCGCTCAATTCAACCTCCACCTCCTGGGTTCAAGTGATTCTCCTGCTTCAGCCTCCCGGGTAGCTAGGACTATAGGCATGCACCACCACGCCCAGCTAATTTTTGTATTTTTAGTAGAGACGGGGTTTCACCATGTTGGCCAGGATGTTCTCAATCTCTTGACCTCCTGATTGACCCACCTCGGCCTCCTAAAGTGTTGGGATTACAGGTGTGAGTCACAGCGCCCAGCCAGAAATTCTCAATTATAATGAAACCCAATTATTTATTTATTTATTTATTTATTTTGAGATCGAGTCTCACTCTGTCGCCCAGGCTGGAGGGCAGTGATGTGATCTCAGCTGACTGCAACCTCTGCCTCCTGGTTCAAGCAATTCTACCTCAGCCTCTTGAGTAGCTGGAATTACAGGCACCTGCCACCACACCCAACTAATTTTTGTACTTTTAGTAGAGATGGGTTTTGCCATGTTGGCCAGGCTGGTCTTGAATTCCTGACCTCGTGATCCACCCATCTCAGCTTCCCAAAGTGCTGGGATTACAGGCGTGAGCCACTGCGCCCAGCCCAATTTACTATTATTTCTTAATGATTACTGTTCGTATTCTATTTTTAAAATGTTTGCCTACCCAGGCTGGGTATGGTGGTTCATGCCTATAAATCCTAGCACTTTGGGAGGCAGAGGCAGGCAGATCACTTGAGTCCAGGAGTTCAAGACCATCCTGGGCAACATGGCAAACAAAACCCTGTCTCTACCAAAGATACAAAAAATTAGCTGGGCGTGGTGGTGTGCGCCTGTGGAGGCACACAGGAGGGACTACTCAGGAGGCAGAGGTGGGAGGATTGCTTGCACCCAGGAGCCAGAGGTTGCAGTGAGCTGAGATTATGACATTGCACTCCAGCTTGGGTGACAGAATGAGACCCTTTCTCCCCCCCCAAAAAAATTGCCTACCCCAAGGTCATGAGGATATTTTTTATTGTTAACTTCTGGTAATATTGTTTACATTTACATTTGTGACTATAATTCATCTTGAATTAATATTTGTATATGATGTATGACAGGGGTTAGTGTTCTTTTTTCCCCATATATCACCCAAAATTTTTTTTTTTGAGACGGAGTCTCGCTCAGTCGCCCAGGCTGGAGTGCAGTGGCCGGATCTCAGCTCACTGCAAGCTCCGCCTCCCGGGTTCACGCTATTCTCCTGCCTCAGCCTCCAGAGTAGCTGGGACTACAGGCGCCCGCCACCTCGCCCGGCTAGTTTTTTTGTATTTTTTAGTAGAGACGGGGTTTCACCGGATTAGCCAGGATGGTCTCGATCTCCTGACCTCGTGATCCGCCCGTCTCAGCCTCCCAAAGTGCTGGGATGACAGGCTTGAGTCACCGTGCCTGGCCCTTTTTTTTTTTTTTTTTTTTTTTTTTTGAGACAGGGTCTCGTTCTGTCGCCCAGGCTAGAGTGCAGTGGCACGATCTCGGCTCACTGCAGCCTCGACCTCCCAGGCTCAAATGATTCTTCCACCTCAGCTTCCCGAGTAGCTGAGATCACAGGCATGCGCCACCAGGCCCAGCTAATTTTCGTGTCTTTTGTAGAGACGAGTTTTCGCCAAGTTGCCCAGGCTGGTCACGAACTCCTGAGCTCAAGCGACTGACCCAACTTGGCCTCTCAAAGTGCTGGGATTACAGGCCTGAGCCACCGTGCCTGGCCTATATTACCCAATTTTAATTTATAGCACACACACAGCTTACGAATAATCCTTCTAAGAAGCCATAGACTGAAGAGAACAACCATGACAGCACAAGTGAGCAAAAAGAAAACAGCAGACCCCTCACTGCTCCTCCTGAGTGTAAGGTCTTCCTTCACCACATTAGGAAATAAAAGCACTAACGGGTTAATTGGATCTGACAAGAAATGGGCCAACAAAGGCAGGAGGAGGGGTTGGTATCTTTTCAAGAGTATTTGAAACAAGGTTTTATATCCATTATCATTAAAAGAGAATTCAAAGTATGAATCCGTCACAATCAGCAAGACATGTATCCAATAAGAACAGGAAAAAAAAACTTCCGGGCTGTTTTCATTAAGGGAGAAATTGATTTCACTAAAATTAATGATAAAAGTTGAGAAGTTTCTTTGGAATGTATGTATAACATACAATACATAAGTATATGTATATATAATTTATAAATAAATGAAGGTATTTGGGGTTATGTGCTCATGACAGCTTTCCTGGTGGTTACATGTTTGAATTAAAAACAATCATACAGTGGCTCACGCCTGTAAACCGAGCACTTTGGGAGGCCAAAGCAGGTGGATCACCTGAGGTCAGAAGTTTGAGACCAGTCTGGCCAACATGGCGAAATCCCATCTCTACTAAAAATATACAAAAATTAGCCGGGAGTGGTGGTGCTCGCCTGTAATCCCAACTACTTGGGAGGCTGAGGCACGAGAAATGTTTGAACCCGGGAGGTGGAGGTTGCAGTGAGCTGAGATCACGCCACTGCGCTCCAGCCTGGGTGACAGAACAAGACTCTGTCTCAAAAGTAAAACAAAATAAAATAAAATCACAAAAATAAAAACAATCATAGACCAGCAACTTAGGGGATGGCATTTGGGCCTGGGCACAGCACTTTAGAACTTGGACAAACCAGAGTGCTTCCAGCTTGGTAGTGGAGGGGACGGGGTGGGGTCCAAGATGCCGAGGGGGATTGATGCTATGTCACCATCCAAAACACATTGTAAGGCACTGTTTCTGCTGGAAAAGAGAAAGAGGTTAGAAGAGGGAAAAGCATTAATCTTATGTCTATAATCTTATGTAAAGGGCAGAACAAGAATAAAATAGGAGGAATATCCATGAAGAAAGTTCTAGAGGCTGAGGCAGGAGAATCGCTTGAACCCAGGAAATGGAGGTTGTGGTGAGCTGAGATGGCGCCATTGCGCTCCAGCCTAGGCAACAAGAGCGAAACTACGTCTCAAAAATAAATAAATAAATAAATATGAAAATGCTAGGACTTGGGGAAGTTTACCAATTTTCCCAAGGTACACAGCCACGATCGGTTGGCTGAAGGTATATATGTATCTGTGTGTGTGGGTGTATGTGTATGTACCTGTACACACACACATATATATGGTATATGTGTATATACATATGGTGTCTGTGTGTCTATATACACATGTATATACTTATCTTTGTATTAGTAACATGTGAGGGCACATCATTAAAAGATGCATTTTCGGCCGAGTGTGGCAGCTCATGCCTGTAATCCCACCACTTTGGGAGGCCCAAGCGGGTGGATCACTTCAGTTCAGGAGTTCAAGACCAGCCTGGCCAACACAGTGAAACCCCGTCTACTAAAAATACAAAAATTAGCCGGGCACGGTGGCACACGCCTGTAATCTCAGCTACTCGGGAGGCTGAGGCAGGAGAATCACTTGAACCTGGGAGGTGGAGGTTGCAGTGAGCCAAGATCATGCCACTGCACTCCAGCCTGGGTGACAGAGCAACACTCCATCTCAAAAAAAAAAATTTGTTATAAAGATGCATTTTCATTCATCATATTGGCAAAAATTAAGAAGATGAATAATACCCATGGTTGATGAGGATGTGAAGAAAAAGACACTGTTGTTACTGGTAGAATCAGAAGATGCTATAATTCTTTCAAGGTCACTCAAATAAAACTTGGCAAAATTGTAAATGTGTACACTTTTTGGACAGCAAATCTACTTCTAAAATATTACACTCTAGAAAGACTTGGACATGCTCACACCCAGTGCTCTCTACTGTTGATAACAGTAAAAAATAAGAAACAATCCAAACAATTTGGGTGTAGCCAAATAATTTGTGGCACATTATTATAATAAAATTGTAGGCCTAAGCTGGGCGCGGTGGCTCACACCTGTAATCCCAACTACTTGAAAGGCTGAGGCAGGAGAATCGCTTGAACCAAGGAGGTGGAGGTTGCAGTAAACCAAGATCGTGCCAGTGCTCTCTAGTCTGGGTGACAGAGCAAGACCCCATCTCAAAGGAAAAAAAAAGAAAAGAAAGAAAGATCTGGAAGAATACACCAAATTGCTCATAGTGGTTAAACCTGAAAAAGGGGGCCGGGCGCGGTGGCTCAAGCCTGTAATCCCAGCACTTTGGGAGGCCGAGATGGGCGGATCACGAGGTCAGGAGATCGAGACCATCCTGGCTAACACGGTGAAACCCCGTATCTACTAAAAAATACAAAAAACTAGCCGGGCGAGGTGGCGGGCGCCTGTAGTCCCAACTACTCGGGAGGCTGAGGCAGAAGAATGGCGTAAACCCAGGAGGCGGAGCTTGCAGTGAGCTGAGATCCGGCCACTGCACTCCAGCCTGGGCGACAGAGCAAGACTCCGTCTCAAAAAAAAAAAAAAAAAAAAAAAAAAACCTGAAAAAGGGAATAGGATGACTGGCTTGAATGAAATTGTCATTTTATAGATCAAAAAAGGGTCAAATTGTGACAATTTCATATGGTACAATATAAAATTATATTAAATATACTCGAGATTTAATGAATTATTACAATGAGAATATACTCATGTATTATGAACAAAATAAACAAAACACAGTTAAAAAGCAGCCCCCTGCCGGGCGCGGTGGCCCATGCCTGTAATCCCAGCACTTTGGGAGGCCGAGACAGGCGGATCACGAGGTCAGGAGATTGAGACCATCCTGGCTAACACGGTGAAACCCCGTCTCTACTAAAAATACAAAAAATCAGCCGGGCGTCGTGGCGGGCGCCTGTAGTCCCAGCTACACGGGAGGCTGAGGCAGGAGAATGGCGTGAACCCGGGAGGCGGAGCTTGCAGTGAACCGAGATTGCGCCAGTGCACTCCAGCCTGGGCGACAAAGTAAGACTCCGTCTCAAAAAAAAAAAAAAAAAAAAAAAAAAAAGGCAGCCCCCAGCACTCATAGCACCTAGAGACATTTGAAGAAGGAGAAATACGCCAAGTCCCCACTGATGCTAACTGCACTGGGCCTGAGCACATGGGCTGGACACAACCAGGTTTCGGGCCTGGCTCTGCCCCTCAGTTGCTTGCTAGACCTTGGTCCAGCTGCTTTACTTCTCGGGCTTTAACTGGGGTACCTCACTCATGACCGCACTAATTCTCATAACACTACAGCTGGGAACTGTCATCCCTATATTACAGATGACGAAGGGTCTGGATTAGCTACCTTTTAAGTCAGATCTAATAATCCATAAACAGCTCGTCTGAGATCCTGGGATTCTGGGGCATCCGCGTGCACTTGAGGTACAAGCTGTCCCCTTGGCCGATGGCAACTTTCTTTCTAGTAAAACTCCGGGGGTCGAGCGTGCTTGGCACAAAGGAAGTGAAGGGGGAGCACCTGGCTTCCAATGATCACTCTGCTGCTCACCCACAGTGCGACCCCAGCATTTATCCTCCTTGGGCTTCGGCTTCTTTCTTTGCAATGAGGAATAATAATAGTACATGGCTCACAAGATGTTATAGTGTTTCAGTGTTTGTAAGAAGCTGTGCACTTGATCCTCACAACGACCCTGGGAAGAGGATCAAGTAAGTGGGGCCTCCCCATTCCACAAATACTGATCACTAATCATTGTGTAAAGGTTTTCTGTTTGCAACAGGCCATGAAATACATTATCTTACTTAATTTTTTTTTTTTTTTTTTTTTTTTTTTTTGAGACGGAGTCTCACTCTGTCGCCCAGGCTGGAGTGCAGTGGCCGGATCTCAGCTCACTGCAAGCTCCGCCTCCCGGGTTCACGCTATTCTCCTGCCTCAGCCTCCGGAGTAGCTGGGACTACAGGCGCCCGCCAACTCGCCCGGCTAGTTTTTTTGTATTTTTTAGTAGAGACGGGGTTTCACCGGATTAGCCAGGATGGTCTCGATCTCCCGACCTTGTGATCCGCCCGTCTCGGCCTCCCAAAGTGCTGGGATTACAGGCTTGAGCCACCGCACCCGGCCTATCTTACTTTAATTCTAAGAAAACAAGGGAGGAACCTTTGGCTTTCATCGGATTCTCAAAAGTATACGTGTCCCCCAAGGAGTTCAGAGCTAGCCATGCTACGCAGGTGCACGGCCCCCACGGCTGTCGGACTCAAGTAACAGCTGTCAACAAACGTTCACACGCACGATCTCATGCAATCACCTTCACGGCGACCTACGGGGAGGAATCACCGCCCCAATTCACAACTGCGGAGACACACAGAGGAGGGCGGCCACGGCCCGGGGTCGCCCGGCCTCCGCCCCCTTCCCCGCGCCATCCCGACGCCTCTCTCCAGGCGAGGCCCGGGCGTCCCACCCAGCTCGGGCCCCCACGTGAACCCAGGCCGTGCTGGCCGGCGACGCCGGACTCGGAGACGTACCTGACGCGTCCCAGAAGCCAGGGTCCAAGCGCTCCCCGAAACCCCCTATCAGGGACTCTGTAGTACAGATAAACCTTGACCCACCCGCCTCCTGCCGCCCGCCCGCCACGCGCATGCGCCACCCCCCCGGCCTCTACCACCGAGGAAAGGGGGCACCGGCGCGGGGGTTCCCAGCGCCAGCCTGCGCGAATCCCCCGAAACTCCGTGAATCACCTCGGGATAGTAAACGGATTATACAAAGGCAGTGTCTTCCGGGGTCCTTTTCGTGCCTCCCATTACAGGCTAGGACCACGACCTGCACTCACCCTCCCCACAGACACATTGGTCTAGGCCCCCGGCCGGGCTGTCAGCATGGAAACGGCGTCTAGCTGACGACGCGGCGGCTCACGACGCTTTCATTGTTATGGGAAACGCGAAAGTGGTGACCGCGCCGGCGTTGCCTGGAGAACGCCTGGAGTCAGAGTAGCAAAATGGGCCTCTCCCCAACTCCCCTCCTCCTCCCTCAGCACAAGGCAAAGGGCACCCCTTTCTGTGAGTTTGGGGCACCGGGTGTCCGGGGCCCACCCAGAACTTTGCGGGATCCCCTGAGGGACCGGTGGCGGGACCGGCCCCGGGTTCGTCAAATTCCGCCGATGCTTTCAGGTAAGATGGACGGACAGACGCACCATGACCCACCTCTGGCAGTCTGCCCCCTCTCCATGCCCTTATGGCGGCTTCTACAAGCGAGGGAAGCTGAGGCCCAGGGATTACTTAAAAGTCGCACTGTGGGCAACGGACAGAGAACTACTGGACGATCAACTCCAGGCCTCCTAGAGTCCTAACAGCGTGTTATTGGTTCCGTCTCATAAGTGAAGAAACTTAGGCCGTTCAAGGAGTTTACCGGCTGCCTAGTGGGTGTACCAAGGCATCCATCCAGTGAAGGGCAGGACCCAGGGGTCTTTGGCTCCAAGCGCAGTTCTCTTCCAACGACACCACCCTGCATTAAAAGGGGAGACTTCCATGTCCTAGAACTAAAATCTTCACAGTCTAGCTCAACATTGTACAATAGAAACATAAAGCAGGCCACATATGTGATTTGGAATTTTCTAGTAGCCTCATTTTTAAAAAAAAAAAAAAAAGCCAAGTGAAATTAATTTGAGTAATGTTTTAACTCCGTATGTCTAAAACATTACTATTTCAAGATATAATCAGTATTTCTAAATTTATACTGCTTCCATTTCAAAATTTATTTACTTATTTATTTTTTAAGATGGAATCTCACTTTGTTGCACAGGCTGGGGTGCAGTGGCGTAATCTCGGTCTCCCGGGTTCAAGCGATTCTGCTGTCTTAACCTCCCAAGTAGCTGGGATTACAGGCGCCCGCCACCACTCCCAGCTAATTTTTTGTATTTTTAGTAGAGACGGGGTTTCACCATGTTGGCCAGGCTGGTCTCGAACTCCTGACCTCAGGTGATCTGCTTGACTCAGCTTCCCAAAGTGCTGGTATTACAGGTGCAAGCCACTGCGCCCGGCCAAAATTTGAATTAATTAAAATTAAAATTTTACTCTTGGCTGTTCTATCTATGGAGTAGCCATTCTTTTATTGCTTTAAAAAAATTTTTACTTTTTTTTTTTTTTTTTTTTTGAAACGGAGTCTTGCTCTAACGCCCAGGCTGGAGTGGCGCGATCTTGGCTTATTGCAACCTCTGCCTCCCTGGTTCATGCCATTCTTCTGCCTCAGCGTCTGGAGTAGCTGGGACTACAGGGGCCTGCCGCCACACCTGGCTAATTTTTTTTTTTTTTTTTTTTTTGGAGACGGAGTCTTGCTCTGTCGCCCAGGCTGGAGTGCAGTGGCCGGATCTCAGCTCACTGCAAGCTCCGCCTCCTGGGTTTACGCCATTCTCCTGCCTCAGCCTCCCGAGTAGTTGGGACTACAGGCGCCCGCCACCTCGCCCGGCTAGTTTTTTGTATTTTTTAGTAGAGATGGGGTTTCACCGTGTTAGCCAGGATGGTCTCGATCTTCTGACCTCGTGATCCGCCCGTCTCGGCCTCCCAAAGTGCTGGGATTACAGGCTTGAGCCACCGCGCCCGGCCTTTTTTTTTTTTTTTTTTTTTTTTTGGTATTTTTAGTAGAGACAGGGTTTCACTATGTTAGCCAGGATGGTCTCGATCTCCTGACCTCATGATTCACCCGCCTCGGTCTCCCAAAGTGTTGAGGTTACAGGCGTGAGCCACCACGCCCAGCCTTTTGTTTATTTTCTGTGAGATGGGGTCTCGCTCTGTCACCCAGGCTGGAGTGCAGTGGCATCATCCCCAGCTCCCAAAGTATTGGGATAACAGGTAGGAGTCACTGCATTCAGCCTTAAAATTTTACTTATTCAGGCCGGGCACGGTGGCTCACGCCTGTAATCCCAGCACTTTAGGAGGCCGAGACGGGCGGATCACGAGCTCGGGAGATTGAGACCATCCTGGCTAACACGGTGAAACCCCGTCTCTACTAAAAATACAAAAATTAGCCGGGCATGGTGGTGGGCGCCTGTAGTCCCAGCTACACGGGAGGCTGAATGGCGTAAACCCGGGAGGCGGAGCTTGCAGTGAGTGGAGATCCCACCACTGCACTCCAGCCTGGGCGACAGAGCGAGACTCCGTCTCAAAAAAAAAAAAAAAAAAAAAAAAAAAAAAAAAAAAATTTTGACTTATTCAGTCAAATTCCAAATTAACTTCCAAGGACTTAGTTGTCCTTGGAACAAATTCCAAGGACTTAGTTGTCACATGCAACTAGTGCTATTTTGATGGCCAGCACCATCTGGGCACTTCCTACCTTTCTAGCCTCACTTCCCGTTGCTTGGATGGTACATTTTGGATGGCATATTATTTCCGCTCCGCGGAAATAATATTTTTATTTTTATTTTTATTTTTTTGAGACCTTGTTTAGCTCTCGTTGCCCAGGCTGGAGTGCAGTGGCGCAATCCGGCTCACTGCAAGCTCCGCCTCCTGGGTTCAAGCAATTCTCCTGCCTCAGCCTCCAGAGTAGCTGGGACTGCAGGCACCCGCCACCACACCCAGCTAGTTTTTGTATTTTTAGTAGAGACGGGGTTTCACCGTGTTAGCCAGGATGGTCTCAATCTCCTGACCTCGTCATCTGCCCGTCTCCCTAGTGCTGGGATTACAGGCGTGAGCCACCGCGCCCGGCCCTGCTCCCCTTTATCTAATTAAATTGTGCTCCTCCTTTAGTACCTTAACCTCCTTGTATGGTCAAAACACACTATTATATCATCTCACAGTGCTGTTCCCTTTGAAGCAGTGATGACAGTTATAACTTATATTTATGATTTAGGTAATTGTCTGGTTGTCCTGTCTCCTCCAGTAGATGTAAGCCCCTTTAGGGCAGGGATCAAGTCTGGTTTAGTTCACTTTCCTGTCCCGAGTATGAGCATGCTGCTGGCTTATGGTAGGTGCTCAGTAAATAGTCATTTCATCCACAGTCCCCAACCTTTTTGGCTTCAGGGACCAGTTTCATGAAAGACAGTTTTTACACAGACCTGAGTTGGGGGGATGGTGTTGGGATGATTCAAGAGCATTACAGGCTGGGTACAGTGGCTCACACCTGTAATCCCAGCACTTTGGGAGGCTTAGGCGGGCAGATCACAAGGTCAGGAGTTTGAGACCAGCCTGACCAACATGGTGAAACCCCGTCTCTACTAAAAATACAAAAATTAGCCGGGCGTGGTGGTGTGTGCTTGTAATCCCAGCTACTTGAGAGGCTGAGGCAGGAGAATCACTTGAACCCGGGAAGCGGAGTTTACACTGAGCCAAGATTACGCCATTGCATTCCAGCAACAAGAGTGAAACTCTGTCTCAAAAAAAAAGAGCATTACATTCATTGCACACTTTATTTCTATTATTATTACAATGTAACATATAAAAAAGTAATTCTACAACTCAGCTTATTATAGAATCAGTGGGAGCCCTGAGCTTGTTTTCCTGCAACTAGACAGTCTGTCTGGGAGTGCTGAGAGAGAGTGACAGATCATCAGGCATTAGATTCTCATAAGAAGCACACAACCTAGGTCGCTCACATGCACAGTTCATAATAGGGTTTGCACTCCTATGAGAATCTAATGTTGAAGCTCGTCTGACAGGAGGCAGAGCTCAGGCGGTCATGTGAGGAATGGGGGGTGGCTGTAAATACAGACAAAGCTTCTCTCACCTGCCACTCACCTCCTGCTGTGCAGCCTGGTTCCTAACAGGCCACAGACCTACACCCATTCATGGCCCCGGGGTTGGGGACCCTGATTGTATGACGGAAGGTTATACTAAAAAGTCTGTCAGATGCTAAAGTCAGAATTGTTTTTATATGCTCAAATATATTAACTTTTTTGTTATTTTATTTTTCTTTTTTTCATGTCCCCTATTCTGAAAAGCATCAAATATGTTAACTTTATTTATTTATTTATTTAGAGACAGGTTCTCGTTCTGTCTTTCAGGCTAGAGTGCAATGGCGTGATGTCGGCTCACTGCAACCTCCACCTCCCGGGTTCAAGTGATTCTCCTGCCTCAGCCTCCCGAGTAGCTGGGATTCCTGGTGCCTGCCACCATGTCCAGCTCATTTTTGTATTTTTAGTAGAGTTGGGGTTTCACCATGTTGGCCAGGCTGGTCTCGAACTCCTGACCTCATGATTTGCCCACCTCGGCCTCCGAAAGTACTGGGATTACAGGCGTGAGCCACTGCGCCCAGCCCAAGTACGTTAACTTTAAACAAGGCATTTGAATCTTGACTGCCAGAATGTGTGATCCATGAGGGCAGAAGGTTTCTTACTCTTCCATTCATCTGCCTCCAGCACATAGCATAGTAGATATTTGCCACAGGGTAGATATTTAATGAAGCTAGGTTTCTTCCCTCTCATTTTATCCTCCCCAGGTAATGGCATGAAAAACTTACCATGTTTCAGAGAATACCTAAAATGGTATGAAATATTCAGAAGGGGCTGGGAGCGGTGGTTCACGCCTGTAATCCCAGCACTTTGAGAGGCCAAGGTAGGTGGATCACCTGAGGTCAGGAGTTCGAGACCAGCCTTGCCAAAATGGTGAACCCCCATCTCTACTAAAAATACAAAAATTAGGCAGGTGTGATGGCAGGTAGCTGTAGTCACAGCTACAGGGGAGGCTTGAGTCCAGGAGGTCAAGGCTGCAGTGAGTGAGCCGAGATCGCGCCACTGCACTCCAGTCTGGGTGACAGTGTGAGACCCTGTCTCAAAAAAAAAAAAAAACAACAAATGAAAAACAACAACAAAAAAAACTGTGGTAAGTCTAAAAGGAATCACAGTTAATCCATAATTTGCCTAATGGAGAAAGCGGTAGAAGCAAATCATTCAAGTTCACTATTGTGAGTCCTGTAATAGATGAATGCGGAACCCTGGGGCTTTGCAGAGGAGGCATGGTGCTAAAGGCTTGGAATTATTTGAGAAAGTTTCCACAGATGTGTCACCTGGGCATAGCCCAACAGAGAGAACCGCATCTGGAAAGGCACAGAGGTAGGAAGAGCATGGTGTGGTCAGGGACCAGGAAGAAGTTCTGTGGGTCAGGCGTGTAAGCTTCATGTCTGTGGAGAAGAGGATGGAGCAAAGGCCTGAACCGGAGTAGAGGGAAGGAGAGTATGGTGAAAGGGTACTTGAGTTAATGTTTCCACCAAACTCAACATTTTCTCTGTCCTTCCGTTATGTATGAGCTTCTAGAGGGCCGGATCGAAGTCTTTTGCTCTATTATAACGAGGCCTGTCACACTAGACTCTGGACATAGAGGGCCCACAAATGGTAGTAATGGGCTCCTGGCCAACAAACAAGGACCCAGGAGAGCTGGCGGGCCAGAGTGTTCCAGAGCCAAGGAGGAAGAGTAGGGTTGGGGCTAGTTTTCTGAGAGGGAGCAGAAAGCCTCAGGTTGATCAGGAGCCTTGTGCTGAGGAGACGGACCCCTTATTCTAGAACCACAGCATCGGAAAGCTGGAGAGAGCCTCGGGGTCACCTAATCCAAGTCTCTTTTAGAGTTGGGACTCAGAGAAACAAAGAGATCTGATTTCATTTCTAGCTTGGGAACTGACTTGCTGAGTGGTCTGGAGTAGTCTGGAGCCCTGGCCTTTTCCGCATTCTAGTCTCCTTATTTTTAAGACTAGAACAATTTTCATCATGGGGGAGAGGCAGAGGGAGAGTCAGGCATCAGACATTGGAAGAACAAGTCCACATACCTTGAAATCTTCATTTAAGAATGGGCTTCTCAGACGGAACCCTTTCATTCCCGTGCAGGCATGGGACATGTGCTTCGCCATCAACCCTACGTAGCTGGTGAACATGGCTGGGCTCTTCCTCTTGTGTTTTCTGAGCTGGCTCTATGCTGTTTATGATTTCCAGGAGACTGATTAAACAAAGGACAAGACTGGAGTGGGAAATGAGAGGCTCTTAAAAGTGGAAGATTATTGTTTGTCCATTTACAAGAAATTGGACAATGGATCACTTCAGGAAGATGGAGGTCATCAACCTCACCGCCCTACCGATGATACCAGTGGATGAGCACCTGGCTGTCTCGCTTGTCGCACGGGATACAATGGTGAAGACTGTGAGGAAGGAGTTAGAGAACAATCCACCCTGTATCCTTCTGGTGGTGTTGCCTACAATCAGACCAAATACACCTAACTTGAGTCATGCTACAGAGATCTAATCAGTGCTCAGGTCTATAATGCACATTACTTATTAGTTTGTCCCTTATACATTCATTTTTTTCTTTCTTCATCTTTTTTGTGTGTGTGTGAGATAGAGTTTCACACTGTTACTTAGGCTGGAGTGCAGTGACACAATCTCGGCTTACTGCAACCTCTACCTCCCAGGTTCAAGCAGTTCTCCTGCCTCAGCCTCCTGAGTAGCTGGAATTACAGGTGCCTGCCACCACGCCTGGCTAATATTTTATATTTTTAGTAGAGATGGGGTTTCACCATGTTGGCCAGGCTGGTCTTGAACCCCTGACCTCAAATGATCCACCTGCCTCGGCCTCCCAAAATGCTGGGATCACAGGCATGAGCCACCACGCCCGGCCAGATACATTTTTTTCAGTTACTTAAATGCTACCTATCCTCTAAAAGAATTTGAGACTGTGAAGGATTGTTTGACTCCAATATTTTTACTAATATAATCAGAAAGAGCCCCAAAGGATGAAGTTCTGGAAGTATTTGTTGAAAGAATGGGGAAGAAGATTTTAAAAGCTAATTTTATTATTTTTTTATTATAATTATTATTTTTTGGAGACGGAGTCTCACTCTGTCACCCAGGCTGGAGTGCCATGGCGCAATATCAGCTCACTGCAAGCTCCACCTCCCGGGTTTACACCATTCTCCTGCCTCAGCCTCCCTAGTAGCTGGGACTACAGGTGCCTGCCACCATGTCTGGCTAATTTTTTTGCATTTTTGGTAGAGATGGGGTTTCACCATGTTTGTCAGGCTGGTCTCGACCTGACCTCAGGTGATCTACCCTCCTCAGCCTCCCAAAGTGCTGGGATTACAGGCGTGAGCCACCACGCCCAACCTTTAGCCCATTTTTAAATCAGGTTATTTTCTTATTGTTGAGTTTTTAAGAGTTCTTTGGATATTTTGTTTGCTTGGGTTTATTTGTTTGTTTGTTTGTTTGTTTGTTTTTGAGACACAGTCTTACTCTGTCGCCCAGGCTGGAGTGCAATAGCACGATCTCGGCTCACTGCAACCTCTACCTCCCGGGTTCAAGCGATTCTCCTGCCTCAGCCTCTCAAGTAGCTGGGATTACAGGCGCCTGCCACCACGCCCGGCTAATTTTGTATTTTTAGAAGAGACAGGATTTCTCCATGTTGGTCAGGTTGGTCTCGAACTCCTGACCTCAGGTGATCTGCCCACCTCGTCCTCCCAAAGTGCTGGGATTACAGGCATGAGCCACTGTGCCTGGCCCTTTTTTTTTTTTTAATCAGGTTGACCTTGACTCTTCTCACCTGCCAGCCCTTCTCCCTGGCCCCAAATCTGCTCCTTCTGGCATCATCCAGGCTCTACCAGCATCTTATACTTGCCCTGGCCCTGTCTTCATTCATCCTCATCTCACTTCTGACCCTGAGTTGTATTCCAGGGTCACAGAACTCCATCTCTGGAGGACCTTACAGCTTGTCCAGCAAATAACCCTCTCAGGCTGGAAATAACTCCAGGTCTTTCCATCTCCTGTGGAACTCATTTACCTTCAAGCCATGCTGCCAGCCCAGCTGCAGGTACCACTCTGCCCCCCTCACCTTCCGTGCCTCTCAGAAGCCCTTCTTAAGATGAGGCAAAGTGTCATCCCATCACAATTTGCTTCAGGGTTTCACTTTGCAGGGCTGCTTTCTAATGTCCCTGCTTTCTTCTTAGTCCCACACCTAACAAGTCCATTTCACCTACTGTGATTTGTCATGTCCCTTCTTGGTGTCTTCCTTTTTCAAGTATCCTCCGATTTGTAAGAACACTCGAGGGTAATGGAAGTAAGAGTGAACCTTGCTTTATGTGAAGGCAGTGAGGGGTGATAGGATTATGGGGGTTTTACAAAGGATATATCCTAGATCAATAGAGGCTAAGACAGAAAAAAATGTAAAAGCTGAGAGGGTAGGAAGAGGGGCCATAGAACTGAACAGATTTTAAGTGATAAGGTCAAGATACCCTTTGACACAGTCATCTGTCACCTGAAAATCTCTCATAAAGAAATATTCTAAAATATGGAAACCGCTCTCTATGTGACATCACACGTGCATCACAGCATTACTTATTTATTTTTCATTTTCTGTTTTTTGTTTTTTGTTTGTTGTTGTTTTGTCATTCAGGCTGGAGTGCAGTGGCATGATCTCAGCTCACTGCAACCTCTACCTCCCAGGTTCAAGCAATTCTCCTGCCTCAGCCTCCCGAGTAGCTGGGACTATAGGCGTGTGCCACCACGCCCGGCTAATTTTTGTCTTTTTAGAAGAGATGGTATTTCACCATGTTGGCCAGGCTGGTCTCAAACTCCTGACCTCAAGTGATCCACCCACTCAGCCTCCCAAAGTGCTGAGATTACAGGCATGAGCCACCGAGCCTGGCACACAGCATTGTTTTGTTTTATTTTATTTATTTTTGAGATGGAGTCTCACACTGTTGCACGGGCTGGAGTGCCGTGGCACGATCTTGGCTCACTGCAACCTCCACCTCCTGGGTTCAAGCGATTCTCCTGCCTCAGCCTCCCAAGTAAGTGGGATTACAGGCACCCGCTACCACACCCAGCTAATTTTTTTTATTTTTAGTAGAGACGGGGTTTCACTATGCTGACAAGGCTGGTCTCAAACTCCTGACCTCGTGAATTGCCCGCCTCGGCCTCCCAAAGTGCTGGGATTACAGGAGTCAGCCACCGTGCCCGGCCGGCATTATTTATAATTGCCAAAAAGTGTAAATAACTTAAATTTTTAATATCCAAGGAACAGTTAAGTATATTAAGGTGTATCCTCTACATGGATTAGTATAATGTCATTTAAAATGCTTATCATGAAGATCCTTTAGCCAAAGGGAAAATACTCATCATAATGAATGGAAGAGTGGCCGGGCGTGGTGGCTCACGCCTGTAATTCCAGCACTTTGGGAGGCCAAGGTGGGCGGATCATCTGAGGTCAGGAGTTTGAGACCAACCTGGCCAACATGGGGAAACCCCGTCTCTACTAAAAACACAAAAATTAGCCAGGCGTGATGGTGGGCACCTGTAATCCCAGCTACTCAGGAGGCTGAGGCAGGAGAATCACTTGAACCTGGGAGGCAGAGGTTGCAGTGAGCTGATATTGCACCACTGCACTCCAGCCTGGGTGACAGAGCAAGTGAGACTCCATCTCAAATAATAATAATAATAATAATAATAATGACTGGAAGAGAAGTCAGAGTAGTAAAACAGGCTTACACTGAGGTTATAAATACAGGCAAAAATATGTATGTACGAAATACTAGAAGGAAAGTTCCCAAGTCCTAACAGAGTTGTTAGGATGGTGGCATTATAGATGACTCTTTTTCACTCTTTGTATGTTCCAAGGTGTCTATAATATGGTCAACTCTCATTTATAATTTGCAAAGTATCTCATTTAAAACAAGATAAAGAAATATGGGCTGGGTGCAGTGGCTCATGCTGTGATCCCAGCACTTTGGGAGGCTGAGGTGGGTGGATCACTTGAGCCCAGGAGTTTGAGATCAGCCTGGGAAACATGGCGAAACTGCATCTCTACAGGAAATTTTAAAAATAAGTGAGGCATGGTAGTGTGTGCCAGTAGTCCCAGCTACTTGGGAGGCTAAGGTGGGAGGATCGATTGAGCCCAGGAGGTCTGCTGCAGCGAGCCATGATTGTACCACTGCAATCCAGCATGGGCAACAGAGCGAGGCCCTGTCTCAAAAAAAAAAGGAAGAAAAAAATGTGAAAAATGTGAATGTTTGCAAAAAAAAAAAATTAAGGAGAGAGACTGTGTAGACAGGGGCTGCCCTTTTCACCAGACAAGCCCCATCCTGTTCTGTGTGTCATCATCACCCTGAGTTTCCTTAGCAGACTCACCTCCCAGCGTGCCTTATTGGCTCTATGTGCCAGGTGAACCAAAAGATTGCTGACATAAATCTGCGTACCGAGCCATCGGCCAACAGCCTGGTGAGTTACCTGTGCTGGAGCTGAGACGAAGCTTCTGACGGGGTGGGCCCTGGGGATCATCAAGGTGTCACAGTGCCCTGGGGCCTCTCCATTTATTTGAAAACGTGTTTACACAATTGAGCACTCAACGTTAATTTTTTAAAAAATGAATGAACTTTTATTTTTTATTTTTTATTTTTTTGAGACGGAGTCTCGCTCTGTTGCCAGGCTGGAGTGCAGTGGCGTGATCTCAGTTCATGGCAACCTCCGCCTCCTGGGTTCAAGCAATTTTCCTGCTTCAGCCTCCCGAGCAGCTGGGACTACAGGTGTCTGCCACCATGCCCAGCTAATTTTTGTATTTTTTAGTAGAGATGGGGTTTCACCATGTTGGCCAGGATTGTCTCGATCTCTTGACCTCAAGTGATCTGCCCACCTCGGCCTCCCAAACTGCTGGGATTACAGGCATGAGCCACCATGCCCGACCTCTTTGAATATTTTGGATATTTTGGATAATAGCCTTTTGTTGGATATTTTTTTGCAGATATTTTCTCCTAGTATGTGACTTGTCACTTCATTCTCTTGACAGTGTCTTTTCACAGAGCAGAAATTTGCAATTTTATGAAATTTAGCTTATTAATTCCTTCATGGATTGTACCTTCTGTATCATATCTAAAAAGTCATGACCAAACCCAAGGTCACCTTGGTTTTCTCCTGTTGTCTTCTGGAAGTTTTATAGTTTTATGTTTACATTTGATTTTGATCCATTTTGAGTTCATTTTTGTGATCGCTGTAGTGTTTACCTCTCAGGGTGTCTACACTGAGCTTCCAGAATTCATTTATGACAGTTTTGGCTTTGCTACTGGTTCCCAAGGAGGTTTCTGCCCATGGGTTTATCCTCCTGCCAGTTGTGATTCTCTGTATCTACCTGCCTGTCTTCAGTTTTCAGGCAGTAGTTTGCCCTGTGACCTCACTTCTCTGATAGATATAAGAGTTGTTAATTTTTCAGTTTATTCACCTTTACTTATTATAGGGACAGAATGGTGACTTACGAGATCCTTACGTGTGGACCTGAAATGAGAAGTCTGAAGGTTAATTTTGGTACATTTTTATTGGGAAAAAATACAAACCCTTCAATAATTCTCAAACACACCCACACACACACGCACACACACACACACACACATCTTTTTGAGAGGCAGGAGTGCTAAATGTTAAGCAAGTAGCTGTTGTGTAGCACAGCTCCCACAAGATGGAAGAACATGGGCATAAATCATCTGTAAGTGTCTTTTTGGCTATTTTGGATTTTGGCAATGGTGTATATTTGTTTCTTATTTTTAACTGCACTTAAGAAATCTGAGGCATAAATCTAAAGATCTCTAAGATATGGAGATAGATTTAAAAATGAGGACAACAAAGAAATGTCAGCCAACCAACAGGTCGCTGCTGAAGACCTGCTCCTGGATGGTGCTGGGTACATTGTTTTGGGGTCAGTTTCCCATGCTGCTCAGACTGGATGGTCCCTTACAGCTCACTTGCTCATAGTGGTGTGAGGCAGAGGATTACAATGATGAAGATTTACTCTTTGAGAGATCCAGTGAGCTACAGGCGAGTTCGCCCGCAGGTTTTTCTTTTCTTTCCTTTTCTTTTTTTTTTTCTTTTTGAGATGGAGTCTTGCTCTGTCGCCCAGGCTGGAGTGCCGTGTCGCGACCTCGGCGCACTGCAAGCTCCGCCTCCCGGGTTCCCGCCATTCTCCTGCCTCAACCTCCCAAGTAGCTGGGACTACAGGCGCCCACCACCACACCCAGCTAATTTTTTGCATTTTTAGTAGAGATAGGGTTTCACCATGTTGGCCAGGATGGTGTCAATCTCCTGACCTCGTGATCCGCCCACCTCGGCCTCCCAAACTGCTGGGATTACAGGCGTGAGCCACCACGCCTGGCTCTTTTTTTTTTTTTTTTTTTTTGAGATGGAGTTTCACTCTTGTCGCCCAGGCTGTAGTGCAATGGTGTGATCTCGACCCACAGTAACCTCCGCCTCCCGGGTTCAAGCAATTCTCCTGCCTCAGCCTCCCGAGTAGTGGGATTATAGGCACGTGCCACCACGCCCGGCTAGTTTTTTATTCAGGAGCCACTATAAATGCATTAAAAATTCAGGACGCAATGCAGATCTAGGAAATAAGCATCTCTAATGTGAAGGCCGGGGAATCTGTGTATTTGAATACTTCCCCGAAATGCTGGTCATTGGTCCGGTTTGGGAGTTGCCTTCCTGGAGAATGGCGCTACTTGTAGGCTCTGAAGTCATCTCAAAGGTGAACTCAGCCTAATGCTGGTCTTATCATCTTTCCTCCAAAACTTGCTCTTTCAACATTCAACTATCCTTTCTCCCCTCTTTCTGTGCAAATCTTATCCATCCTTCCAGGCCATACAGTGTCTGCCACAATGACATTGGTAAAGACCAGAGGCGTTGCTATATTGCTACAGTGACTCATACCCATCCAATTCATTCCTCATGCCTTAAACTTCAGCTGACTTAATTGGAGCAACAATGTTAATACATAGACTAACGCCTGTGACGGCACCCCAACCCCTGGCACACACATACACACACCCCTGCGCATGTGCCCAGTACTTTTCACTCATGCAGACCAGGGAGGGCCCATGCGAGGGAAAGATGGGGGAGGCCTGGAGAGGTATTTCCCAGTTACCAAGCTGGGGAAAGTTGGAGCCTGATGCCACCAACACTCATGTCCGCCTCTTCTGGACATTCCTCTGTGACTGCTCTGGCCCACATTGGCCTCACTTCTTTGATTCGTAATCACTGCAGTTTAGCATTTAATTGTTCCATGAGTGCTGATTTGGCTCTCCAAATAGAGTGTAAGTCCCTTGAGGGCAAAAACACAGACTCATAGTTGTTCGTTAACTTTGTTACCCAAGCTCATTGCTGGACTCTTGGTTGACAGTCAGTGCAACTTGAGTCACTAGCATTCTTTTTTCTTTCTTCCTTTTCAGGGGGTAGGAGGATGGGGGTGGGGAGGAGTCAGAGGTGAAGAGAAGTCTCTCTTGAGAGGTCAAAGGGAGATAATAGATACCCCTTATTGAACAGCTCCTATCTGATAGCCTCTTTGCCAGTGTTTTAAAATACATTAAACACTTTATTTTTGACTGTTATAAGAACTCTGGAAGAGGCTGGGCTCAGTGGCTCACACCTGTAATCCCAGAACTTTGGGAGGCCGAGGCGGGTGAATCACAAGGTCAGGAGATCGAGACCATCCTGGCTAACACTGGTGAAACACTGTCTCTACTAAAAATACAAAAAATTAGCCGGGCGTGGTGGTGGGCGCCTGTAGTCCCAGCGATTCAGGAGGCTGAGGCAGGAGAATGGCGTGAATCCGGGAGGCAGAGCTTGCAGTGAGCTGAGATCGCGCCACTGCACTCTAGCCTGCGTGACAGAGCAAGACTCTGTCTCAAAAAAAAAAAAAAAAAAGGAAAAAAGAAATTCATCACTGGAGACTGGGTAAAGGTTGGGGCAATTGCTGGAGCCTTGCGTGCAGAATCACACCTGCTTCAAAGATCCATTGCTGTGCTACAAACCACCCCACCTTAAAGCTTACCATAAGGTGTATTGTTCAGGCTTCTGTGGATCAGGACTCAGATGGCCTGTCCACTGGATGAGCCAGCGGCTGGCTCACTCATACAGCCACAGTCAGAAGGTGGCCAGGTGGGCTGGACGGTACCCAGTGGTCTTACTTGCCCTGGAAGATAGATATTATTAGATATTAATTAGATATTATTATCTCCCTTTTACAAAGAGATTAAACAATCGCTTGTTTAATTTCTAATTCCTGCTCTAAATCACATACTCCTAGAAGAAGGGGCAGCGTGAGACAGTGGGGACACTCTGGGGGATGATGTCAGTGACATTAAGGCCACCAGGACCTACCACCTGGAGAAAGACAAGGCACTGGCCACAAACTTTGCTCCTGGTCTTTTGTGTACCAACGAGAAAAAAGGCCCAGTCCCTAACCCCACCCTTCTCCAGGATTTGCATTAATCCCTAATGCCCCTCTTTTTCTTGGTTTTTGAAGGCAATTGAGAGATTTGAGTTGGAGAAGAAGGCTTTAAGAGAGAAAACTCGCAGCAGTCCAGGAGACAAAGGCAAAAACCTTTCCCTTAGCCTTGATGCTGTTTTCATGGGGTTTGTTTTTTTTTTTTAGTATCTAAAATGCAACTGAGTAGGAATCCCAAGTTTCAGATGAGGATGTTTCTATCTTCTGAAGGAGCCTTAAACTTGACTTTTTGACATTGGGCAAGGAAGGAGGGAGGGACAGTACCATTTAGAGACCACCTACATGTGACACCAGGTGCTTTTATCCACATTCCCTTGTTTTTTTTTATTTTTTGTTTTTTGAGATGGAGCCTCGCTCTGTCACCCAGGCTGGAATGCAGTGGTGTAATCTCGGCTCACTGCAACCTCCGCCTCCCGGGTTCAAGCAATTTTCCTGCCTCAGCCTCCTGAGTAGCTGGGATTACAGGGGCTCGCCACCATGCCCAGCTAATTTTTGTATTTTAGTACAGACGGGGTTTCACCATGTTGGCCAGGCTGGTCTCTAACTCCTGGCCTCAAGTGATCCGCCCACCTCAGCCTCCCAAAGCGCTGGGATTACAGGTGTGAGCCACTGCACCTGGTCCCTTGTTAAATTTTTATAACACCTGGGAGGTAGGTACCATTTAATATATTTTATAAACGAGGAAATAGCCTTGGAGGGAGGGGAGTAACTTACCTAAAGTCACAGTCTGTCTGCTCCTCCTTGCTGCTTCTCTGGATCAAGTGGTCTAATCAGATAAGTCAGCAACACAGTTGGGATATATGAGACTAGTAGTGGGAGTGTCCTCTGGCAGCTCAGGTGGAAGGAAAAAGCACAGCTGTAAGCAGTGTACAGCTGTGGACAGACCCTGTGGTTCCTCATTTATCTCTTTCTCCATTTTTCTGCAGTCAAGAGACAAAGAAAATCTCAGTATTCCTGCAAAGGCTCAGAATTCAGACATGCCAGATCTTCTGTTATAAAAAGGGTAAGGGATCTACTGCTGGGTCTGTTTCTGACTGGCTTCTGCTAGGTATGAAATAAAGATTTTATTCCTGGAGAGGAGAATACTTGGTGCCTTGGTAGTGATTATGAAGGAAAATTACAGAGTTCCTAAATCTAGAATTTCTCATAACACCCTCAAAAGGGCAGAGCTGACCCCAGCCTCAGAATATGGAGTGTGACAGAGGTCATGTGTCTGCTTATTTTTAGAACTTAGAAGGTGTCTCCGCTCAGAGATGTTCAGGTCTAATCCAGAGCCACAGTGCCACGCAGCTCCAAGGGGCTGTCCACACTGCAGGCCCCTGTGCAACTCTTCTGAGTCACGCCCCATGCTAGTTCTGCCACTGCAGACTTACTGTGGATACCTTAGGAAGCTGAGATTCAGGAGCAGTAAGGTGACTTGTCACAGGGTCATGCAGCTCACTGATGGCAAGCCCCACTTCCTGTTCAGTCCTCTGACTTGAGACAGGCTCTCTCCACTGCCTCCCCTGCAGCGATCTGGCCCCACTGCACAGCCCGCCAGTTAAGATCCTCCTTGGCTTCTTCTTTTTTTTCTTTTTTCTTTTCTTTTTTTTTTTTTTTTTTGAGATGGGGTCTCTCTGTCACCCAGGCTGAAGGGCTGGAGTGCAGTGGCATGATCTCAGCTCACTGCAACCTCTGCCCCCAGGGTTCGAGTGATTCTCCTGCCTCGGCCTCCCAAGTAGCTGGGATTACAGACATGCATCACCATACCTGGCTAACTTTGCATTTTTAGTAGAGATGGGGTTTCACCATGTTGGCCAGGCTGGTCTCGAACTCTTGACCTCAGGTGATCTGTCCAGCTCAGCCTCGGAGAGTGCTGGGATTACAGGCATGAACCACTGTGCCTGGCCCTTAGCTTGTTCTTTACACCGCCTAGGTCTTAAGTATCCAAACCTTTAAATGCTGGGGAATCTGAAACAGTATGTTGTTCATATCCTTCTTACACCTTTTGGCCTAGGAAATTCCAAAACAGCACAAGGCCTAAGGGTGATGTGAGTCTGCATTGGAACTGTCATACAATCCATTGACGGTGGCTGAGCTAAGTGTCCTGCAAAGGTGGCTCAGCCAGCACATGGCAGAGCTGCCACCTGACTCCAGTCATCTGACTCAGAGTCAGTGCCGCAAATCATTAACTGTTCTTCCATTGTCCATGGCCAGAGCCCAGTTAGGAAGTCATCTGGGCTATCCAGATGTTTCAGTGGGCTCCTTTGGGTGTCAGAAGTTTCCTCTTTAACATATTTTTACATTTTTTATAGTCATCATGTTTTAGTTTTATCCTAAAAATCATCTAATGGTATATATTAACCACAAAGATAGTAATATCCAATATTAGCATTTTAAGAAATTCACACTAAATAAATAACCCCAAAGGAAGGGGAACGACATGCTCCAAGCTACTGATGATATTAATAGTAACCGAAAGTAATCAGTGAGTGGTTAATTAAATTATAGCACATCTTAACATGATATATCATCTTTTTTTTTTTTTTTTTTTTGAGACGGAGTCTTGCTCTGTCACCCAGGCTGGAGTGCAGTGGCGCTATCTCTGCTCACTGCAAGCTCCGCCTCCTGGGTTCACGCCATTCTCTTGCCTCAGCCTCCCAAGTAGCTGGGACTACAGGTGCCTGCCACCACACCCGGCTAATTTTTTTGTATTTTTAGTAGAGATGGGGTTTCATCATGTTGGCCAGGATGGTCTCGATTTCCTGACCTTGTGATCCACCCACCTTGGCCACCCAAAGTGCTAGGATTACAGGTGTGAGCCACTGCACCCAGCCGATATATCATCTTAAATGATAATTTTGAAGACAACGTAACTACATGAAAATCTAAAGTAAAGTAGATAAAGCGGGATATAAAAATCATATACATATATATTTGACTTCTTAGAGCTATCAAAGTCAGCCAGACAAATCTTATATAAATCATATTACGATTGAAGTTACATATTTGTGTTTGTATACATTTGCTCAAAGTCTATAAGGGAAAACAGAAATAATGTAGATAGCACTTTGGGAAGCTGAGGTGAGCGGATCACCTGAGGTCAAGAGTTCAAGACTAGCCTGGCCAACATGATGAAACCCCGTCTCTACTAAAAATACAAAAAATTAGCTGGGCGTGGTGGCGGGCACCTGTAATCCCAGCTACTCAGGAGGCTGAGGTAGGAGAATTGCTTGAACCAGGAGGCAGAGAGCCGAGATCACGCACTGCACTCCAGTCTGGACAACAAGAGCAAAACTTCTTCTCACAAAAAAAGAAAGAAAGAAAAAAAAGAAGAAAGGAAGAAAGGAAAGAAAGGAAAGAAAGGAAAGGAAAGGAAAGGAAAGGAAAGGAAAGGAAAGGAAGGAAGGAAGGAAGGAAGGAAGGAAGGAAGGAAGGAAGGAAGGAAGGAAGGAAGGAAGGAAGGCTGTAGATAGGAGTTTGGAAGGGGTCCTAGGATCCTAAACACCCCTCATTTTCTCATTCTATAAGATTGTTATATTGTCTTCATAATAAAGAGGGGAAGCTAGCCTATTGTTTCAAACTGTCAAAATGTGAACCTCATTTTCATATTCTGCTCTTTTGCTTCAGAAAACAGCAGATAAAAATCTGCTGGCGGAGCTGTACCAGTATCCCAACTTTAACAGCTCCAAGCCAAACAAGCTTCCGAATGGAGTCAACTTCTGTGACATGGTGGGCAATGTGATCCGGGCTGAGAGAGACTGCTTTAGTGGCAAGGTAAGGAAAAAGCAGTGCCTGCCCTGACTTTGCTACCCCATGGGGCAAATGAGGCTGTCACCCTTTCAGGAGAAACTGAGGAACTCACCTAGGGCCACAGGCTGGCAGGTGTCTGAGCTGAGCTAGGAACCCCAGCCCAACCTCACTGCAAAACCTAGATTCCTTCTACCAGAGCAACAGTGTTCAGACTGTTTTAATCACATATCCTACTGGTGTGTAATTTTTATCACAAACCTTCATTGAAATGTGTCTGTTTATAAATTACATACTTATTCTGTTGCCAATCACCACAAAGGATATTAGTATGCTTAATCTCTCTTTCTTTTTTTTTTCTTTTCTTTTCTGTTCCCTTCTTCCTTCCCTCCCTCTTTCTTTCTTTCTTTTTCTTCCTTCCTTTCTTTCTTTCTCTTTCCTTTCTCTTTCTTTCTTTCTTTCTTTCTTTCTTTCTTTCTTTCTTTCTTTCTTTCTTTCTTTCTTTCTTTCTTTCTTTCTCCTTCCTTTCTCTTTCTTTCTTTTTCCTTCGTTCGTTCGTTCATTCGTTCCTTCCTTCCTTCCTTCCTTCCTTCCTTCCTTCCTTCCTTCCTTCCTTCCTTCCTTCCTTCCTCTCTCTCTCTCTTTCTTTCTTTCTTTTTCTTTCTTACTTTTTGGAGACAGGGTCTCCCTCTGTCACCCAGGCTGGAATGCAGTAGCACTGTCATAGCTCACTGCAGCCTCAAACCCCCAGACTCAGTGATCCTCCCGCCTCAACCTCCTGAGTAGCATGCACCACCACACTGGTTAGTTTTTTAAAAAAATTTTTGTAGAGGCAAGGTCTTGCTAGGTTGCCCAGGTTAGTCTCAAACTCCAGGGCTCAAGCCATCTTCCCCTCCCCATCCTTGGCCTCACAAAGTGCTGGGATTACAGGTGTGAGCCACCACGCCCAGCCAATTGCTTTTCTTTCTTATGTAGATATTAGTTAGAATATTCTCTTCTCAAGCCTCTGGGGGTGAGTATGCCTCCTTGCCGAGCCACGCACTAGAGCACCCTGGGTTCCTTGCGAAGAAAGGAAGGAAGTATTCTAAGGCCCAGAGGAACCTGTTTGCTCAGGCGGCACAAATGCTGGCAGCTCTGGGGATGGGGGATCATTGTAGGGAGGTCTTGGAGAAGGGAAGAAGCCCAGGAAATGGTCTCGGCCGCTGTGCAGTTGTGCCTCATGGCTCTTCATCATCAAACAACTCTGGTGTCCCCAAAGCAGCTCTGCTGATTGTCCTCTGAGCTCCTAGGCAGTCACCCCACCATTCCTGAGACCCAGCATCTCAGTCTCTTCTACCTGTAGTTCTCACTGCTGCTTTGAGCCACACCCCCATCTCTCTATCTCTGTCTCCCTCTCCTTCTCGTCATGCCCTTCCCTCCTCTCTAATTTTTTTTTTTTTTGAGACAGCGTCTCGCCCTGTCGCCAGGCTGGATGGAGTGTAATGGTGCGATCTCAGCTCACTGCAACCTCCGACTCCCTGGTTCAAGCTATTCCCCTGCCTCAGCCTCTTGAGTAGCTGGGATTACAGGCATGTGCCACCACACCCAGCTAATTTGTGTATTTTTAGTAGAGACAGGGTTTCACCATGTTGGCCAGACTGGTCTCGATCTCCTGACCTCGTGATCTGCCTGCCTCAGCCTCCCAAAGTGCTGGGATTACAGGTGTGAGCCACTGCGCCTGGCCCCCTCCTCTCTTCTTTATGGCTTCTTCCTGCTGCCTTCTCTCTGGGCTATGTCGGTCCCATCTGTTTCTTGCATTCTGACTTCCTAAGAGAGATGATCTGTTTGGGCCAGTCACTGCCCAGAATGACAGTGCTGTTTGCTGGCATGGCCTGCAGTCCGTCAGTGGAAGGGGCGCTGGTCTCTGGGCCTGGCAGTGGCGGCCCAGGTGTCGGGTACCTGATTCCCTTTGCTCCTGCTTTCCTCAGGGCAGAGGCAGTAAGTAGGAGGGACAGGTGCTCAGAGCATCAGGTTCCCTACAGGACGGTGTACAAAGATGCTCACCACCGTGTTCATTACAATAGCAAGGAAGTGGAAAGCAGTACATCTGGGTGGTTAAGTGCCTCTCTGACCTCTAATTTCTTCTCCTGTGAAATGGGAATAAAAACAGTCTCTACCTTGAGGTGTTATTGTGAAATAAATAAGATAATGCATAGAAAGGTGTCTAGCACAGTGCTAGAAGTCATCAATTCTAAGAAAATGGTAGTTTGTATGATTAGTGTTATTAGAAACAATTTAGTGGTCAATAATAGAGGAATAGCATGGTCATCTTTGCCATCTATATCATGGACCGTGTAGCCATGATAAAATGTGATGATAAAAGTGGGTGTTTATAAAGAGTGTATTTTAACATGCCATGCTGTGATGTTGAATGAAAAGTATCAGCATGTAAAACTCTCTACAATTCAATCTTTTTTTTTTTTTTTTTTTTTGAGACGGAGTCTTCCTCTGTTGCCCAGGCTGGAGTGCAGTGGCGCCATCTCGGCTCACTGCAAGCTCCGCCTCCTGGGTTCACGCCATTCTCCTGCCTTAGCCTCCCGAGTAGCTGGGACTACAGGCGTCCGCCACTGCACCCGGCTAAGTTTTTGTACTTTTTAGTAGAGATGGAGTTTCACCATGTTAGCCAGAATGGTCTCGATCTCCTGACCTCATGATCACCCTGTCTCGGCCTCCCAAAGTGCTGGGATGACAGGCGTGAGCCACCGTGCCCTGCCAATCTTTTTTTTTTTTTGAGACAGAGTCTTGCTCTGTAGCCCAGGCTGGAGTGCTGCAACCTTCCACTCCTGGGTTCTACGAGTCTTAGCTCACTGCAACCTCCCACTCCTGGATTCTAGCAATTCTCCTGTCTCAGCCTCCTGAGTAGCTGGGACTACAGATATACAACCACCATGCCTGGCTAATTTTTTGTATTTTTAGTAGAGACAGGGTTTCCCCATGTTGACCAGGCTGGTCTTGAACTCCTGACCTCAAGTGGTCCACCTGCCTCAGCCTCCCAAAGTGCTGGGATTACAGGTGTGAACCACCGCGCCTGGCCAACAATTCAATCTATGTAAGTGCACACATGGGAAAATTTTAGATGAAATACATAGATATTACCACTGGTCTCTGAGTTATAAGGTTATAAGATTATAGGCCGGGCATGGTAGCTCACACCTGTAATCCCAGCACTTTGGGAGGCTGAGGTGGTTGGATCACAAGATCAGGAGATCGAGACCATCCTGGCCATCGTAGTGAAACCCTGTCTCTACCAAAAATACAAAAATTAGCCGGGCATGGGGGTGCACGCCTGTAATCCCAGCTGCTTGGGAGGCTGAAGCAGGAGAATTGCTTGAACCCTGGAGGCGGAGGTTGCATTGAGCCAAGATGGCACCACTGCACTCCAGTCTGGGGATATATCGAGACTCCATCTCAAACAAATAAAAAAAGATTATAAGATTATAGTTGTTTTCCTCCTTTTATGTCTTCTGTTTTCAAGTTGTCTGTAAGAAGCACCTGGAATTATGCTTCTTGGACCCGCTGTTCCTGCACAGTTTGCCTTGACAGACCGCCTGGGCACAGCCTGAGTGTTCTCAATTCATTTGCGGGGTGGGTAGCCCCCAAGGACAGAGACTGCTATGCTATTTAATGCCCCATTTTTGAGGTCCTATGGGGAATCTTTTCCTTCAAACTTACTACAAATAAAACGGTGCAACTCCCAGAATGCTTTCAGCCTTACAGCTGATACTGTTTCTTGCTTTTCTTTGGCTGCCAGGAAACTCAAAGCAAATTTGTGCCCCGTCTTTGAAAGGACCTTCTTCCACCCTGCTTAGGGGCCATGTCAAACTTTCACTTACCTCCTCAAATCCTCTCCTCTGTTACCTCCCCTCACTCTTGGCAGTCAACTTTAACTCTGCTTTAGGGTCTAGGGGCTGCCACCAACCCTGAGCTCCACAGAGACAAAAGCCCTTCCCATCTTGCCCTATCTGGGAGTGCCATCTCAGCTCTGTACCAGGCCTTGCCTGGACTTCTTGGAAGAGCTGTCCACACATGCTGGCTTCATGTTCTCATCTCCACTCTCTTCATCCGGCTGCAACCTGGGTTCCCACCCTCACCCACTGCTGAAAGTATCCCGAGTCAATCATTAGCTTTCACCTTATGGAATCTAAAGATTGTGTTTCTGTTGTTATTAGATAACCTCTGTAGAACTGACCCAGAGGACGACTCCCTACATTCTGAAATTCTTTCCCCTTTGGTTTTGGTGGGTCATTCTCCCTCTATGCAAACAGCACTATCTTGGTCTCCCAGGCTCCTTTACCACCCACGTTCTTTGGGACCCCTCCCTCTGCTCTCTGTCTTCTCCCTCTGCACAAACCCTAGGGGTCAGGTGGACCTGGGTCATTGTCTTACTCTCTTTGTGCTGCTATCACAGAATACCCGAGGCTGGTAATTTATAAAGAACAGAGATTTATTTCTTTCAGTTCTGAAGGTTCAAGATCAAGGGGCCACATCTGGTGAGGGCCTTCGTGCTGTGTTATCCCGTGGTAGAAGATGGAAGGGAGAGAGGCTAGAGAGAGAGGGCGAAAGGACTGAAATTGCTTTTATAACCGACCCACCTCCAGATAACCACATTAATCCATTCATGAGGGTGGAGCCCTCTAACCCAGTCACCTCTTCGTAGTCCCCTACTTCCAACACTGTTGCACTGGGGATTAAGTTTCTAATATGTGAACTTTGGGGGACACATTCAGACCATAGCAATCATATTCCCATATGAGACCAATCACTGCTTCAGAATTGTGTCACTTCCTCCAGGGCCTTCACTGTACTCCAGACTCCCATATCCCTCCATCCCTCTGCCTCTGGCCTCAGCGGCCCTCAGGCTCTCATACCCATCCGTTCTGCTTTTCCTCCAGGACTCCCCATCTTGTTGAAAACACAGCTTTCCACCTGGGCATCAGCCAGTCTCCTCTCTTACCCTCATCTCTACCTCTGTGCACTCTTAGGAAGATGTAACTACTGTCTTTCCTGTGTCTCTTCCCTTTCCCACTGGCCACTGTCAAGTTCAGGCCCCACAACTTCCTGTCTGGGTTACTGTACCTTCTGCCCAGCTTGCTGTCTGCATTGCAGTTCTAATCCCCTCCAATGCATCTTGTACACTGCCACTAGGGATCTTTCTAGAACACCAGTGTCACAGTGTTCTACCCTGTTGAAAATGTCTCAGCACCAGTGCCTTTTCTTTTTTTTTTTTTTTTGAGACGGAGTCTCGCTCTGTCGCCCAGGCTGGAGTGCAGTGGCCGGATCTCAGCTCACTGCAAGCTCCGCCTCCCAGGTTTACGCCATTCTCATGCCTCAGCCTCCCGAGTAGCTGGGACTACAGGCGCCTGCCACCTGGCCCCGCCTGGCTAGTTTTTTTTGTATTTTTTAGTAGAGACGGGGTTTCACCGGGTTAGCCAGGGTGGTCTCAATCTCCTGACCTCGTGATCCGCCTATCTCGGCCTCCCAAAGTGCTGGGATTACAGGCTTGAGCCACCGCGCCCGGCCTCACCAGTGCCTTTTCAACCTCCAGTCCAGTTTCAGAACCGCTCCCAGTCCTGGCACCAGGCATCTCATAGCCTGGCTCCTCCCTGCTCCTTCACCACCTGCACCCGTTGCTTCCTCTGCACAGAAAGCCCTTGGAGCACCCCACATGCGTTAAGTGCTTCCACAGCCTGGGCACATGCTTTCCCCCTCTCTGAGGAGCTCTCAGCTCTCCCTTCATCCTGCAGTTATTTTCTTACATCGTATTTTGTTTTGACTCAGAAGGCATACGTGCCTGTGTGTGACATGAATATATTGTACACTGCTGAGGATTGGGTTTCTGGTGAACCCATTTCCCAAATAGCGAACATTGTACCGACAAGTTATTTTTCAGCCCTTTTCCTCATCATCCTCCCCCTTTTGAGAGTCCCCCATGTCTATTTTTTCCATCTTTATGTCCATGCGTACCCAGTGTTTAGCTCCCACTTGTAAGTGAGAACATACAGTATTTGGTTTTCTGTTTCTGAGTTAGATCACTTAGGATAGTGCCTCCAGCTCCATCCATGTTGCTGCAAAGGTCACGATGTCATTCTTATTTTATGGCTGCATCATCCAGTTTTTGTTTTGTTTTGTTTTTTTTGAGACAGACTCTCACTCTATCGCCCAGGCAGGAGTGGAGTGGTGTGATCTTGGCTCACTGCAACCTCCGCCTCCCAGGTTCAAGAGATTCTCCTGCCTCAGCCTCTCAAGGGCCTGGGATTGTAGATGCGCATCACCACGCCTGGCTAATTTTTGTATTTTTGGTACAGACAGGGTTTCACCACATTGGCCAGACTGGTCTCGAACTCCTGACCTCAGGTGATCCCCCCGCCTTGGCCTCCCAAAGTGTTGGGATTACAGGCGTGAACCACTGCTTTTGGCCATCCAGTTATTTTTACTCGTAACGCTGTCTCGAGACCTGAAGCGCAGATGAGATGCCCTCTCTGGGCTCCACATCCCCCTGGGATGCCTTGTCCCAGGATTCCTACCACACTGTTGTAAACGTCTCTATATCTGTGAACACCTGGAGGGCAGGGAGTCTACGGCATCATCCTGGGCACCTGTAGGTGCTCAATAAATGTTTTCTGAAGAGCTGACATGAAATTCTTTTTGAAAGGAGGGAGGAGTGTGAATGAATAAACAATCAGTAACTAGTATACTCCTGCAAGTGTTTCCTGAATGCCTGGCAGTGTTCTAAGCACGTAATAGGAACCACTCATCAAACCTCCACAACAGTCCTTGAGGCGGGGACCATGACCATCTCCATGTGTTGTGTGAAGAAATGGAGCACAGAGAGGTTCAGTAACTTTACTCAAAGTCACACAGCCAATATGTGAAAGAGCTGGATTTGAATCCAAGCAGTCTGGCACTCAAGTCTGTGCTCTTAATCACTCCACTAGACTGCCAGTCTGAAGAAACACGAGGAAAGGTGAGAAAGACAAAGCAAACAGCAGGGCTCAGAGAGCTCCTTGTGAGTGGATGAGGCTCGTTTATCCATGCATGACGATCTTACCTGTGTGGAGGCTGCAGGGGAATGCCACAGGGCCTTTCCCTCTGCATCCCGGAGATGGGAGAACAGGCTGTCTCCAGATGGTAAAGGAGAGGCACCCATGTGAGTCCGGGACCAGGCTACTGGCTTGGAACCTCCTGGCCCATGTGAGCTCAGGCAAGAATGCTGACCTTTCAATCCTTACTTGCCTCTTCTATACAGCAGGATAACTATACTACCTACCACATAGATTGTGGAAAATAGAAGTGAGAGGAGGTGCTAGCCCTGGGGCAGATACAGGAAGTATTCACTAAATGGTACATGTTGTTATTACAGTGGGAGCTTTGGAGCCAGGGCAAGGGTGAAGACCCAGTTGTATGACAATGGAAGCTACGTACTGCTGCTCTGACCTCACGGATAATTCCATTTTAACTTCAGAATTCCATATGCTTGCTGCTAACTCAGCAGAATCTTAGAGTTCTGTGGTTTATGTTTGCCCAGTAACTGCGTTGGTTGATATTAGTTGCTGTTGGCTGAGTGTAGGAGGTGAGAGCTGGAGGTAGTTGGTGTGTGGAGCAGCTGTCCAGAGTCTAGAGTTGTGGGTTCCAATCCTGGCTCAGCCACTTGCCATTTTGGTCCTTGGTTTCCTCATCTACGAGATAACAATGTATGCCTCATAAGACTATTATAGGGGTTAAATGAGAGTATGTAAAATTACCTGGATAGGGCCTCACTGACAGGTTAGGTGGTTTTTCTGTTCACTCTAAAATACATTGACTCCAGATGGATTTTTTTAAAAAGAATAACAACAGTAATAATAATGTGAATTTTATTTTTTTTCAAGCGTTTCTGTTCAGGGAGAGAATTAGAGAAATTTCTGTCTTCTCCTTCTCCAAGAGCCATCTGGCTAGATAGCTTTTGGTGGATATTTCATGAGAGGTACCAGGTAAATACAAATCTGCTTGTTTCTCTGCCTTGCTTCAGTCATTTTGCTACAGAACCAATTCCATCCTCTTTGACATGGGCTACAAGCCCTTCTGATCCCATGGAGCACCCCGCAGCCTCACCTGTCACCCGGTCCCCTCCCTACCCATGCCTCAGCCACACACCCTGTGCTTCAGCCATTGTGCAATGCCCTGCGGCTCCCCCAGGCTTTAGGAGCTGGTTGCACGGCTGTCACAGGCAGGGTTGAGAGTAGACCTCAGGACTTCTGGGCCAGCCTTAGGGTGCTGTCTTCAACAGTGCTCTGCCTCTGTGTACGTGCTTTGTAAATCTCATCCCCAAAAATGAACACGTTATTTCATAAAGCAAACGAGGCTAAATATCTTGAGAATAAGATTGCTGGAAATGAAAGCAATACTGACTTAAAAATCCCAGCCCCTCAGTTGTTTCAGCAAGAGATTTTAGTAATTCCTTTTTCATTTCTATTCCTGGCAGCCAAACAAGGAGCTCCAGAATAATCTGTTCGACCGGATAGCCCAGCACTATGCCTTACTTTTGTTTCGTGTACCCAAGTCCCACTATGAAGAGGCGCTCTTAAAAGTGAGCATCAGCCACTATCTAGAAAAAAAGTCACATTAGATTTCTATTCATTTCTGATGCCAAGAGAATGTCTTAAACATTCTTTACATAAGGGAGTAATTACTAAATCGTGATAATCCATACACTGACTTGCAATGTAGAAGTTACAAAAATATAGTAGAGCTATTTATACTGATTGGGAGATGCAATGATATATTTAAGTGAAAAAGCAATTTATACAACATATATATATGTATATATATATACATATATATACAACATATATATATATATATGCCTATGAATAGGAAAAAAAAACCCTGAAAAATATTTACCAAACTCTTAGCGATGCTTATCACTGGGAAGTGAAGTTATAAGAAACTTTCCTCGTTGGGCACGGTGGCTCACACCTGTAATCCCAGCACTTTGGAAGACCAAGGCTTGAGTATCACCTGAGGTCAGGAGTTCAAGACCAGCCTGGCCAACATGGCAAAACCCCGTCTCTAAGTTGCAAAAATTAGCCAGAAGTGGTGGCGGTTGCCTGTAATCCCAGCTACTCGGGAGACTGAGGCAGGGTTCACGTGAACCCGGGAGGCAGAGGTTGCAGTAAGCCGAGATCGCAGCACTGCACTCCAGCCTGGGCGACAGAGCGAGACTCTGTCTCAAAACAAGAAGAAACTTTCTCTTTCCATTTTATTATTTATTTTGAGACAGAGTCTCGCTCTGTCACCCAGGCTGGAGTGTAGGAGCATGATCTCGACTCACTGCAACTTCCAATTTCTGGGTTCAAGCAATTCTCCTGCCTCAGCCTTCTGAATAGCTGGGATTACAGGTGCGTACCACCATACCCAGCTAATTTTTGTGTTTTTAGTAGAGATAGGGTTTCACCATGTTGGCCAGGCTGATCTCGAACTCTTGATTTCAAGTGATCCGCCTGCCTCGGCTTCCGAAAGTGCTGGGATTACAGGCATGAGCCACTGTGCCCAGCCTCCCTTTCCATATTATATTTTTCTGTAGTATTTAAATAAGCATATAATTTTAAAATTTAAAATGTGACTATACATATATACTTTTTATATGGGTGTATATATATGTATATATGTACTAAAAGGATTGCTAGAAGAAAATATAAGTGAATACTTACATGATTTAGGGATGAAGAAGGACTTCTTTTGTTTTTTTGCCTCTAGAAACAATGTCTGGCTTTGTTGCCAGCGTGGTGCAATCATAACTCACTGTAGTCTCAATTTTCTGGGCCTGAACTACCCCCCCTACCTCAGCCTCCTGAGTAGCTAGGACTACAGGCATGTGCCACCACACCTAGCTAATCCTTTTTTTTTTTTTTTTTTTTTGAGACAGAGTCTGTCTGTCGCCCAGGCTAGAGTGTAATGGCACAGTCTGGGCTCACTGCAACCTCTGCCTTCTTGGTTGAAGCGATTCTCCTGCCTCAGCCTCCTCCCAGGTAACTGGGATTACAGGCATGCACCACCACACCCAGCTAATTTTTTTTTTTTTTTTTTTTTTTTTTTTTGGTATTTTTAGTAGAGACAGGGTTTCATTCACCATGTTGGCCAGGCTGGTCTCGAACTCCTGACCTTAAGTGATCCACCCGCCTCAGCCTCCCAAAGCGTTGGCATTACAGGCGTGAGCCACCGCGCCCAGCCCCATTTTACTTCTTAGATTGTGTAGATTAAAGAGTATGGCCAAGTGCAGTGGTACACACCTATATTCCCAGCTACTCAGAAGGCTGAGGCAACAGGATTAGAGGATCACTTCAGCCAGGAGTTCAAATCCAGCCTGGGCAACACAGTGAGAACCTTGTCTCTAAACAACAACGACAAAAACTATATATAAAAAAAGAAAGTCCTTCCTCATCCCCAAAGCACGTAAGCCAGGGTGGAAATGCTGAGAACGTTGCCTGAGCTCTGCCTGCTCCGCAGAGGCTGCCATCGCTTCTGAGCAAAGCCATGTACACCAGCTTCTGTTGCTGCTTTCCACAGTCCTGGTTCAACACGCACGAATTCAAGTCTGAGATCTGTAACACAATGAGCCTGTGGATTTCAGGTGAGCGGTGACTTTTTTCCACCGGGGAAAGCGATTCTGGAAAAATGTTTTCCACTGGTACCTAGGTATGTCATTGTTTGCTTTGACACCCTTCATCAAGGCATTCTCTCTTTTCTCTCCTTAACATTTAGAGAGAGCAAAGTATGTATGTAGTTGGAGCCCCAAGGAATACAAATTTTCCTGCTTCCTCAAAACAGTTCTGAGACATCCCTTCCTAATCCCTTTTTTTTTTTTTTTTTTCTGAGATGGAGTCTCCTTTGTCACCCAGGCTGAAGTGCAATGGTGCAATCTCAGCTCACTGCAACCTCCGCCTCCCAGATTCAAGTGATTCTCCTGCCTCCTGAGTAGCCGGGATTATAGGCATGCACCACCACGCCCAGCTAATTTTTGTGTTTGTAGTAGAGACAGGGTTTCACTATATTGGTCAGACTGGTCTCAAGCTCCTGACCTTGTGATCCACCCGCCTCAGCCTCCCAAAGTGCTGGGATTATAGGCATGAGCCACAGCGCCTGGCCCTTAATCCCCTTTTTGTGCTCAGCTACATCTACAGGGAGTGAAGGGCCATATCCTAACAAGATAGCAAAGTTTCAGCACGGCCCTGTTAGTTAACCGTGTGCTGTGGGCTGATGCACGCAGGACTCAGGAACCCAAAAGCAGTATGTGAGTTTAGATCATCCCACCCTGCCACCCTCCATGTGACCCCCCACTGGGCAATCATGTGTCCCTCCCTTCAGCACACACAGGACCAGCTTGATACCTGCTATATCAACCACCTCCGAGTCCCCTCCCCTGATCTCAACCTTGACATTTTCTAAGTTCATTAAAAGCTGCCATGTATCGAAAGGTTCCTGTGTACTAGGCGCTGTGCTAAGTAAGCACTTTCCACATCTCCTATTGTGTTGTAGCTTCCTAAGATCACCCCCACGTTAGAAAATTTGCTAGAAGAACTCATGGGTCTCCATATGTAAGTGTAGTCTCGCTATGATTTATTACAAGAATGTAGTAAGGAAATAGAGCTGGATTATAAGGGAAAAAGGTAGAGTTTGCAGGAATCCATATGCAGACTTCCTTATGCCCCCTCCCTCCCATAAGGAGTCATACAGAGCCCACTCATCCCCCTACAACGAAAAGCTAGCAGCATGTGTGTGTTGCTTCTGCCCAGGGAAGCCCATTAGAGCTAGAGTGCTCAAAGTTTTCACTGGAATAGTCACATAGACACCTCTGTCTGTCACGTACCGCAATTCCAGGAAGGCAGGTGTTCAGCATAAGCCACGTTGTTTGTCCCAACAGTATAGGTGCAACGAGCTGCTCTTCTTCCATTAGAGAGAGTTTTATATCAGTGAAATAAACTGTTTACTAGCCAGGTTCCCAGAGGCCAGCCAAGGCATCCTCACAAGCAGGCCTTTCTGAGGATAGCAGTCTCAGGCCTGCTGTCTTAACTCTTTTCTGCACACCCATTTAATCTTTTTTTTTTTTTTTTTTTGAAATGGAGTTTCGCTCTTGTTGCCCATGCTGGAGTGCAATGGCATGATCTCGGCTCACTGCAGCCTCTGCCTCCAGGGATCAAGTAATTCTCCAGCCTCAGCCTCCCGAGTAGATGGGATTACAGGGGCACACCACCACGCCTGGCTAATTTTTGTATTTTTAGTAGAGATGGGGTCTCACCATGTTGGTCAGACTGGTCTCGAACTCCTGACCTCAAGTGATCCACCCGCCTCAGCCTCCCAAAGTGCTGGGATTACAGGTGTGAGCCACTGCACAGGTGTTCATTCCAGGGCTGTGCCACTCCAAAGCTGGGTCTTTGACCATTATGCCACCCTGCCTCCCATTTTCTGACTGTCTTCTCTTCTTGCTGTTCCACCTTGCTATTCCCTTTAACATCCAAGGCTGCACCTCCTTACCCCAGTTTATCCCCTGTATAAATAAACCCCCCGTCCACTTTGTCCAGCGGAGCCAGCAGCTTTGCATAGTGGCTCAAATGTCTCAAGTAATCCTTGGAAGTATCACTGTCAAACATATAGAGAGACCATTTCTGGCACTAAGCTAAGTGTGATCATGTTAAACAAACATTTACTAAGCACCTATTGTATTTATTATGTGCCAGACCTAGAGCCCTAGAGGTATAAAGATGAAGAAGATCCAGCCCCTGTTCTCAGGGAACTAGCCAGTTCTCGTGGTCTAGCCAGAACAGGGGACATGGAAAACAAATAACTATGATGTCTTCACATTTGCAAAGCATGTCAGGGACTCACACACCTGTGTATTCTGACCCTTACACCCAGCCGACAGGTAGAGCAAGGTCACCATCCCCGTGTTCCAGATGAAGAAGCCTCTAGAGAGGAAGTGACTCACCCAAGGCCACCAGGCTGGTATGGGGCAGGGCTAACACTGGAAGCCCAGCCTCCCAGGAACCAGCAGGGGCTCCCCAGGCCTCTTTTGCAGAAGCATCCATTCTCACTCTTTTTAAAATTTCTTTTTAAATAGAGACGGGGTCCCACTATGTTGCCCAGGCTGGTCTCCTGTGCTCAAGCGACCTCCCACCATGGCTTCTCAAAGTTCTGGGATTACGGGCGTGATCCACCACGCCTGGCCCCATTCTCACTCTTGACTCCTCCCTTAGGCACCTATCCTAGCCCACAGAGCTATGACAGCTGGAACTACTCAGAACTAGACCCAGAGCGATTCCGCAGAGAAGAATTAATGTTACACAGAAGAAGACTGATAAAGGGTAAGTTAGCAGTTACAGCCTCCCGCCGCCTTTGCCGCGGCCATACCCAACCACTATCTAACTGAGGGAGGAGAGGCCTTGGCATTGTTGTCCTCTGGTCAGGTTCTCTCTTGGGTACCCCCAAACTAGCCACCAAAATTCTTTGTGCTTGTGGACTGTAGTGTACAACATAATCATTGGGAGGCAGGGGATGGATTTTGTATTGGAATAGTGGATGCCAGATGATGAGTGTCTACCTATGTGCAAGGCACTGTGATGAGCTCTCTGCCTCTTTTTTTTTTTTTTTTTTTTGGAGATAGAGTCTCATTCTGTCACCCAGGCTGGAGTGCGGTGGCGGCGTGATCTCGGCTTACTGCAACCTCCGCCTCCCGGGTTCAAGCAATTCTCCTGCCTCATCCTCCCGAGTAGCTGGGATTACAGGCACCCGCCACCAAGCCCAGCTAATTTTTGTATTTTTAGTAGAGATGGGGTTTCCCCATGTTGGCTGGGCTGGTCTTGAACTCCTGACCTCAAATGATCTACCTACCTCGGCCTCCCAAAGTGCTGGGATTACAGACGTGAGCCCCCGTGCCTGGCCAGCCCATTTTATTTAATCCTCACGACAGCCTGCTGAAGTCCACACTAAATCCAATTCACAGATGAGGAAACTAAAGCTCAGAGAAGCGACTTGTCCAAGGTCAGCTTTTCTGTTTCACTCAGCAGACACATGATGAGCTCCGGGTGCCAGGTACTCTGCTCAGCACTGGGAACACGGTGGTGGTGGCAAGCCCAGTCCCTCTGTTGCAGGGCCAAGGAGCCCCAGAATTGGGGCTTCTGCCTGGAAAGCTTTGCCCAGGAAGGAATTCAAGGATGAGCTGGGGGTAGAACAAAGTGTCTCACCTTGACTATGGCAGCTCTTTGACTGCTTCTGCAGAATAGGGCTACCCCATAAGCAGTGTGTTGAGAACAAGAGCTCAGGGCCAGTTCTGCAGGCTCATTTATACCCATGTTTAATTACAGGCAAATTAAGGGGCAGGTTATTCAGAAATTTCTGGGAAAAGGGGTGGTAAATTCCAGGTCCGCTCATTGCTAGGGAATGATAAACTGACTTGACGCCTGGTGGGCATGTCTTAGGGAGCTAGTCTTCAATGAGGTCTGGAGTAGAGTTCCACCTCCAACCTCACCTCCTTATGATCTGGTGGGAAATTCAGGCCACACAATTGTCCTGCAGGGGATTAGGCACTGCAGTGGAGGGATTCAGTCCAGCCCTGAGAAGGTCAGTACGTGGTGTTTGAGCTGAGATTCGAAGGGCGGGTTGGTCCAAGGACCTGCAGCGTCAGTATCTCTCCAAATCTGCTGACTCCGACTCTGCAGGTGATCAGGAGGACTTCCAGTGATGCAGAGCACGTTCGAGTTTGAGAAGCCCTGGTTTAGGGCACAAAGGAAGAGAATACCTGAAACCCTTGGAGCAGAGCATGATGGTGGTTACTAGCTGGAAATGATAAGCAGGCACTTACTCAGGGCCAGACGCTTTTTGGTTTTTTTTCGAGACAGACTCTCACTCTGTCGCCCAGGCTGGAGTGCAATGGCATGATCTCAGCTCACTGCAACCTCCGCCTCCCAGGTTCAGGTGATCCTCCTGCCTCAGCCTCCCAACACTTTTACCTGTTAGCTCGCTAAGCATTTCCATTTCTTGAACCCTTCATAGATATGATTTCCCAGTAGTCATCATGCACACTCAGGGAGGTTTTTTTCCTCTTCTTTTCTTTTCCTTCCTTCCTTCCTTCCTTCCTTCCTTTCTTTCTTTCTTTTTTTTAGACAGAGTCTTTCTGTGTCACCCGGGCTGGAGCGCAGCGGCGTGATCTCGGCTCACTGCAACCTCTGCCTTCCGGTTCAAGCGATTCTCGAGCCTCAGCCTTTTGAGTAGCTAGGATTACAGGCATGCGCCACCACACCCAGCTAATTTTTGTATTTTTAGTACAAAAATCAGGGTGAGACAGGGTTTCACCATGTTGCCCAGGCTAGTCTCAAACTCCTGAGCTCAAGCAATCTGCCCACCTTGGCCTCCCAAAGTGCTGGGATTATAGGCATGAGCCACCGTGCCCGGCTGTCTCAGGGAGTTTTTTCAAATTGAAGAAAAACCTAACCCATAAATTGTCTGAGTTTAATGACATTTTAATGAATATTAAATTTAACAGCTATGAATTTGATAGATTGTTTCTTAAGCATTTAAGCATTTTAATTTTGCAGAGCTCCAAATTGGTTTTTCTTCTGAAGCCAGTCCTTTTTTTCCTGTGGGTTGAGTGTCTACCCTATGCACAGGGCTGTGCATACATTATTATTATTATTTTTTTTTTTTTGAGACGGAGTCTTGCTCTGTCGCCCAGGCTGGAGTGCAGTGGCGCAATCTCGGCTCACTGCAAGCTCCGCCTCCCGAGTTCACGCCATTCTCCTGCCTCAGCCTCCCAAGTAGCTGGGACTACAGGAGCCTACCACCACGCCCTGCTAATTTTTTGTATTTTTTTTTTTAGTAGAGATGGGGTTTCACCGTGTTAGCCAGGATGGTCTCGATCTCCTGACTTCATGATCCACCCACCTTGGCTTCCCAAAGTGCTGGGATTGCAGGTGTGAGCCACCTTGCCCAGCCCTGTGCATACATTATTTCCTTTAATTGGCACATTCGCCCTAGAGGGAGATACTGTGCACAGTCTAACAGGATCAGGGTTGGGTAACTTGCCCAGCAGGTGGAGTCAACAGAGAGACTCTAGGTCCGTTGGGTGTCACCCTCTCCAGAAAGGAGGCTGTCTCAAGCTCCTGGGCTGTAATCTTCATTGCCCCATGACAAGACGAACTAATAACAGCTTTTCCCCTTCTATAGGGAGAGAGTTTTCTTTGTTTGCTGGTACGAGAGCCTTCTCCCAGAAGCCAGCCCAGAGCAGGAAATTCTGCCACCCTCAGGTAAGTGGGGAGGCACAGACCGGGACCCCTTGGGGCCCCATAAGCTTCAGAAACCCTGGGTTCTTTTGGAGTATCAGTGGCCTCCTATTAGTTGCACATCTCTGTACCCCTTGCCCAGGTCTACCCCATCTTCTAAGTGAGGAGCCCCGGGAGGCCTCCAGGTCTCCCGTGGGTAAGTGGCACACTAAGGGGCATTCATAGAAATGCAGTGATTGAGAAGAGAGAGGGAAGGAACCAGGTTTTCAATGTAGGCTGCAGTGCAAGATGCTTTTACTTATTTTTTTCTCCACTAATCCTCATGGCAAACCTGAAACCTAGCAGTCATCCCTGATACCTACTTTCTCCTCTGCCCTATTGATGTTCCTTCTGACGTACCTCCCAGAACCACCTGTTTCTCACTCTTCCACTCCCACCACCCTAGTTTGAGTTCCCATCACTACTGCAGTAGGCACCTAACTGGTCTCCCTCAGGTTCTCAGATACTTCTAGGGCCATCTTTTCAAAATGCAGAGCTAAGTACATCATCCCATCACCACCTGACTCTCTCCTATCCCCCGACCCTAAAAACCCTACTTCCAGGCCAGGCACAGTGACTCACGCCTGTAATCCCAGTACTTTGGGAGCCAGAGGCAGGCAGATCACTTGAGGCCAGGAGTCCAAGACCAGCATGGTCCACATGGTGAAACCCCGTCTCTACTAAGAATATAAAAATTAGCCAGGCTTGGTGGCACACACCTATAGTCCCAGCTACTCAGGAGGCTGAGGCACAAGAATTACTTGAACCCGGGAGGCAGAGATTGCAGACAGTTATGGTCACACCACTGCACTCCAGCCTGGGTGACAGAGCAAGACTCTGTCTCAGAAAAAAAAAAAAAAAAAAAAGTCCTACTTCTAGCCAATAAAACTACACCCTCCACACCCCAGAATGCTTCCTCTGGCCTTTAGAGTAGACTGACTTGCATAGCCTTGCTCATCTAGCTCAACCCCTTCTCCACCCTCCTGGGCTCTCAGGGGTCCTGCCATGGGGGACTTCTTTCAGTTCCTTGTATACCACACTCCCTTCCTGTATGTGGCCTCTGTACCTCCTGTTCTTCTTGTCCCAGGTAAGCTCCCATCACCACTGCCATTGTCACTGTCAGCATTTCCTCCCAGCTCCCAAGTCCAGAGACATTGAAAGCATGCAGTTAGCCAAATGCCACAAATAAAGGCCTTTTTTTTTTTTTTCTTTTTCTGAAGAACTGGAAAAAAAAATCCAGGGCAGGGTTTAGCAAACTATGAATCAGACTTTTCACTGCCTGTTTTAGAAAATAAAGCTTTATTGGCGCACAGCCATGGCCATTCATTTACTATTGTCTACAACTACCTTTGCACTGAAACAGCAGAGTTGAATACTTGCAATAACGACTTTATGACCTGGAAAGCCAAATATTTGTCATGTGGCTTTTTGCAGAAAAAGTTTGCCAACCCCTGGTCTAAGAGATATATAGTCATCTTTCCATCTCAGTTCAGATTCTTGTAGGGAGGGAAAAAAACCTTTTATCTACCCTCTTAGGCAAAGTGTATGGATCCCTACAAGTTAAACTGACAAAAGACAGACAGTTTAACAGGAAAAAGGCATTCAAATTTTATTTGATGTTCATATTTTTACATGACACAGGACTTCATTGGAAAAAAGTGAAAACCTCAAGGAAGTGGCTAGGTCTGATAGTTCACATACCACCCTAACAAAGAGCAGTTAATTGTGGAGATGTGACAAGACAAAGGAAAAGAGGTTTGGGCTTCCAGGGATGGTAAATTCTGGGAAGGTAAATATATGGGAGAAACTAATGGAAGATAAGGATTCAATATATATATCAATAAGATTTGTATATGCAGATTCAAGGGTGCTATCTCCAGTGATAAGTTGTCTCTTCTTCCTGGTACTGGAGATGGGAAGCAGGGACACCTTCACAAAGGAAAATTTATGCTCTGCTTTTAGATGGAAAGTGGAATTTTAAAGAGATTTCCTGCATCTGCTGTTTTTCAATTGCCTTCAGCTCAAAATAATTCTTATGCAAAGTGGCCTATTTTGGGATAGCAGATTCTGACCCCCTTCACTCTCATCCTCAGGGTCAGCTTTCTGCCCCTCTGGGCTGGATGAGGATCCTTGTTATACAGACCAATGTCCCTTTCCTTCAGAACACTCATGTAATTATTTGGTTATTACTGTGATCATGGCTGTTCCCCCCCCCCCCAATCTTTTTTTTTAATGGGTTTATTCTTTTAGAGACAGGGTCTCACTCTGTTGCCCAGGCCAGAGTCCTGCGGTATGATCATAGCTAACTGCAGCCTCAACCTCCTGGATTCAAGTGATCCTACTGCCTTAACCTCCTGAGTAGCTGGAACGTGTCACCATGAATTTTTAGTAGAGGTGGGTGGTCTTGAACTTCTAGCTCAAGCAGTCTTCCCACCTCAGCCTCCTGAAGCACTTCAATTATAGGTGTGAGCCACCAGGCCCAGCCTCCCCACTAATCTTACACCCTAGTAGAACATTCCCACTTCTAGTACCTGAATGCCCCATTTCTAATACATATTTCCTTAATAAATGGCATTAGAGACTATATTCATTAAGATAGCCTCCTCTGGCTGGGTGAGGAAGCTCAGCCTATAATCCCAGCACTTTGGGAGTCTGAGGTGGGCAGATCACAAGGTCAGGAGATCGAGACCATCTTGGCTAGCATGGTGAAACCCCATCTCTACTAAAAAAACAAAAAATTAGCTGGGTGTGGTGGCACACGCCTGTAGTCCTAGCTACTGGGGAGGCTGAGGCAGGAGAATTGCTCTAACCTGGGAGGCAGAGGTTGCAGTGAGCTGAGATTGTGCCACTGCACTCCAGCCTGGGCGACAGAGCAAGACTCTGTCTCAAAAAAAAAAAAAAAAAAAATGTTCTCACAGGTTCAGATTCTAGCTGTGTGGCCTCAGGCAAGTTATTTGACTTCCCTAAGACTTTGTTTCTACAGGTATAAAATAGGTACAACAACCATGGTGCCTTCTTGCAGACGTTCTGAAGACTGTGCGACCCCATAGCTCAGAAGGGCACTCAGCGCTGCCTGGCCGCACCACTGTACTGCCCTAGCATGCCCAGGTTCTCCCACCTTCAAAACACTTCCCCTGCAGGGCGTCCTTCCCCACCTGCCCTCCACCCCAGCAGCACCCAGGGAAGGTCTTCACTGAGAAATCACGAGCAGTCAGCAGGAAGGCCCATGCCTTCCCACCACCAAGACATCCTGCCCCTCTCTGCACCCTCGCCATCTGCCATCTCTGTGCCTATGGAGAGGTCCTGCTCCCCTCCCAGCTCAGTCCCCAACCTGTGTTCTGAACCTCGGCCCTCTTGGCTTCCCAAGGAGAGATGCCCTTAGCGCCCCTCTTTCCTGCATCCTCATTTCCTCCCATTCTGTGGGGTCATTCCCATCACTGAACAGCGGTGCTTTCAGCATCTCTTATCTCGACTCCACATCCTCCCCATCTTCTGCTCCCTTTCACTCCAGAACTTCTTTTTTTATGAGACGGAGTTTCACTCTTTTTTTTTTTTTTTTTTTGTGGCGGAGTCTCGCTCTGTCGCCCAGGCTGGAGTGCAGTGGCCGGATCTCAGCTCACTGCAAGCTCTGCCTCCCGGGTTCACGCCATTCTCCTGCCTCAGCCTCCCGAGTAGCTGGAACTACAGGCGCCCGCCACCTCGCCCGGCTAGTTTTTTTTTTTTTTGTATTTTTTAGTAGAGACGGGGTTTCACCGGGTTAGCCAGGATGGTCTCGATCTCCTGACCTCGTGATCCGCCCGATGAGACGGAGTTTCACTCTTATAGCCCAGGCTGGAGTGCAGTGGCGCAATCTTGGCTCACTGCAACCTCTGCCTTCTGGTTTCAAACGATTCTCCTGCCTCAGCTTCCTGAGTAGCTGGGATTACAGGCTTGTGCCACCATGCCCGGCTAACTTTTTTTGTATTTTTAGCAGAGACAGGGTTTCACCATGTTGGCCAGGCTAGCCTCGAACTCCTGACCTCAGGCGATCCGCCCACCTTGGCCTCCCAAAGTGCTGGGATTACAGGCGTGAGCCACCACACCCGGCCCAGAACTTCTTGAAAGATGCCTCTGTAACCCCATCTCTGCCTGGCTACTCCTGTCAGGTTCCTACCCTCGGCAGCCACTGCAGCTGCTCTTGGCAAAAGCACGGGGACCCCACTGGCTTGGACTGAGTCACTCCTCCAACCTGTTTGGTGTGGTTGGCCACTCCCATCTTCTTGAGACGCTTTGTTCTCTTGGCTTCTTTGTTGCTAGACTTTTGACAGTGTCTTCCTTCCTCACTGGCTGACCCCTCTCCATCTTCTCTGCCAGCTCCTTGTCCTGTCAGTCTACTCTTTCCCAAGCCTCCTTCCTTACTATATCTACATATTCTCCCTGGGTGGCCTCATCTGGTCTGGTAGCTTCAAATACCGCCCACACGCCAGTGACCCACCTTCGTCCTGGCCTCTCCCGGAACTTGCACTGGTCTGTCCACCGCCCTCTCAGCCACACCAGGAGGATCTGAGACTTAGCCAAGTGAGGAAAGCACCTGACTCCTAGCCCCCGATGTTCTCTCTTGCCGGGCTGACTGCAGCAGCTGCCACCTAGGCTCCTTTCTTTTACTTGTAGCTCCAACCCAGCCTCCACACAGTGACCAGAGTAACCTTTTACAGGTATACAACAGATAGGGTCATTCCTGCTTGAAACCTCCAATAACTTCTTCATTGCATTTGGAATAAAATCCAGTCTCATTCACCTGACTTGCAGTGCGGTACAGAATCAGGACCCCCAACTCTAGGCGCCTGGCACCCATTCCCTCCCGCAGCACCAGGCACTGGACTTCCTTCTGCCTCTTGGATGTGCCAGGTCTATGCCTGGTTGGGATTTTGCACTCGCTGTCCTCTTTGCCTGGAATCTGCTTTCCTCAGGGATCCAGAGGAGAAAGCTGGCTCCTCCTTGTCCCTCAGATGCCAGGTTCACTGTCATTGCCCTAAAGAAGCTGTCCCTGACGGCCAGCCACTGGCTTCCCATCACCTATCTGACTCTCTGTACAGTATTTATCTTCCTGTTGGGTTGATGTGTTGTTTGGAGTTTGTCTCCCTCTCTTAGAGGTAAACTCTGTCCTGGCGAGGTGGCTCACGCCTGTAATCCCAGCACTTTGGGAGGCCCAGGCAGGAGGATCACTTGAGGTCAGGAGTTTGAGACCAGTCTGGCCAACATGGTGAAACCCCATCTCTACTAAAAATATACAAATTAGTTGGGCGTGGTGGCATGTGCCTATAATCCCAGCTACGGGGGAGGCTGAGGCAGGAGAATTGCTTGAACCAGGGGGCAGAGGTTGCAGTGAGCTGAGGTTGCAGTGAGCTGAGATCGTGCCACTGCACTCCAGCCTGGGCAACAGTTATTGCTGTTCTCTCTCTTTTACCTCCTAGAACAGACCTAACACAAAGAAGACACTTAACAAATATTTCTGGACTTTGTGAACGAGGTCATCTATGTAAACTTTGGCCCTGTGCTTAGCATATGACGGTACTCTGTAAACATCAGTTCCCAAAAAGTGCAGATGACGCAGGTACTGCAGAGGGACAGCCAGCACTCAGAGACCAAGACCAAAATATTATTCAGTGTTTGGGTACCGCCTGTCACAGCGGCTTGAAACAAGCGTGTGTTCTTTGTACTGAAATACGTAAACTCTCTGACAGTTATTTCAGGAACCTAGTTAAGAGATTCCATTTACTGCCCCCAAAATAGAAATAATCAAAAACTCTGAAACCTTAAGCACAGCTGAAGTTTTAATGGGCAAACCAGGATAGAGGGAGTAATTGGGTTTTGTGGTGGAGATAGAGCCTCTCTTGTCAAGAGCAGACACGTTTTCCCATCTGCTCAATGAAAGAGCTGGCTGTGTTCAAAATATGCTTTTCAATGGCAATAGTCTGTCTGAGAGTCCACAATTCAGGGGAATGAATTGCAATTACTTTCCGTCTCTTACCTGCTGTCTGCCCTTCGCTTGTTTAAGTGTTAGGGATTTGCACAGTGGAAATGAAAAAGTATCTAACCACAGAGCTGGCTTCTGCTATGAGACCCAGCTATAAATTAGGACACCTGCCTATTACAGACTGAGTCATTTGTTCATTTAATAAGTATTTTTAAAGATAGAAAAGTTTTAGGAAATGGAATCTGAGGGAGAAAATGATAGGGAGAGAGAACACCAGAGAGATGAAAAGAGCAGCAGGCAGGATCTTCTCCTCTGCCTCTCTTTGTACAGTGGCTCAGCTCTGCGTCCCCCTTTCCTAGCTCCCCATGTCCTAAACCTGGAGAAATGGTATATAGTGGAGAGACCAGACTATCAAATTAGGCATGGATTAGAATCCTAGCTCTTAACCTGGCCAACATGGTGAAACCCTGTCTCTACTAAAAACACAAAAAGTAGACAGGCGTAGTGCCACACACCTGTGGTCCCAGCTACTTAGGGGACTGAGGCACGAGAATTGCTTGAACCCAGGAGGCAGAGGTTGCAGTGAGCTGCACTCCACTACTGCACTCCAGCCTGGGCAGCAGAGCGAGACCCTGTCTCAAAAAAAAAAAAAAAGAATTCTAGCTCTTAGATGAGTCATTTCATCTCCCTGAACCTCAGTTTTCTTATCGGTAAAATGGGTACCTAGAGAAATCAGTCACAATGTGGGCATTAAATGTGATCTTATACGCAAGCACTCAACAAACAGCATAGCACAGAGTAAGAGCTCAATAAACATTAGCTCTTATCATCTTATACAAGGGTGGTACCTAGAGAAACACAGCTGGAGATTAAGAAAAAGGATGTCTTTGAGCCAGGAAGGCATACATTTCAGGGACTCCCAGCATCTGTGAAACCCAGTTGTACACACCTTCCCCCATTATATATATCAGGTGCAAACACGTAGTATTAGGATCCTGAGTTTTGTCTCTGGGAAGATGATGAGATGGCTAGAAACTGCATTGTCAGGGTCCAAGGACATCCCTGGGCTGGGACCTTGGACCTAGGTCCTTGCAGGGGGGAAAACAAACAAACAAACATTTTGGGGGACTAAGGTGGGAGGATGGCTTGAGCCCAGGAGTTTGAGACCAACCTGGGCAACATAGTGAGATCCCCTGTCTCTACCAAAAATATAAATATTTTTAATTAGCCAGGTGTGGTGGTACATGCCTGTGGACCCAGCTCCTCAGGAGGCTGAGGCAAAAGATTTTTTTTTTTTTTTTTGGTAGAGTTTTTGTAGAGCCAAAAAAAAAAAAAAAAAAGACAGTGAAGGAAGGCTTCTGTAAGGAGGAATCATCATCAAAGTTCTCAGTTGCAAACCATAGAATCCACTCCAGCTACTTTAAGCAGAAAGAAATGCATTAAAGGCGCACAGCTCCCCTGGAAGAGCCTCTGTGTTAGCTTCAGAGGCCATGCTACCAAGAATGATGCCCAAACCATAGTGCCTCTGCCAAGGTGTGCTACTCTGTGCCAGTGTGACTGAGGACTGGGTGTTAAAAGTTCTACTCTGCTCCTTGAAAAACCAGTTGCTCCTGTTAACAGCCTCTCTAAAAACTGGAGTCCACATGCTTCCCATTTCCTCCTGTTGCTCATTTCCATCTTGAAGTCTCAGGCAGGGGCGGTGATCTGCACGCCAGCTGCAACTTAAGTCTTTTACCTTGGGGATGGGTCTCACATATGTGAAGAAAAAAAATCACACATGTAACAAGTAATGACCCCAGAAGATGCCATTTGAGCTGAGAACCAAGAGATGAGGAGTCAGCCATTGGAAGAGTAAATGGCAGAACCTTCCAGGAAGAAGGGACAGCACGTACAAAGGCCCCGAGGCAGGAGAAAAAGAGCTCGAGTGTTCAAGAAACAGAGAAGGCCAATACTGTACCCCAGAGAGTGAGGAGAAGAGAGGCACAAGCCAAGGCTGGGATGTAGACAGGGCTGGATGCTGCAGAGTTACAAGCATCATAGAAAGCAGTATGAATATGGATATAATTGAAGTGCCATGAGAATTCATTACATTAGGGATGACATGATGTGATTTATATTTTTTAAAGATCACACTGTCTTTTGAATATGGAGGATGTATTGGAGGGGCACAGAAGACCAGCTGGGAGGCTTCTGTATTTGTCTAAATGACAAATATAGAAGGTGGCAAGAAGCAGACAGACCTGACACATTGGGAGTTGGATCTTTCAACACTTGCTAGTGGGATGGCTTTGGGAGTGGGGAGAAGTGGGGGAAGAAAGGACGGAGTTGAAGGTTGCTTCCCAGGTGTGCAGCTTCAGCATCCGAATGGTGCCATTTACCGAGATGGACAGTGTAGGGTTTGAGTTAGTGGAAAGCTATCAAGAGTTCAACTTTGAACTTGTTAACTTTAAGGTGCCAATGAAAAGTGCAAATGAAGATAGATGCCAAGTAGGTAGATAAACAAGACTGGACTTTGGAGGAGAGGCCTGGCTTACAGAGAGAACAATTTCTACCCAAACCAAAATATGGGAACTAGGAGTGCATGACCACTGCGGAGCCACAGGCAAAGGCACTGGGGTACGGTACTGGCCTTCTCTGGACTTGGTGCCAGGAGACCTACATTTCCATCTAGGCGATGCCTCCTATCAGTTACATGCCTTGAGGCAAATCTAGGCCTCCATGTTTTTATCTACAAAATGGGCATCACAACTGGTATTCATTCTTATAGATTCAATCTAGGGGTAGCCGAGGTCTCAGAGATTGACGTTTAGTTATGTCTTGTCAGAATACCTACTAATTTAACCAGAATTTTCCCAAGTTCCACAGCATAGATATAGTCAGTGTCCTTAACAATAATGACTCAGATTTCTCCAGCTCGTGTCCATACCTGCTAATTCCAGGTCTGTGCAGCTCTCTCCCCACCCAGACATTTCTAGGCATCCCTAGATTGTATCTCATAGTAGCTCAAATATAGGCTCCCCCTCCAACACTGTACAGTAACAACTGAGCCCTCAGCGTGCTGAATCTGAGCAGCTGGGTGGCCAGGTGGGCCAGAACAGTTCCATCTCCTCTATGCTGTGGTGGGACAGGGGGTCTCAGAACAGTCTTGGTTCACCCCCAACCCTTATGATAGTCACCTTGCCTCATACACCCATGGGGTGGTGGCTGTTCACAACATGAGAGAATGGATAGGAAAGTACTTTTCTTTTTTGAGAGAGTCTCACCCTGTCATCCAGGCTGGAGTGCAGTAGCGTGATCTCGGCTCACTGCAACCTCTGCCTCCTGGGTTCCAGTGACTCTCCTACTTCAGCCTCCCGAGTATCTGGGGTTACAGGTGCCCGCCACCACCCCCAGCTAATTTTTGTATTTTTAGTAGAGACGGGTTTTCACCATGTTGGTCAGGATGGTCTCAAACTCCTGACCTCGTGATTGGCCCTCCTCAGCCTCTCAAAGTGCTGGGATTACAGGCATGAGCCACCGCGCCCGGCCCAGGAAAGTACTTTCTAAGTGGAAGGGCATGGTCTCTATGGGGAGTCCACCATGTTCAGGGTGTTTTATTTTGTTTTGTTTTTGAGATGGAGTTTCACTCTTATTGCCCAGGCTAGAGTGCAATAGCGCGATCTCAGCTCACCGCAACCTCGGCCTTCCATGTTCAGGTTTTCTTTGCATGTATCTTCTCTAGTCCTTTTATCAGCCCTGCAAGGTGGGTCATTATTACTTCTTATCTTTATTTGACAAAGGAAGTAATAGACTGAGGGGGTGAATGGCTTGCCCCAGGCCACACAGCTGACCTCAGCTGATGTCAGGACACTGTCAGTCTGAGCTCTTTCTGCATCAGCAAACTGCCTCTCCAGCAAGTAGGAGGGTCTAGTCACTGAAACCCAGGCAAATCCCCCGCACTGTTCTCTGCTCCACTGCAGACCTCTCTGAGGCCTGTTTAGAATGAGCCTTGATGAGCTTGCAGTGAGCTGAGATCCGGCCACTGCACTCCAGCCTGCGCGACAGAGCGAGACTCCGTCTCAAAAAAAAAAAAAAAGAATGAGCCTTGCCAGGAGTGGTGGCTCAGGCCTGTAATCCTAACATTTTGGGGGACGAAGGTGGGAGGATGACTTGAGTCCAGGAGTTTGAGACCAGCCTGGGCAACATAGTGAGACCCCCTGTCTCTACCAAAAATATATATATTTTTAATTAGCCAGGTGTTGTGGTACATGCCTGTGGACCCAGCTCCTCAGGAGGCTGAGGCAGAAGATTCACTTGAGCCCGGGAGTTTGAGGCTGCAGTGAGCTGTGATCGTACCACTGCACTACAACCTGGGTGACAGAGTAAGACACTGTCTCTTTAAAAAAACAAAACAAAAAAGACGGCCAGGCGCTGTGGTTCATGCCTGTAATCCCAGCACTTTGGGAGGCCAAGGCGGGCAGAGCACCTGAGGTCAGGAGTTCGACACCAGCCTCGCCAATATGGCGAAACCCCCTCTCTACTAAAATACAAAAAACTAGCCAGGCGTGGTGGCTGGTGCCTGTGGTCCCAGCTACTCGAGAGGCTGAGACAGGATAATCTCTTGAAACCGGGAAGTGGAGCTTGCAGTGAGCCGAGATCGTGCCATTGCACTCTAGCCTGGGCCACAAGAGTGAAACTCCACCTCAAGAAAAAAAAAAAAAAAAAAAGAAAGAAAAGAAAAGAAAAAGAATGAGCACTGATGCTTCATTGAGCCCTGGGAGTGTTTTCCCTGCAACCACTTCAACACTATAAAAATCAGTAGCTTTTGGACAACCAGCTGCATGATGTCTGGGAAGTGCTTTCGGCTTTCTCCTGCCCATTCAAATATCACATTTCTATAAAAGCGAACGGTTGTTGTTGAGGCTGGTGGACTGCTTGTCTGCCACTTGGTGGGCCATCTGTCTAACATTGCCAACCTCCTACTCATCCTTAAAGACAGAATGCGAGTGTCTTCTCTCCTTGGAAGCCCTCCAGCTCTCGCCCAGACAGAATCCAGCGTTCTGCGCTCTAGCTGTCCGTGATATTCTCCTCATACTGCTTGTGGCCAACTATGAGTTGTTTCCCAATATCTGTTGTCCCCTTCACCTGTGAAAAGAAAACCTCTGATTTTTTGCTGGGCGTGTACCTGGCCAAAATAAAGATTGTATTTCCTAGCCTTGCCTACCTCTATGTGCGGCCACATGACTAAGATCCAGTTAATGAGATGTAAGTAGATGTGTCGTGTGGCAGTTTCTGGAAACCTTCCTTAAAAAACAGCTTTATCTCTTTGTCCTTTCCTCCCTCCTGCTGCCTGTAATGTGAATGTGATGGCAGGAGCTCCAGATGCCTCCTTGGACCCTAAGAACAAGGATCTTGGCTGGGTGCGGTGGCTCATACCTGTAATCCCAGCACTTTGAGAGGCCAAGTCGGGCAGATCACCTGAGGTCAAGAGTTCGAGATCAGCCTGGCCAACATGGTGAATGTGTTCTCTCCTAAAAATACAAAATTAGCCAGGTGTGGTGGCGCACACCTATAATCCCAGCTACTCGGGAGGCTGAGGCAGGAGTATCACTTGAACCCGGGAGGCAGAGGTTGCAGTGAGCCAAGATCATGCCATTGTACTCCACCCTGGGCAGCAAGAGCAAAATGCCATCTCAAAAAAAAAAAAAAAGAAAAGAAACAAGGGTCTTATTTTATCTTACAAAAGCTGGAACTGTGTACTGGAAGAGGTCAGAATCTGTCCTGGCGCAGTGGCTCATGCCTATAATCCCAGCACTTTGGGAGTCCAAGGCGGGCAGATCACTTGAGGTCAGGAGCTCAAGACCAACCTGGCCAACATGGTGAAACCCCATCTCCAATAAAAAAAGAACAAAAATTAGCTAAGCGTGGTGGCAGACACCTGTAATCCCAGCTACTTGGGAGGCTGAGGTAAGAGAATTGCTTGAACCCGGGAGGCAAAAGTTGCAGTGAGCTAAGATTGTGCCATTGCACTCCAGCCTAGGCAACAGAGCAAGATTCCATCTCAAAAAAAAAAAAAAAGAAGTCAGAATCCCTGAGGACTTAGCACCACCAGTGCTTAGAAACACCATATAAGCCCAGGCTTGCCCGCCTTCAGACTTTTATGTGGGAGAGAAATGTATTTATATTTACTTATTTAAAGACAGAGTTTTGCTCTGTTGCCCAGGCTAGAGTACAGTGGCACAGTCATGGCTCACTGCAGCCCCAACCTTCCAGGCTCAAGCAATCCTCCCACCTCAGCCTCCCAAGTAGCTGGGACTACAGGTACACACCAGCGTGCTTGGCTAATTTTTTTTTTTTTGTAGAGACAAGGTCTCACTATGTTGCCCAGGCTGGTGGAAGAGAAATTTCTACCTATTTTGAGCCACTGTTATTTTGAGTCTCTGTCACATTCAAATAGAATCCCAACTTCTATTGCCTCTCTATAACAAATATGGGATGCTTTCCACATTTCAGTGTAACTGTCCATTTCCTGTTATTTCCCCTGGAAACTCCTCAAGCCAGGGGCTAGATTTCAGTGTTTGCCCAGTGCAGACACATTAGTATTTGCCCAGTGAAACATTTGCTGGAAAAGGTGATTGCATCAAGGATGATGGCAGTGTTTTTGGAGCACTCACCGTGAGCACTCCTGTAATTTGCATGCATTCACTGACTTAATCCTACAAGGAAACCAAGGTGGTAAAGAGGTCTGATGACTTGCCCCAGATCACTGGCTGTTGAGTGAGAGAATTGGGACTGGAGCTCTGGTTGACCTGAGTCCCCAGCCCATGTGTTCTCCACATCAGCCACTGCTGTCTGCCATGCTCCTGGGAGGACCGGAAAGGTCTGGTTCTGCATGTTCCTTTGCTGAGAACAATAAGAAATAGCAAAGAAATTGCATGTATTACTTTTTCGTATTTCTCTCACTACCAATTTTATTTTGTTCTCTCTCTCTCTGTTTCTCTCTTTCTCCCTCTCTTTCTCTTCTGTCTCCTGAAGTTTTTTAGTGCAAATTCACCCAATGAAAAAGCCTCTTTGGCCAAGCAGAACTCAGAAAAAAGCTTACGAATACAGAATACTGCAAAAGGTATATTGACTACCAAAAAGGGAAATGTAGGCTTTTGGCTTAGCTATTATCTCCAAAACGCTGGTTTCTTGGGTTCGTTTGAACAGAATTTGCTACCCTACTTTATACTTGGGGACCCAGCCTAGGGCTTGACACCAAGTAATATTTTATGAAAGGATGTAATTGTCTTTCAGTTCAGTGAGCACTGATTATTTATTTATTTATTTATTTATTTATTTATTTATTTATTTTTGAGACAAAGTCTCACTCTGTCGCCCAGGCTGGAGTGCAGTGTCACGATCTCAGCTCACTGCAGCCTCCGCCTCCCAGGTTCAAGTGATTCTCCTGCCTCAGCCTCCCAAGTAGCTGGGACTACAGGCATGTGCCACCACGCCTGGCTGATTTTTGTATTTTTAGTAGAGACGGGTGTTTCACCATGTTGGCCAGGCTGGTCTCAAACTCCTGACCTTGTAATCCTCCCGCCTCGGCCTCTCAAAGAGCTGAGATGACAGGCGTGAGCCACCTCGCCTGGCCTAAGCACTGATTTAAGTTCCACTTTTGTGGTAATGAGGTCAGCACAATGCTAATATCTGTGGGGAAGAGAGGTTGTTGACACTGGAAGAAAATAAATTTAAGACATGATGACTGCTCCTCTCCCCCATCAGAAACCAGTAATTACTAAGGTTAGAACTAATTTGCACCAAGGTCTTAATTTATATTGGTGACTGAGTGATAGTACAGAGAGGTCAGTGCCATTGAAAGAAAAGTTTCATGTTACTCGCAATTCCCCTGGAAATTCCCCCTGGAGATTGCGAGTAACGTTAAACTCAGCACACCGTGCAGGGACACAGCAGGAAGCACCAGTGCTGACCGGGAGGCAGAAAGGAGTGTGGGGAATGGACAGGCCACACTCTTTTTTGAAGTTTCAGCAGGAAAGACAAAGCAAGGTACGGTAACCAGTTTAGGATTAGCTGGGTGCAGCCATTTACACCTGTAATCCCAACACTTTGGGAGGCTGAGGCAGGAGGATTGCTTGAGCCCAGAAGTTCAAGACCAGCCTGAGTAACATAGCGAGACCCTGTCTTTGCAAAAAAATTTTTAAATTAGCTGGACATGGGGGTGCACACCTGTAGTCCGAGCTACTCAGGAGGCTGAGGTGAGAGGATCACTTGAGTCTGGGAGATTGAGGCTACAGTGAGTCACGATTGAGCCACTGCACTCTAGCCTGGGTGACAGTGAGACCCTGTCTCAAAAAAAAAAGTTCAGAGTTGGCTGGGTTGAATAATTCCAACGGGCTCTGGGGCAGAGGGGCTGTCCCTAGTTGGCTTGGTGTGTGAGTTAGATAAAAGAGTGGGTTCAAAGTGTGGCCTCTGGATTGTAGGAGACGTATATTAGCAACTCTGTTAGTCTAGCCCTGTAATTAATGAATGGCAAATAGACAAATACAGAATATAAGAAAACACAGAACAGGAGCTCTTAAGTATCATCCTAGGTTATTTCACATCATTATTGTTATTTAAACTTTATTATTTTTCTTGAGGGAGAAATGGATGCTCAGAGAAGTTAGTATGTGAATTATGTTCCAATAAAACTGTTAAAGAAAAAGCTTGGGGACCACTGATCAAGAGGTTTAGCCAGGGCTCTAAATAGAGGTAAATATTTGTAGGAAGCTTTGCAAGTCCCCCAGAGCTTACGTATATATTCAATTCACGAAGACTCATGTGTCAAAGAGGAGTTGCCAAGGGAAATTAGAAAATATTTGAACTGAACGAAATGAGACCTTCTTTTCTAATATGAGCATTTATTTAAGGCTACAGGCTTCCCTCTAAACGCTGCTTTGGCCGGGCACAGTGGCTCACGCCTGTAGTCTCAGCACTGTGGGAGGCCGAGGTGGGCAGATCACTTGAGTCCAGAGGTTTGAGACCAGCTTGGTCAACATGGCGAAATCCCGTTTCTACTAAAACTACAAAATTTAACTGGGTGTGGTGGCACACACCTGTAATTCCAGCTACTCAGGAGGCTGAGACATGAGAATCGCTTGAACCTAATGGTCATTTCTTGCTAATGTCACATTGACAGAGCATCATTCTCAGGCCCTGGTCTTAAAGAAACCTACACAAGAAGTCAAGAGGATATCAGAAGGGAGAGAATGTGAGAATATGTTTCCTAAAAAGGTGAGCACATGATTGGAAATTTAATAGTAAAGGTGATTCCAAAGGGGGTGAGAGATGTAAGAAAATGAGAAATAACATTTAATGAATATTTACTAAATGCCAGGTACTATGCCAAGCCTTATGCAAACAGTGCATTTTCTTTTACTGTCACAGCCCTCTGAGATAGTTACTATTGTTATTCTCAGTTTATTAATGAGCAAAGTGATGCTGGGAGCAGGTACCCAATTTGTCACATATCACAAAGCAAATAAGTGATATTAAAAGTAAAAAAAAATAATAAAACAAGGCCAGATGCAGTGGTTCATGCCTGTCATCCCAGCACTTTGGGAGGCCGACACAGGTGGGTCATTTGAGGTCAAGAGTTTGAGACCAGCCTGGCCAACATGGTGAAACGCTGTCTCTACTAAAAAATACAAAAATTAGCTGGGCATGGTGGCATGCCTATAATCCCAGCTAATCGGGAGGCTGAGGCAGGAGAATCGCTTGAACCTAGGAGGCGGATGTTGCAGTGAACCAAGATCGTGCCACTGCACTCCAGCCTGGGCAACAGGGTAGGACTCTGTCTCTAAATAAATAAATAAATAAATAAATAAATAAATAAATAGCAAATAAGTGATAAAATCAAGATTTGCATGCAGATCTGCCTGTCTCTGAGCCTGAGCTCTCAACCACTGAGCCTTCCCTGCAGTGCAGTGCCTAGCGCAGGAAAGTCACTAGCATCATTCTCTCCTCTTCCCTTTCCCCACAAACCTCAGTGGATGGTAGTTTATGTCAATGGAACTTCAGTCTTATGTAGTGGGACCAGAACAGGGTGAGAGGTTTGGGAGCTTCCCCAGGCAACAGCTAGCAAGGGAGTCAGCCATAGAATTTGGGCCAAGTACCATGAGCAATATAGATTTCTTGTTTTTTGTTTTTGTTTTTTTGAGACAGTCTCAGTCTGTCACCCAGGCTGGAGTGCAGTGGTGCCATCTCAGCTTACTGCAATCTCCGCCTCCTGGGTTCAAGTGATTCCCGTGTCTCAGCCTCCCTAGTAGCTAGGACTACAGGCGTGCACCACCACACCTGGCTAATTTTTGTATTTTTGATAGAGACAGGGTTTCACCATGTTGGTCAGGCTGGTCTCGAACTCGCGACCTCAGGTGATCCGCCCCTTTCGGCCTCCCAGAGTGCTGGGATTACAGGCATGAACCACCACCCCCAGGCAAATCTTTTGACTTTAATTGCGGTGTTTTATGTTAGAAGTTTTTAATTATTATAGTCATATTTAGTAGTCTCTTATGGCTTCTAGATTTCTTGCTAAGCATTTTACCATTCTAAGATTATATAAAACATCTTCCCCAATTTTTTCCCAGTATTTTATATTATCACCTATTCTCAATAAAATATTTACTCACGTAACCCCCCAGTATCACCAGGGGTCACTCTATTCCTTGGAATTTAGCTAAAGATTGGCTTAAGCATTTGTTATCTAATTTGTTTGAAGTCTATTACCCTCTCAAATATGTTTGTGAACTCTGGGGGCCTGATGTTTTCCTGGCACTAAGCTCCTTATCTGTCCTGCATACGCTATGCACATACTAACTGCATCAGCCCTAATGTGGAACTCACCTCTTCTGATTTTTACAAAAACCACTCACACAAGGCCTCTGTGTGCATGTATTTGTGTATATGGAAGAATGGAAGACTTTACTGAAGTTTAAAGAGATAAGGAGAGGGGTGCCCATATCACAGGAATGCAAATAATTTTTTTTTTTTTTTTTGACACAATCTTGTTGCGTTGCCCATGCTGGAGTGCAGTGGTGCAATCTTGGCTCACTGCAACTTCCACCTCCTGGGTTCAAGCTATTCTGCTGCCTCAGTCTCCCAAGTAGTTGGGATTACAGGCGTGTGCCACCATGCCCAGCTAATTTTTGTATTTTTAGTAGAGATGGGGTTTAGCCATGTTGGTCAGGCTGGTCTCGAACTCCTAACCTCAAATGATTAGCCCACCTTGGCCTCCCAAAGGGATTACAGGCATGAGCCACCACTCCCAGCCCACAGTAATACAAATAATTTTAAAATTAATATTAGTTGGCGGGGTGTGGTGGCTCACACTTGTAATCCAAACACTCTGGGAGGTCGAGGTGGGCAGATCACCTGAGGTCAGGTTTTTGAGACCTAGTCTCATTCTGTTGCCAGGGCTGGAATTCAATGGCTCAATCTTGGCTCACTGCAACCTCCGCCTCCCACGTTTAAGTGATTCTGCCTCATGCTCCCGAGTAGCTGGGCTTACAGGTGCACACCACCACACCCAGCTAATTTTTTTGTATTTTTAGTAGAGATGGGGTTCACCATGCTGGCTAGACTGGTCTCAAACTCCTGACCTCAAGTGATCCACCTGCCTCAGCCTCTCAAAGTGCTGGGACTACAGATATGAGCCACCGTGCCTGGCCTAGACTCCTTTTTAAAGGATTTATTTTTTTTTTTTAGACAGAATCTCACTCTGTGCAATCTGGAGTGCACTGGTGTGATCTCAGTTACACTGCAACCTCCACCTCCCAGGTTCAAGCAATTCTCCTGCCTCAACCTCCTGAGTAGCTGGGATCAGGCTCGCACCACCATGCCCGGCTAATTTTTGTATTTTTAGTAGAGATGGGGGTTTCACCATGTTGGTCAGGCTGGTCTGGAACTCCTGACCTCGTGATCTGCCCACCTCAGCCTCTCAAAGTGCTGGAATTACAGGTGTGAGTCGTCATGCCTGGCCAAGGGTTTTTAAAAATATGTATATTGCATTTTTAGATGTTTTGTCATGAGTTTAGGGTACCCTTTAAAATTTTTAAATACACCTATGACCTGGTAATTCTTCTAATAATCTGTCATGTAGAAATGTTCATTACAAGGCTATCCTTTACAGCATTAATCTGTACCAGCAGACATCATAGAAAGCTTCAATTTCAATAGAGAAATAGGTAAATTGTGAAGTGTCCATAATAAGGGCATTCTGCTGCTATGAAAAACGATGAGGAAGATTTACACCTGATATGAAAGACTGTCAGCCAATGACATCTAAAGTTAATCAAGAAAATGGCCAGGCACAGTGGCTCACTCCTGTAATCCCAGCACTTTGGGAGGCCATGGAGGGTAGATCATTTGAGGTCAGGAGTTTGAGACCAGCCTGGCCAACATGGTGAAACCCTGTCTCTACTAAAAAAATAGAAAAATTAGCTAGCCATGGTGGCAGGCATCAATAATCCCAGCTACTTGGGAGGCTGAGGCACGAGAATCACTTGAACCCAGGAGGCGAAGGTTGTAGTGAGCTGAGATTGTGCCACTTCACTCCAGCCTGGGGGATAGAGCGAGACTCAGTCTCAAATAATAATAATAATGCAATAAAATTAATCAAGGAAATATTACAGGCAATGTAGTTAGTGGGTGAAAATTAAAGTTGTAAAACATTGTATATAGGATGATTCCATCTTTATTTTTGAAGTATGTTTTTGGTATAAAGTCAGTATGTGCCTGTGAGAAGGTTTGGAAAGATACACAGAAAAATATTAACAGTGTTTATTGCTAAGAAATATGAGTGGAGATGAGGAAAGCTTTTTCTTTTACATCTCTAGTTCATGTGGATTTTTCACAAGGAGCCTTAATTTATTTTGTTAAAAAAATATTTTTATGGCAGAAAAATACTATCTAAATGTCAAAATGAAAGCCTGGAGCAAGAGAGAAGATGGTCCCACTTTTTATGGCCCCATCTGACATGTGTCCAGAGAGCACAGTCAGACTCAAATCATGTTCAGGAGCCCTTGAGGCACTGGAGATGTTTAGGTTGGAGAAGGCAAGACTTGGAGAAGACCTGAGGGCTCTGCTGAGATATTTTAAGGACTGTCATGTAACCTGTGACCCTGGAGAAAGATGGGTTGGAATTACAGACAGTGTGATTTTTATCTAAGGTAAGAAAGAACTTCCTAAGAGTCCAAGTTGTCATTTCAAACCCACTTTGCATCTGGCTGTGCTGCAGGCTGCTGGGTTTTGTTCCAGCTCTAGCTCTCAAACCAAGCCATTCCTCATCCTAGATCTCTGATGCTAACCCCTTAATGCTAGCTCCTGCTTTGCTATTTATTTATTTAAGACAGCGTCTTGCTCTGTCGCCCAGGCTAGAGTGCAGTGGCATGATCTCGGCTCACTGCAACCTCCGTCTCCTGGGTTCAAGCAATTCTCCCACCTCAGCCTCCCAAGTGCTGGGATTACAGGTGTGCGCCACCACGCCCGGCTAATTTTTGTATTTTTAGTAGAGACTGGGTTTTGCCATGTTGGCCAGGTTGGTCTTGAAATCCCGACCTCAAGTGATCCACCCACCTCAGCTTCCCAAAGTGCTGTGATTACAGGCGTGAGCCACAGTGCCCGGCCTCCTGCTTTGCTTTCTATCTGCTCCTTAGATCGGATGTTGCAGATTGTCTCTTCCCTTGCCCATTGCTCCTTCTTTACCTAGTGATGTGGGTATGAGCCAGCCTTTCCCATTTCTATGCCCAGGTCCCTATACCCAAACGCCCTACCCTGCCTTCTGCCTGGGAGGAATCGGATACTTACGAACAGTGGTACTGGATGTTTGCAAAGGTAGCATGTTCCGTGTCTCCAAAGTTGGGGAAGCAAAAATGTACACTTACCTGTTGAGAATATTACTGAAAGGATGTGTATCAGTTGCATTTCTTTGCTTATAAGTAACAAAGCTGTCTCTGGCCAACTTAAGCCAAAACTGAAAGAACATTGAGTAACTGAAGAGTCTGGAGAATCAGTCCAGGAACCAGAAACATCAAGGTAGTTGCAGCCCTCGAACCATCTTTTCAAGGTGACATCTCTGGAATGGGTGAACCTCCACATGTTTTCAGTCCATATTTCACTCTACTCAGAACTCAGAATCCAAGGAGCGGAAGTTTTGAATGGCCAGGCTATTCCAGGGGCTGTAACTGAGTGGCAGGGGTCTGGGGTGGGGGAAGTGAAAGGAAGATTCTGACTCCAGAGCCTGTGAAGACCTCTGAAGACCCCTCCTGTGGCTCTCATCAGGGGAGCAAGACACCTGATTTAAAACCCCCTCAGCTGGCCGCGGTGGCTCACGCCTGTAATACCAGCACTTTGGGAGGCCAAGGCGGGTGGATCATGAGGTCAGGAGATCGAAACCATCCTGGCCAACATGGTGAAACCCCATCTCTACTAAAATTACAAAAATTAGCCGGGTGTGGTGGCATTTGCCTGTAGTCCCAGCTACTCAGGAGGCTGAGGCAGGAGAATCGCTTGAACCCAGGAGGCGGAGGTTGCAGTAAGCCAAGATCATGCCACTGTACTCCAGCCTGGCTACAGAGTGAGACTTCGTCTCAAAAACAAAAAACAAAAACAAACAAACAAAAAGACTTCAAGCCCAAATGCAGTAGAGGGCAGATCACCCCGCAAAAACACACAAAGAGTCAGGGGCTGTTAGGAAAGGGGAAGGACACTGGGTTGCCAAAAGAATGACCCTTAGAGAAACGTTGCGCTGCATTAGTGGATCCTAGATGCTGGACTTTCGTAGACTTTGAAAAAAAAAGGTTTTCACTAAGTAAATTCATTAAAACAAAATGCTGTCTGTCATCAGTAGCATTTTATAAAGAAAGTCATTAATATCACAAAGCAAAAAATTTAAAGTGAATCAGTTTACTTCTTGTTAGACTCATATTGAATTTTCCTTGTTGCCCTCATTTCCCTGGTGACCACCAGACACAGCATGGCCCCCATTAGGAGACAGGGTGTCAGAGTCACTGGACCAAATGATCTATAAATTCCCTACTAACTCCAGGTCTCTGTGATTCCAGTGGTATCTTGCTATTAGAATAGTGGTTCTCAAATGGGGCAATTTTGTCCCCTGGGAGACATTTGGCCAGCTCTAGAGACATTTCTAGTTGTCACAACTGGGGGCAGAGGGACATCGGGGGAGGCCAGGGATGCTCCTCAGCATCCTACAATGCACAGGACAGCCTCCCACAACAAAGAAATATCCAGCCCCAAATGTCAATAGTGCTGAGGTTGAGAAACTTTGCTGGAGACAGAAGAAATCCCATTAGACGATTAATTAAATGCAACCCTATCCCATTAGGACAGGATTAGAAAATAGGGTGGTTGGGTACTGCTGCAGCCTTTATTCATGAGGCAGAATTTTTGTTCCATTAAGGTATAACTGCTTCTTCAAAATAAAATGTATTTTTTTTAAACACAAAAGTACAACCCAAATGTCCGTCAGTGACAGACTGGATTAAGAAAATGTGGCACATAAACACCATGGAATACTATGTAGCCATAAAAAAAGGATGAGTTCGTGTCCTTTGTAGGGACATGGATGCAGCTGGAAACCATCATTCTCAGCAAACTATAGCAAGAACAGAAAACCAGACACTGCATGTTCTCACTCATAGGTGGGAACTGAACAATAAGATCACTTGGACTCGGGAAGGGGAACATCACACACCGGAGCCTATCACGGGGAGGAGGGAGGGGGGAGGGATTACATTGGGAGTTACACCTGATGTAAATGACGAGTTGATGGGTGCTGACGAGTTGATGGGTGCAGCACACCAACATGGCACAAATATGCATATGTAACAAACCTGCACGTTATGCACATGTACCCTAGAACTTAAAGTATAAAAAAAAAACACACACACACACACAAAAGTAGTACTGTCATTTTTGGAAAAAGGCAGAAGAAAACAAACCATTCTTGGCCCCAGCCTGTTCTCTTTCTGATCTGTTTGCTCCTGGCTGTCTATTGGCATCTCAAATAGCATCCAAAACGGGACTCAACTTTCCCACCGCCCCAACCTGTTCCTCCCCAGATCGTCCCACCTGAGCAGCTGACACCCAAGCCCTCTGAGCCGCCCTAGACTCTTCTCTTTCTCACACCCATGTGGAGTTGAGTCTGTCAGCAACTCCTGCCAGTTCTCCTTTAAAATGTGTTGTAAATTTGCTCACTTTTCACCCCTTGTGTGCAACCACCAAGTCCTGAGCCCCATCAGAAATTCCCCAACTGCTGCAGCGGTCTCCTGACTGCTCTTCTGTACCTGTTCTCACCCATCATAGGCGTTTCTCCTCACATCAGTCAAAGAGACCTTAACAGATTACTCAGATTATGTTGTACCCCAGCTCAGAATCTGCCAGTGGCATCCATGACCCTTAGAAAAAAGATCCCAGCTCCTCACCATGACCACAGCGCCTGCTCCCTCTGCACCCGCTCCCACCCTTGTGAGCCACCCTATTTCTGCTCCTCAGCCATACCAAGCACATATCGTGGCTGGATCTGTTGCACCTGCTGTCCTCTTAGCCAGGAACATCTCCTGATAGACCTTCTCATGGCTCCCTCCCCCACAGCATTCAGGATCCCTGGGGTCTCACCTCCTCACAGCCTTCCCTGATCACCCCATGGAACCCCAGTCCTCTCCTCCCTACCACTCTCCATACCCTGGCCTGCTTGATCTTATTAGTATTCATCATATCGTGTTATGTTTTTATTTATTCATTTATTTTTATTGTTTTCTTCCACCTGTAATGCAAACTCCATAAGGGCTGGAATTTGTCTTGTTCTCTGCTGAATCTCCAGCACCTAAAATAGTATTTATACACGGTAATCACTCAATACATATTTGCTGAATGAATTATTAACATTTTGGTAAGAGCCTTCCAGTCTCTCATCTATCTGTTTTATACTAAATAATTTTTTTTTTTTTTTTTTTTGAGACAGAGTCTCACTCTGTCACCAGGCTGGAGTGCAGTGGCGCAATCTTGGCTCACTGCAACCTCCGCCTCCCAGGTTCAAGTGATTCTCCTGCCTCAGCCTCCTGCATAGCTAGGACTACAGGCGCACGCCACCACACCCAGCTAATTTTTGTATTTTTAGTAGAGACATGGTTTCACCATGTTTGCTAGGATGGTCTCGATCGCTCTACCTTGCAATCTGCCTCAGCCTCCCAAAGTGCTGGGATTACAGGTGTGAGTTACCGCACCCGGCTTTTACTAAATTATTTTCTATAAAATATATAACACTATCGGCTGGGCACAGTGGCTCATGCCTATAATCCAAGCACTTTGGGAGGCCGAGGCAGGCAGATTACCTGAGGTCAGGAGTTTGAGACCAGCCTAGCCAACGTGGTGAAACCCTGTCTCTACTAAAAATACAAAAATTAGCCAGGTGTGGTGGCAGGCCCCTGTAATCCCAGCTACTTGGGAGGCTGCCGCAGGAGAATTGCTTGAATCTGGGAGATGGAGGTTGCAGTGAGCTGAGATTGTGCCACTGCACTCCAGCCTGGGCAACACATTGAGACTCAAGTCTCAAAAGTAAAATTAAAAAATATACATATACACACACATACACACACATATAAAAACACTATCAAACTTTGCATCTCAGTATTTAAAAATTTACTTTTTTTTTTTTTTTCTTTTGAGACAGAGTCTTGCTCTGTCACCCAGGCTGGAGTGCAGTGGTGTGATCTTGGCTCACTGCAAGCTCTGCCTCCCGGGTTCATGCCATTCTCCTGCCTCAGCCTCCCGAGTAGCTGGGACTACAAGTGCCCGCCACCACACCCGGATAATTTTTTTGTATTTTTAGTAGAGATGGGGTTTCACCGTGTTAGCCAGGATAGTCTCGATCTCCTGACCTCGTGATCCGCCCGCCTCAGCCTCCCAAAGTGCTGGGATTATAGGCTTGAGCCACCGCGCCTGGCCTAAAAATTTACTCTTATACCTGAAACCTGTTTTAGGTTATCAACTCTTCATAAACATTTTAATAGTGGCATACCATTCCTTTGGGTTAAGAGATCAATATCTTCTCTTTGAACATTTAAGTTATTCTCATCTTTTGCTACATACAGTAAGTATCTCTGCAGTGGACATATTTGCCCCTTGACTTTTTTTTTTCTTTATTTTGAGTAATTTTCTTAGGATGCATCCTAAAACTGGAATGACTGGATCAAAGCACATGAGTGCTTTGATGCCTTTCCAGTTCTTAATACATACTGTAAAAATAACATTATCCTTCATTTTTCCTTTTTCTTCCATCCTCAGTCATGTGCTGCCTGCAAAAGCCCTGAGCTGACTTCAAACCTCTTCAACATTTATGGGAAGAGCCCTCTGATTGTGTACTTTCTCCAGAACTACGTCAGTCTGCAGCAGCACGGCAAGAATGTGTTGATAGTCAGAAGGGAAAAGACCATGAGCACCCCATATCCTTGTCACTGTGGTCAGGGTGCACACTGCTCCAGGCCCCCATGTCCTCTTCCCAGAAGCAAAGGTCAGGGAATGGCACCCAGGCCTTAGCACAGCGCCTGGCACACCATGTGTACTCGCCAGAGGTGGCCAGTGGTACGAGCCTCAGGGTCAGAATCGTGCTCATCTTAGTTCCAAATCTAGAGCCAGCCTTGTGAACTGGCCGTGAGACCCTGGGGTGTGTCAAATTTCCTTGTGTGCAGAATCTCTTTCCACCTACCAGAATGAATGTGCTAACTCGGTATTCTAACATACGTTGAAATCAAGTAATACTTCCCCGACACTCATTGGCCCCAGAGTATGTACTGACCAGGAATTTTGTTGTCCACATGTATGTTTCATCTAACACCTTCCTCAGACACACTCCTGCCTTAGACCCATCAGCAAATCCCTGACCCTGTTGCCATTTATCCTAAAGATCGAATAGAAAGCTCAGATCTCAAGAAAACAGGTGTGGTTGGCCAGGTGTGGTGGCTCATGCCTGTAATCCCAGCACAGTGAGAGCCAAGATGAGCGGATCATCTGAGGTAAGGAGTTCGAGACCAGCCTGGTTAACACGATGAAACCCTGTCTCTAGTAAAAATAAAAAAATTAGCTGGGCCTGGTGGTGCATGCCTATAATCCCAGCTACTTGAGAGGCTGAGGCAGGAGAATCGCTTGAACCCAGGAGGCAGAGGTTGCAGTGACCCGAGATTGCGCCATTGCACTCCAGCCTGGGCAGCAAGAGCGAAACTCCATCTCAAAAAAAAAGAAAAGAAAAAAGAAAGTAAGTGTGGCATATGTTGGCATCCTGAGTCTTAGCAGCTTACCATAGGAGTCAGAGAACACGGGTTCTATTTGGAATCAAACTGGTCTATTGGTTCAAATAGACCTGGACTCAGGAACCAACTCTCCTGCAAACTGAGTGATTTGAGATAAGTTCCAGCTTCTCTCTGTGCATCATTTTTTTCACCTGTAAAATAGGGATAAGAGTACCTGCCTCATAGGGCTATTATGCAGATTACAGACACAACAGAGATAAAGGCTAGTGCCTGGCAGATAACAGGGGCTGGGATGATCCACGTCTACACTGAGCTCCCCAACAGGAGGAGTTTCGTAATGAACTAGGGAGAACTTTGCATCGTCTGCTGCATAGAACTCCATGTCCACAAACTTACTTACATGTTCTATAGGGAGAGAGTAGTAACAAAAACTCACATTTCATAGTGTTTTATTTCTTGCAACATGTTTTCCCAAACATCACTTCATTGTTCTCTAAAGACAGTTTAGTGTAATGGAAGGAATCTGGGTTGGGATACACAGCCTTAGATTTGAGTCCCAGTTTAGCAACCACTGGCTTTAAGGTCTTATGTGCACAGCTCGACCTCCAAGCTCAATATCTTTATCTATTCATTCCTAAAATTTGGATAGTTATACCAAACTTGTAGTGTTGTGATGAGGATTAAATGGCATACAGCTGGTACTACATGAGTAACTACCACGATTATGATTCACATCATCTAAAGTGGGCATTATTATCTCTGTTTTACAGATATGGAAATGGAGGCACAGAGGATGACTGCTATCTTGTCTGAGGTCCCACAGCTTGTGGCAAGTGTAGCTGAGATTCTCATCAATCAAGAAGGGGTGGAAGGAGGTCAGAGCAGAGGGAGAATTTTCTTTTTTTTTTTTTTTTTTTTGAGACAGAGTCTCGCTCTGTTGCCCAGGCTGGAGTGCAGTGGCGCAATTTCGGCTCACCGCAACGTCTGCCTCCTGGGTTCAAGCGATTCTCCTGCCTCAGCCTCCCAAGTAGCTGGGATTACAGGCATGTGCCACTATGCCCAGCTAATTTTTTTTTTTTTTTTTTTTTTGAGATGGAGTCTCACTCTGTCACCCAGGCTGGAGTACAGTGGCGTGATCTCGGCTCACTGCAAGCTACGCCTCCTGGGTTCACACCATTCTCCTGCATCAGCCTCCCGAGTAGCTGGGACTACAGGTGCCCCCCACCACGCCCGCCTAATTTTTTCTTTTTTTTTTTTTTTTTTTTTTTTTTGAGACAGAGTCTCGCTCTGTTGCCCAGGCTGGAGTGCAGTGGCAGGATCTCAGCTCACTGCAAGCTCCACCTCCCGGGTTCATGCCATTCTCCTGCCTCAGCCTCCCGAGTAGCTGGGACTACAGGCGCCCGCCACCACGCCCGGCTAGTTTTTTGTATTTTTTAGTAGAGACAGGGTTTCACCGTGTTAGCCAGGATGGTCTCGATCTCTTGACCTCGTGATCCGCCCGTCTCGGCCTCCCAAAGTGCTGGGATTACAGGCTTGAGCCACCGCGCCCGGCCAATTTTTTCTATTTTTTAGTAGAGACAGGGTTTCACTGTGTTAGCCAGGATGGTCTTGATCTCCTGACCTCGTGATCCGCCCGCCTCGGCCTCCCAAAGTGCTGGGATTACAGGTGTGAGCCACTGCGCCTGGCCGAGAATGTTTTTATATACAAATGAGATGGAGAATGAGGCCTTGGGCTGAGAGAAAAGGAAAGCTGGAAGCCCTTCCTATTCACTGCTGTGATAATAGAGTAAGAATTTCAGATGACAGTCTAAAAAAGTATTTCTTAGCCCTGCCTTCCATCCACAGGGGCAAAGGAGGGCTTTATTCCTAGGTAGAGAATGCCTGGCTACAGATAGGATAGCCTCTTCCCTCCAAAGCAGGACATGGTCAAAGAACAGGAGAGTCATTTCCTGCTCAGATTTCAAGTATCTTATCCAGAAATGCAGGGCGTTTTCCCTGCTCTGTCCTCCATGCCCCTCCTCCCCATGCACTGCGCTCATGCCACTAATAATGCAGCGTCAACGAAGTTCGACAGTACGGGGATTTCCTTAACAGCGGAAGCCACTGACTGCACCCCAACATATACTGATGTCATCAGCGAGACCCTGTGCAGCATGAAGAAGCGGAAAGACAACCTCAATCAGTTGTACCAGCGTCACTGGAGTGAATGGAATTATTTTGACAAGCATCTAAAGGAACTGCAAGACAACTTCTCCAGGTATGGAAGGGGCTTTGGGGAATGCCATTGCTCCAGCACTCATCTTTTGCAGCACATTGTCATCATTATCATCATTTTTAAATGGGTTGGTGGGGGCAGGGGGGTTTCCTGTAACTATCATAAGCATAATCAGCTTTCTTGTGGTCAGAATATAAACTCCTAATAACAGAGACCAGAGCTTTTTTTGTTATTTTTTTTTTTTTCTAACTACAAAAACATTATGTGTTCAATGAAAGCAAACAAAGGATCCGGAAAACCACATAAAAGTACCAAGAGATACACATTGCCAACATTTTCCCGTAAATCCTTCCAGTCTTTTTTTTCTGGGCCCATATATCTGTATCACTAAATAAAGTAGTAGAGTCATATTGTCAGTCTGTTTTTTAGAACTATTTTCTCCCACTTTGCAGCATATTATGGACATTTTCCTCTGTCTTCTGCCTTTTTCAAAATTTTTATTTTACTTAGAAAAACCTTTCAGAAAGTTGATAGTACACTGAACAAGCATGTGCCATCAGGCATTTACCAAGTATTCACATTTTGCCCCATTTGCTTTCTCTCTCTAATATCTAATCCAAATTCAAATTTCCCCAATTGTCCCCAAACTGTATTTTTATTTTTAGAGACAGGGTCTTACTCAGTCACCCAGGCTGGAGTGCAGCAGCTCAATTACAGCCCACTGCAGCTTCGAACTCCTGGGTTCAAGTGATCCTCCTGCCTTATTCTGGAGTGCTGGGATTACAGACATGAGCCACTGTGCCTAACTCAATGTGTCTTTTTCGGCTTTACCTGCTGCTCCAGGATCCAATCAAGAATCATGAATTATATATTTTTTTTTTTTTTTTTTTTTTTTTTTTTTTTGAGAGGGAGTCTGAGTCTGGCTCTGTGGCCCAGGCTGGAGTGCAGTGGCCGGATCTCAGCTCACTGCAAGCTCCGCCTCCTGGGTTTACGCCATTCTCCTGCCTCAGCCTCCCGAGTAGCTGGGACTACAGGCGCCTGCCACCTCGCCCGGCTAGTTTTTTTGTATTTTTTAGTAGAGACGGGGTTTCACCATGTTAGCCAGGCTGGTCTCGATCTCCTGACCTCGTGATCCGCCCGTCTCGACCTCCCAAAGTGCTGGGATTACAGGCTTGAGCCACCGCGCCCGGCCATTTTTTGTTTTTTTGAGACAGAATCTCAGTCTGTCGCCCAGGCTGGAGTGCAGTGGTGTGATCTTGGCTTACTGCAGCCTCTGCCTCCTGGGCTCAAGCAATCCTCCCACCTCAGCCTCCCGAGTAGCTGGGACGATAGGTGTGTACCACCATGCCCGGCTAATTTTTGTATTTTTAGTAGACAAGGGGATTCGCCATGTTGCCAGGCTGGTCTCAAACTCCTGACCTCAGGTGATCTGCCCCCGCCTCAGCCTCCCAAACTGTTGAGATTATAGACGTGAGCCACCGTGCCTAGCCAGAAATTATATTTAGTTTTATCTCTTTGGGATCTTTGAATCTATAACAGTATCCTGCCTCTGCCTTTTATTAATTGTTTTTTACGACATGGGCTTTTTTGAAAAGCTCAAGCCACACTCTGGGTTTTTCTGATATTTCCTCAAAGTATCACTGAATTTGTTCCAATATGGCCTATTCCTATACACTGGACATTAGGTCTATGCTAGAGTTTTGATTAGATTCAAGTTAAATCCTTTTGCCCAGAATCTTTCACAGATGATGCATGTATGTGTGTACATATATATATATATATATATATATTTTTTTTTTTTTTTTTTTCTTTTTTTTTGAGACGGAGTCTTGCTCTGTCTCCCAGGCTGGAGTGCAATGGCACAATCTCGGCTCACTGCAAGCTCCACCCCCACAGGTTCACGCCATTCTCCTGCCTCAGCCTCCCGAGTAGCTGGGACTACAGGCGCCTGCCACTACGTCTGGCTAATTTTTTATATTTTTAGTAGAGATGGGGTTTCACCGTGTTAGCCAGGATGGTCTCGATCTCCTGACCTCATGATCTGCCCGCCTTGGCCTCCCAAAGTGCTGGGATTATAGGTGTGAGCCACCATGACTGGCCTTTTAATTTTGTATTTTTAGTAGAGACGGGGTTTCACCATGTTGGCCAGGATGGTCTCGACCTCTTGACCTCAAAGTGCTGGGATTATAGGCATGAGCCACTGCACCCAGCCACAATTGGGTTATTTATAAAATATTATGGGACAGAGACCACACACATTCACAAAACCCCGTTAGACATCACCACCACCACCACCACCACAGGAATGCAGTTCAGGATTAATGTTCATCAAAAGATGATTGGTTAAATAAACTATCATACCTCCATACTCTGCAGCCAAGAAAAATGTTCCCTCTATTTTTGTTTTACAAGGAAAGATGATCACAACGCATTATTGGACCAAAATTTAGGTTATAAGACAGTGTGTTTAAAGTGGTACAATTATTTACTCATTCCCATTTTACAGATGTGGAAGCTGAGGTTGAGGACAGAACCTTGGAGGGCAACCACATATGTCAGGGAGGACAGAATATTCTGTAAGGGGAGGAGTGACCAGAAGGGAAGGAGGAGAGTCCATACATGTAGACACACTGACCATAAAGCCAAGGGGACAAAGGACAGTAGGGAAGCAGCAAGCAGCAGTGTGGTGGCCAGACTCCAAAATGTGGGGCAGAGACAGGTAGGCGACTTGGTAGAGGGCAGTCTCAACAAGGCTAAAGTCAGAAGGCAGAGCCTGGGACATGAAGGGGAAGATGTAAGTCCCCATGGGTGGGTGGGATTCCTAGGAAGCAGAAGGAATAAAATTCTGCACCAAAAAGGCAAGATCAGATGTTAAGTAACAGGGGCTATTTAAACATAAGGTAGAAGGCTGGGCACAGTGGCTTACACCTGTAATCCCAGCACTTTGGGAGGCCGAGGCAGGTGGATCATTTGAGGTCAGGAGTTTGAGACCAGCCGGGTCAACATGGTGAAACCCCGTCTCTACTAAAAATACAAAAAATAGCTGAGCAGTAGCGGCACACACCTGTAATCCCAGCTACTTGGGATGCTGAGTCAGGAGAATCGCTTGAGCCTGGGAGGCAGAAGTTGCGGTGAGCCGAGAGCACGCCAGTGCACTCCAGTCTGGGCGACGAATGAGACCCGTCTCTAAATAAATAAATAAACAAACAACCATAAGGTAGAAGACCCAAGCCTGTGTGAAGGGGGAGAGATTGAACATGTAGGTGAGGGAGGAGAGCATCAGGATGGAGAAGGGAGAAGACACACGGACTGCTCTTTGGGGCTCTTTGCTTCTGCCTCTGTAACTGTTGTTCACTATGCTTTATTTTATTTTATTTTATTTTTTTAGAGACGGAGTCTTGCTCTGTTGCCCAGGCTGGAGTGCAGTGGTGCGATCTCGGCTCAGTGCAAGCTCTGCCTCCCAGATTCATGCCATTCTCCTGCCTCAGCCTCCCAAGTAGCTGGGACTACAGGCGCCCACCACCACGCCTGGCTAATTTTTTTGTATATTTAGTAGAGACGGGGTTTCACCGTGTTAGCCAGGAGGGTCTTGATCTCCTGACCTTGTGATCCGCCCGCCTCAGCCTCCCAAAGTGCTGGGATTATAGGCATAAGCCACCGCGCCCAGCCCATTATGCTTTATTTATTCTATAGTTCATTGCCCCAACAGGTATTTTCAGCACCTTCTGGGTACCAGGCATTATGATTGCTTACATATCTGTCTCTCCCGATGGTTGTAACAAGCCTTGATGGCAGGATCCATGGAATGGCCGAGGCTAAGGTTGGAATACAGGTATTTTTACTTACTGGTTCTGTTACCATGGACTATTAAACTATTTTTGCCTTTTTGAGGCCACAGGTAGGTCCTGGTATGGGGCTAAGTTCTAGTCATGGAATAAAAAATGGAAGGGTTATTTGCACACAGCTCACTGATCCTTAGTTGTTTTGTTGCACTTCAGTCATTTGATAGTATTTCCTAGTTTGTAGGGGTTTATTGATCAAATAAATTAAGGTCTGTAAAGACTTTTCTCAGATCTAGGCCCATAGGTAGGTAATTGTATCAGTTATAATTATGTTTGGCTTAGAATGACAGAAAAACTCAAACAGTGGCTAAAATTTATTACAATTTCTTTTCTTTCATTTACAAGGACTCCAGTAGATATGAAAGTTCATAGTGACAGGGTCTTTTTTTTAATTTGAGATGGAGTCTCACTCTTTCACCCAGGCTGGAGTGCAGTAGCATAATCTCGGCTCACTGCAAGCTCTGCCCACCAGGTTCATGCCATTCTCCTGCCTCAGCCTCCCAAGTAGCTGGGACTACAGGCGCCCACCACCACGCCTGGCTAATTTTTTTGTATTTTTAGTAGAGACAGGGTTTCACAATGCTTGCCAGGATGGTCTCGATCTCCTGACCTCGTGATCCGCCCGCCTCGGCCTCCCAAAGTGCTGGGATTATAGGTGTGAGCCACTGTGCCCGGCCAAGATCTTTTATCATATTGCTCCACTAGCTTCAGCCCATGATTTAGCTTCATGGTAAAAAACGGCTGCTCAAGTTCCAGCCACCAGGTCCACATTTCATCCAGTTCAAAGGAAGATGAGTTCAAAGAAATGTATTTCTTCTGGAAGTTGCAAATAACCCTTCCATTCCATGGCCAGAACGTTTTGAAGTTCAGAACTAGTTTAAAGTTAACATTAAATTCGCATAGAATATCCAGGGTTAACTTTACAGCTTATACATTTCAGAAATAAAGGATCTCCTGTTTAATAAATAAATTCTTATTAGGTGAATTATCATAGTAAAGATTTTTTTGCCAGGAGGAAGTTTGTAACTGTGCGTTAGAAGTTGCATTGCTAAATACATCCACTTTTTGTTGTTTAAGATATTAAACACTGCTGAGCGTGGTGGCTCGCACCTGTAATCCCAGCACTTGGGGAGGCTGAGGTGGGTGGATCATGAGGTCAGGAGATCGAGACCATCCTGGCTAACACTGTGAAACCCCATCTCTACTAAAAATGCAAAAAATTAACCGGGCGTGGTGGCAGGCGCCTGTAGTTCCAGCTACTTAGGAGGCTGAGGCAGGAGAATCGCTCGAACCTGGGAGGTGGAGATTGCAGTGAGCCAAGATCATGCCACTGCACTCCAGCCTGGGCGACAGAGCAAGACTCCATCTCAAAAAAAAAAAAAAAAAGAAAAGATATTGTTGAGAAGCTCATCATGCCTTATATTAATAAAGTGATTCTCAAAGTTTTGTCTACAGATAAAAATGGTGCCTTAAAACACACCTGTGCTGCTAGACATCCAGGCAGGGTTACTCTTAAGGAAGTAGGATAGTGACTGAGCAGGGACGTGAGGCGGCTTCTAAGGAGCTGGCAGCGTTCTCTTTCTCATTCTGAGTGCTGGTTACATGGACGTGTTCAGTATATGAAAATGTCATGAGCTGCACACTTAGAATCTGTGCACTCCTAGTTTCTACGTTATACTTCAATATATGCTTTGTAAATGGTCACGCAGATCTATCAGTTTACAGGACATACAGAACATTGAGGACATGTTCATCACTCCAGCCTTTTTCTATATGTCTCTGTGTTTTCCCCTCAGGGAAATGAAGAATATTGATCAAAAAGCAGCAGATAAAAAAAAGGCAAACCACATGTTCGTCCCACCTTCAGCCTTCAATGAGGAATCACCTGACAAAAAAATGAAGGGAAGTCTCCAGAGAGAAATTGAGTTTCTTTTACAGTTTGTTCGAACAAAAACCATGGGAAATGTAGAAGTGTGAACAGTGTAAGAATAAGAATTATTTTATTTTATTTTTTTGAGACAGAGTCTCACTGTCTTCTCAAGGCTGACTGCAGTGGTGCCATCATAGCTCACTGCAGCCTCCACCTCCCAGGCTCAAGCAATCCTCCCACTTCAGCCTCCTGAGTAGCTGGGACTACAGGTGTGTGCCACCACACCCGGCTCATTTTTTATTTTTGTAGAGATGGGGATCTCACTATGTTGCCCAGGCTGGAAAATTCTTAAAACATAGGAAAGAACATATAAAAGTTCACTTATGGCCAGGCACTGTGGCTCACACCTGTAATCCCACTACTTTGGGAGGCTGAGGTGGGCAGATCATGAGGTCAAGAGATAGAGACCATCCTGGCCAACATAGTGAAACCCCACCTCTACTAAAAATACAAAAATTAGCTGGGCATGCCTGTAATCCCAGCTACTCGGGAGGCTGAGGCAGGAGAATTGCTTGAATCCGGGAGGCGGAGGTTGCAGTGAGCCAAGATCACGCCACTGCACTCCATCCTGGAGACAGAACTAGACTCTGTCTCAAAAAAAAGTTCACTTTTATGTATTACTCACACTACTCTCATTTTAGTTTTAGTGTTATTATTGGTGATAGTAAGGACTACTAATGATTTTGTACTTCCTCTGTACCAAGCATTGGCCTATGTACTTTATGAAGTGTATGAGACAGAGCTCCTTGGTTGCATGTGCCAGGAAGCCAGCTCAAACTAGCTTAAATGGAAGGAGAATGTAGCAGCTTAAATAACTGGGAAAGCCATGACAGGCCATCTGCAGGCATATTAAACCTAGGAACTTGATATTTTCAGGCTCTTTCTCTCTCTGTCTCTTGATCCTTTTCCCTTCTGTGGGCTGAATTCTTTTTCAAGCTGCCTCTGCCTCAGGGCCATGGACAGCCCAAGTCTGTCTCATAGTCCTGACCTAAAAAGCCATGTTCACTTTGCTGGAGTACATCTTCTAGTAGTTCCCAACAAAAAAGGCATATGGGAAATTATATTTGAGTCTTTGCATGTCCAAAACGTCTTTTTTTTTTTTTTTTTTTTTTTTGAGATGGAGTCTCCTTCTGTCACCCAGGATGCAGTGCAGTGGCACGATCTTGGCTCACTGCAACCTCCTTCTCCTGGGTTCAGGCAGTTCTCCTGCCTCAGCCTCCCCCAATAGCTGGGACTAAAGGTGCGTGCCACCATGTCCAGCTAATTTTTTTTTTTTTTTTTTTTTTTTTTTTTAGCAGAGATGAGGTTTCACCATGTTTGCCAGGCTAGTCTCAAACTCTTGACCTCAGGTGATCCACCCACCTCGGCCTCCCAAAATGCTGGGATTACAGGTGTGAGCCGCCACCATGCCCGGCCCTTTGTTCTATTTTTTAAAAATTATTTAAGAGATGAGAACTTGCTGTGTTGCCCAGGCTGGTCTGCAACTCCTGAACTCAAGTGATCCTCTGGCCTTGGCCTCCCAAAGTGCTGGGATTACAGATATGAAAAAATGTCTTTGTTCTTGATTAATATTTGGCAAATGTTTTGCTGGGAATAAAATTCTAAGTTAAAAGTCAATATTCTACAGAATTTTGGAAAATTTTTCCTGCGTCCTACTTTTGCTGTTGAGAAGTCTCATGCTATTCTGATTCCTATGGCTTTGTGGGTCACTGTTTTTCCCCCTGTGAGAACTTTTAGGATATTGTCTTCATTCTTTTTTTTTTTTCTTTTTTTTTTTTTTTTTTTGAGACGGAGTCTCGCTCTGTCGCCCAGGCTGGAGTGCAGTGGCGGGATCTCAGCTCACTGCAAGCTCCACCTCCCAGGTTCATGCCATTCTCCTGCCTCAGCCTCCCAAGTAGCTGGGACTACAGGCGCCCGCCACCACTCCCGGCTAGTTTTTTGTATTTTTTAGTAGAGACGGGGTTTCACCATGTTAGCCAGGATGGTCTCGATCTCCTGACCTCGTGATCTGCCCGTCTCGGCCTCCCAAAGTGCTGGGATTACAGGCTTGAGCCACCGCGCCCGACCTGTCTTCATTCTTAGTATCCTGAAGTTTCCCAATGATATACTTTGGTATGAGTCCTTTTCTTAATATGCGTCACTGAGGTTGGGAGTGCTCTCAGTCCAGAGGGCAGAGTCCTCCAATTCTGAGATTTTTGCTTGTATTATTTCTTTGAAAATTCCCTTCATTTTCTTTGCTATTTCTGGAACTATGATAGTCAATTGTCAGACCTCCTGGATTGATCCTCTAATGTTCTTATCTTTCTTTATTCACCTCTTGGCATCTGTATATATATTTCTTTTCTTTTTCAAACAACATAAATGTATTTTCTCACAGTTCTGGAGGCTAAACTTCAAGGTCAAGGTGTCAGCAGGGCCATGCTTCCTCTGCGGGGTTCAGGGTAGTCTTCCTTTGTCTCTCCCTAGCTTCGTGCGGTTGCCAACAGTCCACGGCTGTCCTTGGCTTGTAGATGCCTCACTCCAATCTCTGCCTCTGTCATCACCTAGCCTTCTTCATGTCTGTCTGCATCTATTCTTCTAAAAACAGCAGTCATATTGGATAAAGGCCCACGCTAATGTCTTCATTGAACTTGATTACATCTACAAAGACTATTTCCAAAAAAGGTGTTATTCATGGGTATTGGGGTTTACAACCTTAACATGTCTTTTGGGGAATATAATTAAACCTATAACCTCTTTCTTCTTTTTTTCTTTTTTCTTTTTTTTTTTGAGATGGAGTCTTGCTCTGTCGCCCAGGCTGGAGTGCAGTGGTGCGATCTCGGCTTACTGCAACCTCCGCTTCCCGGGTTCATGCCATTCTCCTGCCTCAGTTTCCTGAGTAGCTGGGACTACAGATGCCTGCTACCAGGCCCGGCTAATTTTTTTGTATTTTTAGTAGAGACAGGGTTTCACTGTGTTAGCCAGGATGGTCTCGATCTCCTGACCTTGTGATCCACCCATCTCGGTCTCCCAAAGTGCCAGGATTACAGGCGTGAGCCATGGTGCCCAGCCCTCCCTTTTTTTTTTTTTGAGACAGAGTTGCTCTGTCACCCAGGCTGGAGTGCAATGGCGCAATCTTGGCTCACTGCAACCTCTGCCTCCCAGGTTCAAATGATTCTCCTGCCTCAGCCTCCTGAGTAGCTGGGACTACAGACATGCACCACCACACCCGCCTAATCTTTGCATTTTTAGTAGAGACAGGGTTTCACCATGTTGACCAGGCTAGTTTCAAACTCCTGACCTCAGGTGATCCACCCACCTCAACCTCCCAAAGTCCTGGAATTACAGGCATGAGCCACCGCGCCTGGCTAAAATTTCTTTGTAGAGACAGGGTCTTGCTGTGTTGGCATTTTCTACATATAGAATCATGCTGTCTGTAGATAGAGATAGTTTTGCTTCTTCACTTCCAATTTGGATGCCTTTTATTTCTTGCCTAATTATCTGTCTAGAGCTTCTGATACAAAGTGGAATACTAGCAGTGAAAGGATGCATTTTGTCCTGTCCCTGGTCTTAGGGAAAGGCTTTCAGTCTTTAACCATTGAGTGTGCTGTTATCTGTGGGTTTGTCATAAATGTCCATAATCATATTAGAGTAATTCCATTCTATTCCCATTTTTTCTGAGTGTTTATTATCATGAAATGCTGTTGGTTCTTGTCAAATGCTTTCTCTACATCATTTGAGATAATTATGTGGGGTTTTCTCTTCATTCCTTTATTGTGCTCTATACCCTGATCCATTTGTGTTTCACTGAGGGGAACCACCCTCAGATTCCTGGGGTAAATCCCATTGGTCCTGGTGTATAATCCTTTTAATAGTCTGTTGGAGTCAGTTTGCTAGTATTTGTTGAAGATCTCTGCATTTGTATTCTTAAGGAATAGTGGTCTATAATTTTCTTTTCTTGTCATTTCTTTTTCTAGCTCTGGTATCAGCATGATGCCGGCCCCGTAAAATGAGCTATGAAAAACTATTTGCTCTTCTATTTTTTGGAAGGGCTTGAGAAGAATTGGTGTTAATTCTTCCTTAACGGTTTGGTAGAATTCACAAATGAAGCCCTGTAGTCTTTCACTTTTCTTTGTTCAAAGGGAGATTTTTGATTATTGATTCAATTGCTTTATTTGTTATAAGTCTATGCAGAATTTTTATTTTTTTCTTGAGTCAGTTTTGGTAATTTGTGTATTTCTATGAAGTTTTCCATTTCATACAGGCTATGTAATTTATTGGCATTTGTATTCTCTTACAAGCTTTATTTCTGTAAGGTCGGTAATCATGTTCCCATTTTCATCTATGTGTGTCCTTTTCTTGGTAGTCATTCAAACTCAGTTTGTTAATTTTATTGATAACTAACATTTTGTTTCTTTCAACTGACCTTCTATTTTTTCTATTCTCTATTTCATGTCCTCTGCTCTAATCTTAATCTCCTTCCTTCTGCCAGCTTCAGAGTTAGTTTGTGCTTCTTTTGCTAAGTCCACAAGTCATAAAGTGAAGTTATTGATTTGAGATGTTTCTTCTTTTTAAAACATAGGCATTTATAGCTATAAATTTCTCTCTTAGCACTGCTTTTGCTTTACTCCATAAGTTTTATTGTGTTATGTTTTTGTTTTTATTTCAAAATATTTTTTAGTATGTCTTATGATTTCTCCTTCAAGTTGTAGCATGTTCTTTCCAAATAAAGACAGTGAACCTAAATAGAAGTATAGGCTGGGCACGGTGGCTCACGCCTGTAATTCCAGCAGGTTGGGAGGACAAGGTGGGCGGATCACAAGGTCAGGAGATCAAGACCATCTTGGCCAACATAGTGAAACCCCGTCTCTACTAAAAAAAAAAGAAAAAATACAAAAAAAAAAAAATTAGCTGGGCATGGTGGTACATGCCTATAATCCCAGCTACTTGGGAGGCTGAGGCAGGAGAATCACTTGAACCCAGGAGTCAGAGGTTGCAGTGAGCCAAGATCACGCCACTGCACTCCAGCCTGGTGACAGAGCGATACTCCATCTCAAAAAAAAAAAAAAAGAAAGAAAGAAAAAGAAGAAATGTGATGCTTTCGTGAAATATTAAAGGAAGTCCTTCAGGCTTGTGAGACTAGTCTCCATGCCATAGCTCAGCATATAATATTCTGAAGATTCACATCTGGAGGTGTAAAGCAGTAGGGAACACCGAGTTAGAAAACACAATCCAGGTTTTCAGCGTCACCAGAGGGATGTCACCTCCAATGGGGTAGTACCTGCTTGCTGCCTAGAGGTTTGTGGGGCCCAGCTCAGATCCCATGCAGCAGTGTTCCTGTCAGTACTGGTGAAAGATGAAGGGTGGAGGCACCGGGGATGTGGAAGCCGTGGATGCCAGCTGTCCTACTCGACCACTTTCTCTGGAGGCAGGAGCACGCCCTCAATATTCCATGCACACAAGGATCACCACTGGCCACGCCACTGCTCACATGCAGTCTTTGAAGAAATTACATTTGTAAATTAATTTTCGTTTTTGTTTGTTTGTTTCCCCCACAGGAGGGGAAAGGAGGAGAGGAAAAGAGAAGAGAAGCAGAAGTTGAACATTTCCTTCCACTCACTTCCAAGCCCTGAGGAGCTCCGCAACCTAGAACCAGGAAGCGCCTACAGAATCTGTGATATTTCTGCTATGAGGTGGAGTGGAAGAACAAGAAAATAAGAAAATTGTGGCCAAAGACTGAGAAATAGGAATCACGATTTCACCATAGGGGAAAGATTCCGTTGTAGTTTTTCCTAGGCTGAGTGAAAAGCAGGAGTAGAGAGTTGGTGCTTGGGTCACTACATGTTTTCATACATTTACTCTTTCACTCAGTATTTTATTAAATGCATGTTGGTAAGTACGTTACAAATATGACCTCATACAAAGGTTAAACTTTCGTACCAGCCATATGAAGTAGGGATTATGCACTGCATTTTACACAGCAGCAAGCCCAGGTTTAGAAAGGTTTCTGAAGTTCTCTGCTGTAGACACTGGGTAATTAACACTAGATAAGACACAGTCCCTGTTCTCAAGGGAGTCACCATCTGGTAGAGGGAAGACAGACGTATCAACACATTAAATGCTCTAAGTATTGGACAGAGGAAAATGAAGGCAGAAGCCTGGGAGTCACACAGAGACACTTTACAGATGTCATGTCCATGGGCCGAGTTTAGAAAAGACAAGATGTTTGCCAGGCGGAAGGAGGGCATATTGGAAAGAGGCCGACAAGCCCAGTGGTTAGAGGAGCAGGGGGCAAAGGCTCAGAGGCAGCATAATAGAAGCGCCTATCAAATTATCAAATTAATAGTTCTACAAAGCTTGTTACAAAAAAATGCACTCCTCTAGGCCGCTTTTCCTTCTCCCCCACAACACTTTCCTCTATTTTTTTTTTTACTTTCCTCTTTTTTAACTGATCATTTTGGTATTTTTTCTCTACTGTATATCTAAATACACTGCTGCAGCTTCCTCTTTTTTGTTTGTGGTGTGTGTGTGTGTTTGAGACGGCGTCTCACTCTATTGCACAGGCTGGAGTGCAGTGGTGTGATCTTGGCTCACTACAACCTCCACCTCCTGGGTTCAAGTGATTCTCCTGCCTCAGCCTCCCAAGTAGCTGGGATTACAGGCACCTGCCACCATGCCTGGCTAATTTTTATATTTTTAATAGAGATGGGGTTTTGCCATGTTGACCAGGCTGGTCTTGAACTCCTGACCTCAGGTGATCCACCTGCCTCGGCCTCCCAAAGTGCCTGGATTACAGACATGAGCCACTGCGCCCCACCCAGCTTCCTCTTGATTTTTCCATGTTAGGCATTATCTATTGACTTCTCAGTAGGAAAGATGAGGGCCAGGCTCTCTCTCACACATGCACACACTTCCCATCTCCCATCCTCCCAATGGGTTTATATTGTAATTTTGGTTGGATCACTAAGCAGCATAATGATACCATAACATAATTGCCAGCTGAGCCATAAAGTGTACTATAGTTATTTTTTCTTTCTTTTTTTTTTTTTTTTTTTTTTTTTTTTTTTGAGACGGAGTCTAGCTCTGTCGCCCAGGCTGGAGTGCAGTGGCGCAATCTCGGCTCACTGCAAGCTCCGCCTCCCAGGTTCACGCCATTCTCCTGCCTCAGCCTCCCAAGTAGCTGGGACTACAGGCGCCCGCCACCGCGCCCGGCTAATTTTTTCTATTTTTTGTAGAGACAGGGTTTCACCATGGTCTCGATCTCCTGACCTTGTGATCCGCCCGCCTCGGCCTCCCAAAGTGCTGGGATTACAGGCGTGAGCCACCGCGCCCGGCCTATTTTTTCTTTCTTGTAAAACTTTTGATATCCCTGGAACTGAGTCTATTTATTTATCTTAATTTGCCTGTTCTCTTGCTTGTTTTTTTTTTTTTCTTATGTATTTACCACAGTGCATCTCCAAATTATCCATTGGTTGTATAAATCTCCCAGTTCATGCAGACACTTGACACAGTCTGTCAATTTCACCTTCATTTCTCAGCCTTCTCACCTGCTTCACCTGAGTGAATTTCTAAACTGTTCACATAATCCTGGGGATTCCCTTTTTCATTCTCTTGATCATAACTGGTTTTTTAATCTGTTTCTGTTGGTGTCTTTATGGTTCATCCACAGAGAGGCAGAGATCACTAAGATGTCAAAAGCAACACAGAAAAAGGAGGTATTCATCCTTAATGTCTCAAAGGAGGTATTCATCCTTAATGTCTCACCTTCCAGCTCATTTGAGTGAATCTTTGTCCAAGAATTGAGAGAAACTTTATAGGTAAAGCATGCACATGTTGTCTGATTTAATCTAAAATAGAAACAAGAAAACAAAAAAATAATACTGCAACTAGGGACACATTTAGTCAGTCCCAGTTCATGGGACAAGGAATATTAAAGTTCACTCCTACCATGGCCAAAGTCAGGATTTAAATGTAAATTAATTTTTTAATTTAAAAAATTTAAATTAGGCCAGGCACGGTGGCTCACACCTGTAATCCCAGCACTGTGGGAGGCTAAGGTGGGCAGATCACGAGGTCAGGAGTTCGAGACCAGCCTAGCCAACATGGTGAAACCCTGTCTGTACTAAAAATACAAAAATTAGCTGGGCGTTGTGGCAGGCGCCTGTAATCGAGAGGCTGAGGCAGGAGAATTGTTTGAACCCGGGTGGCAGAGGTTGCAGTGAGCCAAGACTGTGCCATTGCTCTCTAGCCTGGGCAATAAGAGTGAAACTCCATCTCAAAAAAAAATTTTTTTAATTAATTTTAACTAACTTAAAATTAATTTTTTCAGAGGCAGAATCTCAGTCTGTTGTCCAGGCTGGAATGTAGTGGCACAGTCATAGCTCACTGCAACCTCAAATTCCTGGGCTGAAGCGATCCTCCCACTGCAGCCTCCCAAGTAGCTAGGACTACAGGTATGCCACCATATCTGGCTAATTTTTTAAGAAATTTTTTGTACAGATGGGATCTCACTGTGTTGCCCGGGCTGGTCTCAAACTCCTGGCTTCAAGTAATCCTCCTGTCTCGTCCTTCCAAAGCACTGGGATTATAAGTGTGCCACCGCACCTGGGCTTATTATTATTATTGTATAGCATAATAATATAATAGTAATCATAGGCGATGTCATTTATTGAGTACTTACTATGTGCTGAATGTTCTGCTAAGCCTGGTTTAGACATTATCTCAGTTAACCTTCCTGGTGTCCCCGCAAGATGGATATTGTTACCTCCATTTTCTCCTAGGAAGAAACTGGGGCTTGGTGGGGATGATTAGGTATTTGCTAGATGTCTATTCTGTACCATCCCTGCACCAGGCCCTGTGAATACGGAGATAAATACACAGTCCCTGACCTTATGGGGCTCACAATCTGGAAGAAAGAGAAGGATGTGTAAACCAGTAAATGCATTAATGCTCTGATAGAGATCTGCATGGAATCTGAGAAAAACCAAGACAGGTGAAGCCAGTGTGCCAGCAGCCCTTTGGGACAGAAGATATTTCACTGAGGGGCACAGGCACAGGGGTTGGTTTGCCAAAGGACCAGCAGCTGGGCTGAGGGGCTTAGGTTTTATCATTTGAGCTTCAAGGCACAGGGCAGTGACCTGGTCTGTGCTAGAACAGTTCACCTGTCACAGCCAAGAGGAAAGAAATGGTGCAGATGGCTGTTGGCCCAAACCAAGCAGCAGATAAGCAGATCTTGGGACATATTGCTCATCCCTCAGATACACATCTTCACTTGAATCCTGAGTAGAACTCTAGGTGACCCCCTTGGAGGCTATTACCCATGTAAAAGGGGATGAAGGAAAGGTAAGAGGGAAGGAGCTCAGGCTTTGGCATGAGAAAATTTGGGCCTTTGAATCCCTGCCCTGCTTCACCATATGGATGTGTGACTCAGCATAGTAGCTTTGCAACTTGACCTTTCTGAACATGCTTTCTTGACTGCAGAAGGGGAACGCCTATCTAGGAGGGTTGTTGTGAGGATTAGATGAGATAATTTATGCAAAGTTCTTGGCACAGTACTTTTCATTTTGTAATTGCCACAAGCTGTTATTGTTATTGTTGTTATAAAGTGTGCTCTTCTTGGCCGGGTGCGGTAGCTCACGCCTGTAATCCCAGCACTTTGGGAGGCTGAGGCAGGTGGATCACCTGAGGTCAAGAGTTCAAGACCAGCCTGGCCAACATGGCGAAACTCCATCTCTACTAAAAATACAAAAAAATTAGCCAGACGTGGTGGCGGGTGCCTGTAATCCCAGCTACTCGGGAGGCTGAGGCAGGAGAATCGCTTGAACCTGGGAGGTGGAGGATGCAGTGAGCTGAGATTGTACCGTCACACTCTAGCCTGGGTAACAAGAGTGAAACTCTGTCTCAAAAAAAAAAAAAGTGTAGTTTTCTGAAACCAGAACATGTTGAACACCTGCCAAGTACAAGGCACCATGTGGGACAGATAAGCAGAGCACTCTCTTGCCTTCCCTTTACTACCCCAGTCATCGTCATCTCTTCATTTGCAGTTTCTCTAGGAACCACACTTTCCTATTTCTGGACCTTTTGTCTGTTGCTGCTTCTGCACCTGAAAATGCCTTCTCCTCCCTCCTCTTTGTTAACTGCCAACATCACTAATTCCTGCTCTTCCTCCAGGACCCTGCTTAAATGTCCCCTCCTCTTGGGAGCCTTCCCTAATATACCAGGAGCAAGGTAGACACAAGTGCTCCACTGCGTTATGCTCCAACAGCATTCTGTGCCATCCCATTATGGCAGCAGTTACCATAGTAGATTGTAATGGCCTGTTTACCTATCCGCTACTACCATTAGCCCCCATACAGCAAGAAGGTCTCCTTGTTTTCTAAGCCCAGGGCAAACTGCATTTCTGTCTCTCAGGACCATTTGTTGCACAATCCAAGATCATCCCTGCAGGGACCCTTTCCAGAAATTACTGAGGACTCAGAACTGTAGGCCTCTCAGGATGTTAAAGATGAAAAAACCTGTCTCTGCTCTTTGTAAATATTAGAACGGAAAAATATGGGAAAGAATTATTTGCCCTTTATAAGGGAAGAGGGTAGAGCATCAAAGGTAACTAACATTTAAAAAGCATTTGCTGTAATGTGGGACAAAGCAAATGGGTAATTGTATGATATTCTAATTCTATCATCCTCAGTGTTGCTGAAAATCCATATTCTCAGCATGGAAGAAAATAAATTCAAATGTTAAACTAGAAGAGATGAAGTTAAAATCCTATAGTCCTGATTTTGAATTACTTATGAATTGATGATGAAATGTATGTTTTAGAACACACAATTGCCTGAAGAACAGGAGGGATAGCTAGAGAGGGGATAGGAGGGAAGCTGGAAGGGGTTAGAAAGAGGCCCAAAGAAACTTTTGGGGGTGGCAGATATGTCTACTATCTTGATTGTGGTGAAAAGCTCATGGGTGTATACACACCTAAACACACTTTAAATGTGTGCAGTTTCTCATATGTCAATTATACTTCAATAAAGCTTTGTTAAAAAACCAACAGGCCAGGCATGGTGGCTCATACCTGTAATCCCAGCACTTTGGGAGGCTAAGGCAAGAGGATTGCTTGAGGCCAGGAGTTTGAGACCAAACAGGGCATGAGACCTTGCCTCTGCAAAAAATAAAAAATTCATCGGATGTGGTAGTGCACACCTATAGTCCCAGCTACTAGGGAGACTGAGGTGGGAGGATCGCTTGAGCCTGGGAGCTCAAGGCTGCCATGAGCTATGATTGTGCTACTGGACTCAGCCTGGGTGACAGAACAAGACCATGTATGGGAAGAAAAAAAAAAAAAAAAAAACAAACCTGGGCCAGGTGCAGTGGCTCACACCTGTAATTCCAGCACTTTGGGAGGCCAAGGCAAGGTGGGTGGAATGCCTGAGACCAGGAGTTTGAGACCAGCCTGGCCAACATGGCGAAATCCTGTCTACCCAAAATACAAAAATTAGCCAGGCGTGGTGGTGCGCACCTGGAATGCTAGCTATTCGGGAGGCTGAGACACGAGAATCACTTGAACTTGGGAGGCGGAGGTTACAGTGAGCTGAGATCGCACCACTGCACTCCAGCCTAGGTGACGGAGTGAGACTGTCTCAAAAGAAAACAAAAAAGGAAAGGAAAGGGGAAAGGAAGAAACTAATTGGATGCTAGGGAACCACCTCATTATTTTGAAAACTGGTAAGTAAATTTAATAAGCATTTATCTTACCATTCCCATATGAACTGTATTACCAGGTAACCAAATAGTAGAGGAAGAGAAGCTTGTCTTTAGAAACAATCCACCTAATAAATTCAGAAATAATGATAGACTTAAATTATCACCATTTTGCAACCCCCAATGAATTAATGGATCTAGGTTGATCGTCCATGGCTGCTTACATCACAAAAGACAAACAGCTATTAAATGCCTTCTGATGTTAGACCATAAGACCACCTATCAAATAGTCTTACAAATAAGTAAACCTGAATGTGATCTGAACTCTAGACCCAACTACCGTAACAGGAAATACAGAGGATGGGGACAGCATGGTAAATGGCAAATGACACCTAGGGGATACAATCAGCAAAATCCAGGCTATGGAAAACTCCAGGGCAAATGGCTTCATCTTTTTCAACAAATAAGTTTCAAGGGAAAAAGAGAGAGGAAATATATAGATTAAAAGAGACTTAAAAGAAGACATCAGTTGCCAAGCATGATGGCCCATGCCTGTAATCCCAGCACTTTGGGAGGCCAAGGTGGAAGAACTCCTAGAGCCCAGGAGGTGAGACCAACCTGGGTAACACAGTGGGACCTCGTCTCTACAAAAATAACAAGTAAAAAGTAGCGGGGCAAGGTGGCATACGCCTGTAGTCCTAGCTACTTGGGAGGCTGAGGTGGGAGAATTGCCTGAGCCTAGGAGTTGGAGGGTTCAGTGAGCTATGATCATGCCACTACACACTCCAGCCTAGGTGACAGAATGAGACCACATCTCCAAAAAAGAAGAAGAAGAAGACATCAATCAATTGCAACATGTGGACATTGTTTGGATCCCATTGAAACAAACTTACAATGTGGCATTTGAGCCTGGCACGGTGGCTCACACCTGTAATCCCAGCACTTTGGGAGGCCGAGGTGGGCGGATCATGAGGTCAGGAGATCGGGACTATCCTGGCTAATCCAGTGAAACCCCGTCTCTACTTAAAAAAAAAAAAAAAAAAAAAAAAATTAGCTGGGCATGGTGGCAGGCACCTGTAGTCCCAGATACTCGGGAGGCTGAGGCAGGAGTATGGCGTGAACCTGGGAGGCGGAGCTTGCAGTGAGCCGAGATTGCACCACTGCACTCCAGCCTGGGCGACACAGCGAGACTCCGTCTCAAAACAAAACAAATAAAATAAAATAAAATGTGGCATTTATGAGACAAATGGATATTTGAATCCTAAATATTTTATATATAAAATTATTTTTAGGTGTGATAATGGCATTATGGTTATATTTTTTAACGAGTTGTTACATTTCAGAGATATATACTGAAATATTCACAGATGGAATTATAAGATTGATGGAATTTGTACTCAGATAATATGGGAGAGAGAAAGTGGATGGAGGTATAGGTGAAACAAGATTGACCATATGTTGAAAATTGTTGAAGATGGGTGATGGGAATATTATACTGTTTTACTTTTGTATATATTTGATATTATCCATAATTTTTAAAATTAAAAGCATTTACCATGGACACTTCTAAGCTTATTTTACACACTGTTTTATTCTCATCTCACTAAAGCTCTGTGAATGAGGTACATTTTACCCCATTTTCAAATTGAGGGTCTTCTTGTTTAAAGCACCATTACTCCTGGCTTGGGACTTCTGTTATACAATATTCTCCTAGTATTCTCTTTGCCCTCTCTCTTGCCCCTCCAATTAATTCTCCACACAGGAGCCCACATACTTCATATGTATTAACCCATTTAATTCTCACAACTCAGTGTCAATACTATTCTTGGTTTTCAGATGACGAAACTAAGGCACAGAGAGGTTAGATAATATTCCCAAGACCACACAGCTAGTGAATGGCTGAAGTGTGCTGTACATCTGGCTTAATTGCTGCTCCTATGTGTACTTATGACAGGAAAATAAAGTCAAGATATGAATATACAGACCTGCCATATAGTGGTTTAGCATGTCGGTTAAGAGCATGGACACTGGTGCCAGACTGTGAGCCTCAGGCAAGTTACTTAACCTCCTGGCGCCCCAGTTCCATCATGTAAATAGGGGTGATAATTGTTACTGCCTCATGGTATCTGTGTGAGGAGTGGATGCATGAATCTGTGGGAGGCACTTAGAACAGTGCCTGACACATGGTAAGTGCAGCATTTGTTGGCTATCGTGATCATTATTGGGTGTTCAACAAATACTCGTTCCTTTTGGCCTCTCTTCTTTAATTTTGAAATAAAAATTCTCCAGCAGAACCACTTGCAGTTCCCCAAATAAGCCTCTGTGTTCCTTCTACCTTCCCCGCCCTGCCCAATGGACAAATCCTCTCTGATCCAGCCCCAAACCAAAGGCCACCATCCCTGCAATCCCAGAGGGAGCTCTACTTGGTTCCCAGCTGCATGTCTAATCCCTCTTATCCTGCCTTGTGTGGTGATTATCTGTTTCTGCATTGTCTTCTCTACTAGACTCATGGCTCCTTGAGGGCAGGTACCTGTCCTTATATCCATCAGACGTGGAACTGAGCAGTGTTGAATAATGCTGATAAAATAAACTGTCATAGCAAGCCTCTCTTGGACAGCTATGTGCTGAAGTTAAAAAGTTTTTCAAATTTGGATGGAAAAACTGAGAAAGCCCAAAATGACTATTATATATACATGTATGTATGTGCATACATACATACAGTCATGTGCCACGTAACAATGTTTCAGTCAACAGCTGATTTCAGTCAACAGCTGACTGAATATATGACGGTGGTCCCATAAGATTATAATGGAGCTAAAAAATTCCTATCACCTAGCAACTCTTAGCCTTCATAATGTCGTAGCATAACGCATTACTCACGTGTTTGTGGTGATGTTGGTGTGAACAAACGTACTGTGTTGCCTGCCAATCATATAAAATATAGTACACAATACGGATGTAATGGTAATAAATGACTATGTTACTGGTTTATATTTTATTTATTTAATTATTTAATTTTCAGTGTTCTTTGGGTATGGTTTATGTATTTACTATCTTACAGTTTTTATCATTATTTTAGAGTGTACTCCCACTTATTTAAAAAAAATGTTAACTGTAAAACAGCCTCAGGTAGGTCCTTCAGGAGGTATTACAGAAGAAGGCATTGTTATCATAGGTGATGACAGCTGCATGCATGTGATTACCCTAGAGACATTCCAGTGGGACAAAGATGTGGAGGTGGAAGACAGTGATATTAATGATCCTGACCCTGTGTAGGCCTAGGCTACTGTGTGTGTTTGTGTCTTCATCTTTAACCAAATAAATTTTAGGTTAAAAAAAAAAAATTGGCTGGGCACGGTGGCTCATGTCTATAATCTCAGCACTTTGGAAGGCCGAGGCAGGTGGATCACTTGAGGTCAGAAGTTCAAGACCAGCCTGGCCAACATGGTGAAACTCTGTCTCTACTAAAAATACAAAAATCGGCCGGGCGTGGTAGCACACACCTGTAATCCCAGCTACTCGGGAGGCTAAAGCAGGAGAATTGCATGAAGTTGGGAGGCAGAGTTTGCAGTGAGCTGAGATAGTGCCACTGCACTCCAGCCTGGGTGACAAAGCAAGGCTCCATCTCAAAAAAAAAAAAAAAAAAAAAAAAAAAGCCAGGCATGGTGACTCATGCCTGTAATCCCAGCACTTTGGGAGGCTGAGGTGTGTGGATCACAAGGTCAGGAGATTGAGACCATCCTGGCTAACACGGTGAAACCCCGTCTCTACCGAAAATGCAAAAATTAGCTGGGCATGGTGGCACACGCCTGTAATTCCAACTACTCAGGAGGCTGAAGCAGGAGAATCACTTGAACCCAGGAGGCGGAGGTTGCAGTGAGCCAAGATGGCGCCATTGCACTCCAGCTTGGGCAAGAAGAGCGAAACTCCGTCTCAAAAAAAAAAAAGAAAAGAAAAAAAAAGAAGCATTTTTAAAATAGAAAAAACTCATAAGGATATAAAGAAAGAAAATATTGTTGTGTAGTTATACAATGTGTTTGTGTTTTAAGCTACTCCAAAAGAGTTTAAAAGTTTAAAAGAATTAAAGTTTATAAAATAAAAAAGTTACAATAAGCTAAAGTTAATTTATTATTAAAGAAAAATATTTTTGTATAAATTTAGTGTAGCCTAAATGTACAGTGCTTATAAAGTCTACAGTAGTGTATAGTAATGTCCTAGGTCTTCACACTCACTCACTGACTCACCCAGAGCAATTTCCAGCTCCATTTATTATAAATGCCCATTTATTATAAGCTCCATTTATTGTAAGTGCCCTATGTAGTTGTACTGTTTTTTTATCTTTTTTTTTTTTTTTTTTTTTTTTTTTTTTTTTGAGACAGAGTCTTGCTCTGTCACCCAGGCTGGAGTGCTGTGGCCGGATCTCAGCTCACTGCAAGCTCCGCCTCCCGGGTTTACGCCATTCTCCTGCCTCAGCCTCCCGAGTAGCTGGGACTACAGGCGCCCGCCACCTCGCCCGGCTAGTTTTTTGTATTTTTTTAGTAGAGACGGGGTTTCACCGTGTGAGCCAGGATGGTCTCGATCTCCTGACATTGTGATCCACCCGTCTCAGCCTCCCAAAGTGCTGGGATTACAGGCTTGAGCCACCGCTCCCGGCCTTTTTTTATCTTTTATACTATATTTTTACTGTACCTTGTGTATGTTTAGATATGTTCAGATACACAAATATTTACCATAGTGTGATAGTTGCCTACATTATTCAGTACAGCAACATGCTGTACAGGCTTATAGCCTAGGAGCAATAGGCTATCCCATGTAGCCTAGGCCTGTAGTCAGGTATAGCACAGAGTATACTAGGTCTGTGTAAGTACACTCTATACTGTTCACACAATGACCAAGTTGCCCAGTAATGCATTTCTCAGAGTATATCCCCATTGTTAAGTGACACGTGACTGTGTGTATATATATACGTGTGTAAATATATATACACACATAATATACAGTATTTAATATGTAAAACATTTATATTTAACTTTTATGTGTATATATAACCCATAAAATATGTATAAAACACATACATGTTTATATTTATGTATATATAAAATCCTTTTGGGCTTTGTCATTTGTTGTCTATCTCATACATGTATGTTATATATCAATATATTAAAAGTTTATATAAATGGTCATTTATAAAAGAAGTTTAAGCTAAACCAGAAATTCATTTGTGCCTAGATATTTGTACTTCTTTAAATCTTGTTCCAAGTAATGTGTTCCTTTAAAGCCTATATGTAAATGAAAATATTTACTATTTAATTTCTTTCTTTTTTTTTGAGATGGAGTCTCGCTCTGTCGCCAATCTGGAGTGCAGTGGTGCGATCTTCACTCACTGCAACCTCCCCCTCACGGGTTCAAGCGATTCTCCTGCCTCAGCCTCCTGAGTAGCTGGGACTGCAAATGCATGCCATTGCACCCAACAATAAGTCAAGTTTTTGCCCTGACATTTCATTTATCTAGAACTTGGATAGATTTTTCTAGAACTCGCATGGAGTCTAATTTTTTCTCAGAACAGTACTCAAGTAGGTGAACAGAAATTGGTAGTATGTGAGCAAAAACAGGACATTTAGCCACCTGGCTGTGGTATATTGGATTATGGTTAAATAAACTATATTTATGAAATCTAAAAGGTGCAAGGGAAGAAAACATGATTAAAAAAAAAAAGGACAGACTAAGACTAAAGTGAGTATCAACTGTTAATCACGACACTTAGGTTAGAATGACCTGTTTATGCCTTTTTCTTCCGTACGTACAACAGAAAGCAAGATAGGTCACCAGCAGCTCTACTGGAGCCACCCATGAAAATTTGGCCAGTGTTCGTGCTCTTGTCATGTCTGCCCAAACCAGCAAGGTCTGATTCAGAAATACGGCCTCAGCCGGGTACGGTGGCTCACGCCTGTAATCCCAGCACTTTGGGAGGCTGAGGCAGGCGGATTACTTGAGGTCGAGAGTTCCAAACCAGCCTGGCTAACATGGCAAAACCCTGTCTCTACTAAAAATACAGAAATTAGCTGGCATGGTGGCAGGCCCCTGTAATCCCAGCTACTCAGGAGGCTGAGGCAGGAGAATCACTTGAACCCAGAAGGCAGAGGTTGCAGTGAGCCGAGATGGCACCACTGCACTCCAGCCTGGGCGAAAGAGCAAGACTCTATCTCAAAAACAAAAGAAAAGAAAAGAAAAGAAAGAAAACGAAAAGAAAAGAAAAAGAAAAAAAAAGATGGCCTTAATGTGTGCTGCCAGTCAGTACACAAAGGATATAGGTTTCATGAAGTTGGACTAAGTGATCTTCCTTGAATAGATTATCCAAGGCATCCACTCAATGAAAGAAAAAAACTCTTTTTACATAAAATAAAAATTTAATTTTTTGGTTTTTCTTTTTTTTTGAGATGGAGTCTCCCTCTGCTGCCAGGCTGGAGTGCAGTGGCACGTTCTCGGCTCACTGCAATCTCTGACTCCCTGGTTCAAGCAATTCTCCTGCCTCAGCCTCCCGAGTAGCTGGGATTACAGGCACGCTCCACCACACCCAGCTAATTTTTGTATTTTTAGTAAAGACGGGGTTTCACCATGTTTGCCAGGATGGTCTCGATCTCCTGACCTCGTGATCCGCCTGCCCTGGCCTCCTAAAGTGCTGGGATTACATGCGTGAGCCACTGCAACTGGCCTAAAAAAATTATTTTTAAAGGAACAACCTGTTTATGGGTCTGCGTCTCCCAAGCACTGTTGCTTTCCACAGCAGAGACTTAGTCACCTTTCTATCTGTGTGCTTAGCACAGTGCACACTATTTTTCCTTTAATGTATTTTTCACAATTCTGCTTATATAGTTCTTTGTATAAAATCTATCTTTCCTACTAGACTGTGAGCTCTGTAACAGCTGTGAAATAACCAACTCTTTCTTTGCCAGGACATGAAAACTAGTACAACCAAATATTTCCATGAGCTTTAAATATTTATCAATAGCTTTAAAATTGTCCTTTCAATCAATGATTATATATCCAGAAATCTACCCTAAGAAAAGGGATCCTCAGCCAGGTGCAGTGGCTCGTGCCTGTAATCCCAGCACTTTGGGAGGCCAATGTGAGAGGACGGCTTGAGCCCAGGAGTTCAAGACCAGCCTTGGCAACATAGTGAGACCCCATCTCTATTTTTTTAAATTATAAATAAATAAAAGTAATCCTAAAAAATAAACTATGCAAAAAGATGCTGACACTAATTAGTAATGTCCAATAATAGGGAAATTGTCAATAATACATTCAATGAAATATTATGCAACCATTTAAAATTATGCTTAAGACATGGAAAAATGCTTACTAGGCAACTGAAAAAGTAGGATTAGAAATTACCTGCTCACACCTGTAATCCCAGCACTTTGGGAGGCGAGGAGGGCAGATCATGAGGTCAGGAGATCGAGACAATCCTGGCCAACATGGTGAAACCCCGTCTTTACTAAAAATACAAAAATTAGCTGGGCATGGTGGCACGGGCCTGTAATCCCAGCTACTCAGGAGGCTGAGGCAGGAGAATCGCTTGAACCAGGGAGTCAGAGGTTGCAGTGAGCTGAGATCATGCCACTGCACTCTAGGCTGGTGACAGAGTGAGATTCAGTCTCAAAAAAAAAAAAAAAAAAAAAGTAGATATTCAAAACTATATACAACTTTTGCCTTTTATTTTGCTAATCATTGCTTCGAATAAAGATGGGAACTTTGGTTTTTGATTTTTTGGTTCATAATCTTACAGATTTTTTTTTTCTTCTTTCTACTTTTCTGGTTTTTTCTGTAAACCTATAGTAAACCCCTTTAGGTTAATGCAAATCCACACACTGCAGAATTAGTATCTTTCAGAATATTCCCTCTGCTGAGGCAAGAAACACAATATTTGAAATGTCTATGTACACTAGAAGTGTAAGAAAAAACAGCATGACAAGATTGATGGAACTAGAATACTGAGGAAAAAAAGAGAAAGTTTGGCAAATGTAAGAGGTGTTTTACTAGTCATTCATTCTCCAAATAAGTATTGAACTCCAGCTAAATGCACTCTCTTAAGTTAGTACTTGTTCCCTCTTATTACCTGACTAATGAATTACTCATGGGTGTCAGCCTCTAATACCATGTTCCCCAGTTACCCACAAACTGAATAAGATGTCCCTCCCATGCGTTCCTATGGCACCCCCTATGCCTTCTTGTAACTGCAGGTGAATAATGTAAGGCCCTAGGTTAAAATTTTAATTGACTCTTTACAAACAGCAGTCATTTTAAGCCTTTATGTAGCCAGGGGAAGGAGCCACTAAGAGATACACGTCTCAGAAATAGACTACAAGTACCTTATTCTTAAAGGCAAATTATTTGAAAATGGAGATAAAGAAATGGAACACTGCTGGACACAATGGCTCATGCCTGTAAACCCAGCACTCTGGGAGGCTGAGACAGGAGGATCACTTGAACCCAGAAGTTTGAGACTAGGGCAACATGGTGAAACCACATCTCTACAAAAAAATACCAAAAAATTAGCTGGATGTGGTGGCTTGTGCCTGTAGTGCCATCTATTTGGGAGGCTGAGGTGGGAGGATCGCTTGAGCCTGGGAGATTGAGGCTGCTGTGAGCCAAGATCTTACCACTGTACTCTAGCCTGGGTGACAGAGGGAGACCCTGACTCAAAAACAAAAAGCAAAACAAAACAAACAAATATGTTTAAGGGGAATTCTACCCAGTGAAATTTGTACGTGATGAGCCTTCATTCTTTAGTTCTCTATTAAAGCATTTCTCAAATTCAAGCTCTTGAAATTTCAAGAATATGTATCAGCAAGCATCACTTTGTAGAAGCCCAACTATATGTGCTGGAATCCTGTGCCTCTATTTGGTTATGAGGTGACTGTCCACGGAGGGGCAGTAAAGTGTAATAGTTTAAAATTCAGGTCTTAACTATAATCCCACTGCCTATTTCTTTATTTCTTAAAATACTATAAAAATGACACAAAATGTTAAAATTGTATAGAGAAATTGTGGACTTCCTGAAGGATTTGAAAAATTAGGCAAGCTATGCTATCCAGTTAATAATTGACACAAAAGCTCTGGTTTGCCATGGTCTATATTGTGGATAGGAAAGTACCATTTTGCCATGCAGAATATATTTTTTAAAAATATAAGCATACTTATCAATTTTTCTTTTCCTTTTTTTTTTTTTTTTTTTTTTTTTGAGACATCTCACTCTGTCTCCCAGGCTAGAGTGCAGTGGCACGATCTTGGCTCACTGCAACCTCTGCCTCCTGGGTTCAAGCAATTCTCCTGCCTTAGCCTCCCAAGTAGCTGGGATTACAGTTGTGTGCTACCATGCCCGGCTAATTTTTGTATTTTTAGTAGAGACAGGGATTCACCATCTTGGCCAGGCTGGCCTCGAACTCCTGACCTCGTGATCCACCTGCCTTGGACTCCCAAAGTGCTGGGATTACAGGCGTGAGCCTCCGCACCCAGCCACTTATCAGACTTTCATGGCTTCTGAGTTTTGTATCATACTTAAAAAGATGTTCCTTATTACAAAGTAATTTTGAATGTCCCATATTTTCTTCTAGTACTTTTATTATTTTATTGTTCAGATTTAATTTTTTGATCTGTCTGGAATTTATTTTGGTATAATGTGTAAAATGTGGTTCCAATTTTATTTTTCTTCCAGATGGTTACCTAGTTGTTCTAACACTATTCACTGAATTCATCATTTCTCCACTGATCTGAAATGCCACCTTCATGATATTCAGAGTTTTTGTATGATATGAAAGACTAATTTTTTTTGGTTCCGACTTTGAGTCGAAAGGTCTTCATGTGCACTTGTTAACTGCCCCAGAGTTTGTTGTTGTTTTAAACATTTTAAAAGTTGTCTCTAACCATCAATATGATACCCAAATAAGATCTTTCTCCTCCCTTCATGAATTTGTCATTACCCAGCTCATTTTAGTTTCTTTAAGTGTACTGCACACAACCTTCAAATATTATGAACATTTCTCTCTCCCAGCTGTCACTACACCAAACTACATATGTTATATTTCCCTAAATCATCTTGCTGTGCTCTTTGCAGCTCTTCTGTAGACTGTTGATGTCTTCACCTAACGAGTTGCTCAAAAGTTCCCATAATTATTTAGGTGATGCCTCAGAGTGAAAGCCTTTCATCACTATCCAGTTCCTTCCCCAAATGGGCATTCATTTCCATATAACAGGGACGGCTATGTTTGGGCGAAAATAACAGATTTGGAAGCACAATGGCAGTTATTTGTTGGATCTTGAAACGATCCACCTGTTGGGGGCGGGGGAGCGTCCTACACAAAAATGCCAACTGCTATTGTGGGAATGTTTTGCTATTTATTCCAGCAAAATGATTCAGACAGAAAAAACAAAAAAGGATCGCCCTGTACTAGGTCTTGAACCCAAAGAACTGTTTGCACAGAGATTCATCCAAGATACATCACAGCCTCCACCTCGGCAGCTGCTCTCTCAAATGTTTCCTGACTCTCCTCAAGTCAGTCTCCGCGTGAGGGGAGGAGGAGGACGCTGCCAGCGATGGCGCTGCTGGCACGAAGGCTGGCCTGCGACTTCTATTTAAAAGCTGAACCAAAATATACTTGGCGTCTGTGGTCTATTTAAAACTTCAAGTTAAGACAGAGAAAAAAATTACTCTCCATCCTGAATGGGCCTTGGGTATCTCAATCACAGACAAGAGTGGCAAATGGTGAGAGTCAGAAAGCGGGAAATTAGGAACGCTGAGGGAGCACGGCCAAACTCTGAAGCCAGGCATGAAAACCTGGAGGCGAAAGAGAAGCCATGGGCAGCGGCGGCGGGGGGAAAGGGGCCCGGATTCGACCTTCTAACCCAAGGCTCCATCTGCTACTCTCGCGACCAAGACTTATCGCCAACGTCAGCCACCTCTGCTCAGCGCCCCTCCCCCGACTCAAGGCGTCCTCCTCAGAACCCTAGTCTCAGGGTCCTCTCCCGGACTTTAGGGAGGTGCACAGATCGAGGGACGCCCCAGCTCAACGGTCTCCTCCCTTCAAGGCCCCGCTCCTCAGGGCGCTCCCTCCACAGCGCCCCTCCCTCACTCCCTCACCTCAGCGCGCCACGCGCCGCAGGCTCCTCTTGGTTTCCTGCCCCTCAGTCCTCGCCCCGCCCCCTCGCCCTGCGCCCTGCCCCGACTCTCCCCTCGCTACGCCCCCTGCAGGCCACGCCCTCTGGTTCCCCCAACTGTGAGCCCGCTCTTCCCCCGCCCCTCCTTCTTCGCCCCGCCCCCATAGCGCCCCTCCCCGCGTCGCCCCCTGTGGGCCCGCCCGCTCCCCGCCCTTCCACCCTCACCCCGCCTCCTCACCCTGCGCCCCGCCCCGGCCCCTTGGTCCTCGCCCCGCCTTCCTCATTTGGCGCCAAACCCTGTGGTCAACTGCGCGCGGGTTTCCAGGCTCCGCGTTCTGGGCCCGAGTTAGAATCCTGTCAGCTGAGGACTGGAAAGGTCGGGCGGGGGCATAGGGGCTTCACCTTGAAAATCTCGGGGAGACTGTGGGTACGAGGGGGGTAAGTGGCATAAACGGACAGCGTGCGAAGACTGAGCGGACGCTCGTTTTGAGAAGACGCGCTTCCCTTTCTAGCTCTTTTTTTAGGGTTCCCGGGCTAGTGACTCTGAGCGTTCCGCTCCGACCCCTGGGGAGGAATTTTAGTGACCTTGAGAGATTTCCAACCTCCTTATTTTCAATCTAATCGGACCTAAGTCTAGGAGAGCCCGCCTCATCCTCCTGACCAGGGAATCCCGTGTCAGGAAAATGTCCGGCGGCCGCACGGGGTCTGCCCAGGCCTCCTGCTGAGGGAGGCGTTGAGGGCGACCCGACCGCGCTGCTGCCCCCACCAGAGAGGGGACAGCTGGGTGGTCTTAAACCGGGGGATTGGGGAGCCCTGCCTTCAAGCCAACCGTTGAGTCCATCGACGGCTCTTTGAGAGATGGGGGACAATCTTTTCATTTCATCACGGGGAGAAGAAATGGATGTTTTTTTCTTCGATGGGGACAGTAAATGTGGAATTGGGGTAGTCATAGCTAGCCATCTGAAGGACAGTGTCCCCGAAGATCCCATCCGAACGGTCTCGGTTGCCTTCCATCCTTTGCGGTTTGAGGTGCTGGGTGGTAGGACCCTGCTCCTGCCTTCGTATTAATAGTTCGTTCCCTTTGTTCTAAGGTCCAACCCCTGACTTTGGTATCAAATGAGGAAATGGAATCGACCAAGAAAAATGATTATTTGTACCGCATTTTATTGTAATAAACACAATCACGCCTTGTGGATTCCTGAGATTTCTCTTTGGGTCTACAATGTTAAAAACTTTAACTGCTTATCAGCCTTACTATAATATTATGATCCACCAATTTTTTTTTTTTTTTTTTTTTTTTGAGACTGAGCCTCTCACTGTTGCCCAGGCTGGAGTGCAGTGGCGCAATCTCGGCTCACCGCAACCTCCGCCTCCCAGGTTCAAGCGATTCTCCTGCCTCAGCCTCCCGAGTAGGTGGGATTACAGGCGCCCACCACCATGCCCGGCTGATTTTTTTTGTATTTTTAGTAGAGACGGGGTTTGGCCAGGCTGGTCTCGAACTCCTGACCTTGTGATCTGCCCTTCTTGGCCTTCCAAAGTGCTGGGATTACAGGCAGTGAGCCGCCGCGCCCGGCCCACCATATTTTTAAATCTTAAAAAAAAATCATGAAACTAGTAAATACTGTGAAAGAAAGTATAGCTAATGTTCTATGAAACAAAAAGGTAGGTGTTACAGGAGTACCCATTCATAATCAGCAGACAGGAAGGCATTCATCATAGATGAGAAAAATAAAATCCATTTATTGAGGACAAAGTTGGAGGTGCCAGGGAGGACACAAGGAAGAATGATATATTGTCAAGGTTCTTAGAGTTTTGTTGTTAAACATAAACAAGAAAGGTTAAAAGCAATAAGCAATTTTAAATAACATTTCAAGGCAGTAATAAAGTCGTGATTAGCTGTGCAATGGAAACCAGATGATAAGTGATCACTATTGGGGAAAGAGAAGAAACTAATCACCCCCCAATTTGCCCCTCAGGCACCTGTGTGCATGTGGGGACACACACAAACACACACACAAGAAATAATGCCACATGCCTCACAGAAAGAAGATAGACTGGCCTAGTCTTTCCAAGTTAAATGCTTCTCTTATTGTCCTTCTAGTCCTTGGTGACTTTGAAATGAAATCAGAGGCCCCTGGACAAAGGACTACTTCTTACATAATATTTCTTTTTTTCCCAGAAGTGTTTATTTTTCTGTTGTTCACCTTTCAACATGAAGGAGGATCAAGTTGTGGTGGAAGAACCAGGATTCCAAGATGAAGAGGTATGACTAGAATGTTGAAAGATACCTAGATATTCGGTCATTCCACAAAAATCAAGTTCCTTCTCTGTTAGCTACTATTTTTAGAAACTGAAAGTAGAAATAACACATAGTTATATATTGCAAATATGCAACAACTTGTTTGGCAAGGATGCTAAGATTAGCTACTTAGCAACTGGTATGAAAGTATTTTAATAACTTAACAGCTGATATGGCCATACTGGTACCTGTATACACTGGTACGGAATAGCAGCCTGGTCCTAGAGGAAGGAGTTTAGGATCTGGAGGGGAAGAGGGTTGAGAAAACATATTTAAAATAGGTCAAATGTTGTTCCAGTCCTTTGGGTAAAGGTTTCAAAATTTTAGGGAGGACATGATGAAGGTAACTGGCTTCCCAGCCCTTTCAATGTTGGTGCTTCTAAGTATGTGTTTGAAAAACAGTATTGATCCTTCCTCAATCTCTAGAGAAGTGGAATTTGAGGCATTTTGGAGTGACTCATAGTATTGAATTACCTCTTTAAAAGATGTGAAATAGCTGGATATGAAGAATCAAAGCTTCATTTTTTTCTGTTTCATCTCCTTTAGGAATCTTTGTTTCAAGATATTGACCTGTTACAAAAACATGGAATTGTAAGTAGTTTTTCAATGCTGTGTTAAATTATCTGATTCAGGATTTCTCAGCATCAACCTTAGGGACATTTGGGCCTGGATAATTCTTTGTTGCAAGGGGCCGTCCTGTACATTGTAGGGTGTTTGCAACATCCTTGGCCTCTACTTACTCACTGCATGCCAGTAGCACCCCTGCAGCTGTGACAATCAAAATGTCTCCAGACATTATCAAGTGTACCCAGAGGACAAAATTAAGTTCTATACGTCAGATGACTGGAATAAATGATGTTGGCAGAAATCCAGCCTTTGTATAATGAACTGGGTGGATTTCTTTTTTTTTTTTTTTTTTGAGACGGAGTCTCCCAGGCTGGAGTGCAGTGGCGCGATCGCCACTCACTGCAAGCTCCGCCTCCCGGGTTCACGCCATTCTCCTGCCTCAGCCTCCCGTGTGGCTGGGACTACAGGCGCCCGCCACCGCGCCCGGCTAATTTTTGTATTTTTTTTTATTAGAGACGGGGTTTCACCATGTTAGTCAGGATGGTCTCGATCTCCTGACCTCGTGATCCACCCATCTCGGCCTCCCAAAGTGCTGGGATTACAGGCGTGAGCCACCGCGCCGGGCCGAACTGGGTGGATTTCAACAGCAATCAGTTGATAGAACTGTGCTGACATTATCTGTTGTAGCCCTAACATTTAATCTCTTTCAGTGGTTTTAGAAAATAGAAGCAAGAGAAAATCCTGGTCCTTTGGTGATGTAGTTATTTGCATTCTCCAGGGGCAGAAGAAAAAAAAAAAGTCTTTAAAAATTTAAAAGAACATGTTGGTAATGAAGTTCTGTAGAAGGAAGGAGCTGAACTGAGGGGGTGAATGTGTGATAAATTTGTTAGCTTTTCCACCAACAGACTTTTCTTTTGAATTCCTTGTTACATTGCCATGGTCTCACTAACATTCGTGGGAAATCAGGGCGCAGTCAGAACATTTGGCAGCCTGCTGAGTATGTTCTACTCAGATATTTCCAGAACATTTGGCTACATGGTGGGAGGGTTCCACCTGGCAGCTTGTATAAAATTGGCATCATGGTGGAAGGAGATGGACACAGAAACACATGACATAGTATGGGAGCCTTTCAGGCTGGCATCTTAGCAATCTGCTGTGCCCATTCTTTAATTTACAGAACGTGGCTGACATTAAGAAACTGAAATCAGTAGGAATCTGTACCATCAAAGGTATACAGATGACAACAAGAAGAGCTCTATGCAATGTCAAAGGACTCTCAGAAGCCAAAGTAGACAAGATTAAAGAGGCAGCGAACAAACTAATTGTAAGCAAAATCCATTCTTTGTTGTTTTAGCTTAGAAGGGCCTTGTGAATCTTTATAGGCTTTCTCATGAAAACTAGAAATTATTGTGGGAACTGAGTTCCTGTAAATCACAATATGTTATACTCCCAATGTTAACTTTTTATCAATTCAGTTTCAAAGCAAGAGCAATTGATTTCTGAAAGATGAAGGTAGGGATTAAGAGACCTTGAACACTAATGAAGGTAATTATTTTTGCCAAAACTTTTTTGTCTCCCTTTATATTACTTTTTCTGGCTGTCTCTGCCTTTCCTTCTCCTTTCCCTTTTTTTTTTTTTTTTTTTTTTTTTTTTTTTTTTTTTTTGAGACAGTCTTGCTCTGTCACCAGGCCTGAGTGCAGTGGCGTGATCTCGGCTCACTGTAACCTCCACCTCTGGGGTTCAAGCGATTCTCCTGCCTCAGCCTCGTGAGTAGCTGGGACTACAGGCACACACTACCACGCCTAGCTAATTTTTGTATTTTTAGTAGAGACGAGGTTTTACCATGTTGGCCAAGATGGTCTCGATCTCCTGACCTTGTGATCTGTCTGCCCCGGCCTCCCAAAGTGCTGGGATTATAGGCATGAGCCACCGTGCTTGGCCCTCATTTTTATTTTTTACCTTCCTCCTCCTCAGTTTTGTCTTGTCTCCTCAAATATCATACCTATGGCTGTTGTGAAGCACTCAGTACCAAAGAAGCTGCTCTCTCCTGGTATAGGAGATTGATATCTAGCCAATTGATAAGAGAGCATTGGGTTAGAAAAAGACCAACGGTGGTTGGGTCTATATATATATGTGCAGTTGAGATAGATATGAATGTGCTCACTGAAGCAGCTGAGCTAAGCTAACCCATACTGATATAGGGCAGGTGAGCCCCCAAATTGGGGCTTAACCTGGGAGGGTTCTTGGCTTTGCCCAAAGGTGAGCCAGTGGTGTTGGACAGTAACTTTTGTTGAAGTAGCCCAGTACAGCACAGCAGAGATACTGCTCCTTGCAGAGCAGGGCTACCCCATAGGCAGTGTGCCCAGAAGTAGCAGCTCAGAGGCAGTTTTGCCATTATAGTTATACCCACTTTTAATTACATGCAAATTAAGGGGCAGTCTATGCATAAGTTTCTAGGAAAAGAGTGGTAATTTCTGGGCCATTGGGTCATTGCCATGGAAAGGGGCAGTAACTTCCAGGTGTTGCCATAGCAATGGTAAACTGACATGGCACATTGGTGGGCATGTCTTATGGAAAGCTGCTTCTGCCCTGGACCTTGTTTTAGCTAGTTCTCAATTTGGTCTGGTGTCTGAGCCCCACCTCTGGAGTCAAATCCCACTTCCTACCTTACTACTTTCTAGCAGGGCTCACTGGCTGTGAGGGGCCTTTGCAACTGCCAGGCTACCAGACAAAAACATATATACACCTTTGACTCAAGCTTTTATGTAGAGCTTTTGGAAACCACTAGAGGTACCAGCTCTTGAAATAGGAAAGCAAAGAAAGGTAGTCACTAAGTCTTCCTCCTCATTTAATAGCAGGCCTCTCCATTTCTCTATTGGTATATGAGGGTCTCATTCCCAGCGAGTCTGAGAAGCTCTCTTCACCAACAGCCATTTGGTTTCCTTCTTCAGAGCCAGTCAAGGCAGGAGAGTGATGCAACTGGCAGTGTGATCCTGAACTTGGAGAGGACCCAACCGAACTGAATTACTCTGAACCCAGCTCAGTTGCTCTAGCTTCTGAGTACACTCAGGCAGTGTACCCACAAGTGAATTCCACAACTGCCAGGGTGTTTAAGAAAGCCCTGGAGCAGTACCCAGGGTTTGGGAAACTGCTCTATGACATTAGAGTTGTTTTTTTTTTGGAAATTAAATCTTATTACCAAAGAAAAGAACCTCTCTCCTTCTCAAGCACCCACTACTGCACCAAGAATCTTCTCCTTTTTTAGCTTAAACTATTTATCCTTTTTTATTTTTATTTTTCAAGAGAAGGGATCGGGCCAGGTACAGTGGCTTACGCCTGTAATCCCAGCACTTTGGGAGGCTGAGGCAGGCGGATCATGAGGTCAGGAGTTCAAGACTCACATAGTGGTCAACATAGTGAAACCCTATCTCTACTAAAAATACAAAAATTAGTCGGGAAACATAGTGAAACCCCATCTCTCCTAAAAATACAAAAATTAGCCAGGCATGATGGCAGTTGCCTGTAGTCCCAGCTACTTGGGAGGCTGAGATAGGAGAATTGCTTGAAACCGAGAGGCAGAGGTTGCAGTGAGCCAAGATTGTACCATTACACTCCAGCCTGAGCAACACAGCGAGACTGTCCCAAAAAGAAAAAAAAAGAGAGAGAAAGAGAAGGGTATCTCACTATGTTGCCCAGTCTGGGCTTGAACTCCTGGGTTCAAGTGATCTTCCTGCCTCTGCTTCTGAAGTACATGGGACTACAGGAATATGCCACTGTGCCCAGCTTTATTTATTTATTTATTCATTTTTTCATTTATTTTTGAGACAAGGTCTCACTCTGTCACCCAGGCTGGAGTACAGTTTCTCAATCACAGTTCACTGAGGCCTTGACCTCCCAGGCTCAAGCGATCCTCCCACGTCAGCCTCCTGAGTAGCTGGGACTACAGGCACATGCTACCATGTCCAGCTAATTTTTTAAGATTTTTGTGGAGATGGGATCTTGCTATGTTGCCCAGGCTGGTCTTGAACTGCTGGCATCAAGCAGTTCCCGCCTCAGTGTCTCAGTGCTGGGATTACAGGTGTGAGCCACTGCACCCAGTTGTTTATTCTTAGAGATAGAGAAAGAGATTTAGAGAGAGAGACAGAAAGAGAGAGACGAGAGAAAGGAAGGAAGTTAATTTCATAGTACAGTGGTTCTAAACAATGATGTGTATCAGTATCACCTGGTGTGGCTAATAAAGAAAACAGAAGCCCAGACTTGGCTCACTGAAGTAGGATAGGACCTGGGCTTGGCTGTCCCCATTCTCCTAGTTCTCCAAAGTTTGAGAACCACAGTCATAGTATAAAACAACAAAGAGGGACACCCATTAGACTACATTGGTACCCATTTTCACTAGTCCTCCACTGCATCAGCTATACCTTTTTAATCAGTCAATAAGTAGTATATCTACCGTGTGAAAAATGTTGTCTCAAGAATAATGAAAACTGGAATTTCTGTGCCCCTTGAAACTTCTACAGCTGGAAAAAAATGATTCTGTTGAATGAAAAAAAAAGTGAATTGTTAGTAAAATACCCTCTGCTTTATACCATAATTATATCTCATTTGGCTGGGCATGGTGGCTCATGCCTGTAATCCCAGCACTTTAGGAGGCCGAGGCGGGTGGATCACCTGAGGTCAGGAGTTTGAGACCGTCCTGGCCAACATTGTGAAACCCCATCTCTACTAAAAATACAAAAAATTAGCCGGGCATGGTGGCAAGTGCCTGTAATCCCAGCTACGTGGGAGGCTGAGGCAAGAGAATCACTTGAACCTGGGAGATGGTGGTTGTAGTGAGCTGAGATCGCACCATTGCACTCCAGCCTGGGCAACAAGAGTGAAACTCCGTCTCAAAAAAAAAAAAAAAATATATATATATATATATATGTATGTATGTATAAAATTTAAGGGCGGGTGCAGTGGCTCATGCCTGTAATCCCAGCACTTTGGGAGGCTGAGGCGGGTGGATCACCTGAGGTCAGGAGTTCGAGACCAGCCTGGCCAACATGGTGAAACCCTGGCTCTACTAAAAATATAAAAATTAGCTGGGTGTGATGGCGGGCGCCTGTAATCTCAGCTACTCGGCAGGCTGAGGCAGGAAAATTGCTTGAACCTGGGAGGCAGAGATTGCAGTGATCCAAGACAGTGCCACTGCACTCCAGCCTGGGCAATAGAGCGAGACTCAGTCACCCCCCCCAAAAAAAGAAAAAAAATATATATATATATAAAATTTAATTTTCACAGCTACTCTTTGAAGAAACACTTATATCTGTTTGATCCAAAAGAGGAAGCTGAAGTACAGCAAGATTAAGTAGTTTACTCCATATCATACAACTAATAACTATTAGAGACATGATTTGAACCTAGAAAGGGCAGCTCTAAAGCCTGTGTTCCTAACCATAATCTTGTACTGCCTTCAAGGACAAGTGAACTGCAGCTTATACCAAATGATATCTTAATAATTGAGTATATCATTTTGGGCAACATTTGAAAATAAAACCATCATCTTTAAACCCTTTTTGAACATTTCGTTTTATCTTTCTGTAGGAACCAGGATTCTTGACTGCATTTGAGTATAGTGAAAAGAGGAAAATGGTTTTCCATATCACCACCGGGAGCCAGGAATTTGAGTGTGTATCTTACATTTTTTATAACCACTAAGCATAGTCTTTGGAATACCATGTTTCTTTTCCTCTTTCTGGTTATTTCTACTATAAGTAGTAGAAGTAGCTTCTTCATTTGAAGTTTGGGTGTGTGTGTGTGTGGTTTTTTTTTTTCTAAATGCTATCAAAAAATTCCAGACTGCTTGGAGGAGCAAGATTAAATGTCTTACAAGAAATTCAGATCTAAAATCTAGTTTCTGAATCAGCCAATATTAATCTCAAACCACTTTTAAAAATCAGTTTTTCATTTACTTTCCTTCTCCATTGATGAAGGAGGTTTCATTGCAAATTTTGATTTTACTCAAAAAGCAGTTGTTAGATTAAATATTTCAGAAATAATGCAGAGTTATTTTTGCTCTTCTGCAGGAGAAGTTTTAATATCCCTTTTTATTTACTGTTTTATGATTCCCAAGACATATCATCATCTTCTCAATGCAAGTTTACTAAAATGTGGGGTTTTTTCTCCCTCCCTTACTAGAAAGAATTAGCGTTTCATATGTTATAGCAGTGCCCAAGAGCAATTAGAACAAAAGCAGTATTTCCTCTAAGTATTCATCAAAACCCTGGACTCACAAGATACATTAAGAAAAAAAGGATTTCATAGTCAAATATACCTCCACTTGAATATCTAATTGATAGCTCAGACTTCACAGGTCCAAAAATCAAACTTCTGACCTTTGCCCCAAATCTACTTCTCCCAAAGGCTCCCTCATCTTAGATCTATCTCTTTCCTGATCCTCTGACCTAAAACCTGGGTGTTATTCTTGACATCTTTTTTCTCTCACACACCCTAACTCTAACCCATTAACAAATCATGTCTGTTCTACTTTCAAAATATATTTAGTCAGAACAAACCTCTTTAGTTTCCTCAACAAATAAATTACAAGGAGGAAAAAAGAGATGGAGTCAGGGAGAAGACCTATAGATTAAAGAGATTTAAAAGACATATCACCTGGCCAGGTGCAGTTGGTGACACCTGTAATCCCAGCACCTTGGGAGGCCAAGGCTGGAGGTGGGGAGGGGATCTCTTGAGATCATCGTAGCAACAAAGTGAGACCTTGTCTCTACAAAAAGAAAAAAAAAAGTTCACACCTGTAGTTCTAGCTACTCAGGAGTCTTAGATGGAAGGCTTGCTTGAGCCCAGGAGGTAGAGGTTGAGGCTCTAGTAAGCCACGATCTTGCCAGTGCACTCTAGCCTTGGTGATGCACAGAGAAACCTTGTCTGGAAAAAAAAAATTAAGGAATTACTAAATTTTTAAGTGTGATAGTGGGAATATGGTTGTTAAAGATGAGAGTCTTCATCTCTTAGGGATACATACTGAAATATTTATAAAGAAATGATATGTTACTTAGTATATGCTTAAAATAATATGGGAAGGGAGGTAAATGGTTAGCGGTCTATATGAAAAAAGATTTACCCTGAGTTCGTAGTTGACAGTTGTTGAAGCTGAGTGATAGACATGATAGTTCATTATATTGTTTTTGTCTACATTTGTTTATGCTTAATATTTTCTATAATAAAAGATTAATATATAATATATATTATTTTATGTGTATATGTGTGTGTGTACACAGAGAGAGTGAGAATATAATTCAACTATTTCTTACCACCTCTACTGTTACCTCACTGGACTAAACTACCACCTATTAATATCTCCCCTGGATTTTTTTTTTTTTAATTTTTTAATTTTTTGAGATGGAGTCTCGCTGTGTCGCCCAGGCTGGGGTGCAGTGGCCAGATCTCAGCTCACTGCAAGCTCCGCCTCCCAAGTTTACACCATTCTCCTGCCTCAGCCTCCCGAGTAGCTGGGACTACAGGCGCCCGCCACCTCGCCCGGCTAGTTTTTTTGTATTTTTTAGTAGAGACAGGGTTTCACCGTGTTAGCCAGGATGGTCTCGATCTCCTGACCTCGTGATCCGCCCGTCTCGGCCTCCCAAAGTGCTGGGATTACAGGCTTGAGCCACTGCACCCGGCCTCCCCTGGATTATTATAATAACCTCTAATTAACCTCCCTCCTTGAGACCTTGCCCCTACTGTTTTTTAAATTCACAAAACAGCCAGAATGGTCATTTTAAAACATACGTTAGGCTGGAGTGCAGTGGCTCATAACACCCTAATGATTCCCCTTCTCACTCAGAAAAAAAGCTGAAGTCCTCTCCAATCTCTAATATTTCACTTTTCTAGTTTTCTACGTACCAGCCATAGTGACTTCTTTGCTATTCCCAGAACATGTCAGATACACTTCTGCATCAGGGCCTTTGCACTTTGTGTTGCCTCTGCCTACCATACTCTTTCCTCTTAGATCTACATGGCTTGCTGTCATCTCTTTCAGGTCTTTGCAAAAATGTCCACATCTCAATGAGAACTTCTCTGATCACTTTATTTGACAATATAACCTCCTCACTTTCATACTCTGTCTTCCTTATCCCCTTTCCTGGCCTTATTTTTATCCATACCATTTAATAACATCTGACGTACCACATATTTTACATATTTGTGTTTATTTTTTATTTTTTATTTAATTTTTTTTTTGAGATGGAGTCTTGCTCTGTCACCCAGGCTGGAGTGCAGTGGCGCAATCTCAGCTCACTGCAACCTCCGCTGCCCAGGTTCAAGCGATTCTCCTGCCTCAGCCTCCCGAGTAGCTGGGATTACAGGTGCCCACCACCATGCCCAGCCAATTTTTGTACTTTTAGTAGAGACAGGGTTTCAGCATCTTGGCCAGGCTGGTCTTGAACTCTTGATCCCGTGATCCACCCGCTTCAGCCTCCCAAAGTGCTGGGATTACAGGTGTGAGCTAACGGCGCCTGGCCTATTTGTGTTTATTATCTCATCTCCCACTAGATTGTAAACTTCGTGAGAGAAAAAATTTCGTCTCTTTTGTTCTCTACTTTATCCCAAGTGCACAAAACAGTCTCTGGCATAAACTAGGTGTGCAATAAATATTTGTTGAATGACTAAATGAATGAATAAACAAATAGTGAATAAGTTTGAGAAGTACTGTATACTATATATTCTTCTTAAAGATTCACAGTGCACACTAGCCTGTGAAATCCTGCAGTGATACAAAACAGCTGTTTGGGCAGGGCACGGTGGCCCACGCCTGTAATCTCAGCACTTCGGGAGGCCAAGATGGGCAAATCATCTTAGGTCAGGAGTTCTAGACTAGCCTGGCCAACATGGTGAAACCCTGTCTCTACTAAAAATACAAAAAAAAAATGGCTGGGCACAGTGGCTGACACCTTTAATCCCAGCAGTTTGGGAGGCCGAGGCGGGTGGATCACCTGAGGTCAGGAGTTCGAGACCAGCTTGATCAACATGGAGAAACCCCGTCTCTACTAAAAATACAAAAAATTAGCCAGGCGTGGTGGTGCATGCCTGTAATCCCAGCCGCTCTGGAGGCTAAGGCAGGAGAATTGCTTGAAACCAGGAGGCAGAGGTTGTGGTGAGCCAAGATTGCACCATTGCACTCTAGTCTGGGCAACAAGAGCGAAACTCCATCTCAAAAAAAAAAAAAAAAAAAGAAAAGAAAATTAGCCAAGCGTGGTGGCATGTGCCTGTGGTTGCAGCTACTCGGGAGGCTGAGGCAGGAAAATCGCTTGAACCCGGGAGAAGGAGATTGTAGTGAGCCAAGATCATGCCAGTGCACTCCAACCTGGGCAATAGAGTGAGACTCAGTCTCAAAAAGAAAAAGAAAACATCTGTTTAACCCGGCATCGTCCCAGACTTTTAAAATCACAGACCCTTTTTTCAAGTAAAGTTAAGGAATAGTCTTGGGGAAATCCTACCCCTAGGCAAATTGGTCAAAATGAGGTTGATCAGCAAAACACTTGATTCAAATGACAACTTGGTTTTCTCTAGTCACTCTACCACATGGTGGTCTAAGAACCACTGGGCTAAAGAAATAATTACTGTCATTGTGAGTTTTCTGGTGCCCTTGATGTTTGCTCTTGAGAACAGAAAAGATCATTCAGGAGCTAGGTTTTTTTTGTTGTATGTTTGTTTTTGAGACAGAGTCTTGCTCTCTCGCCCAGGCTGGAGTGCAGTGGTGCGATCTCGGCTCACTGCAACCTCTGCCTCCCGGGTTTCCCCGGGAGAATCCCTCCTGGGATTCTTCTGCCTCAGCCTCCTGAGTAGCTGGGACTACAGGCGTGTGCCACCACACCCGGCTAATTTTTGTATTTTTAGTAGAGACAGAGTTTCACCATGTTGGCCAGGCAGGCCTCGAACTCCTGACCCAGGTGATCCACCCACCTTGGCCTCCCAAACTACTGGGATTACAGGTGTAAGCCACCAGGCCCAGCCAGGAGCTAGGTTTTTAAAAATTAATATTTAATTAATTAAAATATTACACATTTTTCCTTAAGCTTTAAGTCCCTTTATAAATCTATCACATTTTAAGGGAGCTTTTTTTTTTTTTTTTTTTTTTTTTGTTTGAGACGGAGTCTCGCCGTGTCACCCAGGCTGGAGTGCAGTGGCGCGATCTCGGCTCACTGTAAGCTCCGCCTCCCGGGTTTTACGCCATTCTCCTGCCTCAGCCTCCGAGTAGCTGGGACTACAGGCGCCCGCCACCACGCCCGGCTAGTTTTTTGTATTTTTTAGTAGAGACGGGGTTTCACCATGTTAGCCAGGATGGTCTCGATCTCCTGACCTCGTGATCCACCCGCTTCGGCCTCCCAAAGTGCTGGGATTACAGGCTTGAGCCACCGCGCCCGGCCTAAGGGAGCTTTTATAACAAGATTAACTAAATTATCTTAGACATTTTAATTATGTTCATACATTTAGTGTATTGTATTTTCTCTAAGAACTTTATTTGTCGGCCAGGTGTGGTTGCTCACGCCTCTAATCCCAGCACTTTGGGAGGCTGAGGCGGGTGGATCACAAGGTCAGGAGTTCAAGACCAGCCTGGCCAAGATGGCAAAACCCCGTCTCTACTAAAAATACAAAAATCAGCTGGGCATGGTGGTGGGTGCCTGTAATCCCAGCTATTCGGGAGGCTGATGCAGAGAATTGCTTGAACCCAGGAGGCAGAGGTTGCAGTGAGCCAAGATTGCGCCACTGCACTCCAGCCTGGGCCACAGAGTGAGACTCTGTCTCAAAAGAAAAAAGGAAAAAAAAAAATTGAACTTTGTCTAATTATTAACAGCAAAATCTTCCCAATTACCTAAATATCTTTTGTAACTCAAATAAATTTAGAAGTATAGTGAGTTGTAGGCAGCCTTAAACGTTCAAATACTGTTTATAAAATTAGTTATCCACTTGAAAATTGCAGGAATGTACCATTTAATCAGTCAGAGGCCAATCCATTACAAAAAGGTCAAATTATCTTAAATGTTAAAAGGTCTCAAATAGCAAATATGCACAGGTTATTACCAAATTTATTTATTTATTTATATTCTATTTTATTTTTTGAGACAAGGTCTCACTCTGTCACCCAGGCTAAAATGCAGTGGCTCCATCACGGCTCACTGCAGCCTTGACCTCTCTGGGCTCAGTGAGGTCTCCCACTTCAGTTTCCTGAGTAGCTGGGACTGCAGGCACAGGCCACCATGCCTGGCTAATTTTTGTATTTTTTGTAGAGACTGGATTTCACCATGTTATCCAGGCTGGTCTTGAACTCTCAGGCTCAAGCGATCCACCTGCCTCGGCCTCCCAAAGTGCTGAGATTACAGACATGAGCCACCATGCCCATATTGCCAAATTTAATATGAAAATAGTAATCTAGGCCGGGCGCGGTGGCTCAAGCCTGTAATCCCAGCACTTTGGGAGGCCGAGACGGGCGGATCACGAGGTCAGGAGATCGAGACCAACCCGGTGAAACCTCGTCTCTACTAAAAAAATACAAAAAACTAGCCAGGCGAGATGGCGGGCGCCTGTAGTCCCAGCTACTCGGGAGGCTGAGGCAGGAGAATGGCGTAAACCCAGGAGGCAGAGCTTGCAGTGAGCTGAGATCCGGCCACTGCACTCCAGCCTGGGCCACAGAGCCAGACTCCGTCTCAAAAAAAAAAAAGAAAATAGTAATCTGTGTGTTTGATTTGTGTCTCTATTTTTAAATCTCCCTGTATTTAAAAAACACTATTTCTATACTTAATTCTAATTTTTCCTGAGTCTCAAAAAGGAAACAATTGTGTTATCCCAAATAATTTGGGGTATCCTCACAGGTAAATTTTGGGGTTACCTTTTCAGCTGATTGAGATTACATATCAACAAGAAATTATGTCTGGGGTTTTCCAGAGCTTTTCCATAGCTTTCCAGGGTAATTTTTCTCAATAGTTGCTAGCCCCACCACCGTGGCACAAGTTTACCTGTGTAATAAACCTGCACATCTGGCACATGTACCCCTGAATTTAAAGTAAAAGTTGAAGAAAAAAAAATAGTTGCTGGGCCTGTGAGATCTCCAAGTGTATTCCCTCCAAATGGGTTGATCGCTTAGCCCATGTCCTTTAGATTTAAGTTGTGCAGGTCACTATCTAGATTTTTCTTTTCCTCATTGGAGTCTGCAGCCCTCACTAAATTTGTGGATAACTTCCAACATTGTTTAAATTTACATTTAAATTGCTCTCTTAAACTATGTAAATGTAAATCTATTGGATTATCTATATATCTTAAATTTTTGTCTGACCTGTGATCATATCCCAAAAAGTCATACTAATAGAGACTATGTACAAAGTTTTTAAAGTGCCCCTACCAGGTCTTAGCACAATTAACACAATTGATATGTGTTGCATTTAATGAATGAATGTGATCATGACTTAAATTTAGGCCTTTTCATATTCAGAACTTTAAATGCACTACAACATTGGGTTACCAATTAAATATATGCTGTCAAAATCTGACAGTTATTCTTCTAACTGCTAGCATTACCTACAACATCTTTGAACATTTACTATTCTGACAGGTTCTCCATAAAATTTAGTTTATGTGAGATAACCTGACCATAATGACAATCACTGGATTTTCCTAATACCTGTTTTTCATATGTTTTCCAGTATATTAAAAATTGAAGCTGGGCATGATGGTTCATGTCTATAATCCCAGTACTTTGGAAGGCCAAGGTGGGCAGATGAGTGTTTGAGCCTCAGGAGTTTGAGACCAGCCTGGGCAACATAGCAAGACCCCAGCCATACAAAAAATAAAAAATTAGCCCTTGTCAGGCTACAGAACAAGATCCTGTCTCAAAAAAGAAAAAGAAAAAACATTGAAAATTCAATTGACTTTAGAAACATAGTTCCAGCACAATATTAAATACCCAATTAATAACTAAGATGGGCCAGACATGGTGGCTTATGCCTGTAATCCCAGCACTATGGGAGGCCAAGGCAGGCGGATCACCTGAGGTCAGGAGTTCGAGACCAACCTGGCCAATATAGTGAAACCCGTTTCTACTAAAAATACAAAAATTAGCCGGGCGTGGTGGCAGGCACCTGTAATCCCAGCTACTTGTAAGGCTGAGGCAGGAGAATCTCTTGAACCTGGCAGGCGGAGGCTGCAGTGAGCCAAGATCATGCCACTGCACTCCAGCCTCGGTGACAGAGCAAGACTCCATCTCAAAAAATAATAGTAATAATAAATAATAATAACTAAGATGATCTGTAACTCAATTCGATTCTAAAGACTAGTAAGACACAAGGCCTTGCTAACACATTTACTATTTTTAAATTTTTTTCTTAAAAGAATTTTTTTATTATTATTTGTTAAGCCTACAGCATGCAGTATTCCCAGGCCCCATTCACTATTGAAGTAAGAACAATAGGGTTTATCATTTGTTTTGCTGATCCACTTGCCCGTACACAATAGAACCGGTGATCTGAGCAAGTGGCATGCTATTTGTTCAGCCAAGAATTGCTGTTCATGTTCTGTAGATAGATAGGTAGATGATAGAATAGATAGATAGATAGATAGATAGACAGATAGATAGAAAGATAGATAGGAAGGATACTAATGATATGAATACTTTCTCCTCCCTTAATATTTCTATTTCTGTTCCTGTTACTAATGCTTTCTTTCTATTTCCAGTAAGTTGCTAGGAGGTGGAATTGAAAGCATGGCAATTACAGAAGCTTTTGGAGGTAGGTAGAACCATAATATTTTGTTAAATGAAATTTTATACACACACACACACATCTATGTGTATACATACACATATAATTAAATAAACAACCAATAATGTAACTATTTTGGAAATTATAAAATCTCAGTTATCATAATATGAGATCATTCTGTACTGCAACGAAAATATATACCAACATTAACAGATGGTTCTTATCGACACTTTTCATCTTTTGTGATTCTTATAGAAGATAATAGATTTTTTTTTTTTTTTTTTTGAGATGGCATCTCGCTGTGTCGCCCAGGCTGGAGTACAGTGGTGCGATCTTGGCTCACTGCAAGCTCCGCCTCCTGGGTTCACGCCATTCTCCTGCCTCAGCCTCCCGAGTAGCTGGGACTACAGGCGCGCACCACCACGCCCGGCTAATTTTTTTGTGTTTTTAGTAGAGATGGGGTTTCACTGTGTTAGTCAGGATGGTCTTGATCTCCTGACCTCATGATCCACCCGCCTCGGCCTCCCAAAGTGCTGGGATTACAGGCGTGAGCCACTGAGCCGATAATATATTTTTTTCACTTATTTGTTCAAAACGTAATTGAATAATGAGGCTGATTTTATTTATAGGCTATAATGTTCCATGAACATAGAGACTAGATTCTCTCTTCCCTGATTATATCTTCTATTTTTTAAAAAAAAATAATAGATACAAGGTCTCGTTATGTTGCCCAAGATGCTCTTGAACTCCTGGACTCAAGCATTCCTTCCACCTTGAGCTCCCAAAGTACTGGGATTACAGGCGTGAGCCACTGCACCTATCCTATTGTCTATTTTTAAAAAGCAATTCACGCATAGCTACACTGTGTGTCACATCTGGGAATTCCAGTATTTGCTATCCTTGGATAAGTAAATCTGTTTTTTGTTGTTTTTTTCTGTTGACTTGGGCACTAAATCTGGTTTTCATTATTTCTGTTGACTCAATCTTAGTGGCTTACCTTCTTCTGTATTTATTGGTGTTTCTGAGCTTATTGTTTGATTTTAATCTATGAGAGTTCAGTGGACCTGGACTGGTAAGTAGGAAAGTTTTCCTCCAGAAAGAATTTGCTTTTGCTGATAACTAGGGGATGGCACCAATTTGAGACTACTTCAGCTCCCCTTTGAGAACCTCAGTTCAGTAGGGGAGCCCCAGGCTTTCTTTCCTGTGGTAGGGTATTTTATTTTATTTATTTATTTATTTGGAGATGGAGTCTTGCTCTGTCTCCCAGGCTGGAGTGCAGTGGTGCCATTTCGACTCACTACAACCTCTGCCTCCTGGGTTCAAGCAATTCTGCCTCAGCTTCCTGAGTAACTGGGATTACAGGCACCTGCCACCATGCCTGGCTAATTTTTTTTTTTTTTTTTTTTTTGGAGGTGGAGTCTCGCTCTGTCGCCCAGGCTGGAATGCAGTGGCCTGATCTCGGCTCACTGCAACCTCTGCCTCCTAGGTTCAAGCAGTTCTCCTGCCTCAGCCTCCCAAGTAGCTGGGACTACAGGTGCACGCCACCACACCCAGGTAATTATTTATGTTTTACTAGAGATGGCGTTTTACCATGTTGCCTAGGCTGGTCTTAAACTCCTGAGTTCATGCAGTCTGCCTGCCTTGGCCTCCCAAAGTGCTAGGATTACAGGCATGAGCCACTGTGCCCAGCTAATTGTTTTATATTTGGTAGAGATGGGGTTTGCCAGGCTGGTCTCGAATTCCTGACCCCAAGTGATCCATTCATCTCATCCTCCCAAAGTGCTGGGATTACAGGTGTGAGTCACTGCACTTTACCCCATGTGGTAGGGTCTTAAACTTTAATTTATACAACTAAGGAAAACTTGGTTTAAATTAATTTATATTAAACAAATACAGGCTCACGCCTGTAATCCCAGCACTTTGGGAGGCTGAGGTGGGCGGATCACCTGAGTTCAGGAGTTTGAGACCAGCCTGGCCAATATGTTGAAACCCCATCTCTACTAAAAATACAAAAACTATGCAGGCGTGGTGGCAGGCACCTGTAATCCCAGCTACTCAGGAAGCTGAGTCAGGAGAATCGCTTGAACCCGGGAGGCGGAGGTTGCAGTGAGCCAAGATCGTGCCACTGCACTCCAGCCTGAGTGACAGAGCGAGACTCTGTCTCAAAAAAAAATAAATAAATAACACCCGAGATACTTTATAAGTAAGATGTGTCAGTTGGAAAAGAAAAAGAAAACAGTAATACTCTGAGGCCATGTTTTATTCTTTATGAAAATATCTAGAAATTATGCATTTTTTAAAACTTTTTTTTCTGTATTTCACAGAATTTCGTACTGGAAAAACCCAGCTCTCTCATACCCTCTGTGGTAAGGATATATAACAACAATAACAATAATAATCATAGCTATTATTTATCAAACATCTACTATGTGCCTGATACTCTAAATAATCTCATATAATCTGAACATACTTGCAAGGAAACTAAAACACAGGCAGATTAAGTAAACTGCCCGTGGTTATACAGCTGGTCTTTGAATGTGTGATCCTTGAGGTGATGTATTTGCTACACTATGAACACCTGAGTAGAAATAGAGAGACGTTGAATGGGTATATGAATGTGTTGGTGAGGAGTCCACTGTCTCAATTTTTCCCATTCCATCTTTTCTATATCTTTTTTAGAAGAGTGACACAAAATCTATTGAGTCCTAGAATCTTTCACTTTCCATGGTGTAAAGTTGGCCCTAAGAGAGACTTAAAAACAAAATTGTTTTAAACAAAATAACCAAAGGTATCTCCTTTTCCACAAATACACTACTGTGCATTTCTTTGGGCTGTGGAGAAGGAACTTGGCAAAGTGGTTAAGAAAGGAGTTCTGGAATCAAAATGCCTGACTTCAGTCCTGGTTCTATCACTAGTAGCTGTGTGACCTTGGGCAAGTTACTCTACTTCTCTAATTTCCCCCACCAATAAAATTCAAATAATGATAGTGCCAAATCTTAGGATTGTTTTGAAAAGTAAATGAAATAATGTATATACCTGGTATAAAGTAGCTCCTTAATGTTAACTACTACTACATAAAAAGTGATTGCAGTTGAGCATGGTGGCTCACACCTGTAATCCCAGCACTTTGGGAGGCCAAGGCAGGAGGATCTCCTGAAGTCAGGAGTTTGAGGCTGAGGCAGTAGGATCTCCCGAAGTCAGGAGTTTGAGACCAGCCTGGTCAACATGGTGAAACCCCGTCTCTACCAAAAAATACAAAAATTAGCTGGGCCTGGTTGCACGTGCCTGTAATCCCAGCTACTGGGGAGGCTGAGGTGGGAGAATCACTTGAACCTGGGAGGTGGAGGGTGCAGTGGGCCAAGATCGTGCCACTGCATTCCAGCCTGGGTGACAAAGTGAGATCTGTCTCAAAAAAAAAAAAGTAAATGCATTTTAAAAATTTGACATACATTAATTGAAAGGTAACTTAAATTGGTTACATAGCATAAATTATAGTTGTGACTATTTCTTTTTTTTTTTTTTTTTTTGAGACAGAGTCTCGCTCTGTCACCCAGGCTGGAGTGCAGTGGGGTGATCTCGGCTCACTGCAACCTCCGCCTCCCGGGTTCAAGCAATTCTCCTGCCTTAGCCTCCTGAGTAGCTGGGATTACAGGCATGCACCACCATACCTGGCTTTTTAAAATTTTTTTGTATTTTCAGTAGAGACGGGGTTTCACCATGCCTATTTGTGACTATTTCTTTCTTTCTTTCTTTTCTTTTTTTTTTTTTTTGAGACGGAGTCTTGCTCTGTCACCCAGGCTAGAGTGCAGTGGCATGATCTCAGCTCACTGCAACCTCTGCCTCCCGAGTTCAAGCAATTCTCCTGCCTCAGCCTCCAGAGTAGCTGGGATTATAGGCATGCACCACCACACCCGGCTAATTTTTGTATTTTTAGTAGAGACAGGGTTTCACCATGTTGGTCAGGCTGGTCTCGAACCCTTGACCTCAAATGATCCACCCACCTTGGCCTCCCAAAGTGCTGGGATTACAGTCACGAGCCACCACGCCCGGCCATATTTGTGACTATTTCTTGTAGAAAGAAAGTTAGTAGGTCGGGCATGGTGGCTCAAGCCTGTAATACCAGCACTTTGGGAGGCCAAGGTGGGCAGATCACGCGGTCAGGAGATTGAGACTATACTGGCCAACATGGTGAAACCCCATCTCTACTAAAAGTACAAAAATTAGCTGGGCGTGGCAGCGCGTACCTGTAGACCCAGCTGCTTGGGAAGCTGAGGCAGGAGAATTGCTTGAACCCGGGAGGCGGAGATTGCAGTGAGCCGAGATTGCGCCACTGCACTCCAACCTGGCAACAGAGCTAGACTCCATCTCAAAAAAAAAAAAAGAAAAGAAAAATTAAAAAAGAAAGTTAGTAATATTTAAATTTTATTTCCATTCTTTGGGAGAACTAACTTTCACGAATATCTTCCATTGTGAAAGATAGTGAAATTATTTGTAGAATTACGGCTATGCTGGCAGAATACTTATAATTTCACCACTGGTTAAGTAATATGAAAATATAACATGTTGTTTAGAAACGAAAGGATCATGACTCTTTGTAAAATGTACTAAAGAGTTGCAACAGCAGATTCCATGTGTATTTATATAGTCATTTGTACAAAGTTTATTCACTCTTATTAATATAAATTTTTAATTGCTTCCTAGTGACAGCTCAACTTCCAGGAGCTGGTGGCTACCCAGGAGGAAAGATTATCTTCATTGATACAGAAAATACTTTGTAACCTTTTTATTTAAAGTTGCTAACATAATATTGTGATATAGGAATATTACCACTAAAGAGTTTGTCTGAGATATACCATCTTTGTAGTCATCCAGTAAACCAGTAGTAATGAGACAAACTAAAGGGAAAACAATTACTGGTTAAGTTCTCAAATCACTTTTTATTTAATGAGGTTTCACTTCTTCATATGGGTTTATGAGACAAAACAAATACATGAGAGGAAATTATGTCATCTTCATTTTGAATTCTCTTACTTCTCTAAAGATTTTGCTCAATAGTTAGAAGTTTTTTGTTTCTTTGTTTTGAGACGTAGTCTCTCTCTGTCGCCTAGGCTGGGGTCCAGTGGGGCGATCTCGGCTCACTGCAACCTCCATCTCTCGGGTTTAAGCAATTCTCCTGCCTCAGCCTACCGAGTAGCTGGGATTACAGGTATGTGCCACCACACCTGGCTAATTTTTTTGTATTTTTAGTAGAGATGGGGTTTTGCCATGTTGGCCAGGCTGGTCTGGAACCCCTGACCTCAGGTGATCTGCCCGCCTTGGCCTCCCACAGTGCTGGGATTACAGGGGTGAGCCACTGCGCCTGGCTGAAAGATTATTGACTCACTGAAAGTCATGGTCTCAAATGAAGGGAAAGGTGTGAAGGGGGTGAAAGTTCATAAGGAAAACAGGCAGAACCTGTTTGGGTTACAGAAAGAATTGCAGTTTAATTAAAGTGTAAGGTATTCCAGGATATGGGCTAGAAAGATGATTGGGATCTTAGACATGAAAGGCTTTGAAACAAGATGGTGGGTGTAAATTGGATACTTTAGCAATATTCTAGGCAAGTAATGAAAACTTGATCTAGATTGGAAGTGGTAAGAATAAAAAGAAAAGTAAAAGAAGTATTAGAGAGGAAAATTGATAGGACTTGATGGCTATAGGTGGTAGACAAAGGAAAGAGAGGTTTGAGAAATCGCTCAGGTTTTTTGTCTAGATACTGGGAGAATAGTTATGCAATGCTAACAATAGAACTGGAAAGATCATGTTTCAGAGAAAAGGTGATGTTTCATTTTAATATACTAATTTTACTTTTTTTTTTTTTTGAGACAGAGTCTTTCTCCATCACCCAGGCTGAAATGCAGTGGTGCAGTCTCGACTCACTGCAACCTCAGCTTCCCAAGTAGCTAAGTTTACAAATGTGCACCACCACACCTGCTTAATTTTTGTGTTTTTAGTAGAGATGGAGTTTCGCCATGTTGGCCAGGATGGTTTCGAACTCCTGACCTCAAGTGATCCACCCACCTTGGCCTCCCAAAGTGCTGGAATTACAGGTGTGAGCCATCACGCCGGGCCTAATTTTTTTTCTTTTTTTGAGACAAGGTCTTGCTCTGTTCCCCAGACTGGAGTGCAGTGGCCCAATTACAGTCATTGCAGACTCGAACTCCCAGGGTCAAGTGATCCTCCCACTTCAGCCTTCTGAGTAGCTGGAACTACAGACACACACCACCACACCTGGCTAATTTTTTTTTTAAGTTTTTTGTAGAGACCAGGTTTCACCAGGTTGCCCAGGGTGATCTCCAACTCCTGGGCTCAAGCGATCTGCCTACCTTGGCCTCCCAAAGTACTGAGATTACAGGCATGAGCCACTGCACCCAGCCGTCATTTTAATGTATTGAATATGATATACATGAGGATATCCAGATGGCAGCTGGAAATATTGAATTCAGCTTGAGAAAGGGGTAGGCCCAGAGATATGGACGAATTAACCAAGTGGGAAAGAGAACTTATAGAGAGAGAAGAGAGGAGAATGGAGAACATAACTTTGAGGTATGTTTATATTTAGGAAGAGGACTAAAATGAGGAATCCAGAGACAGAGGAAGTAGAAGGAAATCTGGTTGTAAAAGTCAAGCAAAAGGAAAGTTTCAAGACAAAAAGAGTTGTCAGCAATGTTACACACACATGGATTTTAAGGATAGAGCCTAAGAAAGATCACTGAAGTTCAAAATTAGGTGTTCAAGCAAACATTTGCCGTAGGGTGAGGTGATAGAAGCTTTATGTAAATAAACAATAAGGGAGGGAGGCAGTATGAAATTGACCAATGAAAGGAAGACGGCTTGGCATAGTGGCTCACACCTGTAATCCCAGCACTTTGGGAGGCCGAGGCAGGTGAATCACCTGAGGTCAGGAGTTCGAGACCAACCTGATCAACATGGAGAAACCCTGTCTCTACTAAAAATACAAAATTAGCCAGGCGTGGTGGCACATGCCTGTAATCCCAGCTACTCAGGAGGCTGAGGCAGGAGAATCACTTGAACCGGGAGGCGGAGGTTGTGGTGAGCCAAGATCGTGCCATTGCACTCCAGCCTGGGCAACAAGAGCAAAACTCCATCTCAATAAAAAAGAAAGGAAGAAAAAATATACTAGTTTGAGGAGGTATTCAGAGGAAATTATTTTTAATAACAAAGAAGACCTATGCACGTTTGTAAGGCCATTCACAGTGAAGCCCCAGCCTGCCTCTCCAAGCTCATTACTCACCATTGTCACTATTAGAGGCAAAGAGATGAATCCGTTTTAGTCCATCCCATTGCCTGTAAACATGCTTTGTTATCAAAATTTGCACATACGTCTGGTCTTTCTCCAGTAATCCCAGAACTTCAGGAGGCCAAGGCAGGAGGATCACTTGAGGCCAGGAATTCACAGACTAGCCTGGGCAACATAGTGTCTCTACGAAAAAAATTTTAAATTAGCCGTGTGTGGTGGCTATAAATCCCAGCTACTTGGAAGGCTGAGGCAGGAGGATCATTTGAGGCCAGGAGTTCATGATTCACCTGGGCAACATAGCAAGACTCTGTCTCTACCAAAAGAAAAAAAAATCTAAAAACATTGTACATCAGCAGTTATTTAGATTTAACTATAAAGATTTTTGTTTTCTTTGTTCATTGTGGTTTCTTGCATCCCAAATGTTACTCTTTCCTGTATTTTTGTTTTGCTATAATATTTAAGTATTTCTTTCAGAAATATAATCCAGGTGGTAAACCTTGAACCTTAGTATGTCTGAAAGTGCCTTTATTTTGCTCTTACTTTTGGCTGTTAATTTGGCTGGTCACAGAGAACTTTGCATGGTATATTTCTATCTTCTTGGGTATTTGCTCCTTGCATCCCCATCTCACAGTCTTTCTGAATCATACAAATCATTTAAGGCTCTCATTTCAAGGTCTGCTTTTTCTAATCTTCCCTAATAACTCAATTTAGAAAATATTGTCCTTCTTGACCTATTATAGAATTTACTATCTAAAATACTCACTTCGAAAACAAAACAGAGAACTGTTTGCAGAAGTCCCTTTTCAGAAATGCCAGGCATGAGAAGACTCTGAAAGAGCCTTTTAACTTGGGGAAGGAGGGTGAAATGTTGTATAGGGCTTTAACAGGGGGCTCAGCTGGAGTTCAGCCGGTTTCAGAAACAATTGATTAAGGATGATTCTCCTCTCAGAGAGGAAAGAATTGTTCTTGCAGATTAGCAGCCACTGTTTGGGCAATTTGGATTTTTTTTTTTTTCCAAGACAGAGTTTCACTCTTGTTGCCCAGGCCAATGACACGATCTTGGCTCACCACAACCTCCACCTCCCGGGTTCAGGCGATTCTCCTGCCTCAGCCTTCCGAGTAGCTGCAATTGCAGGTGCACGCTACCATGCCCCGCTAATTTTGTATTTTTAGTAGAGACAGGGTTTCTCCGTGTTGGTCAGGCTGGTATAGAACTCCTGACTTCAGGTGATCCACCCACCTCAGCCTCCCAAAGTGCTGGGATTACAGGCGTGAGTCGCCATGCCTGGCCTGCAATTGGATTTTATTAAGAACAATAGGAATAGTTAGGAGTTAAGTCATATGCAAGAGAGAGTGGAGAAGAACAGCTGGATGGGAGTGCAGGGCACTGTGGCAAGGGCCATATCGGAATGTTCTCATTCTTTGGGTGTCTCATACTTACACTGCTGTCTCTTTATATTTTTCTTTTTATATGTTTAAATTTTGCCTCCTTAATTATGTTTTAAATTTACCTAGGGCATAGGTTGTCTTAGGACTCTTATATCCTCCATAATGCTTTACCTTGGTAATTGGTTGATATGGTAATTAACTCCATATGATAATTGGTTAATAAATATTTATAAACGATCTGAACTTCCCTTCAGCATAAGCCCAAGTTTTTTCATTTTAAATTGTTTTGTTTTGTTTTGTTTTTGAGACAGGGACTTGCTCTGTCGCTCAGGCTGGAGTGCAGTGACATGATCATGGATCACTGCTGCCCTCGACATCCAGGACTCAAGTGATCCTCCCACCTCAGCCTCCCAAGTAACTGGGACTACAGGCATGTGCCACCATGCCCAGCTAATTTTTGTATCTTTTTGGTAGAGACAGGGTCTCACCATGTTGCCCAGGTTTGTCTCTAACTCCTCAGCTCTAGTGATCCTCTCACCTGGGCTTCCCAAAGTGCTGGGATTATAGGCATAATCCACCATGCCTGGTTTTGTTTTTCCCTGTCTTTTTTATAAAAGCCATATTAACTGGGGTGAGATGATGTTTCATTGTAGTTTTGATTTGCATTTCTCTGATGATCAATGACATTGAGCACCTTTTCATATAGCTATTTGCCGTTTGTATATCTTCTGTGAACCCAGAAAATCTGAAACAGGTCTCAGATAGTTTAGAAAGTTTATTTTGTGGCCGGGTGCAGTGGCTCACACCTGTAATCCCAGCACTTTGGGAGGCCAAGGTGGGCAGATCACAAGGTCAGGAGATCGAGACCATCCTGGCCACCATGGTGAAACCCTGTCTCTACTAAAATACAAAAAAAAAAAAAAAAAAAAAAAATTAGCCGGGAATGGTGGCATGTGCCTGTAGTCCCAGCTACTCAGGAGGCTGAGGCAGGATTTTGTAATCACTTGATCCCAGGAGAGGGAGGTTGCAGTGAGCCGAGATTGTGCCACTGGACTTCAGCCTGGCAACAGAGCAAGAATCCATCTCAAAAAAAAAAAAAAAAAAAAAAGAAAGTTTATTTTGCCAAGGTTGAGGATGCACCCATGACACAGCCTCAGGAAGTCCTGACGACATGTGCCCAAGGTGGTTGGGGCACAGCTTGGTTCTACACATTTTAGGGAGACATGAGACATCTATCAGTATATGTAAGAAGAACAATGGTTCAGTCTGGAAAGGTGGGACAACTTGGAGCAAAGACAGGAAGACTCTAAGCAAAGTGGGGAGTGGGCTTCCATGTCACAGATAGGTGAGACACAAATGGTTGCATTCTTTTGAGTTTCTGATTAGCCTTTCCAAAGGAGGCAATCAGATATGCATCTAAGTGAGCAGAGGAGTGACTTTGAATAGAATGAAAGGCAGGTTTGCCATAAGCAGTTTCCAGTTTGAGTTTTCCTTAGTGATTTTGGGGACCCAAGATATTTTCCTTTCACACTTCTTTTGAGAAATGCTTTTCAGATATTTTGCCCATTTTTAAATAAGATTATTAAATTTTTTTCCCTACAGAGAGTTGTTTGAACTTTTTATATATCCTGGTTATTAATCCCTTGTCAGATGGATAATTTGGAAATATTTTCTCAGCAAGGCAATTTTACTTCTATAAAAGGGTGTGACTCACTGATGAAGCAATGGTGAGAGCACACCTGAACAAGGGAGGGGAAGGGGTTTTTATTCCTGACTCAGATAGCCCCTACTGCTGTGTCATTCCCCTGTTGGCTAAGATTGGACTGCACAGTCTAAGCGAATTCCTATTGGCTATTGTTTTTTTGTTTTGTTTTGTTTTGAGACGGAGTCTCACTTTGTCGCCCAGGCTGGAGTGCAGTGGCACGATCTCCACTCAGTGCAAGCTCCGCCTCCCGGGTTCACTCTATTCTCCTGCCTCAGCCTCCCATGTAGCTGGGACTACAGGCACCCGCCATCACGCCCAGCTAATTTTTGTATTTTTAGTAGAGACAGGGTTTCACTGTGTTAGCCAGGATGGTCTCAATCTCCTGACCTCGTGATCCGCCCGTCTCGGCCTCCCAAAGTGCTGGGATTACAGGCGTGAGCCACCATGCCCGGCCCCAATTGGCTATTTTAAAGAGAGCAGGGGTATGAGTCGGAGTGGTGGAGTGAGTAGTTTGGCGGGAAGGATGGTTAGGAACAGGTGACTAAAGGTGATTCACGCCAGAGCAGGTGACCAGGGGTGACTCAGGACAGAACAGATGACATGGGGAACTGATGTGAACTACTGATTAGAACTGGTGGAAAAGGTTGTTTACTGAAACTAGGAGCAAGAAAGCGAGAAGAACAAGGCAGTTAAACTTTAAAATGGAGAACAAAGAACAGGGGAGCTGAACATACTGATACATCGGTTCCTTGGAGAGGATCTCAAAGCTCATTGTACTTAACAATTTACAGGCTAAAACCTTTCAAGAGGAATTTATTATATCCACAGTTGCCTGTGCTTGTGTAGTATTACTCAAGAAATCTTTCTTTACCCAGTCCAATGTCCTATAGAGTTTCCCCAATGCTTCCTTTTAGTAGTTTCGTAGTTCAAGGTCTTAGATTTAAGTCTTTAATCCATTTTTATTTGATTTTTGTATATGATGAGAGATAGATGTCTAATTTCATTCATCTGCATATGAATATCCCATTTTCCCAGCACCATTTACTGAAGAGACTGTCCTTTCTCCAGTGTTATTGGCACCTTTGTCGAAAATGAGTTCACTGTAGGTGTTTGGATTTGTCTCTGGGTGTTATCCTCTGTTCCATTGGTCTATGTGTCCGTTTTTATGCCCATACCATGTTGTTTTGGATACTATAGCTCTATAGTATAATTTGAAGTCAAGTTATGTGATTCCTTTAGTTTTGTTCTTTTTGCTCAAGATAGCTTTGGCTATTCTGGGTCTTTTGCGATTCCATATAAATTTTGGGATTGTTTTTCTATTTTGCTGAAGAATGTCATTGGTATTTTGATAGGAATTGCATTGACTCTGTAAATTGCTTTGCATAGTATGGACAGTTTAACAGTATTGATTCTTCCAACTCATGAACATGGAATATCTTTCTGGTTTTTGTGTGTCCTCTTCAATTTGTTTCATCAATGTTTTATAGTTTTCATTGTAGAGATCCTTCACTTCTTTGGTTAAGTTAATTTCTAGGTATTTAATTTTATTCATAGCTATCGTAAATGGGATTAATTTTTAAATTTCTTTTTCAGATTGTTCCCTGTTGGTATTTAGAAATTCTAATGATTTTTGTATGTTGATTTTGTATCCTGCAACTTTACTAAATTTGTTTATCAGTTCTAACAGTTTTTTGGTGAAGTCTGGATTTTTCCAAATATAAGATCTTATTATAGGCAAACAAGGATAATTTGACTTCTTCCTTTTCGATCTGGATGCCCTTTATTTATTTCTCTTGTCTGATTGCTCTAGCTAGGACTTCAAGTACTATGTTGAATAACAGTGATGAAAGTGGGCATACTTGTTCCAGATCTTAGAGGAAAGACTTTCAGTTTTTTCCCATCCAGTATGATACTAGCTGTGGGTCTGTTGTATATGGCTTTTATGTTGGGTTATGTTCCTTCTATGCCCAATTTTTTGAGGTTTTTTTTTTAATCATAAAGGAATGTTGAATTTTATCAAATGCTTTTTTCAGCATCAATTGAAATGATCATATGTTTTTTGTCCATTCTGTTGATATGATATATCACATTGATTTGTGTATGTTGAACCATCTTTGCATCCCTGAGATGAATCCCAATTGGTCATGATGAATGATCTGTTTAATGTATTGTTGAATTGGTTTGCTAGTATTTTGTTGAGGATTTAAGCCCAATTTTTATACCCCTGTTCACATTGTTCTCAGACCAAACTGAGGATCAGGCTGCTTATTCTTGTGGCCCGATGATGAGATGCAGATGAACTGGGAAAGGAGGGAGTTTTTGTTTCTGTAACTGTTTACAGGGAGAAGACCTGGAAAATAACATCAGACCAACTCAAAATTACAAAGTCTTCCCGAGCTTATATACCTTCTCAGCTATATATTTACTTGTGAGTGTGCATTCATCTAAAGACATAGTCACTTTGGGAGGCCAAGGTGGGTGGATCACTTGAAGTCAGGAGTTGAAGACCATCCTGGCCAACATGGCGAAACCTTGTCTCTACTAAAAATACAAAAATAAGCCGGGCATTGTGGCACACGCCTATGGTCCCAGCTAGTCAGGATGCTGAGGCAAGAGAATCACTTGAACCTAGGAGGCAGAGGTTGCAGTTAGCCGAGATTGTGCCACTAGACTCCAGCCTGAGCAACAGAGCGAGACTCTATCTCAAAAAAATAAAATAAAATTTGTAAAAAAGATATAAGTGATTAACTTCTTTTAATCTATAACTAAGATCTGAATCCTAAAGACCTTCCTCTGGAGCCTCAGTAAATTTACTTAATCTAAATGGGTCCAGGTGCTGGAGTGATTACCCTTATCTTGTCTCCTGCTAAATCATGGAGGTTTGGGGAGTTCCTTCAGACCCCCAATAACTTGTTTATGGAGACCTGGGGAGTTCTTCAGACCCCCAATAAAACTCATTTAATCCTAAACAGGTACTGTTAAGAATTCCTTCGTTAACTTGTCATGCTTCAAGACCCAGGAAAGGCCTGGGCAAAACTCTTGGTGGGCTTTTGTTACGTTCCAGCCTTTGTATAAGGGCACTTTGAACTTTTAGTATTTAACTTAACCACTCAGTCAGTGCTGAAACAGTTGTTATGGAGGCCTGCATTAGTAAGACCTGGCCTGCCACAACATAGTGTCTGGGATTTGTAGAAGCTGACATGATGAAAATGTTTTTATTGACTCTTCTAATTCCCTGTCTTTAACTTGTCCACCAAAAACATCTACTGGGTATACTCAATAGCAATGGAAGATTTTTGTGGCTGTTACCAAAGCTCTAACAACAAGAACATATCTAGTGCATTAGGCTATAAATGACTGGGATATCCTAACGACAATTCAACTAAACAGTTATTAAATTAATTGCAAACATCACAAATAAGATTATAAATAGTCCTTGATTTACAGTTACTTATACTGGGATCAGTGTTATGTAAACTCTATAAACAAAGTGAAATAAGGTCACAAACATGCATTTAATTTTACCTCATTTGACTTCAGACATATTGTTGGGATCACCAAAGACCTAAAAAAGCATGTTTATTACTCCTTTATAGTTTATAGATAGAAGTGATTATTAGCTTCTTCCAAAATACCTTTGCAGGTGCACTTAGTTTGCTTCCCTATGAATTTGATAATTTCAGAAAGCTAACAACTCCTGGCTAGGCATGGTGGCTCATGCCTGTAATCCTAGCACTTTGGAAGGCCGAGGCAGGCAGATCGCTTGAGGTCAGGAGTTCGAAACCAGCCTGGCCAACATGGCAAAACCCCGTCTCCACTAAAAATACAAAAATTAGCTAGATATGATGGCTTACGCCTGTAATCACAGCTACTCAGGAGACTGAAGGAGGAGAATTGCTTGAACCCAGGAGGCAGAGGTTACCGTGAGCTGACATCATGCTACTGCACTCCAGCCTGGGCAACAGAGTGAGACTTCATCTCAAAAAAAAAAAAAAGCTAACAATTCCTTTAGAAGAAAGTAGATTTTAAACTCTGTATACTTTCCAGGTAAGATTTGAAAAGAAAAAGAAAACCTGTGCAAACAAAACCCTTTGGTCGATATTTCTCTTCTGGACCCTTGAAGTTACCTTTTTGACCCTTTGGTTCATGTAGTCACATTTATCATTTAACAACACGTGATTAATGATATAATAAACTATTTCATATTGAGCAAATGAGGGTTTTGAAGAGAGTGAATTAATCTACTTTGCAGTTACTGAATTATAATTCAGTGATATTGTCTATTATAGGTCTATTATCTATTGTAGATCTGAGAACAAAAAGACTCACAAAGCTTAGTTTCCAGTTTTTCTCTTGTAACTGATTTGCTGCATAAGCTCAAGTCATTTGCCTAATCTGTTTGCCAGTGCCCTATGTTGTAAAATGTAAAATAGGCCATAAAAACTAGCTTCCAAGGTTATTGTAAAGATTTGATCATTTAATAGTTAAATTCATTACTGCCCCACATTTCTATGACCATTATCACTACCTATGGTAAGTTGAGGCACTTATGAAAAAACAAATCTTGTATAGACTTTAAATGGTTGCTAGCATCCTCTAGAATACCTTCACAGGTACATTGTTTGGCTTCTCTGTTAATTTATGTAAGATACTATGTTTTGTAGTGGTTGTCTAAGCTTTTTTATAATTGATTTATTGGATCCTTAATCTTGGCATACTCCAGCCGTCCAGATCGCCTTCGGGACATTGCTGATCGCTTCAATGTAGACCATGATGCAGTACTGGACAACGTACTTTATGCACGTGCATATACTAGTAAGAGCCCCATGCAGTTGGATGCTTGGGTCAATGTAAGGTTGGCAGCACTGATTTACTACTTGAGTGATATAACATTTTGATACTTTTTTTCTATTTTAATTTTCTCTAAATTAATTTACTCAGTCTATAAATTTTATCATCTGGTAGGTCCTTAGATAATAAAGTGCCCTTAAATTATTTATTATTCTTAGTCTTTGAAATGAAGAGTAACATTCTTTTTGGATAATGTAGCATTTGGTGTATATGCTAAGGCAGAATATGCAATAATTTTTTTTTTTTTTTTTGAGATGGAGTCTCACTCTGTCACTCAGGCTGAAGTGCAGTGGTGCAGTCTCGGCTCACTGCAACCTCCACTTCCCGGCTTCAAGCGATTCTCCTACCTTAGCCTCCCAAGTCGCTGGGATTACAGGCACGTGCCACCACACCCAGCTAATTTTTGTATATTATATATATTTTTTAAACTAGATAGAGTCTTGCTCTGTCACCCAGGCTGGAGCATAGTGGCGCAATCACTGCTCACTGCAGCCTCAGCCTCCCAGGTTCAAGCAATTCTCCTGCCTCAGCCTCCCGAGTAGCTGGGATCACTGGCGCCCACCACCATGCCCAGCTAATTTTTGTATTTTTCTTTTTTTAGTAGAGACAGGGTTTCACCATGTTGCCAGGCTGGTCTTGAACTCCTGACCTAATGATCCGCCTGCCTCGGCTTCCCAAAGTGCTGGGATTACAGGTATGAGCCACCGCGCCTGGCCTAATTTTCGTATTTTTTTAGTAGAGTCAAGGTTTCACCATGTTGGCCAGGCTGGTCTTGAACTCCTGACCTCAAGAAATCCACCCGCCTCGGCCTCCCAAAGTGTTGGGATTACAGGCGTGAGCCACCATGCCAGGCTGCGATAATATTTAATGAAGTAATAAATAAGAGAATCCTTCAAGGACTTTCTTTTGCCTGGCTCCCAAGAATATGAATGATCTTAGCCTCTGCTTCTTTCAACTTTTATAACATTTTCTCACTGCATTTCCCACCAGGTGAACATCAGATGGAGCTACTTGATTATGTAGCAGCAAAGTTCCATGAAGAAGCTGGCATCTTCAAACTATTGGTACAAGCTTTTAAATACTGCTTTCACAGAGCTATTTAGCGTAATATTTTTATTCTATTGATCTCTATTCAAATAACGTTTTCCTTCAATTTCCAAATGCATGTTTATTTTTACCTTAATCCTGTGTAGATTATCGATTCAATAATGGCACTTTTTCGAGTAGATTTCAGTGGCCGTGGAGAGTTGGCCGAACGGCAGCAAAAATTGGCCCAGATGTTGTCACGACTCCAAAAAATCTCAGAAGGTATATCTTTAAAATAAAATGGCATCTGTGACTATGCTTGTCAAGTATACTTTGCAGAGAAGCTTGGAATATAATGTCAGGAGGCAGTGGTTTTTGTTTTTTTTTTTTTTTTTAAATAAAATTACCTTCATGAGAATACAACTGTTTTTTTATTTTTTTTTTCTTTTTGAGGCAGTGTCTCGCATTGTTACCCAGGCTGGAGTGCAGTGGCACAATCTCGGCTCACTGCAACCTCCGCCTCCCAGGTTCAAGCGATTCTTCCTCCTTAGCCTCCTGAGTAGTTGGGATTATAGGCACCTGCCATCATGTCTGGCCAATTTTTTGTATTTTTAGTAGAGACGGGGTTTCACCACGTTGGCCAGGCTGGTCTCAAATTCCTGACCTCATGATCTGCCCACCTCAACCTCCAAAGTGCTGAGATTACAGGCATGAGCCACTGCGCCCAGCTTTACAACTGTTTTTTTAAACCAAAAATATTTATTCTAACCTTAATAATAATAATAACTTAAATAATTTTTGTTGTCAATGAAAAATAGGAATATGATGTTATTTATAAAATAAATTCATGATGCAATATTTCTAAACTCTAAAATCTAAATGATGAACTTTTAAATATCTATATGGCCTTTCTTGGCTCGCGCCTGTAATCCCAGCACTTTGGGAGGCCGAGGCGAGCAGATCACTTGAGGTCGGGAGTTCGGGAGTTCGAGACCAGCCTGACCAACATGGAGAAACCCCGTCTTTACTAAAAAACATAAAATTAGCCTGGTGTGGTGGCACATGCCTCTAATCCCAGCTACTCGGGAGGCTGAAGCAGGAGAATCACTTGAACCCAGGAGGCGGAGGTTGTGGTGAGCCAAGATCACGCCATTGCACTACAGCCTAGGCAACAAGAATGAAACTCCGTCTCCAAAAATAAATAAATAAATAAATAAATAATAATAATAATCAATATATATATATATAGCCTTTCTCATAGTTTTAAAATTTTATCTCTTGATACAGAATATAATGTGGCTGTTTTTGTGACCAATCAAATGACTGCCGATCCAGGAGCAACTATGACGTAAGCCCCAATATTCTACTTTTTATTTCACAGAGGTTAACATAAAGAAGGTTAAGGGTAAAACAGAAAATAATTTCAAGGCTGGGCACAGTGGCTCATGCCTGTAATCCCAGCACTTTAGCACACCAAGGCAGGCAGATCACGGGGTCAGGAGATTGAGACCAGCCTGACTAACATAATGAAACCCCATCTCTACTAAAAATACAAAAATTAGCCGGGTGTGGTGGCGCACACCTGTAATCCCAGCTACTCAGGAGGCTGAGGCAGAAGAATCACTTGAACGTGGGAGGCGGAGGTTGCAGTGAGCCAAGATCGTGCCATTGAACTCCTGCCTGGGCAACAGAGCAAGACTCCATCTCAAAAAAAAAAAAGAAAGAAAGAAAAGAATTTCAAAATCATTAGTCTTTATGTGGACACAAATATATCACAAATCACTTTATTGCCGGGCGCAGTGGCTCACGCCTGTAATCCCAACACTTTGGGAGGCTGAGATGGGTGGATTACCTGAGGTCAGGAGTTCGAGACCAGCCTGGCCAACATGGTGAAGCCTCATCTCTACTAAAAATACAAAAATTAGCTGGGCGTGGTAGCATGCACCTGTAATCCCAGGTATTCGGGAGGCTGAGGTGGGAGAATCACTTGAACCCAGGAGGCAGAGGTTGCAGTGAGCCAAGATCACGCCATTGCACTCCAGCTTGGGCAACAAAAGCAAAACTCCATCTCAAAAAAAAAAAAAAAAAAAAAACACTGTATTGCACAGCGTATATTACTTCATAATTGTAAATATCAATTGATATCCAGAATCTATTTTTCTCTAGTTCTTTATAGAATAAAGCGATACTTTAATCATTTTCAGCAGTACTTTGGGCTTCTCTTTGGTCTAGGGCTAAAGGGGTATGGGAGGACGATAAGAAATAGATCCTAGGAAAATAAAAACTAATATTGCAGCTTATCAGTGCAATAAAAACCATACATAAAAACAAAAAAGTCATCATTCTACAGGATATACATGAGATATATTTATCAGAGGCCCTATGGGAGAAGTCTCCTGTTTGAAGAAAAAGAACTTCAGTTCACATTAGGCATATTCAGAATTTGTTGAAGTGTTGTGCACATGACATAACCATCGATGGCTCTGAAACACCGCAGTGAATAGAAAGACACAGAGAGCTAAAGTAGGATAATAAAAATAGAAAAATCAAAGAAAGGTTTGTTGCCACCATAACAAATTTTGAGCATTATGTGTCTGAATAAGCAATCAAACTAATCCTAAATTCACACCACTGCACTCCAGCCTGGGAGACAGAGCAAGACTGTCTCAAACAAAGCAAAAAAAATCTAAATTCATGATAATGCTTTTTAAAAATGTTTTCTTTTTCTTTTTCTTTTTTCTTTTTTTTTTATGAGACAAAGTTTCACTCTGTCACCCAAGCTGCAATGCAGTGGCACCATCTCTGCTCACTGCAACCTCTGCCTCCCAGGCTCAGGTGATGCTCCTGCCTCAGCCTCCTGAGTAGCTGGAGGGTCACCACGCCTGGCTAATTTTTTAATTTTTAATAGAGACTGGGTTTCACCATGTTGGCCAGGCTGGTCTCAAACTCCTGACCTCAGGTGGTTCACCCACCTCAGCCTCCCAAAGTGCTGGGATTACAGGTGTGAGCCACCACGCCCAGCCTGTATATGTATTTTTTGTTGAGTCATTTGAGAAGTTTCTTCTGAACCACTGAAAATTATTGGCAGACATCATGACACTTCACCTCTTAATACTTCAGCATATCTCTTCTAAGAATGATGTTCTACATAGCCACAATACAATTATCACATTCAGAAATTCTAACACTGGCATAATAATGTTATCTAATATACAATTGTATTCAAGTGTCTCCAATTGCTCCAATAATGTCCTTTATAGTTGTTGGGGTTTTTTTGTTTTGCATTCAATTCAGGATCAATTAAAGAACATGCACTGCGTGTAACTGTCATGTCTCTTTAGTCTCCTTTAATCAGAACAGCTCTTCAAACTTTGTTAGACTTTTTTTTTTTTTTTGAGACGGAGTCTCACTCTGTTGCCCAGGCTGGAGTGCAGTGGCCAGATCTCAGCACTGCAAACTCCGCCTCCCGGGTTTACGCCATTCTCCTGCCTCAGCCTCCCGAGTAGCTGGGACTACAGATGCCCACCACCTCGCCCAGCTAGTTTTTTGTATTTTTTAGTAGAGACGGGGTTTCACCATGTTAGCCAGGATGGTCTCAATCTCCTGACCTCGTGATCCGCCTGTCTCGGCCTCCCAAAGTGCTGGGATTACAGGCTTGAGCCACCGTGCCCGGCCACTTTGTTAGACTCTTGTGGCACTGACATTTTTGTAGAACACAGGCTGTTTTGCAATGTCCCTCAATTTGAAGTTGATTTTTTTCTTCATTATTTAAAATGTTAAACATTTTGACAGGAAAACTACATAAGCAATATTAAGCCCTTCTCAGTATATCATATCAGGAGGCACATGATGGCAGTTTGTCCCATTATTAGTGATATTAATTCTGATCATATGATTAAAATGATATTCACATGAGGTCTCCATTGTAAAAGAAAATTACAAAAATTCTGTTTTGCATTTAATTAGTAATTTGTGGGGTGATAATTTGAGACTGTGTAAATATCTTGCTCTGCAATCAGCTTTCATGTATTTATATTAGCATCCATTGAAGAATCTTGCCAAATTAGAATAAATTAATTATTACTCTGATGGTTGCAATACAAAGTGCTATTACTTTAAAACAGAAGCAGTACATCGTGTGGTAGCAGATTAAATGAATCATTGACATATATATATATAAAAAGATATTTGATATGCTGGAGTAAATTCTGTAAATTGTATTGAAATGAATGTGTCTCTCTTTAGGCATTTTCCAAACTTACCCTTAACCTTTTGCTTAATCTTTTGCAGTTTGATATCTATCTATCACTTTTCAAGGCCCCTTTTTTTTTTTTTTTTTGAGACGGAGTCTCGCTCTGTCACTCAGGCTGGAGTGCAATGGCACGATCTCGGCTCACTGCAAGCTCCGCCTCCCGGGTTCACGTCATTCTCTCACCTCAGCCTCCCTAGTAGCTGGAACTACAGGTGCCCGCCACCGCGCCCGGCCAATTTTTTGTGTTTTTAGTAGAGACGGGGTTTCACCGAGTTAGCCAGGATAGTCTCAATCTCCTGACCTCGTGATCCGTCCACCTTAGCCTCCCAAAGTGCTGGGATTACAAGCATAAGCCACCGCGCTTGGCCTCAAGACCATTTTATAAGTATTTTCTACTTAGTTACAAGAGATTCTTATGAAAAATATTAACTACTCAAATGGTATTAAGCAATTTAAAAGATTGAGGAGGGGAAATCAATCATTTATTCACTCAATGAATATTTATTGAAAATCTACTATGTAACAATATTCTGAGAATTCACTAGTGAACAAAAAAGACAAAAATCCTGGCCTTGGCCAAGCATGGTAGCTCACACCTGCAATCCCAGCACTTTGGGAGGCTGAGGCAGAAGGACTGCTTGAGCCCAGGAGCCTGGGCAACATAGAGTGACCTTATCTCTACAAAAAATAAAAAAATTAGACAAGCATGGTGGCAAATGCCTGTAGTCCTAGCTACTTGCGAGGAGGCTGAGGCAGGAGGATTGCTTGAGCCTGGGAGGTCAAGGCTGCAGTGAGCCATGTTTGCACCACTACACTCCAGCCTGGGCAAGAGAGTGAGAAGCTGTCTCAAAAAAAAAAATTATTGTGGCTGGGTGCGGTGGCTCACTACTGTAATCCAGCACTTTGGGAGACCAAGGCAGGTGGATCACAAGGTCAGGAGATCGAGACCAGCCTGGCCAACATGGCGAAACCCCATCTCTACTAAAAATATAAAAATTAGCCGGGTGTAAAGACGCGTGCCTGTAATCCCAGCTACTCAGGAGGCTGAGGCAGAAGAATGGTTTGAACCCGGCAGGGGAGGTTACAGTGAGCTGAGATCTCACCCCTGCACTTCAGCCTGAGTGACAGAGTAAGACTCTGTCTCAAAAAAAAAAAAAAGAAAGAAGGAAAATAAATGATGTCCGTTCAACTCAAAAGTTTAGTCTTGGTAAGTCACACATTGTCTATAGTGTCTATAGTATAGTCGTTGAGTGGTTAAGGCAATCATCTGTTTTATGGGGTGACTTTCATACACAGGACATGAAGTGCTTCACAAAGAGAATAATTTTAAACCGAAGAGAAATGGAAGATTTTTAAGGCTGACTTTAAAAAGAGAAAATGACTCATTGGCTCAGAGGGAGGAAGTGGGTTGCATTCAAATAAAACAGTACAAGTTAAAGAGCAATGTTCTTTCTTCAGGTGTTGGGAGGGAGCATTGAAGAGGCCAAAACTGTCACTCTAGAGTTAGAAGGCAAAGGAAATCAGTGGAAATTAGGTCAGATAGGGGTTATTTTTCTTATATTTGTAGAAAGTTTCAAAAAGAGTAAAACAATTTTGAATTAATTCCAATAAGACAATGAAAGAAATGGAGAGGTGACAGATAATTGAAGAGGGAGTTGGAATGGGGAGGAGACTGAAAATGAAGAAGCTAAGTAAAGTGCTAGACAAAGTAACAAAGGCTAGTATTTTTACTGGGTAAGTCAACTCTGAAACATCATCTCCTCCACCTAGCTGAATTGTTAGGAAACAAGGTTCACTATAATTGGTATGTTAATAAAGTATATTAAATTATAACAATACAAATTAAATGCTTGTCTTTATATAAAGCATAAAAGTTGCCACGGCTAAATGGGGGAAAAAAGGACAATTTTAAACTAAAAGATTTTAAATGCTATTAGGAAACCTCCCATAAAGAAAATATCTTTGTTTTTCAGTGTTGGGAAACTCCAAGCTGCAACTCCTCTGGGGCCTGTCAGGGAAATATCACTATAATTGGTATGAGTCCGCAAGTACCCTGACAGTAATTGAGGGTTATATCCCATGTATTATACTTGATCGCACATTGTATTAAAAAGGAACGAAGTTATAGAGGCAAGGAGCTGCCATACAGCTCCTAGATGAGGCTTACAAATACAGACTTTAGAACTGTAATGATCTAGTTGATGAAGACTTGGAGATAAAAAGTCAAAGTATCAGTCCATAAAGTCTCACACTGGGGCAAATAACAAGATGAACAACAAATAAGACCGTGATGTTGCCACCTACTTCATTTGTGTATTTGTTTTAGGAAAACAAAAAGTCACCTTAGAACACTGGCAGTCTTATAAATGTACAGTCAGTTTATTCTCTTAAGGATGTCACCTTCTTTTTGTTTGTTTGTTGTTGCCCAGGCTGGAGTGCAGTGGCATGATCTTGGCTCACTGCAACCTCCGCCTCCCAGGTTCAAGAGATTCTTCTGCCTCAGCCTCCTGAGTAACTGGGATTACAGGAGCACTCCACCACACCTGGCTAATTTTTGTATTTTTAGTAGAGACAGGGTTTCACCATGTTGGCCAGGCTGGTCTTGAACTCCTGACCTCAGGCGATCCGCCTGCCTCGGCCTCCCAAAGTGCTGGGATTACAGGTGTGAGCCACCACACCTGTCCTAAGGATGTCACCTTCTGATCCAACATCATTAGCATAAATTAGAGGCAACATGATTAGAGAAAAAACATTAAACCAGGGTCACTAGCATGGTGACCTTGTACAAGTGATTTGAACTATTGGAACTTCATTTTCCTCCCTCTCAAAACTAATTTATATTTATTGATTACTTACCATGTGCCAGGTGCTTTTATGCATCATCTTATCTAATTATCATGTGACCCAATGTAACTCACAGCCTCCTTGGAGGCTCCCTGTTGTTTTTGTGAAACCAATCTCAGTATGTTGTTGAATCCCTCCCCATCTCACCTCCCCACCAAAAAAAGAACCCAGAATTCCATCTTTAAAATGTTGAAAAAAGTATATATTTTTCTGCATATTTTGGAAGAAGACAGAGGGGAGAATTACTTAACAAAACTTCTTAAGCATGTCCTTTTTTTTTTAACCATCTCTTCTCTTTCTTCAAAATTCTTCTCCTTTGGCGGTACTCCCCTTTCCCCCATCTTCCCAAAATCTCAAAGCCTCCCCTGCCGGGCATGGCTCACAACTGTAATCCCAGCACTTTGGGAGGCTGAGGCAGGTGGATCACCTGAGGTCAGGAGTTCAACACCAGCCTGGCCAACATGGCGAAACTGCATCTTTACTAAAAATACAAAAATTAGCCTGGTGTGGTGGCGGGTTCCTGTAATCTAGCTACTTGGGAGGCTAAGGCAGGGAGAATTGCTTGAACCCAGGAGGCAGAGGTTGCAGTGAGCCGAGATCCTGCCACTGCACTCTAGCCTGGGTGACAGAGCAAGGCTCCATCTCAAAAAAAGCCTCCTCATTCTTGGGCAAGTTCAATCTTTCTCTCCTCAATGGACCACTTCTCGAAAATGCCATCTGTAACCTCACTCCTTAGCAAGTAAAAAGCACCAGGAGTACTTATTGTCCCTCAAGCTTGCCCTTGCTCATGCCCCTCAAGATCCACACTCCAATCAGTATTTAAGGTAGGCATGATGATTATTCCTAATTTATAAAGGTGGAAACAGAGGCTCAGAATACTTAGTGCTTGCCCAATCCCAGAATTTAATAATGTGGGAGACAGGATTTGAACCCAGGTATCTTTGACATCAAAGTTAATGCTACTTGAACCTCACTGTACCATCCTCCCCATCCTATACCATAACTCTATATGTTTCATGACTCCAGCATCCTAATTTGACATTGCCAGGTCAGGCTGTTTTGGGTCTTACCCTCAACAATGTAATACGCCATATCCTGTTCAACCAGAGGGGGAGAAATGAAATATTCTCATCCCCTCTTTATTACTAATATCCAGCTCCATCTCTTCCTCCTCCTCGCCATACTCCCCAGTTCCCTGACAAAAGGAAGAGAGAAGAAGAGAAGAAAATATAAAAGAAAAGGAAATAAGATGATAGGCTCAAGGAGGGTTGTGGGTGGTTTTCTGAAGCTGTTTTTGCTTGGTCAGAAATAGAAGAAAATTAAAGCCCTCTAAAAGAATGTGGAATGCTATTACACCTTCTTGTACTTCACCTCAAGACTTGGTTATAACTGCTGTAATAGTCAGGAAGTTCAAAGAAACTTAAAGAAAAGTTTCCTGGTCTACTTTTCACTGACAGAGTGACTGTTTTAGCTGAATTGTTTAGTTAAATAATAGTTATCCTATGTATTATTTTAGTTTAGTTTAGTTTAGTTTAGTTTAGTTTAATTTTTGAGACAGGGTCTCTGTTGCCCAGGCTGGAGTGCAGTGGCATGATCTTAGCTCACTGCAGCCTTGGACTCCCAGGCTCAAGTGATCCTCCCACCTCAGCCTCCAAGACAGCACAGAACCAGGCACATGCCACCACACCGAGCTCATTTTTTGTATTTTTTGTAGAGACAGGGTTTCACCCTGTTGCCAGCCTAGTCTCAAACTCGTGGGCCTCCAAGGGATCAAACAAGCGATCTGCCCACCTTGGCCTCCCAACGTGCTGGGATTACAAGTGTGAGCCACTGTGCCCAGCCAATAATTATCCTTTATCGAGGATCTCTTATGTGCCAAGATTGCTGTAAGGATAGAACAAATGTATGTAAGTGAACAAGTACAGTTCCTGGCACATAGGAGGCTTTTATGTATACTATTCGAGATTCAGGCCGGGCGCAGTGGCTCACACCTGTAATCCCAGCACTTTGGGAGGCTAAGGCAGGCGGATCATTTAAGGTCAGGAGTTTGAGACCATCCTGGCCAACATGGTGAAACTCCACATTCTAAAAATACAAAAAAATTAGCTCAGTATGGTGGCACACACCTGCAATCCCAGCTACTCAGGAGGCTGAGGCAGGAGAATCACTTCAGCCTGGGTAGTGGAGTTTGCAATGAGCCGAGATCATGACACTGCACTCTAGCCTGGGTGACAGAGTGGACTCTGTCTCAAAAAAAAAAAAAAAGATTCAATATATCTTGAATCCTCACAATGCCCTAAGAGGTAAAGTCTTTTTATTCTCATTTTATAGTGAAAGAAACTGAGGTTCCTAAAGGTAGCCCAAGGTAATATAGGTAATAAATGTTTAAGTCAGGATTAGGAAAGCATGTAAATAATTGTAGTCACTGAACTTATGCCTTACCCAAATTATTTCATTTTATTTTACAACTATTACAGTTATTATCCCCCATTAAAAATGAAGAAATAAGGCCAGGCATGGTGACTCACACCTGTAATCCCAGCACTTTGGGAGGCTGAGGCAGGCAGATCACCTGAGGTCAGGAGTTCAAGACCAGCCTGACTAACATGGCAAAATCCCAGCTACTTGGGAGGCTGAGGCAGGGATAATTGCCTGAACCCGGGAGGCAGAGTTTGCAGTGAACTGAGATTGTGCCACTGCACTCCAGCCTGGGTGACACAGCAAGACTCCGTCTCAAAAAAAAAAAAAAAAGGAGAAGGAGGTCCAGTGCAGTGGCTCACACCTCTAATCCCAACACTTTGGGAGGCCGAGGTGGGTGGATCACTTGAGGTCAGGAGTTCAAGACCAGCCTGGCCAACATTGTGAATCTCTGTCTCTACTGAAAACACAAAAATTAGCCGGGCATGATGGCAGGTGCCTGTAGTCCCAGCTACTCCAGAGGCTGAGGCAGGAGAATCGCTTGAACTTGGGAGGCTGAGGCTGCAGTGAGCTGAGATCCTGGCACTGAACTCTAGCCTGGGCGGCAGAGAAAGATGCTGTCTAAAAAAAAAAATAACAAAAGAAGAAACAGAGATTTAGAATGGTTAAACAATTTTCTTCAAGTCATATGGCTAAAAAGCCAGAATTTGAACCCAGGTCTAACTCCAGAGCTCATATAACACACAGTATATCAGGATTGCTTCTGCCTGGGGAATGGCTGGTATGCTGTCACCTGAGAGGTTTTGCAGGGATGTATCCCTTTTTCCAGTGAATTGACCATAGTCCAGAGCCCTCAGCCTTGCAGGCAGAGGTTTGATTTGGTCAGCCTACTAAGAACCAATCTGTTTCTTGGGAGCAGACACACATTAATCAAGCTCATGAGACTGAATGAAGAACTAGGGGGCCAGTTTATTGATAATGAAAATGTAACTACATTCGAGATTCATGTGACCAGCACATTCTCTCCCTGTAAGTAGACCTCAATAGGAATCCAAATTTTGATCTGAAATTATTTACTAGATATGGAATTCAAGCAAAGGGAAAAATGTGATGACTTAGAAGAATGTCTGCCACATAGCAAGGACTCAGTAAATCTTAGTTATTATTATTATTATTATTATTAATACCCATGTACACCAGAGGAGGGGTTATGAATTTCCTAGACTTACACAAAAATTTTTGTATGTGTATATATGTGCCTTTTTTTTGGGGGGGGAATGTTTTTATTAAATTATCAAAGTGTTAGTGACCTACAAGAAAGGTTAAGAGCCATAAATTTGTCCAGGCGTGGTCGTGGCTCATGCCTGTAATCCCAGCACTTTGGGAGGCTGAGGCAGGCAGATCATGAGGTCAGGTAGTTCAAGACCAGCCTGACTAACATGGTGAAACCCCATCTCTACTAAAAATACAAAAATTAGCCGGGCGTGGTGGCATGCGCCTGTAATCTACTACTAGCTACTCAGGAGGCTAAGCCAGGAGAATCACTTGAACCTGGGAGGTGGAGATTGCAGTGAGCTGCGATCACGGCACTGCACTCCAGCCTGGGCAACAGAGCAAGACTCTGTCTCAAAAAAAAAAAAAAAAAAATCCATAAATTTGACACAAAATCCCGAACACCTTAGTGGAACAAACAAAATTTGTTTGTTTTCCTTTCTTTTTAACCTATGGATTATATCAAACAAACAAAATTTGAATTGGCTTGATATTCTCCTGGAGCTAAGGCTGCTATGTCACAGCCTATTTTGATTAAGTATAACTTCTTAGTTTATGAATCATTTGTTAAGACTTTTTTATCCCCATAATATCTTTCTTTTTCTTTTATTTTGTATATTTTATTTTATTTTTGAGACAGGGTCTTGCTCTGTCACCCAGGCTGGAGTGACTGGAGTGCAGTGGCACAATCACGACTCACTGCAGCCTCAACTTCCTGGACTCGAGAGATCTTCCTGCGTCAGCCTCCTGAGTAGCCAGGACTACAGGCACGCACCACCCTGCCCAGCTAATTTTTGTATTTTTTTGTAGAGATGGGGTTTTACCATGTTGTCCAGACTGGTCTTGAACTCCTGGGCTCAAGGGATCCACCTGCTGCAGCCTCCCAAAGGGCTGGGATTACAGGCGTGAGCCACTGTGCCCAGCCTCATTCCTATATGTTTTCTTTGCCCTTTTGCAAATGCTATAATTTATTTCCCCATTTGGGTGATTCAAAATCATCTCCTTTTGGAAATAAGTGTTCTTAACATTCAGGCTCTTCACCTACAGTAATGACAAGCAATTGTCTCTATTCTTTTTTGCACATCGGGTACCACACTAGTAACAGCGAACAATAGTTTGCTAAGAAGAAAAATCATGACTACACATCTAGAAGCTCTAGCTTCCCAGTCTTGTTTAGGTTATCTATAATGGCATGGGAGGCATGGTGCTTCAACTGGGGGAATCTATCTTCTTTTATATTTGCCTCTGTCAGAACACTCTTCAAAAGTTCCCTGAATTGCAGTTTTGAAGATATGACACAAATCTGTGTCCAAGAAGGACCTAGACTAGGGAGTCCCAAATTGTCATCTCTGTATTTATTCCACAATATTTATGGAGTGCCCTGTATAGTATAGGCACTTTTCCAGGCATTGGAGTTTCAAAGATGAACAGAGATTTAGAGTATAGTTGGGGAATAAGACCCATACATTTAAAATTACCATGTAGTGTGCTTTATTTTTTATTTATTTATTTTTTGAGACGGAGTCTCGCTTTTGTTACCCAGGCTGGAATGCAATGGCGCGATCTCGGCTCACCACAACCTCCACCTCCCAGGTTCAAGCGATTCTCCTGCCTCAGCCTCCTGAGTAGCTGGGATTACAGGCATGTGCCACCACACCCAGCTAATTTTGTATTTTTGGTAGAGACAGGGTTTCTCCATGTTGGTCAAGCTGATCTTGAACTCCCAACCTCAGGTGATCCGCCCGCCTCGGCCTCCCAAAGTGGTGGGGTTATAGGCATGAGCCACCTCGCCCAGCCAGTAATCTCATTTTTAAAAGTCAGGCTGGGCGTGGTGGCTTGCGCTTGTAACCCCAGCACTTTGGGAGGCGGAGGCAGGCAGATCATGAGGTCAGTAGTTCAAGACCAGCCTGGCCAACACAGTGAAACCTTGGCTCTACTAAAAATGCAAAAAATTAGCTGGGCATGGTGGTGGGCGCCTGTAATCCCAGCTACCTGGGAGGCTGAGGCAGGAGAATTTCTTGAACCCAGGAGGCAGAGGTTGCAGTGAGCAAGAGCACACCACTGCACTCCAGTCTGGGCGACAGAGCTAGACTCCATCTCAAAAAGAAAGGAAAAAGTCAAACAAAATATAAACTATTTATCATAGGAATCTCAGAAGCCTAGACTAGATGAGGTATATAGCAGCTCCAAAACTCACCCCACTCCTTAGTTTATGAACAAGCCTCTGCTTGTTTAGAATATACGCTTACTCCAACTCCTGACATCCACCACAGAAAGGTTGCCTTGTAATGGCAGATATTGCCATATATAGTCCATATGATGAAACCTGAAAAGGTATTTTATTAATTCAGCTTTCAGGCAGATCCCAAAAAACCCATTGGGGGACACATTCTGGCTCATGCTTCAACAACAAGAATAAGCTTGCGAAAGGGAAGAGGAGAGCTCAGAATTGCCAAGATTTATGATAGGTAATTTTTTTTTATTATTTGTGTGTGTGTATGTGTGTGTGTGTGTGTGTGTGTGTGTGTGTGTGTGTAGAGACGGGGTTTTGCCATGTTGCCCAAGCTGGTCTCAAACTCCTAGGCTCAAGCAATTCTCCCAACTTGGCCACCCAAAGTGTTGGGATTATAGGTGTGAGCCACCGCAAGGCTGTAATTATTACTGGCAGATACTGTGTGTTTGAATTTCCTTATAAAAAGAGTATTCAATTTATTGGGAAGTCCCTACTGTGTGCTAGGTACTAGGGATTGAGGAATTCTATTGACACGTTGACTTGCTCCCTGACCTTTCAAAGCATACACCTAGATAATGAAATCATCAATTCCAATTAAAATGTAGTAAGTGCAAGGTAAGTATTCAAGTATTTTTGCCAAGTTAACTCCATTTGTTTTTCAGGTTTCAGTTTAAACATTGCTTTCTCAGGGAACCTTTCCCTAACCCTTACAGTCTAGGTTACTCAGTATATTATATGCTATATTCTTTCTCAGCACTTTATGTGTTTAATTAAGAATTACAGATTTTGGCCCGGCACAGTGGCTCACACCTGTAATCCTAGTACTTTGGGAGGCCAAGGTGGGCGGATCGCCTGAGGCCAGGAGTTTGAGAACAGCCTGGCCAACATGGTGGAACACCATCTCTACTAAAACTACAAAAATTAGCCGCACGTGGTGGCAGGCGCCTGTAATCCCAACTACTCAGTAGGCTGAGGCAGGAGAATTGCTTGAACCCGGGAGGCGGAGGTTGCAGTGAGCCAAGATCGTGGCACTGCACTCCAGCCTGGGCAACAGAGCAAAACTCTGTCTTAAAAAAATAAAAAATACAAAATTTTAAAAAATAAAGAATTACAGATTTAATAAATTTTTACAGAGAAAAACTACTACATGTTAGCTGTTCTAGGTTCTTGGGATAAAGCAGTGAACAAAACAAAAAGACTAGTTCATGCCCTCAAGGAACTTACTTTCATTTTATTGGTAATGATTTGTATAACATATGGCATCCCCTCTAGACAGTAATCCTAAGGGTTTGCTTCCTCACCGGTGTATTCCCAGTTCCTGGGACATGGTAGATGTGTCATATTTGTGACTGACTGATCAACCCCAAGCCATAAAGCAAAGATTTGCAGTAACTCTACCCTAGAGAGGAAAAAGCTGCTCCCTAAAGATCAGATGAGCTCTTAATCTGGTGTTTGCTATGAATCACAGTAGTACTTATTATGTATTATTATTGAATAAATATTAAATAATCAGTTCCCCCATCTATCTAAGATGGTTTTTGTTCCGACCATTTTGTTTTTCACCATCTGTCTCTGTTGAAGATTATAATACATAAATGCTACATTTTTGTTGTTGTTGCTGTTGTTGTTGTTTTGTTTGTTTGGAGATGGAGTCTCGCTCTGTCGCCCAGGCTGGAGTGCAGTGGTGCAATCTCGGCTCACTGCAAGCTCTGCCTCCCAGTTCATGCCATTCTCCTGCCTCAGCCTCCCGAGTAGCTGGGACTACAGGCACCCACCACCACGCCCAGCTAATTTTTTTGTATTTTTAGTAGAGAAGGGGTTTCACTGTGTTAGCCAGGATAGTCTTGATCTCTTGACCTCGTGATCTGCCTGCCTCAGCCTCCCAAAGTGCTGGGATTACAGGTATGAGCCACCGCGCCTGGCCTGTTGTTGATTTTGTTTTTGAGAAGGAGTTTTTCTCTTGTTGTCCAGACTGGAGTGCAATGGAGTGATCTTGGCTCACTGCAATAGATTCTCCTGCCTCAGCCTCCCGAGTAGCTGGAATTGCTGGCATGCACTACCACGCCTGCTAATTTTGTATTTTTAATAGAGACAGGGTTTCTCCATGTTGGTCAGGCTGGTCTTGAACTCCCGACCTCAGGTGATTCTCCCACCTTGGCCTCCCAAAGTGCTGGGATTACAGGCGTGAGCCACCGCACCTGGCCCATAAATGCTATGTTTTTTGTTTTCTGAGACGGAGTCTCGCTCTGTAGCCCAGGCTGGAGTGCTTTGGCGCAATCTCTGCTCACTGCAAGCTCCGCCTCCTGTGTTCACACCATTCTCCTGCCTCAGTCTCCCGAGTAGCTGGGACTACAGGCGCCCACCACCAAAATGCTGTTTTATGGAGCTTTGGCAAGCTCTAGAAATTTGTGACAAATGTACTTCATTGGGCCAGGCGCGGTGGCTCACGCCTGTGATCTCAGCACCTTGGGAGGCCGATGCAGGTGGATCACCTGAGGTCAGGAGCTCAAGACCAGCCTGGCCAACATGGCGAAACCCCGTCTCTATTAAAAATACAAAAATTAGCCGGGCGTGGTGGTGGGTGCCTGTAATCCCAGCTACTCAGGAGGCTGAGGCGGGAGAATCGCTTGAACCCAATAGGGGGAAGTTACAGTGAGCCGAGATTCTGCCACTGCACTCCAGCCTGGGCAACAGAGACTTTGTCTCAAAAAAACACCCCAAAAAACAAATGTACTTCGTCAAACTAAATGGTTTCATCTAGTCATATGTCTTAGCTCACCTGTTAGACATCTTAAAAGTAAAGATTCTGTCTCTTTTGTACAATCTATAGGGTCTAGTACCTGCTAAAGTATGATTTTTTAAAAAATTAAAAACTTGACTTTCTTGCAAATAAATATAAAATGAACATGTATCAAAGATTTTATTCAACCCTTGAATTAAGGAGGAAACCAGTGATTCAAATGAACATTGTAGTCAATCAAAGGAATACTGAAATGATCTTTTTTTTTTTTTTTTTTTTTTGAGATGGAGCCTCCCTCTTTTGCCCAGGCTAGAGTGCAGTGGCACAATCTCAGCTCACTGCAACCTCCCCCTCCTGGGTTCAAGCAATTCTTCTGCCTCAGCCTCCTGAATAACTGGGATCACAGGCACCCACCACCATGCCCAGCTAATTTTTGTATTTTTAATAGAGAGGGGGTTTCACCATGTTGGCCAGGCTGGTCTCGGACTCCTGATGTCAAGTGATCCACCCACCTCAGCCTCCCAAAGTGCTGGGATTACAGGCGTGAGCCACCACACCCAGCCTATTATTTTAAAGAGACAGTTTAACAACCACCTGACCATCACCTGATGGTTGCATTACATTCCTGGTGGGGTGGGGGGGCTCTCCTTCCCTGCTTATGTCTGCCTAACCACCTATTCTAACAAAATGAAATATAAATTGATGAAAAATGAGTCAATATCTATAGGAAAATAATCAATTGCATTCCACCTTACACGATTTACATCTCTCTGGACAAAATAATTTGCACTACTAATAGTTCTCTACAACTTACGGAGTTATAAAATAGATCAAAGACAATGGAAGGCATACAGCCCTCACAGAATTGGATAACATGGGGGCCGAGCACGGTGGCTCATACCTGTAATCCCCCAGCACTTTGGGAGGCCGAGGCAGGAAGGTCGGGAGTTCGAAACCAGGCTGACCAACATGGTGAAACCCCGTCTCTACTAAAAATACAAAAATTTGCCAGGTGTGGTGGTGGGCCCCTGTAGTCCCTATTACTCAGGAGGCTGAGGCGGGAGAATCCCTTGAACCCGTGAGGCGGAGGTTGCAGTGAGCCAAGATCACACCACTGCACTCCAGCCTGGGCAACAGAGCGAGACTCTGTCTCAAAAAAAAAAAGAGAGAGAATTAGATAACCTGGGAGGATATGCTAGACAACCTATGTTTCCACGGAAGGTACTCAGTAATCTTTTAATTTATTTCAAAGTCTTTTACAGTTTGCTCCTACATTAGTCCAGTCATGAGAAAGGTGCATACCCCTATAGAATCAGATAAACCCCGAAGGGGCTGCTATACAATGCCTGACACTATACTAAAAGAATACCCAGTTGGCCAGATGCAGTGGTTTACGCCTGTAATCCCAGCACTTTGGGAGGCCGAGGCAGGCGGATCACCTAAGGTCAGGAGTTCGAGACCAGCCTGGTCAACATGGTGAAACCCCATCTCTACTAAAAATATGAAAATTAGGCAGGCGTGGTGGCAGGTGCCTGTAATCCCAGCTACTCAGGAGGCTGAGGCAGGAGAATTGTTTGAACCCAGGAGGCAGAGGTTGCAGTGAGCCGAGATCTCGCCATTGCACTCCAGCCTGGGGGACAAGAACAAGACTTCATCTCAAAAAAAAAATTAATTAATTAAAATAAATAAATAAACACCCAGTTATCCTTTCACCTGTTTCCAAGTTTGGGGTAATTTTTCTTGACATTCAGAACTTTATATATAGAAATTGCTCAATAAATGTTTGTGAGGGTTAATAATACTTGTGGGTAAGTTCTGTAGGCCACATTTGGTTGTACCAACTCTCAGATGTCTCTGGAGACTCAGACTGATGGGAGCATAATGCCTGTGACTTGAATATAGTATTTATAGAAATAGAGCTTTTTATAAACTTCTGTTCCGTTGTATTCTGTTAGTCCTGAGATGCCTGAAAATGAAGCCACCTTCGCAATAACTGCTGGAGGAATTGGGGATGCCAAGGAGTAGGTGGTGAATTGATGCAAATCGCTTCTTAGTGCTTATTAGGAGCTGAAGAAATGGAAAAGCAGTCTCCAATTTCACATCTTGAAATAGAGGTTTTTTCCCACATGTTACTAAAGGAAAGTCAGCAAAAGATATTTAAATCTTATATTTATCTTAAAAGTCCTTGATTTGTGATAACTATACATTGTATGTAAATTCAGGGATATGTATATATGTGTGTGCGTGCATGTGTGTGTATACCTGACATATATAGTAGATATATGTACCTATTGAAATTCTCTCATTCTGTGTATGTATGTATACCTATGGAAAACTAGTTGTTGGGAAAGGCGTACGTGATTCCCTCCCTTTCACTTTTCAAAGTGAGCCACTAAGCAGATGGAAAGTCTAAGAGTTCAGAAATGCCCCATTCTCCTAAGGACTTTGCCTTCACCATTTTTCTAGGGTATAGTGCCACTGACTTACAGAGCTGGATGTTTTTCCACAAGAAAAAAGCTCTTTCTATTTATAATACCAAACTGCATATTCACCTTTATAGCAACAGAAAACAAACATTAAAGTAAGCCAAATTTTAAATCATTTGACTTTGACAAGCAGAAATTACTTTTTAAAAATGTATTTATGGCTGGGCGTGGTGCTCACACCTGTAATCCCATCACTTTGGGAGGCCGAGGCAGGTGGATCACTTGAGGTCAGGAGTTCAAGACCAGCCTGGCCAATATGGAGAAACCCTGTCTCTACTAAAAATACAAAAATTAGCCAAGCGCAGTGGCATGTGCCTGTAATCCCAGCTACTCTGCAGGCTGAGGTAAGAGAATCGCTTGAACTTGGGAGGCAGAGATTGCGCGAGCCAAGATGGTGCCACTGCATTCTACCCTAGGTGACGGAGTGAGACTCCGTCTCAAAAATACATATATTTTTTAATGTTAAAATTAATTTAAATGTAAAATTTCCCAATACTAGTCTTAGAAGTGTGTAAAAGATTTTTTTTTATTGTTAAACAAAAATAAAATCTTGTTTTCAAAATGCATGCATGGTGAAAATATGTAAAACTTAAAATACTAATGACAATATACAATGAAAAGTTTTATAGACTTCAATCTTTATAGACTTTAATGTTGCATTAACTTACATGAAAATTCCAAGGCTGAGCGTGGTGGTTCACACCTATAATCCCAGCACTTTGGGAGGCCAAGGAGAATGAATTGCTTGAGCCCAGGAGTTTGAAGACCAGCCTGGGCAATATGGCAAAACCCCATCTCTACAAAAAGTACCAAAAAATTAGCCAGGCATGGTGGTGTGTGCCTGTGGTCCCAGCTACTCAGGAAGCTGAAGTGGGAGGATCGCTGGAGCCCGGGAGGCGGAGGTTGCACTGAGCCAAGACAGAGCCACTGCACTCCAGCCTGGGTCACAGAGTGACACCCTGTCTCAAAAAAAAAAAAAAAAAGAAGGAAAAAGAAGAAAATTCAAGTATTCAAAGTACCATTTGTTACAAAAGGTATTTGATTATTCATGAAATTATTCAGTCACTAATTATTATTAATGTTAAGTGCTAAAGAATAAACGAGGAAAATGTGGTTCCTACTCATAAAGAATGTGTACACTAGTTAAGAGAAAAGACTAATATTTAGGAAAACAAGAGAGCAAATGGTTATATCATTAATTCATAAGCAATGTAATCTTGGATTGACCCTTAAAGAAAGTAAAATTCTGCTGGGTGTGGTAGCTCACGCCTATAATCCCAGCACTTTGAGAGGCTGAGGTGGGTGGATCACTTGAGGTCAGAAATTCAAGACCAGGCTGGCCAACATAGTGAAACCCCATCTCCACTAAAAATATGAAATTAGCTGGGCGTGGTGACACACGTCTGTAATCCCAGCTACTCAGGAGGCTGAGGCAGAAAATCGCATGAACCCGGGAGGCAGAGGTTGCAGTGAGCTGAGATTGTGCCACTGCACTCCAGCCTGGGCGACAGAGCGAGACTCCATCTCAAAAAATAAATAAATAAATAAGTAAAATTCCAAAAATGGGAGAGGAAAGGTTAAGCTGAGAGACTGCATATGCAAAGATATAGGAGCTGGGATATGGAAAGAAAACGGAGACTAACTTGGCAAGCAGAAATTGTTCACAATGCAGGATACTGGGAAATAAGAGCTTTTTTTCTTCCTTTTACCTTTTGAAAACCACAGAAGCTACTTCTCTGAATAAGCAGAGATAAAGTCATCTAGGAGCAGATTTTCTGCATTCTGCAAAATCACTTAAATGGCGTATTTTTGTATGCAAATATAAAGGCATACTTTTGTCCTAGGGAAAGGAAGGCTTTGTTACTTGATTCATTGTGTATATTTTAAATTTTCTGTGTATTATGCTGTTTTAACTTTTTTTTTTTTTTTGAGACAGAGTTTCACTCTTGTTGCCCAGGCTGGAGTGCAATGGTGCAATCTCGGCTCACTGCAATCTCCTCCTCCCGGGTTCAAGCAATTCTGCCTCAGCCTCCCGAGTAGCTGGGATTACAGTCGCCCACCACAATGCCCGGCTAATTTTTTGTATTTTCAGTAGAGATGGGGTTTCACCATGTTGGCCAGGCTGGTCTCGAACTCCTGACCTCAGGTGATCCACCTGCCTCAGCCTCCCAAAATGCTAAGATTACAGGCATGAGCCACTGCACCCAGCCTGTTTTAACATCTTGAAAAATCTTTCCAGCTGGGGAGAGACTGCCCTTATCAGGGATAGCCAATATTAGAGATAGCAAAGGGACCAGCCAGGAGCATGCCTTTGATGCACAGACTAACTAATCTACAGCCATCCTAGCTCTATCTGGCCCTTATACTCCAGAAGAGAATATTCCTTTGCCTTAATCATCCCAGGCCCTGCTACCAGGCAACTAGGGGCCACCCATCTAACTTAGAGCCTATCAAAATTTCAGCCTGGGCAACATGGTGAAACCTGGTCTCAAAAAACAAACAAAAGTTAGCCAGGTGTGGTGGCACGTCTGTAGTCCCAGCTACTCAGAGGCTGAGATGGGAGAATCACTTAAACCCAGGAAATTGAGGCCACAATGAGCCGTGATGGCACCACTGTACTCCAGCCTGGGCAACAGTGAGACCCTGTCTCAAGAAAAAAAAAAAAAGAAAGAAAAAAATTACTCAATTCGCCACTCCTCAACTGTTTAACCTGCCCTGTCTCAGAAACTTCAATAAAGGCATGGCCCAAGCTCTCTCCCATCCAGTGTTCTGCCTCCTGACTACCCCCGCATATTCCCCAGTGACCTCCGCATGGCGTGTGGTGACCCCCTCTTTAGGACCTGTGAGTATAATAAACTTTCTTGTACAAGCCTCTCCTATCTTTCCTCCTGTGGCCACACCTGACTATCCTATAAATGTACAATTTAAATAGCTTTGACAACATCCTTGATAAAAACTGAGCATCTCCTAGAGATTCCCTGGTATGAGGAGCCCTGGAGAGGGGGTGGACCAATTTGCATAGCAGCCCAGAGCATTTTAGTAGAGACAGAAATAAAACTCCCAAGACTTGAAATTCAGAGAATGTCTGGGTTAAGCAGAATACCCCTGACAAAGGACAATTTAACAAGAAGTGGGCATTCGGGTTGGAAAACAGGGCCCAAAACAAAGGCCTAGAGTTCAGTGGAGAAGCTGGTTTCAATATGGCATCTGGCTAAGGCTGGAAATCTCTCTGGGTCCAGCCAGTCTTACATGTCCTGCTTTGGAGAACAGTGGCTGAGTGTGAGGATGTGAACTACTAAAAAGCTGTAACTTGGGGCCCAACTTTGGACAGCACTACAGATTGTGCAGGTATCTGGGCCAGCAGGAAAATCACCAGTGCCCACTGAGCTTTTCTAGGCCAGGGTTCAATTTTGTTACCTGTGAGCAAAGGACCATGGTTTTCCAGTCCTCCACTCTCCATTTGCGTGCAGAAATAGGTCTGGTCTATTTCTGGCCTATATAGGGGAGATGAGCACTCAAAAAAGAGGGTTTATTGGTTAGGACTCTTGGTTGCAAGCCGTAGAAACATACGGTTACCAGAAAAGGGTCCTAATCCAGAGAGAGTTCTTGGACCTCACTCAAGAAAGAATTTGTGGTAAGTCCACAGAGTAAAGCAAAAGCAAGTTTGTTTATTGATTGACTTATTTTGAGACGGCGTCTTCCTCTGCTACCCAGGCTGGGGTGCAGTGGCACAATCTTGGCTTACTGCAACCTCTACTACCAGGTTCAAGCGATTCTCCTACCTCAGCCTCCCAAGTAGCTGGGATTACAGGTGCCCACCACTACACCTGGCTCAAACCTATAATACCAACACTTTGGGAGAACATGGCAGGAAGATCACTTGAGGCCTGGAGTTTAAGACCAGCCTGGGCAACACAGGGAAATCTTGTCTCTACAAAAATTTAAAAATAAGCCGGCAGTGGTGGTGCGTGCCTGTAGTCCCAGATACTCAGGAGGCTGAGGTGGGAGTTTTGCTTGAGCCCAGGGGTTTGTGGTTGCAGTGAGCTATGACTGTGCCACTGCACTCCAGCGTGCGTGACAGAGCAAGGTCCCATATCAAACAAACAAACACCTCATGAAGTAAAACATTACCAACACAACTGAAGACTCCTGAATAGCCCTAGGAGTAAATCTCTTTCCTCCCCATCAAATTCTTCATTTTGCTGAATTTGTTGTCAAATGATCCCATACATTTCTTTATTCTTACATTACATATATATGTGGCCCTAAATAATAAAGCATACTGTCTTGCATTCAGCCAAAACTGAGACATCAGTGAGGTGCCAGCTGCAATGGATAGAGAAGTGACTAATCAAGAGAGTCCCTGGAGCCAGGCGCAGTGGCTCACGCCTGTAATCCCAGCACTTTGGGAGGCCGAGGCGGGCCGATCACGAGGTCAGGAGATCGAGACCATCCTGGCTAACACGGTGAAACCCCATCTCTACTAAAAATACAAAAAATTAGCCGGGCGTGGTGGCGGGCGCCTGTAGTCCCAGCTACTCGGGAGGCTGAGGCAGGAGAATCTCTGCCAGGAGGGAGAGATTGCAGTGAGCCGAGATCGCACCACTGCACTCCAGCCTGGCTGACAGTGTGAGACTCCGTCTCAAAAAAAAAAAAAAAAAAAAATTCCCTGGGACATGGAGTTGCAGGAATAATCACCTGAATAACCAATTACAATTGGGGTTAAGTCTACAAAGCAAAAGCACCGGCAGTTCGAGAGTCCCCACTGAGAGAGCTGCCTAGTCTGGGGGTTAGCCTGACCCAGGTTTAGGGATGGTACAAAGGCACCAGGGACATTCACATTGTCTTGACAAGGCACCCTCTACCCTGGGTATCTCAGATGGCTGCATTGCCAACCTCCCCTCCACCATACTTCAATAACTCCCTTCCTCCAAGGGATTTCACCCCTCTGTGGCAGAGAGCAAAAAGCCTGTCCTGAACACTACCATCCCAATTCAATTCACAAGTACTGCCAAGGGAGTCAACTTCTTCATTTTCCAATCTTAGAAACGGTCTTTGCAGTGATTCCAATGGTAAAGAAGGCAAAGACAAAGCCACATGGATCTGCTCACACTGACTTATTTACTCTGAGCAGTAGCCAGTTGGGGAGGGGGTAATGGCCTGCAGAACCCCCATAACTTCTCAAACATACATGCCTGTAATTACATATTTATACAAAAGCAAAAGTCCTTCCTTTTGACTCCACCCAGTACCAATCTGAACCACCCTCAGATTAGGTAGGGGGGTGTGTGTGTGGGTGTGTGTGTGTGGGTGTGTATGGGTGTAGGCTTGGTGGTGTATTTATTTGGCACAGTCCTTCCTGGAGATGACTCTAATGCTAGTTACTTTTCCTTCAAATATGTGCACACTATATTTTGCCTCTATTATCAAAATTATGTAAATACCAGCACTTTTTTCATTATATCTTAGAGACACCAGTTGGTGTTTAACTGACCTATTGCTGTTTTCACTTTGTCCTTATGTTCTGATTTTTGATGCCAGCCTGTTGTTCTTCACATTATTAAGTCTATGAGTCTATGTACTTCTTTTTTTTTTTGAGACGGAGTCTTGCTCTGTCCCCAGGCTAGAGTGCAGTGGCACGATCTCGGCTCACTGCAACCTCTGCCGCCTGGATTCAAGCAATTCTCCTGCCTCAGCCTCCCGAGTAGCTGGGACTACAAGGCACCTGCCACCATGAGCAGCTAATTTTTGTATTTTTAGTAGAGATGGGTTTTCACTATGTTGGCCAGGATGGTCTCCATCTCTTGACCTCGTGATCCGCCCACCTTGGCCTCCCAAAGTGCTAGGATTACAGGACTGAGCCACCTTGCCCAGCAAGTCTATGTACTTCTAAAGTACAATAGACTGTAACATCATTACATTAATTACATACATTGTGGTCAGTTCACCTTACTATTTTATTTCTCAGCAGGATGCTGCCAGATTTGCTCTCTGACTCTCTCAGCTCCATGTCTGATCAACAACCCTGTATCTGTCTGGGGAACACAAAGGAATCTATTTCTAAAAAGATGAAACTACTCTTAACTCCTGTTCAGAGGCTAGGCACAGTAGCTCATGGCTGTAATCTCAGGACTTTGGGAGGCTGAGGCAGGAGAATTGCTTGAGACTAAGAATTCAAGGCCAATCTGGCCAACATAGAGAGACCCTGTCTCTAAAAAAAAAAAAAAAAAGCGGGCCGGGTACAGTGGCTCATGCCTGTAATCCCAGCACTTTGGCATGCAGATCGTCTGAGCTCAGGAGTTCGACACCAGCCTGGGCAACACAGTGAAACCTGATCTCTACTACAGCTACAAAAAAATTAGCTGGGCATAGCGGCGTGTGCCTGTAGTCCCAGGTACTCAGGAGGCTGAGGCAGCAGAATCGTTTGAACCTGGGAGGCGGAGGTTGCAGTGAGCCAAGATCATGCCACTGCACTCCAGCCTGGGCGACAGAGCTCAAAGAAAAAAAAAAAAAGAAAAAACATTTTTTTTGGCCAAGCAAGGTGGCTCATACCTGTAATCCCAGCAATTTGGGAGGCAGAGGCAGGCGGATCACTAGAGGTCAGGAGTTTGAGACCGGCCTGGCCAACATAGTGCAACCCTATCTCTCCTAAAAATACAAAAATTAGCTGGGCATGGTGGCGCATGACTGCAGCTACTCAGGAGGCTGAGGCAAGATAATCGCTTGAATTGGGGAGATTCAAGATTGTGCCACTGCATCCAGCCTAGGCGACAGAGTGAGATTTTGTCTCTAAAAATAAAAATAAAACTCTTGTTCAGCTACTATGAAATTTGGTCTGCAGTTTGGCATATACCTACTCCCTCCCCGCCAGCCTAAGAGGGCTGAATTTCCTGTTTGTGTTTGTCAGAAGCCAAACAAGAATCCCAATCATCTGTTCTTCTGAAAAGATGAAAGAACTGTTTGTGACCACGTCAAAGACAAGGGCCTGCAGCAATTCAGGAGACTGTCAGGGCCTCCTGAGCACCAGCAGGCCTAGCCACACAGTCCTGGCAGGTCTGACCTTTAATGCTTGAGCCCCAACAAGAATGAGTGAATGCTCAGAGACGGGGCCCTACAAGCGACAGAGCCGATGGTCTCTGGCCAAAGTGACCCAGTAGTTCTTTTGGGTCAGTGTTACGGCTTCTCCAGAACTGAAAAGCCGCTACTGAAGTGGCCTTGGTCCCTTAGTCTTTGGTCAGTCTAAGCCTGTGATACAGTCTTTAAATCCATTTATATCTAACAGGCCAAAGAGCTTTTATCTACTAGGATCCCCATGAGTTAGAAGGCTGCTAGAGTATTATAACAATTTTTTGTTATCAAAAAAATGTTTTCTTCGGCCGGATGCGGTGGCTCATGCCTGTAATCCCAGCACTTTAGGAGGCTGAGGTGGGTGGATCACGAGGTCAGGAGTTCAAAATCAGCCTGGCCAAGATAGTGAAACCCCGTCTCTACTAAAAATACAAAAAAAATTAGCCGGGTGTGGTGGCAGGCACCTGTAATCCCAGCTACTCAGGAATCTGAGGCAGAGAATTGCTTGAACCTGGGAGGCAGAAGTTGCAGTGAGCTGAGATCATGCCACTACACTTTAGCCTGGGCGACAGAGCCAGACTCCACCTCAAAAAACAAAATTATTTTTCGAATTAGAAAGGTCCATTTGCTGAAGCAAAGGGCAGGGTGGATGTATCATCCAGTGCATTCCAAAAGATAAATATGAAGCATTTGTGTGTGGGGTGTAGTATTTGTCACATATTGTCAATTATAAGTCCCCCTTCTGATGTACATCTTTTTTTTTTTTTTTTTTTTTTGAAACAGAGTCTCCCTGTGTCGCCCAGGCTGGAGTGCGTGGTGTGATCTTGGCTCACTGCAAGCTCCGCCTCCCGTGTTCACACCATCCTCCTGCCTCAGCCTCCCAAGTAGCTGGGACTACAGGCGCACACCACAATGCCCAGCTAATTTTTTGTATTTTTAGCAGAGACGCGGTTTCACTGTGTTAGCCAGGATGGTCTCAATCTCCTGACCTTGTGATCTGCCCGCCTCGGCCTCCCAAAGTGTTGGGATTACAGGCGTGAGCCACCACGCCCAGCACATCTTGTCAATTATAAGCCCCTCTTTCTGATTTAGATCTTTAAGATGCATTAACACGGGGCCAGGCGCGGTGGGTGACAGAGAGTCCATCTCAAAAAAAATAAATAAAGGGATGCATTAACACTTAATCTCTAGATTTGTGAGTCATTCAATTTATTTATGTATTTATTTATTTTTGAGATGGAGTTTCGCCCAGGCTGGAGTGCAATGGCGTGGTCTCAGCTCACTGCAATCTCCACCTCCCGGGTTCAAGCAACTCTCCTACCTCAGCCTCCTGAGTAGCTGGGAATACAGGCGCATGTCACCACGCCCGGCTACTTTTCTTGTATTTTTAGTACAGATGGGGTTTCATCATGTTAGCCAGACTATTTCTATTAGGCCCGGCCTATTTTTATTATTATTACACTGTAATATATAATGATGGCCAGGTGTGGTGGCCATGTAATCCCAGCACTTTGGGAGGCCAAGGTGGGTGGATCACTTGAGGTCAGCAGTTTGAACCCAGCCTGGTCAGTAATGGCAAAAGCCAGTCTACTAAAAATATAAAAATTAACTTTGTGTCGCGTGCTTGTAATCCCAGCTACTCAGAAGGCTGAGGCAGGAGAATTGCTTGAACCCAGGAGGCGGAAGTTGCAGTGAACCAAGATCGCACCATTGCAGCCTGGGCGACAGTGAGACTGTCTCTAAAAAAAAAAAGCTACATAGGCCTCTCACAATTTGCCCACAGAGAAATTCCTTGTAGGCCTCCAAGATCTTTACACCAAAACAGTTATGTGGACTTTCACCCTGACAATGTACATGGATGGTTTATCATCACAAGCACAGGACAAAGGACAAAACTAAAAAGTCATCCCTCTGCTCGCCTGAGACAAACACATATCTGACTGCTGCCCTCTGCTCTATGATTATTTTATCTTATGTGAAAATGCAGATTAACTGAGCATGAGCAGAAAGCATCCGTGAAGACTAATCAAAGACTCAGAAGAGGATACATGGACACATGGAGCTGGGAAACAACACACACGGGAACCTGTTGGGGGTTGGGGGAGGGAGAGCATCAGGAAGAATAGCTAATGGATGCTGGGCCTAATGCCTAGGCAAGGGGTTGATCTGTGCAACAAACCACCATGACACACGTTTTCTCGTGTAACAAACCTGCATATCTTGCACATGTACCCCAGAACTTAAAATAAAGGTTGATGATAAAGGTCAGGTGTGGTGGCTCAAGCCTGTAATCCCAGCACTTTGAGAGGCCGAGGCGGGTGGATCACCTGAGGTTGGGAGTTTGAGACCAGCCTGGCCAACATGCTGAAATCTCATCTCTACTAAAAATACAAAAATTAACCGGGCGTGGTGGTGGGCGCCTGTAATCCCAGGTACTCAGGAGGCTGAGGCAGGAGAATCACTTGAACCTGGGAGGCAGAGGTTGCAATGAGCCCAGATCATGCTACTGAACTCCAGTCTGGCCAACAGAGCAAGATTTTGTCTCAAAAAAACAAAACAAAGCAAAACAAAACAAACAAACAAAAAACCTTGATGAAAGAAATCAACAACATCAACAAAAAAGACTGGGAGGAATGCAACTGCTTGCCTCTTTTATCTACCCTCCCTATACCTGCTTTTTTTCCTTTCTTCCCTTTAAAAATTGAGGTTCCCCAGACTCTTCTCAGAAAAGAAACATGGACCACTGCTTTTTCTGTGGTTCTGTGTTCTTTTTCCCCAAGTGCGTTCTTAACCTTGGCAAATGAACCTCTTAAAGTGATTGAGACTTGCCTGGGTCATATTCTTTTTTTTCTTTTTCTTTTTTTTTGGCTGGAGTGCAGTGTCTGGGATCACAGGTGCTTGCTCCCGCATTTGCCTAATTTTTGTAGTTTAGATGGGGTTTCACCATCGTGGCCAGGCCGGTCTTGAACTCCTGACCTCATGATCCACCCACCTCGACCTCCCAAAGTGCTGGGATTACAGGCCTGAGCCACCGCACCCGGCCTGGGTCATGCTCTTTTATTTACCCTATTAACCCTTCGCAATCCTCATCATCTCTTGCCTGGATGACTGCACTTGCCTCTTTTTAATCTGCCTGCTCCTGCCCTCCCTCACTCTGAATTTATTCACACTGCAGTCATAGGGGTCCTTTTATTATGTCACTTTGCTTAAAATTTTCCAGAGGTTTCCATCTTACTGGAAAGAAAAGACAAAGGCCTTACAGCCGCCTACAAGCCCTTCAGGATACAGTCCTCTTCTGTCTTTCCTCCTTGTCCTACTTCAGCCACACTCGGCCTCACGGCCTTCGCACTTGCTCTTTCCTCTGTCAGCAAGGCTAGATACCTCACTTTAGGTCTGTGCTTGGATGTCCCTGGATCAGGGAGGCCTCCCCAGACCCCAATGCAACACTGTGTAACCTGCATACTCTGCTCCTTCACAAGCACACATGCATTCTCTCTTTTCCCTTTTTCTTTGCTTTCATTTTAGTTAGCAACTGCTTGACATAAACACTTTTTGTGTCCCTCCTAGAGTGTAAAATCTGTGAGTGCAGGAACTTGTTCACCACCTTGACTCAGTGCCTATCTGGCACAATGCCTGGCCTTTTAGTCATTCGACCCTTGTCCAGTGAGTCCGTGACTGTCTCTTTGTGTTTCCGGGGCAACTGACATCTCAACGGCTTTTGTTTTTTGAGACAGAGTCTTGCTTGCTCTGTCGCCCAGGCTGGAGTGCAGTTGGCTCGCTGCAACCTCCGCCTCCCGGTTTCAAGCGATTCTCCTGCCTCAGCCTCCTGAGTAGCTGAGATTACAGGCATACGCCACCACGCCTGGCTACTTTTTGCATTTTTAGTAGAGACGGGGTTTCACCGTGTTGGCCAGACTGGTCTCGAACTCCTGACTTCAGGTGATTTGCCTGCCTCAGCCTCCCTAAGTGCTGGGATTACAGGCGTGAGCCACCTTGCCTGGCCTCAAGGGCCTTTTTGAAGCTCCTTTTTTTATGGTATGTTCCCAATAATCTGGGAAACACTCAGCACCCACACTGAGGGGCCAAATCTCCCCGCTTCTAGCCATCTGTTGAATTGAGACGTTAGATGGGCCCGTCTCGAGGGCCCTAACAGCTCAACAGTTGTGTGACGCCATTTGGCCAAGCTTGCAGGGCTTTAAAATGCAGTTTGAGAGGACAGGAAGCAGGTAAGGAGAGGGAAGCCAGTCTGGAAGGAATTGAGCGGAGAATGTGGGCTAGCCTGGTTAAACACTTGTCCTTAGCTTTCACTTTTTATGCATCTAAAGACCATCACTCTGAAACCTTGTTCGCCCGAGAGTGCTGGGGTCTTCTCGGGGCCTTCTGAGGAGCGCCGTTTAACGGCAGCAAAGTGCCCACGGAGTCCACTGGGGCTCCAACCAGTTTTTTTTTTTTTTTTTTTTTTTTTTTTTTTTTTTTTTTTGAGACATGGTCTCGCCCCGTCGTCCAGGCTGGAGTGCAGTGGCAGGATCTCGGCTCACTGCGACCTCCGACTCCCGGGTTCAAGCGATTCTCCTGCCTCAGCCTCCCAAGTATCTGGGACTACAGGCGCCCGCCACCATGCCCTGCTAATTTTTGTATTTTTCGTAGAGACACGATTGTGCCATTTTGGCCAGGCTGGTCTCGAACTCCGGACCTCAGGTGATCCTCCCGCCTCGGCCTCCCAAAGAGCTGGTATTACAAGCGTGAGCCACCGCGCCGGGCCTCCAAGCACATTTTGTTTCTGTATTAGCAACAGCTGTGCTCGGCCGGAGACGGTGAAAATACACGGTTCAGAAAATGCACCTCGATGTGAACCAAGTGTAGCTGAGGACGGTTTAACCTGGAGCGGACATCGCCACCTCACAAACTCCCGAAAGAAAGGGACATGGCGCATCCATCATGGCTGCCGGAGACAGAACAGCGAGAGGCAACGGAAAGGAAATGGCGCCGGAGCCCGCCGCCATTCTCAGCGGGCCCAGGGCTGCGGGGCGAGAGGGCTGCCGGCGCCATGTAGGAAGGCCAGCCAGGGAACTTAAGACCCTCCCGACTTCTGGCACCAGGAGACCCTGAAACTTGATAACAATATGGAGGACGGTTATTGTCTCTGCAAAGCAACTTCCACAAGCCGGCCGCGGGGTCTGTCCCGAGATCGGAATCAGACAAAATCCTCTATTCTCTAAACAGAATGCGTTACGCATACTGCGCATCTTCGCAACAGCGGGCCGGCTAACGACGCAAAGAATGTTACGTCGCACCAGAGGCGCTTCCTCCCACCTCACCCCGCGTTCTAGTTCAGGTGGCGCGAGAACTCTACGCTCGCTCCGTACTTTGTTTTTCTTGTACAGACCGCAAAATACGCCGATCGTCGCAACTGACGTAAAGCGCTTCCAAGAATACCCGTAGTTCCCCGCGGAGCCCTCGGGCTATTCCGAGACGCTGTTTACGTATCGTCTCCGCCGTACGTAGCGTTAAGTTGGAGCCGACTCAGCGGCGGCCGCCATTTTGTGCAGTCGCTGGGAAGGAAGGAGACGCCTAAACCGTGGCACTGCCCGGTTTGAGCGTAGCCAAACCTGCCCACCGGCTTTATAGCCCCGATTCTCTGTATTTTGCTCCCGTCTCCGACGAGAGAGGCGGCGACGGTGGCGTCTGCGACGGGAGACAGCGCGTCGGAGCGAGAGAGCGCTGCGCCTGCCGCCGCCCCAACAGCGGAGGCGCCGCCGCCATCGGTCGTCACCAGACCGGAGCCGCAGGCCCTCCCGAGCCCGGCCATCCGTGCCCCGCTCCCAGATCTCTATCCTTTTGGGACCATGCGCGGAGGAGGCTTTGGGGACCGGGACCGGGATCGTGACCGTGGAGGGTAAGGGTGGGGGAGGAGAGGAGAGGCCTGGCGTGGGGGTGGGGGTGGGGGAGTTGCTTTCTGGGGAGGCCCAGCGGACTGCGGGCCTGGGAGTCCTGCTCCTGACCCCGGGAGGCGAGGCGACTCGAGGCCAGACAGCGGTTTCGTGCGCGGGCCTCGGCTCCAGGGTCACTCGGGACCCAAGGAGGGCGGCGGCTTGGCCACGCTGGGCCTCTCTTTGCGAAAGGCAGTCGTGGCGCGGCCCGGCCTCGTCTCAGCCCCGCGGGGGATCGGGAGGGGCGGCCTGGCCGCAGCAATCCCGGCCCGGGCTTAGGCGCCTCGCCTGGCTTCCTGGCTCTCGGGCCTGGCCGCTTGGAGCGGGCCGTTTGATGTCTTCAGGCCTCGGCGTTCATCTGGAAAAACACGGATCTTCCTAAGAGAAGACTTCAGCCCAGGAAAGCTTTACACGAAATGGCAGCCTTGACGTTCTCTCCCCAGAGTTCACTGTTTAAGACACTGGAGACGAAAAGACCAGCTTCTCATTTTTAAAAATAGGTTTTAATCCTCTTCAGTCGTATTTTAAGTCGAAGGAAATGCATTGGGATGTAAAGCAATGGAGTTGCTTGCCATCTAAATGACCGTGTTTGGGGGAAGGATGTTTTTTTGGGTCGTTGATTTAGTTTTAATATTTCGGCGTTTTTTCTCTAATTGGACTGCAGCATCAACTATTCTGCCTCGCTAGAAAGTTCTTGGTATTGTGGGCCGGGCGCAGGCCTCAGGCCTGTAATCCCAACACCTTGGGAGGCCGAGGCGGGCGGATCACCAGAGGTCGGGAGTTCGAGAGCAGCCTGGCCAACATGGAGAAACCCTGTTCTACTGAAAATACAAAATTAACCTGGCTTGGTGGCGCATGCCTGTAATCCCAGCTGCTCGGGAGGCTGAGGCACGAGAATCGCTTGAACTCGGGAGGCGGAGGTTGCAGTGAGTGGAGATAGCGCCACTGCACTCCAGCCTGGGCAGCAGAGCGAAACTCCGATCGCCCGCTCCCTGCTTCCAAAAAGAGTAATGTGACGCCACTTTATATGTGTGTGTGATCTTGGTCAAGATCCATAACTTTTGTGAGCTTGTTTCCTCTGAGGAAGGTGATAATAATTGCCTTTACTTTGATGTGTTGTCAGGAATTAAGAGATAATGGATGTAATAGTCTCGCTGTAGTAGGCTCTCTATTAACCATACTTTCCCCAAACGTTTTTGTCTTTTGTGGTTCAGATGCACAACTACTGGATTTATTAGTCACAAGCACTTCAGTTACCAGTTTTTACAAAATTATTTTGATTTATACCTTATTAGGAAGGAAAATATTTGATCTCATTGTTTAAAGGACGAGAGATGGAATGTTTGCTTGTGTTTGACAGTATTGCTGAGTTTAGAAGTGAATTTCAGTACAACCACTTAGAAAAAGAATTTAAGATTATCTAGGAAAATTGAAAACAGCCCAGTAATTCCTCCCTAAGCTTTATACCCTAGACTGTAATGCCTAGAGAAATCCTTGCACACGTGCCTCAGGATCCTTGTACAGAAAAGTTTATATACCAGCATTCCTGCTAACAGGATATTGAAAACAACTCAAATGTCTCCATAAATTGTGGGTATTTGTGTAATTGAATACAATTTAATCAGCCGTGAAAAAGAGAAAAGAACTTGGATTAATGTGGATGAGTCACAGACATGTTGAGTTAAAAAGCAAGTTGTGGTAGGGTGACACATTTAAGGATATGTGCAAATATGACAGGAAAGGGAATGGTTAACAAAATTCAAGGTAGTGGTTATTAGGGTGAAAGTTGTAAACTTGAAATAGGCACATAGAGGGGATACAAGGTACTAATAGTGTTCTGTTTCTTTACCATGGCTGTTTGGTTTAGTATTTCCTTTCACCATATATATGCTTTAATAAGTTATTTGAAAGGAAAAAAGTGAATTACTGATCCATATTTTAACTCTTTAAGTATCAGATGACATTTTTTAAAAATTTCAAAGGAACTGGCCTTCTTTCATCTTTGTCACAACTCTCCCTTTCCCAAGAAATGTTCTTGATTTTTTGAATTGCTGTTTTATTCTTAAATGAATGCTACACAGTTGAAGTGGTGGTTACTTTGAAAAAGGAACAGGTGAGGTCAGTTCATGTGTTTCACGTGTGTGATGCAAAAATGATATGCATTGTACATGTGATGGTTTTTAATGTTTAATATATGAATGTTAATATGTGGTTTTTAATGTTAATATATGAATCTTCAAAGGTGAATTTTTTTTTTTTGCAAAGCCAAATTAAACTTATTACTGACTGGATAAAAACATTTGAGCAGCATAGTGTACCAGAGAGTACGATGTGCATTTTTTTTTTTTTTTTTTTTTGAGGCGGAGTTTCGCTCTGTCGCCCAGGCTGGAGTGCAGTGGCCGGATCTCAGCTCACTGCAAGCTCCGCCTCCCGGGTTCACGCCATTCTCCTGCCTCAGCCTCCCGAGTAGCTGGGACTACAGGCGCCCGCCACCTCACCCGGCTAGATTTTTGTATTTTTTAGTAGAGACGGGGTTTCACCGTGTTAGCCAGGATGGTCTTGATCTCCTGACCTCGTGATCCGCCCGTCTCGGCCTCCCAAAGTGCTGGGATTACAGGCTTGAGCCACCGCGCCCGGCCACGATGTGCATATTTAAAGATGGTATGGATAAGCTCAAAAGTAAGAGGTTTTCTTGAATTTTGAGGTCATTAATTATGTCAGCATTAATTATAAACATGGAAGATGGCATATTTTCCAAGAACCCCATGTTTCAAATTATACGTTTAGTGTAGAATAGTATGTCTTGAATAAATAGCCAGGAAAATAAGGAGAGAGGAAAAAAATACATAAATGATAATCATCAGTTTAAAGCCTTAACAGGAATCTTTCAAAAGTTTTAGTTTTTCCTACATCAGTGAGGTTTGGGTAGCATTGCAGTGCAGCAGTAACAATGAAGTATTTTATAATTTGCAAGAGTGATAATCCAAAGACTTTCTACCTCTTGAAAAGTACCTTATTTATCTGCTTCATTTGCAAGTGTGTTGGGAGTGGCAATTGAGGTGGCCTTTTGGTCTGTTCAGTAATGAGCCTTAAGCTGAGGATCACATTAAAGATGTCCCTGACACGTGTATCCCTATGCTATGTGCTCTTCCTGTTCTGATTCTTAATTTGTCTTACTCAGTAGTGGTATAAATGGAATTAGCCAAGTTCTGCCTGTTGAATGTAGGTATCCAGTGATCCCAATAAAATCTGCCATCAATTTTTGTTACGTGTGTTCTTAGAGGAATGTCTAGCTGGTTAAACCAGACTTCTAAAGGCTTTGAATTTCAGGAAATGAGGCCCTGTAGAATAATACACGTACTTGCCTATCAGTGATAAAGTGGAACTTTATATAAGATGAAGTTACAAGTGGGTTAGAGTGGGAAAAGGAAACTAAATTCAGTACAATATTTTACACAGAGTAAAGAAACTGAGTGAAGAAATGGCTATACAGTTTGTGTATGCTGAAGACTTGTACTTCACAAGAAGGAAATAGGGAAAATGAAGGCCATCTTAGTGTTAAGATTCTTCTAGGAAAAGTAGCTTGTGATTTCTTAAATTTTAGCTTTGGCCAGTGGTCATATTTGTATTCCCCTTGGGCTTGTCTGTTGTGAAAGTTTTATAAAAAGCCAGAAGTTGATCTTAAGTAATTAGTTGAGTGTTAAAGCCTTAAGTAAGTCTTGTTAGTGTTTTTTTTTTCCTGCAAGTTAATAATACCATTTGGGAACAAGAAGGAGATAGAAGGTAAAAGTAGAGACCAAAGAAGGAAGGGTCATAAATCTATGTTCAGCTCTTTTGTTTTTTCTTTTTTTTGTTTTTTCTTTTCTTTTTTCTTTCTTTGTCTTTTTCTGTCTTCCTTTCTTTCCTGTCTTTCTGTCTGTCTGTCTTGACGGAGCCTCTCTCTGTCTACCAGGCTGGAGTGCTGTGGTGCCATCTCAGCTTACTGCAACCTCCACCTCCTGAGTTCCAGCAGTTCTCCCGCCTCAGCCTCCCAAGTAGCTAGGGATTACAGGCGTGCGCCGCCACGCCCAGCTACTTTTTTGTATTTTTAGTAAGAGATGGGTTTTCACCATGTTGGCCAGGCTGATCTCAAGTTCCTGACCTCAAGTGATCTGCCGGCCTCCGCCTCCCAGAGTGCTGGGATTACAGGCGTGAGCCACTGACCCCGGCAGGCTCAGCTCTTTTATTAGCGTAAGCTAAATATGAAGACCAGTCTACCAAGTCCTTTCCAGGACCCAGTTTTGCTTTGCAGATTAGCAGACAAGTGGAGTGCTTATCACACGGAGGAGTGGGCCCAAGAAGCTATTCTAAGATTGAGGGACTTGCTTGGAGTGTATTTTCCTGCTTGTCCACAATCTTGCCTTTAATTGAAACTTAAACTAATGTCATCCTTTGCCTGCGTGTCTGTTACCCAAGAGTAGAGACTTGTTTCTGTTTTATTTAGTAACTCCAGCACAGCACCACTTAAAACAGTAACTGATACATACTTGGTTCCTAATAACTTGGTACCTAATAACTATTTGTTGAATGAAATGATGCTAAATTGTGCTGGGTGCTGGCTATGCCAGGTAGTTTTATAGCACATTGCACATTATTAGGTCATTTTCTCAGCAGCCTCTGAAATAGGTGGTATTATTTCTGCTTTACATAGGAAACTAAGGTGTGTAGAAGTTAAATAATTAGCTTCAAATTACACAGTAAGTGGCAGAATCAAAACTCAAAACCATGTCTGGATCCAGAATCTGTGATTGTAATCCCTAGGATGTATTTCTCTCAATAAAGGGGTTTTTAATTTTTCGCCTATTGTAGACATACTCATAAAACAGTATTGTTGGCTAGTAAAGGAAGTTTTACACAGTTCTCCATACCTTTAAATAGGAGTAAATAAAATGGTCTTTTTGGAGGTAGGCTGGTAGTATCCTTAGAACTCCATCCTTTTTGAATGTTTTTATGACATGTATGATACATTGCTTTGAAAATACTGATGAACTAACTAAAAATTCTGTTGTTCCTAGATTTGGAGCAAGAGGTGGTGGTGGCCTTCCCCCGAAGAAATTTGGTAATCCTGGGGAGCGTTTGCGTAAAAAAAAGTGGGATTTGAGTGAGCTCCCCAAGTTTGAGAAAAATTTTTATGTGGAACATCCGGAAGTAGCAAGACTGACACCAGTAAGTTTATATGTGTATTTTAATGTACAGATTATTGAACCAAGTAGATACATTGGTTAGAGTTTATTCATACGCTACTGTTGCTGTTTTACATTTTATTCCAGTGTGGTGGTATTTTTCTTACAAAAACCTTTTGGTTAATTTTTTTCTTTTTCCTTTTTGTAGAGAGTGGGTTTTGCCATGTTCCCCAGGCTGGTCTCGAACTCCCTATCTCAAGCAAACTACCCGCCTCAGCTTTTCAAAGTGCTGGGATTACAGGCATGAGCCACTGCACCCAGATGATTTTTTTGTTTTTTTGAGACAGTTTCACTGTTGTTGCCCAGGCTAGACTGCAATGGCATGATCTTGGCTCACTGCAACCTCCACCTCGTGCGTTCAAGCGATCCTGCTGCCTCACGAGTAGCTGGGATTACAGGCACCCGCCACCATGCCTGGCTAACTTTTTGTAGTTTTAGTAGAGACGGAGTTTCACTATGTTGGGCAGGCTGGTCTCGAACTCCAGACCTTGGCCCTCAGGCGATTAACCTGCCATGGCCTCTCAAAGTGCTGGGATTACACACGCCCAGCCTTTTTTTTTTTTTTTTTTTTTTTTTTTTTTTTTTTTGAGACAGAATCTTGCTCTGTCACCCAGGCTGGAGTGCGAGAGACAGGGTTTCACCATATTGGTCAGACTGGTCTCCATCTCACAATCACCTCGTGATCCACCCACTTCTGCCTCCCAGAGTGCTGGGATTACAGGTGTGAGCCACTGTGCCCGGCCTTTCTTACATTCTTAACTAAGACCCCAATACTCATAAAAGGGGACCAGTTTCAATATGCATTGAATTTGTTCTCATTTGTTGATAATGCTTACTAATCTGTTTATTATATATGATTGAAACTACTGTATATTAGGTCTTGTCTTTTCATCTGCTAGTGAAAAATATCATATATTGGCCTTGTCTTTTTTTTTTTTGAGATGAAGTCTCGCTGTGTTCCACAGGCTAGAGTGCTGTGGCATGATCTTGGCTTGCTGCAACCTCTGCCTCCCAGGTTCAAGCAATTCTCCTGCCTTAGCCTCCCAAGTAGCTGGGATTACAGACGCGTGCCACCACGCCTGTCTAATTTTATTTTTATTTTTTTGTTTTTTTCAGTAGAGGAGGGGTTTCACCATGTTGGCCAGGCTGGTCTCAAACTCCTGACCTCAAGTGATCCACCCACCTCAGCCTCCCAAAGTGCTGGGATTATAGGTGGGAGCCACCGTGCCCAGCCAACATTGTCTATTCTTGTACCTCATTATCATTGTTTTTTGGACTCTACACATGAAATGGTTACTCTTTCAGAAGAAAGTGTAATGGAAAGAGTACTTGGGTCCAAGTTCCACTTTTTTTCCTCCTCGTTCTGACCTTGGGCAAGTTACTTACCTGTTTTCTCCTGTAGAAAGTGGAACTCTTGGCCGGGCGCGGTGGCTCACGCCTGTAATCCCAGCACTTTGGGAGGCCGAGGTGGGCGGATCACAAGGTCAGGAGATCGAGACCACGGTGAAACCCCGTCTCTACTAAAAATACAAAAAATTAGCCAGGCGCGGTGGCGGGCACCTGTAGTCCCAGCTACTCCGGAGGCTGAGGCAGGAGAATGGCGTGAACCCAGGAGGTGGAGCTTGCAGTGAGCCGAGATCGCGCCACTGCACTCCAGCCTGGGGGACAGTGCCAGACTCCGTTTCAAAAAAAAAAGAAAGTAGAACTCTTAATCACCTACATCGTTAATTAACTTGCAAAATTAAAGTGATACACATGAAAGTACCATGTAAGCTATTAAACATTTGCCATCGTAGCTGTGGACTGGATAATTGCTCAGCTAGCTTGGAACATAAATTCTGAATGTTTAGAGTAAGTAGTTTACTAACTTGTGTTATTTAATTTTTTTTCCATAGTATGAGGTTGATGAGCTACGCCGAAAGAAAGAGATTACAGTGAGAGGGGGAGATGTTTGTCCTAAACCTGTGTTTGCCTTCCATCATGCTAACTTCCCACGTAAGTATTCTTCAGTCTAGAGCCTTAATTTGTTAAATTGGGTTGAATGGGAGACATGGGTATTAGGTTAAACTCTTTGAGCCAGGCTTGGGGTTTTGTTGAAAGGACAGGAGATTGTTTTTATGGTTTTATGGTCATCAGTTCTTCTGTTCTTGTATTTAGACTGAGAATTTTTTTTTTTTAAGGTTTTTATCTTTTTCTAGGGTTTTGCCCTCTGCCTTTTAGAAAACAGCAGAATGAAATTGCTTTCTAGCTGGACATAATGTGAATTTGGTAAACAATAAATGACTGCCATGTTCCCATGTCCTGTTAGATGCTTTAGGGTAACGGTTTTTCAAATTTCTGAGAGAGGTAGACTATTATAGCAGCTTTTTTTTTTTTTTTTTTTAACGGAGTCACAACTTTGTCACCCAGTTTGAAGTGCAGTGGCGTGATCTCAGCTCACTGCCTCCTCCGCCTCCCGGGTTCATGCGATTCTGCTTCACCTTCCCGAGTAGCTGGGATTACAAGCGCCCGCCACCACTCCTGGCTAATTTTTGTATTTTTAGTAGAGACAGGGTTTCACCATGTTGACCAGGCTGGTCAACTCCTGACCTCCACTGGCCTCAGCCTCCCAAAGTGCTAGGATTACAAGCGTGAGCCACCTAGCCTGGCCCAGAGCAGCTTTACGGTAAGCTAGTCGGAGATCCAGTAGATAAAGAAAACACTCTGGAGAGATGAAGCTGGGTAAATCTTACTTTAGTGAGCTTAAAAGTTTTTTCGGCCGGGCGCGGTGGCTCAAGCCTGTAATCCCAGCACTTTGGGAGGCCGAGACGGGCCGATCACGAGGTCAGGAGATCGAGACCATCCTGGCAAACACGGTGAAACCCCGTCTCTACTAAAAAATACAAAAAAACTAGCCCGGCGAGGTGGCGGGCGCCTGTAGTCCCAGCTACTCGGGAGGCTGAGGCAGGAGAATGGCGTAAACCCGGGAGGCGGAGCTTGCAGTGAGCTGAGATCCGGCCACTGCACTCCAGCCTGGGCGACAGAGCCAGACTCCATCTCAAAAAAAAAAAAAAGTTTTTTCAAAACTCTTTTGGTTTGTGCCCTTAAACACAATAAAATGTGTAAAATAAAATTCTCTTACAGAATATGTAATGGATGTGTTGATGGATCAGCACTTTACAGAACCAACTCCAATTCAGTGCCAGGGATTTCCGTTGGCTCTTAGTGGCCGGGATATGGTGGGCATTGCTCAGACTGGCTCTGGGAAGACGTTGGCGGTATGTATGAGCAAGAGAAGATCCTTGATATTGTGGTAACTTATTTTGCTATTCTGATTATCATGCATTCTCAGTTCTTCATAGAAATGCTGTTAAGATAGTGTAGGTACTATTTTAGTTATTAAATATATGAAAGCATTTTATGTTCAAATTTGCATCGCCTGCTGTATGTGGCAATGGTGAGTTGTTTTTCACTTCCCTATTTATGCATTAATTCAGTAATTACTAAGATAGTATTAAGTATCTTAGTAAGATTGTACTTCTAAGTATAAGGTTGTCATTCTTTTCCTCCTCCATAGTATCTCCTGCCTGCGATTGTTCATATTAACCACCAGCCATACTTGGAAAGGGGAGATGGCCCAATCGTAAGTGTGTTTCAGTTTCTTTGTAATTCTAAGAAAAACTACAATTTAGCAACTATTTAGGCATGGTGCTTTACATTATCCATTTGTACTCTTCACCACACCCTCCATACATGGAAATGGTTTCATTCTCATCTTACTTGCAATTAAATGACTTACCCAAGATCACTCAGCAGTTGAATAGCTGAGCTTACATTTGAACCAAAGTCTTACTCCTAAAGAAACTGTGCATGCTACATTGGCACTTACTGTGCAGTAAAGTCAAGTGTTTTCTGGGTGTTTTTTGTTTGTTTTTTTTTGTTTTTGTTTTTTTGGAGTTTCGCTCTTGTTGCCCAGTTGGAGGGCAATGGCGTGATCTTGGCTCACCGCAGCCTCCACCTCCTGGGTTCAAGCGATTCTCCTGCCTCAGCCTCCTGAGTAGCTGGGATTACTGGCATGTGCCACCATGCCCAGCTAATTTTGTATTTTTACTAGAGATGGGTTTCTCCATGTTGGTCAGGCTGGTCTCAAACTCCTGACCTCAGGTAATCAGCCTGCCTCAGCCTCCCAAATTGCTGGAATTACAAGCATGAGCCACTGCATCCAGCTTCTTTTTTTTTTTTTTTTTTTTTTTTTTTTTTTGGGAGACATAGTCTCTCTCTGTAGCCCAGGCTGGAGTACAGTGGCAAGATCTCAGCTCACTGCAACCTCCGCCTCTCAGGTTTAAGCCATTCTCCTGCCTCAGCCTCCTGAGTAACTGGGATTACAGTGTACACCACCACGCCCAGCTAATGTTTGTATTTTTAGTAGAGATAGGGTTTCGCCATGTTGGCCAGGCTGGTCTGGAACTGTTGACCTCAGGTGATCTACCCGCCTCGGCCTCCCCAGGGTGCTGGGAGCCACAACGCCTGGCATGGAATGTGTACTTTTTTTTTTTTTTTTTCTTTTGAGACGGAGTTTTGCTCTTGGTTGCCCACGCTGGAGTACATTGTTGGCACAGTCTCAGCTCATTGCAACCTCTGCCTCCCAGGTTCAAGTGATTATCCTGTCTCAGCTTCCCAAGTAGCTGGGATTACAGGCATGTGCCACCACACGCGGCTAATTTTTGTTTTTTTAGTAGAGACGGGGTTTCATCGTGTTGGCCAGACTGGTCTCGAACTCCTGGCTTCAGGTGATCCTGCCTCAGCCTCCCAAAATAATGGGATTACAGGTGTGAGCCACCACGCCCGGCCTACTTTTTAATTTTAAGAATTAAGCTTGCATTTGTCATATGTATTTATGAACATGTACAGTATGTCTCAAGATATTCACAAAAAGAAATAATGCAGTACTTTAATACATAGTATATGTCTGACAGCATTATTAATTAACATCTAATGGATCAGTATACAAAGCAAGTTTCATAATTTGGTATATGATACCTTGATTTTTGTATTATTTGGCCAGATTGTACGCAGTTTTGTCAGATTACATGTAAATTTTCATTGTTTTTGCCTTATCTACCTGGTGAAGTGCTTAAACTAGAGGTCAGGAATGTGTCCTTCTGCCAGTTTTGTGACTTCTAGTTTAAGTCAGGTTGACCATCCAAAATTTTAAATTTTAGGCCAGGCACAGTGGCTCACACCTGTAATCCCAGCACTTTGGGAGGCCAAAGTGGGCAGATCACGTGAGGTCAGGAATTCAAGACTAGCCTGGCCAACATGGGGAAACCCCATCTCTACAAAAATACAATAATTAGCTGGGCGTGGTGGCGCATGCCTTCAGTCCCAGCTACTCAGGAGACTGAGGCGCAGGAGAATCATTTGAACCCAGGAGGCAGAGGTTACAATGAGCTGACATTGCACCACTGCCCTCCAGCCTGGGCGATAGAGTGAGACAAAACAAAAATCCAAATTTTGAGGACCAATATGATTCTCAATGCTGGAACATTTTGGTTTTTCGGGTTTAGGATGCTCAACCTGTAAATGAGAATTGTATACTTAAAACCAGGTAATACAATCTGTATACTCACTTAAATAGTACATATAAACTATAATGATTTGATAATGTGTCATTGTAAAAGTGACCAGGATACCAGTATCATTCCAAATGCTAAATATGAAGTTCTAATAATTTCTTCTACATTCCATTGTACTAATATTCCCTCCTTCTGATCTTCACCCCATCACTTTTAATGTCCTAGATTAGACAACAAAGATTTTTGGTTTTTTTGTTTGTTTTTAAACCTTGGGTGGGGTCTCAAATGTCTTTTTGTTGATTTCAGTGTCTAGTTCTGGCTCCTACCAGAGAGCTTGCCCAGCAAGTACAGCAGGTGGCCGATGACTATGGCAAGTGTTCTAGATTGAAGAGTACTTGTATTTATGGAGGTGCTCCTAAAGGTCCCCAGATTCGAGACTTGGAAAGAGGTAATAAAATATATCATGTAAAAGAATTGTTAGTTTATCTTTACCAATTCCTGTGGATGAAATTGGAGAAAAAAGTGGGTTCTTGTGAAAAACTCAGAATTTCAGCAGCTTAGAAATTTTCACATGTGACCAAAATAACTATTTTGAGAGAGAAAGTTCAACATGACTGGAAACTTTGTGAGGATTTGGTGATTGTACATAAATCCCGACATCATGCTTTTGCAGGTACTTTGTTAAAATTTAGCTTCTCTGCAGCATTGAGTACAGCCACCAGGGCTAGTGCTGCTGCGTTGTTGTAGAGTCGGGGTCTTGCTATGTTGACCAGGCTGGTTGTGAACTCCCGGCCTCAAGCTGTCTTCCCGCCGCCACTTCCCAAAGTGCTGGAATACAGGTGTGAGCCACTGCACCTAGCTGATTTGCTCGATCATCGGTTTTGTTTTACAGGTGTTGAGATCTGCATAGCCACTCCCGGACGTCTGATAGATTTCCTGGAGTCAGGAAAGACAAATCTTCGCCGATGTACTTACCTTGTGTTGGATGAAGCTGACAGAATGCTTGATATGGGATTTGAACCCCAGATCCGTAAAATTGTTGACCAAATCAGGGTGCGTAAAACTAATAATAAGCAGTCTTTATGCCATTTGTCCAAGCTCCTTAGCCTGAAAGCCTTTCCTTTTTTGATAGCCTGATAGGCAGACGTTGATGTGGAGCGCAACCTGGCCAAAAGAAGTAAGACAGCTTGCAGAGGATTTCCTTCGTGATTACACCCAGATCAACGTAGGCAATCTGGAGTTGAGTGCCAACCACAACATCCTCCAGATAGTGGATGTCTGCATGGAAAGTGAAAAAGACCACAAGTATGAAAGAGATTTTACTCTCTGATTTGATAATACCAATAAACCTTTTCTATTAATAACCCTCCAAAATCAGTATTACAGAAACCAGTATATTTTGAGGCCTGAAAGCATTAAAAGCATTGCTAACTTTCTGATAATCCATCTTTATGTCATTTGTCAGAACATTATGGTTAAATGCAAGGATTCTGAATTCTTGAGTTTGAATCTCAGCTCTGCTGATTACCAGCTGTATAATTTTGCACAATTTTATTTTATTTTTTTATTTTTCTTTTTTTTGAGACGGAGTCTCGCTCTGTCTCCCGGGCTGGAGTGCAGTGGCCAGATCTCAGCTCACTGCAAGCTCCGCCTTCCGGGTTCACGCCATTCTCCTGCCTCAGCCTCCCGAGTAGCTGGGACTACAGGCGCCCACCACCTCGCCCGGCTAGTTTTTTGTATTTTTTTTAGTAGAGACGGAGTTTCACCGGGTTAGCCAGGATGGTCTCGATCTCCTGACTTCGTGATCCGCCCGTCTCGGCCTCCCAAAGTGCTGAGATTACAGGCTTGAGCCACCGCGCCCGGCCAATTTTGCACAATTTTATGTCTTGGTGCCACAGTTTCTTCATCTGGGACATGGGAATAATACCACTCACTTGAGACTGTGAGGATGGTATGAGTGGTATGAATTAGTATTTCTTGAGCACATAGCAGAACCTGACTCGGGACTCTATATTAATGTTTATTAAAAATTTTAAAAACATAATGTGCAAAGAAAGTACTATAGCTTTGGGAGTTGATATTGTAGACATAATCTTCCACATAATAGATACTTTCTGTGTGATGAGTGCATTGTTGGCCTTGTTTTCAGATTGATCCAACTAATGGAAGAAATAATGGCTGAAAAGGAAAACAAAACAATAATATTTGTGGAGACAAAGAGACGCTGTGATGATCTGACTCGAAGGATGCGCAGAGATGGGTGAGTATAGCGCCAAGGCAGTTAACCTCTGGTTTTATAGTTAACTGGAAATTTCTAAATTGGTATTCCAAATGCTGTGTAATATTTCAATAATGCCTATCCATGCAGTTTGCTCTTTTAATGAGCACAGTCATCTATTCATGAAGCCTGACAAACCTTACAAAAATTGCATTATAGCATTTGGCTTTAAAGTTTGATTTTCCCCATTTTAAAATATTTTTAAAATATCGGTTACTTTTCTTCTGATAGTTGGCCAGCTATGTGTATCCATGGAGACAAGAGTCAACCAGAAAGAGATTGGGTACTTAATGGTAAGTTTAAGCATTTTTTGTTGATATTTTTTTCCCACCATAAGTGAATGTCCATGCTCTATTTCAGGGATAGGCAAACTTTCTGTAAAGGGCCAGATAGTAAGTATGCTTGGCTCTTTAAACCAAATGGTGGTCTGTGTTATAGCCACTCAGCGCTGCTGTTTTAGGACAAAAGCTGTAGGCCATAGATAATATGTAAAGAAATGGCCTAGACTGGGCGCTGTTGGTATCTCATGCCTATAATCCCAACACTTTGGGAGGCCGAGGTACATGGATCACCTGAGCCCAGGAGTTCAAGACCAGTCTGGGCAACATAGTGAAATACTGTCTCTAAAAAAAAAAAAAAAAAAAAGCAAAACAAAACTTAGCCAAGCTTGGTGGTGCACGCCTGTAACCCCAGCTACTCCAGAGATTGAGGTGGGAGGATTGCTTGAGTCTAGGAGACAGAGGTTGGAGTGAGCCAAAATCGTGCCACTGCACTCCAGCCTGGGTAACAGTGGGACCATGTCTCAGAGATAATGTGGCTGTGTTCCAACAATATTTATTTGCAAAAGTGGGTGTTGTGCCAGATGTGGCCCAAAGGCCAGTTTGTCTTGCCTCTGCTGTATAGTTAATTGAATTACTGAGGGCACTTTTAGTATGTGCTCATGGTCCATGATGCTGGCTCTTTCAGCTTTGTCACAACTTTCACCACCCTCCTTATATTAATAAAGTCTTCAATTTTTTCCTTCTGATTGTAAAAATATAACTACCATTTGGGGAGAATTAAACTGTTATTGAAATATTTTTTTTTAATGCTTCTTAATTATTGAGTCATATTTTAGCATATTTCCTTTCAGTCCTTTTTTTCAGGACTACTCTTAAGGGAAGCCAATGAGAAATGGAAGAGGCCATATCTTATTTAAGAAATAATATGCGGCCGGGCGCGGTGGTTCACGCCTGTAATCCCAGCAGTTTGGGAGGCTGAGATGGGCGAATCACCTGAGGTTGAGAGTTTGAGACCAGCCTGACCAACAGGGAGAAACCCCATCTCTACTAAAATACAAAATTACCCTTGCGTGGTGGTACATGCCTGTAATCCCAGCTGCTTGGGAGGCTGAGGCAGGAGAATCGCTTGAACCCGGGAGGCGGAGGTTGCCGTGAGCCGAGATTGCGCCACTGCACTCCAGCCTCGGCAATAAGAGCGAAACTCCATCTCAAAAAAAAAAAAAAAAAGAAAGAAAAAGAAATAATATGCATACCTCTTGGGGGGAAATTCAGTTCTTTTCATTTCGTATCTTTTAAACTTGTTTCCTACCAAACCCCAGCTTTTGATTGTGTCTCATTTGGGAAATAACTTCAAGGGGAAAAAATTCTAGCTCATATTAATTATGTAACAAATTGCCACACTATCTTAACGGTATTTCGTTATTAGAGGTGACTGTTGTACTGCTGAAGATGAGTGTGATAAAGGTTTTCAAAAGAATAACTGTCTGTCATTATAAGAGCCTGGGATTTTCTGACACCATTATTTGAAATTTTAACATGATGATGTAAACAGATCAGATAGCTAGGAATGCTTATTTGATGATGATTATTGTTTGTTTTTACAGAGTTCCGTTCTGGAAAGGCACCCATCCTTATTGCTACAGATGTAGCCTCCCGTGGGCTAGGTTTGTATAGATAGGCGTCTCTGTCAATGGTATATGTATCTTTTGGTTTAAAGATTTGTCATTTCAAATTCAAACTTCAAGTTTAGAAAGTTGTATATACATGTGGTTAGATAAATATTTGAAAGAAAAGAATACAAAGCGTGATTCTCCCCGTTCCCCGCCCCCCACAATTTTTTTAAAACCTTGGTTTCCCCCACCCCCCTTTTATTTTCAAAGTCTCTTCCTGCTCCTAACAAACAGGCTTTGGTCTGCAGCAAGGCCTAGGCATGACTATACAAACGGAGAGGAGGCGGTCAGTTGAATGGCTCAACTTCTCTCTGGTGGTGTTTTCTGGCTGGATAGAATAAGCCTGATGAAACCTAGCTATTGTAAGCTAGTTTCTTCAGTTATTCTTTTCCCTATCCCTGTCTAAGTTAGATATATACAGAGGTCCAGTTTTATGAATGCTTATTAGATGGAATGTTATAAGTCTAATGCAGTATCAGAATAGCAATCAAATTTGTATTGCCCAGTTTAATTTACTGACGTCAAATTATCATGGGCACTTGGCTATCCCCTCCTCATACCCATACGCTTATCTATAGGTGTGTTATCCAACCGATGGTTTTCTGGAGTTTTTGACCCATTACCATTTAAGATATACAGAGAATTTTATGGTAGTTTAGCCCACTATTCTGAGCTAAACAGGTCTAACTCAGAACTTTTATATTTTAAAAAAAGATATTATCTGTATTACAAGGAAATCCTTAAATCATTGACAAGTATTTAATTTGCCCAGTAAGGTGAGAAGTACCATATTATTCCCTTATACTATTTAATATAAAGAGAACAGGTATTCAGACTGGAATACAAAAGTAATGAAGCCTTTTTATGCATTGCACTCATCATTCCCTCCTTCAGAGGTGGTGACCTGCAGCCATGATGGAAAGTTCTCTCTGCCCCTCTGCCCTCTGAGGTCATGTCTGGATCTGTGCCATTAGAACTTGGGCCTGTTGGGAGAGGAGGCGGAGGCCTGAAAGCAGTTTACATAAAGCTTTCAGTAATGGTTGGTTTTTAAACAGGCTTGCTATGTGCTGGTAGCTTCTTTGTGCATCTTGCCTAGACAATTAAAAATATTTGCTCTATGTCCCCTTGCATTTCTAAACCAAATTAATTGGCTACCATTAGAATAACTTAGACTCTTCATCCCACCCCCACTCATCCAAGTGAGGGGAGAGGGAAGGTACCCGAGTCTGTTTCTTGTTACTCAACATCAGTGCTTGTTTTGGGCCCCTTTGTTTGCTGCCTTGTAAAAAATCAAAAGAGGGAGAAAACCCACCAAAATGGCAGAATTCTGACCAATGTCCTACAAGATCCTGGAAAGTGAAGGCTTCTACCTCATAGACAGGGGTGCAATTTTCAGCTGAGTCACCAGGCCTTTTTTCACTTCCTGTCAAGCGATGGTCTCTTAAATGTTCCCTTCAGGTAAGTTCTTTGATTCCCATGATTTTATAATAGTCATCCTTAGGCTCCCACTTCCCTTTCCACTGGGATATTTTTTATTTTTCCTTTTTTGTGTTTAAACTACACACTGTTAAACTAAAAGTATTGAATTTATTTTGTTTTGTTTTTTAACAGAAGCTTTGATATCAGCTGCAGATCACTCAATACATGGCCGAGACAAATCTACATTGGCCGGAAGCAGCTCTAGATGAGCCTCTTGGCTAGACTTAGTCCCTCCTAATTAGTGATTGGAGATTCAGGCCATGTCATAGGGCCTTTCAAACAAAAAGTTCCTATCCCAGTCAGCTGGCCAAAACATTAACTTTCGATTTCTTACCCTGCTACAGCATCATCTAGAAAGGCAGCAAGATAATATTGTGGCAGTGCACAGATAACATCAGGGTAGACCTGACTGGAGAAAACCAAATTCTACGCTTGCGCATATGTGCCCCCATCCAGCTGTGTGTGCACACACAGGACACCTTTCTAGTATGAAGAACTTTGCATCATGTCTGCCCTCTATTGAACACCCCCAGAAATACTTCCAAGTATTAGCATGTGAACTGTTGACTCCAGCCCCTGGTGCTTTCTGCTAGGAAAGCACACTTACGCATCCAGTGTAGTAATTGAACTTGTTCTGCTGCCATGGTCCTATGCAGTGGGATTGCATAAGGAGCATTATCCTAGCTCTGAAGATACCATGGAGTAGAATTCCCCACCCCCCTGTCTTACATCCACCCTGGCCCTGTAAATTCTTTTTTCCTTTGTTGCGTCAACGACCCTAGCCGGAGACTCAAGCTGCCCCCTGTGATAAGTGCCTTCTCGTCTTTCTGGTGTGATTCAGGACTTTAGGGGTCAGTAAAGACCGAGGAGCCTTTATTGTAATAAGAAACAGACATAATGCCCCTTCTTCACAAGCCCTGTAACAACAGCTAATTTTTTTTTTTTTTTTAATCTCCCCTTTCTCCCTTGAAATTAATCCAGTCTGGGCAATAGATGCAGTCTGACCCTTTGGATGTAACTTACATTTTTTTTATTAATTATTTTTTTCTACAATCACCCCAATTATCCTTGGGGGAGGCGTTGGAGGACCTGAAATTTTTACCCGAACCCAGGTTCTCCGGCGCTTGGCAACCAAATGGGGCTACAGAGAAGCATCTAAGCCAGTTCACAGAGCGAGCGTGTGTGGGGACTTCTCACTGCCACGGACCCTTGATGCATGCTCCCCGCGCTCCAGTGGTCCCGTGTCAGAAGGCGGAGTTTTCGAAAGGAGGCCGCCAAAAATAAAAGGCAAAGAGACGGGATCGGCTGCAGCGGTTTCCCAAAGGAGGAGGGAGTGTGCATCGGTCTGGTAACAAACAGAGAATGTTTTTTAATTATTTATATCACAAAAATCTGTGTTTTATCTAGGATATTTTCTGAATATTCTTTGTAAAATGCAGATTTTTTTCCACAAAACAGTAGGATTCTTTGTTATATTCTTAAAATTGTTTGTTTAGGTAAAAATATACATTCAGCTGAAAGCATTACACTAACATTTACATTTTAAGCCTTAGGAGGTTATTCAGCCCAATTCCCAGCAGTGGAGAGAATACTAAACTTGTGTCTCAAGGTTTCATGGTTTTCCCACATTCTTTGGCTATTAATTTAATTTCCCAGGTCACGTAGACAATCATTGGTAATTGAAACAAGTCCTGAGTTGAAATAACCTTGAGTTGAGCAAAAATATCCTCATTTTGGCAGAAGCTGGGCTTGGTAGTACAGTAAAATTTTAGTGTAATGTGCTCTTGTAATTGAAAGGGGATAGATAATCTGGATGTTTCTGCAAAGGAAAATAGGTGTGTACTTAACAGCTTTGACTCTACTCAGTTTCTTAAAAATATAAGAGCAAAAAAACAAGTTAAATGTTTTGATTAAGTTTCCTTTAAATTGTAGTAATAAAATATATGAAGCTCCTTTTTTTACTTTGCTCTGTGACTGGTTTAAAGGTAAGTTTGTTATGTTGTTGGTAGATTTTGCCAGGCTTCTCCCAACAGAGTAGAAGTGATTAGGCCTTGTAACTTAACAGTGGTTTACCACTTTGTTCTACATTCCAGTTTTGTAAAGGATAGTATTGGAATTTGCGTCTGAAGACCAATCTTGGTGTAACTCCTGTCAGTATGTTGGTAAAATGTAGCAGAGGCAGGAGTTTGGATGTTTGGATGGGATTCCCTTAGGATTCTACAGCCAATAAAGATGCTACTTCCCATGCATGTCCTAGGAATCAGTAATCCTCTTTTACTCTGTTGGGATGAGTCTTTTTTTGTTTCTGTTCAGAGTGGTTACTAACTTCACCTTCTTTCCTCTTGCTGTCATCTGCATTCGTGCTTCCCACCTGTTGTTGGCATGTCCTTTACCTTCTCTTTCCCTGCCACATCAACCTACACACTCATCATTGACGTGGAAGATGTGGAAGATGTCAAGTTTGTGATCAACTATGACTATCCAAACAGCTCAGAGGATTATGTGCACCGTATTGGCCGAACAGCCCGTAGCACCAACAAGGGTACCGCCTATACCTTCTTCACCCCAGGGAACCTAAAACAGGCCAGAGAGCTTATCAAAGTGCTGGAAGAGGCCAATCAGGCTATCAATCCAAAACTGATGCAGCTTGTGGACCACAGAGGCGGCGGCGGAGGCGGGGGTAAGGGTAAGTCCTGGAGTTTTCCAGGTACTGCCAAGGTATCCCTTTATGCTTACTGTGCCTTGTTTTAGTTGCTGGTTTTAACCATGTGAAGGCTTTAAGTGTGTTGCTTCATAACAAAGGACACTGCCTAATGCTTTTTATAACCTTTTTCAGCTAAGAAAATGTGAAGTTTGTTGTGATAGTTCTATCAGTTAAGCTAAATTGTGAGTTTTTTTTTCCTTAGAGACTGGTCTGGTTTTTTTTGTTGTTGTTGTTGTGTTTTGTGGTTTTTTTTGTTGTTGTTTCTTTGAGATGGAGTCTTGCTCTGTCACCCAGGCTAAAGTGCAATGGTGCGATCTCGGCTCACTGCAACCTCCGCCTCCCAGGTTCAAGTGATTCTCCTGCCTCAGCCTCCCAAGTAGCTGGGATTACAGGCGCCTGCCACCACACCCGGCTAATTTTTGTCTTTTTAGTAGAAATGGGGTTTCACCATGTTGGCCAGGCTGGCCTCAAACTCCTGACCTCAGATGATTCACCTGTCTCGGCCTCCCAAAGTGCTGAGATTGCAGGAGTGAGCCACCACACCCGGCCGAGACTCACCTGGCTGAGTTTTAATGTGGTTGCTTTGGCAGGGCGGGGGCAGAGACAGAGTCTCTGTGTCTCCCAGACTGGAGTGCAGTGGCACGATCTCGGCTCACTTCAACCTTTGCCCCCTGGGTTCAAGCGATTCTCCTGCCTCAGCCTCTTAAGTAGCTGGTATTGCAGGCTTGTGCCACCATGCCCAGCTAATTTTTGTATTTTTTGTAGAGTACTGACCTCAAGTGACCCTCCTGCCTCAGTCTCCCAAAGTGCTGGGATTACAAGAGTGAGCCAGTGTGCCCCCGGTCATGGTTGCTTTTTTTTAATACTTTCAAAAATGCTTAGTAGTATATTAGGTTTACAGTTTTCCATACGGAGAGATCAGTCATTTTACACTGTTTAGTGGTCGGTAGAAACTGAGACATAGCAGTTGGATGTATAGTTGCAGAATATCCGAGGATCTGGGCTTCCTGACTCAAGGTTTCATATTTTAACACCGTGTTTCTTGATCATCCTCAAGTAAAGGGCCTAAAAGAGTGAAAAGGTCTAGTGTCCTTTAATATTTACTGTGCTTTTGAATGTGCCCCATTAAATAAATTATGAGTATATTTTTACAGTACTAACTTGGAGGCTGGCCAGCATAACTAAATATCAAGGAAACATGCTTAATACTTTTGTACCCAGTAGAATTTTTACATTGTTATGTTTAGGTCATACATCTGGCATTAAAAATTCCCTTGTATCTTCCCATTAGGTGGTCGTTCTCGTTACCGGACCACTTCTTCAGCCAACAATCCCAATCTGATGTATCAGGATGAGTGTGACCGAAGGCTTCGAGGAGTCAAGGATGGTGGCCGGAGAGACTCTGCAAGCTATCGGGATCGTAGTGAAACCGATAGAGCTGGTTATGCTAATGGCAGTGGCTATGGAAGTCCAAATTCTGCCTTTGGAGCACAAGCAGGCCAATACACCTATGGTCAAGGCACCTATGGGGCAGCTGCTTATGGCACCAGTAGCTATACAGCTCAAGAATATGGTGCTGGCACTTACGGAGCTAGTAGCACCACCTCAACTGGGAGAAGTTCGCAGAGCTCTAGCCAGCAGTTTAGTGGGATAGGCCGGTCTGGGCAGCAGCCACAGCCACTGATGTCACAACAGTTTGCACAGCCTCCGGGAGCTACCAATATGATAGGTTACATGGGGCAGACTGCCTACCAATACCCTCCTCCTCCTCCCCCTCCTCCTCCTTCACGTAAATGAAACCACTCAAGTGGTAGTGACTCCAGCAGACTTAAATTACATTTTAAGGAACACTCTTTCCTTTTTTTTCCTCTCCCCTTTTCTTTTTTTTATTTTTCCTTTTTCTTTTCTCTTTTTTTTTTGTTATTAATTTTTCTCCCCAACCATCGTGATTTGTCTTTTCATGCAGATTAGTTAGAATTCACTGCCAGGTTTCTTCTGCCCGCCAAAATGATCCAGTCTGTAATAACATTTTGTAAAAAAAAAAAAAAAAAAATACATATATATATATATATATATATAGCTGACTGGAAGAGATTAATTTCTTCCCCCAACTTCTTGCATGTTGAAGATATTCGAGCTATTTTTCATCTTAAAGAGTAAGGTATTAGGCCCTTTTGTGGAAGCCCATCTTTTGTTTTTTTCTGAGCTGGTGGGGAGGGAGGGAGGGAGGGGGGAGGGCTCAATCGTTTTGCAGAGGAAGATGGCATCTGTGCTTTAAATTTCTCATTACTGGGTTAGAAAACAAACAGGGATTTCCCTGCACATTTTCTTTTGTTATTTTAAATGTTTCTCAAGTTGGAACAGGTTTCCTCAGGCCTGTTTTGACTGATTGCTTGAGTGCATTTGACAGTTAAAAATCACTAATTGGTTTTATCTCCCTTTACACTCTGCCTTTCCCCCGCCCCCATTACTGAAAAATAACCATTTTAGTGTCAGGTTAGAAATTGAAATGCGGAGTCTTGTGTATCCTTTAAATTAAAAACCACAAGTGTTTATTGCAGTGGTTTAACTGTAGCATCTCAGCATCTGGGTGGAAGCTGCCTATATTTCCCGGTAAAACTGGGGACCATCTGTGAAATTAATTTTCCAGCCAGACAGCTGCTGTGAGCAAATGAACATAAATGCTCACTGGAAACTAACCAGTTTTTATATTGACCTGCAGTGTAAAAAGCACATTTAATTATAAACAATATATTCAAAATGGGCAGATTTTCTTTTGAAATGCAGTGTAGAGCTAGAATAAAAACAACTCTTTGCCAGCTACTCTGCCCTTTTGGCAAAGTTACCTTGAACAAAGAATCTTCAGGGTTTATTAAGAACTCTTATTTTCTTCATACCCTGTTCTCTGCAGTGCTTTCTAACAGCTTCTGGGTGCAGATTTTCTTCGGCATCATTTTGCACTCAGCTTATTACAGGTAGGTAGTGCTTAAGAAAAGTCATGGAGGACTAAAGCCTAAGTCCTTTTCACTTTTCCTCCATCTGAAGGTAGGTGAGTTCATCCTCTTCATAGTAATGCTGTTTTACCAAGACTTTTTATATAGCAGATGAACCCAGAAAGAATTTTCTGCTATTGTGTTCACTACAACAGGATAGAGACATCAGACAGCCCCAGAAACCCCTTTCAGATCTGATACGGGACTATTAATTTTTATGCTGTTAATTTGTATTCATTCACAACGCAGTTTAAGGCGGAAGGCTCCACTGCATTCTTTGGCTAAGGCTTGAATGCTTGCTGATTTGTAAGATCTATATTTGAGATTTTTGTTTTCCTTTTAAAATTCTTTAGGGAGAGAGGGATGGTTTCTGAGGGGTTCTGAAAGTATGATTCAATGTGCAACATACAGGTAGGTCTTCAGCATAAGCTGAAATGTATGCATGTAAAAACTTTGACATCTTTTTTTTAATTTTCCACTTTCTTCTTTCTTAACTTTACTTCTCTTTTTGTCCCCCCCCCCCATCTTATAGAAGTTGAGGCCAAGGGAGGATGGTAGGCACAGACGAAACGTGGCAAACTGCTCTGTGCTTTCAAACCAAAGTGTTCCCCCCTACCCCAAATTTGTCTAAGCACTGGCCAGTCTGTTGTGGGCATTGTTTTCTACAACCAAATTCTGGGTTTTTTTCTTCTTTCTTTAAACATAGAGGTTCCACCACAAGGGATGCCCTACTCTCTCGCAGCTCTTGAAAGCATCTGTTTGAGGGAAAGGTCTCTGCAAGCAAGTGGTTATTTGGATTGCTTGCTTCCCTTTTTCCACCTGAGACATTGTAATCATAAAATAACAGTAAAACCTTAAAAGCTATTATGGCCTGAGCACAGCTGAAATCTAGCAGAGTTTAACTCTTCTGCCTCCATTTCTGTCACTCATAATTCAGGTTCTGCTGTTGGCTTCAGAACATGAGCAGAAGAATCATTTTATGCTAGTTACTGCATTCATGGTTGAAACTCAACTTAGGGAAAGGGTTTCAATGTATTAAGCAATGGGCTGCTTCTCCCCCAATCCTCCCTAACAATTCGTTGTGTGGACTTCTCATCTAAAAGGTTAGTGGCTTTTGCTTGGGATCAGTGCTCTCTATTCATGTTCTTGCTGGTCTCCAAACATTCCTGTTGCATTAAGACTTGAAAGATTTGTAGATGTGTGATGTTCAGGCACAGGATGCTGAAAGCTATGTTACTATTCTTAGTTTGTAAATTGTCCTTTTGATACCATCTTGTTTTCTTTTTGTAGGTATAAATAAAAACACTGTTGACAATAAGGTGTAAGGTTTTATTGCTTAAAAATTCTCTGAATAGTTCAATGTAGACATCTTAAAACAGGTTTTATTTGTTTCAAGACAAAGGGGGAATATTGGATTGACTGATTAGCACCTAAAACTGAAAGGAAAGTAGAATTGATTAAACTTAAGAGTTGGAGTCGAAAACCCTAGCAGGATACCTAGTAGGTAAGGGTTTGGATGTATCTGTATCTGCTCATAAGTAAAACAGTGATTGAGCAAATGGTACTCACCTAAGTACCATTAGGTTATTGGTATTAAGGTACTAAGTGCAAGGCAGGTATCAGTCACTGGTTTGAAAAAATTCAAACCGGTAAAAGATGAGGCACAAAACTCTTCCATCCAAACCTGGTAAATTTCAGTATGAAAGTGAAATACGTTTCACACTTAAAACTAGCTGTCACCTTTATATCTTGACCACCTAAATTTGGTCACCTACCTGGAAAGTGGAAATTCACAAGAGCGTAGTCTAATATTTTAACTGGTCTTTAGTTGGGACATTCTTAAGAGGAGGGACATTGTTCCAGATTGGGGTTGACTTCCTCATCATGAGTCTTGCCCTCGGGCCTTGGAGAGCAATCATTTATTTGATCTTTTTCGTCGGTAAGGCACCTTAAGGTTTCTTGTTGCAGTCATTTTGAGGCACCGTATTTGTGCAGTTGGCCCAGGTTTTTATGACCTTACAATGAGTCTTTAAGGGCAGTCTATTGATGAGAAGGTCTTCTGGGTGGGATGATCAAGTTTTGCTGAAATCCACACTAAGCATTTTTCTGGTTTTAACATTTGATCCCAAATTATGGATAAGTTGCCAAAGAACATTCAAAATGGTGTAGACTATCTCAGAGGGTCCTCAGATTGGCATTGGAAGACTTAACTTCTTTCCCTTAAGGACTGGAAGAAAATGGAGATGAAATGAGAATTTACCATCTGATGAAAGGACTGCTTTATAACTTGGTGCATAATCTTATTATCATCTCTTAATGGCCGGCTCACAGTATATGTTCGATTGTTAAAGCAAAGGGGGAGTCTTCATCTCTGGTTGACTATGGACCTGCTGATCCCCGACTTGGTTACTGGCACCCTTCCCCACAGCTGTAAACTTAGTAGTTGGCCTCAAATTGTCTATTGTACATCTCAAACAATCCATCAGCAGTCCCTCTCAAGTCCCAGAACTTGTGTCCACATCTCTTTCTACCTAGAGCCTTTTCCCTGAACAACTGCAACTGCCCCATAGCTAGTCACTGTACTTGGACTGCTTTTTACCCTACATAGCAGCTAGTGGGTTGAGTTTTTTAATGACACAATAGCCGCCCTTGGCAATCAGAACATAGTGCAAACCCCTTACGCTGGCCTATGAGGTGCTAGGTCAAGCTTGTCCAACCCGTGGCCCAGGATGGCTTTATGGCCCAACACAAATTTGTAAACTTTCTTAAAACATTGAGGTGGTTTTTTTGTTCATAAGCTATCATTAGTGTATTTTATGTGTAGCCCTACACAATTCTTCCAGTGTGGGCCAGGGAAGCCAAAAGGTTGGACACCCCTGCCCTATGTGAACTGGTCTTGGTTGACCTGTTATCTCCAGGTTTATAGATTTTGACCACGCTAGCCTTTTTGTCCATCACACCAAGCTGTTTGCCTTGGGGCTTGTGATAAGTTCTGGAATGTTTTTCACTACTAACCAAGTATTCTGTCATATGTCATCTCACAGCTGTCTTGCATAGTACACATAACCTATTGACCATGTTTTGATAGCATTTCTTGAAAATATTTGTCTTGCATTAGGAACACAGCACTGTGAATGGCAGAGACTTGACTGTTCATGTCTGTATCTGCTGGAATACTTATTGAATGGATGAGTAACTCCTTAGGCCAGTGCCAGCATCAGTGCTGTTATCCCAGGACCTACCTTTGGTCACATACAAGTAGAAGAAGTCACAGTAGAAGATGGTTTGTACTACTCCAGACACCACTGCGATTTGGTCATAGAAATTCTCAGTCTGGTACCGCCTGATCCAGTTAGCCAGGTAGAGTGCCCGGTACAGACCCAGAAAGAACAGGTAGTGAGTAGTAATGGTCTCAGCCTCTCCAGTCTTGCTGATCATGAAGAGCTGGGGCAGAATAGCCACTGACTCCAGGTAGATAGAGAAAGTCCAGAGGATCTGAGCCAAAGAGAAAGCGGCCAGAGACTGAGCAAGACCAAGAAGAGGCCCATCTCGTTAAAAGAACATAATCACTAAAACAATAGCTTGCTGGGGAAGAGGTATACAGTAAGGGGGGAAAAAAAGTTCTCAATAAAAATTATATTTTAATCAGTTTAATGTACCATCTCTAGGTAAATATAAGGGTTTTTTTTTTCTAATTTTTGAAAGATTATACAGTATACTGCTTTTTTCACAGTGTGGCATGAGCATTTATATAAAAAACTACTTTTAATTGTTTTTTAAAGATGGGGTCTAGCTGTGTCATCCAGGCTGGAGTACAGTGGCATGATCATGGCGTCCTGCAGCCTCGACCTCCTAGGCTCAAGCGGTCTTTCCATCTCACCTTCCCTAGTAGCTGGGACTACAGGCATGTGCCACCAAACCTGGCCAAAAATAACTTTTTTTTTTTTTTTTTTTTGAGATGGAGTCTCCCAGGCTGGAGTGCAGTGGTGCGATCTCAGCTCACTGCAAGCCCCGCCTCCTGGGTTCACGCCATTCTCCTGTCTCAGCCTCCCGAGTAGCTGGGACTACAGGCACCCGCCACCACACCCGGCTTATTTATTTATTTATTTATTTGTATTTTTTAGTAGAGACGGGGTTTCACCGTCTTAGCCAGGATGGTCTCGATCTCCTGACCTTGCGAGCCACCGTGTCCAGCCAAAAAGAACTTAAATGATAGTTTCATAGTATAAAATCATAAATTAAGCCACAATTTCTTAAAATCTAATCATGTTGCCAGGCTCATACGTATAATCCCAGAACTTTGGGAGGCCGAGGTGGGTGGATCACTTGAGGTCAGGAGTTGGAGACCAGCCTGACCAACGTGGCGAAACCTTGTCTCAACTAAAAATACAAAAATTAGCTGGGTATGGTGGCTTACACCTGTAATCCCAGTTACTCGGGAAGCTGAGACAGGAGAATCACCTGAACCCAGGAAGCGGAGGTTGCAGTGAGCTAAGATCGTGCCACTGCACTCCGGCCTGGGCAACAGAACAAGACTCCATCTCAAAAAATAAATAAATTAAAAAAGTCATGTCCATGAACACCAGCATCAGAATCTCCCAAGATGCTTGTTGCCTGCAGATTCATGGGCCACAGTCCAAACTTACTGAGCTGAAATTTCTGAGCCTGGATTGTGCTACAGGGATTCAGGGATCTGCTAATCATCTGTTGAAGAGAAGGTCTCAACAGCCAGAAGTAGGGGAAGTAGGGCTGTGATGCCTGCTTGGTTTATGGGCATCATGACTATTTAGATGTGCTCATTTCCAAGTAAAGCATTGTAAATAGCTTGTCAATTTCTTCTCGACTTATAACTGAAGGATACATGAGTAATGGTCACAGTTGTAAGCAGAAGGCAACCCCAGGGTCTGGAGGGAAGGATACGGGGGAACATACTTCCCTTTGAGAATTGGTACTCAGTCCCTTCCCTTACCTCCAGCGGAGTGAAACTGTAGTTTTCAAGGAAGGAAAGGCCAATGACTGGGACCAGAAGAAACTCCAGGCGGAATGTGTCATTCTCACTGTCAAAAGTTTTACGAAATTTCCCATATATCATGTACACTGTAACATAGGCGCAGAGGAGAAAAACCACCTAAAAAGGGAGAGAGACATGGGAATCTATGAAGTCATTGCCCTGCGTATTTACTAGGCTCCTAGCCTACCAAACGTAAGGGTCAGTGTTCTGCCATAATGTAACATGAAGAGGTTAAATGTGTTTGCAATTTATCTTGGGTCCAGTTGCCTAGAATTTGAAGTCAATGACCCTTTCATTAAATAACTCCATGCTTCTATACCGGGACTGACAGTGCTACCATGAAGAGTCAAAAGGTGCCCTTGTCATCCCCTTCAGTTGTGGAACACTAGGCGAAACAGGATTGTTGTGTTTCAGGGGATTTCCCAGAGGCATTCCAGGGCTGTTGAAACAATTTTAAAACAATTTTCTGGATATGCATCAGTGACTTCTGAGCATTATTCCACAAGGACTAGCATCTTTATTATTTTTTTTTAAGGTTGCCCAGTCTGGCCTCTAACTCCTGGGGTCGAGTGATCCTCCTGCTTCAGCCTCCCTAGAATCTGGGACTACTTATGTGCCTGCTAACAGTCCTTGAATTAACTGACCATTGCTCCCTCAGAAAGGCTCTCCATCTAATCACAGTAGCTGTCCTCTAGCATATAATGATTTCATTTTGATATGGCCTCTAACCTTCCAGGCCAGCAGTTCTCAAACGAGTATGCATCAAAACAGATGCTGGCCGGGCATGGTGGCTCACACCTATAATCCCAGCGCTTTGGGAGGCCGAGGTGGGCGGATCACCTGAGGTCAGGAGTTCGAGACCAGCCTGGCCAACATGGTGAAACCCCATTTCTACTAAAAATACAAAAATTAGCCAGGCGTGGTGGCAGGCACCTGTAATCCCAGCTACTCGGGAGGCTGAGGCAGGAGAATCGCTTGAACCCGGGAGGCGGAGGCTGCGGTGAGCCGAGGTCATGCCATTGCACTCTAGCCTGGGAGATAAGAGTAAGACTTTGTCTCAAAAAAAAGAAACAAAAAAACAAAAAAACCCACAGATGCTATCTCTTCCCTTGCCCCAAGAGCTTTTGATTTCATAGGTCTGGATGGACCTGAGAGTTTGTATTTCTTTCTTTTTCTTTTTTTTTTTTTCTGAGATGGAGTCTTGCTCTGTTGCCCAGGCTGGAGTGCAGTGGTGCAATCTTGGCTCACTGCAACCTCCACCTCCTGGATTCAAGCGATTTTCCTGCCTCAGCCTCCCAAGTAGCTGGGATTACAGGTGCCCGCCATCATGCCTGCCTAATTTTTGTATGTTTAGTTTCGCCATGTTGGTCAGGCTGGTCTCAAACTCCTGACCTCGTGATCCGCCCGCCTTGGCCTCCCAAAGTGCTGGGATTACAGGCGTGAGCCACCGCGCCCGGCCTTAAAGTTTGTATTTCTAACAAGTTCCCAAGTGACGCTCATGCTGCCGGAGCAGGACCACACTGGCCTAGAACACTCCTATTTGTAGTCCTATTTGGAGTTATTTCCTCGAAACAATCCTTTTTTCTCTAGAATGAGGCACACATTCTGTCGCCAGAGCTCCATGTGAGCATGTTCATTTTTACCCGTGATCACATGCTTTGTAAATGTCTATGTACAAGTCCATCTTCCCTCTAAGAGAGGACTCCATGGCAGGGTCCACCTCTTAATCCTCAGCTCCTAAGTCAGTCCCTGGCACAAAACAAATGCTGGAATGAGTGAAAGAGGTGATCAATTTTTCATTTCAGAAATATAGAAACTAGCCTGTTTGAGCTTCCGAGAGCTCATTCAGCTATGCCAAGGGCTGAGTCTGCCGTCTCTGCCAGGAATGCCCAAGGCTGACTTAGGCTGAGAAATGAACTAGGCAGGTGATGTTTGATACATGTGTGAACTTAAGATGGTGATTTCCAGTCCTCAGATTCACATTCACTAAATCTGAATGAGTTCAACACCTCACAAGTAACAGCAACCTCCACCCTACCAACTAGTAACAACATGCCTGAAATCCCAAAGGGATGTCTCTGATATGGAAGAGAAGGACAACCGCTTTGGTTAAATATTTTCTAGGTGCTGTATGTTATCTCACGTGATCTTCTCAATAACCCTGCAAGACAGAATTCCCCCATGGAGTCCTTCTTTCTTAGAAATAAGACTCCTAGGCCGGGCGCGGTGGCTCAAGCCTGTAATCCCAGCACTTTGGGAGGCCGAGATGGGCGGATCACGAGGTCAGGAGATCGAGACCATCCTGGCTCACACGGTGAAACCCCGTCTCTACTAAAAAATACAAAAAACTAGCCGGGCGAGGTGGCGGGCGCCTGTAGTCCCAGCTACTCGGGAGGCTGAGGCAGGAGAATGGCGTGAACTCGGGAGGCGGAGCTTGCAGTGAGCTGAGATCAGGCCACCGCACTCCAGCCCAGGCGACAGAGCGAGACTCCGTCTCAGAAAAAAAAAAAAAAAAAAGAAGTAAGACTCCTAGGCTGGGCACAGTGGCTCTCACCTGTAATCCCAGCACTTTGGGAGGGCAAGGAGGGCGGATCACAAGGTCAGGAGTTTGAGACCAGCCTGGCCAACATAGTGAAACCCCGCCTCTACTAAAAATACAAAAATTAGGCATGGTGGTGCGCGCCTGTAATCCCAGCTACTCAGGAGGCTGAGGCAGGAGAATCACTTGAACCCGGGAGGCGGAGGTTGCAATGAGCTGAGATCACGCCACTGGCACTCCAGCCTGGGCGACAGAGGGAGACTCTATCTCAAAAAAAAAAAAAAAAAAAAGGCTGGGCGTGGTGGCTCATGCTTGTAATCTCAACACTTTGGGAGGCCAAGGTGAGCGGCTCACGAGGTCAGGAGACCATGCTGGCTAATACGGTGAAACCTCGTCTTTATTAAAAATACAAAAAAAAAAAAAAATTAGCTGGGCATGGTGGCATGCGTCTGTAATCCCAGCTACTCAGGAGCTGAGGCAGGAGAATCGCTTGAACTTGGGAGGCGGAGGTTGCAGTGAGCCAAGATCATGCCATTGCACTCCAGCCTAGGCGACAGAGCTAGATTCCGTTAAAAAAAAAAAAAAAAAAAAAGCTAGGCATGGTGGCAGGTACATGCCTGTAATCTACTCAGGTGGCTAAGACATGAGAATAACTTGAACCCGGGAGGCGGAGGCTGCAGTGGAGCGAAGATTTCGTCACACCACACACCAACCTGGGTGACAGAGGGAGACTCTGTCTCAAAAAAAAAAAAACAGTGGGGGCAGTGGGGGCTGGGTGTGGTGGCTGCAGTGGGGTGGCTCACGCCTGTAATCCCAGCACTTTGGAAGGTCGAGGTGGGCGGATCACAAGGTCAGGAGTTTGAGACCAGCCTGGCCAACACAGTGAAACCCCGTCTCTATTAAAAAAAAAATACAAAAAATTAGCCAGGTGTGGTGGCAGGTGCCTGTAATCCCAGCTACTCGGGAGGCTGAGTTAGGAGAATTGCTTGAACCCGGGAGGCAGAGGTTGCAGTGAGCTGAGATTGCGCCACTGCACTCCAGCCTAAGCGACAGTGCAAGACTCCATCTCAACGACAAAAAAGACTCCTAGCTGAGCATGATAATTCCAGAACTTGGGGAGGCTGACACAGGCAGATCCATTGAGCCCAGGGGTTTGAGACCAGCCTGGGCAACATGGCGAAACCTTGTCTCTATTAAAAATACAAAACAATTAGCCAGGCATGGTGGTGTGTGAGTGTAGTCCCAGCTATTCAGGAGTCTGAGGTGGGAGGATCCCTTGAGCCTGGGAAGTTGACGCTGCAGTGAGCCATGACCACACCACTGCACAAGAAATAAGATTCCTATTAGACATTATCTAATAGGAATCAACTAAAATCTACATTTTGGCTGGATGCGGTGGCTCACACCTGTAACCCCAGCCCTTCGGGAGGTCGAGGTGGGCGCACCACTTGAGGTCAGGAGTGTGAGAACAGCCTGGTCAACATGGAGAAACCCCATCTCTCCTAAAAACACAAAAATTAGCTGGGCGTGGTGGCAGGCGCCTGTAGTCCCAGCTACTTCGGAGGCTGAGGCACAAGGCAAGCTCCCGGCTTGAAACCAGGAATTGGAGGTTGCAGTGAGCTGAGACTGCGCTGCTGCACTCCAGCCTGGGCAACAGGCAACAGTGAGACTCTGTCTTAAAAAAAAGAAAAAAGGTGTGTCCTTTGATCTTTACACGGCTAGTTCCTTGTCACTAAGCTGTCAGCTTATATGTCATCTCTTTGAAGAAGCCCTGACCACACTCCCTAAAGTAGCTCTCTAATCCTTCTCTTTCACCTAAAACATTTTTTTTTTTTTTGAGACAGGGTCTCGCTCTGTTGCCCAGACTGCAGTGGCATGATCGTGGCTCACTGCAGCCTTGACCTATCAGGATCAGGTGATTGTCCCACCTCAGCCTCCTCAGTAGCTGGGACTACAGATGAGCACTACGCCTAGCTAAATTTCTTAAATTTTTTGTAGAGGCAGGGTCTCACTACATTGCCCAGGCTGGTCTCAGACTCCTGAGCTCAAGCAGTCCTCTCGCCTCAGCCTCCCAAAGTGCTGGGATTACAGGTGTGACCCTTTATTGAATGTTTAATATATGGCAGGGTTTTTTACATTTACATTTATTATCTCGTTTAATGTTCCCAACCAAACCCTCTGAGCTAATGGTGTTGTCCTTTTATTTTATTTTATTTTATTTTATTTTATTTTATTTTATTTTATTTTATTGTTTTGAGACAGAGTCTCACTCTGCCACCCAGGGTGGAATGCAGTGGTGTGATCTTAGCTCACTGCAACCTCTGCCTCCCGGGTTCAAGCAATTCTCCTGCCTCAGCCTCCCGAGTAGCTGGGACTACAGGCATGTGCCACCACACCCGGCTAATTTTTTGTATTTTCAGTAGAGACAGGGTTTCACCATGTTAGCCAGGATGGTCTCCATCCACCCGACTCGGCCTCCCAAAGTGCTGGGATTACAGGCATGAGCCACCGTGCCCGGCTCTGTCCTCATTTTTGCATGAGGACACTGAATACAAAGAGGCCCAAGATGAGGTCATGCAGCCACTAAGCAGCAAAGTCAGGATTCAAACCCTGGTCGGCCTGGCTCCACACACTGAGTTTCCAAGCAGGCCACCTCACAGTTTGTGAGGGCTTGGTGGCCTCCCCCGACCATCATCACCCAGCCCCTCACCTTCATTACTGTGTTGTAGATGGAGATGAAGTTGGTGAACAGGTCCAGGTATCTGGTGGTGAAGACGAGAGCAAAAAGGATCTGGCTCTTCCCAGAGATGCCTGTGGCCAAGGGTAGACAGGAGACAATGAGGACACAGACTCCTAAGCCTTCCCACCCTCAAGAAGTGCACAGCCTGGAGCTGGGGAGGCCTTCAGAGTGTCCACTCCCACTCAAAGACCTCCTGTCCAGGGCACTGTCGCTCCCTAAGGGCCAGGAAACTCACCCTTCCCATCAGCTCACTTGAGTCCTTGTTCCTCTCATTAAGCTGTAATCTGTCTCCCAGTCTCCAAATAAAGACACGAACACCGAGTTCCCAGTCCCCCTGCGTGTGCCTGCCTGGGCTCTTGCTCTGGGGAGGATGTCGGGGGTGGTGTGAGTCGGGCTTGGTGGGGGTTGTTGAGGCTTCTCTTCACTCCACCCCCAGAGTTCCACTGACAATCCCCAAAGCTCAGTCTTAAGAACAACTCACTGACTTTACAAGGTGTTGATTCACCAGGAAGACCGCAGCAAGCAGAGGAAGGTTCAGGGCCACGGGAGTATTCGATTTTATTTTTCAAACTGTAAGATTTTAAAAAGCCTTTTCTTTTTTCTTTCTTTCTTTTTTTTTTTTTTTTGAGATGGAGTCTCACTCTGTTGCCCAGGTTGGAGTGCAGTGACGTGATCTCGGCTCACCACAACCTCTGCCTCCCGGGTTCAAGTGATTCTCCTGCCTCAGCCTCCCAAGTAGCTGGGATTACAGGCGCCCACCACCACGCCTGGCTAATTTTTGAATTTTTAGTAGAGATGGAGTTTCGCCAGGTTGGCCATGGCTGGTCTCAAACTTCTGACTTCAGGTGATCTGCCCACCTTGGCCTCGAAAAGTGCTGGGATTACAGGCATGACCCACTGCACCCGGCCAAAAAGCCTTTTTTCTAGTTACAAAAGTTATGCCTATATTTACTCTTTGCAAAACAAAAATCAGACAATATATAAAGATGCAAAGACAGAAATATCCCAAAGCCCTAGGTTCAACCTTCCAGATCTTTGTGAACAGGTACACACATGACACCTATGTGTACACATATGATGCACATGGATGCACTGAGTTGACAAAAAAGTTTCATAATCTCCATGCAGTTTCTTCCTTTTTTATTTTTTCTTTTTAGAGACAGGGTCTTACTCTGTCTCCTAGGCTGGGGTGCAGTGGTGCAATAATAGCTCACTGCAGCCTCGATCTCCTGGACTCAAACAATTCTACCTCAGCTGGAAACTATAGACACAAACCATCAGACTGGCTAATTTTGTTGTTGTTATTATTATTATTATTATTGAAACGGAGTTTCACTATGTTGCCCAGCCTGGTCTCAAACTCCTGGGCCCAAGTGATCCTCCTACCTCATTCTCCCAGTGTTGGAATTATAGGTGTGAGTCACCGCGCCCAGTCTAAATGCTGTTTCTTGACCTACTTTGGTCTCTTTCTTTTTTAACTTTTTATTTTGAAAGAATGTTAGATTTACAACAGAGTTGTAAGGACAATACAGACAGTCCCATATATCCAGCTTCCTCTAATGTTAACATCGTATTTGGGCTAGGGGTAGTGGCTCATGCCTGTAATACCAACACTTTGGAAGGCCTAGGCGGGAGGATCACCTGAGGTTGGGAGTTTGAGACCAGGCTGACCAACATGGAGAAACCCTGTCTCTACTAAAAATACAAAATTAGCTGGGCGTGGTGACGCGTGCCTGTAATCCCAGCTACGTGGGAGGCTGAAGCAGGAGAATCGCTTGAACCCAGGAGGTGGAGGTTGCAGTGAGCCGAGATTGCGCCATTGCACTCCAGCCTGGGCAACAAGAGTGAAACTCTGTCTCAAAAAAAAAAAATCATCGTATTTAACGACAGTACTTTATCAAAACAAATAAATCAACATCAGTAGAACACTGTTGACTGAACTCCAGGCTTTATTCTGATTTCACCAGTTTTCCCACTGCCGCCCTTTTTCCATTCCTAGGTTCTGTCCAGGAATCCATGCTGCATTCTGTTGTCATTCATGGTCTTTAGTGTCCTTTGGCCACTTTTTTTTTTTTTTTTTGAGACAGAGTCTCACTCTGTCACCCAGGCTGGAGTGCAGTGGTGTGATCTCAGCTCACTGCAACGTCTGCCTCCCGGGTTCACGCCATTCTCCTGCCTTAGCCTCCCGAGTAGCTGGGACTAACAGGCACCTGCCACCATGCCCGGCTAATTTTTGTGTTTTTAGTAGAGATGGGTTTTCACCACGTTGCCTAGGCTGGTCTCGAACTCCTGACCTCAAGTGATCTGCCCGCCTCAGCCTCCCAAAGTGCTGGGATTACAGGCGTGAGCCACTGTGCCCGACCAGCAGTCTTGGTTATCAGATGGAAGAAACAGTATATATATAGGGTTTGGTTTAACCTGTGGTTTCAGGCATCCACTGGCAGTCTTGGAACATATCCTTTGTGGATAAGAGGGAACTACTATGGTGTCTGATTCAGGTCTGGTTCCCCTGTACCCCTGAACTGTACCTTCTCTAACCACTCCTCTGGTTCCAGACATTTGGGGTGGGAGAACATTTTTTTTTCTTTTTTTGTGAGACAGGGTCTCACTTTGTCACCCAGGCTGGAGTACAGTGACACAATCACAGATCACTGCAGCCTCAACCTCCCCAGGCTCTGATGACTGTCCTACCTTAGCCTCCTGAGTAGCTGGGACTACAGGCAAATGCTACCATGCCCGGTTAATTTTTATATTTTTTCTAGAGACAAGATTTTTGCCATGTTGCCCAGGCTGGTCTCAAATTCCTGGGCTCAGGTGATCCTCCTCCTTCCCAAAGTGCTGGGATTACATGCGTGAGCCACTGCACCCAGCCTGGGGGAACATTTTTAAAATGAGCAAGAAGGAACACCCCTGAAGTCCCTAACATTCTGGAGAATGTGCTGGCTTGAGGGCGAGCCTGGGTCTCACATTCCTCACCTGCCAAACAGCCCCTCATGCAGAGTGGCAGGACTGAGGTGAGGAATACACAACGCTCAGTGAGAATCTGAGTCCCTTTGGGGGGTCTGGCACGCGTGCACGTGCACTTGCCAGGGTGAGGGGGACAGTGGGGCTGGCAGTGGGTAATGAACCCCACTGGGGGAGGCCATACTGACCCGAGGCCAGCTCTGGGATGGCCTGATGTTCATCTCACTGAGCCCTCACACAGACTTCGCCAGAGAAGCCCTTGGCCCCACGTAGGACAGTCTGGGAGGTAGCCCTAGTAGGGGATGCTTGGCCACCTGCATGGGCCTTCCCCTACCCCTCTTTTCTCTTCATCCCCAGCCTGCCAGCCTCTTGGGTTTCACTCACATTTTCCTTAGCGCTTTGGGAACCCTGGTGATCTTTTGTTTTGTTTTGTTTGTTTGTTTGAGACAGAGTTTCCCTCTTGTTACCCAGACTGGAGTGCAATGGCGTGATCTAGGCTCACTGCAGCCTCTGCCTCCCAGGTTCAAGCGATTCTCCTGCCTCAGCCTCATGAGTAGCTGGGATTACAGGCACCCATCACTATACCCAGCTAATTTTTTGTATTTTTAGTAGAGACAGGGTTTTGCCATGTGCCAGGCTGGTCTTGAACTCCTGACCTCAGGTGATCCACCTGCCTTGGCCTCCCAAAGTGCTGGGATTACAGGTGTGAGTCACCGCGCCCAGCCCTCCGGTGATCTTGAGCACGATAGTTTTCATACTTTTGAAAACAATCATTTCCACCAGGAAGCTGCACATGGAGACCCGGGACACAGAGGACAATGTGAGCCTGGACTGGCCAGAGTCCCTCCGGGCTCCACTGAGCACAGGTGGACCCCACTGCTGGGGCAGCCCTCACTCCCATTTGACAAATGGGAAAACAGAGTCCCAGGGTCACACAGCAAGTCAAGGAGAGGAGCAAGAGTGAAGCTCAAGTCTCTGGCCTTTGGGACTGGCTCTATTGAAGTCACCCCAGGCCCTGCCTCCATCCAGGCACCTCACCTCTGATTTCTCTCTGCGCACGCACAGGCCCATCCCTGCCACCCAGCTGCCCTTTTTTTGTTCCCATAGTATTCACTATGGCCTCTAACAAACCATGTCATTTGCTCAGTTTCCTAGGACTATTGTTTATCGATGGCTTCCTACCACTAGAAAGTCAGCTCCACCATTTGGCCGGGCATGGTGGCTCACACCTGTAACTTGAGCCCAGGAGTTCGAGACCAGCCTGGCCAATTTTAGTAGAGAGGCGAAACCCCGTCTCTACTAAAAATACAAAAATTAGCTGAGTGTGGTGGCGGGCATCTGTAATCCCAGCTACTCGGGAGGCTGAGGCAGGAGAATAGCTTGAACCCGGGAGGCAGATGTTGCAGTGAGCCCAGATTGTGCCACTGCACTCCAGCGTAGGGGATAGAACAAAACTCGGTCTCAAAAAAAAAAGGTGGGTGCAGTGGCTCATGCCTATAATCCCAGCACTCTGAGAGGCCGAGGTGGGTGAATCACCTAAGGTCAAGAGTTCAAGACCAGCGTGGCCAACATGGCGAAACCCCGTCTCTACTAAAAATACAAAAATTAGCCAGGTGTGGTGGTGGGGCCCTGTAATTCCAACTACTCAGGAGGCTGAGGCAGGAGAATCGCTTGAACCTGGGAGGTGGAAGTTGCAGTGAGCCGAGATCATGCCACAGCACTTCAGCTTCAGGGACAAAGCAAAACTCTATCTCAAAAAAAATAAAAATAAAAAATAAAAGAAAGTCAACTCCACTAGGGTTGGGCCTCTGCTGTCCGGGCTGTATTTCAGGTGCCCAGCAGTGTCTGGCAGACAGCGGCCAGGTACCAGTGTCCCTTCTTGGTTATGGTTGCTCACTCCGTTCAGGGCCCTCAGCGAAAGTGCAGGGATAGGTCAGAGCTGATTCTCCCCTCACCAGGGCCTGCTGCTCCGGGTACCCCACTCAGCATTCCTGGCCACCTCCCCTGAGGAAGAACCTGAAGAGACACCATCTCTGTACCTGTCTCTCCAGAGACCCCAAACCCAAATGGCCTCCAGGCCTAGAACCACTTCCTCCGCACCGTACTGTTGTTCATGTCTGCACCGACCCCCACCCTGCCAGGCCTCCCCCAGTTCTCTGTGCCTTCTCTCTCAAAGCTTCCAAAGCGACCTGCTTCAGGCCCCCTTCCAGGCCCCTTTCCCGCTCCCAAACCGTGAAGGCTCCCCAGACCCAACTCCCCGGCCTGACAGAAAAGGCCTTTTCACATCTGGACCAGCCTCCCTCCTGTACTCATCTCCCTCCAGACCACCTCAAATCTGGCTACCCACCCTTCCGGGGGGATGCCCGGTGCTTGGTGACCTCCATGTCTGTGCATCCCCAGAGCCCTCCACAGCACACACTTCCTGGATTGACACCTGTGCGTCCTCCAAGACCAGCACCGAGCTGCTCCTTCCACAGGGCCTTCCGGGCCCACTCTCGGCCTCCTCAGCCCCGTGAGGAGCCTGAGCTCATTCCTGCATCCCCACACCCAGTGCCAGGCACAGGGCAGGCACCACAAGGACGCCGGTGGACAAAGATGGCTGCAGGAGGCTCTGGCAGCCTTTGGTGGCTCTGGATCTGTTTGGCGACCGTGAGTCCAGCCTCAACGTTTCTCCAAAGTCCCAGCAGGGCAGCCAGAATGCAAACAGGGTACCCCTCCAGCCCTCCCCGGCTTCCATTCAGGGGCCGCTCCACACCCACCTAAGCCAGGCTGGTCCCTCCTGCCACATCCCAGCCACCGATACCACACATGCAGGCAGGAGAGGGACGAGGGCTTAGTTTGGGGGGCGTGGGGGAGGTCTGGGAAGGGGCAGGAAAGAGAAGACCTTGAGAATCGTGGGCCGTTTCCTGAGTGCATACCAGCTTCTCCCCTCAATCGAGGGTGGAGGGAACAATGGGTGTAACTGGTGAGAGGGAGGGGTTGTGACCTCCCTCATACCCCTCATCTTCCAACCATCAGTAACACTGCCAACCTGAGGGGGCGTCTGTGCAGGAACAAACCCACCCTCCTCCCATCATCTCGAGGGGTCCTCCTTTGATTTTATACAACTTTACATTATTTTTGGAAGTGGAGCTCTGCAAAGTTTCAAGGATCCCCATGCCGGAGTCCCCGCCCTGAGCAGACACCGTGGAGCGCCCTACCCTGCACGCAGGGGCATGAGGCTGGCCAGAGAGGGGGTCCCTCACCCGTGCAGCACTTGGACCTCCAGATCTTCCCCAGCAGCAAGATCATGGCCAGGAGGTGGCTCAGGTCGCCGAGGATTCGGAACACGTTCATGGTTCGGCCCGTCGGTCGTGCGCCCGCGCCCAGCAAACTTCTAGGAAACTTTCTAGCGGGCAGGGCGGCTGCCACGTCCCCGGCCCTGATCTCTGGGTGCCCTAGAGCCCTGCCTGCGCCTCACAGCTCCGCGTTCGCACCCGCCGTGCCGCCGCCCACACACTCTTGGCCGGGCGGTGACGTGGCCAGGGCGGCCGCCGGCGCAGGGTGGGGAGCCAGGAAGCGGCGCGGCCCGGAGTTCCCGCCTCCCGCCCATCCCAGCGCCCGGCTCCCGGGTGGGGCGGGGCGGGGCGGGGCGGCCCGGTGACGCGGGGGTCTTCTGACCTGCGCCCGGCTGCCGTGTGCGCCGGGTGCCCGCCACGACCCATGCCGCCCATGCCCCAAGTGTCCTCTGCCTTCCCTCCGCAGAAACCAAAGGCCTGCCACCAAGCCCCTGTCTCTGCCTCAGTTTCCTTATCTGTACACAGGCCCCATAACACTGGTGCCAGCGCTTGGCAGGAGCCAGCACGTGGAAGTGCCCTGTGGGGCGATCCCTGCTATTGTCCTCATTTTCCCAGAGCTGGAGCTCCCTCCTTGGGAGCGTGGGGTGGGGCGGGGCGAGCCGAAGGGGAGTCCTCACCTCTGTCTGTTAATTTGGATGTCCACACAGTCGGGACCCGACCTTGCTGCAGGTGGACAATGGTAATGGCACACCACTCAGCAGCGGAATCAGACTGACCTCAGCTGCAGCCTGGGTCGGTGGGCCTTCCCCTCTCCAGGTCTCAATTTTCTCACCTGTAAAATGGGGTTGTTGTGAGTAGGAAGGAGGTCAAGTTGGTCAGGGAGATCCAGGGCCCTCTCTTCTTGGTGTTACTAGGATATTAAACAGGGATGCACAGGCCAGGAGAGACCCCGGAGGGCTGAGCGGCAGGAAGGGTGGGGAGTGAAGGGCCCCCTGGTGGGAGGGAGTCCTCCCAGAGCTGTGTGGTCTGAGCAGGTCCACCACCTTCTCTGGATATAAGTCTCTGCATCTGAAAGAGTGGGCCAGGTGAGCTGAGGGCCCTTAGCCTCCCCTCCTTGACCTGAGTAAGCCCTCCTCCCACTCAGGGCCCTCATCTCTCTCTAAATAACAGACCTCCTCCTTTCCCTCCCACCTCCTGCCACAGATAACCAGAGAGGCTTTTCCATGACAAGTGTATTTAAACAGAGATGGGGTCTCACTATGTTGCCCAGGCTAGTCTCAAACTCTTGTGCTCAAGTCATCTGCCTGCCTCAGCCTTCCAAAGTGCTGGGATTACAGGCATAAGCCACTATGGCCAGCCCCTTTTCTGTGATAAAAATCTGTCACTCCAGGCCGGGCGCGGTGGCTCAAGCCTGTAATCCCAGCACTTTGGGAGGCCGAGACGGGTGGATCACGAGGTCAGGAGATCGAGACCATCCTGGCTAACACGGTGAAACCCCGTCTCTACTAAAAAATACAAAAAACTAGCCGGGCGAGGTTGCGGGCGCCTGTAGACCCAGCTACTCGGCAGGCTGAGGCAGGAGAATGGCGTGAACCCGGGAGGCGGAGCTTGCAGTGAGCTGAGATCCGGCCACTGCACCCCAGCCTGGGCGACAGAGCCAGACTCCGTCTCAAAAAAAAAAAAAAAAAAAAAAAAAAAAAATCTGTCACTCCAGTGGTCAAGACAATTCTATGGCCCCCTATGTCCCCTACTTTCCCTACTTTGACTCCCAGGGAAAGGCAGTCCTTTTTTTTCCTTTTTCTTTCTTTTTTTTTTTTTTGAGACAGAGTCTCACTCTGTGGCCCAGGCTGGAGTGCAGTGGCACAGTCTTGGCTCACTGCAATCTCTGCCTCCCGGGTTCAGGGGATTCTCATGCCTCAGCCTCCCAGGTAACTGGGATTACAGGCGCCCGCCACCACGCCAGGCTAATTTTGTATTTTTAGTAGAGATGGGGTTTCACCATGTTGGCCAGGCTGGTCTCGAACTCCTGACCTCAGGTGATTCGCCCGCCTCAGCCTCCCAAAGTGCTGGGATTACAGGCGTGAGCCACCGCGCCCAGCCAAGGCAGTCCTTTGAGACCCCAAATGCAGTCCAAAGACCAGTAGCATTGCTACTGTTTGTTGGGAATGCAGAATCTCAGTTCCTGCCCAGGCATTCCGGGGTGAATCAGACTCTGATGTGCACACGAATGCCCTGGGGACCTTGTTTAACTATAATGTTCCAAAGGCACTCATCTAAACAACACTGTGAGGAAGCCCTGACCTCATTCTCATTTTACACATGGCGAAAGCGAGGCAGGGAGGCTAAATAACTTGCTTGAGGTCACACAGACACTAAGTAGTCCTGTAGCCCAGATTCCAACACACGGTCTGCCATGAAATCACTACCTTACGCTGTGGGTTGCCATGGCAGGTGATGAACACCCTGTCACGAGAGGTGGGTGAGCAGCGGGTGGGAGCTCATTTGTCAGAGATTCAGCAGTGGGCCCTCCTGCCCTGGCAGGGAGGTGGTTATCATCATAGCCATCAAGTATTGAGCATGGGTGCCAGGCATGGGTCAGGCCTGTTACTCAGGTTCTTTCCATCAATAGGCACGTGGTTCTGTGGCCTTCAGAGACTCGCTTTGCAGGGGATGGACCTTGAGGTCCAGGGAGGTGAGATGCCTGGACCAGGTCCCTCTGGGAGGAGGAGCCAGGCGCTCATCCCTGGACTGTGGCAGGTTCCAAACGGCCCTTCTGTTTCCCGCTCCCCTCCAACCCTGCCCAGATGCCTCCCCCTCAGCCGGTGCCCAGAGAAGGCGGAGGCTATTTAAATCCCTCAGGTGTGGCTGCGGTTCTCTCTGCCCAACCAGCTGGCATTTCCTTCTCAGCGCCCACCTCCTCCCCAAGCCAGGGAAGAGCACGTGCAAGTGCCATTTGGTGAAAACATCTGTCCTCCTGCGAAGCAGCCCCCACTGTGTGTGTTGGGGGGGAGGTGAGGTTGGAATGAGGCTGGATCCTCCCTTTCCCTTTATTTCCTCAAGACCACAGGGAACCTGGCCAAGGCCAGGGACGATTTGAGGAGGGACAGTGGTGCTGGAGGGAAAGAAACCCAAGCTGGATGGCTCCAGGGGCTAGACCTTGTCCCAGGCCTGCCACTGTGGCCTTGAGCCTGCCATGTCCCCTCTCTGGGCCTCAGCTTTTTCATCTGCTAAATGGGAAAAATAAAGACAGAAGTAGGCCAGTCACGGTGGCTCACACCTGTAATCCCAGCACTTTAGGAGGCAGAGGCAGGGGGATCACTTGAGGCCAGGAGTACAAGACCAGTCAAGGCAACACAGCAAGACTCGTCTCTACGAAAAATTTAAAAAACAGAAAATAAAACAAAGAATAACCGGGCATGGTGACACAAACCTGTGGCTCTAGCTACTTGAGACGCTGAAGCAGGAGGATCGCTTGAGCCCAGGAGTCGAATGCTGCAGGGAGCAATGATCACATCACCGTATTCCAAACTAAGTGACAGAGCAAGACCTTGTCTCAGAAAGAAAAAAATAAAAAGAGGGCAGGCGCAGTGGCTCATGCCTGTAATCTCAGCACTCTGGGAGACCAGGCGGGCAAATCTCTTGAGCCCAGGAGTTTGAGACAAACCTGGGTGACCTGGTGAAACTCTATTGCTACCAAAAAAAAAGACAAAAATTATGGCCAGGAACAGTGGCTCATGCCTGTAATCTTAGCACTTTGGGAGGCTGAGGTGAGCGGATCACCTGAGGTCAGGAGTTTGAGACCAGCCTGACCAACATGGTGAAACCCCATCTCTACTAAAAAGACAAAAATTAGCTGGACTTAGTGGCATGCACCTGTAATTCAAGCTACTTGGGAGGCTGAGGCAGGAGAATTGCTTGAACCCAGGAGGCAGAGGTTGCAGTGAGCCAGCATCAGGCCCTGCACTCCAGCCTGGGTGACAGAGCGGGACTCCGTCTCCAAAAAAAAAAAAAAAAAGACAAAAATTAGCCAGACGTGGTAACACGTGCCTACAGTTTCAGCTTCTTGAGAGGCTGAGGTGGGAGGATCACCTGAGCCTGGGAGGTCAAGGCTGCAGTGAACTGAGATCACGCTACTCTACTTGAACCTGGGCGTGGGTGACAGAGTGAGACCTTGTCTCAAAATGAAATGAAGTATTGCAGGTGCGTAGTCATTGCTTTTTGCATCCAGTTTTCCTGATGTCCCTACTAAATGGATACTATGTCCTCATTTTACAGATGAGGAAATCGGGGCGCAAATTTTTCTTTTTTTTTTTTTTTTTTTTTGAGACGGAGTCTCGCTCTGTCGCCCAGGCTGGAGTGCAGTGGCCGGATCTCAGCTCACTGCAAGCTCCGCCTCCCGGGTTTACGCCATTCTCCTGCCTCAGCCTCCCGAGTAGCTGGGACTACAGGCGCCCGCCACCTCGCCCGGCTAGTTTTTGTATTTTTTAGTAGAGACGGGGTTTCACCGTGTTAGCCAGGATGGTCTCGATCTCTTGACCTCGTGATCCGCCCGTCTCGGCCTCCCAAAGTGCTGGGATTACAGGCTTGAGCCACCGCGCCCGGCCTCAAATTTTTCTATTGCTCCCCAAAGTCACATGGCTCTCCTCTCCCCAAAGTCCTACCGCTCTGTCCTTAGTAATTAGCCCCGCCTCTTTCGTGTCCACTCGGCTCCCAGGTGGAGACTTTTCAAAGCTTCCCATGGAGAAAAGGGGAAACCTTTACTCACGGAAAACATTTGGCTCTAGCCCCTGCCAGCACTCTGGCCACCTGCACGGTCATTCACTATCTGTCCCTGCTGCTGGGTGGATCCCGGCAAGTCCCTCACGTCTCTGAGCTTCCATTTCCCAACATTCAAAAATGTGCCCTGCTGCAGAGGAAAGCAAAGAGGGGAATTTCCTTTAGCTCAAAGAGCAAGGACTGTTTTCTTCTAACAAAGCAAATTCTACGTTCAAAGTCAGATGTATGGGAGAGAGAATGGGGGACTTGCTCAAATATTTTTTAAAATAGGTATATATAATCTCTCTCGCTCGCTCTCTTTTTCTGGTCCCAGCCCTTTCTTATATTTCACCACTGTTTGGAATATCCTGCAAACTGCCTCCAATTCTGTGTGGAAGGAAAGAGGGGTGTAAAGTGAAAATCACTCCACTTAATCGGCTGTCTCTCACCGGGCAGGGGCCTGGAAGGAAAGCTATGTCCCGGGTTTCCGGGGCTCCCCTGGAGCTTCCTCTAGGCCGCTAAGTCTTCCTCTGGCCTAAGCGAATGGACGCTCCCTAGAAGGAATGACCTCTTCCCAGGCAGTCCCTGAGGTCCCGCCCGCCCGGAGGCGCGGACGAGTCCATTTCCTAATCGAGCGCGGGGTGGGCCCAGCCTTCCTCTCCCTGCGGTTCCACCCCAGGTGTTCAGGAAGCTCTTTCCCCGGCTCAATATCTTCGGAGTGACAGGAGGCAGGGGCAGCGCGGGCTGCATTTTACTGAGACACCAAGGTTACAAACACCAGGGGTCAAAACCTCTCTTTTAGTTCCAAGCACATTTACCAGAGACCAGCTGGGCACCAGGCGCCTTGCGGGTTGAACTTAGGTGCAGCCTTCAGGAGCCTTTCTGGTGCTGTGGGAGGCGGGTGCCTGTGCACGGACTGGACCGCACAGAGGAAAAACGGCAATCACTCTGGGTTGGAGGGAGTCCCTGGGAGGATTGCTCTTAAGGAAGGCTTTGGGGGAAATGATGCTCTAGTGGGCTTTGGAGGGTGAATAGAAGCTTGCCTCGGAGACAAAACCTGGGGGACAAGAGGAGAGTCCCCAGTAGAAACTACTAATTGCACAAAGGCGCGGAGATAAGACAAGGCCTGTCCCCGCCCCCAGTGCTTTTTACTTGTACCATTATTTATTTATTATTATTATTATTATCATTATTATTATTTTCAGACGGAGTCTCACTCTTATCACCCAGGCTGGAGTGCATTGGCGCCATCTCAGTTGACTGCAACCTCCACCTCCCGGGTTCAAGCGATTCTCCTGCCTCAGCCTCCGGAGTAGCTGGGATTACAGCTGCCTGCCACCATGCCTGGCTAATTTTTTGATTTTTAGTAGAGGCAGGGTTTTGCCATGTTGGTCAGGCAGGTCTCTAACTCCTTACATCAGGTGATCCACCTGCCTCGGCCTCCCAAAGTGCTGGGATTACAGGCATGAGCCACTGCGCCCAGTCTGTAGAAGCCAACGAAGGGAAGAAGAGATGAGCGTCAAGGTCTAGACAGATGAGTTAGACCCTCAAACTCCACCACGTTAAGAGCTGTCTGAATTTAGAATCTCTCTAAGTTACAGTGTTCAAATCGTTAACCTGGGTATAAACCAACTACTGACCTCATACAACAGTTATGTGGGTTAAAGTTAGCTAAATATCTTTTTTTTTTTTTTGAGACAGAGTCTTGCTCTGTCGCCCAGGCTGGAGTGTAGTGGCGCGATCTCTGCTCACTGCAAGCTCCGCCTCCCGGATACACGCCATTCTCCTGCCTCAGCCTCCCTCCTGCCTCAGCCTCCAGAGTAGCTGAGACTACAGGCGCCTGCCACCACGCCAGGCTAATTTTTTGTATTTTTAGTAGAGACGGGGTTTCACTGTGTTAGCCACGATGGTCTTGATCTCCGGACCTCGTGATCCACCCGCCTCAGCCTCCCAAAGTGCTGGGATTATGGGCGTGAGCCACCACGCCCGGCCAAAGGTAGCTAAATGTGTAAAGCGATTTGCAAGCTATAAACCACGCAATGCACATCACCTCGGCTCCTTGTTTGCCTTCAGAGCCAACTGAGGCCCAAAGAGGGTCTGCCAGAGCAGAGAGGGGCAAAAACAAACTCCAGGGTTTCACAGATGGCAAAATATATTTTGCCAGGGGCAAAAACAAACTCCAGATGGTGACCTCTCCCTCACTGGTTTATTCCTGAAGATGTGAGACTTCTAGGGCCTGGAAGTCTTCTGTCTTGATCATGGTGGTGGTAACACGAGTTTTATGAGTATGTCTGAAAAATTAATCGAGCTGTATCTTTCTTTTTTTTTTTTTTTCTTTTTAAGAGGCGGGGTCTGGCTTTGTTGCTCTGGCTGGAGTAGGAGTGCAGTGACAGGAATGATAGCTCACTGCAGCCTCGAACTCCTGGGCTCAAGCCATCCTCCCGGCTCGGCCTCCCGAGTAGCTGGGACTACAGGTGCTCGCCACTACACTGTTATTTTTTTCTAAAAAACAGGGTCTCGCTATGTTGCCCAGGCTGGTCTCGAACTCCTGGGCTCAAGGGAGCCTCCCGCCTCGGCCTCCCAAAGTGCTGGATTACAGGCGTGCGCCCCCGCGCCCCGCAGAGCTGTACTCTTAAGATATTCGCTGTACTGTTTGTAAGTTACACCTCAATTAAAAAGAAAAGCATAATAACCCGGGCCGCGACGCCCCCACCCCTCGCCGCTGGCGACAGGTGTCTCTCGGTGACCGAAACGCGGCTCTCAGCGCGCGGAGTCGTGCGCCGCGCGGAGGCCCTGGCGAGGTTCCTACGGCAACCGCAAGCGGCTCGCAGCGTCTCCAGAGTGACGAGGCGGGAACGAAGACCCGGAGCTCGGATTTAGGAGTCACAGAGCGAGGCTGGAGACCGACCGCGGCGGGCCAAACGAGAAGGGGAGCGTCTGGGCCACCCTTCGTCCTTGCGCTGGCATTCCGAGGACTTCCAGCAAACACCACTCCCCAGTCCTGACGGTGGCCACAAGCCGCTGCTTGAAAACACCCCTGGGGATTCATTCTCAGCTTTTCAGGTGGGAAGATGGAGGGCCTGGCTGCCCCCCAGTAACTCAGGGCTCATCAGGGGCAGAGCTAGGCCCTGCACCCGGTGGCCTTCTTCCAAGCTCGTGCAGTGCAGCCAAGTGCAAGGCACTGGGGCTGGGTGCTGGCACCCCCTTGGGTTCCGGGTCCAGCTCTTCTAGTAAGTTACTGTGTGGCCGTGGAGTTCTCTCTCCTCTCTGAGACTCAGACATGGGGACACCTCCACCAGTATCTCAGAGTAGCTGTTACCAAGTGTGTGAAATAATGCAGTGTAAAAGCGGCTCACCAACTGGAAAGTGCCTTGCGCATGCCACAGACCATCACAGTTGCCACCCAATTGCCATCTTGTCCTCTTTATCACCCCAGCCCCTGGGGCTCAGAAATCTCCGTGCCCAGAGGTTTCAAGTCTGCAGGTGAGAGTCCACTCCACTTTCCCCTTGGAGAAGTGGGTCCAGGGCAGCTCTCTTGAGCACCAGGCATCATCTGGTCCCCAGACGTAAAGGGGTTCACAGAGACACAACCCTCCATCCACCTGCCTGCCACCTCCTTACCTTCTGCCCTGTGGTTGGATCGTAGAAGTTCCCCACTAAGTGAGGATTTCTGGAAACCCTAAGACACAACACCCGGGACAGAGCCTACTGGGTAACACCACTAACTGCCCTTTAGGTGCCACAGGCTGGGCATGTGTTTGGACAGTTGTGTGTATCTGTGAATATGTGTGTCCATGTGCTGTGAGGGTATATGTACATTGGTGTGTGTGTGTGCCCGTGTGCCTGGCATGCATGTATTGGTGTACGTGTGTATTTGGGATGGGTGTGTGACTATGTGGATATAGAAGCATGTCTTTGCGGCTCCATGGTGTGTGTATGCAGGTGGATGTGGTGTAGTTGTGGCATATGTTTACCTGTGCATCTAAGGCATCTTTGCTGATGTGTGTGTACCCCTCGGTGGGCATGCACGGGACTGTATCCGTGGTGTGTACAGTGGATGTGGAGAACCGTGATAACCTGTAATTGTGTATGTGTGGGAGTGTGCTGGTGGGTCTTGGGTGCCGGGAATTCTGCTCCCCTATCTCCTATCACCTGAGTGACCTTCTTCCCCAGCTGAGGACTGTGACTGAAGTCACAGGCACGCATGGGACAGCTCCTGCCCTTCCACAGACCTGTGGCTGCCCAGGTCTTGGGCCAGGGTGGGCACCAGGGGCCAGGATGGGTGGGTGAGCCTGGGGCGAGGACTCATGTGCCACCCCCTCCCTCCCTGGTCTCCTCCCCTCCCCACAGCAGGAGCAGCAGCGGGAAAGGTTGGCGGAGGGGGGCTATTTTGGGAGCGTCTCCTTAGCAACAGCTGCCACGGCCGTCTGTGGCGGTTTTTCTATAGGTGCTAAAATATTCCACCCTGGTGACTACTGAGTGCTGGGGGGTGGGCGAGGGTGGAGGTGGAGGGCAGGAGAGACCCCTACAGTCCTCTGTCTCCAGGGCACAGCCTGCTGGGATGGGTTCTGGGCCTCTGGCCCCCCGGTGTCCCTTTAATCACCTCTGGACCTCACCCCCTGGGAGCTGCTGGGACTTTAGAGCTCCGAGGCGGGCCAGCTGTGTCCTGATCTGATTTCTAATCTAAGTAGCTAGGCTACCTCAGTTTGCCTCATCTGCAGAATGGGCTGGCTGGACTTTTTTTTTTTTTTTTTAGATGCAGTCTTGCTCTGTAGCCCAGGCTGGAGTGCGGTGGTGCAATCTCAGCTCACTGCAACCTCCGCCTCCCAGGTTCAAGCCTCAGCCTCTGGAGTAGCTGGGATTACAGGTGCGAGCCACAGTGCCTGGCTAATTTTTATATTTTTAGTAGAGTCGGGGTTTCACCACGTTAGCCAGGCTGGCCTCGAACTCATGACCTCAAGTGATCTGCCTGCCTCGGCCTCCCAAAGTGCTGGGATTACAGGCATGAGCCACCGCGCCCCGCCCTGGCTGAACTTTAAGACACTCTAGGCCAAAAACCTCTGGACTCTGTGACTCTAGCATTTTGAAGTAGCCTTTTCCCTCTCCTCCCCAGCTGTCCACCTGCCTGGCCCAAGTTGCCCTCCCTTCCACTCCTCTCAGCGCTCTACACAGGCTCTCAGGGCTCCTGTAGGACCCAGGAAGTGTGAGCAGGCCCCCAGAGTAAATCGGTTAGTGAGTGCTCTGCTAGCCTGGAATGACCTTTCCCCAGAAAGTGGAAGTTGAGCCTGGTTCAAATCCTGGCCCAGACAGTTGCTTACTGCCTGACTGACCCCAGACAAGCCACTTCCCCTCTCTGTGTGTCAGTTCAGAGTCCTCAGCTGTGACGTAAAGACAGGCATAGCCTGTACCCCACAGAGATCTTGTGAGGATCAAAGGCGAGAATGGAGAATGGAGATGGCCAGGACATTTTGCCAAAGTGTATGGATGGACAGAGGTTTTACCAGCATTCTCCTCCAAACTTCAGAGCGAACCTCATTCCTCCAGACCATTGTTCCTGGTCACCCCAGCCATGCCACTCATGGCAGTACTGTCTGTGCCTCAGTTTCCCCATTGGTAACAGGTGCCTAGAGAGATCTTGCAAGAATCAGAGGAGACAATCCCTGCAAAGGTCTGGATAGTGCCGAGCTAGGGGTACAAGCGCAGGGGAAGTGGGTTGTCCTCATTCCATCCGGGGGACACATCTGTGCTGAATCATGACAAAGCCCCTTGCCCTTGGGAGACCTAGTCCACACTGTCCCATTACACACGAGGCCTCTGAGGTCCAGAGAGGACACGCATCTTGCCCAGGGTCACACAGGTTCTGACACCAAAGCCTTTCCTCAACTCCCTCACACTGCCCCCAGGCCTCTGCATGCCCATTTCCATCTCCACCTCCCACCTCACACAGGGCTAGAAGCTACTCATACATAAGGTGAACAATGTGAAGTCTTCCTTTAGTCTTCGATTATCCTCAAAACACCTGCTCGACCACGTGCGGTGGCTCACGCCTGTAGTCCTAGCACGTTGGGAGGCCAAGGCAGGTGGATCGCTTGAGCTCAAGAGTTTGAGACCATCCTGGACAACATGACAAAACCCCATCTCTACAAAAAATACAACCTGGCATGGTGGCACACGCCTGTGGTCCTAGCTACTCAGGAGGCTGAGGTGGTAGGATGGCTTAAGCCCGGGAGGTGGAAGTTGCAGTGAGCCGAGATGGTGCCACTGCACTCCAGCCTGGGCCACAGAGCCAGACCCCATCTAAAAACCAAAACAAACAAGCAAACACACACACAGATGCTCAAAGTGGGTGTTAGATTTCTCACTTTACATATGAGGAAACAAAGGCCCAGAAAGGAGAGTTGAGCTGCCCAGGGTCACACAGGTCTGGAGAGGAAAGGACTCTTTCCTGGGGCTTCCGAACCTCTCCCTGCCTGGAGCTCCTCTGCTTGCCTCTCCCTACCTCCTCCCAGTCCAGTTTCTTTGCAGGATGAGCAGCTGCCCCAGGGTGCGGCCCAGGCCCAGCAAGGTGACCCTCCTTGCCCCAGAACCCCCATGCCATCTTCAAGTTTGTGCCCAGGGACTTGGCATCAGGAGACTGATTCTGTGACAGTAGATGCTTTGGATCATCCGTCTCCATTTTCCCCTCCTGCCCGCCCCTTCCTTCTCTCCCTGTACCCCACACTCCCAGGACGGCTACCAGGTCAGGCCTGTGGCCAGGCAGGTCATTTGTCTTCCGCATCCTCCCACTTTCAATCCATGGAAAAGACTGAAAAAGATCAGGCACACATCTGTTGCCGACAGGGCACTCAGGCTGCTTGAGTCTCCCCTGCATCCACGCACTGAGCGTTCATGTGATGGAACATCAGTCCTGGCTGTCTGCCTGTGAAGACACAGCAGGGTAACCAGGGAGAGGCGTGGAACAGGACGTGCGTTCTGGAGGTCTGCACAGTCGGAGAGAGCCGTGAGAAACGATGGCCACATTTATTGAGCACCTACCATGATCTGTGCATCCACCTCACTTAATCTACCCCTGGGGAATGGAGGACATTAGGGTCCTCAATTTAGACAGATTAAAAAAAAGTTGTTCAAGGTCAAGTAGCTCCTAGGTGCGTTTGAGCCTAGGTTAGCCTGACTCCTCATCCCACTAAGCAAGAACCATACTTGTGCCCAGCCCAGGGACTGGTACGTGGTGGGTGCCTAGTGCTGGTTGAATGAATGAGTGGGTGATAAATGCCTTCTGCTGGGGTCATCAGGAGGCCTTCTCAAGGAAGTGGCACTGAGGCTGGACTTGGGGAACAGCAGGAATTCTCTGGGCAAAGAAGGTGGAAGGGCATTTTAGGCAGGAGGAACAGTGCGTGCAGGCAGAGAGGTGTGGAGGCCTGTGGCATGTTCTGGAATCTGTGGAATCAGGGTGTACCTGTGAATTTATGGGATGTGGGATGCCAGATAAGGTGGGGCCTGACTACACCACACTGAGGAGTTGGGACTGGATCCTTTTGGGTAGGGAGAGCCCACGAGGAAGGGAAACAGTTGTGGTGATTTGCGTGTTGCTGTTCTTATGCTGAATCCTCAAGGCTCAGGAGAGCCAGAGGGGATTTCAGATTTCATCAGTTCTCCACCTGGCTTTGGGGGCCTCGGTCTCTCCCTCTCTGCACTGGGGCTAGTTGGTGATGGCCAGACTCCCAGGGAAGTTCTGCTGGCTGTCTAACTGCAGGTGTTCTCTCATCCTACCACCCTGGAAGGAGGAGCACTTTCCCTCCTGTCTCCTCGGAAGGCTAGAGTGACGTGGCAGGATGGTCAGGAAGTAGCTGGTTTGACAGGTGCTGCTGGGGGTTCCCTGACACCCCAGACTGTGGGGCCCAGGCCTGACAGCTTGGGGTAATGGAGAACGACAGAGAACAAGAGACTAGGGTTTGGCCTTGTTCTGTCATCTCTGGGTGACCTTGGCCGAGTTTCTGAGCCTCTCTGGTACCCAGTCTCGCCATCTGTAAAATGGGGCAATGGTGACTGAGTGATCGTGAGGGTCCCTCCAATAGGGCCACCTTGGACTTCCGGAGTGGGGTGCTTCGGGTCCTTAACCGGCGGTACTTCGGGAGAGTACGAGGACCGACAAGGAGAGGGGCCGGACTCCGTGGGACCCCAGATGGACCAGCTCCCACCCATCCCCTTCCCGGCTCAGAGGAACCCTCTCCACCTGCCCCCTGGGGGGGCCCACAAAACCCGGGAGCGGATCCAGGAACGGGTTCTGGGAGGAGCGCTCCTGGGGTGAGGAGGAAAACCCGGGCAGGATCCAGGGCAGGAGCGGGGCCAGCAGCCCCCAGCCCCAGCCCCTGCTCAGCGCCGCTGGCCCCGCAGGAAGGGGCCTGAGGCCGGGTTAGGCCGAGGGGCGGGCAGGGCGGGTCCCCGCGGGCCGCCGGGGCTCCCAGGATGGGGGACGCGCGGCCTCCGCAGTGGGGCGCGGGTCACGTGTGAGGAGGGGCGAAAGTCTCGCAAAGCGGGGCGGCGTGCCGCGAGTTGGGAGTTCTCGGCGCGCCGCGGGCGGCGGGAGCTCGGGCTCCCGGGCGAGCCGGGGACGCGGCCGAGGCGGGGGCCGGGGTCCGAGACAGAGGGGGCCGCACGGAGAGTGGGAGGGGGAGAGACAGAGAAGGACAGAGGCCGCGAGGGAGACGGACAGAGACGCGCAGGGGAGAGAGGCAGCGCGGGCAGAGGGAGGCGGGAGGAGGCCAGCGGGCGACCGCGACGGAGACGGAGACCCCGCGGGCAGAGGGCGAGCGGGGCCGCAGGAGGCAGGGAGGCCGGGAGAGGGACGGGGACGCGAGGGCGGCGGAGACCCCGGCGGCGGGAGAGAGACGCAAGAGCGGTCGGGGAGGTGGCGGCAGAGCCCGGCGGGCGGGGGCGGGGAGGGCGACCCCAGGCCGGGAGGCCGAGGGGTCGCGGGGCCGGGGCCGAGCGCAGCGGGGCCGGGAGCGGAGCGCAGGGCCGGGGCCAGAGCGCGCGACCAGGAGCTGGTAACAGCGAGGGAGCGGCGCGCAGCGGGGGGCGGCGGCGGGGAGGGCGCCTGCGGCGGGGGTGGGGGGCGCGGGCGGTGGGGCGCCCCGGGCCCCCGGACCCCCGCGCTCTGAGCCCGGCCGGGCCCGACGATGCTGACGCCGAGGCGGCGCCTAGGGCGCGGCGCGGGGCAGCGCTGAAAGTTGGGCGGCCCGCGGGGAGCGGCGCGGGACGGCCGGGACGCGCGGAGACCCCAAGACCCGCGCGCAGACCGAGCAGCAGCCGGGGAGGGGGGCGCGGGCCGGCCGGCCGAGTTCGGAGGCAGGAGGCACCGGGACTCCCCTCTCCGCGCCCGGGACGCCGCCCGCCGGATCCCGCCGTGGGATGTAGCGCCCGCTCGCCGCCTCCCGGACTCTCGTCGGACCCTCCGCCCAGCGGTAAGCCGCGCTCGCCCACCCCGGGCGCTGTCCGTCAGTCTGTCCCGCCGCGTGCGTGTCTGTGTGTCCCGGGCCCGCCGCTCCGGCCCCTCCCGCTCCGCACCTGATCCCGAGCTGGGTCCCGGCTGCCCGGCGCCGCGCGCGCGGTCCCGTGACTCCCCGGGAGCGGGCGGGCTCTGTCCGTCTGGGAGCGTCGCGGTCTGGCTTGTGTACTGGAAAGGGGGAGAGAGGTGGGTGGAAGGGGTCTTGACCTCCTGCCCCGGCCATGACCTTTCCCTGCCTCCACCCACCCCAGTTGTCATGCCGGGGAGCTTCAAGGCAGGTGACTTGTGGCAAGGTGGGGGATGGCGACTTTCCGCCTCCCCAGCTGCAGCCTCGTTGCAAATGGCCCTGTGATCTGAAGAACGAAATCCCACTTCTCATGTTTTGAGCGCCTGCTTTGCGCCACACGACCCCAGGGCGCAGGGGCAGGGATCGGTAGAGGAGGCACTGCACATTCATAGTGATAGAAACTGCGGCTGGGGAGGGAGGCAGAGGCTGCATTTTCCTCCCAGTGTAGGGAGCACCCCAAGGCAAGAGAGGTCTCAATGAGCCTCCCGCAGGGAGAACTTCCCCTGCAACCGACCAAATATACCCCCACCAGTGTCAGCCTCCCTGCCCCTACCGACACTTCTGCCCTCAGTGTCCCCGCTTCAGGATGGAGAGGATGCAGGGAGTTGAGAGGTGGCAAGCTGGGTGGGGTGGAGCGGAGGGCTAGAGGCAGGGCAGCCTTGCCAGCTGACAGAGCAGGGCCTCAAGAGCAGTAGAATGTTCAGCATCAGGTTTGGGGGAAGTGGGGAACTCAGGGAGGGAGGCCCAGAGAAGGGCTGGAGCTGTGTGCGTGTGTGTGTGTGTGTGTGTTCGTTCTCCCCCACATCGAGTCCCATGACCTCCATGGCTTCAGGCCTTTTGGGGGCAGTTAGCAGGACTTTAGGGGCCCAAGAACATTGCTGTGGCTCTGGCTTGGCCTGTGATGAGGGGAGCAAAAGGTGGAACAGGGCAGCTGGGGTAAGAGAGAGGTGCGGCATGGTGGGAACAGAGACTGTTGGCCCCTGAGCTGACCCATATCCCAGCTGGAGTTGGAAGGGCTGAGCCTAGAACATTCCACTCCATTCTCATTGGGAGGGACTCTTTCTGGGGTTTTCCACACTGGGCAGTGGGTCTCATATGTCCTCCATTCAGGCTCCCAGAAATTGGCTCAGCTGGCTGGGAGAGCAGCCCTCTGGGCTGGTCACTCTCCTCCCAAATGTCAGCTTCCATGTCTGTGGCATGGGGACATCACTCCCTGCCCCAGTGACCTCCAAGGCGGGCCCTGGGCTCAATGAGCAGAGGGCTGTTCACAGACTGGGGAAAGCGCTGGGGAGATGGGAGTAAAGACTCACTTTACCTTAAAAGACAGATGAACAGCTAGTGGGTGGAGGTGGACGTGGGGCAGTGGGAATATGGTGGAAATAGAGAGCTGACCAAGGAGGAGTGTCCAGGATTAGAGTGGGAATCTGGGGTACTATTCCTCATGGCCCTTTGGGTTATCCTTGAAAAGAAAGCTCTTCTCTCAGAAAATCCTCTGGAGTGGCTGTGACCAGGCAGAGCTGGTTGAGTTTCTGCTGGGTGACCTTGGGTGGGTGGCTTGACCTCTCTGAACCTCAGTTTCTTCAACTGGAGAATAAGGATGATGATACTGACTTCATCAGGGTGTTGAGCACTTTCTAGACTGTGTCAGATCTGTGAAAGCCGCGTGCGCCAGCCTGGAGCATAGTAGGTTCGTAGACATTTGCGAAAGAGAGAATGAAGTAGCTCTGGGAGATGCTGTGAGAAGATGTCTTAGCTTAGGATAAGAAGGAAGGGGAGGAGGAACAGTGTAGGCTTACAGGGCGGGCTGCTTCTTAATGTGGATCTGGGGGAGGCGGGGGCGAGTGCTAAGGGGGGTGTGAGGAGGAGGGGGCCCCTCTGCGGGGACCACTGAGTCACGAGGACATGTAAGCGACATGACAACCAGCAACATGGTAACCAGGAAACTAGCGGCGGTGGGAAACAGAGCTGGAGCAGTGTGGGGTGGGGGTGGCGGGTAGGCCTGGCAGCGCCGGGCTCAAGGGGTCCCGGGAGCAGCCAGGCTGGTCCCTCAGAGTGAGGAGGGGAGGCCCCAGGGCCAGGCGAGCTGGAGAAGAGATGGGGGCCCTGAGAGGAGGGAGGGGAGGCACCTCGGGGCTGTAGGGCAGGGGGCTCCTCCTGCACCACCCCAGGCTCCTCTCTGCTCCTCCACATCTCCACTTTTCATGCCTCTCCCCCTAGGATGCCAAATTTGGCTCACGCAATCTGTCGTCTCTCTTCTGAGATTGGCACCGGGACGAAAGCCGAGTGCATTACATCACCACCGCCGCCGCTCCCCCTGCACGAGGAGAGCAGGAGGGGAGGGCCAGAGGGCCAGGGGCAAGTGGCCAGCCCTCAACTTTCTTTCCTGTCTTCCTGCTCCCTCTTCCCACGTCAGTCCTAGATGCTGGGGGGCTTCTGGGGGCAGCCAAGCAGGGGCTAGAGGCAGAACGTGGGCTCCAGTCTTAGGGAGATCCCAGGACCAGGGCAGAAAGTCAGGTCATGTTGCCAGCCCCCTGTCTGGGTGGAGCCTGGGGGCAGGAGGGGTTGGTTCAGGACCCTGGTCTGTCAGTGCCTTGCTGTGTGACCTTGGGCAGCCCCTTGCCCCATGCAGAGTCCACATAAGTATAGAGAACAGCCGGTCACTTAATATCTTGGTGATTCTCCTGAAAGAAGTTGCCCTTAAGTTCTGCGGCTCTCCTGGGCCCAGAGTAGGGAGCCCCGGATTTCAGATCACCCTCTGTGACCTTGAGCAATTGGCTTCACCGCCTCATGCCTCCATCTCCCCACCTGTAAAATGGGGATGACAGAATCCTCAAAGGCAACAGCTATGAAAGCAGGAGACAGGGATAGAGATAGAGCCTCTGACCCTGAAACAGACACTCAGGGGCCCGTGGATCCAGCATGCTGGCCGGGGGGTGGACATGGTAGAGTGGGAGGGTGCCTGGATTCAGACAGAAGGTTTGGAGCTTAAATCACTGGTCTGATGCCTTCGTTTTACAAAAGTGGAAACTGAGGCCTGAGGGGAAAGTGGACCCACCAGGGTCACAATGATGGTTTGAGGGTGGAGGAAGCAGAGCTAGGGCCATCGTTTTACAAAAGTGGAAACTGAGGCCTGAGGGGGAAGTGGACCCACAAGGGTCACAGTGATGGTCTGGGGGTGGAGGAAGCAGGGCCAGGGCCTGAATCCAGGGCTCCTGGCTCCCAGTCCCACCTGGAAGCAGACGGACAGATGTCCCTGTGTAACACTGTGGCAAGCCCAGATAGGACCCAGGAGCTTCGAGGGCCCAGCTCTGACTTCGGCCGCCTCCTTTCTCCCTTCCTTCTCTCCAGATCCCCTCACCCCCACTGTCCTTAGGCACTAATCCCCTCCCTCTATTGGTCTCTTTGAAGAACTCCTTTCAGTCTCATTTTAAAGCCAGTTTCAGGCAGTCCCAGGCAAGGACAGGTTGGATTTGGGGTTAGGCTGGAAGCTTATGCTCCATTCTAGAAAATTCCCAGAGCTGGAGGTGGAGAAAGATGGGAAGCAGCTGTGGATGTTTTGTCAGATAGTGAGCTCCTCAATCCCAGAGGTATTCAAGCAGAGCCAGATGAGCACCTGCCAGGTGATTCTCGCCTTACGGGTGAGGCCGAATAACATCCCCACTTCCAAAATCCTAGGAGCCTTTGGTATTTCCCAAAGAGGAGCTGAGAAGCAGTGCTCATCACTTCCCTGCTTCCCAGTGAGGAAACACATTTGCTCGCCAGGCACTGGGCTAGGAACTTTTGCAAATTCCCATTTAATTCTCCATGGCAATGTTGATTTGATGTCCCCATGTTGCAGATAGGAGAGCCACGGCTCAGAGAATCTATGTGATTTGTCCAAGGTCACACAGCAAGAAAGCAGAGGAGTCTGGGTGTGAGTTCAGACTAGTCTGATTCTCGGGGGCTGTCTCTGGGGCTTCCCTGGGGAAAGAGTGGAAAACGTTCCTCCCCTGGGCTGGGGCTTGGCAGGAGATGGTCTAGTCGCCCCCACAGCATGACACCCCCTCAGGGATCCTCTGGCTCCTCTGGGGGCTCCATTCTGAAGACAGATACCACCATGCATTGTAGGGGAGAACTCATTTCACAGATGGGAAGACTGAGGCTCAGAGACAAGGAATGACCTGCCTCAAGGTGCCCAGAGAGTTAGATTAGGGCCAGGCTTCCTGTCTCCTGGCCCAGGGCTCTGTCCCCTGTGCCAGTGAGTGAGGAGGGGCCTTTGGGCTGACGGCGGCGGCATGAGGTGTGAGGTCGGGGATGCAGAGGACTGAGAGAGAGCTGGCTGCAGGAGGAAAGTTATCAGCTCAGGCCGCAGGGAGAGGGGAGCAGAAGGGAAATGGCACACGTGTTACAGAGCCTGGTGAGGTCAGTGGGACCTGGCTGGCAGGGGAGGGTCTTGGAGACAGCTTCCTTGGGTGGCTCTCTGTGTGACCTTAGGTCAGTCCTTCACCCTCTCCGAGTAATGTCCCCCATCCATGTGAACCTGGGCTGAACGATCTATTTCCACAGAGTAGCTGTGCTTGGGCTGCTGTTGAAAAGCGCTTCTCCCAATGATGGGAGGACTCTGGGTCCTGGGCAAGGGCAGGCGGGAATCCTGGGGGTTGGCGTAACCTTTAAGCCTCCTCTGCGGACTCAGCCCTCCTTGGGGTGTGGGGGATCGCCAGGCACAGCCCTTCTCCTTTTCATCTTTATTTTTCTCCTGTTCCCTCTTCCCCTTGCTACGTGGGCTGATCGCTGCTCAAACTTTTAATTCAGATGGTAATTGAAATAATAATATGGGCTGAGGCCCCTCTGCTTGTGACGCTGCAGCTGGTGGAGCTCGGCTATGAATAGACCTTGAGTCACACACGCGCGCTCCTGCAGGCGCGCACACGGGCGCTCACGGGGTGGTGGGTGGGGTGCAGCATGGGGAGCAGGGGTGGGCTCACGCTCCGGCTTGCTCTGGTCTTGGCCCCCCACTCCCAAAGGTCTTGACCAGTCCTGGCCCCACAGCCCAACACGGGGTCCCTGTCATGAACCTGGAAGACTTTGGACATAGATGGTTCTCATTTACAGAAGGGGAAACTGAGGCTCAGCAAGGGGAAGTGGCTGGCTGGAAACAGGCTGGATTTGAATGGATGGGTTTTGCCTGATTCTAAGACCACACAAGCTGGGAAACTGGTGGGGAGAAGTGCTAGGGTGTGACCCCTGCCCCTCCCTCTGCACCCCTTGCCCCACCTGCTCACAGCCCCCTCTCAGCCTGTGCGTGCATGCTCAGGCACAGACACAGACACAGGCACACGCGCATGCGCAGGCATGAGGGCTGCTCAGATGGCTGGTGCCGGTGCTTGGTGGCTGGGGTGAGAGCAGTGTTCTCGGGGTATTGCTGCAGGAGGGAGGCTGAGTGCCAGGCTCTGCACTGGGCTTCATATTCATGATTTCACTTAATTCTCCACCACCCTGGGAGAACCATCACCCCCACTTCTCAGATGAGAATACTGAGGCTCAGAGAGAAGCAAGGATTGGTTCCAGGCCCCTGGGTAGAAACAGCCACGTATGCTTTGTCTACTGTGCACCCAGAGCCAGCCCCTCCAGGACCCTCATTGGCCACCTGAAGGGAGGTGCGTACATGTCTGCCAGCCTGGGCCTCCCCTTTCCCTCCCTGCAACAGCTCACCCACTCCTCCCTGTGGCTGCTGGCCGGTCCCTGACCAGCCCTGCTGCCAACAGCTGGGACGTCTGGCTTCGGCAGGCAGGGGAGGGTGAGGTGCCCCAGAGAGACATTGGCAGGTCAAGAGGTCTTTAGGGGCTACCAGGGAAGGGGGTCCTTGGTGTTCCCGACCCCAGCAGGAGCTGTGAAGGGAGAAGGCAGCGTTGTCATGGTGACCTATCAGCTGGGAGTTTTGGTCTAGGCCTGTGCGGGCCCAGTGGGAGGCCCCCAGCAGGGCAGAGGGGAGATGGGGCATGGGAGGTGCAGTTGGGCGGAGGAGCTCCCTGGGACTGGGATGGAGGAGAAGCCCCCACCAAGCTCCACCCAGCAGTTCCTGTCTGCCCCTGCATTGGCCTTATCTCCATTACCTCTCCTGGGAGATGGAGAAACCGAGTCCAGAGACCACCGGGGTTTGCCCAGGGTCACACAGCAATGGTGGCAGAGCCTGTCAACCCGGAGCTGCTCCTGACTCTTCTGTGTCCTGATGGCCCCCAGGGCTGCCGGCCCCTCCTCTCTCTGACACTCCCCAGAGCTATGGGGTTTGGGGGAGGGGAGCAGGGTCTGGGCCTCTTTAAGTGCCCTCTCCCAAGAAAATCCCCAGATGGGAGCGAGGGGAAGGGCAGCAGTCCCTGGTCACAGCAGTAGGAAGGGTGGCCTGAGTCAGGGGCCTGGGATCGAATCCCAGCTCAGCCCTCACTGGCTCCGCATGACCTCGGCTAGGCCACTGTTCATCTGGGGGCCTCTCTTTGCCCCTCTGTGTATTGGGGGCCACCCATGGGGATAGTGGGGCGTGTTCAGCCTTTTCCTGTTTTGCCTGTCCTGGGAGAAGCTCATGCGCCAGCGACCTAGGCTGCAGGGATGGGAGGGGTTTTTTTGTTTTTTGTTTGTTTGTTTGTTTGTTTGTGATGGAGTCTCACTGTGTCTCTCAGGCTGGAGTGCAGTGGTGCAATCTCGGCTCACTGCAACCTCCGCCTCCCAGATTCAAGTGATTCTTCTGCCTCAGCCTCCTGAGTAACTGGGACTACAGGCGTCTGCCACCACGCCCGGCTAATTTTTGTATTTTTAGTAGAGACGAGGTTTCACCGTGTTGGTCAGGCTGGTCTTGAACTCCTGACCTTGTGATCTGCCTGCCTCAGCCTCCCAAAGTGCTGGGATTACAGGGATGAGCCACTGCACCCAGCCGGGAGGGTTCTTTAGCTAGGCCATGGGGTCAGGGGTGCGTGTGCTGTGAGGAGCTGACCCCATTTTACTGATGGGGAGATTCAGGCCTAGGTGAAGGGCGTGCCCATCTTCAAGCTGGTGGCAGAGTTAGCCCCTGGGACACCTCAGTGAAGCTTTCCCCACCCCGGTGCAGCTCCTCTCCCAGCCCCCACCCTAGACTCCCCCAGGAGCCTCCCCTCTCCACATAGGCCTGAGAAGCCCAGGACCCTCTGCCCTGTGAGTGTGAAGGTACCACTCAGCCTGGGAGACAGATGGGATGGGGTCCGCAATTAGGGGCTCCCTGGGGCCATACAGGGGAGGTGGTGGGCACGGGCTGGAGGGGCCCTGGCTGGGGGTGAAATGGAGCAGGCAGAGGGGCTTTGGGCATCCTTCAAACCTCGTGCCCATGGATACCCTTCTGCAGTTATCCTGACAAATGGGCCTCATGTCCCTCCTCACTGTTCCTCACGGGGAGCTCCCCATCTCCGGGGAAGCCCACTCCCGTCTGGAAGGCTCTGCTGATTGATCCCTGCCTCCCTCTGTCCTTCGCGCTGCCTCTGGGGCAGAGAGACCCAGCCTGCTCTCAGCAAGACAGGAGGAGTGGCCCGCCTCCCCCACCTCTACCCCAAGGCTCCTCCAGCCTCAGTTGTCCCAGGTAAGGCCCATGACTGGGACACAGAAGATCTGGGTTCCTGTCCAGCTCCACCCCTGAGCAGCTGTGGAATCTGGGGCAGCTTTTTCACCTGTGAGCCTTCATCCCCTGCCCTGTAAGGGTGGACTTTTGCCTCTGTTTCTTTTTTTTTTTTTTTTTTGAGATGGAGTCTCACTCTGTTGCTCAAGCTGGAGTGCAGTGGCGCGATCTCAGCTTACTGCAACCTCTGCCTCCTGGTTCAAGTAATTCTCTTGCCTCAGCCTCCTGAGTAGCTGGGACTACAAGTGCGCACCACCATGCCGGGCTAATTTTTGCATTTTTAGTAGAGACAGGGTTTTACCATGTGGGCCAGGCTGGTCTTGAACTTCTGACCTCATATGATCCACCCACCTCGGCCTCCCAAAGCGCTGGGATTGTAGGTATGAGCCATCGCGCCTGGCCCTTTGTGTCTGTTTCTGAGGGTGACTGGGAAGATCCTGTGAGCCTGTGAGTGAATGAATGTATCATAGCTTGTTGATATGAACTACTTCGTGGCCCAACCACTCAAGGGCACTGCTGGGCCTGATTTCCAGACCCCCATCACCAGCCACTGCTGTGGGGTACCACTTCTCTGAACAGCCAAGCCTCCCCCGGCCCTCCCTCCCCCAGGCCTCCAGGACTGCTTGGGTGGGGCAGGGCTGGCTGAGTGCCAGCCCCGTCATGAGGCTGCAGAGTCTGAGCCCACTTGACCTTGGAAAGGGCCTCTCTCTGGCTGGGCTCCAAGGCTGCCCCCAAGAGACACAGGGTAGTGGCTGGGCAGCAGAGAGAACTGGGTGGGGCAGAGAGAGAACCGCTTGCCAGAGCTGTCCTGGGTCCCTGAGACAACGGGCTAGAGGACAGAGGAGAACGACCAGCCAGCCACGGGAGGGGCTTCGCTTGGCAGCTGCATCAGTAGCCTGGCAGAGCCTACTCCTCACAGTCAAGTAGGCTGCCTGAGAAGCGGGTGAGCGCCCTGTCCTGGGAGATGTGTAAGCAACTGCTCAATGGCCTCTGTTAGGGGGGCAGGCAGGGCTCTAATACAAGACCAGGGGAATAAATTGGACCCAGAACCTAAAGAATCCCGGCTATTTGGGCTGCAGAGTGGCAGTCCTGTGAGTTGGGGGGGTCTAACAGACTTTTCCCAGTATTCCCCCGTTACATCCAACAATTGCCCCCATAGTTGTGCATCACAAAGCCCGGGGTCCAAGCACCTCCAGTCACAGCTTCAAGACACACGCTGGATCCCGTTTCACAGCTCCTAACCCCCACTCAGGCTAGTGCTTTAAAAATTGCACACAGGTCCTGCCCCATTAGTGGGCTGGGAAATTGATTCAGTGAGTTGCACTACTTGTTTTCTGGAAATGAAATTAAAAAGAAAATTTCAAAATACTATGCATGTAGTGAGGGTAAATACTATTTTGTGACGCTCTTACTTCAGCTTTAAATATATAACCGGGTGCAGTGGCTCACGCCTGTAATCCCAGCACGTTGGGAGGCCGAGGCGGGAGGATGGCAAGAGCCCAGAAGGTTGCAATTGAGCTGTGATCGCATCACTGCACTCCAGCCTGGGCATTGGAGCAAGACTCTATATCTAAAAAATAAATATAAAGTACGTTAAAATAACAAACAGGATGTTTGCTTTTACTGTGGATTTTGGTCAAAAAGCTTGAAAGCTACTGTCCTGTATAGAAATCCAGGAGGTGCCCCATAGAGCTCTGATGCATGGGTTCCTATTTCCCTGGATGTTTGGTTCCTAAAAATGTAAGTGCCACGACTTCCAGGATGCTGCTGTCCTGCCCTCAGAAGTAGCCTGTCCCTTGCTCAGTGGACCACCCAGGTCCAGGGCCCCACGCTCCTCCAGAGTCACCACCTCTCCCCAGGGCCTAGATCCCAGGCTGGGCCAAATTCCCTGCTTTCCACTCAGCCCAGGCCCAGCCCTGCTCTGTCCTTGTGCTCTCCTGCTTGCCCCCATCTTCCTGGGACCTTCTCTCTAGGCCTTTTCACACACACACACCTGCACACACACGCATGCATGCACACGTGGGTGCATGGAGCTCAGCAAAGCAGGTTTGTGACTTACCTGCTTCCCTTCAGCATACAGTAGGTGCTCAACAAATGTTCACTCAATTATTTACAGAGCGCCCTCCGAGGCAAGGCACTCTGCTGTGTTGAGACACATCTGGCACCTGGCAGGAAGGCAGATCCTATGCCAGCTCAGGGGACGTTTAGGGTGATGAATGAATGGATGGATGGGGGTTGGCTGGAGCTGGAGATTCTCTGGCCTGAGGAGCCAGTGGGGAGGTGGTCAGAAGTAAAGAGGTGCACGCAGCCCGTGGCCCCCCATGGCAGGCATTCTGTTAGTGACAATCCCTTGGGGCTGTGGCCCAGCACTGGGTCATGGGCAGGGGCTGACTCTTCCTCCCGCTGTCTCTGGTCCTTCTGAGGCCTCTGTCTGCCGTGCCTTCTCCCACTAGGTCCTGTACACATGTCCCTGCCACCCATCCTTGGGTGAAGCCAGGACATCCTCCCCTGAGCCCCTGACACCTGGGGGACGCCTGAGAAGAGAAGCCCATGCTCCGTGGAGGGTGAGGCAGAGACTTGAGCCCTCTGACATCCTGTCCTCTCTCCCCTCTGTTCATGGCCACTGTGCTCTTGTACAGTGACACAGAGGGTCTTCTGGTCCCTGCTCAGAGGCCACCTCCACTGGGAAGTTCTCCCTGACTACTGTGTCAAAAATAGCTTCTCCTTGGTCACGATCTGTCACATGGCCCAGTTAGACCCTTCCCGGGAATTGTGACGGGCTGGGTTATCTTGTCAGTCGTTAGATGTTTATGAAGCAGCTACTCTGTGCCAGGCTCTGGGAGTTGGGGTGAAGTAGGGAGGCAAGGTTCCTGCCCTTAATGAGGTTGCAAATGAAACTGCTTTGGCTGCTGAGGGCTGCCAGGAAGATCTGAGAGCTGGATGGGGAGGGCGGGCCTCGGGGCCTCTTGGGACAGGCAGCCTTTGAGTCAAGATCTGAATGGCAGGAAGGCCCGAGTGGTGGAGTCTTGGAGAAGAGAATTTCAACCAGAAAGAACAGCGAGAGCAAAGGCCCAGCGATATGAACAAACTTGGTGCGTTAAAGGGACGGGAAGGAAGGTCTTTTCCGGTGGATGGGGAGTGGAGAGGGTGAGGTCAGAGAGGGCAGGACCTCCCACGAGGCCAGGCATTCATCCCGAGTGCCCTGGGGAGACCAAGAGCTCTGATCGGGGAGTGATGTGGAGATGGACTGCGGGAGGTGGGTGGAGGCTGTGGGAGGAGGCAGCAGGCAGAGGCTGCGGGCTGCAATAGTGATGTGGCTCTGGGATGGATGACTGGGTGAGGGGATGCATCCGGGGCCCTGAGGTTCACCTGCTTTGGGCAAGCTCCCGAGTCCGCTGTGGGATGATGATAATAGCACCTGCCTTGCAGGTGTGGACCAGTGAGTGCTTGGCCCTCAGTGAACACTAAGTGCGTGTTAGTTATTATCCCAGTTATTGCGGTTGGGCTTAGGGAAGGCTGGAGAATGATGCCCAGATGTCAGGCCTGAGCGACCTCCTGGGAGGAGTCACAGACTGAGATGGGGAAGGCAGGAGAGGGGAGGACGGGGGCATGGCTTGGGCTTGGCAGTACCGGGTTCGCGGTGCCTCTTTACTGTCCAGCAGACACAGGAGCAGGTGCCAAGTGGGCTTGTAGCTGCCTGTGGGGAGACGCAGGCCGGGTGGTATTTTAAGCCACAGGACTGGATGAGATCACAGGGAGGACTGGGGAGAAGGGAAGGGAGGTGGGCTGGCTGAGCTGGGCACGGCACGGTGTAGGGGCATGGAGAGGCCAGAGGCAGGAGAGCAAGGGGCGACCTGGAGAGGGACCCTCAGGCCTGGAGGACTCAAGGAGAAAGACGAGGGTCAGTCCAGAGCCTCCATCAGAGCTGCTGAGAGGGAAGGGGGCGCAGAGGAGCCCTGGAGGGGGCTGAGGGGAGACTAGGAGGTGAGGAAGAGTGGAGAGTAAGTCATCCCCTTCAAGAAGGGCTGCAGGCCGGGCACGGTGGCTCACGCCTGTAATCCCAACACTGTGAGAGGCTGAGGCGGGAGGATCACTTGAGCCCAGGAGTTCAAGATCAGCCTGGGTAACAGGGAGGGCCTGTCTCTACAAAAAATTAAAAAATTAGCCAGGCACGACGATACATACCTGAAGTCCCAGCTATTCGGGAGGATCGCTTCGACCTGGGAAGTCAAGGCTACAGTGAGCCGTGATAGTGCCACTGCACTCCAGCCTGGGTGACAAAGCGAGACCCTGCCTCAAAAAATAAAAAAAGAAAGTCTTCTGCACTTTACAGTTTACAAACCCCTGCCCACACTGTTCGCCTTGGCAGCATGCCTGTACACTGGGTGTTATTCCTTCCCATTTTACGGATGTGACTCAGAGAGGTTAAGAAATTTTCCCAAAGCCACGCAGCCCATAGGTGAAGTGTTCTCAGACTTTCGGGGTCATAGTCCTTTTTGACAACCTTATGAATGCTATGACCATTCTCTGGAAAATATGCATGTGTACGCATTAATTTTAAAACTCTTCATGTGCATTTCCCCACAGGTAATACATTCATACGGTTCTAAAATTCAAAAAGACACAAACGGGAATACAGTGACAGTTCTTCCTCCTACCCTGTCCCCAGCCACCTGCTTTCCCTCCCTGGAGCAGCCAATGTCACCAGCTTCCTGGGTCACCATCCACAGACAAGCAGAGACAAGCAAATATGTGTATCTATAAATTTCTTCTCTCTCCTTTTTTACACAAATGGTAGCTACTATACTCACCGCTCATCACTGTTGCCTTTTTTTGCTTAAAAATACATCTTGAAGACCTACATTGCTCCTCACAGAGCTCCCTCCTGGCTTTTTCTGTCTGTGTGCTGTGCCATTCGTGGATGGGCATTTGGGCCGCTTCCAAGCGGCGCTACTGAAGGCAAGGCTGCTCGTTCCCCACGTGTGAGTCTTGGGCTGGAGTCCCAGGAGGGCCCAGCAGGCGATACCACCCAGTGGCCTCCGCTGGATAAGCGAGGGAGTGGGGCTCGAACTCAGCCCTGACTGTTCCTCACTCCTCCCTGCTCCCGCGCCACTTCTTTAGGGGGCACCTGCTGGGCCCAGCCGAGCATCCCAGGGAAATCCTGTGTGTGTGTGAGTGGGGGACATTAGCCCCCATCCCCCAAGGTGCTGGGAGACACCCCCCACCAGCCAGCAGCCCCAGCTCCTGGAGTCTTGTTTGCTGACAGCTGAGGATGAGGCAATGGGATGGGGGAGCAGCAACCACCACCTCACCCCCGCCCCCAGCCCCACCCAGGCTGGAGTGCAGGAATGAGGGCCAGATGATGATCACACCTGGGCTGTGCCGAGGTCACCTCTGCTGCAACTTCCCTGACCCCCGCCCAGCACAGCTCCCGGCCCCTCCCCAGCACCTCCCCTTCTGCCCGGCCCAGGAGGAGATTTCGCCCTTTCTGGCTGGGGAGGGAGGGAAGCCAAGTGGAGGAGGGACTTGTGGCTGCCGAGCTCAGTCCTCAGGTGCTCCAGGCTGGGCAGGGCCTACCGGGTGACTCTGCTGAGAGCTCCTGCCCTGGCTGTGAGCCAGCCTCCCTCCCCTGCTGCTCCTGCTCTCTGGCCTGTCCCCCTCATCCGCTCCTCAGCTTCTCTCCCATCTGTGGGGCTGCTGGGGCCAGGGCTGAGACCCTCTCTCCTTTTCCATGCCCTTGGCCCAGGTGGTCTTGCCCACCCTCACAACTCAACCTGTCACCAGCGTTCACCATCTCATGCACCCAGCTCTGCCCGCTCGCTCTCTGGAGACTCAGGATCTGACGTGGGGTAGACATCTGCATTTGGACATTCAAAGCCACTGCACACAGTAAACCGTCACTCCTAAAACCTGGCCCCGTTTCAGTCTTCCGCCACTACTGGCCACTCTCGCCAACCCCCTTCCACCCCCAAACCCTGTGGACTCTTCACCCAGAATGCGTGTGTCCCAGATTCATCTCCTCTTGAGCTCCATGGCCGCCATCCTGGTAGCTCCAAGCTACCATCATGGTCTTCTCACCAGCCTAATACACTTCATCACAGCGACTGGCGCTGCGCTCTGGACAGTGCAGGCTTCAAAGGCCGGCTGAGACAAGGGCCAGGGTGCCACTGGGATTATATCGGGAATGTTTATCTTTCATTTTTATTCATTATTATTACTATTATTATTTGAGATAGAGTCTCATTCTGTTGCCCAGGCTGGAGTGCAGTGGCAAGATCTTGGCTCATTGCAACCTCTGCCTCCTGGGTTCAAGCGATTCTCCTGCCTTAGCTTCCTGAGTAGCTGGGATTACAGGCAGGTGCCACCATGCCTGGCTAATTTTTGCATTTTCAGTAGAGATGGTGTTTTACCATGTTGGCCAGGCTGGTCTCAAATTCCTGACCTCAGGTGATTTACCTGCATCAGCCTCTCAAGGTGCTGGGATTACAGGTGTGAGCCACCATGCCCAGCCCATTTTTTACGTTTTAGGGAAAAAGTTTCACTATGTTGCCGAGGCTGATCTGAAACTCCTGGGCTCAGGCAATCCACCTGTCTCAGCCTCCTAAAGTGGTGGAATTACAGGCATGAGCCAATACACCTGGCTAGAAATGTTGTATTTCCTTTTTTTTTTTTGAGACGGAGTCTTGCTCTGTCACCCAGGCTGGAGTGCAGTGGCGCGATCTCAGCTTACTGCAAGCTCCGCCTCCCGGGTTCACGCCATTGTCCTGCCTCAGCCTCCCAAGTAGCTGAGACTACAGGCACCCACCACCAGGCCTGACTAATTTTTTATATTTTTTAGTAGAGACGGGGTTTCACCATGTTAACCAGGATGGTCTCAATCTCTTGACCTTGCGATCCGCCCGTCTCGGCCTCCCAAAGTGCTGGGATTACAGGCATGAGCCACTGCGCCCACCCAGAATGTTGTATTTCTTAAGCCTGGTGGTAGATACACAAGGCTTTATTTAATTTAATTTAATTTATTTATTTGAGACAGAGTCTCACTCTGTCACCCAGGCTAGCTAGAGTGCAATGGCATGACCTTGGCTCACTGTAACCTCCGCCTCCTGGATTTAAGCGATTCTCCTGCCTCAGCCTCCTGAGTAGTTGAGATTACAGATGCCCACCACCATGCCTGGCTAGTTTTTGTATTTTTAGTAGAGATGGGGTTTCACCATGTTGGCCAGGCTGGTCTCGATCTCCTGACCTCATGATCTGCCCGCCTCGGCCTCCCAAAGTGTTGGGATTGCAACTTACAGGTCCAAGCAATCCTCTCACCTCAACCTCCTGAGTAGCTGGGAGTATAGGCATGCACTAGCACACTCAGCTAACTTACATTTTTTGTAGAGATGGCGTTTTACCATGTTGCCCAGCATGGTCTTGGATTCATGGCCTCACGTGATCCTTCTGCCTCTGCCTCCCAAAGTGCTAGGACTATGGGTGTGAGCCACCATGCTCAGTTGGGCCTCCAAGAGATATCAAGTGATCCATTCACCTTGGCCTCTCAAAGTGCTGGGACATTTTACAACGTGGCAACTGGCGCCTGGCCAAAACGCGTTATTGTATTAGTCCTTATTCCTATTTGTCTTAAATATTTCACATGGAAATTTAAAACCAGACCAGGCAAAGCCTGACAGCCCGCCAGCCCTGAGGGTGACATCCGCAGCCCTTGCCACCTCCTGCCTCTGTGGCCTCATCCTGGTCCACTCACTCCCAGGCTCACTTCACGGCCACAACTTGGCCTTCCTGCAGCTTCTCAACACCAAACTCAGACTTTTGGAGCTCCTTTCCTTCCCTTCCCCTTCCCCTTCCCCTTTCCCTTTCCTTTCCCTTTCTTTTCCTTTCCTTTCCATCTTGCTCTGTCGCCAGGCTGGAGTGCAAAGGCGCGATCTCAGCTCATTGCAGCCTCTGCCTCCTGGGTTCCAGCGATTCTCCTGCCTCAGCCTCCCAAATAGCTGGGAGTACAGATGCCACCAGCACGCCCAGCTAATTTTTTGTATTTTTAGTAGAGACGGGGTTTCACCGTGTTAGCCAGGATGGTCTCGATCTCCTGACTTCACGATCCGCCCGCCTCAGCCTTCCAAAGTGCTGGGATTACAGGCGTGAGCCACCGCACCTGGCCCTCTTTCTTTTCTTTCTTCTTTTCTTTCTTTTCTTTCTTTTCTTTCTTTTCTTTCTTTTCTTTCTTTTCTTTCTTTTCTTTCTTTTCTTTCTTTTCTTTCTTTCTTTCTTTCTTTCTTTCTTTCTTTCTTTCTTTCTTTCTTTCTTTCTTTCTTTCTTTCTTTCTTTTGAGACAGTCTTGCTCTGTCACCCAGGCTGGAGTGTAGTGGCACAATCTTGACCTCCGCCTCCTAGGTTCAAGCAATTCTCCTGCCTCAGCCTCCCAGGTAGCTAGGATTACAGCCACCACACCTGGCTAATTTTTTTTTTTTTTTTTTGAGATGGAGTATGGCTCTGTCGCCCAGGCTGGAATGCAGTGGCGAGATCTCGGCTCACTGCAACCTCCCCATCCCAGGTTCAAGCAATTCTGCCTCAGCCTCCCTAGTACCTGGGACTACAGGCTCCTGCCACCACGGCCAGCTAATTTTTGTATTTTCAGTAGAAACAAGATTTCACCAAGTTGGCCAGGCTGGTCTCAAACTCCTGACCTCAGATGATCCACCCGCCTCAACCTCCCAAAGTGCTAGGAATACAGGCATGAGCCACCATGCCCAGCCTAATTTTTGTATTTTTAGTAGAGACAGGGTTTCACCATGTTGGCCAGGCTGGTCTGGAGCTCCTGACCTCAAGTGATCTGTCCACCTCGGCCTCCCAAAGTGCTAGGATTACAGGCGTGAGCCACTGTGCCCGACCTCCTGGAGTATTCTATGCCTCACTTTCACAAAGATATACAGTTCTCCTGACCGACTCCCACTTACTACCCAAGTCTTGGCTCTGCCACTTTCTCACAGAGGCCTTTGGAGATGCCCATCAAACCAGAGCCCCCCTCCTTTGTCTCACTCCATCTTGCACTTTTCCTTCAAATTGCTTAATGCCACGCACATCCGGCCACCTGGGATGGCCAATGCCTGCCATCCAGTGTCTCTCACCAGCTCATCCACAAGCCGGCAGAGTCCAAGGCCTGCGTCTGGCCCACAGCTAGCGTGCAGTCCATAGTAACTGAGTGGAAGCCCCAGCGAGGCAGTGGGGTGTTGAAGCCCCACCGGCCGCCACTGAGGGAGCTGGGGAGCTGAGGTGGTTCTGGAAAAGAGAAACTTCAGGGATCCACTGACCTTCACATCCCTGTGGGGAAGATGGGCACAGGTATTTGTGGAGGGTGGGAAGCTCCAGCAAGGGCAGAGGCCTGGCGTCAGCAATTCAGCAAAGGGCGCGCCCGTGGGTTGAAGCAGGTGGCCTCTGGGTCCTCCAGCCCCCAGGGCCTGTGATTTGTCCTTGACAAAGGCCCCCTGACATTGTGGGGAACTTGCTTATCAGCCTGCTCCAAGTCGGGGACATTACTTGCTTGTTGCCGGCCAAGTGGTTGGGAGGGCCCAGTGGGGTGCAGAGTGGGAGGGATGAGCCGGTTCACCCCCCGCTGCTTCAAGCCCCTGTGGAGCCCAAAGCTTGGTCTCCAGGATTTGGCTGGACCTGAAATGAGGAACCTGAGTCCTGGCTCCAACTTGCCCTGTGATCCAGTTTCTCCTTCCCCATAGGACTCACTTCACAGAACCTGGCACGTAGTAGGACTGGATGGTTACTGGGTGGAAGCAAGTGTGTGACAGTATTTCTTCGAGACAGGACAGTAGCATGCCTTGTTAGTGTGCTTTGATGCCATTGCCCAGGCCCACATCCTGGCTTTACCACTTATAAGCTGTGTGACCTTGGGCAAGTTGCTGAATCTCTCTGTGCCTTAGTTTTCTTCTAAAACAGGGGTAATGATAATTTCCTCTGAGATCATTGTGAGGATGATAGGAATCGATCAGTGTAAAGCACAGAGTAAATGCGTGCTCAATGCTCAGATGCTCAGCCAGGATTTTTGTGATGTCAGAGGGTTGCCTGGTGAGGGCGGGGCTAGCTGTGCCTCAGGATTTCCAGGTCCGGAAGAAGGTGGGGAGGGAGACGACTTTCTTGAGTACCCACCATGTGGCATGCGTTTTTGGGACAATCCACATCAGGCCCTGCAGGTAGGCACTGCGATGTTCCTTTTACCAGTGGAGATACTGAGGCTCAGAGAATCCAGTGACCTGCTAGAGCCGAGTGGGACTGAGCCTGGTTCCAGCCCAGCTCTGTGTGATCCGACGCTGCTGTTCTTGTCCACTTGCTCGCTAGTGCAGTAAATGAAGACAAACTGGGTAGGGCCCTGTGGATGAGGCCCAAACGGGCTCTGGGATGCTGCATCTGAAATTCAGGGGAGGAAATCAAGAGGGAGCAATGTTCAGCCTTGAGTAAAATGCACCTTATCGATCACTTACTCTGGGCTGGGCACGTGGTGTGCATGATCCCATTTATCCTCATTACAGTCTTAGGAAGTCTGCTCTATTATTAGCTTCTCCTAAACATGGGGCATGCAGGGACTAGAGAGGTTAAGTGCCTCGCATAAGGTCACCTGGGCACAAAGTTGTTTGGAGGCTCCAGAGCTGAAGCCGCTGCACCAGGAGGGAGGTTCCTGAGACTCATGAAGAGGAGGGAGTCAGGCTTCCCAGGGACAGGGGACTGCAGGGCCTGCAGAGGGCAGTGGCAGGTGGGGACCCTGCCACAGTGTCTCCTGTGGCTCAGTCTGTCTTTGGCTCCCCTTACTCTTGGAGGGGTACAGCTCAAAGAGCCATGACCCTGGGCTCTTGAGTTCTCTTCCTCCCTGGAAAGCTCCACACGTTGGAGTGGAAAGCCAGTCAAATCAGACCTGAGGGCCTCAGCTGGAGTGGGGACAGACTCTGCTCCTCAGGGGCTGGGAAATGGAACAGTGGTGTCAATTCTGTCTATTTCTTTCTTTCTTTTTTTTTTTTTTTTCTGAGACAGAGTCTTGCTCTGTTACCCAGACTGGAGTGCAGTGGCACGATCTCGGCTCACTGCAGCCCCTGCCTCCTGGGTTCAAGTGATTTTCCTGCCTCAGCCTCCCAGGTAGCTGGGATTACAGGCACCCGCCACCATGCCTGGCTAATTTTTGTATTTTTAGTAGACATGGGGTTTCACCATGGTGGCCAGGCTGGTCTCAAACTCCTGACCTCAGGTGATCCACCCGCCTTGGCCTCCCAAAGTGCCGGGATTACAGGTATGAGCCACCGCGCCCAGCCAATTCTGTCTATTCCTTCTAGGGAAATCCTCCACCCTTCAGGACCTGTCCTGGGTGTGCTGAGTTATGCCCTGGGCTGTGTCCCCCGACCTCCACTGCCCTGTGCTGGCTGCCTCTGGTGGGATGTTTGCTGGAGAGCCGGCCTCCCCCTCTAGGCCCAGGAGGGTTCAGGGATGGCTGGGGCTAAGGACACTCAGGAGCGTCCCCCATCTGTCACCTGACTCCAAGCTCTGTCTGAGTGCCTTGTTTTGTACACCTTCCCATCTCTCCTGCTGGGGAGCCATGATGGTCCCCCATCTCGCAGACAGAGGGAAGGAACTTCTGACCAGAGCATGTTAGTGGTGGAGTCAGGAGTGGAAGGGGTTCCCCGGGTCCCAGTGCAGTGTTCTCGGTCATCAGCAACTGCATCTTTGTCATCACTATTATCAACGTTAGTGTTTGCACTTTACCTGCAATGTAATAATGCGTAGTGGTTGTCATGTTCACAAGGCAGTGGCCTGATGAGGAAGGTACCAGTATTGTCATCTCCAGTTTGCAGATGAGAAAACTGAGGTTCAAAGAGGATATGCTTGGAGGTGACAGAGCTGAGACTGAGAGCCAGGTCTTGCCACCCCAAACATATGGGTTTAACCAGTACATTTTTTCATATCAAACAGAGGCCAAATGCTGCAGATAGACAGTGAGGCCTGAGGGCTCAGAGCAGCAGGGTCAGAGAGCCTCAGGGGATCAGGGTAGGTCTGGAGGGATGGGGAGAGCCTGGGGGTCCCAGGTTGAGCCGGGTGATATGGCAGGAGAAGGGGTCCCAAAGCCAGAGGCTGGGAACCAGGGTGAGCCAAGGACCTGGAACCAGTCAGACTCAAGTTAGATTTCCAGCTTTGTCACTGCTGCTGTGTGGCCCCCAAGCTCAGCATCATCCCCCAACCCCCCGGCATCTCTGTAGCCTGCAATTCTTCAGCTGGGGAGGAGAAATAACAACCCTTCTTGTTACTGTGGTAGGTGATTAATAAATACTTGTTAAATACACAAAGGATACAGTGATGCTTCAGTGAGAGAGAGGAGGCAGCGCCTGGCATGGAGTTGGCAGAAATTCCCGGAGAGGGGCTGGAGAGAGAGGATGACTGGTTCTCAGGTCCCCAAGGCCGAGCTCTGTAACCTCGGGCAAGTCACATCACCTCCCTGGTTGTCTCACCCAGTAACAGTCACCTCAAAGTCTGGTAGTGGGATGACATGAGATGCACGACGGCCCGGCAGGCTGGCACTGGCCACTGCTCCCCAGGCGTGAGCTCCCCGCTACTGTCTAAAGGAGCAGAGTTTCAGGCAGGGCTGGAGCTGCTGCCTGGCTCTGGCAGGGCCTGGCGGAGGTGCCCCTGCAACGGCCATCATGTGTCTGGTCAGTGGCACGGGTCTCAGGAGGAGGTTTGCCCTCGAAGCCTTCCAGGTGCTGGGACCTGCCGAGGCTGCTGCAAGCTGATCAGCGTTTCTTTCTCAAAGAGGGTTGTGGGCAAGGACAGATAAGTTTGTGTCCTAAAATTGTCAGGAAAACCTAAACGTTGACAGGGTTGGGGTGGTCTTCCTGCCTCCTCTGGACCCCCAGGAGGCAGAGTCTGCAGCCCCTCCCTAATTCCTCAGGATGGGGCAGAATGGCTGGTGTCAGTGGTGAGGCCTGAACTTCCTTCCACAGTTGTTGACTTACTGTGCCACCTTGGACACGGTGCCATGCCCTGTTCTTGGCCTCAGTTTCCCCAGCTGGCTAAAGAAGTCTGGACTAGAGACTTGCAGATTTTGGATGTTTCCAGCACAGTAAAATTAAAAGAAAGCCAGACGCAGTGGCTCATGCCTGTGATCCCAGCATTTTGGGAGGCTGAGGCAGGAGGATAGCTTGAGGTCAGGAGTTTGAGATCAGCCTAGAAAACATAATAAGACCCCCTCTCTATAAAAAATAGTAATAATCACTGGGCACAGTGACTCACACCTGTAATCTCAGCACTTTTTTTTTTTTTTTTTTTTTGAAACGGAGTCTCGCTCTGTCGCCCAGGCTAGAGTGCAGTGGCACAATCTCGTCTCAGTGCAAGCTCCGCCTCCCGGGTTCACACCATTCTCCTGCCTCAGCCTCCCGAGTAGCTGGGACTACAGGTGCCGCCACCACGCCCGGCTAATTTTTTGTATTTTTAGTAGAGACAGGGTTTCACCATGTTAGCCAGGATGGTCTCGATCTCTTGACCTTGTGATCCACCCGTCTCGGCCTCCCAAAGTGCTGGGATTACAGGTGTGAGCCACCGCGCCCGGCCAATCTCAGCACTTTGGTAGGCCGAGGCGGGCGGATCACGAGGTCAGGAGATCGAGACCATCCTGGCTAACAAGGTGAAAACCCATCTCTACTAAAAATTTAAAAAATCACCTGGGTGTGGTGGCACGCACCTGTAGTCCTAGCTACTTGGGAGAGCAAGACAGGAGAATGGCGTGAACCTGGGAGGCGGAGGTTGCAGTGAGCCGAGATCGCGCTGCTGCACTACAGCGTGGGTGACAGAGCGAGACTCGGTCTCAAAAAAAAAAAAAAAAGTAATAATCAATTTTTATTTTTATTTATTTATTTTTTGAGACAGAGTTTCACTCTTGTTGCCCAGGCTGGAGTGCAATGACACGATCTCGGCTCACTGTAACCTCTACCTCCCAGGTTCAAGTGGTCCTCCTGCCTCAGCCTGCCAAGTAGCTGGGATTACGGGCACCCACCACCACACCCAGCTAGTTTTGTATTTTTAGTAGAAACGGGTTTCTCTGTGTTGGTCAGGCTGGTCTCAAACTCCTGACCACAGGTGATTCGCCCGCCTTGGCCTCCCAAAGTGCTGGGATTACAGGCATGAGCCACCGCACCTGGCCAATAATAAATTTTTAAAAATTAAAAGTCTGGTAACTGGTGTAGCACTGTCACTTCTTCATTTTGCCAAGAAAAGACATTAACATTTTAAAAGCAGTCAGCATCTCCTGTGACCATCACTTTCTAAAAAAATGTTTGCAACTGAAAGAGTCCCAGGATATAAAGGACAGCGGTACCATTGATGTTTTTTTTGAGATGGAGTCTTGCTCTGTTGCCCAGGCTGGAGTGCAGTGGTGTGATCTTGGCTGACTGCAACCTCTGCCTGCTGGGTTCAAGCAATTCTCATGCCTCAGCCTCCCGAGGAGCTGGGATTACAGGCGTGTGCCACCATGCCCAGCTAATTTTTTTGTATTTTTTGTAGAGATGGGGTTTTGCCATGTTGCTCAGGCTGGTCTCGAACTCCTGGCCTCAAGAGATCCGCCTGCCTCTGCCTCCCAAAGTGCTGGGGTTACAGGCATGAGCCACCACGCCTGGCCCATTGATCCTTCTTAGGCTCATTTTGCCATGGGCTAGCGGCCCACACTGGGGGTTTCAGAAACCTCAGGCCCCACTTCACCAATCCCTCTGGTTCTATCATTTATATGTCAAGCTCTGTGACCTTCAAAAAAGCTGGGGAGGATGAGTAGTCCCTTAATTGGAGGAGGACCTGACCCCAGGGAGAGGAAGAACTTGTTCAAGGTCACATGCAGGGCCGTGGCAGGGGGCCTCCCACAAAAGTAGTTTAATTGTAGGGATAAAGCAGACACCTAAACAACCAGGGCTCTTTTTTATTTTATTATTTATTTATTTATTTTGAGATGGAGTCTCACTGTGTCACCCAGCCTAGAGTGCAGTGGCTCAATCTCAGCTCACTGCAACCTCCACCTCCCAGGTTCAAGCAATTCTCCTGCCTCAGCCTCCCTAGTAGCTGGGATTACAGGCGCCCACCACCATGCCTGGCTAATTGTTTTGAATTTTTAGAAGAGACCGAGTTTCACCAAGTTGGCCAAGCTGGTCTTGAACTCCTGGCCTCAAGGGATCTGCCCGGCCTCCCAAAGTGCTGGGATTACAGGTGCGAGTCACTGCGCCCAGCAGGGCTCTTTTTAAAAAAAATATTTCTAGTCAGAGGAGGATGGTACTGAATTGTCAAGGCCTTTTGACCCTCTCCTGCCATCGTCGGCCTTCCCCAGGAAGCCCCATGTGACAAGGAAGAGAAAACCTGGCCGTCTCCTGGTGGTTGTCACATGAGAACACAATGCCCAGCTCATACCCTTCACTTTTTGGCCAGGCCTTGCACAGGTCAGCCTCGAATTAGCAGCGGAACCTCTCTCCTGCTAAAATGGTCTGTGGTGGCAGCAGCGTGCACTTATTTGAGCGAGTCACTGCAGACCAAGGGTTTTCAGGGGGATGGGGTGTCCCAGGGGCTGCTGCATGGGGAAGGGTGCCAGGTCTGAGGAGTGCCAGGGAAGCAGCTTTCCTGCTAAGCTCCAGGATGTGCTGGGGGCACTGGGAACCCAAGACAGGACCCAGCACATAGCAAGGGCTCAGGATACCTGCTGTAAGCTGTCGGGGAGGTGCCAGGGTGAGGGGTAAACTATGTCCCCATCGGGCTGCACTGTGGAGCCCAGTGGGCTGGGAGGGGCTGGGGAGTGAGTGTTGCCGTTGGGGCTGGGAATTGTGGAAGCTCAGGGTTGACCCTGGGCACTCGCTAATGGGGAGGCGTGGGCACTGCTGGCGAGGGGACGCCCAATCTCTGTAGCCATCAGGGGATCGGCTCCCTTAACCCCAAGGCCCCTCCCAGAGGTGGGGAAGTCCATGAAGGCATCTCATCTGCAGCACCAGGTGAACTCGCCAGGTCAGGAGCCAATCCCACCGGGCAGAGAACCAGGGATGCCCTGGAACCCTGGGCTTGTGTTTGGCCTTGGGCAGGGGCCCCCACCCTCTCTGGAACACAGTGACCTCACCTGTTGAAGGCCTGGGCCGCCACACCCTGTCCCCTCTGCCTCTATCCTGCACACCTGTGGATGGTGGTCCAGTTTGGACTGGCTGGTTTCTTCCCTGCCTTTGCCCCAAAACCCACCCCAGCCCCCTCCAGGGAGGAAGTGGATGAGGAACCCAGGGGTGGGGGTGAGGCCTTGTTCAGGGCTGGCCCACCTGGCCCCACTCTGGGACTCTTAGCAAGTCCTTCCTATCACTGGATTTCCTTGGCCTCAGACATAAAATGAGGGTCCTGAACTCGGTGACCCCATGCTCCTCCTGTCCTGACAGTCCACGGTGCTCCTGGAGCCATTTGAGGCAGTGGGACAGAACAGGGGGAATATGTTTAGCAAAGAAAGGCCTCCCTGAACACTCTATTTATAGAGCAGAAGGTGTGCCTGGTCCCAGAACCCCAAGGTTTCCTTCTGGAGCCCTGGCTGCTGGGATGCTGCGGGAGGGGGCAAAGAGGGTCTGAGCCTCCAGCTCTGAAAGGCCAGCCTCACATTACGGGCCGTGCCTGCATGACCTGTTAGGTCTCCAGCATGATATCTCATTGGCCCATTTTCTCTTTTTTTTTTGAGGCGGAGCCTCACTTTTTTGCCCAGGCTGGAGTGCAGTGGCAAGATCTTGGCTCACTGCAACCTACGCCTCCCAGGTTCAAGCGATCCTCCTGCCTCAGCCCCCCAGTAGCTGGGATTACAGGCATACACCACCATGCCTGGCCTAATTTGTGTAATTTTCTTTTTTTTTTTTTTTTTGAGATGGAGTCTTGCTCTGTCGCCCAGGCTGGAGTGCAGTGGCTGGATCTCAGCTCACTGCAAGCTCCGCCTGCCAGGTTTACGCCATTCTCCTGCCTCAGCCTCCTGAGTAGCTGGGACTACAGGCGCCCGCCACCTCACCCGGCTAGTTTTTTGTATTTTTTAGTAGAGACGGGGTTTCTCCATGTTAGCCAGGATGGTCTCCATCTCCTGACCTCGTGATCGGCCTGTCTCGGCCTCCCAAAGTGCTGGGATTACAGGCTTGAGCCACGGCGCCCAGCCCTAATTTGTGTATTTTTATAGAGACGGGGTTTCTCCATGTTGGTCAGGCTGGTCTCAAACTCCCAACCTCAGGTGATTCACCTACGTCAGCCTCCCAAAGTGCTGAGATTATAGGCGTGAGCCACCGCGCCCGGCCCTAATTTGTGGATTTTTATAGAGACAGGGTTTCTCCATGTTGGTCAGGCTGGCCTCAAATTCCCAACCTCAGGTGATCCACCCACCTCAGCCTCACAAAGTGCTGAGATGACAGGTGTGAGCCACCACACCTGGCCAGCCCCATTTTCAAGATGAGGAAACTGAGTTTCAGAGTAGTCAGTAGCTCGCCCAAGTCACACAGTGGATCTAGGACTTCAATCCAGGACTGTAGGAGCCAGGGAGCTCTTTGGGAACAAGGAGAATAGGGAGAAGAACTCAGAGTCAGGGTGGGTGACCGCGGGGGAGGAGGTGGGGACAGGGCTCACTCTCCCTGGGCCCGGAGAGGGAGTTTCTCTTGGGAAGAGGCAGGCTCTGAGGCTGTTGATCTCTAAATTATAGCGTTGGCGCGTACCGGTTGCTGCAGCAACCGAGTTGTCCTGAACCGGGGAAGTGTATAAACATTGCCACAGATGCACAATTAGATCAGGAAGAAGAATAGAACAGAAAATAGAAACTTCCAGCCTTATGTAATTCTGGGCCAAAATGTTATTGGGAACCCAGGCCCAGTCCTGGCCCTGCCAGCTGCTGGGACCAGGGTAGCACCATGTCTTCCCTGGGGACCCAGTGGCAAGGAGGGGTGGAGAGAGGATCTGTCCTCTACGGCCCGAGGCACATCCCGCCACCCAGTGCAGTGAGGGCCCTCTTCTGCTGCAACAGCTGGGGATGCTTGACAGGCAAATCCTGCCTGTCACCAGCTCCTGGGAAGTGTGGGAAGGAAGGCAGGACGGTGATGGCTTTACCCCAGCGCCTGCTGTCCCCGTAGGTCCCATGAGGTAGGCAGTTTTGGTGCCCATGTTACAGGTGAAGATGTGGAAGCTCGGAGAGGTGAACTGAGTGTGTCCTCCCTTCCCACTCCCTGTCTCCCCGCCATCAACTCATTCATGTTGGTGCCACGCAAGTTTGTATCCACTGCCAGCTTTGTGGCTGGCAGCTGGCTTTCCCTCTCTGAGCCACCCGGGACATGGGAATAGCGATGTCTACAGAGGAGTCAAAGCTGGGGACTCCCCCTTCCTCCACGGGGCACTGGGCAGGAATTTGGGCTCAAGGACTCAAAGCAGCACTGGGAGGGAAGAGTCTAAGAAAGTAGCTCAGACCCAGGTGGGGCTGCGGGTTCCAGTAGAACTTTCTTTTTATTTTTTCTTTTTTTCTTTTTTTGACATGGGGTCTTGCTCCGTGGCCCAGGCTGGAGTTCAGTGGGATGATCACAGCTCACTGAAGCCTTGACCCCCTGGGCTCAATAGATCCTCCTGCCTTAGCCTCCTGAGTAGCTGATGCCACAGGCATGCACCACCATGCCTGGCTAATTTTCTTATTTTTTGTAGAGATGGGGTCTCACTCTGTTGCCCACGCTGGTCTCAAACTCCTGGCACAAATGATCCTTGCATCTCGGCCTCCCAAAATGCTGAGATCACAGGCATGAGCCCCTGTGTCCGGCCGGAAATTTCTCAGTGCTAGAACTCTCCTATATGTCTTCTCCGTCCAGTGTGGTGTGGTGGCCATTGACCATATGTGGCTCCTGATCACTTAAAATGTGGCTCATGCAAGGAAGGAGCTATAGTTAATATTTTATTTAGTTTTAATTAAATGTAAAGAGCCACAGGTGGCCAGTGTCTATCTTACAGGAGGATGTCCAGCCCCCGAGAAGCCCAAAAGTCCATAGATGGAATCCAGGGAGGGGAGTGGGCCCAGAGCCTCCCTATGCTCAGGGCAAGCAGGACAGAGGGGCAGGGAGGAACCAAGATGGGCCTCAGGAAGCTTCCAGAACAGTGAGCATAGGAGGGCCGGAGGGGCAGTGTTGAGGGGCAGGGACAAGGACCTGGATCCTTGTGGCTTTAGCTTCCTGTTCTGTGGACCCCTATCTCTAAGCTGGGCAGGACTCAGGGGCACTGGCTCAGACCCTGTCATCAGAACCCCCTCCGCTGCCACCCTCCGCCTGCTGCGGCAGAGGAAGTCTTAGGTCCTGGTCCAGGCTCACCTGCTTCTGAGAGTCTTGGGGCTGAGTCTGGGTGGCCCTGAGGAGGCCCCTCGCTCCCCAGCATCTCACCTGTCTGGCTTCTCCTCCGCAGGCCCTGCGTCTTCCCAGGTGACCACGCCGGCTTCAGGACATGCACGGACACAGCCGCAACGGCCAGGCCCACGTGCCCCGGCGGAAACGCCGCAACCGCTTTGTCAAGAAGAACGGCCAATGCAATGTGTACTTCGCCAACCTGAGCAACAAGTCGCAGCGCTACATGGCGGACATCTTCACCACCTGCGTGGACACGCGCTGGCGCTACATGCTCATGATCTTCTCCGCGGCCTTCCTTGTCTCCTGGCTCTTTTTTGGCCTCCTCTTCTGGTGTATCGCCTTCTTCCACGGTGACCTGGAGGCCAGCCCAGGGGTGCCCGGGGCGGGGGGGCCGGCGGCGGGCAGTGGTGGGGCAGCCCCAGCGGCCCCCAAGCCCTGCATCATGCACGTGAACGGCTTCCTGGGTGCCTTCCTGTTCTCGGTGGAGACGCAGACGACCATCGGCTACGGGTTCCGGTGCGTGACGGAGGAGTGCCCGCTGGCAGTCATCGCTGTGGTGGTCCAGTCCATCGTGGGCTGCGTCATCGACTCCTTCATGATCGGCACCATCATGGCCAAGATGGCGCGGCCCAAGAAGCGGGCACAGACGCTGCTGTTCAGCCACCACGCGGTCATCTCGGTGCGCGATGGCAAGCTCTGCCTCATGTGGCGCGTGGGTAACCTACGCAAGAGCCACATTGTGGAGGCCCATGTGCGGGCACAGCTCATCAAGCCCTACATGACCCAGGAGGGCGAGTACCTGCCCCTGGACCAGCGGGACCTCAACGTGGGCTATGACATCGGCCTGGACCGCATCTTCCTGGTGTCGCCCATCATCATTGTCCACGAGATCGATGAGGACAGCCCGCTCTATGGCATGGGCAAGGAGGAGCTGGAGTCGGAGGACTTCGAGATTGTGGTCATCCTGGAGGGCATGGTGGAGGCCACGGCCATGACCACCCAGGCCCGCAGCTCCTACCTGGCCAGCGAGATCCTGTGGGGCCACCGCTTTGAGCCCGTGGTCTTCGAGGAGAAGAGCCACTACAAGGTGGACTACTCGCGTTTTCACAAGACCTACGAGGTGGCCGGCACGCCCTGCTGCTCGGCCCGGGAGCTGCAGGAGAGTAAGATCACCGTGCTGCCCGCCCCGCCGCCCCCTCCCAGTGCCTTCTGCTATGAAAACGAGCTGGCCCTCATGAGCCAGGAGGAAGAGGAGATGGAGGAGGAGGCAGCTGCGGCGGCCGCAGTGGCCGCAGGCCTGGGCCTGGAGGCCGGCTCCAAGGAGGAGGCGGGCATCATCCGGATGCTGGAGTTCGGCAGCCACCTGGACCTGGAGCGCATGCAGGCTTCCCTCCCGCTGGACAACATCTCCTACCGCAGGGAGTCTGCCATCTGACCTCCAGGCCTGGCCCTCACCACTGCCCACAAGAGCCTCTGCCAGGGGTAGGATGCCAGGACACCCCCTCCCACACTCAGGACAGAGCCAACCCTGGCTCCGTGGACCTTCTGGAGGAAGGTGGGGGTTTCAAAGACTGGGAGACCCCTTCCTCCTGACTCCAGCACCCAGGCCTGGGAAGAGCTCGGCCCAATCAGCCAGGGTTCCCCCAGCGCCTACTCCTGGTGACTCTGGGTCCCCGGATCCACCACCCTTCCCCCACTGACTCGTCAAGGACGTGCCCTCTTTGCTCTCAGAACCTTGGGGAAGGTGACTGGACTGCTGGGTGGGAGACATCTCGGGGTTTCAGGGTGGGCAGGGGGTTAGTTTGGGGAGGGGGGTGCGTTTCTTTTGCATGACTGTGGCCTGTTGCTCATGACTTTCTTTTGTAAATATCTATAAATGGAGACAGATGGAGACACCAAATTCACCTTCTGCCGTTTTTACCTGCCAGACAAGGAGATACGGTCCCTCTCTGTGCACCCTTCCCCACCCTGCCCATCAAGCCTAGCCCCTTCCCCTGCCCAGCTGGCTGGCCCCTTGAGGCCCGCAAAGCCAGCCACCTTGGCCCTTGGATGGTGTTGAGTTTGGGTGCAGAGGAGGGACTCTGAGGGGTGGGATGAGGGATCATCCCTCCCTCCCTGCAGTCCCTCCGGCCCCAGGGCCCAGCCCAGATTGACAATAGAGTTTGTAACTATATATATATACACATTTGAGACAGAGTTTGTAACTATATATATATATATATATATATATATATATATATATATATTTGAGACAGAGTTTCGCTCTTGTTGCCCAGGCTGGAGTGTAATGGAGCAATCTTGGCTCACTGCAACCTCCGCCTCCCGGCTTCAAGCGGTTTTCCTGCCTCAGCCTCCTGAGTAGCTGAGATTACAGGCATGACCCACCACACTCAGCTAATTTTTGTATTTTTAGTAAAGATGGGTTTCACCATGTTGGCCAGGCTGGTCTCAAACTCCTGACCTCAGGTGATCCACCCACCTTGGCCTCCCAAAGTGTTAGGATTATAAGCGTGAGTCACTGTGCCCGGCCATAACTATATATTTTTAATAAAGTATATGGTCCATTGGGGTTGGCTGGTTGAAGATGGAGGGGTGAGAAGGAGAGACAGTGAGCAAGCACACATGTAATTGTGCCTGTGTGTCATGTGTGTGCCTGTGTATCATGTGTGTGCCTGTGTGTGTCATGTGTGTGCCTGTGTGTCATGTGTGTGCCTGTGTCATGTGTGTGCCTATGTAGTATGTGTGCCTGTGTGCTATGTGTGTGCCTGTGTGTTATGTGTGTGCCTGTGTAGTATGTGTGCATGTGTGTTATGTGTGTGCCTGTGTAGTATGTGTGCATGTGTGTTATGTGTGTGCCTGTGTAGTATGTGTGCATGTGTGTTATGTGTGTGCCTGTGTGTTAGGCATGTGCCTGTGTGTGTCATGTGTGTGCCTGTGTTATGTGTGTGCCTGTGTAGTATGTGTGCCTGTGTGTGCCTGTGTGTTATGTGTGTGCCTGTGTAGTATGTGTGCCTGCAGGTGTCTGTGTGTTATGTGTGTGCCTGTGTAGTATGTGTGCCTGTGTGTTATGTGTGTGCCTGTGTAGTATGTGTGCCTGCAGGTGTCTGTGTGTTATGTGTGTGCCTGTGTAGTATGTGTGCCTGTGTGTTATGTGTGTGCCTGTGTAGTATGTGTGCCTGCAGGTGTCTGTGTGTTATGTGTGTGCCTGTGTAGTATGTGTGCCTGTGTGTTATGTGTGTGCCTGTGTAGTATGTGTGCCTGCAGGTGTCTGTGTGTTAGGTGTGTGCCTGTGTGTCATGTGTGTGCCTGTGTAGTATGTGTGCCTGCGTGTGTCTGTATATGTGGCCCTTTCTGAGTGACTGACCCTTGGAGGAAACTTTATCACTTGCCATTCTCCTTCCTGCGAGTCAATATAAGGATCTGGAGTTGGCATCAAAGAACCAAAAGCTTTGATATCAGAGCTTTGTTACCTAGTAGTTGTGTGACTGTCAGTTCTTGGCCTCAGTTTCATCTTCTGCAGAATGGGATTAACCATCCCTCCTGCCTGCGATAATGGGCAGGATAGCCCTGTGTGGATGTCAGCCAACCCTTCCTAACTCAGGTGGAAGGGGGAAGGGCCCACCCGATCCACACCTCCCTACATATATGCAGATCCATACACCACTGGTAGAGCTGGTGGCAGGACACTGATGGGAAGGGCCCAGGGGCCGGGAAACCTGGTCACAGACTTGACCAAGACAGGCTTGGTCTCTGCTCTCTGTGGGACCTTGGGTAAGTCCCTTCCCTTCTCTGGCTTCGGTTAGCCTATGCTATGTAACCAGTCAGCACAAAACAGAGAGCAATGATGCATCCTCTGTTAGGGTCCTGTAGGTGGGCTGGGGTTCCTAGCTGATTTCTCCTGGGCTCACCCGGCAGCTGTGCTCAGCTGGACCGTCAGTGGGCCTGGAAGACCCCCGAAGAACATGTCGGCAGCTGGTCTGACTGCTTTCTGGGGGGCTTTGGTTCTCCTCCAATAGGCTACATCACATTCCTTCATGGCGACTCCGGGCAGCAACCTAAGAGGGCGAAGGTTTCTGGAGGCCTAGCCTTGAACTTGGATAACACCACTTCCACTGCAGTCTATCGGGCAGAGTCCAGGTCACAAGGCCAGCCCAGATTCAAAGGGTGGGAAATTAGACTCCACCTTTTGAGAAGGAGGCAAAGTCACATTGCCAAGGACATGCCGAGCAGGAGGGAGATGTGGCCATAGTTGGTCATCTATCCCAGAGCCTTGGAGTTTGAGGGTTCCTCCCACCCGACCTCTATTCTACAGGCCGACTGTGTGCCTCGGGCTGTAAGGAAGCAGAAGGCACCCTTTTGGGTCCCAGGGATCTTCCACACAAAGGTGCCAGCTGCCTCGAGAAACAGGGAACCAGCCGGCAAGCTTGCCTTGTGAATGACCATGTCTCACCAGCCCTGGCAGTATAGCTGCCGTTTGGGTGAATCACTGTGCACCTCGTATGCTGCGCTGCTGCAGAAGGAAACTGGAGACCTCTTTCCTGGAGACGGAGCCTCGTTCGGGATCCAAGCCTCCCAACAGATAACTCATAATGTCTCTGATTTGCATAACACCTTTCACGTCCTTGGGTTCATTGAACTCTTACGAAACTCCAAGAGGAAGCCGGGACAAGGATTATGGCCTCCTTTTACTGATGAGGAAATAAATGGTGGCCCAGAGAACCAGGGGACTGGCTGGAAACAAAGTGAGGACAGTCAGAGGCCCGGGACCCTGCTTCTCCTTTACTCCATCCTCTCCCAGGTGGGGGCTCAATGAGGGGGAGGGGCTGCTTCCTTTCCTCTTCTGCCCCCTCTCAGATTTCCCAGAGTGCACCTGTGGTCTTTGGGGGCCCCCCCAAAAAGCCTGTGGGGGCCGCTCAGCAAGAAAGGAATTCACATTCTGGAAGGACCCCTGGTCCTCTTCTGTCAGCTGAGTACCCCAGGGTCTCACTCCTGACCCTGGAGGCTCATGAGAGATGTCCCTCTATCCAGCCCCGCAGGCCCTGGGTGGGTCTCGCCAGGTCTCTCCGGTCCTCCCTCCACATCCCCAGGATGCCACGGCTCCCGGGCTACGAGCAGTAACTGAAGAGGACTCAGGCTCAGGTGCTCCCAGACTCAGAAGCCTCCACCTGGAGCACGTCTTAGGGGATGTCCACCCTCCTCTAAGATATGCGAGAGGCCTGGACGCAGGGTGAGGAAGGGGTACATGTGGGGTTACCTCAAAGAGGGCCCGTCATCCACCATCCAGAGCAACATGGGGCGTTCCAAGGTCCCTCCAGGCCCTTCACCAGCTTGCGGCTTGCTCATATGCTTGTGGTAGTTGCTCTTTTGGGAGGGGCCTGGTCTGTCTGGTCACATGCAAGGTGACCTGTGGCAGGGTCACACAGAAGAGGCAAGTGAAAGCCCAAAGCCAGGACTTCTGGAGTGCCAAAGGTCAGCTCCAGTGTGGGCACTGGGGGAGAGGGCCATGAGGTGCCGAGAGCCCGTAGCTGCAGGGAGGTTCCCAGGCCTGGCTGTGCTGCAAACTCCTGCTGGCTCAGCTCTGCTTGGGGCTGACTCACCTTCCCTCTCCCACCTGTTCCCCTTTCACAGCCCTCCCACCTGCCTCCCTCCTCGTGCGGCTCCTCTGATCCCTCACTCCACTCCGGCTCCTGCGGCACTGACATGGGGGGATTGCTGCGTCTGGGGGTGTAAGAACCTTAGAAGTCACGGAGCCTAGAATTGCGCATACGGGCGGGCTGAAGGAGCCGTAAAGTGCTGCCAAGCCCTCCTCATGCTACACCAGCTTCCCTGCAGAGCCAGGGTAGGGAGATCCCCTCTGCCCTGCCCTGCCCTCTCTTCCCCACTTCGGTCACAGCCTCTGGGGGAGCAGGAGTGGTGGGCGGGATGGAGAGAATGACGAGGGTATCATGCATGCAGAAGAAAAGGAGGAAGACAGGGAGGGAGGAAGAAAGGGAGGAAGACAGGGAGTGAGGAAGAGGAAGAAAGGAAGGAAGATGGAGGGAGGAAGAGGAAGAAAGGGAGGAAGGAAGAGGAAGAAAGGGAGGAAGACAGAGAGGGAGGAAGAGGAAGAAAGGGAGGAAGACAGGCAGTGAGAAAGAGGAAGAAAGGAAGGAAGACAGGGAGGGAGGAAGAGGAAGAAAGGGAGGAAGACAGGGAGGGAGGAAGAGGAACAAAGGGAGGAAGACAGGGAGGGAGGAAGAGGGCGGGTCTAATGGGAGCAGAAAACCCCACCCTCATCTGGCCACGCCTGCCTGCCTGGAATCCCACAGTTGAGACCTAATCCTTGTAGATTCACCATGGCTTCCTTCCCACCAGCTTCTGGAAGATTTATCTTCCTTATGAACTCAAATAGCTCATAGAAGAATAGAGAAGAACTTAGGAGGCATCCAACTCAGCTATTTCACCTCATCGCGTTCACCCCCATCTTTGTTAGATCCCATGACTGCGATCAGAGGACTGCTTCCTGCGTCTGGCTTTTCTCATTGCAGTTTTTTCCGGGTATTGACTTTTCTGGGTATTGATGGATTCTACATCTTTTCAATTTTTTTTTTTTTTTTTTGAGATACAGTCTTGCTGTGTTGCCCAGGCTGGAGTGCAATGGTGCAATCTCGGCTCACCACAACCTCCACCTCCTGGGTTCAAGAGATTCTCCTGACCGGGCATAGTGGCTCACACCTGTAATCCTAGGACTTTGGGAAGCCGAGGCAGGCAGATCACCTGAAGTTGGGAGTCCGAGACCAGCCTGACCAACATGGAGAAACCCTGTCTCTACTAAAAATACAAAATTAGCCGGGCACGGTGGCACATGCCTGTAATATCAGCTACTCAGGAGACTGAGGCAGGAGAATCACTTGAAGCCGGGGGGTCGGAGGTTGCAGTGAGCGGAGATGGTGCCATTGTATTCCAGCCTGGGCAACAAGAGTGAAACACTATCTCAAAAAGAAAAATAAAAAAGAGATTCTCCTGCCTCAGCCTCCCAAGTAGTTGGGATTACAGGTGCACACCACCATGCCTGGCTAATTTTTTTGTATTTTTAGTAGAGATAGGGTTATGTCGACCAGGCAAGTCTCAAACTCCTCACCTTGTGATCCGCCCTCCTCAGCCTCGCAAAGTAGTGGGATTGCAGACGTGAGCCACTGCGCCCGGCCTTCAGTTTTTAATGACTATAGAATGTTCATCAAATTATAGAGGATTGGCTGGGCGCGGTGGCTCAAGCCTGTAATCCCGGCACTTTGGGAGGCCGAGACGGGTGGATCACGAGGTCAGGAGATCGAGACCATCCTGGCTAACACAGTGAAACCCCGTCTCTACTAAAAAATACAAAAAACTAGCCGGGTGAGTTGGCGGGCGCCTGTAGTCCCAGCTACTCGGGAGGCTGAGGCAGGAGAATGGCGTAAACCCGGGAGGTGGAGCTTGCAGTGAGCTGAGATCCGGCCACTGCACTCCAGCCTGGGCGACAGAGCGAGACTCCGTCTCAAAAAAAAAAAAAAAAAAAAAAATTTATAAAGGATCAAGAATTATAGATCATTATGGATCATCAAGACAACCCCTCATTTACAGAGAGAGAAACTGAGACCTGGAGCAATGCAGTGACGAACATCTTTGTTCACTATTTTTTCTTCTTGTGCCTGTTTGCATAAGCTGAGTACAAGTTTCAAAAGCTAACAATTCTGGGCTCTGTGTGGCAGACTGTAGAAACGCACCCTTCACTCAAGCCTATAATTCCAGCACTTTGGGAGGCCGAGATGGGCAGATCACGAGGTCAGGAGATCGAGACCATCCTGGCTAACATGGTGAAACCCCTGTCTCTACTAAAAATACAAAAAACTAGCCAGGCGTGGTGGCGGGCACCTGTAGTCCCAGCTACTTGGGAGACTGAGGCAGGAGAATGGCGTAAACCTGGGAGGCGGAGCTTGCAGTGAGCTGAGATCTGGCCACTGCACTCCAGCCTGGGCAACAGAGCGAGACTCCGTCTCAAAAAAAAAAAAAAAGAAAAGAAATGCACCCTTCAGTCTTCGAATCTTTCTACAAGGACAATGTAGACCTGGGTCCCAGGAATTGGAAAGTGAAGGAGCTTTAAATCCAATATCCTGGACGGACATGGTGACTCACACTTGTGACCCCAGCACTTCAGGAGGCCGAGGCGCGTGAATCATGAGGTCAGGAGTTCGAGACCAGGCTGGCCAACATGACGAAACCCTGTCTCTACTGAAAATACAAAAATTAGCCGGGTGTGGTGTCGTGGGCCTGTAATCCCAGCTACTCAGGAAGATGAGACACGAGAATCACTTGAACCTAGGAGGCAGAGGTTGCAGTGAGCTGAGATCATGCCACTGCACTCCAGCCTGGGCGACAGAGGGAGACTCGGTCTCAAAAAAAAAAAAAAAAAAAAAAAAAAAAAAGAGGAGCTGGGACCTGATGGCCTCCAGGGTCCTGATGTGCCTGACCACCTAGGATTTTGTTCCTGTGGCCTTCAGAAGCTGGCAGGAGGTCTGGGGGAGAAGTGAGGATGGACAGAATGGGCACTTGGCAAAATTGGCCAAGCCTAGCTTTGCCCCTCCCCCGATCACTGGCCACCCCTCACTCCACTTACTGCCTGGAACCTGGCAGGACATTCCTCACACAGCCCTGTGGGAATCCCACAGCCAGAAGCAAGTGCCTGGATCCTGGTCCTGAGCTCACACACCGGCCCCACCCACTACAGATTCTAAAGGGCATCTCCAGGTCACACGATGAATACCTGTTGAGCACCTTCTGTGAGTAAGGAAGGCCCTGTTTTAGCAGAAAGCATTCAGCACCGAACCAAACCAACAAGGATGGAGCTGGGACCTGGGCCCCCACCCTTCAGCCCTGGGCTGAGTCCTGAAGCTGGCCTCTGGCCTGGGCCCTGCCACCGACACCAGGTGGGACCATGGGCAAACACCTGCCACTAGCTGCTCAGGCTTGGGACAGCAGCCAGGGCTCCTTGGTCATGGTTGCTGGAGTTGTCCGCTGCAGTTGCAAGGGCTTTGTAACGGGGCAGGTAAGCCAGTGCCCCTGCTGGGTGGAGGTTGCTGTCAGCTCTCACAGTGCTCATAGCGAGAAGGAGGCCAAGGAGAGACCCTTGGTTGTCCCTAGTTCAGAGGAAGAGAGGGGAGGGGAATTAGAGACATCACACAGGGGCACAGCCACAGAACCCTAGCCAGAGCCAGGCTCCTGACCCCCTGCCTGTCACCAGGGTTACCTTCTGGGATGTGGCCCCTTGGGATGAGGTTCTGGAGGCCAGCACCTGCCCCTCTGGCCTCCTGGGGCTCCTGCTAAGCAGGGCAGAGGCTCAGCTCACTGTCCTCCCCTTGCCATCCCTGGAACCTCCCCAGGCCTGTCTGAGCCCCTCCTGCCTCACCCCCCGGGGCTTCTGTCTATACCTGGTGCAGGGCCTAAGGGTGAGTGCACACAGGCAGGAAGGGTTCAGGGAGAGGCGACAGAGCTGTGAGGATAGAAGGGATATTACACACTGATGTGGGAGGAGGTGACAGGGACAGGCTGTGACAGAAATGAGGAGGGAGAGGAGAAACACAGAAGAGACACTGAGAGAGTCAGAGACAGAGAAAGATAGAGAGACAAGGGCTGAGAGAGAGAGGCCTACTGAGAACCAAGGGGCCAAGAGTGAGTCGGAGGGAGGCAGAAGAGAACACGAAACAGATCAAGCGGAGCTCCAGCAGAGGAGGCACTGGCTTGTGGGTCTGGAGACACCACACTGAGTCACAGGTGGACAGCAACAGGTGCCGGGGCACAGAGGGAGGGGAAATGATGGCCTCCCACCCCCTACAAGGCCTGGCATGTCTGTGGTGAAGCAGCTGGATGCTCAAGGACCCCAGGATGGCAAAACCCTAGGTCCGCATGCAGCCAGGCAGAGAGGAAAGTGGGCGTTAGAGAAAAGGAGCTGAGGCTGAAGAAGGGATGGCCCCAGGAGAATGCCGGGGGGCGCTCAGTGGTGGCGGAGCTGCACGGGAAAGCCAGAGGAGGCTAAGGAGATGCAGAGACCAACGCAGCCCAGCAACTACGGCAGTGGCTGGAGCTCCTGCTGAGGCCTTGGCCGCTGAAACCCAAATCGGAGAGAGGAAGACCAGGCACGGTGGCTCATGCCTGTAATCCCAGCACTTTGGGAGGCTGAGGTGGGTGGATCACCTGAGGTCGGGAATTTGAAACCATCCTGGCCAACATGGTGAAACCCCGTCTCTACTAAAAACACAAAAAATTAGCCAGGTGTGATGGCAGGCGCCTAAAATTCCAGCTACTCGGGAGGCTGAGGCAGAATTGTTTGAACCTGGGAGGCAGTTTGCAGTGAGCCGAGACTGCACCATTGCACTCCAGCCTGGGCAACAGAGTGAGATGCTGTCTCAAAAAAAAAAAAAAAAAAAAAATGGAGATGAAGAAGCCCACTGTGTGTGTGTTGGGGGCAAAGGACAAGCCTGTCGCCAATGCCAGTTCCGCTTGGCAGCTGTGTGCCCCGAGCTTCCTCTCTTCTTCTCTGCAGATGGGGACACTGATGTCTGCCCTGTGGGCTGGAGCAGGCGGCGACTCTGTCCCAGCTGTGAGATCTCCACCGCCCCTGACTCCTACCCTGTCGGGCCCACCCCCAGGCTCTTATCACCACTGGAGGGGAATCTGAGCAATCCCCTACGATAAGGGTCACAGTGAATGCTGCACTTTCCAGGGGACGGAGCCCCTTACTCTCTGATTTCTCATTTGACACCCCCATCTGCCCTGTGAAGGGGGTTCTGTGATTCCCCCATTGTACAGATGAGGAGGCTCTGAGGGGTGACACGTCTTGTCCAAGGCTTTCTGGCCTTAAGGTTGAAGACTCTTCAGCCTCTGCACCGTGGCAGAGGCGGGCTGGAAGGAGAGTGAAGCTGAAAGGGGGTACATGGCATGGGTGGGGCCATACAGGGGGCTGGGCCAGGTGAGCAGGTAAGGACGACACACTAATGACCTGGGACCTTTTCCTGCAGGCAGTGGGGAACTCTGGGCAGTCTGGGGGCAGAGGAGTGGGTGACAGAAGTGGCATTCAGGAGCTGCATGTGGCAGCTGAGTGGCCTGGAGCAGGGGCTGGGCAGGGACGGGAAGCCGGCAGGCCCGGGTGGGCAGAGTGGCAGCCTGGACGGAGCCAGGCTTCTCACAGCCTCTGCCAGTCCCCAGGTGTCTGGGGCTGCTGAGGGACACTGAATGGGGCAGCAGGAATAGGAGGGGCCACTTTCGGGGTTCTGAAGCCAGTCAGGGAGGACCTGGGAAGCTGCCAGAGGCACCTCAGTGGGGAGGAGGGCGCGAGACAGATGAATGACCGGCAAATGGCAGGTGAGAGGAGGGAGGATATGGACAATTGAGCATGGGGACAGCAAAGGTGGGGCCGTGGAGAGGACGGGCCAGGTTAGTCACAGCCCAGTCACTGCAGAGAAGGAGGGGGTGCGGAGGGCGCCACAAATGGCCTTGCCACCTCCTGGCAGCCAAAGACCAGCTTGGGGGTTGGGGGGATAATGAAATCAGGCTTTGGCTTTGTTGCGTCATGAAGGTGGCGGCAGAAGGGCAGGGACTGGAGCCCGCAGCCTGGGTGAGGGGCCCAACCATGCCGTCCCTCTCGGGTGGTCCTGGGCCCAGCGACTTCCCAGCCCTGGGCTTCAACTGTAAAAACGGGGTGATAACAACAGTCCCTCTCTCACAGGGGTGACAACCTGCAACTACATGGCATCGTGATGTGGATCCACCGCAGCATGGAGCGGGGTCTGCATCACGAAAGACACTCCTCCTCTTCGCCTGGCCACGGGCGGCCTCACCAGGAGACCTGGAGAATGGGTTTGCCGGGGAAGGCAGGCTTCGAAAGCCCCAGGTCATTGCAGCGCCTCCCAGCCCAGCTCTCCGCCAGCCTCCCCACGGGACATGTCATAAACATCAGAGTTGGATGGGCCTTGGCCAGGCACGGTGGCTCACTCACGCCTGTAATCCCTGCACTTTGGGCTGCCGAGGCGGGTGAATCACCTTAGGTCAGGAGTTTGAGACCAGCCTGGCCAACATGGTGAAATTCTGTCTCTACAAAAACAAAAATTAGCTGGGCATGGTGGTGGGCACCTGTAACCCCAGCTACTTGGGAGGCTGAGGCAAGAGAATCGCTTGAGCCTGGGAGGCAGAGGTTGCAGTGAGCCGAGATTGTGCCACTGCACTCCACCTGGGCAACAGAATGAGTGGCCCCATCTCAAAAAAAAAAAAAAAAAGTTTGATGGGCCTTTTGGGACTGTGGCCCAATCTCATGGAAGTACGCATAGGGACACTGAGGCCCAGAGAGGAAAGGGGCTTGCCTGCGTTTGGGCAGTAACTCAGACGCCCACCTGAGGCTGGAGCTTCCCAGGCCCGCCTTCTTGGCTTCAGGCCTATCTGTGAGAAGGGGTGAGACTGCGGCCTCCTGTGGGGTGGGACGCAGGGCCTCACTGAGCCGTCACGCGTGCAGAGGGCCAGGCACCCGGCAGGTGGTCGGGAAACGGCTGCTCCTTCTGCCTGTCGAGGTCCCGCTCATGCCCACTGCTGGGGGTAAGAGCATATCTCAGGCGTCACCTAGACCTGGCTGAATCCGGGCTCTGCCCCTTGCTACTGACTGACCTTGGAAAGGCGACTTGGCCTCTCAGAGACTCATCTGTAAGATGGGGAAGCCCGGCCGGGCGCGGTGGCTCAAGCCTGTAATCCCAGCACTTTGGGAGGCCGAGACGGGTGGATCACGAGGTCAGGAGATCGAGACCATCCTGGCTAACACGGTGAAACCCCGTCTCTACTAAAAAATACAAAAAACTAGCTGGGCGAGGTGGCGGGCGCCTGTAGTCCCAGCTACTCGGGAGGCTGAGGCAGGAGAATGGCGTAAACCTGGGAGGCGGAGCTTGCAGTGAGCTGAGACCCGGCCACTGCACTCCAGCCCTGGCGACAGAGCAAGACTCTGTCTCAAAAAAAAAAAAAAAAGATGGGGAAGCCCCAGCTCCTACCTCACACGGCTGCCCGGAGGACGGAGGGAGGTGATGTTTTGGGGCCCCCAGCCCCTCAGCAGCCACGGTCCTCTCCCACTCCTTGCCCAGCGCCCTCTGCCTCAGGCCGCACTCACAGGGCCCACCCCCTGCCACTCCCGCGTAGGGGAGGGCCTGCCCTCCTACAGGCTGAAGCAACTTCTCACTTCTGGCAGGGAAGTGACTCCAGTTTGCCTCAGGCCCCCAAAATAGAGTCCTATTTTAGCTTCCAGCTCCTCCATGGGGAGGCCCAGAGTGCAGCGGGAGGGTGTTCGCTGCTGAAGCCTGCACCAGCCACCGTCACCCGCCCTCCCGCGCCCTGCCCCGCTCCGCCAGGCACTGCCAAGTCATCTGCTTGGGCCTCTTCTGCCTCCTGGTAACGTCCCTGTCACCCAAAACCCTCCACCAAAGCCTGGGCTGCCTGTTCCTCCTGGCTGGGTCGCAATTCGAATTCCAGTCCAGGGTCTCCATTCCCCCCAACTCACAGGTCCCAAGACCATCGTGCATACCAGAATCTCAGCATTCCCCTCCGCAGGATTCAGATTAGGTCACCTGGGCCCACCGGCCAGTCCATCCTTCCACAGCCCCATTCCAGGGAAAGCAGAAGTTCTTCCAGGGGCAAAAGGTGGGAGACAGGACTGCTGAATTAGAACTTGAGCCATAAAATGTATTCGTCCAGCTCCACAGAACCTTCCCCCTGAGCTACCCATGCCTTCCCACTCCAGAGGCTTCCCACCTGCAGTTCCCCCAGCACAGAATGCCCTTCTTCATCTCCAGCTGGGACTGGATCGCCGACTGCCCCGGTCCAGTCATGCTCCTACCCCCTCTAGGGACACTAAGGAAGGACGTCCAAGCAGAGACAGCATATACAAAGTCTCCTTATAAAAGAGGGGGCTGGACCGGGCCCAGTGGCTCATGCCTGTAATCCTAGCACTTTGGGAGGCCAAAGCAAGTGGATCACCTAAGGTCAGGTGTTCAAGACCAACCTGGCCAACACAGTGAAACACTGTCTCTACTAAAAATACAAAAATTAGCTGGACGTGGTGGCGGGCACCTGTAATCCCAGCTACTCAGGAGGCTGAGGCACAAGAATCGCTTGAACCCAGGAGGCTTTCAGTTGCAGTGAGCTGAGATTACGTCACTGCACTCCAGCCTGGGCGACAGAATGAGACTCCATCTCAAAATAAATAAAGTTAAATTAAAAAGGGGGCTGCCATCATCGGGCAGGGTGTTTCTGGCTTCCGGAGGAGATAGGGGGCTTTCAGCCCTTTGCCACATTTTACAAACAAAAAACAAAGGCAGGCTGGGTGTAGTCGCTCACGCCTGTAATCCCAGCACTTCGGGAGGCCAAGGCAGGCGAATCATGAGGTCAGGAGATTGAGACTATCCTGGCTAACACGGTGAAACCCCGTCTCTACTAAAAATACAAAAAATTAGCCAGGTGTGGTGGCAGGTGCCTGTAGTTCCAGCTACTCGGGAGGCTGAGGCAGGAGAATAGTGTGAATCCAGGAGGCGGAGCTTGCAGTGAGCCGAGACTGTGCCACTGTACTCCAGCCTGGTGACAGAACAAGACTCTGTCTCAAAACAAAAAACAAAACAAAACAAAAAAAAAACAAAGGCACAGACAAGTGAAGTAGCTTGCCCAAGATAATACACTGGTCAGTGGGGAGGCTAGAATTTGAGCCCTGTCTGTCTCCAGAGCCTGGCCCCTGCATTGTCATACTTGGCTCTAGCAGAAGCTCAGAAGACGTGCATCGGTGCCATTCCAGGCTGCTTGGCTGCTGCTCACCAACTGTGCCTCTCTCGGCGTATCGCCTCACTTAGCACAGCTGCTTACCTGTAAGAGTGGAGCCAAGCCTTCCTTTCTGGTGGAGGCAAGGGGTTGTGAGGGACTCCTCAATGATCAGATTCTAGACTTGGTGAGTCAATGTGAGGTGCAGATGGATGGGAGGATGGGAGGCAGACTGTGGGCACAGAACTGGGGTTGCAGGCAGGTGGAAGGCTGGAGGTGCTTTGGCTGCATTCCATAGCACAAGACCACAGTCAACAGCTCCTCTGCTAAAGGGGAAGCCAAGTAGGGTGCGTGCTGCACACCTGTAGTCCCAGCTCTCAGGAGGCTGATGTGGAAGGATGACTTGAGCCAGGAGTTCGAATCTGATTGCCCCGTGAATAGTCACTACCTGCCAACCTGGACAACATAGTGAGACCCTGTCTCTCTAGAAAAATACAAAATAGAAAGTGAAGACAAGACTCAAGCAAATCTCCCAAGGCCTCTGGGCTCCAGGCTCCCAGCCCCTAGGCCTCCAGGCAGGTTTCCCAACTGCTCTAGGCACCAGAGTCCCACCATCCAGCCAACCTGGCTAGGCTTGAGTCCCATGCCTGTCTCAAAACCACCATTACGGCCAGAGGACCACTCTGACTGGCTAGGCCTGAGCTGTGGGCATGGAGAGGCTTCTGATCTTAATGGGGAGACTGGGGGTCCTGGCTGTGGGCCCTGGCAACCTTTAGGGAGGGGAGGGGAGGCCAGAGGGTCTGAGAGCCCAGGAGGGGAGGGAGGAAAAAAGCCGTGGGTCGGGGGTGGGTGTTCAGGAGAAGGTTCATCCAAATCCGTCTAAGCCAAGGTCTGGTCAGAAGGCAGCGCAGAACCCTGAAGTCAAGGTCCCACTCTGCTGGGCTGGGTAAGGCCACATCAGACCTTGGAGGCCAGGCTTCCCCATCTGTCAGATGGGGGCAACAGTCATACCAACCTCACGGGCTGTTAAGAGAGTGCAAAGAAGCGTAGGCATTTAGCTCAGCACCGGCAGCTGTTATTTTTGTCCTCATCTCTCAAAGTTCGCCTCTCAATCCCAGGCACGCACTGACTCTGGCTCGGCACCAGACAGTCGGCAACGCCCCTTTGCAGCCGGCATCTGCAGGGAGGCACAGGTGTCCCATCTACAGGTGGGAGACCAGGCCCAGCAGCCCGAGGTCCCTCAGAGGTCAGAACCAGGACCTCACCCAGAACCCCCGACTCCAAACCCGGATCCTCCCATGGCCGCAGAGTTGGCCGACTTGGATTAGGTGGGTTGGGTGGGGGATGCGCTTCTTTGACTCTTTTCCCTCCTGTCACAGAGGGACCAGAGTGACCTCATTATCCCCTCCCCTGGGAAGTGCACCCCAGACAGGCGGTTACTAATTATTCTCGCTTCTCCGCGGGCCCCGGCGGGCCCCGGGGTCCCTGCTCCACAGCGCCGCCCGGTGGCCGCCTCCGGAGCTGCGGGCTGCTGCGGGCGGACTGGCGCGGCCCCCGCGGAACCCCAGCAGCCAGAGACCGTCTGGTTCCCCCGGCTTCAGTCCTTGCCCCAACACCGGCCCGCAGGCTTCACGCCTTCCTGCCGCAAGCACCCGGGGGCCCGTGACTCCCCCGCACGCGTCTCCCCATGCGCGCCACCGCTGCCGCCAGCAAGAATCACCACGCCCGTTTCTCAGGTGTACAGGTCAAGGCTCTGGAGGCGAAGGGACTCCCAAGGTCATGTGGCCAGGACGGGACTGAAGGGCCTTGGGGCAGACAGCGAGGAGTGGGAGGCGGAATTGGAGTCCAGGTATGACTTTGTCCTCTTATTTTCTTTGGTGCACGGGAGTCTGCAAAGTGAGTTTCACAGACACCATCCAGCCCTTACTTCCAGCGTGGCCCCCGGGCTACCCAGATCAGCCTCCCGGCTGCGCTGTCCAACACAAAAGCCCCGACTCACACTGCGCACTTGAAATGTGGCTGGTGTAATTGAGGTGTGCTGTGAATGTAAGATACACACCAGATTTCAAAGACTTAGTAGTAAGAAAGATTGCAAACTATCTTTAAATTATTGGTTACTGTTTTTTTTTTTTTTTTTGGAAATGAAGTCTTCCTCTGTCGCCCAGGCTGGAGTGCAGTGGCGCGATCTGTGCTCACTGCAACCTTGGCCTCCCAGGTTCAAGTCATTCTCCTCCCTCAGCCTCCCGAGTAGCTGGGATTACAGGCACGCACCACCATGCCCGGCTACTTTTTTGTATTTTTAGTAGAGACGAGTTTCACCTTGTTGGCCAGTCTGGTCTCCAACTCCTGGCCTCAAGTGATCCTCCTGCCTTGGCCTCGGAAAGTGCTGGGATTACAGGCGTGAGCCACCACACGCCTGGCAGGTTACATTGTTTAAATATAATATATCTGATATATTTGGTTAAATAAAATATATAATTAAAATTAATCTCGTGTTTCTGTTTACTTTTTAATGTAATTGCTAGAAAATTTAAATTGATGTGATGTGGATCATTTTGTGGCTTACATATTGTAGGACAGGGCTAGACTCAATTGGCAAAAGGTGCCCACCCCTGACATCCTGAGATGGGTCCTGAGATCTGCATTTTAACAAGCTCTCTTCAAGGATTCTGCAAACTTCCAAATCTCAGATTGAAGCTCCAGATAATAACTGTAGGCCGGGCATGGCGGCTCACAACTGTAATCCCAGCACTTTGGGAGGCCGAGGCGGGTGGATCATGAGGTCCAGAGATAGAGACCATCCTGGCTAACACGGTGAAACCCTGTCTCCACTAAAAATACAAAAGAATTAGCCGGGCGTGGTGGCAGGCGCCTGTAGTCCCAGCTACTCAGGAGGCTGAGGCAGGAGAATGGCGTGAACCCAGGAGGCGGAGCTTGCAGTGAGCTGAGATGGCGCCACTGCACTCCAGCCTGGGCCACAGAGCAAGACTCCGTCTCAAAACAAATAATAATAATAATAATAATAACTGTAGGCCAGGTGCAGTGACTCAGGCCTGTAATCCCAGCACTTTAGGAGGTTGAGGTGGAGGACTGCTTGAGCTCCAGAGTTTGAAAGCTATATATATACAAGGAAATATAATATATATTGTATAATAATAAAATATATTTTGTATACTTATTTTTTAAATCATTAAAATTTTTATTTTAAAAATTGACATAAAAATTATGGTTATTGTACACAACATGTTGTTTTGAATTATGTATGCATTGTGGAATGGCTAAATCGAGCTAACTAATGTAGGTGTCACCACGTACTTATTGTTTTATGGTGAGAACACTTAAAATGTACTCTCCGTGGCCGGGCGCTGTGGCTCAAGCCTGTAATCCCAGCACTTTGGGAGGCCGAGATGGGCGGATCACGAGGTCGGGAGATCGAGACCATCCTGGCGAACATGGTGAAACCCCGTCTCTACTAAAAAATACAAAAAACTAGCCCGGCGAGGTGGCGGGCGCCTGTAGTCCCAGCTACTCGGGAGGCTGAGGCAGGAGAATGGTGTAAACCCGGGAGGCGGAGCTTGCAGTGAGCTGAGATCCGGCCACTGCACTCCAGCCTGGGCGACAGAGCAAGACTCCGTCTCAAAAAAAAAAAAAAAAAAAGTACTCTCAGCAATTTTCAAGAATACAATACATTGTTATTAACTGTGGTCACCATGTACAATAGATGTCTTATACTTATTCCTCCCATCTAACTGAAATTTTGTATCCTTTGGACCAACATCTCCCAACACTCCCACTCCCTCTGCCAGCCTCCGCACAACCACCATTCTCCTCTCTCCTTCTGTGGAGTTCAACATTTTTTTTTTTTTTGAGACAGAGTTTCACTCTTTTTTTTTTTTTTTTTTTTTGTTGAGGCGGAGTTTCGCTCTGTCGCCCAGGCTGGAGTGCAGTGGCCGGATCTCAGCTCACTGCAAGCTCCGCCTCCCGGGTTCACGCCATTCTCCTGCCTCAGCCTCCCGAGTAGCTGGGACTACAGGGGCCCGCCACCTCGCCCGGCTAGATTTTTGTATTTTTTAGTAGAGACGGGGTTTCACCGGGTTAGCCAGGATGGTCTTGATCTCCTGACCTCGTGATCCACCCGTCTCGGCCTCCCAAAGTGCTGGGATTACAGGCTTGAGCCACCGCGCCCGGCCAGAGTTTCACTCTTGTTACCCAGGCTGGAGTGCAACCGCACAATCAAGCGATTCTCCTGCCTCAGCCTCCTGAGTATCTGGATTACAGGCGTGCACCACCACGCCCGGCTAATTTTTTATATTTTTAGTAGAGACAGGGTTTCTTCATGTTGGTCAGGCTGGTCTCAAACTCCCAAACTCAGGTGATCCGCCCGCCTCGGCCTCCCAAAGTGGTGGGATTATAGGCGTGAGCCACTGCGCCCAGCCAAGTTCAACTTTTTTAGATTCCATAGTATAAGTGAAATCATGAGTACTTGTCTTTCTGTGCCTGGGTTATTGCAGTTAACATAACGTCCTCCAGGTTCATTCACGGTGCTGACAGTGACAGGACTCTTTTTTTAAGGCTGAATAGTATTCCATGGTGTATATATACCATATTTTCTTGATCCATTCATCCACCGATGGACATTTTTGGTTGTTTCCACAGCTTGGCTATTGTGAATAAAACTGCAATGAGCATGGGGTGCAGATGTCTTTTTGACATACTGATTTCATTTCCTTTGGATACACACCCAGTAGTGGGATTGCTGGATCATATGGTAGTTCTATTTTTATTTTGTTTTTGAGGAACCTCCATACTGTTTTCCATAATGGCTATACTAATTTACATTCCCACCAACCATATGCAAGGATTCCCTTTTCTTCACGTCCTCTCCAACACTTGTTACGTCCAAGATTTATTTCTAAAGATCATTACCTATATAATTTCATTAAACAAAATATTTTTATAGAAAGGACAAATGACCTAACAAATTGCAAGGAAATAAAAATAAAAGAGAGAGAGTAGGAACCTATAGATTGAATGAAATTTAGGAGACATTGAGGCCGGGCACGGTGGCTCACGCCTGTAATCCCAGCACTTTGGGAGGCCGAGGCAGGCGGATCACCTGAGGTCAGGAGTTCAAGACCAACCTGGCCAACATGGTAAAACCACGTCTCTACTAAAACTACAAAAGGTAGCTGGGCATGGTGGTGGGCGCCTGTAATCCCAGTTACTTGGGAAGCTGAAGCAGGGGAATCATTTGAACCTGGGAGGCAGAGGTTGCAGTCAGCCGAGATCATGCCATTGTACTCCAGCCTGGGCGACAGAGTGAGACTCTATCTCAAAAAAATGATAATAATAAATAATACTAATAGAGAGTATAAAATATTATACTCAAATATTTACAAATTAACTTACATAACATATGAGATTTGCTTCAAAATAATATGAAAAGAGCATAATCATGTTGATTTGGTGTATACCTAAGCTGGTTGATGGGTGTGTAGGGTGGGGGGCAGTTATTTTATACTATTTTGTAGTTTTGTATATGTTTAAAAGTTTCTGTAACAAAAATTTTTTTTTTTTTTTTTTTTTTTTGAGACGGAGTCTCGCTCTGTCGACCAGGCTGGAGTGCAGTGGCGCAATCTCGGCTCACTGCAAGCTCCGCCTCCCGGGTTCACGCCATTCTCCTACCTCAGCCTCCCCAGTAGCTGGGACTACAGGCGCCCGCCACTGCGCCCGGCTAATTTTTTCTATTTTTAGTAGAGACGGGGTTTCACCATGATCTCGATCTCCTGACCTTGTGATCCGCCCGCCTCGGCCTCCCAAAGTGCTGGGATTACAGGCGTGAGCCACCGCGCCCGGCCAAAATATTTTTAAAAAATAAGAAATTGAGTCATTTCTCACTGAGGCCAACTGGTAGTTTGGAAGTTATTTGATTCAGATAAGAAGAGGGGGAGAAAGGCCGGGTGCAGTGGCTCGCACCTGTAATCCCAGCACTTTGAGAGGCCGAGGCAGGCGGATCACTTGAGGTCAGGGGTTCGAGACCAGCCTGGACAACATGATGAAACCCTGTCTCTACTAAAATACAAAAAAAATTAGCTGGGAGTGGTGGCGTGTGCCTGTAATCCCAGCTACATACTCGGGAGGCTGAGGCAGGAGAGAATTGCTTGAACCTGGAAGGCAGAGGTTGGAGCAAGCCAGAATCGCAACATGGCACTCTGGCCTGGGCAACAGAGTGAGACTTCGTCTCAAAAAAAAAAAAAAAAAAAAGAAGAAGAAGAAGAAAAAGAAGAAGGGGAGAAAATAAATTGTTTTTCTTTGTTTGGAAAAAAGATTAAAATCAGGCCAGGTGTGGTGACTCACACCTGTAATCCCGGAACTTTGGGAGGCCAAAGCAGGCAGATCACCTGAGATCGGGAGTTTGAGACCAGCCTGACCAACATGGAGAAACTCCATCTCTACTAAAAAAAAAAAATACAAAATTAGCTGGCCGTGGTGACGCATGCCTATAATCCCAGCTACTCAGGAGACCGAGGCAGGGGAATCACTTGAACCTAGGAGGTGGAGGTTGCAGTGAGCTGAGATTGCGCCATTGCACTCCAACCCAGGCAACAAGAGTAAAACTACGTCTAAAAAACAAAAACAAAACAACAACAAAAAAGATTAAAAATCAAAAGATTTTTCATTATATTAATAACAGACAAACTAGGCTTCAAGGCAAAAGTATTATTAGAAACAAAGAAGGAATATATAACTCCAGGAAGATAAAACAATTCTGAACTCTTATACACCTGATAACACAACCTCAAACTATATAAAGCAAATCAAGGAGAAGCTAACAAATCTATTATTCTAAATAGAGCTTTTTTTCTTTCTTTTGATAATGCTGGTGCCAATATAATTAGAGATTTTATGACAAACATTCAGTGACTGACACATCAAAAAGATGAAAGAATCACTAAGGCTATAGAAGATATAAACAGGGGCCAGGTGTGGTGGCTTACACCTGTAATCCCAACACTTTGGGAGGCTGAGGTGGGCAGATCACCTGAGGTGGGGAGTTCAAGACCAGCCTGGCCAACATGGAGAAACTCTGTCTCTACTGAAAATACAAAATTAGCTGGCGTGGTGGCACATGCCTATAATCCCAGCTACTCAGGAGGCTGAGGCAGAAGAATCGTTTGAACCCGGGAGGCGGAGGTTGCGGTGAGCTGAGATCACACCATTTCACTCCAGCCTGGTAAACAAGAGCAAAACTCTGTCTCAAAAAAAAAAAAAAAAAAAGAAGAAGAAGAAGAAGGAGAAGATATAAACAAGATGGATATTCAATATCATTAGTAATAAGGGAAGTGTAAATTAAAGCTGCAGTGGATTGGGATTTGACTCTCACTGGCTTGGCAGATATTATGAAATTGAACGGTTTCAGATTTGGCAAGGAAATGAATCAGTGAGAACTCTCATCTGCTTTGGGCAGGAGTATGAACTGGTCCAAACTCCTTCGGAAACAGTTTAGCCTTGCCTAATAAAGTTGAACATGTTGCACACACAATAATTGAGCAATTCTCATCTTACGCTTATTATTTAAGGAACATATATGTGGCCAATAGTAAGAAAAAAGAGAAATACAGCCAGGTGTGGTGGCTCACACCTGTAATCCCAGCATTTTGGGAGGCTGAGGAGGGTGGATCACCTGAGATTAGGAGTTGGAGACCAGCCTGGCCAACATGTTGAAACCCTATCTCTACTAAAAATACAAAAAATCAGTTGGGCGTGGTGGCGGGCACCTGTAATCCCAGCTACTTGGGAGGCTGAGGCAGGAGAATCACCTGAACCTGGGAGGTGGAGGTTGCAGTGAGCCGAGATCACACCATTGCACTCCAGCGTGGGCAACAAGAGTTAAATTCTGTCTCAAAAATAAATCAATAAATAAATAAATAAGAGAGAAAGGAGGAGGTGCAGGCATAGAGACGTACAGGGGTATAATTCAGGTGTTAGCAGTTTTTATGGGTGGTGAGTACATGGTATCTCTATTTTTTTAAAATTGTAGCTCTTTTGCATGTGTATCTTACAATAAAAATTCTGTCTATATATTTGCATATATCGTGTCTGTAGTTCAATGCATAAGAGGTCTGGAAGGAGACCCCAGACTGTTCACAGTGGCTCTTCCTGGGAAGTGTTATTGGGGGACAGGTGCATTCAAGGAGGAGACTCATATTTTACCCAAATATTCCTGGATGGTTTTAATGTTTTTACGGTAAGTGCATATGACTTGCATAATTTCAAAGACCTAATTACAGCAGGTGAAGCAAAACAAAACCTAAATAACGTTCACTTGAGATGAGTGAAAATGCCACAGGGACATTTTAAGAGGCAGGTTGATGGGATGGAAAGAGCTGCCACTTTCTGGCAAGTGATGGGACCTTCCTGTGGCTCAGTTTCTTTTTTTTTTTTTTTTTTTTTTTTTTTTGAGACGGAGTCTCGCTCTGTCGCCCAGGCTGGAGTGCAGTGGCCGGATCTCGGTTCACTGTAAGCTCCGCCTCCCGGGTTTGCGCCATTCTCCTGCCTCAGCCTCCCGAGTAGCTGGGACTATAGGCACCCGCCACCTCGCCCGGCTAGTTTTTTGTATTTTTTTAGTAGAGACGGGGTTTCACCGTGTTAGCCAGGATGGTCTCGATCTCCTGACTTCATGATCTGCCCGTCTCGGCCTCCCAAAGTGCTGGGATTACAGGCTTGAGCCACCGCGCCCGGCCGGCTCAGTTTCTTAATCTGTAAAATGGGCCCAGTGGGGTCCTGTCTCACGAAATCCCTGGAGGACTAGGGAGAATGAGATGGGCAAGGGGCCTGCCTCAGCCCTGGGTGCTCAGTGGATGTTTAGGAGGACACAGAAGCACTGAAAAGAGGGGGACCTGGCCAGGTGCAGAGGCTCACACCTGTCATCCCAACACTTTGGGAGACCAAGACAGGCGGATCACCTGAGGTCAGGAGTTTGAGACCAGCCTGGTCAACGTGGCGAAACCCCGTCTCTACTAAAAATACGAATTAACCAGGCGTGGTGGTGCATGCCTGTAATCCCAGCTACTCCGGAGGCTGAGGCAGGATGATCCTTTGAACCCGGGAGGTGGAGGTTGCAGTGAGCCGAGATTGCACTATTGCACTCCAGCCTGGGCAACAAGAGCGAAACAGTGTTTTGGGAGTTCAGAGGAGGGGGTCTAAAGATTGTGAGACTGGGCTGGGCATGGTGTCTCATTCCTGTAAACTCAGCACTTTGGGAGGCCGAGGCGGGAGGATCACTTGAGTCCAGGAGTTTGAGACCAGCCTCAGCAACATAGTGAAACCCTGCTTCTACAAAAAATACAAAAATTAGCTAGGCATGGTGGCAAGGGCCTGTGGTCCCAGCTACTCGGGAGGCTGAGGTGGGAGGATCACTTGAGCCCTGGAGGCAGAGGTTACAGTGAACTGAGATCACACCACTACACTGCAGCCTGGGCAACAGAGTGAGACTCTGTCTCAAAAACAAAGCAAAACAAACAACAAAAAAAGTGTGGGACTGAGAACAGGCTTTCAGCTCTGGGGTGGAGGAGGTGAAGTGCGTGTGCCGGGCCTTGGGGGACTAGGAGAAAGTGGAGATGGGGTCAAAGGATGACATATTTGACTGGGGCTAGGAGGTGAGGAGGACAGGGTTAGTCCAGGCCAGCCAGGTCTGGGCGGGGGCAGTGCTAGGGGAGGGCGGGAGGGGAGAAGCTTTGCTCAGCACCCAGCAGAAGTGAGGAGAAGGACTAACAGGCTTTATTTGGAACCAGGGAAGTCATGCAAATATATGCAAAAGATCATGCAAATGAGCCTGGCTGGGTGGCCGGTGGGAAGAGGACCCAGCTGGCGATTTTGTTCCTAAGTGTGGTCCAAGGCCACCTGTGACAGAATCACCCAGGAGCTTATCCTGGCCCCTGCCACCCGCAGCCCCACTGCTTCCTCCCTTTGGGGCCGCAGCCCAGGCGTCCACATGCCCAGGGAGCTCCCGGGTGATGACTGACTTCCGCATTCATTCATGGACCTGTGTGTGGCGATGCATTGTAATGATACCACATTATAATATATAACACAGACATTCAATCAGAAAAGTACGTCTCCCTCCCACCCCCATTCCCAGACTCAGCCCCCAGTGCCAATTCCTGTGTGTCCTTTTTTTTTTTTTTTTTTTTTTTTTTGAGACAGTCTCACTCTGTTGCCCAAGCTGGAGTGCAGTGGCGTGATCTTGGCTCACTGCAGCCTCCGCCTCCCAGGTTCAAACAATTCTCCTGCCTCAGCCTCCTGAATTAACTGGGATTACAGGTGCGCGTCACCAAGCCTGGCTAATTTTTATATTTTTAGTAGAGACGGGGTTTCACCATGTTGGCCAGGCTGGTCTCCAACTCCTGACCTCAGGTGATCTGCCTGCCTTGGCCTCCCAAAGTGCTGGGATTACAGGCATAAGCCACCATGCCTGGCCCTTTATGTGTCCTTCTGGAAGCTACTCTATACATTCCCAGGTGATTCAGCCTCCGACTGTTCAGATCCACCGCGTCTTTGCATCTTAGGGAGATGCCTCTGGGTCACTCTGAAACTGAACTGTCACCCATACATGTCTGTATTCACTCACTCAAAATTCCTGAGGGGACTGCTGAATGCAGGGCCCACGCCAGGTACAGGGGAGACTCCGCTATGCCCTCAGGAGCTCACAGGAGACGGGGAGCCATTCATTTACAAAAGGCAGTAGCCCAGTGGTTAGAGCCCCAGCTCTGCAGTCAAGATGCTGGATTCAGCAAGACCTCTCTTCCCTCAAGGTAGTAATGGTACTTGCATCTCAGGGCAGCAACGTCATGGTCAAGAGGCTCACGCAAGCGTGAGAGCAGAGCAGTGTCATCAATAAATGCTGGTTTCCTTCTAGAAAATAAGACTTTGTCTAGAGCAGACGCAATGGGGTCAGGGAAGCTTTTTGAACATTCGCTGGCTAGGCTTGGGGCCAATCGGTATGAGCTGCTGGTGGCAATCAGGGCTTGTTTTCTTTTCTTTCTTTCTTTCTTTCTTTCTTTTTTTTTTTTTTTGTCGCCCAGGCTGGAGTGCAGTGGCGCAATCTCAGCTCACTGCAACCTCTGCCTCCCAGGTTCAAGCGATTCTCCTGCCTCAGCCTCCCAAGTAGCTGGGACTACAGGCGCCCCACCACGCCTGGTTAATTTTTGTATTTTTAGTAGAGACAGGGTTTCACCATGTTGGCCAGGATGGTCTTGATCTCTTGATCCCGTGATTCGCCCGCCTTGGCCTCCCAAAGTGCTGGGATTACAGGCACGAGCCACCGCGCCCGGCCAGGCTTGTTTTCTTGCCCCGCTCTCAGGCAGAGCTGTCTCATGCTGTGGTTCCAGTGTCCTGGGGCCTGGGTGGGCAACTGTGACAACAGCAGAAGGTCCACAGCCCTTGGCCTGTGTTCAGGGGCCCCAGAGGGTGGGGGAGCTCGGCAGTCTCTCCTGTGCTCACTTTGAGTCTCTCTGAATCAGCCCTTACCTTCGAGGCCTGCCTCCTCCGGGCAGCCTTCCTAACTGCTTCAACCAGAAGGGGAAGGAGAGGACATGCTCACCGCCCACTGAGCTTACTAAGTACCTGCTGCTGGGTCCAGCGCTATGACATTAAAAAAAAGAAAAAAATCTAATTTAATCCTTCCAACCCTTATGGAAGGAGGCATTTCACACCCACAGGTGCGGCAACTGAGCCTCAGAGAGGTGAACGGACTTGCCCAAGGCCACCCAAAGAATCAGCCTCTATGCGGGCTCTGAGCCTGCCCTGTGCCTGTCTTTGGGACTCCCTAGAGAGCCTGAGCCTCTCAGCAGCAAAGTCCCAGGGACTGTGGAGGGACCGGGATAGTTGGACTCCTGTCGGCAGGGATGCTCATCACTGGGTGACCTTAGTGACATGGCCTGCTCTCCTTCCTCCCTGGAACTCGATGATCTCATCTATCAAATAGTGCCTGACCTGCAACCCAGGGAAGCTGGGAGCATGTCTTGTCTATACCTCCAGTCCCTCTAGGCCCCTCCCCCGGCCTCCACACACTTCTCCAGCTCATAGGGTGCCAAACAAGCTCAGCAACCCCCGCTCCTCCCCACCAGGCCCCTTCCAGTCCCACAGCCCCCATCTCCTGGGCCAGAGTCCTGAGCATGCCCTTGCAGTCTTCCTTTTCTTGCCCCCACATGCAGTCACCAGGTCCTTTAGCTTCTCCCAACAAAGGGCCCCAGCTGGCATCTGTCCCCACCAAGCTTTGGGCTCCCCGCAGTCGGGCTCAGGTTGGCTGAGCTCAGAGAAAGTCAGCAGCAGGACAGGCGCGCGGCTCAGCAGCAGGTGCTGGCGGAAGGTGCTGACCCTCCTAGTCGGCTCCGCCTGAGACATGGTGGGAGTCTCAGATCACTTTGAAATCCACACCAAGTGCAGGCGCTGTGCTGGATGCTCGGAGCACAGGCTGGCTCCAGGCCTTCCTGTTCCTGGCCCTGCCGCCACCGGGCACGCTCAATTTCTTCCCCTCACATTCACCCAGAATGGGTCTATGTCCAGCCTGGTGGGGACCCTGCCTGGGCTGGGGGCTTGTCTCTCCACCAAAGAGGAGACACAGCAGGTACAGGCTCCAGCACATGGCGGGGCTCAGAATATCCCCGCTGGATTGAATGTGTGACTTAAGTGCATAGAATGAGAGGCTCCTGGACGGGCGCAGTGGCTCACACCTGTAATCCCAGCACTTTGGGAGGCTGACGTGGGCAGATCACGAGATCAAGAGATTGAGACCATCCTGGCCAACACGGTGAAACCCTGTCTCTACTAAAACTACAAAAATTAGCTGGGCGTGGTGGTACGCGCCTGTACTCCCAGCTACTCGGGGGACTGAGGCAGGAGAATCACTTGAACCCAGGAGGCAGAGGTTGCAGTGAGCCAAGATGGCGCCACTGCACTCCAGCCTGGGCGGCCTCACCTGTTGATTAACGGGATACAGAGGCTTTCTAGTGCTGGCTTCGGATCTTGTCACTCCACTGTCACCTTTGTGGTCTCCAGTGTGAGCCTCTAAACTATTTTATTAAAATTACAGAATAATAGGTTTTTAAATCAACTTGCTTTTTAAAATTTGAACAATTTGGCCAGGCGTGGTGGCTCAAGCCTGTAATCCCAGCACTTTGGGAGGCCGAGATGGGCGGATCATGAGGTCAGGAGATCGAGACCATCCTGGCTAATAACACGGTGAAACCCTGTCTCTACTAAAAATACAAAAAACTAGCCGGGCGCGGTGGCGGGTGCCTGTAGTCCCAGCTACTCGGGAGGCTGAGGCAGGAGAATGGCGAGAACCTGGGAGGCGGAGCTTGCAGTGAGCTGAGATCCAGCCACTGCACTCCAGCCTGGGCGACAGAGCGAGACTCCGTCTCAAAAAAAAAAAAATTTTTTTGAACAATTTTATTATTTTATTTTTGAAACTGAGTCTCACTCTGTCACCCAGGCTGGAGTGCAGTGGCACAATCTCAGCTCATTGCAACCTCTGCCTCCCAGGTTTAAGCGATTCTCATGCCTCAGCCTCCTAAGCAGCTGGGATTACAGGTGTGCGCCACTACGCCTAGCTAATTTTTGTATTTTTAGTTGAGATGGGGTTTCACTGTGTTGGCCAGGCTGGTCTCAAAATCTTGACCTCAAGTGATCCGCCCGCTTCAGCCTCCCAAAGTGCTGGGATTATAGGCGTGAGCCACTGTGCCTGGCCTGAAAAATTATATTTTAAAGGGAAACTTCCTATCCCTACATAAGTGGAAACCAGTATTATTAACTTGCCACATACGGAAGGTAAAAGTGAAAAGAAATACAATGAAGTCAAACAAGGAGTTTCTATTCTAGTCAGGTACTCCTGCTGGTCAGTGCTGGGCCCAAAGCCCAGGACCTGCCTCTCTGGCTTTTGTTTTGTTTGTGTTTGTTTTTTTAGGAGGACAGGGTCTCACTCTGTTGCCCAGGCTGGAGTACAGTGGTGCGATCTTGGCTCACTGAAACTTCAAACCCCCCAGCTCAAGCAATCCTCCCACTTCAGCCTCCCAAGTAGCTGGGACCACAGGCACGCACCATCACGCCCGGCTAATTTTTGTATTTTTTGTAAAGGGTTTCATCATGTTGCCCAAGCTGGTCTGTAATTCCTGGGCTCTAGTGATCCGCCGCCTCAGCCTCCTGAAGTGCTGGGATTATAGGATCACAGCCGACCTCTGCCTCTCTGTTGACAAGGTTGATGAGAAGGTGTTGTAGATGGCTAGCACTCGATAGAGACCTCCTGACCCCATCAAAGAGAAGGGGAGAACACAGGAAGCTCTCCCACTGTGTGGTCAGGGCTAGTTCCAGCTCTGTTCCTGGGCCTTGGCAAGGCCTGGAGGCACCTTTGGGAGGAGGAGTTCCAGCTCAAACTCCTGCAGTGGGGGGATGGAGAGAGGGGAGGCTGAGCACATCCCACCTAAAACCCGAGGCTGGACCCAATGCTTTGAATACCAACTTAATTAATCTTCACAAGTCTGTGAAGGGGGTGTGTGTGCGTGTGCACGTGCGTGTATGCCTGTATGCCAATTTCTTGCTGAGAAAAAGGAGGCTCAGAGAGATTAAGGCACTCGCTGGAGTCCACGGCAACCAAGCCCCTGGAACTTCTCTGCCAGGTTGCGAGTGCCTCGCTGTTCTCAGGCCCCGAGTGCCTCGCTGTTCTCAGGCCAGCGCAGAATTCAGCCCTGGGCTGCACTCCTCCAGGTAGGGCACCCGGAGCACTCCCAACCATCTGTTCCAAGGACACGGCCTCCCAGAAGGGTCCCTGGTTTCCCTTTGGAGGTGAACTCGTTCAGGGCACTTCTCGGCGTCGCAGGCTCAGGTGGCCAGGGCAAGCCTTCTCCCTGTGGGTGCTCCCCACGTCCGCCCTGGGCTTGGCAACGAGAAGCAGCCCCTCCCCGCGTGACCAGGACCCGCCTGCAGCGCCTGCAGAGGCCACACGGGGGCAGCAGGCAAGCGCCGCCTGAGTTCCCGGGTACCAGCCTGGGCTGGACCGGAGGGCGCTGGCGGGTCGCCTAGCCCCAAGAGCCTCAGTTTCTCTGTCTGTATAATGGACTAGGCTGTCTGCCAGGGTCTTTTTGGTCCTAGCAATCTGACCCCAAGCGAGCTTTATTAACAAATAGAGAAAAGAAGACCTGAAAACAAATAGCCGGGCGCGGTGGCTCACGCCTATAATCCCAACACTTTGGGAGGCCAAGGCGGGCGGATCAACTGAGGTCGGGAGTTTGAGACCAGCCTGACCAACGTGGAGAAACCCCGTCTCCACTAAAAATACAAAATGAACTGGGCGTAGTGGCACATGCCTGCAATCCCAGCTACTTGGGAGGCTGAGGTGGGAGAGTCATTTGAACCCAGGAGGTGGAGGTTGCAGTGAGCTGAGATCGTGCCATTGCACTCCAGCCTGGGCAACAGGAGCAAAACTCTGTCTCAAAAATAAATAAATAAATAAATAAACAAATAAAACAAATTTAAAGGGGCGTTTGCTGGGTCTCCCTGATGGCAAAGTGTGGTCCCACAGAAGAGTCCAGGCCCAGATGGAGACCAAGAGCCAGGAGAGGACCATGAGTCCCCTGAGGTCACACCTGACTCCCAGCCCAACTCTGGGCCAGTGGAAATCCCCATGTATAGATGGAAAAACTGAGGCCCAAATGGTACGGGGACTTGTCCAAGCCCTCACATGGAGGATAGGGCAGAGCCGAGCCTGGGACTCTGACACACGTGGTCTCTGGGGGCCTCCCACTAGGTCTAAGGACTTAGCAACCCCTTCGCTCATGTTTTTTGGATTTTTTATTTATTTATTTATTATTTATTTATTTTGAGGCAGAGTCTCCCTGTCGCCCAGGCTGGAGTGCAGTGGCACGATCTTGGCTCACTGCAATCTCCGCCTCCCAGGTTCAAGCGATTCTTCTGCCTCAGCCTCCCGAGTAGCTGGGACTATAGGCACCCACCACCATACCTGGCTAATTTTTGAATTTTAGTAGAGACGGGGTTTCACCATGTTGGCCAGGCTGGTCTCGAACTCCTGACCTCGTGATCTGCCTGCCTCAGCCTCCCAAAGTGCTGGGATTACAGGCATGAACCACTGCCCCTGGCCTGTTTTTTGGATGTTTGGCGGAACCAGAACTGGCAGTCCATTCTGTTTATGGACCCATGCACACAGCAGGAGGGAGAGGCTCCAGTGGCCCTGGACTTGGGAACAACCCTCGCTTCATCACCTCCTGAGGGTCCACCGCAGCCAGCCCTGGGCCTTCTGCCCCTTTCACTCCAAGATCTCCGGGCTGACCTTCACCAGCCCCTTCCATCCCCCTCAGGAGGTAGGGACAAGGCTGGGAGTGGCCTTTGCAGCCCCTGAGAATGAATACTGTCCTGCATACACAGCCCAGTAGCCACGAGAGGCAGACGAAGATACTGAAGGTCAAAGAGGGCCAGAGGTGGGTCCAGGACTTGAGCCTCCCTCTCTCCAGGCCTGTCTATACCATTGGGCTGCCCCCTTCAGACCTCCGGGCAGGAAAAGAAGAGAGAGGGGATATTCGCTGAGCTCCTGCCTTGAGCCTGGTCCCGACCTGGGGTGTTTGCCTTACTGGCCGTTGCAGCCAGCGTGAGAGGCTGTGCTATCATGCACCCCACTGACGGGTGAGGAAGGTGCTGTGACCACCAGAGGAGTGAGCAGACTGGAATTTGAGCCAAGGTCTGCTTGGCTCCCACACCCGGCACTGAGCTGCAGGTCTGACCTGGCTCTTAGGCAGGGGCCCTGCAGGCCGCCTCTCTGTGTGGCCCCAGAGTCCAGAGAGCAGCAAGGAGAGTGGCCTTCTAGGGTGACCTGGGCAAATGAAGACACTACCTGTGCCTCAGTTTCCCCAACCCTCCCCACTCACAACACGAAAAGAAACACTGAAGAGGGCCCTTCAGCCCACCTGGGTCCCATGTTCCAGTGTCGATGTTGGGGACAGCCTGGGGCCCCACCTCAGGCAGGCTGTGTGAACAGCTTTCCCAGCTGGGAAGTGACAGCAAGGCTGGGAAGGCCATTCAGCCACTGGATCTGGGCCCATGTTGGGGGGCCAGTGAAGGAGGCGCACCAGGCTAGTCTTCCAGGAGCTCCCTGGTTGGGGGGACAAGGAAGGACACAGGCAGGGACAACCAGGGCCACATTCAGGGCCATTGTGAGGGACAGGGATGGGGCTGTTGCCATCACAGTGACAGAGATGTGGTACGCTCCTGCCACCCTACATTCCAACCCAGGCCAGTCCCACCTTTGGCAGAGGGTAGGAAAAGACATGATCCTGGCTTCCAGAGACTGCCCTGGTCAGAGAAGGACATCAGCAGGAGAGCCAGAGATTCCTCCTTCTCTCCATCATCACCATTACCGTCATCCTCATCATCGTCATCACCATTATCACCATCATCACCACTGTCACCGTCATCATCATCATCACCATCATGGACTTCAAAGAAGTTCAAAGAATTTCCTCCTCTGGTCAGAGTGAGTCCCATTCTGTGGAAGCAGGAGGCTGGGTGGGAAGCCCTGTGGAGGCTCCGCCTATGTTTGGGTTCTGGGCAGGGATCTGGGGACCGGCGAGGCCTAAGGCTTATTGCAGAAATTCTCTGCCTGGGAAGACGGGACCACTTCTTGGAGGAGGCAGCCTGTCCTCTGAGCTCTCAGGAAGGAGCTGGTTGTGTGGTTCCCTGTAAGTTCTGGAGATGGGGCGGGCAGTGCGGGGAGCAGAACAGCAGTGTAGATGTATTAATACTTAGCGCCGGCCGGGTGCGGTGGCTCTGATTCCAGCACTTTAGGAGGCCGAGGCAGGCAGATCACCTGAGGTCAGGAGTTCGAGATCAGCTGAGGCAGGAGAATCACTTGAACCCAGGAAGCAGAAGTTGCAGTGAGCTGAGATCGAGACATTGCACTCCAACCCAGGCAGCAAGAGTGAAATTCTGTCCCCCTCCCTGACAAAAGAATACTTAGTGCCACAGAACCTACACTTAAAACCGGTTAAAATGACAAATCTTATATGATAGGTATTTTAACACAATTTTAAAAATTAATTATTTCCTGGCCAGGCACAGTGGCTCACATCTACAATCCCAGCACTTTGGGGGCCATGGTGGGAGGATCTCCTGAGGCTAGGAGTTTGAGACCAGACTGGGGAACATAGTGAGACCCCATCTCAACAAAAAATATTTTAAAAATTAGCCAGGTGTGGTAACGTGCGCCTGTAGTCCCAGCTACACAGGAGGAGGTTGAGGCTGTAGTGAGCCGTGATTGCACCACTGCACTCCAGTCTGGGTGACAGAACAAGACCCTGTCTTAAATATAACAACAACAACAAAAAATGAGGTCTTTCTGCCCAGGGGCCCATTATCCTGCTGTCTCCCAGTCTTCCCCACACAGAGTCATGCTGGACAAGATGCTACATGCTCACAAGGCCTCTTGGTCACTGTAACTCAGGGAGCCTTAGAGTCTTACCGTTCCCCCCACCCCTACCCCGGCTGTCGCGCACATCCCTGCCATCTGGGAAGACCCTGAGCTCTGTCCTCTGCTAAAAACCTCCTAGGACCCCTATGGTCTACAAGACACCATCCAGAGTCTTTGGTCTGGCATTTAAGGCTCCTGGCACTCGACCCGCTGACCTCTCCCATCATTCCTTGTGCAGGCCCTGCCCTAGCCCTGTGGGCACCTGTACCCAGCTCAAGGAGCAGCTTCAGAACAGCCTCCCAGCAGCCTCTACTTCCATCTAGACCATGCCTTGCCTGTCCCTGCTACCCCTTGGCCTTCGCCCTCCCTTCCTCTAGGAATGCCCTTTCCCAGCCTGGCAGGCTGACCCTGCTCTCTCCTCTGCCCCCTGGATGGCTCACAGGGGCATCCTCTGAAGGCCCTGTCTTGACAAATTCCAGGCCCTTCCTGGCGCCAACACAAAGTAGGGGCTCAGCTGGAATCGGTCGAGGGATTGGTTGATTGCAGCCTTTCTGTCCAACCTCTGAACTCCATGGAGGAGGTGGGACTGGTAGGGACAACCCGAAAGAGTTAGGAGTTCTGGCTTCCTGTCCTGCTCTAGCTTTGCTGTGTGACCTCAGGGAGGTGTCTCCCCTCTCTGGGCTTTGGGTACAACTTTCTAGGGAATGTGGCCTTCTGGGCAGCCAATCCCACAGGATGTGCTCCATCAGAGAGCAAAGGTGGGGACAGGGAGTTATCAAGGCCATGACCCAAGGGTGGGGCACGGTCAGGTGACAGAGTGACAGGTGCATCATCCCCATAGCAGAGTTAGCTGGGTGCTCACACTCACTCACCGCCTCCCGCCCCCCAGAGCTATGCTCAGCGCTTAGCCAAGCATGTCCTAGCCTGCCTGAATGTCAGGGAGTGACCAGAACTTAGTCACCAGAATTACCCTCTTCGTCACCGCCTTCATACTCATCCCCATTCTCCTCATCACCACCATCACCCCCATGCCGTCAGCATCTGGAGGTTCAAAGAATTTCCTTCTCTGGAGGGTGCCTCTGGCCAGTGACAAGCCTGCTCTCTGTATACAAGGTGGCCTGGACTAAGAGACCTTTCCAGACTGTGTCCCTGACCTCCCCAGGGGTGTGAGGGGGGACAGGAACCCACTTTCCTGAGCACCTGGTTTGTACACCACGCATTGGGTTTTGTCTTCATAAGCTTCAAGGCGGGAATCTTAGCCCCATCTTACAGACTGGAAGACTGAGGCTTGGCGAGGTGGACTTGCACAGTCGGAAGCTCACATGCTGGGGATTCAACTGAGTCTGCTCACCTCCAGCTTGCTCCTCCCTCCGCTTCTAGGCAAAAAGCAAAAATGAGCGAAAAACCTGTCCTCCGAAAGTCGCCCGTTCCCAGCCCCATGGGCTTGCTCTTGCTGTCCCCTGCCTGGGGGTCCTCTGTGCCCCGAGGCAGCTGGGGTCAAGAGCCGGGCCCTGGAGCCCCCCTGCCAGGGTTCAAGGCTAGCCATGTGACCTTGAGCGAGTCACTGACCTCTGCCACCAGGGTTCTCCAGCCATTGTTAAGTGGGGATGCCAATAGCACCAGCCTCCCAGGGGCAGAGTGTGAAAAGCATTTAGGACAGAGAGGGGCACGGGTTGGCCAGGAGAATGATCATTTCCCCACCAGGTCAACGCCACCTCCTCTGTGCAGCCTTCCTGGCCATCATCCCAGGTAGAGCTGCCCTCTTCCTTCTCTGCAGCCTTTCTCATCCTGCAAAGCACGGGTGAGTGGCCTCCCGGCCTCCTCCTCAATCCTGGCCCTGCGTCTCTTGAGGGCAGCAGTCTGGGGGGGCCGGCCGGGCTCCTGCTCACGCCCCTGGCAGGCCCTCAGATCTGCTGATGCTTGAGTGAGCAAGTCGCCTTCCATTTCCCCCTCCCACTCCTGCGGCCACCTCTCACCTCCTAGGAGTGCCAGGCATCCTCTCTGACCTTCTAGCGGCCCCAGCTCAACTGAACCTCGTGCTCCAAGAGCTGAGACCCTCCAGCCCTCATCCGCCTTGCTTCTAGCACAGGATGAGTCCCCTGTATGATCTCTGCACACCTCCTGGGCTCAGCCTGGAGTCCTGATATTCCCTGCCCACTGGTCATGTGACCTTAGGCAAGGCCTTGCCCCTCTGGGAGCCCTGGGCCGTTCAGCTGTAAGACAGAAGCGACCCCCTTGCCCTCATGGGCTGCTCTGAGGATTACAGAGAGAAGGTGGGAGCTCTTTGTAAACTGTAAAGCCTGGTGCACTTTGGAGATCTGGCCTTGTGGGTGCTCAGTGCTGGCCAGAATGGGGTGGGGTGGTGGATGACTGGAGTCAACTGGGAAGCACCTGCCTTCTCTGAGAGAAGAACTAAGCTTGATGTCCCATTGGGGCACAAGTGTGAGTCCCTCAGCCTTGGAATCAGGAGGCCTGTGGTCAGTTCCACTGAATTCACTCCCAGCCCCTGCTCTGAGCTAAGACCAGCACCCGGACCCAGGTGAGCCCCACAGTCGCTGTCCCAAAAGAGCTGAGAGCCTGATGGGGAAGCAGTCCTAGAAACACCTTGCTAGCCCCCAGTGTGGACCAGGAGGAAGGGGCTCCTAGGAGAAGTGGCCCAGGGCCCGACTTGGAAGGAAGCAGTCTTCAGAATCAGCCGCTGAAGCTGCAGGACTCACCCACGGCCCCCAGGACTCCCTGGTAAGGTCCACGGAAGCGTCAGGGAAGAGGCAAGTGAAGTCTTCCAAGAAAGTGCCGTAATTGGATCAGAAAAAGAACTCTGTTAATTTAGTCAAAGAACAAGTTAATTGAATTTCTTTCCAAATCCAGGCCCATTCAGAAAGCCAGTGAATTCAATGCCTACTAAATTTAAAGTCAACTCCCCAAGTAAACTAATGAATGGCATGGCTAGCCGAGTCAAGTCCCCAATAAATCTGCCTTGAAGTTGTCCAGTCCCGTGACCATTCATTCCATCGGCTTAGCCTTTTTTTTTTTTTTCCAATAAAGTATAATTTGGGGAAACAATTGTCCATTTTGGTCAAATTACCAGAAAGTTCACACTGAAGAAGGCCAGCGCCAGTAAAATGAGAAATTGGTCATGCCTCGCTGGGGGTGGCATTGTGTGGTGACGGGGCTTGGGGAGGGTGTTGGATCCCCACTGTACCCCAGCCAGTGAGCCTGGGGTGTCCTTCTCCCACTCTGTGCCTCTGTTTCCACATCTGCAAACTGGAGAGGCAGCTGAGCATTAAATCAGGAAACCAAGGGGAGCACCTTCCTGAGGACGCCTGGTGACAGGTCCTCTTCTCTCACCATTCTGCCGTCACCCTGGGCCTTGTGGGAGAGAAGCCTGCAGATTCTATTGACCTACAGTTTCCTTCTCTGTAAAATGGGAAAATTGGTCATTTAATTTAATTCAATTTATGGAATGGAAAATGTTTTCACATAGATCAAAATTCAAAAGTTGGCTGGGCATGGTGGCTCACGCCTGTAATCCCAGCACTTTGAGAAGCTGAGGCAGGCAGATTGCCTGAAGTTAGGAGTTCGAGACCAACCTGGCCAACATGGTGAAACCCCGTCTCTACTAAAATACAAAAAGTTAGCCGGGCATGGTGGTTCACACCTGTTATCCCAGCTACTTGGGAGGCTGAGGCAGGAGAATTGTTTGAACCTGGGAGGCGGAGGTTGTAGTGAGCCAAGATCACACCACTGCACTCCAGCCTGGGCAACAGAGCAAGACCCTGTCTCAAAAAAAAAGAAAGTTACCAAAGAGGGTACAGTACAGTTTCCTTCCCTCTCAGTTTCCCTTCCTCCCTGTCCCCAACCTTTGTATTTTCTTTCCTAGGAACAGTCTCTTACTGTTCTTAGTCATTTTTATATTATATTGTTGGTATTCTTCTTATTGATTTGTAGCTGTTTTTTATATATTAAAGAAAGTTTGACTTGCAAATATTTTTCTTCTGGGCCCATCCAGAGATACTGTATGTACGTAGAAGCAAATACACATATATTGCAAAGGGCACTTTGAATCCCGGTTTGCCGGGGCTCTTTTCAAGTCAATGATTCCAGTAACTGAGGTGAATCTCTCTGGTCCGAATCTTGAAGCTGGAGCTAGGACGAGAGCTGGGTGACCTCTCCCCCTTCTGGGCTAGGAACAACTCACCCCCAGTTCCATAGCCATCCGTTTATGTTAGGCCTTTGAGGGCAGGGACCTCACGTGAGTATAGCACCCAGGCGTCTTCTGCAGCCCACAGAAGGTTCATCTTCAGGGCTGGGCACAGCGACTTACACCTGTAATCCCAGCATTTTGAGAGGCCAACGCGGGCAGATCATCTGAGGTTGGGAGTTCGAGACCAGCCTGACCAACATGGAGAAACTCCATCTCTACTAAAAACACACAAAAATTAGCCAGGCGTGGCGGCGCATGCCTGTAATCCCAGCTACTCGGGAGACTGAGGCAGGAGAATCACTTGAACCCGGGAAGTGGAGGTTGAGGTGAGTCAAGATCGCACCATTGCACTCCAATCTGGGCAACAAGAGTAAAACTCTGTCTCAAAAATAAATAAATAAATAAAAGAAGAAGAAGAAGGTTCATCTTCAGACTCTTAGTCCAGTGCTCTCAGCAATCCTCATCTTGTAATGTTGTCTACAGACTCCAAGTATGCAATGGGCCAAGTTACACCCTCTCCCTCTTCCTCCTGCCCAAGGGCAGACATTCACGGGAGATTGGCTCTGATGAGGAATGAAGACGTTGCCCCGTTGCCCCAACTCGAATCACACCTCGGGCCTGATTCAGATGGTGGGCCTCTGCCTTTACTGCCATGGCAAATTCCTACACACACTTGAAGGCCCAGCTGCAGTGAAGCTCCTCTGGGAAAACTTCTGTGACTCCCATCCCTTCTGTCTATGGCTCTGATCACCTTGTCCGTGTCTACACTTAACAGAGCAAGAACTGTGTTTTCTGGTTTCTCGGTCCTCCAGGATCTCTCGACGTGAATTAGCAGACGATGCATCAAAGGTGGCACCTCCACCATTTTGGGATCTCCTCAGTCTCCTCATTTGAAAAGGACGAACATAATATAAGGCCAACCACAGGGGGTTGTTGAGAGGATTAAATGAGTCAGCCCATGAAAAGCCCTTAGAACGGTCCCAGGCGCAGAGCAAGGGCCCAATGTGTAGTTGCTATCAATTATGACTAGTCTTGGGACCTTGAGCAAATCCCTTCTCTTCTTGACCTCTGTTTTTTGGTTTTTGTTTTTTTGTTTGAGATGGAGTCTTGCTCTGTCGCCTAGGCTGGAGTGCAGTGGCGCCATCTTGGCTCATTGCAACCTCCGCCTCCTGGGTTCAAGCTATTCTACTGTCTCAGCCTCCCAAGTGGCTAGGACTACAGGCGCCCACCACCACGCCCGGCTAATTTTTGTATTTTTTAATAGCCACGGGGTTTCACCATGTTGGCCAGGCTGGTCTTGAACTCCTGACCTCGAGTGATCTGCCTGCTTCGGCCTCCCAAAGTGCTGGGATTATAGGTGTGACCCACCGTTCCTGGCTAGTTTTTGAGGGGTTTTTTTGTTGTCTTTTTATTTATTTTTTATTTTTAAAATTTATTTTATTTATTTTTTTATTTTTATTTTTTGGAGACGGAGTCTCGCTCTGTCGCCCAGGCTGGAGTGCAGTGGCTGGATCTCAGCTCACTGCAAGCTCCGCCTCCCGGGTTCATGCCATTCTCCTGCCTCAGCCTCCCGAGTAGCTGGGACTATAGGCGCCCGCCACCTCACCTGGCTAATTTTTTGCATTTTTTGTAGAGACAGGGTTTCACCGTGTTAGGATGGTCTCAATCTCCTGACCTCATATCTACCCGCCTTGGCCTCCCAAAGTGCTGGGATTACAGGAGTGATCCACCGTGCCCAGCTGGGGTTTCTTTTTAGGTCAATAAAAATATTGGGGAATTAGGCTGGGCATGGTGCCTTACGCCTATAGTCCCACCGCTTTGGGAGGCCGAAGTGGGCATATTGCTTGAGGTCAAGAGTTCAAGACCAGCCTGGCCTACGTGGTAAAGCCCTGTCCCTACTGAAACTACAAAAATTAGCCAGGCGTGGTGGCACGTGCCTGTCCCAGCTACCCGGGAGGCTGAGGCAGGAGAATTGCTTGAACCTGGGAGGTGGAGGTTGCAGTGAGCCAAGATGGCGCCACTGCACTCCAGCCTGGGTGACAGAGTGAGACTCTATCTCAAAAAGAAAATAAAAAAATTGGGGAATTAGAAAGTATTAGTGGTTGCAAAACCTTGTGAATATACTAAAAACTATTGACATTTTTCTTTTCTTTATTTTTTTTGAGATGGAGTTTTGCTCTTGTTGCCCAGGCTGGAGTGCAGCAGCGTGATCTCGGCTCGCTGCAACCTCTGCCTCCCTGTTTCAAGCGATTCACCTGCCTCAGCCTCCTGAGTAGCTGAGATTACAGGTTCCTGCCACCGTGTCCATCTAATTTTTGTATTTTTAGTAGAGATGGGGTTTCACCATGTTGGCCAGGCTGGTCTCAAACTCCAGAACCTCAGGTGATCCGCCTGTCTCGGCCTTCCAAAGTGCTGGGATTACAGGCTTGAGCCACTGCTCTCGGCTATATATATGTATACATAAAATAATATTGGTGGATATATATTATATACATATTATATATTTTATATAATATATATTATATCATATGATATATTTTATATATCATATACATATTTTTTTATATAATATATATTATATACATATATATTATAATATTGGTGGATGGGACTGATAACTGACCTCTCAGTTTCGCAGCTTGACCTCTGGGAAGCTCTGTCCTCTCTGGGTCCTTCCTGGGTGGGTACTGCCAGCCTCAGAGCCCCCCTGGGTGCGAGGAAGGGGGCAGGAAGAAGGCAGAGTGGGACTTCTGCCCCTCACACTCTGTGGTTTCCTTCCACACTGCCTTTTTCTGAAGCTGTTGCCCAAGGGTAGACAAACTCAGCTCCCTGGCTCCCTTTAGCCCAGTGGGGGCCGGTAGCCTTTTAGCCTGGTGGCTAACCAGGAGTCTGCCTAACAGGCCCCACTGGGCTTAGAACAGAAAGGCCTCTGGCCCTTTCTACACATGTACTTTGGGAATCACCCTCTCAGACCCTCCTTTCCTCATCTGTAACATGAACAAATAAGAATTCCTACCCCAGGGCTATTGCAAGGATTACATGAAAGGGGCTTATCCTAGATTATAGTAGGTGCTCAACTAATGGGAACTTTTTTTTTTTTTTTGAGTCTCAGTCTGTCATCCAGGCTGAAGTGCAGTGGCGTGATCTCAGCTTCTGCAGCCTCTACCTCCTGGGCTCAAGCCATTCTCCTCCTCAGTTTCCTGAGTAGCTAGGATTACAGGTGCCCACCACCATGCTTGTCAAATTTTTGTATTTTTATTTTTACTTTTTTATTTTTTAGATGGAGTTTTGCTCTTGTCATTCGGGCTGGAATGCAGTGGTGTGATCTCAGCTCACTGCAGCCTTCGCCTCACGGATTCAAGCGATTCTCCTGCCTCAGCCTCCTGAGTAGCTGGGATTACAGGTGCACGCTGCTGTGCCCATCTAATTTTTGTATTTTTAGTAGAGATGGGGTTTCATCATGTTGGCCAGGCTGGTCTTAAAGTCCTGACCTCAAGTGATCCATCCGCCTTGGCCTCCCAAATGCTGAGGTTACAGGTGTGAGCCACTGCACTCTGAAACTGGGGATTTTTTTTTTTTTTTTTTTTGAGACGGAGTCTTGCTCTGTTGCCCAGGCTGGAGTGCAGTGGTGCGATCTCAACTCACTGCAAGCTCTGCCTCCCGGGTTCACGCCATTCTCCTGCTTCAGCCTCCCAAGTAGCTGGAACTAGAGGTGCCCGCCACCACGCCCAGCTAATTTTTTTTTTTTTTTTGGTATTTTTAGTAGAGATGGGGTTTCACCGTGTTGGTCAGGATGGTCTCTATCTCCTGACCTCGTGATCCGCCCGTCTCGGCCTCTCAAAGTGCTGGGATTACAGGCGTGAGCCACCGCGCCCGGCAAACTGGGAACTTTTTAAGGAATGAAGAAACTTGGCTGGGCGCAATGGCTCATGTCTGTAATCCCTGCACTTTGAGAGGCCAAGGCAGGCGGATCATCTGAATTCAGGAGTTCGAGACCAGCCTGACCAATGTGATGAAACCTCGCCTCTACTAAAAACACAAAAATTAGCTGGCATGGTGTCATGAGCCTGTAATCCCAGCCACTCGGAAGCCTGAGGCAGGAGAATCGCTTGAACTCAGGAGGCAGAGGTTGCAGTGAGCCAAGATCGTGCCATTACACTCCAGCCTGGGCGACAGAGTAAGACTCTGTATCAAATAAATAAATAAATAAATAAATAATAAATTTTTAAAAAATGAAGAAACTTTATAAAAGTGATATAAGCTTATAAGATGTTGAAAAAGCAGGAAAACAGAAGGATAATAAAGAAGCCTCATAGTGCCACCTCCCAGAAATAGTTCCAGTGAACATTTTCCTTCCAGACTCTTCCTTGTGCATAAATTGTTTTGCTTTTAAGAACAGCTGTGACCCTGCTATCACCACACATTGACATCCTGCTTTTATTCTCTTAATATTATAACATATTTCCTCATATCATTATGAGCTGTTTGTAAACATAACTTAATGCTTGCATAATATTTCATTGTGTGTTTGCTCTGTTAAAGAACCCCCTTCTCCGGACACTAGGACCAGCCCCAACCCTCCCCATTAAAAAGAACTCCACAACGCCTGGGTGCAGGGGCTCATGCCTCTAACCCTAGCACTTTGGGAGGCCAAGGTAGGTGTATCACTTGAGCCCAGGAGTTCAAGACCAGCCTGGGAAACATGGTGAGATCCCATCTCTTTTTTTTTTTTTTTTTTTTGAGACAGGATCTCACTCTGTTGCCAGGCTGGAGTGCAATGGTGTGATCTCTGCTCACTGCAACCTCCGCCTCCTGGGTTCAAGCTATCCTCCTGTCTCAGCCTCCCAAGTAGCTGGGACTACAGGCATGCACCACCACACACAGCTAATTTTTGTATTTTTAGAACAGACGAGGTTTCACCATGTTGGCCAGGCTGGTCTTGAACTCCTGGCCTCACGTGATCCACCCACCTCTGCCTCCCAAAGTACTGGAATTACAGGCATGAGCCACCATGCCTGGCCAGAGACCCCATCTCTACAAAAGATGGAAAAATTAGAAGGGTGTGGTGCTCGCCTGTAGTCCCAGCTACTCAGAAGACTGAGGTGGAGAGATGGCTTGAGCCCAGGAGTTCGAGGCTGCAGTGAGCCGTGATCACACCACTGCACTCCAGCCTGGGCAACAGAGCAACACCCTGTCTCAAAAAAAAAAAAAAAAAAAAAAAAAAAAAAAAAAGGAAATAAAAGGAAATAAAAAGATTTCTATAATGAACAGGTATTCTGCATGACTTCCTTGGAAGAGATTTCCAGAAATGGAATTGCTGCTCTAAGGCAAACGCTAATTTAAGACTCTTGGGCAGCTGGAACCTGTACGACAGCGCAGAGACCCTTATCTCTGCCACCACCAGCAGGCTGATATTTTCAAGAAAAAAAATTGCCAAATACGAACAGTCTCAGATAATGCAAAGAAGATACAGTTTCCCAAGCACAGGTGTCAGAGCCAAAGATAACTTGACCCAAACGCTCTGATCTTCATGTGCCCACCTCTCCCTTAGGGGTTGGAGCGGGCCAAGAGAAGTACAGAGCGTGGGCTGCGAGGAGAAGGAAACAGGGATTTGAGAGGTTCCTCATCCCTCCGAGGTCATCCCTTACTCCAGGTGATCTGAACCTGAAGTCTGAGGCCCCAGTGAGTTCTAAGTAACCCAGGGGCGGAGAGGTGGGGTGGGGGATCCCAGCTCTTTCTGATCTGGGAGATCAGAAAGATGCTCATCTGGGAGAGTGGGACTTCCCCTTTCAGTCCGCCCACCCCCGAGGGCCGCACTAGGAGGCTCCCTCCAAGGCAGGCGCGGCTGATGCCCGGGGCCCAGGCCATGTGGGGCATGCTTGCTGGGAGAAGTGTCCCAGCGCCTCACCCCACAAGCACGAGAACCACGAAACCCCCGGGGCCGGAAAGCCGGGGCGGGGCGGGGCCGGGAAGCGGCGCGGGGCGGGGCCGGTGACGTCACGGCCCCGCCCCCGGCCGGCTCCCTCCTCCCCGCGCACTCCCCAGCGGAGTCCTCACCTGCAGGCACAGGTGTGCGCACCTCGCATCTAGGAGGCCGGCCAGCAAGCTTCAGGTGAGCGCCAGCAGGAGCTGGGGGTAGGTGCTGGGAGGAGGGCCCGGGGTGGGGGTCCTCACTCGAGGGAGAGGAGAGCCGGGTCAAAGGAGAGGAGGAGGGGGTGGGCATGGGTCTGTGGAGATGTTGCCTGCTCTCCCAAATCCTCCCTTGTCTCTGGGTTATAGTCACATTGTCCTGAAAAGGTAGACTTTGGAGGGAATTGAGGGAGAGGAAGTTGAAGAGGAAGCAGCAGGTTTCCAAATATTTCAACCACGAATGTATTATTATCATTCTTATTATTATTTATTTGTTTGTTTTGTTTTTTTGAGACGGAGTCTCACTCTGTTGCTGGCACTATCTCGGCTCACTGCAACCCCTGCCTCCTGGGTTCAAGCAATTCTCCTGCCTCAGCCTCCCGAGTAGCTGGGATTACAGGCATGCGCCACCACGCCCAGCTAATTTTTGTGTGTTTTTAGTACAGACAGGGTTTCGCCATGTTGGCCAGGCTGGTCTCAAAACCTTGACCTCAGGTGATCCGCCCTCCTTGGCCTCTCAAAGTGCTGGGATTACAGGCATGAGCCACCACACCCGGCCCTATCATTCTTTTTATTATTATCATTATTATCATTGGTGCCTTTCTTTGTTGTAAAACTGTATGCTGATTGACTATTTGGCAAATGTAGAAAAGTAGGAAAGAAATCGTCCATAGTACCAGAACACAAACAACCACTCTGGATATTTTGGTGTGTTTCCCTTCAGTCTTTTTTCCATGCACAACCATTTTCGTATCATTTTATCATACTGTATCTGCAACTTTTATGTCATGCTTTTCTCCTGAATATTGTGTCATAAGCATTTTCTCGTTGTTGTGAGTCATTTGTGTATGTGTAATCATTCTTTTAATGGCTGCATAATGTAACATTTGAGAGACTGGCCATGGCTGGGTACCATTCTGAACGCTCCATGGAAGATTATGAAGGGAGACAGGGACATGTAACAGAAAAAAACAGGCCAAGACCTCCACCCCCAACACTGGGATCTGGAGAAAGACCTTTGCTCCCTGTAACCATGAGTTTCCACATCTGGAAAGGGGGTACATAGAGCTACCTCCCCAGGGTGTTGTGAAGATTAAATGAGCTAAATAGTGTAGGCCCTGTCCCCACAAACACCTGAAGGACCAGACAACGGGAAGCGCTGGGGAGAGAAGGACGGGGATGAGCTCTTGGGAACACCCCCAGAATGGAGACATCTCTGAGTCTGGGCCAGGTGGACATGAACCACTAGGTCGGTCCATATCCACTCTGTGTGGGCCGGACACAGACAGGATCCCTGAGGCAGGGCCAGTGACCTCCAGGCCTTCAGATGGGTTCATCCCCTTGGAATAAGCTTCTGGGCGAGCTTCAGAGTGAGGGGACTGGAAGATAAATAGGAGGGGGTGGAGGTGGGGCATAGTAACCAACCCCTTGTACAGATGAGGAAACTGAGGCTCAGAAGACAGGTGATTTGTTCAAGTTCCACATGGGAAACAGTAACCGAGTCGGTTTGGCCCCCAGGGCTCCTAACTCCCCCAGGGGTGTCTATACCAAATGCCTGGATGGGGGAGTTGGGGAGAGGAGGATGTCAGGGCTGGGTCATCAGCTGTACTTGTACCAGGCTAATCTTCGTTTAGAGAAAACAGAAGTCTCCGTGCTTTGGTCCTGCGTTTCCTTAACTGTGAAATGGGAATCACAACCCCCAGCTACCTACTTGCCAGGCCCTCCTCCCACTTTGAGAGGCTTTCTCAATCTCTGACTGTACACCCCCACCCTGGCCCCTCATCTTCTTCTTTTTTTTTTTTTTTTTTTAAAGACAGAGTCTTGCTCTGTCACCCAGGCTGGAGTGCAGTGGCGCATTCTCGGCTCACTGCAAGCTCTGCCTTCCCAGATTCATGCTATTCTCCTGCCTCAGCCTCCCGAGTAGCTGGGACTACAGGTGCCCGCCACTAGGCCCGGCTAATTTTTTGTATTTTTAGTAGAGACGGCATTTCACCGTGTTAGCCAGGATGGTCTCAATCTCCTGACCTCGTGATCCACCCGCCTCAGCCTCCCAAGGTACTGGGATTACAGGTGTGAGCCACGGCGCCTGGCCCTGGCCTCTCATCTTCTTTTTTTTTTTTTTTTTTTTTTTTTTTTTGAGACGGAGTCTAGTTCTGTCGCCCAGGCTGGAGTGCAGTGGCACGATCTCGGCTCACTGCAAGCTCCACCTCCCGGGTTCACGCCATTCTCCTGGCTCAGCCTCCCGAGTAGCTGGGACTACAGGCGCCCGCCACCTCGCCCGGCTAATTTTTTGTATTTTTAGTAGAGACGGGGTTTCACTGTGATCTCGATCTCCTGACCTCGTGATCCGCCCGCCTCGGCCTCCCAAAGTGCTGGGATTACAGGTGTGAGCCACCGCGCCCGGCTGGTCCCTCATCTTCTTAACTCCCTGGCCATCTTCAGAGGGACTCTGGGTACTGGGAACCTGTGGCCACACCTCAGTAGGATGGGAAATCTCCATTTCCCAGAGCCATCCATTTCTAGACTCTGGGGGACTTGCTGTGTTTCTCTAACTGAACTTTTTTGTAATGTGCACCTACAACATGCTCTCACCGGATGAGAGAAAAAGGGCTCTGAGCCCTGTTGGGAGTGTCTGAGCATTAGGATAATCTTATAGAAAGGGTCTGTGATCCCCCTCAAGGTCATCCCTTTCTGCCTGGCTTGCCACTCCAGGACAGGAATCTGGTTAGCAGGCTCCCCTAACAATTGGGTATCCAAGGGTCTCTGATGTTCTAAAACAGAATTAGGACAGTCACCCTCCAATTCACAGAAAATTGGAGGTGGTTCATTACATAGTCACAATGTTAGTCATTTGGAATGATAGCACCGGGACCCAGAAGCAAGTCACTGCCTTGGGCCTGGGAAATGACACTTTTTGAAACTGTCGCAGCTCCACAACATGTCTGTTCAAAAATCTGATAGCTAATACTTCTTGAGGACCTGGTGTGGCTGTCTCTTGTTCTAGGCACTTTAGAGTCGTTCTACGAAATAGATACATATTATTTAATTAAATTAAATTAATTTATTTGTTTTTGAGATGGAGTCTCCCTCTGTTGCCAGGCTGGAGTGCAGTGGCGTGATCTCGGCTCACTGCAACCTCCACCTCCCGGGTTCAAGCGATTCTCCTGCCTCAGCCTCCTGAGTACCTGGGATTACAGGCACGCGACACCACGCCCGGCTAATTTTTGTAATTGTAGTAGAGACGGGGTTTCGCCATGTTGGCCAGCCTGGTCTCCAACTCCTGACCTCAGGTGATCCACCCGCCTTGACCTCCCAAAGTGCTGGGATTACAGGCATGGGCGACAGAGGAAGACTCGGTCTCAAAAAAAAAAAAGATACCAAAACTGAGGCACAGAAAGGTTCAGTAAGTTGCCGAAGGGAAGCCAGAATTCAATCCCAGTCTGTCTAACTCCAGGCCCCTCATCACTAGGCTACACTGCCTCTCTAACCTAAGAGGGTGTCTGACACTGTGTTCTCAAAGACATCTCTCTGCTGTCTTCTGCACAAGGCATCAGGGCTTTCCTGGAGAATCCCTGCACTCTGTCAGTGTCTGTTGACATCCCTGTCTCTGTCTTAGCCCTGCTCACACTAATCTATAATGACCGGTTCCTAGGTTTGGGTTTCCTTGAGTAGATCAGCTCCATCGTGCAAGACCCATGTACATTTCACCTCTGGACCCACCGAAAGGCCCAGCCAGGCCCAGCTCTGTAGCTGAATTAATAACTGTAGCCAGGTCAAGGTCCTATAGCTGAATTAATAACTGCAGCTACTATTCACGTGCCAGGCTCTGAGCTACAGGCTTTATGCACAGCAGCTCTTTGATTTCTTATTAGTATTACTGTTGTTATTTTTGAGACAGACTCTCACTTTGTCACCCAGGCTGGAGTGCAGTGGCACCATCCCGGCTCACTGGAACCTCCACCTCCTGGGTTCAAGCGATTCTCCTGCCTCAGCCTCCTAAGTAGCTGCGATTACAGGCACCTGCCATCATGCCCAGCTAATGTTTGTATTTTTGTAGAGATGGGGTTTCACCATGTTGGCCAGGCCGGTCTTGAAATCCTGATCCAGCCGTCCCAGCCTCCCAAAGTGCTGGGATTACAGGCATGAGCCACTGCGCCCGGCCATAGCAACTCTTTTAATCCCCACTGAGGTGGGTGCTATTGCCACCCCCATTTCTGAGATGAGGAAACTGAGGCTTAGGAAGGTTCTATAAACTCATCCAACCACATAGCCTGGAGCTTAAAGTAGCCAATTAAGGATTTGAATCCAGCCTCTTGAAGCAGAGTCTTTTTTTTTTTTTCTTTTTCTGAGACAGGGTCTCGCTCGGTTGCCCAGGCAGGAGTGTGGTGGCGCAATCATGGTTCACTGCAGTGGGGTCATGGCTCACTGCAACCTTGACCTCCTGGGCCCAGGCAAGTCTTCCACCTCAGCCTCCCAAGTAGCTGAGGCCATAGGGATGCACCACCATGCCTGACTAATTTTTTTTATTTTTGTAGAGACAGAGTCACCCTATGTTGCCCAAGGCTGATCTCGAACTCCTGGGCTCAAGTGATCCTCCTGCCTCGGCCTCCCAAAGTGTTGGGATTACAGGTGTGAGCCACTGCACCAGCCTGAAGCAGTCTTTACCACTGCTGCCCCTCAAGTGAGAACTGGTTCCAGGGGTCTCCAACACTAATGCAAACTGGTTGCACACCCCATCCGGGAAAATATTTTTGATCAGCAGTACTACATATGAAAGGAAACAACATAAAGACCAAAAAAAACCCACAAAAATATTTTTGAGCATTCATTTTGTATTTAATTGTATATTTACTATTTATAACCTAGGTATATATGTTCTGCTATGTTCATAAGTGCATTATAAAACACATTAGGGGCCGTGTGCAGTGGCTCGTGCCTATAATCCCTGCACTTTGGGAGGCTGAGGCGGGCCGCTCACTAGAGGCCGGAAGTTTGAGACCAGCCTGGCCTACACGGCAAAAACCCATCTCTACCAAAAATACAAAAATTGGCTGGGCGCGGTGGCTCATGCCTGTAATCCCAGCACTTTGGGAGGCTGAGGTGGGTGGATCAACTGATGTCAGGACTTTGAGACCAGTCTGGCCAACATGACAAAACCCCATCTCTGCTAAAAATACAAAAATTAGCCAGACGTGGTGGCTTGTGCCTGTAGTCTCAGCTGCTCCGGAGGCTGAGGCAGGAGAATTGCTTGAACCCGGGAGGCACAGGTTGCAGTGAGCTGAGATGGCACCATTGTACTCCAGCCTGGGAGACAGAGCCAGACTCCGTCTCAAAAAAAAAAAAAAAAAAAAAAATTAGCCAGGCGTGGTGGTACAGACCTATAGTCCCAGCTACTGGGGAGGCTGAGGCATGAGAATCACTTGAACCTAGGAGGCAGAGGTTGCAGTAAGCAGAGAGAGAGCCACTGCACTCTAGCCTGGGCAACAGAGCAAGATGCTTCTCAAAAAATAAATAAATTTTAAAAAACATACATTGAAGCAGAATATTTAGTAGGCTCAGATTAAAAACTAAAGAATACAAATTCTGATTTTGTTTCTTCTCACACCCCGCTGGGTTAGTTAGTGAACCTACTGGGGTGCAGACGTCTGTTTTGAAGTCAGCTACCTTCACGGTCACCAGAATCCCATGCTTCTGGAGTGGTGATCGAACTTGTGGTGTCCTGAGAGGAGGGCCCAGTTACCATGCATTGAGGGAGACAAAAGCAGAAGGTGCCCAGTCCCCAAGGCAGGGTGAGGCTCCAAGCTAGGTCTGGAGAGGTAAACAGAAGTCCTTCCTAAGCAATTTTTTTTTTTTTTTTGAGACAGAGTCTCACTTTGTCACCCACGCAGTTAGAGTGCAGTGATGTGATCTTGGCTCACTGCAACCTCTGCCTCCCGGAGTCAAGTGATTCTCCTGGCTCAGCCTCTCCAGTAGCTGGGGCTACAGGCACACGCCACCATGCCTGGCTAAATTTTTGTATTTTTTAGTAGAGACAGGGTTTTACCGTGTTGTCCAGGCTGGTCTCGAACTTCTGAGCTCAGGCAATCTGCCCGCCTTGGCCTCCCAAAGTGCTGGGATTACAGGCGTGAGCCACTGTGCCTGGCCAATTTATTTATTTATTTATTTATTTATTTATTTATTTTTTATTTTTTATTTTTTATTTTTATTTTTTTTGAGACGGAGTCTCGCTCTGTCGCCCAGGCTGGAGTGCAGTGGCCGGATCTCAGCTCACTGCAAGCTCCGCCTCCCGGGTTCACGCCATTCTCCTGCCTCAGCCTCCCGAGTAGCTGGGACTACAGGCGCCCACCACCTCGCCCGGCTAGTTTTTTTTGTAGTTTTTAGTAGAGACGGGGTTTCACCGGGTTAGCCAGGATGGTCTCCATCTTCTGACCTCGTGATCCGCCCGTCTCGGCCTCCCAAAGTGCTGGGATTACAGGCTTGAGCCACCGCGCCCGGCCGCTATTTATTTTTTAGATGGAGTCTTGCTCTGTCACCCAGGCTGGAGTGCAGTGGCACGATTTTGGCTCATTGCAGTCTCTGCCTCCAGGGTTCAACTGATTCTCCTGCCTCAGCCTCCTGAGTAGCTGGGACTACAGGTGCATGCCACCACACCCAGCTAATTTTTTGTATTTTTAGTAGAGACAGGGTTTCACCATGTTAGCTAGATGGTCTTGATCTCCTAACCTTGTGATCCACCCACCCCAGCCTCCCAAAGTGCTGGGATTACAGTCGTGAGCCACTGCACCCAGCCCTTCCTTAACTTTTATGCATTATTTGGTCAGATTCTCTTAAATTCTCTGAGCCTCAGGTTTCCTCCTTTTTTTTTTTTTTTTTTTTGAGACAGGATCTTATTCTGTTACCCAGGCTGTCGTGCAGTGGCATGATCTTGGCTCAGCCTTGATCTCAAGGCTTGATCAAGGCTTGATCTCAGCCTTGATCTCCTGGCCTCAAACGATCCTCTCTCCTCAGCCTCCTGAGTAGCTGGGACCATAGGCATGTGCCACCATGTCCAGCTAATTTTTCTATTTTTTGAATAGAGACAGGGTCTCCCTTGTTGCCTTGACTGATCTTGAACTCCTGGTGAACCTCAGGTTTCTACCTGCGAAATGGGCAGGGTGATCTCCAGCTCACAAGATTCCCGTGGCATGAAACCAGATTCCATGCTGAGTACCCAGTGTGGAGCCTGCATGCTGTCCATCCAATAAATCCTAGTTTTTTTCTCTCTTCCTGTTCATGGGCAAAACTCTAAGCTGTTCTGAGCAAAGCCATTGGATAAATCTCCTAGTCAGCTCCTAGGATTAGAGATCCTCTTACCTCTCCCTTCCTCTTCAGCCTTCTCCCCTGAGGGAGGCCTGGGTGCCATTTGACTGGTCTCCCCACAGTGGGCCCCTCCCACCCCCAAATATCTAGGGTTCCTACCATTCAGCTATTGCTCAGGGCTGTTCCTTCCCCAGCCAACCAGCATCCAAATCCCACCTACTTTTATTTATTTATTTTATTTATTTATTTTTTATTGAGACTGAGTCTTGCTCTGTCACCCAGGCTGGAGTGCAGTGGCACAATCTGGGATCACTGCAACGTCTGCCTCCCTGGTTCAAGTGATTCTCCTGCCTCAGCCTCCCAAGTAGCTGGGACTACAGGCACGTGCCACCACGCCTGGCTAATTTTTTGTATTTTTAGTACAGACGGGGTTTCACCACTTTAGCCAGGATGGTCTCCATCACCTGACCTCATGATCTGGCCACCTTGGCCTCCCAAAGTGCTGGGATTGCAGGCGTGAGCCACCACGCCTGGCCTATTTTCTTTTTTTCTTTTTCTTTTTGAGCCAGAGTCTCACTCTGTCACCCAGGCTGGAGTGCAGTGGCGTGATCATGGCTCACTGCAACCTCAGGCTTCCAGATTCAAGTGATTCTTGTGCCTCAGCCTCCTAAGTAGCTGAGATTACAGGCATGCACCACCACGCCTGGTTAATTTTTTTGTATTTTTAGTAGAGATGGGATTTCACCATGTTAGCCAGGCTGGACTTGAACTCCTGGCCTCAAGCAATCTGCCTGCCTTGGCCTCCCAAAGTGTTGGGATTACAGGCATGAGCCATCACGCCTGGCACCCATCTACCTTTTTTTTTTTTTCTGAGATGGAGTTTCTCTCTTGTTGCCCATGCTGGAGTACGATGGTGTGATCTCAGCTTACTGCAACCTCAGGCTGGAGTGCGATGGCGTGATCTCGACTCACTGCACCCTCCACCTCCCGGGTTCAAGCGATTCTCCAGCCTCAGTCTCCCAAGTAACTGGGATTACAGGCACCCGCCACCATGCCCGGCTAATTTTTTGTATTTTTAGTAGAGATGGGGTTTCTCCATGTTGATCAGGCTGGTCTCGAACTCCCGACCTCAGGTGATCTGCCTGCCTCAGCCTCCCAAAGTGCTGGGATTACAGGCGTAAGCCACCATGCCTGACATCCCACCTACTTTCAAGTCCTGCCTCCTCCCTTCCACCCCAGTGTCAACTCCAGAATTTCTCTATAGACAGGGCTTAGGGGGACAGTCTGATGGCAGGGGAAGGAGGGGTCGGAGACTTGTCTCAATGCTGTATTTGTGTAGCACTTAAGATAAAATTACATGAATAGCAACTGCCCACATCACAAAGGGGAGAGGGCTGCTCGCCAGCCATTGGTACCACCACTGCCCTCAGACACTGTCTTTCCTGTGGCAGTCACTGTCTAGCGTATTCTCTCAATACTGTAGGTCCCTCTTTTTTCTTGTGTCTATTCAGCCTCTTCTGTCGGATCGTCAGCTCCTGGCAAGCTGGGGCCAGCGTAGACCTCTGAGGCCCTGCAAGGAGTTGGCATCGGGAAATGCTTGTGGGTGAACGTGTGATGTGGCAGGATGATGAGTCGCACCAACTATGCCGAGCGAGGAGCGCTGCTGTGGGCATCGGGATTATTAGTTGCAGCAATCATCCTCATTCCCGGAGCCCAGCTAATGAGTGGTTGTGTGACCTGGGAACGGGAAGCCCTGGCTTCTTAGAGGACGGAAGGAGCAGGTTTGGGCGCTGGTTGACTGCAGCACAAACAAGGGATGTTGTGCTGAGCAGAGGGGTCAGAGGAGCCCATAGGGCCAGAGTGACAGGCCAAGCTGGGGGAGGGAAGCAGGCAGGGGTGAGCTGGAGGCCGGGCACGGGTGGCCCTTTGGGGGTGCCGAGGATTTGTGTAGTGCTCTCTGCTCCTGGGGACACGTGACAGGCGCTCCTGGCTCCTCTGGGAGTTACAGCAGCACAGGGAATGCTGAGCGGAGCAGGAGGACAGATGGCCCCAGCAGAGCAGGAGGACAGGCAGCCACCATGAGAAGGGGTGGGTGGGGCGAGGTGGCCCTAAGGGAGGGCTGTTAGGGACCATTTGGCTCAGGATGGAAAGTGTTAGGCCCTGCCTTCAGCCCCAAGATCATACACAACATCACCATTGCACAAGTATTTATGGGACACCCATGACCAGTTGGGTACCCACAGGAGCACCTATGGGAGATTTCTTTGTCTTGGAGAGACCCTAAGAGCATTAAAAATAAACAAGTTAATAAGCCAGTCATAAGTACCATGAAGAAGATAAAGCAGCTGGCCAGGCACGGTGGCTCACACCTGTAATCCCAGCAGTTTGGGAGGCTGAGGCAGGCGGATCACGAGGTCAGGAGATGGAGACCAGCCTGACCAATATGGTGAAACCCTGTCTCCACTAAAAATACAAACATTAGCCGGGCGTGGTGGTGGCAGGCGCCTATAATCCCAGCTACTCAGGAGGCTGAGGCAGGAGAATTACTTGAACCCAGGAGGCAGAGGTTGCAGTGAGCCAAGATCGCGCCACTGCGCTCCGGCCTGGCGACAGACTAAGACACCATATTAAAAAAAAAAAAAAAAAAAAAAGCAGGGTATCCCCAGTACAGGAAGGACAGAGGGGAAGGAAGCCCACTGAAGACAGATCAAGGAGGGCTTCTGTGCACAGGGGACTTTCGAGTTGTGATCTGAGCCTTGAGTAGGAGGCAGTCATGGAGGACTGGGGGAGATCATTGTAGGCAGAGGAACAGCCAGGCAAAGGCCCTGAGGCATGGTGAGATGACAGACAGGGAGGGAGGGAGAGTGAAGTTTGAAATGGGTCTGAGGCAGGCAGGGACTAGATCATAGCAGGCCCTGGGAAAGAATGTGAATTTCATGCTAAGGGAAGAAGGAGCCACTGGTGTATTTTCAGTAGCCAAAGTCAGATCTCAGTGATTAACAGGCCATGTGGTATCCAAGTGGAAGACACATGTGGTGAGAGTGGCTGGGTTCAGAATCCAGTTGGGAGGTAGGGCTCATGGGAGCTGCTCAGGTTTTGAATATGGGGATAAGGGGTGCAGGGAGAGCCGTTTCCCACGGAGCCCAGATTTGTCACCTCAGGGTCTGTCTCAACTTTGTGCCCGGGATGTGGAGTGTAGGGGCCGTGCCCATCCAGCCCTGCCCTTAGCTTCAGCTGGGGAGACTGAGAGCTTTAGAGCTCACTTTGTCCACCCCCTCAGAGAGGGGCTGTGGATTCTCCAAGGTCGCGCTAAAATTCTGACTGACCCGGGACCAAACCCAGGCCTTGCTACCCTGCCCTGCTGCCTCTCCGCTGAAGATGGAAGAAGAGGGAGGAAGCCCTAGCAGGAGTGACCTGACCGGGCACGGCCCAGTGCTGAAGTTCCCTGGGAGAAATGCCTGAAAAGAGAGCCTGGGGCCAAAGCTGTGTCCTGGGAACAGTCAGGGGTGGGTGGGACATCATGGAAGGGTCTGGGGACAAAGAGCCAAGGCCTAGCTGGGTGAGGAGAGGAGAGTGCCCCAGGTCAGCATCTTCAGGCTGGCAGGGCTGGGAGCGGGGGGACCTCTGAAGCCTGTGGGCCATGGGCCCTCCATGAGCAGGGCCTGAGAAGGGGAGGACCCCGAGAAGCTTCCCACAGAGGGCCTTCGAGAGCCAAGACCAAGATGGGCAAGGCTAGCAGCTCCCCTGGACCCAACTAGGTTTCCATATCTCCAACTCACCCCACCTTAGAAGGGGCTGGCGCTGGCCCCTCCAGAGGAAGGGTGACAAAAGAAAAGGAGAGGCGGGGGATACAGCCTGCAGGGCCCCGGTGTTCAGAGGAGCCCAAGTCAGGAGCCCTGCACTGGACTCTGTTCCACTTCTAAGAATGGCAACATTGTAATATAAGCATCTTCTTCTTATTCAGGGCTGTTTCTGGGCTACATTGTTTTTGTGATTTATTTTACATATGAGACTCAGAGTTTCAGGAACTTGCCTAGTGTCACACTGTTACAAAGTGGCAGAATACTATCTGTTTTTTTCTTTTGGAGACAGAAGAGCCTCGGTCTATCGCCCAGGCTGGAGTGCAGTGGTGGGATTGCAGCTCACTGCAACCTCCACATCCTGGGTTTAAGAAATTCCCTTGCCTCCCAAGTAGCTGGGACTATAGTCACCTGCCACCATGCCAGGCTAGTTTTTTTGTTTTGTTTTGTTTTGTATTTTTAGTAGAGATGGGGTTTCACCATGTTGGCCAGGCTGGTCTTGAACTCCTAAACTCAGGCAATCCGCCCAGCTTGGCCTCACAAAGTGCTGGGATTACAGGCATGAGTCACCCACCGTGCCTGGCCGCAGAATACTATTTGAAGTTAGCGTCTTTTTTTTCCTTTTATTGTTTTTTTTTTTTTTTTTTTTTTTTTTTTTTTTGAGACAAGAGTCTTGCTCTGTTGCCCAGGTTGCAGTGCAATGGAGGGATCTTGGCTCACCGTAACCTCCATCTCCCAGGTTCAAGTGATTCTCCTGCCTCAGCCTCCTGAGTAGCTGGGATGGCAGGCGCATGCCACCATGCCCAGCTAATTTTTGTATTTTTAGTAGAGACAGGGTTTCTCCATGCTGGCCAGGCTGGTCGTGAACTCCTGACCTCAGGTGATCCGTCTGCCTCAGCCTCCCAAAGTGCTGGGATTACAGGTGTGAGCCACTGTGCCTGGTCACAGAATACTGTTTGAAGCTAGCTTCTTAACTATGGGGGGCTGCCATCACATGCTGCCTAGGACCTTGGACAAGGCTCATTCCCTCACTGGGCTTCAGTCTCTCTATCTGTAAAACAGTGGAGGGGGGCCAGGTGTGGTGGCTCACCCCTTCAATCCTAGCACTTTGGGAGGCTGATGGGGGAGGATCACTTGAGGGCAGGAGTTCGAGACCAGCCCAGACAACACAGTGGCCCCATTTAGGCAACATAGAAACCCTGTCTCTATAAAACAACAAACAAAATTAGCCTGTGATGGTGGTGTACGCCCATAGTCCCAGCTACTCAGGAGGCTAAGGTGGGAGGATCGCCTGAGTCCAGGATTTCGAGGCTGCAGTGAGCTATGATCATGCCACTAAATTCCAGCCTTGGTGACAGAGCAAGACCCTGTCTCTAAAAAACAAAGAAACAAACAAAAAATGAAGAAAGCAGTAGAGTAGAATAACTGAAGCTTGTAGCTCTCCCAACTGGAATCCACAGTTCCTTCTGTAGTGGATGGGTTCAGGGACAGGAGCCTGATGGGGGATGGGGCACACCCAGGACTTTTCTTTTTTTTTTTTTTTCCAAGACGGAGTCTCGCTCTGTCGCCCAGGCTGGAGTGCAGTGGCCGGATCTCAGCTCACTGCAAGCTCCGCCTCCCGAGTTTATGCCATTCTCCTGCCTCAGCCTCCCGAGTAGCTGGGACTACAGGCGCCCGCCACCTCACCCGGCTAGTTTTTTGTAGTTTCAGTAGAGACGGGGTTTCACCGTGTTCGCCAGGATGGTCTCAATCTCCTGACCTCGTGATCCGCCTGCCTCGGACTCCCAGTGCTGGGATTACAGGCGTGAGCCACCACGCCTGGCCAACTTTTCTTGAAATTATGTCCACAGCAAGGCATGGTGGCTCACGTCTGTAATCCCAGCACTTTGGGAGACCGAGGCAGGTGGATCACCTGAGGTCAGGAGTTCGAGACCAGCCTGACAAACATGGTGAAACCCAGTCTCTACTAAAAATACAAAATTAGCTGGATGTGATGGCACATGCCTGTAATTCCAGCTACTCGGGAGGCTGAGGCAGGAGAATCACTTGAACCCGGGAGGCGGAGGTTGTAGTAAGTTGAGATCGTACCATTGCACTCCAGCCCTGACAACAAGAGAGAAACTCCATCTCAAAAGAAAAAAAGAAACTATTTCTTCCACTAGCCTGGGAGAGTAGTTAAGGGCACAGACACTGGCAGGCCACCCCCAGCCCCAGCCCCCGAGGGTGGAGTGAGTGCTGACCGCGTCAGTATAGACCACATGTCTCTAAAGAGTCTGGCGCACAGTGGGCGACAGCACTTGGAGTTGGTCAGAGATCAGGAGGCTGTTTCTTCACAGTCCATTCATTCACTCATCCAGCAAATCTTTGTTAAATACCTCCTATGTGCCAGAATAGATCCTAGATATTGGTGACACAGTGGTGCCCAAAATAGCATTAACTCCTTCCCTTTATGCCGCTTAGACCCCAAAGTAAGGAATGCAGACAAAAAAATAAAAATTTCCTACAGAGCTTGTTAAATAGTGATACAGGCCAGGAGAAAAACAGGCCACAGAGGCTAGGCACGGTGGCTCACACCTGTAATCCCAGCACCTTGGGAGGCTAAGGTGGGTGGATCACCTGAGGTTGAGAGTTCAAGATCAGTGGGACCAACATGGAGAAACCTTGTCTCTACTAAAAATACAAAATTAGCTGGGCGTGGTGCCGCACGCCTGTAATCCCAGCTACTCGGGAGGCTGAGGCAGGAGAATCGCTTGAAGCCAAGAGGCGGAGGTTTCAGTGAGCCAAGATCGCAGTGAGCCGAGATCACGCCATTGCACTCCAGCCTGGACAACAAGAGCAAAACTCCATCTCAAAAAAGAAAAAAGAAAAAAAAAAAAAAGAAACAGCAGAGAAGGGGAAGGCAGTGACCCATGGGGGTGGGGTTTTATTATTATTTTTATTTTATTTTTAGTAGAGACAGGGTTTTCCATGTTGTCCAGGTTGGTCTCAAACTCCTAACCTCGTGATCTGTCTACCTTGGCCTCCCAAAGTGGTGGGATTACAGGCATGAGCCACTGAGCTTGGCCAATTTTTGTTTGTTTGTTTGTTTTAAATGGAATCTTGTGGCTGGGCACGGTGGCTCAAGCCTGTAATCCCAGCACTTTGGGAGGCCGAGACGGGCAGATCACACGGTCAGGAGATCGAGACCATCCTGGCTAACACGGTGAAACCCCGTCTCTACTAAAAAATACAAAAAACTAGCCGGGTGAGGTGGCAGGCGCCTGTAGTACCAGCTACTCGGGAGGCTGAGGCAGGAGAATGGCGTAAACCCAGGAGGCGGAGCTTGCAGTGAGCTGAGATCCAGCCACTGCACTCCAGCCTGGGCAACAGAGTGAGACTCCGTCTCAAAGAAACAAACAAAAAAAAGATGGAATCTTGCTCTGTCATCCAGGCGGGAGTGCAGTGGCACGATCTCAGCTCACTGCAACCTCTTCCTCCCAGGCTGAAGCAATTCTCCTGCCTCAACCTCCCAAGTAGCTAGGATTACAGGCGCACACCACCATGCCCAGCTAATTTTTGTATTTTAGTAGAGATGGGGTTTTGCCATGTTGGCTGGGCTGGTCCCAAACTCCTGACCTCAAGTGATCCACCTGCCTTGGCCTCCTAACCAAAGTGCTGGGATTACAGGTGTGAGCCACTGCACCTGGCCTTTATTATTATTATTATTATTATTTTTGAGACGGAGTCTCGCTCTGTCGCCCAGGCTGGAGTGCAGTGGCGCGATCTCGGCTCACTGCAAGCTCCGCCTCCCGACTTCACGCCATTCTCCTGCCTCAGACTCCCGAGTAGCTGGGACTACAGGCACCCACCACCGCGCCCCACTAATGTTTTGTATTTTTAGTAGAGATGGGGTTTCACCGTGGTCTCAATCTCCTGATCTCGTGATCTGCCCACCTTGACCCCCCAAAGTGCTGGGATTACAGGCGTGAGCCACCATGCCCAGCCAATTATTATTATTATTATTATTATTATTATTTATTTTTTTTTTTTTTTGAGGCGGAGTTTTGCTCTGTCGCCCAGGCTGGAGTGCAGTGGCCGGATCTCAGCTCACTGCAAGCTCCGCCTCCCGGGTTCACGCCATTCTCCTGCCTCAGCCTCCCGAGTAGCTGGGACTACAGGCGCCCGCCACCTCGCCCGGCTAGATTTTTGTATTTTTTTAGTAGAGACGGGGTTTCACCGGGTTAGCCAGGATGGTCTCGATCTCCTGACCTCGTGATCCGCCCGTCTCGGCCTCCCAAAGTGCTGGGATTACAGGCTTGAGCCACCGCGCCCGGCCTATTATTATTTTTTAATTATTTATTTATTTTTATTTTTTGAGACATGGTCTCATTGTTTTTTTTGTTTGTTTTTTTTTTCAAGACAGGGTCTCACTCTGTTGTCCAGGCTGGAGTGCAGTGTTGTGATCAAGGCTCACTGCAGCCTCAACCTCCTTGGGCTCTGGTGATTCTCCCACCTCAACCTCCCAAGTAGCTAAGACTACAGGCATGCACCACCCACCCAGCCACCACACTCAGCTAATTTTTGTATTTTTTGTAGAGATAGCATTTCGCCATGTTGTCTAGGCTGGTCTCAAATTCCTGAGCTCAAGCAACACCTGCCTTTACCTCCCAAAGTGCTGGGATTACAGGCGTGAGGCACCGCCTGTGGCCCAGCGCCAGGATTTCAAATTGGGAGACTGGGCCCAGACGTGGTGGCTCACACCTGTAATCCCAGCTTTTTGGGAGGCTGAGGCGGATGGATTACCTGAGGTCAGGAGTTCAAGACCAGCCTGGCTAACATGGTGACACCTCCATCTCTACTAAAAATATGAAAATTAGCCAAGTATGGTGGTGGGCGCCTGTAATCCCAGCTACTCTGGAGGCTGAAGCAGGAGAATTGCTTGAACCCGGGAGGCGGAGGTTGCAGAGACCGGGCCACTGCACTCCAGCCTGGGAGACAGAGCAAGACTCTGTCTCAAAACAAACAAACAAACAAACAAACAAACTGGGAGACCAGGAAGGCCTACCTGTGAAGGGGACTTGAGGAAGGTGAGAGGTGAGGGGGGTGGTGCTCTATGGGAAGAGCGCACCAGGCAGTGGAAATAGCCCCCGCTAAGGCCCTGAGGCCAGAGACTCATTCCATGGGGGGGCCAGTGAGGTTACATGGCTGTGAGCAAGAAGAAAACTTACGGGAGCTGAGGTCAGGAGAGCCAGGTGCGGGGAGTGGAGGACAGATCCTGGAGGGCCATTTTCAGGCCAGCCCTCGATGTTTAGTAAATCTACATGTCCTTAGTCAAGGCCGAGATTCCTGCGGGAGGTATTGAAATCTTTCTGGGTATATCTGCAGCCATATCTTCACTATCTGGGAATTCCAGGGCTGTCCTTGGGATGCCAGCCCAGTGTTCCTGCAGGCCAAGTGATCCTGAAGGGTCTGAAATAGGGAGCAGGTACGAAATGTCAGTTTGGGAACACAGTGGCCCACACTTGTAATCACGGCACTTTGGGAGAATGAGGCAGAAGGATCACTTGAGCCCAGGAGTTTGAGACCAGTCTGGGCAACACAGTAAGAACCCATCTCTATAAAAAATTTAAGGGCCGGTCGCGGTGGCTCAAGCCTGTAATCCCAGCACTTTGGGAGGCCGAGACGGGTGGATCACGAGGTCAGGAGATCGAGACCATCCTGGCTAACACGGTGAAACCCCGTCTCTACTAAAAAAATACAAAAAATTAGCCGGGCGTGGTGGCAGGCACCTGTAGTCCCAGCTACTCGGGAGGCTGAGGCAGGAGAATGGCGTAAACCCGGGAGGCGGAGCTTGCAGTGAGCTGAGATCCGGCCACTGCACTCCAACCTGGGCGACAGAGCAAGGCTCTGTCTCAAAAAAAAAAAAAAAAAAAAAAAAAATAAGAATTAGCTGGGTATGGTGATGCATGCCTGTAGTCCCAGATGCTTGGAAGGCTGAGGCAGGAGGATCGCTTGAGCCCAGGAATTTGAGGCTACAGCGAGGTATGATCCTGCCACTGCACTCCAGCCTGGGTGACAGAGTGAGCCTCTAAAAAACAACGACAAAAATCAGTTTGGAAAGGTGTGAGAGCCTCTATTCCTGAAGCAATGCAGAGCAGCTGAAACCCAGGGTGGGCCCGTTGGGAGTTGGAAAGTCACCCCACACCTGTTGTAGCCTGATTTCATCTTCTTGTTGGCTTGCAGAGAAGGTGGCTAGGGGACTTTGCCACAACCCTGGGTTTTTTGTTTTGTTTTGTTTTTTATTTATTTTTTTGAGACGGAGTCTCACTCTGTCACCCAAGCTGGAGTGCAATGGTACGATCTCGGCTCACTGCAACCCCGGCCTATTGGGTTCAAGCAATTCTCTTGCCTCAGCCTTCCAAGTAGCTGGGATTACAGGTGCCTGAAACCACGCCCAGCTAATTTTTTTGTATTTTTAGTAGAAACGGGGTCTCACCGTGTTGGCCAGGCTGATCTTGAACTCCTGGCCTCGGGTGATCGCCCGCCTTGGCCTCTGAAAGTGCTGGGATTACAGGGGCGTGCCCAGCCCCACCCTTGGGTTTTAAAGTTAGGAGTTAAATCTGAGAGGAATCACTGAGAACCAAGTTGGAGAGAGAAGTCAGACTGTAGGGCTGCTGGAACAGGTAATATTTTTTTTTTACTTTAGACCAGTCTCCCCTCCTTAGCTGGGTTTTGTGTCATGGTTTGCCTTCCCTTATGGCTTCGCTGCAAAGCTCTTTGGGAAGGCCCACAGACAGGTCTTCCAGGGATAGGAAGGACAAGGACTTGGGCCCACAACTCAGGCAGTGGACAACAGCAGGCCCTTCGAATGGTAAGGCAGAGAGGCTCTCTAGCAGGCCTGGGGATGAGCCGGGCTCCTCAGCCTGGCTGGCCCAGGGAACTGAGCAGGATCTTAATTGGGGCAGGGGGTGGGGGTGGGGGTGCTAGTGGGAGGTGTGGTTACAAGTCCTGAATGCAGAGGGGAGAACTTGAACAGGTGGAGGGAAGCTGGGACATTGTGCTGCAGTCAGACCTGGGGGTCTGGCTGGGTTAGGAAGGGGCAGGGGGTCTGTTCCAGCCAGGCCCAGTTTAAAGGAGAGGTTGATCTGTGCCCTTAGGCAAGCACTGGGAGGAGCCTGATTCCTTCTCCGAAAGAATACAGTGTAATCTGTTGTTTGAGAGGATTAAATGAGATAACCAATAACCTCCTCTCCCAGGGCTGGGTGCTTAGAAAGTGCTGAAGAAGAGGAGGGCTTTGGGAAGCAGGGCCCAGGTTGGAAGGTTAGGGGTGGTGAGGACTGGAGGACACTGGGGCAGACTTCACTCCTGCTCAGTTGTGCCCAGGCCCCTCTGCCTGGGCTCATGTGAGGAAAGAAACAAAATGGGCAGCGGGGGTGGGGGGGAAGGGGTTGGGCCTGGGACTCCCACCAAGGCAGGTGGCTGGTGCTCAGGTCTGCTGAGAACTTGGGACCAGAGTTACCAGATCTCCTAATGCCTCAAGAAAAACAGGGAATCTGGATCTGAAATATGAAATCTTCCAGTTTTAAAACTTTGGGGATTGGCCAGGCATGGTGGCTCACACCTGTAATCCCAGCACTTTGGGAGGCCGAGGCGGGAGGATCACTTGAGGTCAGGAGTTCCAGACCAGCCTGGCCAACATGGTGAAACCCCATCTCTACTAAAAATACTGTGTGGTCCTGGGCAAAAATTATCCAGGTGTGGTGGTGCACATCTGTGATTCCAGCTACTCAGGAGGGAGGTTGAGGCTGGAGAATCACTTGAACCCAGGAGGCAGAGGTTGCAGTGAGCTGAGATTGGGCCACTGAAGTCCAGCCTGGGCAACAGAGTGAGACTCTATCTCAAAACAAACAAAAAAAGCAAAAAACAAAAAACAAAAAAAAACTTTGGGGATTAACAATACAACAGAAAGCACCACACAGGCCAAGTAAAGCCCACCGCCTGGCTGGTGACCCCCTGCTCTAGCAAAGGTGTCACTGAAGGCAGGCCGTCCTAGGGGGAGACTTCTCACTCTTGGAAATGGGCTCTTGATAGACCCAGTTTCCTGGTGATTGCTGGGAGAACAGAGCTGTCCTTTTGGGTTTGTGGTCCTGGGCACACCCCTTCCCCTCTCTGGGCCAGTTTCCTGGTCGGTGAAAGGACCTAGTCTGTGGGGCTCCTGCCCGTTTGGACAAGTGTGTGACTCAGTCCCTCAGCCTCGGGGAGGGAAGATACGGCCATTATAGAAGTGACTCCTCCCAGGAACTGTGCTTCCGGGATTGGACGCAGGGCCTCAGGCATTTTGCGTGTCCACAGTCACAACTGTGTGAATATAGGTGTGTCATAATTGGAAGCTTTGCATGGCACAGTGTAAATATCATCGCTTTAATGACTTTGTTCTGCAACCTTTCATCGGCGGCTCTGGATGCCAGTAGAAGCTTTTATTAATTCTCCCTGTGACCTGGGGAGGACAGGGTCCTTCCTCCCATTTGCTGTTTAAGGAAACCCAAGCTCAGAGCTGGGAGGTGACTTGGCTAAACGTGCACCACCACTCGTGCACCACTCGGAGCCCTGACTCAGGTGTCGGTGCTTTGGTACTGTGGCACCCCTCCTTCAACAGGGGAGAATGAGATTGGGATCTGAGGGTCCTCTCTGTGCCCATCACAGTTTAAGCTGCAGGGAGGAGAAGAAGAAGGAAAAAAGGTCTTTGCCCTTGATTTTTCCACGGGAGGAGAATGTATGAGCCCAGGCTACCTTTCTGGGCCTTGTGTGGAAATCCCTAGCTGTCTCCTCAAATCTCTTGCCCGGAATCAACCTGGCCTGTGTTCTCTGCGGCACTCTGAACCTGGAGGCGGACTGAGCCCCCAGCAGTCTAACATCTTTTGCAGTGTCGTGAATAGCGCCTGTTTTCGCAGGGGCCCAGTGCTCCGCCTGGAGAGGAGAGAGAACCCGGCAGGCGGGGAGAGAAGACTTTGGGTCTAGACCCTCCCCTCCCATCCCTTCACCCCCGCTTTTTGTGCGCCCCCCTCTTCCCCTCTTCCCTGTGTCCCCTCACCCCGTCTTTTCCACCTGTGCCCTGGACTCCATTAGGGTGTCAGTATCTGTGCGCTCCCCTACCCCCACGCGTAAGCCCGCGCTCCTGCACTGGGGCTGGGGGACTGCGTCTCGCGGCTGCGGGCCCCCAGCGCGGAGGGCGCGGGCCCTTTAAATCCTCCGGGGCGGCGGCGGCGGGCCGGGGATGACATCAGCGGGCGGGCCCGGGGCTCAATGGGAGCCGGCGGGCGCGCGCGGTGCGGGAGCGCGCGAGCCGGCGGCGGGGGCGGGCGGGCAGGAGGCCGGGAGGAGGGAGGCGGCGGCGGCGGCGGCGGCGGCGGCGGCGAGAGCCCAGAGCCAGAGCCCGGCCGGGGCCGAGCGGAGCGCGGCGGCGGCGGCGGCGGCGGCTGGGCCAGGAGAGGCTGGCGCGCCGGGCGGCTCCGCGAATCCTCCGGCATCCGCCCCGGCGGGCCGCCCCCGCCCGTGGCAGCCCCCCGAGCAGCGGCCCGGCACCGGCGCCTTCCCGGAGGGGTAAATATTGGGGGGCCGTGGGCCCGCCGAGGGGCGCGAACCTGGGGGAAATCGGGGCTCCCTCAGCCTCTTTGTTTTTGCTGGAGAGGGAAGGAGGGGAGGGCAGACACACGCGCGTTCGCGCTAGGGTGTGGGGGGGGCAGCCCGGGCGCCGCCCGCTCGGCCCGGCGAGGACAAAGGCGCGGCTGGGGACAAGGAGGAGGGGGCCTGTTATTTTGCAGGCTCGCGAGGGAGGCCCCCTCCGGCCGGCCTGCCTCCGCCTCCCCCCGCTGGACCCTCCGAGGCCCCGGCCGGCCAGGCGGCCACCCCGGCTGTGATTTGGGGACGCTGAGGGAGGGGGCCTGGGGTGCTGGGCGCCGGATACTGTTGATTCGGGCCCGCGTAGGTTTCATCGGACAATCGGCGGCGCCCCCTGCTCTCCCGGCCCAGGCGCCCCGACCTGGGGGTCTGCAAGGCTGCTCCCGCTCGTTGGATGGCGGGCGTTTGGGGGTCCTAAGGTGAAGATGTGTGTGGTCACCAGGCCACCGATTTGTTTTTCTTTGTGGAGAGAAAGAAAGGGGTGGGGGTTATTTATCGGATCGGATTCTCCCATTTTTGTGTGTGAGAGATTCGTGTCTTGCAAGTCTCTAAGGAACGTAAAACTGTGTCTGGGTATCGTTAGAGAGAGGATTCCCAAGCCCTTCTTAATACCCAAACTCGAAGTGGGGTGAACCCCCTCCCCAACTTTCCCCTTAGTTTTCTTGCATATTTTCTTCTTGGCATAGCCTCCTTCCTGGAGAAGGATTTGGGGAGAGGAGAAGGGGACACAGTGTCTCAAGTTGCTTCCAAGCAATGCCTGTTTTGGATCTCCTTTGCTTTCCTTTCTATGATGTCTCTTCAATTTTTATTTTAATCGTCCAAGGGACAAGGGCCGTGGCTCAGGGGTAGGTGATGGTGGTCGGGGAGTAAGAAGCATTGCCCGTGTGCCATGCTGGTTGGTAGTTTGTCTAATTTTTTTAACCTGCTGAAACTCTTGAACCTTCATATCCACTTTTCCCCCCACTTTGTTTATCTCCCCCCTCCCCCATGGGAGAAGCAGCAAAACGGAAAAGCCTCTCCATTTCTGAATGAAGCCTTTCTGCTCTCCTCTGGGAGGCTTTTTGGGGATTGGTACCGGGACAGTCTAGGCTCCCCCAGAAACCTTGAACCCCAGGGGTGTTGGAGAGGGCACTGGGGGTCTGGGTGGCTGGCACAGAGCAGTCGGGGTCCTGAAGACCTTGCCCCTCCCTGCTCCCGTTTTCTGCAGACAGCCGGTGAGTGGGGAGAGACTGGGGGGTCATGTGCAGTATATTTATGTAAGACACCCAGACAGAGGGCATGGGTATTTATATAACCCGGCATGGGTATTTATGTAATATAGGATGCGGGTATATTTATGTTCCTTTCCTAACCTGCGGGTTTCCTGGCTGCCATGTGTGGTCTCTGAATTGGTGTTGGCGGAAAATGGACGGGGGTGTGGGGGGGGTTGCGTGCACACCTCCCCCCCGCCGCCCCCCGCAACAGGGCTCACCGTGCGTGCCTGCTTTTCTTTCTTCCCTTGGAGTGTACACACTCGGGAAGCTGGACGTGTGTGTACGTGGGGTGTGTGGCGTGTGGGTTTCCTGCAAACGTGGACTGCGTTCCCCTGGCAGCGTGGCACCTCAGCTGAGACAGGCCAAGCATGTGGGCAGTGGCCCTTGATTGAGAACCCAGAGTTTGGCCAGCTCGGGCGGAGGTCCCTGCCTCATGGTTATTGGTGGAGGGCTGGTGAGCTCCTGGGGAGCCAGGCTGCTGGGGCTGGCCTGTCTCTCCTGGGCTCTGCCCACTGTCCCTGCAATCCATCTCCCTCCCAGGCTGGCCTCGTCGTTGGGGGCAGCTCTTGGCACGGGCAAGGGGCTGATGTTCTGTGCCAGCACAGCTGCTCTGCAGTCTCCTGTTTTGCCTGGTTTGTGAGTGTGGGAGACCACCAGGTGGGATGGCTGGAGCCGTGTCCCAGGCGAGGCTGCTACCGTCTACAGGGTGGTGTGGGGCAGGTGGCGTGGCCTCTGTGGGCCTGAGTACCCTGTCTGCGAAAGGAATTCCCTCTTGCTAGTCCTTGATGCGGGTTCTCTTGTAATCACCCTTCCCCCTGCTTACTGCAGTCCCTGGTCCCTGTGCCCATGGCAGCACTGCCTCCAGGCCTCCAGTTTCCTCCTCTGCTGACCAGGAACAGGGTGTCCAGACTTTTGCCCCAGGCCAGAGCAGAGGGGTCCCTCCTAGGGTGGCCCTGGCCCTGAGGAAGGAGAGAAGCTGCTCACATCAGAACTCCTCCCACCCCTCGGGGGCTGGTGGCTAAAACCCTGGCTCAGTGCCCTCTGTTCTATGAGGGCCCTCTTAGGAGACCCTCCTAGTCTTGAAGGACGCCAGCTCCAAACAGTTTATCCAAGAGGCTACGGGCCTCCATGTGAGGTTCTTGGTGTCATGACGTAGAGATGGGGAGGCGACTGGAAGGTGGGTGGTCTAGGGTGTTTCTTTCCTGCCTTCCCCCCAGTAGGGGATATGACCTTCTCCTGCACGGCACGCTGGGCACCGGTGAGGTCTGGCCTCTGGGCAGGGGCATGCTGGGCACTGGTGAGGTCTGGCCTCTGGGCAGGGGCAGTACTTGGGAAGACCAGGCCAGGCTGTGGGAGCCTGGGGATAGGAGTGGAGAGGCCCTGTCGTTTCAGAGGTGTAAGAAGGCTGATGCCCGTTGTGATCCTTTGAGAAGCTTCTGTTGAGGGGCCCCTGAATGAGTGTCCCCCAAAGACATGCTTGCTTGGCCGCTTCCTCTCTGGCCACACTGAAACCTGACCTCAGCCTCCCTTAGCTGTTCCCCAGGTTTGTGGAGTGCAGGCTGTGGGCCGCCTGACACCTGCAGAATGTGGTCTTCGAGAATGTGGGTCTTCGAGTTCCTGGTGGCTCTGCCTGGCCTTGGGCTGGACCCCTTTCCTGGCTCCCCACTTCACTGACCCTCATGTTCGTGCTTCCTCTGCAGCAAGAGTGAGCCATGGAGCTACGCGTGGGGAACAAGTACCGCCTGGGACGGAAGATTGGGAGCGGGTCCTTCGGAGATATCTACCTGGGTGAGTGTTCCTGACTCCAACTGGAGCCCCTGGGACCAGCCTGTGGTACCAAGAGGAAGAAAGACCCCAGGATTTGGGGCTCTGAAGTTTGAATGTGGCTCCAGGGGCATAATTTGCCCCAGGGCCATTCCAGGTCAGGAAGGAAGCAGCAGGTAGTCAGTCGGGAGGCAGGTCAGGGGGCTCCTCCTGTCACAGGCCAGGCTGGGCACTGGAGGGTATTTTTAGCTCCAGTTTCTGCAGGAGTCATGCGGTTCCTCTGTGCCTCAGTGTCCCGGGTCAGCTGGGTCCCCAGCTGGGTGTGGGGAAACCCAGGCGGGATTCACATCCTTTCCCTTGCTTCCTGGGAGAAAGATACTGGTAGATAAAAGAGACCTGGGTTTTGCTGGACCCCTAGCCAGGCCCCTTCTCTATGTCCTGGTCTCCTGGAACCCAGTCCTGGCAGGTTTTAGGATGACGCAGGCTCCCCTGTAACCTCAGGGGCGGGGTGGGGGGGTCTCCTCATTAGGGAGTTCTCTCTCTCTTTCTCTCCAGATGTGCTTCCTGTTGAAAGTATGAGTTTGCTGTGATGTTGCATTTTAAACAAGTCACTGACCTCTCAGTCTTCTCCTTGGCCTGGGAGAAATGAGGCTTGCGCCTTTCAGTGCCACTTTTGGGGGGCACGGTCATGAGTCCTGGCCCTTCCTTTGTGATTATTGGTCCAAAGGGAAGGTATTTAGTGTTGGTGATTGTGGATTGGGGGTGGAGGCTTGGAGTTGCTGGAGTGAGGTAGCCAGCCCCTCTAGGATTTATCCTCATTCCTGTCCCTGCGCCCTCAGAAGCAGGTTAGACGCATCTCTGGGCCTTGGTTACCCTCCTTGGAAAATGAAAATCAGCTCTGTCCAGTGCAGAGATCACCAAGTCTGTGTGTCATATCCATCAATTTAGAACTTCGGGCTTTGTGTTACCTCATGGGTAGGGTCCCTTGGAGTGTGAAATGTGTCAAGGAAGCCTCAATGGAGACAGTGTCGGAGACTGGGAGTTCCCTGAGCACTTCCGTGCAGGGTACTTTCTGCAGCCCCTAGAGATAGTACCAGATTCTTTGGCACATCAGGAAACTGAGGCACAGATGGTCAAGTTGGTCTCCCAAGACCACTCTAGAAAACTGGCAGAAGCAGCCTGTATGCCCACAGCCCGCCACATGAGTGAGAGCGTGGAAGACAGAACACGCTGAGGGAGATGTTAGACGTCTAGTTCTGCGTTCTAGACATGGCTTTGTGTGGCTGTGGGAAGGTCATGCGGCTCCTCTGTGCCTCAGTGTCCCCATCTATAAAGTTTGTGATAATTCTGCCTGCCTGATCAAGAACGGTTCTAAGGCACAGATGAAATGACAGATGGGAAAGTATTTTGTAAACTCTAAAGTGCCAGCCAGATGTGCAGTTCATTGCTGAGTGTTTAGTGGATGACCCTCCCCTGTGGACACCCGGGAGCTCAGAGGGAGGGAGAGTGTGCGGCATAGCTGGTTCATAGGTTTTCTCTGCGACGCCAAGCTACTCCCGGGGAGGCAGGCGTTAGGTAGTATCTGCTAGTGGTCAGCACAGTGGGTGTTCACTGAAGGCTAGTCAAGCAAACCAATGAGAAAATGGGGACTGTGACATGCACAGGCATGCACAGCAGCCTCACAGCAGAATAGAAAAAGGCTGGGATGGCCAGGTGCGCTGGCTCACACTTGTAATACCAGCACTTTGGGAAGCCAAGGCAGATGGATTGCTTGAGTCCAGGAGTTCGAGACCAACCTGGGCAACATGGTGAGACCCCCATCTCTACAAGAAAAATACTAAAATCAGCTGGGTGTGGTGGCACGTGCATGTAATCCCGGCTACTCGGGAGGCTGAGGTGGGAGAATCACCTGAACCATGGAGGTTGAGGCTATGGTGAGCTGAGATTGCACCACTGCACTCCAGCCTGGGTGTCAGAGTGAGACCATGTCTCAAAACAAAGGAGGCCAGGAGCTGTGGCTCACGCCTGTAATCCCAGCACTTTGGAAGGCCAAGACGGGCAGATCATTTGAGGTCAGGAGTTCGAGACCAGCCTGGCCAACATGGTGAAACCCTGTCTCTACTAAAGATACAAAAATTAGCTTGGTGTGGTGGCACGTGCCTGTAGTCCCAGTCTCTGCACTGGACAGAGCTGATTTTCATTTACCAAGGAGGGTAACCAAGGCACAGAGGTGTGTCTAGCCTGCTTCTGAGGGCACAGGGACAGGAATGAGGATAAATCTTAGAGGGGCTGGCTCTGGGACTACAGGAGGCTGAGGCAGAAGAATGGCTTGAACCTGGGAGGCGGAGGTTGCAGTGATCTGAGATCGTGTCATTGCACTCCAGCCTGAAAAAGAAGGAAAGAAAAAGGCTGAGATTTGGGAGTCAGTCCAGGTTCAGATCCCCAGTCTGTTCCTCATTTGTTGTGTGACCTGGAGTAAGTCACTGTATCATGCTGAGCCTCAGTCTTCACATATGAAATGAGTGTACCCAGCTCCTTACTGTGTGAAATTGGAGTGGGTGTAAAGGACCCTCGTATGAGTGAAGCTGTTGGGCTCAGCACTGAAGCCTGGAGCCACTGGCTAGAGGTCAAAGGGCATGGAGATAGCTCTTGGCACAGACTTGTTCCTAGACAGTGCCCATCCCAGGTCCCGTCTTGTCTTTTTGCAGAGAGGAGACTGAGGCCCATGGCTGGAGGGGGACAGCGCAAGATCACTCAGAAAATCCAGAATCTTATGTGGTGGGACCTCCCTGGGGACAGGACTTCCTGTTTATCTGCATAGTCATCTCATTCATTTAAAAAACTAAGTCCAGATTTACTCCTCTTTTTACTGGCTCTGGAGTAAATTCAGCCTAGGTTTGGGTGCTGGTGCTCCCTTTTATGAGCTGTATGCACTTGGGCAGGTGATGACCTTGTCCATCCTCAGCTTCCCCATCTGCAAAATGGGGTCATGAGAAGTAATGAGGTTGTGGTGTGTAAAGTACCCGCGTGTGCTGGGCCCAGCAGTAGGTGCTGTACGCTGTGCCCCCACCGTTGCCCCCACCATTGGAACTGTTTTCGAAGGGTCTGGGTCCTCTGGGTCTGAGTCTGGGGAAGTGAGTCAGACTCCTGAGTCTCTGTGTTCCCTGGTGCAAGGACCTCAGGGGACCCTGCCCCGACTCACCATCCTGCCAGCACCCTCCTGGGCCCCTGTCTTGTTGGTTTGGGGACAGTGGTGATTGTAGGGCATCCCTGGCCAGCCTCGCTGGCTCCATTTATTCAATGCTCTGGCCACATTCTTCTCCCCAGTGCCGTGCCAGGGCCTGACTCCAGATGGCCTCTGCAGGTGGGGCTGGATGCGTCCTCCAAGCCCTGCTTTCCAGGATCACCTGAGGGCCAGCACACTATAGATGTGACTTCTGCCCTTCCTCCCTTTGCATCATAAGGGGTCAGCCAAGAGAGTGGGGCCTGCTTTGTTAAGGCCCTGCTGTTGCCCATCCAGGGTCCAGAGGTGGCCAAATCTGGGCCCATTCTCTAGACTTGCATCCTGGGGAACTCTCTAGACCTCTTAGAGTCTCTGGTCCTCAGCTCTGAAAGGAGAACAGTGTTTTCCACTGACGGGTGGTTCCAGGGGTGAGAGTTAATGCAGGGAATACTCCAGGCCTCTGATGGGTGGGAACTGAGGTTGTCCCCACTGCTGCTGCTGCTGCTGCCGCCGGGACGGGTGGTCTTCATCCCCTGTCCTCCAGTCTACCCAGGTCCCCGATTGTGTCCATGTGTCTGTGTAGGTGTCAAGTAGGCCCCCATGTGAGGCTGGCCATGCCTGTGGCCACTTGGAACTTGCTAAGTTCCCAGCCCCTCTAGGGCCAGCCAAGTCCAAGCCCTTTTCTGTGTCCAAGTTTGTTTTGGGAACTGGCAGTCCCCCCACTGTGTCTAACTCATGGGACATCTTCTGTTCCTGAAATCGGGCAGTTCTTCCAGCTTCTAGGCCTTCGCATGGGGGGTACCCCTGCATCTATGCTCAGCTGGCTGCCAGACACAGCCTTTGCCGGGAGGCCTCACCTGGAGTTGGAGTGGAGAAAAAACACAGGGACTTTGGGGACTAAGACTGAAATTCTGGCTGTGCCCCAACCAGTTCTGTCAGACTTCAGGCCAGTTACCTAACCTCTCTGAACCTCAGCTTAGTGGTTGTAAGAATTAAGGGAGCTCAGAGAAAAGCCTGGCTGCTTCCTGATAGAATTTAGAGGCCACCAAGGAACTCATTGGTGGCAGGACCTGCTGCAGGGGTAGGCAGCTCTGGCAGGTTTCCAGCACTTGCGGGAGTCAGAGGCTTTGCCTAGCAGCTTGGATCCCTGTCCCTGGGACGTGTGTGGCATATGATCATTTGACCTTTGGTGTCTGTTTTTCCACATGTCAAACAGAAATGCAAACAGTAGGCCGGGTGTAGTGGCTCATGCCTGTAGTCTCAGCATTTTGGGAGACCAAGGCGGGTGGATCATTTGAGGTCAGGGGTTTGAGACCAGCCTGGCCAACATGCAGAACCCCATCTCTACTAATGATACGAAAATTAGCCAGGCATGGTGGTGTCTGCCTGTAGTCCCAGCTACTTGGGAGGCTGAGGCATGAGAATTGCTTGAACCCAAGAGGCAGAAGTTGCAGTGAGCTGAGATCATGCCACTGCACTCCAGCCCGGGTGACAGAGTGAAGCTATGTCTCAAAAAAAAAAAGAAAAAAGAAATACAAACAGTAGTACTCGAAGGGTGGGATAAGGGCTCGATGGGAGGAGGGCCCCGTCTACCCACTACCTCCCCATTACCTCCCCAGCACCCCCCCAGAACCTCCCCAGCACCTCTCCTCCCTGCACACATCTGCCGAATCACCAAGTACTGCAGGCCCTGCCTCCAAAGTGTCACTCATTCTCTGCACCCTGCCCGAGCAGGGCCACTGTCAGCTCATGCCTGGTCTCTGTAGTGGCCTTCCCAGGCCTTCCACTACCCCTCTAGCCTCCTCCAGCCCTTTCTTATCCACCAGGTAGCCTCAACAGGGTGATTTTTGTCCCCCAGGAGACATACGTCAAGATCTGGAGAACTTTTGGTTGTTACAATTCAGGGGGAAGGAGGTGACCTGGCATCTAGTGGGTAGGAGTCATGGGTGCTGTTAGATGCCCTGTGGTGCCCAGGGTAGCCCCACAGCCAGGAGTTCTCCAGCTCCAGCGTCGGGAGTGCCAAGGCTGAGAGATCCTGTGATCACACACCTGAACATGGCCCTTGGTGCCTCGGGCTGAAAGCCAGGATCTTAGCCGGCCATTCAAGACCAGATCTCTCCCCTGCCCACTCTTCCACTGTGTTTTTCTGCCACTCCAGGGTTCCCGCTGCACCCGCTCCTATTGGGCCTCTGCCTGTGCCATGACCTCTCTTGTCTGTCCAGTACAGTCCTGTTTGGGAGCCAGGAGCCCTTGCAGCCTGCCTTCCCGGAGGCTCTCTTTTCCTCCATAGCGTGACTTACTCCCTCTTCCCCTCCTCCCACTGGCTGGACACCGGCTCATCTCTAGCCTAGGGGCTGCACTTCCCATCAAGCCGGACATCGTAGAGCATTGACTCTGTGTCAGGCACTCTCCTAAGCATGTTTGTCCCTCAGAACATCCTAATGAGCCAGATAGTGTCATTGGTTTACACCTGAGGTGCCTGGGGCTCTGAGGGGTCAAGTGCCTTGTCTGAGGACCCTGGCCAGGGGATATCCGAGTCAGGATTTGGGCTCTAGCAGGTTGGCTCTGAAACTCACACTTTAACCGCTGCACTCTCCTGCCTCTCTGCTCGTGGGGAAATGGAGCACAACCAGGGGACTCTAAGGAGCCGAGCGCCCCTCCCGTGCCATATTCTCACTGCCCCCTGGAAACCTGTGTGGCTCATCCCAGTGACGAGCATTGATGTGTCAAAAGCTCTTTACAGTTTGCAAAGTACTTTCTTTCCTATTGCTGGCTAGATTGAGTTATTCATTCTATTTTTCTTTTTCTTTTATTAAAAATCCAAATACACACACAAAACTAAAAATCAAAACACAAAAATGTGTTAAGTCAAAGAAGCCAGTCACAAAAAATCACATGTATGATTCTATTTGATTCTATTTCTGTGAAACGTCCAGAAAAGACAAACCCATAGAGACAGAATGTAGATTAGTTGGGGGGCAGGGGATGGAGCGAGGAGATAGGGCCTGACCCCACTAAAGGCTACAGGTGTTTTCAGGGTGATGAAAATACAGCCCTCCTGGGCCAGGCACGATGGCTCACGCCTGTAATTCCTGCACATTGGGAGGCTGAGGCAGGTGAATCACTTGAGCCCAGGAGTTGGAGACCAGCCTAGGCAAGATGGCAAACCTTGTCTCTACAAAAAATATAGAAATTAGCCGGGTGTGGTGGCTGGCACCTGTAGTGCCAGCTACTTGGGAGGCTGAAGTGGGAGGCTCACTTGCGCCCCAGAGGTTGAGGCTGCAGTGAGCTGTGTTAGTGCCACTGCAGTCCAGCCTGGGTGACAGATTGAGACCCTGTCTCAAAAACAAAATACAGCCCCCCACCCTCGGTACCTGTGGGGAATAGGTTCCAGGATCCCCCTCAGATACCAAAATCCTCTGATTCTCAAGTTCCTAATATAAAAAACTAGAGTATTTGTGTATAACCTATCTGCATCCTCTATATACTTTGTTTTTTTGAGACGGAGTCTCGCTCTGTCGCCAGGCTGGAGTGCAGTTGTGTGATCTCGGCTTACTGCAACCTCCTCCTCCCAGTTTCAAGAGATTCTCCTGCCTCAGCCTCCTAAGTAGCTGGGATTACAGGCACTTGCCACCACGACTGGCTAATTTTTGTGTTTTTGGTAGAGATGGGGTTTCATCATGTTGGTCAGGCTGGTCTGGAACTCCTTACCTCCTGATCCGCCTGCCTGGTCTCCCGTAGTGCTGGGATTACAGGCGTGAGCCATTGCACCCGGCCTTTTCCATATGCTTTAAATCATCTCTAGACTATTTATAATACCTGATACAATGTAAATGCTATGTAAATAGTTATTGTGCTGTATTTTTAATTTTTATATTATTTACCTATTTACTTTTGAGACATGGTCTTGCTCTGTCACCCAGGCTGGAGTGTGGTGGCGTGATCATAGCTCACCGCAGCCTTGACTTCCTAGGCTCAAACAATCCTCCCGCCTCAGCCTCCCAGGTGGCTGGACCACAGGCACGTGCTACCATGCCTAGCTAACTTTTGTATTGTTTGTAGAGCTAGGGTCTCACTATGTTGCTTAGGCTGGTCTCGAACTGCTGAACTCAAGTAATCCTCCTCAGCCTCCCAAAGTGCTAGGACTGCAGATGTGGATCACTGCACCCAACCTGTTTCTTTTTTTTTTTGAGATGGAGCCTTGCGCTGTTGCCCAGGCCAGACGGGGTTTCTTTTCTTTCTTTTTTTTTTTTTTGAGACGGAGTCTGGCTCTGTCGCCCGGGCTGGAGTGCAGTGGCCGGATCTCAGCTCACTGCAAACTCCGCCTCCCGGGTTTACACCATTCTCCTGCCTCAGCCTCCCGAGTAGCTGGGACTACAGGCGCCCGCCACCTCGCCTGGCTAGTTTTTTATATTTTTTAGTAGAGACGGGGTTTCACTGTGTTAGCCAGGATGGTCTCGATCTCCTGACCTCGTGATCCGCCCGTCTCGGCCTCCCAAAGTGCTGGGATTACAGGCTTGAGCCACCGCGCCCGGCCAAGACGGGGTTTCACCATGTTAGTCAGGATGGTCTAGATCTCCTGACCTCGTGATCCACCCACCTCGGCCTCCCAAAGTGCTGGGATTATAGACGTGAGCCACCGCGCCCGGCCCAACCTATTTCTTATTGTTGTATTGTTATTTTTTTCCCCACGTATTTTTGATCTATGGTTGAATCGGCAGATGCGGAACCCACGGCAGATGCTGATATGAAGGGCTGGTTGTGTTCTAAAATTGATTGTGGTAATGGCTGCGCAAGCTTGTGAATATACTAAAAACAGTGAATCGCACACTTTGAGTGAGTCAATTGAAGAGTTATCTGAATTACATCTCAATAAAGGTGTTGAAAGAAATTGCAACTTATAACACAGTATCCAGTGAAGCGTCCCCCCTTCTTCCTCCCTGACCCACTTAGCCCTGTACAGTCATGTTTCTGTTCAGTGTTTCTTTATGTAGCTAGAGCCAAACACAGATACTTAGTTCCCCACCTTTTTAAAGACAAATGAGAGCGTGGAATATACACTGTTCTGTGCTTTGCTTTTTCACTTCCTGTATCTTGGAGATCTTTCCACTTCTGTGCAAAGAGAGCTTCCTCATTCTTTTTCCATTGTATTCTGTTTTATGGATGGGTTATTCTTTATTTAATCAGCACCCGCCGCCCCCCATGAGGCACATTTGGGTTGTTTCCAAGCTTCTGCTGTTGCAAACAGCCTGCAGCCGACAGCCTTGTCCCTGCCTTGTTTTGCACCATGCTAGGATGTCGGGTAAACTCCCAGAAGCGGGGTTGCTGGTCAGGGCTGAGTGGTGTCAAATCCCCCTCCAGTGGCGACTCAGCAGTTCACGCCTGGAACACCTGAGAGGAGTGCTCAGCCACCCCACAGTCTTGCCGACAGAGGGGTGTGTTATCTCGTGAGACTTTTGACAATCCTAGGTGAAACATGGTCTTTCACGATCATATTAATTTGCATTTCTCTTACAAGGAGGTTGGGCATCTTTCCCTATGAGTAAGGCTTTTCTATTAATGATTTCTTTCTCTGTGAAGTGTGTGTTCAAATTCTTTGGCCTATTTTCTGTTGAGTCTCTTTCCGACTGATTTGTAGGAGCTCATTACATATTAGCTCTTCGCCTGTGATAAGAATTGCAAGTGAGTATGTTTCTTACGACTTTATTTCTGGTGTTTTTGCCATGCAGAAGGGATTCTTTTTTCTTTTTTTGGAGAGGAAGGAGCTTTTTTTTTCTTTTTCTTTTTCTTTTTTTTTTTTTTTTTTAATGGCTTCAGGATTTTGAATCAGGGATAAAAATAAGAGCCTTGCCTAACCCCAAGGCTATAAGGCAATTCTCCCTTCTTCTAACATTTCATTGTTATTTCCTATTAAACGTTGAGTGGATACAAAGAATACATATAGAATACCTACATGGCATAAGGTATCCCTCCCTGGGAGCCACCGTCTGACATTTCATCTTTTCCTTTCTTTCATGTTTAAGTCTGTATTGTCTTGTTGCCTGCTTTGATATGGAAACAAGTAGAGCTGTGCTCACACTCCTCTTTTTTTTTTTTTTTTTTTTTTTTTGTTGAGACGGAGTCTCGCTCTATCGCCCCAGTCTGGAGTGCAGTGGCACCATCCCGGCTCACTGCAAGCTCCACCTCCCGGATTCGTGCCATTCTCCTGCCTCAGCCTCCCAAGTAACTGGGGCTACAGGCGCCCGCCACCATGCCCAGCTAATTTTTTGTGTTTTTAGTAGAGACAGGGTTTCACTGTGTTAGCCAGGATGGTCTCAATCTCCTGACCTTGTGATCCGTCCGCCTCGGCCTCCTGAAGTGCTGGGATTACAGGAATTTGGTAAACCACCATGCCTGGCCTCGGATAGAATGTTTTCAAGGTGCATTTGTGTCATAGTGTGTATCGGTGCTTTATTCTTCTTTATTGCTGAATAACATTCCACTGTGTGGAGTCACCGCATTCCGTTCATCCCTTCGTCTGTGACAGATGTTCGTTGTTTCCACCCTCCGGCTGCTGTGAGGAGTGCACCCCTGGGACTGGGGTCCTTGTGGGAAGCAGGCATCCGTTCCTCTTCTCTGCCGCCTGGGATTGCCGGGTGCCTGCACCACTGTTCCCATTCTTCTGCTGCCATGTACTTGGGCTGTTTGTTCCTGTGTCCATCCTTGTCCTGTCCGCCTGGTGCACACGTGTTTCTGAAGGACGTACACTCAGGACTGGGGTTGCTTGGGCGAGCGTTTGTTATCAGCTTCACTCAAGAGGTGCACAGGGGCTGTGCCAACTCACACCCCCGCCTTTATTTCTTACATGCAAACATTTCCTCTACTTGAGATTTCCCCTGGTTGTGGTGTGAGCCATGGTGTCTTTTGTCAGATCGCCAGCCAGTTGTTCCAGGGGCATTATCACTGAATAGTCTCATCTTTTCCTCTGATGTGAGGTCCTGCTTTTCTCCTGTCTTGAACTCCTCCTGGGGCTATGTCCCTGGGAGTTGTTCTGGCCTGTTTGTGTGCAACAGTTTCCTACTCCTGCTACTGGGCTCGCTGCTGGCCCCAAGAAGGAGACACCCTGTCACCCAGCCTAGCCCCAGCCCTTCATCTCATCCACCCCATATAGCTAGGGAAACTGAGGCAAGGTACACTTTGGGTTTGGTCTTTCTTGTGACTTCTTGAGTTGGGCTGTGCGCCCAGGCAGAGAGCGGGACCTTAGTGTGTGTGAGGGTATTTTCGTAGGGCCCCTTAAGAAGCCAGGAGTGCACTGGGGGAGAGGCGGAGGTGCAGGCAGGACCTCTGACCTAGGCTGGTGGCCAGCAGAGCCGGGGTTGACGCTCAAGGCCGCCATTTACAGGTCATGTGACGCTGAGCTGGGTCTCAGTTTTCTCATCTCTACAACTAGGGAGTGAGAATCGAATGAGGCACTGGATTAGAATGTGCGGGGCTGCCTCTGAAGGCACCAGTGTTGATTGAGGGGTTGCTGTGGCTGTCCCGTCTTCATTCTGCAGGCCAGGGTGGTCCTGGCTTGTTCTGGTGTGTTTGGCAGCCCAGCCCCATTGGGCCCCTTCTCTGCACGTGCCACCACTTCAAACCTACAGACACCGCTGCCCGAATTAGCTCCAGGACTCAGTCCCCTCCCTTAGGTGATCTGTGAGCCTTTTGCATCCCTGCCCCTTGCCCCACTCACATCAGGCCTCCTTGTTGCCCCAACCTGTGGCCCTGAGTAGCTCTTGTGTGTCACCTCTGTCCCTCGCAGCGCTGACCTTCTTTCCCCGCAGGAACCCTTTGCCTGGGCTCCTTTGCCCACTTCCCAGCCTCCCCCAAGAGCTCCTCAAGGGCAGATGGCCCCGGGCCCAGCGCACACCAGATCTCAGAAATGCTAAGTGGGGTGCCTGGGACTGCCTGGCCTTTGAGGGTGACCCTGGTCCCTTGCCTCCCCACCCCGGGCAGGTGCCAACATCGCCTCTGGTGAGGAAGTCGCCATCAAGCTGGAGTGTGTGAAGACGAAGCACCCCCAGCTGCACATTGAGAGCAAGTTCTACAAGATGATGCAGGGCGGCGGTGAGCGCAGGGTGGGCGGCAGCGGGCGCCGGTGGGGGGGTGGGCGGCCATGAGTGCAGGGCGGGCTGGGCGTGGCTGGCTGCCTCTGAACCCTGACAGAGGCCCTCCGCTTGACCCCCAGTGGGGATCCCTTCCATCAAGTGGTGCGGAGCTGAGGGCGACTACAACGTGATGGTCATGGAACTGCTGGGGCCCAGCCTCGAGGACCTGTTCAACTTCTGTTCCCGCAAGTTCAGCCTCAAGACGGTGCTGCTCCTGGCCGACCAGATGGTGAGTCCCCGTCCCCTCCATCCCCAGCCAGATGCCTGTGGGCCCAGGATACCAGCCCTGCCTCCTGCCCCCAGAGGATGCCAGGGGACGGGCCTGCGCCAGGAGACCTTGGCCACTGGCTATAGAATTCTAGGTGTTTATTTATTTTATTTATTTTTTGAGGCAGAGTCTCACTGTGTTGCCCAGGCTGGAGCGCAGTGGTGCGATTTCGGCTCATTGCAACATCCGCTTCCCAGGTTCAAGCAATTCTCCTGCTTCAGCCTCATGAGTAGCTGGGATTATAGGCCTTGCCACCACGCTGGGCTAATTTTTATAGTTTTAGTAGAGACAGAGTTTTACCAAGTGATCCACCCGTCTTGGCCTCCCCAAGTGCTGGGATTACAGGCGTGAGCCACCGCGCCCAGCCAAGGTGTTTATTTAAAATGTGGATTTCAGGCCCAACTCCAGACATGCCAAGTCAGGTTCCTGGGGTAGGGCCTGGGGCTCTGCCTGGGGTAGCTTTATTTATTTATTTCAAAAATATTGCTTAATTATAAGAAATAGAGATGGGGGTCTCACTGTGTTGACCAGGTTGGTCTCAAACTCCTGGCCTCAAGCAGTCTTCCCATCTTGTCCTCCCAAGATGGGAATTACACGGGATTACAGGCATGATCACTGCGTCTGGTCTGCCCTGGGTAATTTATAAAGCCTGCGGTCGGTCACACAGACCTGGGTCCTGTTCCAGACCAGTGACTGTAGGTGAACGCCGAACCCCTCTGAGCCTCAGTGGCCTCATGTGAGAGTCTCTCGTTTGTCGGTTGTTGAAGGGATCGAGTGGATTAGGTGAGATGCCATTCAGCGCTTTGCCAAACCAGACCCCTCTAACAGGCCGTTAAGTACCAAGCCCTTCATCAGCATAGGGAGGAAAGCCTCTTAAACACACGAAACTGTAGAATTTTGAACTTGGAATGGAACATGGAGATCTTGTACAGGGGTTTTAGTCTTGGTCTGCATTAAGTCCTGTGACGTACGCTCAAGGTGTGTGAGCAGAGGGTTGCCAGAGCCCCTCATGGTGTGAAACCCAAGAAAGGTGCAGGAGATGTTGAGCTGTGCTAAACCTGGGACCAGAGCCAGAAGCCACGGCATGTGCATGGATGTTACTTTGAGTTTTAAAAACTCGACTGAGAAGGTGGCTCAAGTCTGTAATCCCAGCACTTCAGGAGGCCGAGGCGGGCGGCTCACCTGAGGTCAGGAGTTTGACACCAGTCTGACCATCATGGTGAAACCCCGTTTTTGCTAAAAATACAAAAAATTAACTGGGCGTGGTGGTGCGCGCCTATAGTCCCAGCTACTTGGGAGGCTGAGGCAGGAGAATCACTTGAATCCTGGAGGCAGAGGTTGCAGTGAGCCGAGATTTTGCCACTGCATTCCAGCCTGTGCAACAGACCGAGACTCCATCTTAAAAAAAAAAAAAAGAAAAGAGGGCCATGTGCCTGTCTGAGTTAGGCATCCTTCGGAAGCCCTGTCTTTTGTGCTCTGCCTCTATCACCTCTGCCTGGTTTAGGCTCCCCCCGTGCTCCCTCCATGCCCCTCCCCCACATCTGTTGCCTCTCTGACTCCCTGAGTCCTATGAGTGTGGGGCCGGGCAGGCAAGCCTTCCATGGGGAACCAGTTGCCTTTCTAGCAGAGTCTTCATTTCTGGATCAGGAGTTCTGGATTAGCTTTCCTGCAGTACTCTCTTTGTCTCACAACCAACTTGGTGAACTCCCCCTTCAGAGTTCATCCTGATGTCACATTTTCCAGGAGGCCTTCTCTGGCCTGCCCCTTAATCATCCTTCATGGTCGAACGCAGACCTTTCTCCCTCTCCAGGGCAGGGACCATGTGTGCATTTTCCACCTCCGTGGCCCCAGCCCCTGCCTGGCCCAGAGCACTGGGCGAGGGCCCCTCTGTTGAACAAATGGCCCCCTCCTCCCCAGATCAGCCGCATCGAGTATATCCACTCCAAGAACTTCATCCACCGGGACGTCAAGCCCGACAACTTCCTCATGGGGCTGGGGAAGAAGGGCAACCTGGTCTACATCATCGACTTCGGCCTGGCCAAGAAGTACCGGGATGCCCGCACCCACCAGCACATTCCCTACCGGGAAAACAAGAACCTGACCGGCACAGCTCGCTACGCTTCCATCAACACGCACCTGGGCATTGGTGAGGGAGCCAGGCCTGGAGCAGTGTGCACCCGGGGCCGCTGGCTAGGGCCTGGCTCTCTGGAGCCCTCTCACCCTCTACCTTGATGGAGGCCCCCAGGCTCTTTTCTAGTGAGAAAGTTCCCATCCCATCTGCCCCCAAGCTCGGACTTAATCCCTGTCCTTGCATAGTCGGGTCTTCCCCTTTGTAAGCCAAGCTGTGTGTGCAGGGCGCCTTCCCAGGCCCTGCTTCCTCCTCTGCCCTGTTGGTGCAGGCTGGAAAATACAGGCTCAGAGGTTTAACACAGGTTGCTTAAGGTCATGCAGCTTAGCTAATGCCAAAGCTGGATTTGACCCCGGCCCCATCTGATGCTGAAGCTTGTGACCTCTCCATGGGGTGGGCCAGGCAAGGGGGCAGTAGGTGCCCTGTCATGGTCATTGAATGATTAAGTGCCTGAACTGGAAAAACTAGGCCCAAATTAAGGTGAGAAGGCCCTGCCTTAGGCTTCTTCTCTGTAGGAGGAAGATAATAGCAGTGCCTGTTTAAAATGTGTGCAGTGAGCAACATCTGATGGGGGAGCAGGAGGGTCCTGGTTTACATGGAGAGGAGCATGACCCAGAGGATGACTTAGGGGCCTGAGTGAACCCCTGTCCCTCACCTAGTGTTTGACTCTCTGTGCAGAGCAAAGCCGTCGAGATGACCTGGAGAGCCTGGGCTACGTGCTCATGTACTTCAACCTGGGCTCCCTGCCCTGGCAGGGACTCAAAGCAGCCACCAAGCGCCAGAAGTATGAGCGGATCAGCGAGAAGAAGATGTCAACACCCATTGAGGTCCTCTGCAAAGGCTATCCCTGTGAGTAGCCCAGTGGGAGGGGACATGCCTGGGGGTCCCTGGGGCACTGTCTAAGGGAAAGGTGAGGCCATACAAAGCCCACACTGGGGCCAGGTGCAGTGGCTCACGCCTGCGATCCCAGCACTTTGGGAGGTTGAGGCAGGCAGATCACGAGGTCAGGAGTTCGAGACCAGCCTGACCAACATGGTGAAATCCCGTCTCTACTAAAAATACAAAAATTAGCCCCACCTGTAATCCCAGCTACTCAGGAGGCTGAGGAAGGAGAAATGCCTGAACCCAGGAGGTGGAGGTTGCTGTGAGCCGAGATTGCGCCATTGCACTCCAGCCTGGATGATAGCGAGATGTCTCAAAAACAGCAACAACAAAGCCCATACTGGGCTGCCCCACAGCCCTTGGCACCTGAGCAGTAACCCCTGGCTCTTTGCCACCCCTTGGCACAGCCAGAAGGCCCAGTTTCCCTGGCCTGGCTGTTACACCTGTTGCTCCCCAGCCCACATTCCTGCCTCATCTCCCAAAGGCCCTGTGCCCAGTTTTTTGAGGAGGAAATGGAAGTTTTTCTCCTCTTGTTTAGGTTGTGTTGGAAGGTCCGTCAGGCTCTTGAATCCTTTGAGTTTATGGCAGCAATTGATCTGCGGGCCCCCGGGTGCTTGGTGAGGGCAGCGGAAGAGCTGTGGGCATGGCTCCTGGAACTGGCTACCTGGCAGAGGCTCCTGGCCACAGTTCACAGGTCTCCCTTGCTCTGAAAGTGGCAGAGGCTCTGCTCACAGGCAGGCCAGGGAAGGCCGTGGTTCTGTTGCCTCCTTTTCTTGCCTCTCTTAGATTGGAAGTATCTGTGGGGCAGTGGGTGGCTAGGACAGTGCTGGCTGCAGGGGATCTGGGAGCGTGGGCCTCATGGTTGCCTTCTCTGTCCCCTGGAACGCCTCCTCAGCCGAATTCTCAACATACCTCAACTTCTGCCGCTCCCTGCGGTTTGACGACAAGCCCGACTACTCTTACCTACGTCAGCTCTTCCGCAACCTCTTCCACCGGCAGGGCTTCTCCTATGACTACGTCTTCGACTGGAACATGCTGAAATTCGTGAGTCACCTGGAGGCCAAGGCGGGCTTAGGGGACTGGATGGGGAAGGCCCTGACTCAGAGGGCCAGAGTGAGCCAGTGGTGGGTGGGGCTCCCGACAGACGGGAGGTATGAGCTGGACAGTGTGGTTGACCTCACTGGGGTCCTGGAGCCCTCCTGCCTCATCCGTGCTGACAGCTTGTGCCGCCGTGGGCAGCAGGGCCAAGGCAGGGCGCTGCCTCCTGCTGGAACAAGAAGGACCTGGCTTCACCTGGGGTCCCTCTTGGGTGCCCGCGGCAGGGCGTGGGTGGTGCTGGCGGTGTCCCCCGCTGCCCTGATCGCTGCCTACACCGTCCTGCTCCTATTCTGCACATCCCAGGCGGCTACCTGCACTGTGGCCCCTCTGGCCAGCCTGGACCCAGTCATGGTGCTTGCTTTCTTCTTGGTCATGGGACCCTGGGTCTGGCTAGGCAGTTGTTCTGTTTCTCTCTTTTAAGAGTCCCAGGTGTGGGGTTGAGTGGGGAGCAGCATTGGTCGGCTGTGCCCAGGGCTCTGGAATCTGTGAAATTATATGTCTTGTTTCACATCTCTTCTGGAAAAGGGGGCTTCCTCTAGCCAGGCTCAGCCCCATGACAGCCCTGTGACAGCGAAGGGACCGTTCTGTCCCCGCCCCTGTCCCTGTGCCGGGCCCACGTACTCACCCACGTACTGGTAAGGATCCTCTGAGGCCTGGCTTTTCCAAAATATGCCACTTGACCAGCGAGCGCAAGAGGCTGAGCCTCAGCTGTGCTCTTTTTGTCCCTTCCAGGTGCCCGGCGCCCCTGGGCACCCAGAGCCCCCCAGATAGGCCCATGGAGGAGGTGGAGGAGGTGGAGGAGCTGCCCCAAAACTACTGGCCTGTGGTCTGGACTCCAGGGCCCCATTTCTGATGTCGCCAGGTGTGCCTGAGCCCATCGGGGCCAGGCCTGAGGAAGTGTTTCTTGGGAGGATGGGATGACCCCCTGTTCCCAAGAGATAGCAGCACAGTGGAGGGCATGGTGGAAAAGGCCCTGCCATGGGATCCTAGGGAAGTAGCCAGCCACCTGAGGGCCAGGACAGCCTGAAGGAGGGATGGTGGCCACTGCCCACAAGGGGCCTGGTGGGAGCGGGTCCCAGGACAGACTCACGGCCAGACCCCGTCAGCGGCCTCTGTTGAACTTGAACTCATTAAACACCTCCTCTTGCTTCATCCTGGTGTGCCTCTTTCATGGCAGGGTCCTCAGCCGCCCTGCTAGATGATTAGGACCGAGGCTCTGTTCTGGAAGGCAAGGTCAGCACGTTGGTCGGCTTTTCTTCTCTCTGGGTTTCTTGTTCAGTAAGGAGTAAGACAGAGGTCAGGCAGAGAGGGAGAGGCCTTGGTTGCCCTTTTCCGCAGGGCTGGAAATGGGATATGGGCAGGGGGCGTCTTCTCTGATTTCACCCTAGACCTTCTGGCTCCAAATGGGGCCCATGGCCTTGAGCACCTGGGACCAGCTCTTTCCACCACAGGGCATTGGGCACTGGGCACTTTCTCATCGAGATAGTCACTCCCACGTCTGGTTCATGATGGGCTTGGCCCTCCAGCTCAGCACAGCTCCAAGAATGGATTTTGTATTCTCTAGACTGACACTGTCCAGGATAGTGGCCACTGGCACATGCAACACATTTTTAATGAATTAAAGTTAATCAAGACTGGAAATGTCAGCCAGGCATGATGGCTCATGCCTGTAATCCCAGCACTTTGGGAGGCCAAAGAGGGCGGATCACAAGGTCAGGAGTTTAAGACCAGCCTGGCCAACGTGGTGAAACCCATTTCTACTAAAAACAAAAAATTAGCTGGGCATGGTGGTGTGTTCCTGTAATCCCAGCTACTGGAGAGGCTGAGGCAGGAGAATCGCTTGAACCCAGGAGGCAGAGGTTGGAGTGAGCCGAGATCACGCCCCTGCACTCCAGTGGCCACCACATCCAGCAAGGCAGACGGGACCATTTCCTTCATCCAGAACGTTCTGTGGACGTCAGTGCTCTAGGTGCCTCTGTTATGGAGTCTCGCAAGACTGTCTAGCCAGCAAGATCTCTTCTCCAAGCAGGCCAGGAGCACCTGTCCATCCACTGCTGCTGCTCTGACCGCCTTCCTGGAGTCCCTCTTGAGTCAGGCCCTGAAGTTAGAAGCTGGGCAGAGGTGCCCACAGCCTTATCCTTTGCCAATCACTGACTCATTGCCACGGCCACCGTATTGAGCTGAACCACTTCCAGCAGTCCTCTGGCAGGAGCACCTGGAAAACATGCAATGGGAACTTTCACCCTGAGGCCGGCGCTTCCCATGCCAACCCGACAGTAGACAGGACACCCTGTGGTGTTCTGCACCGGGCTGCTGGGATCTGTGGATCCCTGGAGCCTGGAAGCCACTCGCAGCACATACAGCCACTGTTCTGAGGTCCAGTCAGCTGACCGGGAAGGAATTCAACACAGCCAAGGACAGAGGTCCATATGATGACAGGTGGATGCTCGTGTGACTTTGCTGATCTTTTGCATTTTTTGTGGGCAATAAAGGCCAAGAGAGCTCCCTGCTGTGTGTTTCTTGCGTCCTGTGGGATGGATGGGACCATGGAGAGTCGCCCACTTCCTGCCTCCGGGCTGGCAATGGCCTGAGCCTTTTGGGCTCACAAAGGGCAGGGGTTCCAGCACTCCTCTTGGCTGCTGGCTGCAGGGCTCCACACCGTGGAGTGAGTCACTCAGCCTCTGCTTCCCAACCATGGAAATGAGATTGACCTGCCTTGCAGGGTTGATGTGGCCCTGCCCGCAGAAGGTTCAGCACGGAGATGCCACAGCTCGTGTTCCTCCCCAGGCTTTGCTGGGGCTCTGGCTGAGTCACTGTTTCCCAGCCTGCAACTGAATGGGAGCCCAGGGTGAGAACCAGAGGTCAGGAGTGAGAGCCTTGGTGGTCCCAGGCCTGCCTGAGAGGCTTCTGGGTGGGAGGATGGGAAGATGCGTCTTCTAGAGTGTTCTAAGGCAAGGCTCTGAACAGTGACCTCTTGGGGTGCAGAGAGCAGAGTGGGACTAGGTGGCAAAGGCCTGGGTTCAGACCCTAGCTCTGCCGTGAGCTGTGCGACCCCAGGCAGGTCACAAGGCCTCTCTGGGCCTTGGTGCCTCCCTAAGATTCATGGATCATTCTGGTCTTAGCCGCTACTTCCTGGAGTTGCTTAAAGACAGGGCCCACCGCCACCTCTTGGCGAGTCTCCTGGGAGAGACATGGGTTGCAGGAACCACACCCTGTGGCCCATGAGCAGGCCCCCCACTCAGCCCGCAGCTCTCTCCTCCACAGATGCGGCCCCCTTCCTGCCAGCCCCCTGCCCTTCCCTGTGGACGGCCCCGGGATGAACTAGGTAACGCAGTCGGGCGCTGCCCCCACACACGCTCTTCTCTGGCCCCTTCTCACTTCCTCCTGCACAGGGGCAGCAGTGGCTGTAGAGCCGGCACCTGGGGGCTTAGGGCACCCCTTCTGCTCCAGCCGTGCCTGCTGGGCCTCTTCTTCCTCCATGGGGCACATGGCCCCATTTTCTTCTCCAGCTCCCCTTGAGCGCCCATCCCAAGGCAGGCGGTGTCTGTGTGGGTTCCCTGGGCCTCCTGGCTGTGGCCTCCACGGCACCTGCCAGAAGCCATTGCCAGGTCCCAGCAGGGGCAGGACAGCTCCCTGGTGAAAGAGCCCCTGGCTGCATACCAGGAGACCTGGTCTGAGTCCTGGCCCACTTCCACTAGTTTTGTGACTCTGGGCCTGTCCTTTTCCCACTCTGGACACCCCTAGCTAGTCTGCTAGAGGCTTCTAAACAGGTTCCCTGCCCGATTTGGCAACCTTGAGTAGTTAAGGGCTCTTGGTACACCGAGGGGGGCCAGGGCAGGCCCAGTCCCAGGCCAGGAGGGCCAAGAGGTGCTCTTGATCATCCTGGGGGCATTAGTTGTCCTGGCTCTGGCTCCATCCCGGGAGAGCAGGGCAGACTGACCTCCCTCTGCCCCCAGACTCCTGCTTTCTCCTTCCTTCGGTGGTTGTGTGGCTTCGTGTCTCTGTGCTGTGTGATTGGGGGTCATGGCTTCCCACGCTTGTAGGGGAGGCTGGAGCAGAGGGTTTCTGAGATCCCTACCCGGCCTCCCTCCCCTGCTGTGCCCTGCAGGGCTGCTGGGCCCAGAATACCCTGGCCTCTGGGGCCGACTGGTGTCTTTTCTTGTATCCCTGCAGGGTGCAGCCCGGAACCCCGAGGATGTGGACCGGGAGCGGCGAGAACACGAGCGCGAGGAGAGGATGGGGCAGCTACGGGGGTCCGCGACCCGAGCCCTGCCCCCTGGCCCACCCACGGGGGCCACTGCCAACCGGCTCCGCAGTGCCGCCGAGCCTGTGGCTTCCACGCCAGCCTCCCGCATCCAGCCAGCTGGTGAGCAGGGACTCAGGCAGTGGGCTGGGCTCAGGGTGGGTGGGGGGCTCTGTGCCCACTCTGAGGGTGGCTTTCCACGCCTCTTTCTCCAGGCAATACTTCTCCCAGAGCGATCTCACGGGTCGACCGGGAGAGGAAGGTGAGTATGAGGCTGCACAGGGGCGCGCCCGCCAACGTCTCCTCCTCAGACCTCACTGGGCGGCAAGAGGTGTCCCGGATCCCAGCCTCACAGGTGAGCTGCCCCCCTGCCAGTCCCTCTGGGCCTCACAACTGAGCTAGAGACCCCCCACTGTGAGGTCAGGCCTCGGCTCTGTTCTTCCCTCCCCGTCGACGCTGCTTGCCTCAGAGTGAACCCCTTCTGTTGAGCCGGGACTTGGCCTCATTTAATCCTCTGAGGTCTAATGAGCCCTCTTGAGCAAAGTCATTTACCAAGGCTCAGGGCAGTAACATTCCCTGACAAGTGTCACGGCTGGGCTCCAACTTTCACTGCCAGCGGCCCAGCCGGGGTGGGCAGCAGGGGCTCAGAGATGAGGTGTTCCTACTCCCTGACATCAGGGAGCGCCCAGGAACCCCCGTGAGCATTGGCAAGAGCATGGGGTATAGGGGCGGTGAGGTCCCATCCACTTTGGGGCCATGTTTGGATGGGGACACTTGGGAAGGGGGAATCTGTAGTTGCCCAGGGAAGGTGTCCTGGCAGAGGTGGATGGGAGCCCTGCCCTCGTCCTCCTGCCTGTGGGCGAGGAGGGAGTCCTGCGAGAGAACCCTCCTTGGCCATTTACTTAGGTAGCAGGTTTGCCTCCTGGGGCAATGTTCTTACCTACAGGCAGGGACATCTTAGAGTCACTGGAATCACACAGGCTTTCCCTTGGCTTGAGGGGCTGCATAGAGGTGGGGGTGGGGGTAGAACTCCTCAGCGGGGAGAGACTTGCCAAATCTCCATCGCCAGCAGCTGAGGGACTTGACTTGAAGCTTGTCCCTCCCTCTCTCTCCCTTTCCTCCCTCAAAAGACAAGTGTGCCATTTGACCATCTCGGGAAGTGAGGAGAGCCCCCATTGGACCAGTGTTTGCTTAGGTGAGTCCATGACTGCTGCAGATGCAACCAGCCCAGCCGGCCTAGAAGCTCCCAGGCCCCAGAAAGAGACTAATGTGTTGTAAGGGGTGGGTGGCAGTGGCAGTGGCAGATGGTACCAGGTGCCCCAGAACTCTAAGGGGCGTCAAGGAGTTTAAAACCTTGGAGCCTGCCTGGCTCAGGGCCAACGGTTTCTCTGCTCAGGCCTGACCCCACATGAATTAATTTCTGCTGAAAAAACTTTTTCTGCCCTCGGCCAGCCCTCTGTCTCCTTCTGCCTTAACATATTCTGGAGGCCGGGCACGGTGGCTCATACCTGTAATCCCAGCACTTTGGAAGGCCAAGGCGGGCGGATCACAAGGTCAGGAGATCGAGACCATCCTGGCCAACACCCCGTCTCTACTAAAAAACAAAAAACAAAAAACAAAAAAACAAAAAATTAGCCAGGTGTGGTGGTGGGCGTGTGTAGTCCCAGCTACTCAGGAGGCTGAGGCAGGAGAATGGCATGAACCCGGGAGGTGGAGCTTGCAGCGAGCTGAGATTGCACCACTACACTCTAGCCTGGGCGACAGAGCGAGACTCTGTCTCAACAAAAAAAAAAAAGAAAAAGAAGAAAAAAACGTTCTGGAAGGTTGGTTCCCAGCAGAGATGGGGCCACGGGCTCACACTCTGACCTCTCCCACGGCATTAGCCCTGTCTCAGCCTCTGGGCTGTTACGCAAGTTAATTCCTGCACAAGACTCACAACAGGACTGTGGAGGAAGCAAGGGAGCCCTTTTTCGGCCTCTGTAGTAGGACTGGGAGAGGCCCTCTGGCCAGCGTGAGCCTCCTGGTTCTTCCCTGACTGCACGAGGCCTTGAAGCGGGGCATGGAAACGCTCCACTCTGGGACCTGGCTTGGGAAAGGGGAGGTGGCAGGGGTTCTTTGGACTTGTCGAGGGTGTAATCTTAGCTGTCTGGGGAACGTGTATCCATTTGTAGGCAGTAGCAGTAGCCCGACACGTCAGGGGACTCGACTTCACACTGGGACAATCTGTGTGTCGTCTGTGTTGTAGGAGTTCATCCACACAGAGAGGAGGCATGAACAGGACAGGCCTTCCTCAGATCTCAGGCCCAGGAACCAGGCTGTCCATGGCTGGCTGGACAGATATTTGGGGGTGGGTGGGGTGGGGAGATGCTCACCAGGAGGGCAGAGGAGGGAGATAATCCGTTTCTGTCACATGAAGGTGGATCTCCTAGCGTGCTGGGCCTTGAGCCAGGCTCTGGGGTTCAGAGGGAGATAGACCAAAGGACGAGAAGACAGGAGTTCGGGGGGCCGGGTGCAGTGGCTCGCACCTGTAATCCCAGCATTTTGGGAGGCCCAGATGGGCAGGTCACTTGAGGTCAGGAGTTCGAGACCAGCCTGGCCAACATGGTGAAAACCCATCCCTACTAAAAGCACAAAAATTAGCCAGGTGTGGTGGTGGGCGCCTGTAATCCCAGCTACTTGGGAGGCTGAGACAGGAGAATCGCTTGAACCCGGGAGGTGGAGATTGCAGTGAGTCGAGATTGTGCCACTGCCCTCCAGCCTGGGGGACAGAGCAAGACTCCATCTCAAAAAAAAAAAAGAGTAGCCAGAGACAGCTGTGCACCTCACCTGTCTTCTCCCTTTTCCCTTCTAGTGTCTTCACTGTATTTTCTTTTAAAAAAACAAAAAAAGATGGCAAAAATAAACCACTCAAAAGAACAACAAAAAAAACCCAGCACAAAACCGACGATGGAGTTTGTTTCTTTGATTTATTTGCCAATGGCAAGAAGATGAAATGCCCTCAGCACTGAGGATTCTTGCCCCTTTGTGGTGCCCGCTACCCCCAACCTTCAGGCTGCCAGATGCTCCCCTGACAACACCAGGCTACAGGAGCCAGACGCCACGGCCCTGCCCGGCCTCCTGTTCCTGCCCCCACCCGTCACCTGCCCGGAGAGGAACGGGTCGGGTCCGGGTCGGAGAAGTGACAGGTCCCAGAGCCAAAGCCGGCCCTCGAGCATCACCAGGCAGTGGTGTGGTCAGTCGAAGGCAGTTCCCACCGAGTTTCCCGAGCCTCACAATCCAGGAGATACGCACAGCCCCACCCACTCTGAGATGACAGTGGCCGACTTCCTGTGCTGGGCTTTTCCAGTGTCCCCCTGGCCTCCAGGCTCCCCCTCTGCCTCTCCATGGAGTGGATGGGGAGGTTGTGGGGGTCGGTGTCCCTTGTGTGCGTGTGTGGATGTATTGACCTGTGTTTCCCAGGACAGCAGGTGCCACGGCCTGCCCCGCCTGCCAGCCCAAATTCCCGTTCTCCTGTGTCTACTAACAAGGACATGGGGGTGGGCGGTGACCTCCGCATCCCTCAGAGTTCAGAGGGTCCTCACTGCCACCGATCCCCCTCAACCCGTCATCAGCCGGTGGCAGCTCCATCTTCCGTTCCTGGTTTTAGGGCAGAATCCATGGAGACTACTTCCAGAAGGCATCTGGCTCTGAGTTATAAATTACTTCCCTGGTCCTGACAGTCACCTGGGGTCCCCCCTCTCCCTGGGTTCCACCTTTCTGAGGAGGAGCCTGGGGTCAGGGCTGGGTTTTGGATTAACTCATCCTTCCTAGTTAACACCTCTTTTTGTTTTTATTTTATTTTATTTTTGTTTGTTTTCTCCGTGTGTGTGTTTTCCTAATTTATTTACCTCTGTTTCCCCTTTTTCCTTTTTTTTTTTAATTAAAGAGCAAAGCTTTTTATTACTTTGTAATTTAAAAAACTGAAAAAAAATACTGAAGAACTTTGGGGGGAATTTTGTACTTTTTTCCTGTGTAAATATTGGACTTTTTTGAGCTTTATTGTGGTTGTTAATTTGAAGTAATAAAGTAGAAAAGATAAAGTGATGGAGGCAGCCCTTTGTCCACCTCTGTGCCCTTGGGACTCTCCCCGCAGAACCAGAAGTGGGTCTTGCTGGGATCAGCACAGTCAGTGAGGAACAAGCCCTCGCCCTGGAGGCAGGTGTGACTGGGGCCACGTTCACAACACTTGGGCTATGGTTGGGATGTCCAGGGGGCTTTGAAAACATGAGTGCACACAGACGCCACGCGGGGGTCTTGTAAAGAGGGTGGGGTGGGGCTGAGAGCTTCTCCCTGCACACTCCAGCTGTGCTGATGGCCTGGGACCCCTCTTTGATAAGCAAGGCCCTAAAAACTCTTCACACATGATTTTATCCACACAAGAATTCTGAGTGAGGTCCTGTGAATAGCTCTACCTTCGGACAAGAAACTGGTCCCGCTGTAAAATATCTTGCCCACAGTCACAGCTCTGGTGGCAGAGGCAAGACTTGAGCCCAGGCCATCTCGCTGTGTGGTTTGTGGAGGTGCTGTGACCCTCTCCACCGCTGGCCCTGGGGCTCCATGAGGGAGGGTGCTGGAGCAAGCTCCGATAGTGACCCTGGGTAAGGTCCTTCAGCCAAGCCTTGATAAAAGGGCAGCGCTCAGCCTCGCCTGCCTTGGTCTCACCAGCTTGGAAAAGAATCTGTCGGTCTGCATTTACCCAACACAGTTTACTTCCTTTCGTTAGGCCAAGAGCCATTATTGCCACCGTCTCAATCCAGAGGCAAGAGCGAAGCTAATAGGCTAATAGGTCTACCAGGGAAGCGGGTGGAAGGTCCTGGAAAGTTCCCCTTGGGTGTTTTGAAATCCTGGACGTAGCTCAAGGCCCCTTCCAGTGCTGGCCGTCAAGACCCAGTGACCCACAGGCTCATGGCCTGGTGGAGGGTTTCCTGCTGTGTGAGGCCCATGTAAAGGTGGGGTCCCCTTTACAAGCATCAGGTTTCAGGTGTGTTACCCAAAGCCAGGAAACGCCAGTAGGCCCTGGAATGGCAGGTGGTAAGCAGAGCCCGGGCCTTGGGGCTGGGTGGCAGCCAGGAGTCAGTGGTCAGTTGGTCAGCCTGTGAAGTGCCATTTTGTTCACCCACACCTGGTTGAATGAGGTGCTGGGGGAATGCAGCAGAGGCCGCTCCAACCTGCCCCTGGCCTCCCTGGAGCTTAGGACCTTCTGGGATGGACAACCTGACATCAGACAGCGAGTGGAAGTTACCAACTACAGGCCCTGAGAGAAAATAATAAGGAACTGGTCTTTATATGTCTTTTACAGTGAAAAGTATAGTTCCTTTTTTTCTCTTTTGGAGACAGGATCTTGCTTTGTCACCCAGGCTGGACTGTGGTGGTGCAATCATGGCTCACTGCAGCTTCAACTTCCCAGACTCAAGGGATCCTCCTGCCTCAGCCTCTCTAGTAGCTGGGACCACAGGTGTGCGCCACCATGCCTGGCTAATTTTTGTATATTTTTGTAGAGATGAGGTCTCACTATGTCGCCCAGGCTGGTCTTGAACTCCTGGGCTCAAGCAATCCTCCCACCTCAGTCTCTGAAAGTGCTGGGTTTACAGGCATAAGCCATTGTGCCTAGCCTATTTCATCAATCGTAATAATAAGCTAATGCTTCTCCCCCTCCTCTTTTTTGGTTTACTTTTTGGATATGAAGGTGTTTACATACATGAAAGTCAAGCTGTCTAAAAGGCTATAATTGGGCCGGGTGCAGTGGCTCAAGCCTGTAATCCCAGCACTTTGGGAGGCTGAGATGGGCGGATCACGAGGTCAGGAGATCGAGACCATCATGGCTAACACGGTGAAACTCCGTCTCTACTAAAAAATACAAAAAACTAGCCGGGCGAGGTGGCGGGCGCCTGTAGTCCCAGCTACTCGGGAGGCTGAGGCAGGAGAATGGTGTAAACCCGGGAGGCGGAGCTTGCAATGAGCTGAGATCCGGCCTCTGCACTCCAGCCTGGGCGGCAGAGCGAGACTCCATCTCAAAAAAAAAAAAAAAAAAAAAAAGCTATAATCTGAGAATCCCTCCCGCCCTGCTGCTCTGCCCCATTTCTACCCATCATGCTTCTTCCTGCACTTCTTACTCAGAGGGCTAATGTTTGGGAGTGGGCAGTGGCTGACAGCCTCTAAGGAAGTGACATTAATGTATCAACCATACAGTTTATTAAGTACGCCAAATAATCACAAGGAAATTTTGCCCCTACCAGAGGGGCAAACAGGCATCTGCTGAGTTCTTTTCATTCGTGCCACAAAAAACATTTGCTAACTGGGCTTGTGTGGGCACCAGGGTGCCAGGTACTAGGCTGGAGGTGGTGCAGGCGTGGAGGATTGGGAGCACAGGATTGACATCCTGGGGACTTTGGGCAGATCTCAGTTTCCTCCTCTGTAATGTTGGGGTGATGATGCCTGTTTCTGAGGGTTGCCAGAATTCAGCGAGACCTCAGATGAACACAAGGGCTGAGTTCATTGAGGGCTCACCTGTGCCAGGCCATTTCCAACCCTTTGCTCCCAACAAGTCTGTGAGGTTAGTGTATTATGTTCCTTATTTTATTTTATTTTATTTTATTTTATTTTATTTATTTTTTGAGATGGAGTTTCGCTCTTGTTGCCCAGGCTGGAGTGCAATGGCACAATCTCAGCTCACTGCAACCTCCGCCTCCCGGGTTCAAGTGATTCTCCTGTCTCAGCCTCCTGAGTAGCTGGAATTACAGGCATGTGCCACCATGCCTGGCTAATTTTGTATTTTTAGTAGAGACAGGGTTTCTCCATGTTGGTTAGGCTGGTCTCGAACCCCTGACCTCAGGTGATCCACTCGCATCAGCCTCCCAAAGTGCTGGGATTATAGGTGTGAGCCACCGCACCCGGCCATGTGATCCCTATCTTATAGATGAGGACCCTGAGGCACAGAAAAGATGTCTGGCTCTGCAGCCCACGCTGCTAACATTGACTCCATAGTCCCAGGTACCTTGTAAGCGCTCTGTTACGATAACTCCTTGTTTCAAACATGAAGTGTGAATCTTAGCTTCCAGGGACTCATGGGCTAGTCAGGGGAAGGACTCAGAGTAGCAAGTGGTTCACCCCAATCTAGAATCCAGTGTGAGAGGCCTAGTGTGAACTAAGGGCAAAGGAGGGCGGGAATGTGTCTGATACCATCAAGGAAGGTGTTTCAAAGGTACTCAGCCTGAGCCTTGAGATATGAGTGGGATTTTGCTGGGGAAAGTCATTCCCAGCAGAGGCAACAGCATGTGCAAAGGCCAAAAGAGGTAGGAACTAGCATGAGATACTCAGGGAGGTTCAAACAGGGAGGGGGAGGGAGACAAGTCACAGTGGCTGAGGCTGGAGAAGTCTAATCCTGCAGACTTGCATCCAGAAAACTCTCCCACTCCCTAGCTGCAAGCTCTGGGCCTTCTTGAGCCCTGATTTCCAAATCTGTAAAATGGGGAGAATTGTCTACACAGAAGCCATTATGCCCGCTTAGCCTGACCCCTTCTGGGCCCACTCGCCTGACTTCCATCGGGCAGCACCTGGACCTTGAGGAGCCTCTGCTGGGGGAGGGGCACGATGGAAGTTAACTTGGGGAATGTGAATCTGGCGACAGTGGGCAGGGAGATTGGAGAACAGAGAAAGGCAGGAAGAAGGCTTAGGAAGCTGAGGTCACAACCCAGGCATGAGGTGTCTGGGAGGCCAGGATGACTGAACTGCTTCAGAATAAGATCTGTTCTTTTTTTTTTTTTTTAGACAGAGTCTCGCTCTGTCGCCTAGGCTGGAGTGCAGTGGCCGGATCTCAGCTCACTGCAAGCTCCGCCTCCCGGGTTCACGCCATTCTCCTGCCTCAGCCTCCTGAGTAGCTGGGACTACAGGCTCCCGCCACCGTGCCCTGCTAATTTTGTTTTTTTGTTTGTTTGTTTGTTTGTTTGTATTTTTAGTAGAGACTGGGTTTTACTGTGGTCTCGATCTCCTGACCTCGTGATCTGTCCGCCTTGGCCTCCCAAAGTGCTGGGATTACAGGCCTGAGCCACCACAGCCGGCGTTGAGTGTACGTTTTTCTATTGTGTAGTCCTGCCTGGATGAAGATGTAGGTGCTTGTCAATATTCCAGCACATCCCCTCATGCCCCTTCCCTTCCACACTCCACTCCCCCATACACACACAGGTATCCACTCCTCTAAGTTCTATCACAGGTTATGGGGGGAGTGAGAAGGGAAGCTTGTAGCTCAAGAGATAGGAAGAGAAAGACCTGAACTGGGACGCTGTCATGGGCTTGGCTGGTGGGAGGAGGTTACTGTGAGGTCAAAGAGGTCTGCAAGTGTTTTGGAGGCCACAGAACCCTTGAGCAGGGGGTGTCCACGACTAGACAGCAAAAGATTCTGAAAAGGAAGGAGGGGAGGGACCAGGGAAACTTTGACCTGGGACAAAAGAAGGGGCTGGGTTTCCTCTGCGCTTGGTCTCGTCACCTCCCCTCTGTTTCTTATCCCCTTCAAAAGGGCGTGGTGGCTTCCGCCTGTAATCCCAGCACTTTGGGAGGCCAAGGCGGGCGGATCACAAGGTCAGGAGATTGAGACCATGGTGAAACCCTGTCTCTACTAAAAATACAGAAATTAGCTGGGCATGGTGGTGTGTGCCTGTAATCCCAGCTACTCAGGAGGCTGAGGCAGGAGAATCGCTTGAACCAGGGAGTTGGAGATTGCAGTGAACTGAGATCACTGCACTCCAGCCTGGCAACAGAGCAATATTTCGTCTCAAAAATAAAAAGAAGAAAATACAAGCTCCTGAAGTCACTGGCCTGCCCCCTTCTAGGGGGTAGCATCCCTTTCCATTCACTGCCTTCCCGCTTCCTACCTTTGGTGCCCTCACCCCAGGGTTTCCTAAGGGAGAATGGATCAGGCAGACCCCTGAAGCAGCTCCAACGGAAGCCCCTTTAGTGCAGTATTATTTTTATTTATTTGAGACAGGGTCTTGCTCTGCTGCCCAGGCTGGAGTGCAATGACAGGATCATGGCTCACTATAACCTCCACCTCCCAGGCTCCAATGATCTAGCTAGGGCCACAGGCAAGCACCACCATGCCTGGATAATCTTTTTTTTTTTTTTTTTTTTTTTTTTGGTAGAGACAGGGTTCTCTCTATGTTGCCCAGGCTGGTCTCAAACTCCTGGGCTCAACCCATCCTCCAGCCTCAGCCTCCTAAAGTGTCTGGATTACAGGTGTGAGCCACTGTACTTGGTCAGCAGTGCAAAGTGTTATAGCAAAGTTAAATATTCTCTCTCCCCTCCTCTCCTCCCTCCTCTCATCTCTGCTTTATTTCAGAAGCAGCTGTGGAAACAGTTATGGCTGAGAATGCTCAGTCCCATGGCCTCTTTCCCAGAGCCTACAGCACAAGCGCCCACAGGAACACAACCGGTCATTGGAGAAGTCCACACATTCCAAGCTCTGACCTCACTCTGCCCAATTACCAGACATCCATAATTTGTTCTCAAAGCAGCCTTCTCCAGGGTCTGCCTGTTTCAGGCCTGCATGTGGGCCAGGGAGGGAGAAACGTCAAGGTGCAGGATAAAGGTTGCCATGAAGCCACCTTTTTCTCCTTCTCCTCCCTCTGGCCTCCTCCTCTTTCACCCTAGCCTTGGGCACCAACAGCAGCTCTCTATCCTTTCAAGTGGCCCATGTGAAGCGGTGTCCCGTAGCCTACTGAGGTTCAGGGAAGGTGCACATCTAGGGCTTGACTTCACCAAGGTTGCCCGTGCAGGAAAGGCTGATGGGATGAGCAGAGGGCTCAGCCCTGAAGCTGTGGGAGAAGCACTGCCCCTTTAAGAAGGCCAACCTCACACCTGTAATCCCAGCACTTTGGGAGGCCGAGGTGGGCAGATTACCTGAGGTCAGGAGTTAGACACCAGCCTGGCCAACATGGTGAAACCCTGTCTCTACTAAAAATACAAAAATTAGGTGGACGTGGTGGCACACACCTGTAGTTCCAGCTACTTGGAAGGCTGAGACAGGAGAATTGCTTGAACCCAGGAGGCGGAGGTTGCAGTGAGCTGAGATTGTGCCACTGCACTCCAGCCTGGGTGACAGAGCAAGGTTGCATCTCAAAAAAAAAAAAAAAGCCCACCTGGGGCAAAGGATGCCTACAGATAGTAACCTGGGCTCCTCCAGGGCCCTTGAAGAATGTCTGCTCAAGTAATTATGCCTCCCAAGGCCTTTCATCCCAGTATCTTGAAAGCACGTAGTGTAATTAACTTTGAAGTCACCCTATGCAGGTTTACCAAGGGCAGGCCTGAGACCTGATGAGTCACTGCAGCTCTGCCACTCAGGCAGAGCCTGTTGCAGCTTCCCTGAGAAAATCCAGGACCTTGCTGGGGGCAGTGGCTTACGCCTGTAATCCCAGCACTTTGGGAGACTGAGGTGGGCAGAGCATGAGGTCATGAGTTTGAGACCAGCCTGGTCAACACAGTGAAATCCCGTCTCTACTAAAAATATAAAAATCAGCTGGGCATCGTGGTGCGTGCCTGTAGTCCCAGCTACTTGGGAGGCTGAGGCAAGAGAATCACTTGAACCTGGGAGGCAGAAGTTGCAGTGAGCTGGAATTGTGTCATTGCACTCCAGCCTGGGCCAGCCTCCCCAGCTCCCTGTATGCCCCTGACCCCAAAGGTGGACCTCCCTTTCCTGATGGCATGTCCTGGACAGGTGACTACATCCTGGGATTTTGTAAAGAATCTGAAACATCTTTCTGGTGATTCCAGGAAAACTGATAGGAAATCCTTCTCTTTGGCCTGTTTTTGTTTGCTTGTTTGTTGGCTACATAAGTTTGAAGTGGGACTCATCTCACCAATGATGGAGTCACAGGTCATGTGTGCAACTGAGAGAGATAGAGAAAGGAAGCTTCCTCTCTCTTGTGTCTCCTACTCAGGCTCCTTACACAGCAATCTGTGAATCACCACCAGCTGCATCCCTGATTCACTCACACACACACATCCCAGGTAGCGCACCCACTAGGAATGGCCTTGTTCTGCTTGCTGATGGCCATTGATATCCTGAATGTCACCACCCCAACAAGAAGGGCTGCATGAAGTTGGAAGCATTTTCTGTTGCTGGCTGATTTCCACCAAGGGGGTGCTGGCATGGGTTCCCGGGTTCATTTAACAAATAGGCTGCGTAGGTGTGACCTTGGTCAAGTAACATTGCCTCTCTGTGCCTCAGTTTCCTCATCTGCCAGGTGGCACTCACAAGATCTTGGTTTACATTGCCTGCCACATAATGAATGCTCAATGAACAGCAGCAGTGATGAAGATGTTGAAGGACACTCATCATCTTCCTTCGTTTCAGGAAGAACACTCATCCCCTGCGTGTCAGGTTCTGGGAACAAAAGGATGATTAAGATCCAGTCCCTTTTGCCCTCTGTTTGTGTGAGCACCCGTTCTCCTGACTTCCAGGAATTTCTTGTATGTTGAAAATCACACACAAGGCTGGGCCCGGTGGCTCACACCTGTAATCCCAGCACTTTGGGAGGCCAAGGTGGGTGGATCAGAAGGTCAGGAGTTCAAGACCAGCCTGACCAATACAGTGAAACCCCGTCTCTACTAAAAATACAAAAATTAGCCAGGTGTGGTGGCAGGCGCCTATAGTCCCAGCTACTCGGGAAGTTGAGGCAGGAGAATACCTTGAACCCAGGAGGCAGAGGTTGCGGTGAGCTGAGATCATGCTACTGCACTCCAGCCTGGGTGACAGAGCAAGACTCCATCTCAAAAAAATAAAAATGAAAACAAACAAATAAATACATAAATAAAATCACATACAAATATTTGCATTAATGGCTGGGAGCGGTGGCTCATGCCTGTAATCCCAGCACTTTGGGAGGCTGGGGCAGGTAGATCACTTGAAGTCAGGAGTTCGATACTAGCTTGGCCAACATGGTGAAACCCGTCTTTACTAAAAAAAAAAAAATTAGCTGGCTGAGTGTGGTGGCTCACGCCTGTAATCCCAGCACTTTGGGAAGTCAAGTCAGGCAGATCGCAAGGTCAAGAGTTCGAGACCAGCCTGACCAACACATAGAAACCCTGTCTCTACTAAAAATACAAAAATTAGCTGGGCGTGGTGGCACGTGTCTGTAATCCCAGCTACTCAGGAGGCTGAGGCAGGAGAATTGCTTAAATCCAGGAGGCAGAGGTTGAAGTGAGCTGAGATCCCACCACTGCACTCCAGCCTGGGCGACAGAGTGAGACTTCATCTCAAAACAAACAAACAAACAAAAACTTAGCCAGGCATGGTGGCACGCGCCTGTAGTCCCAGCTACTTGGGAAGCTGAGGTGGGAGAATTGCTTGAGCCCAGGAGGTGGAGGTTGCAGTGAGCTGAGATCGCACCACTGCACTCCAGCCTGGGCCACAGAGTGAGACTCTGTCCCCACCCCCCGCCCCCCAAAAAAAGATGGAGTCTCACTCTGTGGTCCAGGCTGGAGTGCAGTGGTGCGATCTCGGTTCACTGCAACCTCCGCCTCCCGGGTTCAAGAAATTCTCCCGCCTCAGCCTCCGGGGTAGTTGGGATTACAGGTGCCCGCCACTACGCCTGGCTAATTTTTGTATTTTTAGTAGAGACGGGTTTTACCATGTTGGTCAGGATGGTCTGGATTTCTTGACCTCGTGATCTGCCTGCCTCAGCCTCCCAAAGTGCTGCGATTACAGGTTGTGAGCCACTGTGCCCCACCAAGACTTTGTCTTAAAAAAAAAAAAAAAAAAAAAAAACGCATTAATGAGGCATCCAGTATGCATTATTCTGCATGACGTATTTTTTTCCCACTTGATGACAGGGAGAATGAAAGTTTTATCAGGGACCTGAAGAAAGGGTAGGAATTAACTAGGAAAAAGAAAGGGATGGAGACAACAGTGAGAAACAGTGTGTTTTAGGTGATGGGAACAGCAGCATCAAGGCTGTGATACTAGACACCACGTGGCTGTTGGAAATACAATCATTGGTGACAGTGTGAGGGGCAGATTTGCTTAAAAACTGACACATTGGCCAGGCACAGTGGCTCATGCCTCTCATCTTAGCATTTTGAGAGGTCAAAGCAGGAGGATCACTTGAGGCCAGGAGTTTGAAAACAGCCTAGTCAACATAGCGAGACCCTGTCTCAAAATAAATAAATAAATAAATAATAAGGAAAGAAAAGAAAAAAATTAGTTGGGCCTGGTGGTATGTACCTGTAGTCTCAGCTACTTAGGAGGCCAAGGCAGGAGGATGGTGTGCGCCCAAGAGTTCAAGGTTTCAGTGAGCCATCATCATGCCACTGAACTCCAGCCTGGGCGACAGAAAGAGAGAGACCCTGTTTCAAAAAAAAACAAAAAATCAACAACAACAACAGAACTGGCTTTTTGGGCCTGTTTCCATTTTCACTTCTAAACAGCAATTTCATATTTTTGGCTGGGCGCAGCGGCTCAAACCTGTAATCCCAGCACTTTGAGAGGCCGAGGCGGGCAGATCACGAGGTCAGGAGTTTGAGACCAGCCTGGCCAACATGGTGAAATCCCATTTATATTAAAAATACAAAAATTAGCCGGGAGTGGTGGTGGGCGCCTGTAATCCCAGCTACTCAGGAGGCGGAGGCAGGAGAATCGCTTGAAACCGAAAGGCGGAGGTTGCAGTGAGCCAAGATCGTACCACTGCACTGCAGCCTGGGCAAAAAGAGCGAAACTCTGTCTCCAAAAAAAAAAAAAAAAAAAAAAAAAGGGGAAAGAAAGAAAGAAATTGGGGCTTATTGAGGCTTACAAGATTTGCACAGAATCTCACAGCCTGTCAGTGGTGGAGCTGGGATTTGACCAGGCTGTTGACGATTGCACAGGCTAAAGGCCTCCAAAGAGCCACCCTATGCTGATTGCTGATGGCTCTGTCCTAGGTCCCTCCATCTCTGCTCTGAGTGAGGTCACATCTCAGCCCTGTCCCTGATCTTCCTTCTGGATGACCCTTGGAGAGCCACTTAAAATCCCAGAGAGGCAGAACATCTGAGTTTTTTTTTTTTTTTCCCCCAGCACTCTTTCCCAGTTTTTCTGGTCATGGAACCCCATTTTTCTTTAGGTACTCACGCCTCCTTTTCACTACATTTGGTTCTGAAGGGGCTGACTCCACCCACTGGCTCCAGGGTGGGGCTGTGATCCAGGCCTGGCCAATTGATGCCCTGAATTTCCTGGCTACAATGATTGGCTCAGAGATGGGACTCAAGCTGGGCCAATCAGAGGTGACTGTGGGATATATCTTGGAATTCTTGGGAAAGAGGTGCTCTCTCTCCCACTGGGGAATGGGGCCAACACACACACAAACACACACACACACAGCAAGAGATGGAGAGAAATAGCATCCCAGTGACACTGTGTGAGGTCTCAAATCCAGCTCTGCTTTGAATTTCTTAATTAAGTGAACCCATAAATTCCCCTTTTTTAGTTCGTTATTTTATTTTTGAGACAGTGTTTTGCTCTTGTTGCCCAGGCTGCATTGCAATGGCGTGATCTCGGCTCACTGCAACCTCTGCCTCCCGGGTTCAAGCGATTCTCCTGCCTCAGCCTCCTAAATAGCTGGGATTATAGGCATGCACCACTACATCTGGATAATTTTGTATTTTTAGTAGAGATGGGGTTTCACTGTGTTGGCCAGGCTGGTCTCGAACTCCTGACCTCAGGTGATCTGCTCACCTTGTCCTCCCAAAGTGCTGGGATTACAGGTGTGAGCCTTAAACAACATTTTTTTTTTCTTTCTGAAAACATAATATGCTTTTTGAAACACTTTTTGGAAAATACAGAGAAGCAAAAATGAAAATAAAATTAAAAGAAGAAGATAGCCCAATGTTCATAATCTTGCCACTTAGAACAATCCACTATTGTCATTTTGTTATATTTCCTTCCAATCTTTTCTATTATTATTTTTTAAGACCAGTCAAGTGAAACAGTGGGAGTGGAGAAGGAACAAAGCCAATCTTTCATTCTTTTCTCTTTTTTTTTTGAGATGGAGTTTCGCTCTTATTGCCCAGGCCGGAGTGAAGTGGCGTGATCTCAGCTCACTGCAACCTCTGCCTCCCAGGTTCAAGTGATTCTCCTGCCTCAGCCTCCCAAGTAGCTGGGATTACAGGCATGCGCCACCATGCCCAGCTAATTTTGTATTTTTAGTAGAGACGGGGGTTTCACCATGTTGGTCAGGCTGGTCTCGAATTCCTGACCTCAAGTGATCCGCCCGCCTCGGCCTTCCAAAGTGTTGGGATTACAGGCGTGAGTCACCCAGCCCAGCCAAAGCCAATCTTTCTTCTAAGCATTTTTTTTTTTTTTTTTACAGCATTCAGAAAGGCTACCATATAAGTTTGTAACTGCCTTTTTCACTCAATAAGGAAATGATTAGTAATGTGTCCAGAGACTACATTAATATCTATACAATATGCCATTAGTGGCATGGATCTACACAATTTACTTAACCATTCTTCAATGACTTTCAGGTTATTTCCAATTATTTGTTAGGGAGAAACTAAAACAGGATTTGGAGGATAGAGAGGGAGGTGGGATCAAGAAGGAACCATACCAGGCACGGTGGCTCACGCCTGTAATCTCAGCATTTTGGGAGGCCAAGGCAGGCAGATCATGAGTTCAAGAGATAGAGACCTTCCTGGCCAACATGGTGAAACCCCATCCCTACTAAAAATACAAAAATTAGCTGGGCCTGGTGGTGCGCGCCTGTAGTCCCAGCTACTCAGGAAGCTGGGGCAGGCAAATTGCTTGAATCTGGGAGATGGAGGTTGCAGTGAGCCGAGATTGTGCCACTGCACTCCATCCTGGGGACAGAGCGAGACTACGTCTCAAAAAAAAAAAAAAAAAAAAAGGTGATATCTGATTTGGTCCTTAAGGAGTAGCTGTTCGCTGAGTTGCGTTGAAAAGGGTAGAACTGGGCATTGAGAAAAGTATTCTTTCTTCATTAGCCTGTGGGCAGGGGGAAAGGTGATTCTGAGGGGCTGGGAAACCATTATAATTGTCCAGAAGTTAAGGCAGACTGAACCAGGGCAGTGAAGGGGAAAGGGGACAAATTTAAGTGGAATCTTTGAGCCTGATTAGAAAGAATAGTCCAGGCATGCTGATCACATCTGCAATCCCAACAATTTGGAAAGCAGAGGCAGAAGGATTGCTTGAGGCCAGGAGTTCAAGACCCTGTCATCATAAAAACATTAAAAATAAAAAATTAGGCCAGGTGTGGTGGCTCACGCCTGTAATCCTAGCACTTTGGGAGGCTGAGGCGGGCAGATTGCCTGAGCTCAGGAGTTTGAGAGTACCCTGGGCAACATGGTGAAACTCCGACTCTGCTAAAAAAAGAAAAAAAAAATACAAAAAATAAACACAAAAAACAAAAAATTAGCTGGTCGTAGTGGCGCGTGCCTGTAATCCCAGCTACTCAGGGGGCCTGAGGCAGGAGAATTGCTTGAACCTGGGAGGTTGCAGTGAGTCGAGATTGCACCACTGCACTCCAGCCTGGGCAACAGAGCAAGACTCTGTCAATAAATAAATAGAAAATTAGCCGAGTGTGATGGTATGCTCATGTAGTCCTAGCTACTTGGGAGGCCAAGGTGGAGGATCACTTAAGCCCAGGAGTTTGAGGCTGCAGTGAACTATGATCAAAGCACTGCACCCCAGCCTGGGTGAGAGAGCAAAACCCTGTCTCTTAAAAGAAAGGATGGGTAGTTGCCTGGAGGAGGGGTGGGAAGGAAGATAGCAAGGGAGGTGTTTATCTTCATTTTGGAAAGCCTGAATAAAGGTCTTGGTTGGGCTTTTTTCCTCCCACAGGGAGCACCCACTAGGGCCCCCAGTACCACCTGCTGGCCTGCCATATCACTCAGACCAGGTGACTTTCTGTCTTTGAGCCCCTTCCTGGCAACCAAACCTAAAAATACCCACCACCTGCCTCTGCCCCCCACACCCGCCAGCCTGGGGCCTCTGTAAGTGGAGACCCAAGAGTGCCCCTAAGCAGAAAAAAAGACCCTGAAGTGAAAGCCCTGGAGGGGAAGTGTAAGGCAGATTGCCTCTGATCTCTAAGTGTTCTGTACTAGCATTGCAGATATGGTGGGTAATTGGGCAAGGACTTCCTCCGGAAGGGGTTAGTGTGTAGGGAAGAAGAGCTGGGAAGTCATAAACAAGGTATTACAATGCAATTGATAAGCCTTGCTCTTGTTAGGACAGCCCCAGGCATGTCCTACCTGGAGCTGGGGAGGAATTGTTCTATAGGATTTTGCTATTACGGGATCTCTGGTCATGTTATACCTACTTTTTTGGGGCATGTTCTCTATGCCAGATCCTGTACTAAGTATTGGGATTACATCAGAAAACAAAATGGATACTTGGGAGGCACAGGCGAGAGAATCGCTTGAACCCAGGAGGTTGAGGCTGCAGTGAGCCGAAACTGAGCCACTGCATTCCAGCCTGGGTGACAGAGTGAGACTCCGTCTCAAACAACAACAATAAAAAGCCAAAAAGGATGAAAATCTTTGTCCTCAGAATTTATTGTGAGCGGTGGCTCACACCCATAATCTCAGCACTTTGAGTGGTCGAGACGGGTGATCGCTTTGAGCCCGGGAGTTCAAGACCAGCCCTGGCAACATAGCGAAAACCCATCTCTACAAAAAAATACAAAAATTAGCCGGGTATGGTGGCACATGCCTATTATCCCAGCTAATCAGGAGGTTGAGGTGGGAGGATCACTTGAGCCTGAGTGGCGGAGGTTACAGTAACCTGAGATTGTGCCACTGCACTCCAGCCTGGGTGACAGAGTGAGACTGTCTCAAAAGCAAAAACAAAAACAAAAAAACCAAAAACCAAAAATCGTATGTTCTACTAGAAGAAGACACACAGGGAAATAGGCAAACTATATAATAAGATAGAAATGAAGTGACAGGGAAAGTAGGGCATGGTAACGGGAAATACAGAGTGCATGCGAGGGGTCTGGTAGTTTTACTAGGGTGCTCAGGGCAGGCCTCACTGAGTGGAGGACATTTGAGCAAGCCCTTGAAGAAGATATGGAGGAATCATTGTGGTATCTGGGGAAACAGCGATCACAGCAGAGGGAACAGCTCGTGCAGGGGGCTCGGGGCCGGGTGAGCTCGGCTTGTTCTAGGAACAGCAAGGGGTCAGTGTGGAAGGAAAGGGTAAGAGATGAATGAGGTCAGGAATACCCAGGAGAGTAGAATGTCAGATTAAGCATTTGTAAGGACTTGTAAGGCTTTTACTTAAAGTGAAATAGAGAGCCAATGGACGGTTTTGAGCAAAAAAGTGCCATGTTTTGACTTAGATTTTATTTCATTTTTTGAGACAGATTCTCATTTTGTCACCCAGGTTGGAGTGCAGTGGCATGATCTTGGCTCACCACAACCCAACCTCCACCTCCCAGGTTCAAGCAGGTGTCATGCCTCAACCTCCCGAGTAGCTGGGACTACAGGCATGCACCACTACACCCAGCTAATTTTTGTATTTTTAGCAGAGATGAGGTTTCACCACGTTGGCCAGGCTGGTCTCTAACTCCCGGACTTAAATGATTCATCCGACCTCACAAAGTGCTGGGATTACAGGCGTGAGCCACCGTGCCTGGCAGATTCTAAAAGAATCTCCCTCAGCCCTGAATTGATAGGGTGGATCAGAGGGCAAGGTTGGAACAAGGGAGATGGGTTAGCAGAACTTTGCAATAATCCTCTGCAGATACTGGACCAGGGTGGTAGCACTGGAGGTGGAGTGGCAGACGTCAGAGTCTAGATCTATTTTGCAGGTAGAGCCAGCAAGATCTCCCGCCTGCCTTACTGGGTAGCAGGCAGAAGCGGGGCATTCACAGCTGACTCTGAGTTGTGGCCTGGGGACTGGAAGGATGGAATTGTCAACAGCTGATGAAGGCAAGGCTGAGAGGGAGCAGGTCTGTGTGTGTGGAAGTGCAGTTGGCTCAGCTGCAGACACATTGACTTTGAGATGCCTGCTGGACCTCCAAGAAAGAAGTGTTGAGCAGACAGTTCAGGGGAGGAGTCTGGAGACACAAATACATTTGGGGATCTTGAGCACATCAATGCCAGAAGATAATTGCATTTTATCTGGTTCAATTAACCTAGGTGATGTCTGGACCTAGCAAACAGAAATAGGCTAGGCGGCTTGAACCCTATCTGAAGACTTTTGCTAGTTCGGCAGCCTAGAGCCAGATGGGGCAAGAAAGAATCGCTGCTAAGTGGGGTGGGAAGAAAAAGCCTCTTTCAGTGCTTTGCAATTTCATCTGGCCTAATTGCACACAACACTCGGTCCACGTTCATTCCACAATTCCACACGCATCCTTCACTCAACAAATAGCCATTGTATTTCGTTTCATCTTCAAAACAGGCTCAAATGGAGGAAATTAGGGTTAAGAGAAGTGAAGCACCAGCGAGGGTCAGGGACAGAGATCGCAGCCCAGAAAGTTCTCGAGGTTGGGGGCCGGTCGTAGTTTGTTTTGTGAGTGGCAGGAGAATGCGGGTCGCGCCCCAACCCGCGGGGCGGCCGGTTGGGGTTCGGGGCGCGGCCCCTTTAAGGCCCAGGCAGTGATCTCAGCCGCCTTCGCCGCCCCGCCCTCCCCGGCGGCGAGCCCAGTGCGCATGCGCGCCGCGGCAGCACACTACTGGGCCCGGGACGCGCCGGCAGTGGCGGTGACTCCAGGGCTGCGGCGCCGACTCCAGGGCTGCGGCGCCTACCGCCCGCCCCGCTCGCAGAGCCCGGCCGCCGCGCGTCGTCCGCACACGCTGCCACCGCCATGGGCTCCTGAGGTATCCTGTCTGGCCGGTCTCGCCCGGGAGCCCCAAGGGGGAACTGCGACTCCCAAGCGCGGGGGGCTGCTTGTTTCGGAGAGGCCCGCGCGAGGGACGCCCGGCTTCGGCCGCCGGCGCCCGGGCGGGGAGGGCACTAAGGAGGCCGGCGCGGCCGCGGAGGGAGTGGGCATCCGTCTCCCAACCCGTGCCTCCCCTCCTCCCCGCGAGGTCGCCCGTGGGTGTGCTCGCTCCCTTTCCACGCCAACGTGGCGGGGGCAGCGCCTGGAGTGTAATCGGACCTGCCCGAGGGGTGGCCCCGGGAGAGGGAGGCGGATGGACAGGCGCTTTGCAAGAGGGATTGTGTGCTCCTGGGTGGGTGTACTGGCGCCTGGCACGGCCGAGTGAGTGGGGGAGGCGTCCGTGACCTGTGCGGGTGGCAGTGACCTGGGAGGGTGGTCGGCTGGGGGCCTTCGGGGCTGCGTCGTGAGTGGAGGGTGTACACGCCCGGCACGTAGATCCGCAGGTTTGGAAGGCGATCGACTGGGACCTGGGGCTCGAAAGATGTTTGCCTCCAACTGGGACCAACCAAAGACTGGTTTTGGGTGTCTGTATCCTTCCCGTGGATTGTACATTTCCTTCCCGGGCACACCCTTGGTACCTCGCTTGGATCCACTTACCTCCAGTGCTGGGTGGCTCCAGGCCAAAGGAAGGCAGTTAGGCTGGGGGATGGGCATAGATTCCCAATACATATCCCCTCTGGGGGTGTTGTATAAGGCCAGACGTTTTACTCCTCCCTGCCTTCCAGGGCATTTTGGGGCAAAGCAGGTGTTTGCATGCCTGATACTTGTGGTGAAGTGAAGGCCATGTATTATTTATCTGACTGCTGGTGCTTTTGTAAGGAAAGAAGCAGCAATCTGTGCCCTGGAGGCCCTGCGCTGCAGAGTCAGCCAGGCAAACAAGCTCACCTGCACCTGCAGAGGCAGCGCAGGTCTCAGAGGTCTCAGAGGTGTGACTTCGTTGACAGGTTATGCCTACAGTGTCCCTTTGCATCCCCTATTCAGCTTCCTTGGTAGGATCCCTAGGCTCTGCGCCTCTGAACCTTGTCTAGGGTGCTATGCGTATCAGAGTTGGGACCTGGGACGCTGGGGTGGGAGAGCTCCAGCAGCCAGGTATGTGTGCGCACCTGGACACAAACATTTGATGCCCAAGCCATCAAGGAGCTCTCAAGCCTGGGGGAATCAGACTTGGAAACAGGTGATCACAGTGATGTGAAAAATACCGAACAAAGGAGTAGAAGGAGTACAGGGGCAGGTTCAGTGCCCGGGAAGGAGGATCGTGGCCACAGGAAAGACTCTCTCATAAGGAGACGGTTGTGCTGAAGCCTGAAGGATGACTGGCGTTCATCTGAGGCTTTTGTGCTTTCTACGTATATTTTCCTGTGTAATTTGCACAGCAGCTGTGTGAGTAAGGAACGGTTGTTGTCCCTATTTGCGGATGTGGTAAACTGATGCCCAGAGGGAATTCATGACGCTCTTCTCCATGATCCGTGGCAAGCCTGGATGGAATCATCCTTGAACCAGGAACTCTCTCTTACTGCCAGATCGTATCTTGCAACTTCCTGAACATCTTATGTGCCAGGCACTGTGCTGGGGCATAGCGGTGTGATGGTCAGTGGGACCTGGTGCCTGCCTTCTAGGGGCTCCCAGTCTGCTGGGAAGATGGACACTGATTTAGTGACCCCAATCCAGATACGAGGCTCCAGTAGCTAATGTGAGTGGAGAAGGCGCTGTGAATTACCCCAAAAGCCTTCGTGCAGTGGATTCTGGATGTCTTATTTGTTGCACCCACGGTGGTGGTGGGTTATGCAAGGAGCCCCTTCTGAATTTCTCCAACCAAGTGGAAAGAAGAGCTTCGAGGCAGCAGGGTGAGTGAGGCACTTGTCCTAGTTCGTTCCTGTTGGCCGAGTTCTGTGAGCTGGGGCTTCTGTCCGGAGGCCGTTTTCTCCCTCTCTGTCTTAGAGGTTTTGCTCCTGGTCTCTGGCTGGCCTGCCCAGTCTCTCACCCTGAGAAGGGCTCAGTGCTATTTCCAGTCCCTGCTGTGCTCATTTCTCTCTGTAAATTCCCTGGAGTGGAAACAGCCCCGGCAAGGCAGGGTACAGCCTTTTATTGTTTTGAAACCGAGTCACAGCTCTGGGCCTGGAGACTGCGGATTTGGTGTGGGAGTTCTGGGAGGCCAATAGCTGGGCCCCTGGGAGAGCTCTGTGTGGGGTCGGCCCCAGGCGCTGCAGCCCCAGGGAGTAAGCACTCATGGAGGACCATGCTGCCCTGCACTGTGCTGGGAGCAGCCCTCTAAAAGGTGGTTGGCAGAGGGAGCCCGATGTGTAACAAATATGTGCAAGACAGTGCCCTACTTGTGGTGGAAACAGAGGGCCCTAAAGGGGCCCAGAGGACAATAGGAACAACAGTCCGTTTATTGACCACTTACTGTGTGCCAGGCACAGTTCAAAGCGCTTTCATGAATTACTGTATTTAATTTTCCTACCACCCAATGAGATGGGGGCTGTCACCGTCTGCATTTTGTAGGGAAGGCAGCAGAGGGTGGAACAGCTGAGTTTTGAACGAGTAGGTCTGACCTCAGAGCCCATGCTCCTCCCCTGTAACCCTGGGGTGCTGGAAGTTGTCTTGGCCCTGAAGGATGAGGGGTGCTCGACCTATGAAGGAGAAGGAGGGCATTCCAGTTAGAGGGAACTCCGGGCAGATGTGGAGGTCTGAGCTGCCTCACCTCTGAGACGCGGAGGATTGAACTACTTGTGGCTGTGTTGGGTCTGTGTCCTGAAGACACAGACTCCTTGGAGGCCCCGCCAAGGAGTTTGAACTCGATCCTGATGTAGTCAACAGGGAGGCCTTGAAAGTTTCTGGAAGGTTGTGACATGCTCAGCCACGTGTTACGGGGCGGTATTACCATCTCTTCTCATCCCTCCTTCTTTCCTGCAGAGAACTTCTGGAAGACCAGGCCTCTGTCCCGTTGGCTTTCCTACAGCCCCTGGCATCACTGTTAGACCCCGATGCCTTTCTCTTGTCTTCTAGCAGCTTCTGGTCTTGAAGACCCTGTGTGACCCAGGGCAGGCTCTGGAGCCCATTGTTGTAATGGTGTCTGCCCTACTGCTGACCTCTTGCCTGCTGGGATCTGGCTCCTTTGAGCTGGAACTTTTTTTGTTTTTTGAGATGGAGCCTCTCTGTGTTACCCAGGTTGGAGTGCAGTGGTGCTATCATAGCTTGCTGCAGCTTCTACCTCCTGGGCCCAGGAGATCCTCCCACCATGGCCTTCTAAAGTGCTGAGATTATAGGTGTGAACCACCATGCTTGGTCAGCTGGAACTTTTTTTTTTTTTTTTTAAGACAGAGTCTTAGGCTGGGTGTGGTGGCTCACGCCTGTAATCCCAGCACTTTGGGAGGCCAAGGTGGGCGGATTGCCTGAGGTCAGGATTTTGAGAACCAGCCTGGCCAACACAGTGAAACCCTGTCTCTACTAAAAAAATTAGTCAGGCATGGTGGCACACGCCTATAGTCCCAGCTATTTGGGAGGCTAAGGCAGGAAAATCACTTGAACCTGGGAGGCGGAGGTTGCAGTGAGCTAAGATGGCACCACTACACTCCAGCCTGGTGGGTGACAGAGCGAGACTCTGTCTTTAAAAAAAAAAAAAGAAAAGAAATGGTCCCTAGGAGCATGAGAGGAGGAGGGAGAGAGGGAGGTAATGCGCTGAGCAGTCCTGGTGACCTGGAGAGAGAATTGGGAGATGCAGTTTAAATCTGTGTTTATTAGCCCTGTGGCCTTGGGCAAGATGCTTACCAGGTTTCAAAATAGGGGACAAATGGTACACTTTCCTTCATCTGTAAGATGGGAGTAATAACAGTGTGGCCATCATGTGGCTGGCATGACCAGTGTCTGCATGGAGCTCATGTGTACCTGGCACGCAGGACATGCTTTTATTATGACCTTACAGGCCCATTCATTTATTTGAGAAGGAGGCATCGCAGGTCTGTGTGCCAGGCTGTGGGGAGCCTTCCTTAGGAGCCAAGTGCAGCTGGGGAGAGAGAAATCAGACACACAAGCAATTATGATTGTCCTGAGGGCTCTGAGGGAACATTAGGCCATTGTCACCTGGACGGGCACTTGTCTGGTGAGGTGATGTGATGTGTGTTAAGGTGGAGGAAGAAGTGGGTTCCAGGCAGAAAGAAGAGTACATGCAAAGCAGAGATCTGAGTTCACGTCTATGAAGTTGTCTGACACTGAGACTCAGCACCTAGTAGACCTGAAATAAATGTTTGCTGAATGCGATCTTCTCAGCCTCAGAGAGGAGAGAAACAGGAAGAAGTAGAGTGGGAGGGGGCCACGGAGAGATGAATTAAAGGGTCACCCAATTTGTAGATTTCTCATTCCCTCCCCATCGCCTCCACCTCTGTGGAAAAGCACGTGGTGCAGGTACTAACAATGCATCTAAGTCCACCAGAATTCTTTTTTTTTTTTTTTTCCAGGCAGGATCTCCCTCTGTCTCCCAGGCTGGAGTGCAGTGGGGAGATCTTGGCTCACTGCAACCTCCGCCTTCTGGGCAATTCTCGTGCCTCAGCCTCCCAAGTAGCGGGGATTGCAGGCACCCACCATCACGCCTGGCTAATTTTTGTATTTTTAGTGGAGATGGGGTTTCACCATGTTAGCCAAGCTGGTCTCGAACTCCTGACCTTGTGATCCACCTACCTTGGCCTCCCAAAGTAATGGGATTACAGGCGTGAACCACCGTGCCTGGCCTTCGCCAGCATTCTTACCAGGCACTCATTCCCAAACTGCTTGTCCTCAGGACTGGAGAGGATAAATCTAAATGCAGAGGCAGCTGAGAACTGGAATTAGGCCGGACACTCAGATAGCATTTGTTCACGTGTCTGTTTGCTGCTGTTTTTGCGTGGCTGAAGCCCTGTGCCCGGGTACGGCGTAGAAGGATGGTGCGTGGCTTCTGGTTGGTAACTTTTCCAGTCTTAGGTTAATCGTGGCTCAGTGTCTGGCGAAATGCATAGAGTAGGTATGAAGTAGTTTTTGATTAAACAAATGAATGGGTTCATGGCACTGCCACTCAGGATAAAGCTATAATTATTCTTGAAAAATGATGGATATGGCTGGGTGTGGTGGCTCACGCCTGTAATCCCAGCACTTTGGGAGGCCGAGGTGGGCGGATCACTTGAGCTCAGGAATTGGAGACCAGCCTGGCCAACATGGTGAAACCCCATCTCTGCTAAAAATACAAAATCAGTCAGGTGTGGTGGCACATGCCTACAGTCCCAGCTACTTGGGAGGCTGAGGCAGGAGAATTGCTTGAATCTGGGAGGCGGAGGTTGCAGTGAGCTGAGACTATGCCATTGCACTTCAGCCTGGGTGACAGAGCGAGATTCCATCTAAAAAGAAAAAAGAAAAAAGAAGACAGATGTTAGGGGTGATTAGAACAGGATTGTTTATTCCAGGTGCCAGCGGTGCTCACTAAACAGCCTTGAGTCTGGCTGGCTGGTGTGGGAGGTCTTAGGCCTGTGATGGGAGACAGGAAGCTTGGTGGACACCTCCTTTTCCTTCTCTGGGGTGGAAACCACAGGGGGATGATCCACCCAGAAAGTCTTTGTGCTGAACGTGCGTCACTTCCAGCTCAACCATGTTTTACAAAGTCACATCCCACTAAGTGAATATTTGGTGAAAAGTTTACCACATTATTCTCAGTGTTGTACCTTTGAAAAACAATAGGCTTCTCTGAGATTAGAAGTAGTACTTGTTGATTATAGTAAACTTGAAACACAGAAAAGATTGGGGATAAGAATAAAAATTACCCCAAATTTCCAAATCGAGAAGTAATTATGGTTCAAGTTTGGGCAGATGTTCTTTTTTTTCTTTTTCTTTTTCTTTTTTTTTTTTTTTTTTTGAGACGGAGTCTCGCTCTGTCGCCCAGGCTGGAGTGCAGTGGCCGGATCTCACCTCACTGCAAGCTCCGCCTCCTGGGTTGACACCATTCTCCTGCCTCAGCCTCCCGAGTAGCTGGGACTACAGGCACCCACCACCTCGCCTGGCTAGTTTTTTGTATTTTTTAGTAGAGACGGGGTTTCACCGTGTTAGCCAGGATGGTCTCGATCTTCTGACCTCGTGATCCGCCCGTCTTGGCCTCCCAAAGTGCTGGGATTACAGGCTTGAGCCACCGCGCCCGGCTTGGCAGATGTTCTTTCTAGGCATAAACATGCGTTATCTCATTGTTTGCTTAACACCGAGTTATAAATATTTACCCATAGCATTTGAAAGGTAGCTATAGATAGAAAAGAATCAGAGAAGTTCTAAAACAGCCCTCCTGCTTTGTTTCAGATTCTCTGCAGGAAAGATGAGGTCTTCAACCTTTTTTAGCTGGATGGCACCATTGCAGGAGTGGTGAACAGGGCACTGAATCGAGTCAGGAAACCCAGCTGTGACCTTGGGCAAGCCACTTGCCCTCTTTGAGCTTAACTCCTGCTAAGGCAAGGGGCACTATTCGTACCCTGTCTCCTCACCTCACAGGCTCTGATGAAATCCTCAATTAGAATGCCTTTAGCTCCCAAGGTTGTGGTTTGGAGGTAGGGCAGGTCACACGATCGTGAAGATGGAAGGAGAAACGGAAGCACATGTGCCTGTTGCTTCTTTCCCAACCTAAAATGTTTGGTGATCTCCTGAAGACTCCAGCCTCCATGCTGGGAAGCCAGGATCCGTAGGCCCTTTACTTGTGGTCACAGGCAGTCCCAGATGGTCCCCCTCCCCAACAGAGGGGGTGCAGTGAGACCTCCGGAAGTTACTGCCTCTGTTACCTTCAAAGGGATTTTCAGATCAGTTAGCCCCCCTACTCCAAGGGACATGTGTGGAGCTTGGTACCTTTATTTATCTCCTGCTCCAACCCCTGTGGATTGCCTGCACCCAGGGGGGCCCAGTCCTGCTGGCAAGTGACTGAGAACCTCCACTCCACTCAGCAGGGCTGTTCCCCAAAGCCCTTTGGGTCGTCATTTACCGAAAAGCTCCGAGAGAAAATAACTAACCCCATGGCCCCACTCTGGCTACTGGCAGAGCCTCCTGGTCTCCATCTCTAGTACCTGTGGTTTTTGTTTCATCCAGAATGAGCAGTGAATCTGGGATCCCATCAGCAATTAGTTTGGGTGCCTACAAGGAACAATGATAGATACTGGTGAAGGGTATGTGTGAGGACATTAGTTAATATTAACGTGCTGATCATATTATTCTCATTGGAATTTGTGGGGCTTTGCAAATTATATTTCAAATATATGGTTTTAACTGCCCTGAAACCTTGAAATTATTGCACCTATTTTATAGATGGAGAGACTGAGGCTCAGAGGGGTGAATTGTCTAAGATCCTGGGAGAGGAAGCACCCCCCCAGGTGCTTTCTGGTTTTGAGTCCTGGGTCCTTCCTGCTGAGTAGCTGCCCCCAACACAGACCTGCAACTGGGGAGTTTGCAGCCCCATGGGAAGCCCAGTGTATTGGATTGCTGCTTAGACCCGGAAAGCACGTGGATAAAACTTCAGGTTAAAACCATGGGGTTTCCCGGAGGCAGCAGCTGGCTCTGCATGGGGGTGAGCTGAGGAGCCAGGGCTCTCCGGAGCAAGGGCAGTTGGACGGAGGCTCAGTGGACAGTGGAGGTTGGCAGGTGAAGTGTAGGAGGGCTTTGCAGGGAGTGGGACCACCTTGAGCACACACAGAGGAATGAGACAGGCAGGTAACTCAAGGAGCAGAGGTCTCGTGACCCCTTCCCAGAACATGTAGGGTCCTCGCCTCACCTCCAGGAGGAAGAAGTGCATGTATACACAAATTTATCAATGGAGTTTAAATAAATAGGATGTGGGAAAATGTAGATTTTCCAAAACAATACATACTTGCTTTGAGAAGAAAGGTAGATGCGGGATGCGTTGGTTAGAAGAATTTTAATGACAGTAACCTCAGAGCATGTAAGCATAATTTGATTTACTAGAGTGCCTGGCCGTCTCAGTCAGTGGGAGCAGGGCTTGGGCTGGGAAATGAGTTGACAAGGGTTCTTTCAGATACTGCCTTTGGTTTGCTAAGAGGTATCCCCTGCTTGGCTGGAGGCAGAAGACCTGTCCTTCTATTCCCAGTTTGCAGTAGTTGGGCCAGATTTGTGGAGGTGGGAGAAAGGCCTGCCCTGCTTCTGTATAGACTCGGCTGTCCTCACTTGACACTCAGTGTGCCTTCCAGAGACCCGCCTCCATCTCCTCGACTGCCTGGCTTGATGCTTAGGTGGCGATGGCTGTTGGGCATAAGAGTTACGTAACGGATCTGTGATGGACTCAGGAGCAGAGCCAGTCAAGTGAATGTCATGGAATGGGAGTGGGGTCATGCATGGCTGTGGTGTCCCCAGCAGCTTGTGCTGGGGATGTGGCAGGAAGTGCTCCCCACTCATTTGGAATGGTTAGACTGGAAGCACTTGGCCCTCTTGGGCTCTGCACCCCCACCCCCTTCCGCCTGGCCTGCTTGCTCCTCCTCTGGTCGGGCACCTAGGGAGGTCAATTATGGCTGCTTGTCATAGTGGCTCAGGTCACCGTTCACACTTCCACCTGCCCTGGGACCAGGACATCAGAGCCCTGAGAAGGATCAAGGGACCAAGTGGGCCTAGCCTTTTACCGACAGCTGGGAAATGCAAGCGTGTGGACCAGAGCACCAAGTGAGTTGGGGCTGGTGTGGGTTCAGCACCGTCTCCCTACCCAGAGCTCCATTTGTTGAAAACAGCCTTTCTCTACCGTTTCTTCACATGGACAACTTTAAACTATGTATTGGCTAGTCACGGTGGCTCACGCCTGTAATCCCAGCACTTTGGGAGGCCGAGGTGGGCAGGTAACTTGAGGTCAGGAGTTCGAGACTAGCCTGGCCAACATGGTGAAACCTCGTCTCTACTAAAAATACAAAAATTAGCCCAGTGTGGGGACATGCGCCTGTAATCCCAGCTACTTGGGAGACTGAGGCAGAAGAATCGCTTGAACTTGGGAGGCAAAGGTTGCAGTGAGCTGAGATTGCATCACTGCACTTCAGCCTGGGAGACAGAGCCAGACTCCATCTCAAAAAACAAACAGAAACCTACATATTGTCTGTATTTCCCCCAACATTGAGGCTCATTTCTTGGATGAACAATTTAAATGTACTGTGCCTCTCTGGCAATATTTTCCAAAATTACAGATGTTTCTACACTTTCACCAGCAGCTCTGCCTCTCAGAATTTATCTTACAGATGCGTTAACACATGTGCAAAATGATTTATTTGCAAGATTAGTCATTGTTGCCTTATTTTTAATAGCAAAAGATTGGCGGCAGCTTAAATGTTCATTCGCGGGGAGCCATGAACAAACTGTGGCCCGTCCAAACTTGGGATACCGTGTGGCCATGATGAATAAGATGGAGGCTCCACGCACTTTGCCGGATGGATCACCAAGGTGGATTGCCGAGGGAAGAAGCAGGTCTGGGCGGTGTGTCTCGGAGCTGCCATCAGTGTAAAAGGGAAGGGAATCAAAAGTGTCTTTACTTGTCTATGCCCAGGGGATCTCTGGGCAGACACAGGAAGTCAGTGATTGTGATGCCTCTGGAGGGGCGGCTGGTACAAGGAGGTTGCTTATTTGCTAGAGATCCCATGTACCTTTTGATTGCTGAAGCAGGTGAATGTGGGCCTTTCCAAGAAATTAAAATAGGCCAGGTGCGGTGGCTCACACCTGTAATCCCAGCACTTTGGGAGGCCGATGTTGGAGGATCACTTGAGGTCAGGGGTTCAAGACGAGCCTGGCCAACATGTTGAAGCCCCATTTCCACTAAAAATACACAAATTAGCCAGACATGGTGGTACACGCCTGTAATCCCAGCTGCTCCAGAGGCTGAGGCAGGAGAATCAGGTGAACTCCAGAGGCCGAGTTTACAGTGAGCCAAGATTATGCCATTGTACTCCAGCCTGGGCTACAGAGCGAGACTCTGTCTCAAAATAAAATAAATAAAAACATAAGAACTGTAACCTTGCCTCCTGCCCAGCGTAGGAAGGTCAAGGCTCTGACTACTTCTCAAGGACAGGAGCCTCACTCAGGCCCCAGACCACAAATAAAAAAATATATGCTTGCTTCTCACAAAGGGGCTGAGTGTTAGGGCTTAGGTGTTGCTTGGTGAATACGACCCCCAGTCCCAGCCTTGGAGAGACGGAGCCACTCTCTGGGCCCCTTGGACACACTGCTGTTGGCTGACTTTGTCATTTTCTTTTCTTTTTTTTTTTTAATGGAGTCTTGCTCTGTTGCCCAGGCTGGAGTGCAGTGGTGTGATCTCGGCTCACTGCAAGCTCCACCTCCTGGGTTCACGCCGTTCTCCTGCCTCAGCCTCCCTAGCAGCTGGGACTACTGGCGCGCGCTGCCACGCCTGGCTAATTTTTTATATTTTTAGTAGAGAAGAGATTTCACCTTGTTAGCCATGATGGTCTTGATCTGATCTTGTGATCTACCCACCTTGGCCTCCCGAAGTGCTGGGATTACAGGCGTGAGCTACCGCGCCCGGCCTCGTTTTCAACCCTTGCTCTGATCGGCTCACATGATGATTTCTGAAACCTTTGGGGACTTCCCCACTGACAGCAAAATACAGTTTAACTCAGTCTTAGGCGTCCCGGGCCCCCTTTACTGGGCCTCTTCTTGAGCTGTACTTGGCCTGTCACCCTTTCCTCTGTCTGCCCCCTTATCTCCCTGCTGCTGTGCCTTTCCTCACGCAGTTTCCTCTGGCTGCCTTTCCCTCCAAAGCAGTTTCCACGTGCGCAGTTCCTGTGTGACTTTCAAGGGCCAGCTTAGTTTCCACCTCTGTACTGCCCTCTGACCTCCCTGGCTTCTGTGTCTGTTTCTCTCTGCTGGCACTTGGGCATTTTTACATTGTGTCTTAGGTATCTGATTCCTCACTGGGCTCTGGGCTCCTTTTGGGCAAAGTCTTGTAATGCTCATAGGCCCTGATTTGCTAGATGTGTGCTGAGTGAGTGAATGTGTAGCCACCCTCTTCATGGTGGGATTGGAAGTTTGGGGGTCAGGGCCTGTTTGACATCTGTGACTGTACCCCAGTGCCTGGCGCCAGGCAGGCCCAGTCTCGAAGCAGGAATGCAGTAGTCACGTGTCTTGAGGCCAAGGCCCTGGGCTGTGTGCTGTGTGCAATTCCTTCCTTGCATCCTTGAGAACCCTTGACACACGGCAACTCTGATTCCGTCTTACAGATCAGGAAGCAGAGCAAATACTTTGTCTAGGTCATACCTCCAGCAGTGGAATCTGGACACAGGTAAAGGTGTGCTTGTAACTCCTGTATTTAAGCAATTTATTCTGCCACCTGCCCCAAATCACAAGTAATACCAGTACCCTTGACCTATTCCTATTACCTGTCCCACTGGCCATGGACAACTTTGTTTTGTTATTTGCATGTATTTTTCTTCCCCTCTAGACTGTAAGCTCTTAAAGGATCAGAGTCTTTGAGATACCCTTTGGACTTAGCACATAAAAGGTGCTCAAAGGTATTTATGTATGTTTTAAAACTTTTTAGCGGAGGTTTAACTGACTACAGTAAAGTATACAAATCTTGGATGTACAGCTTGATGGATTTTCTCATCTGTAAATACCTGTGTAAACTGCCCAGATCAAGCCACACAATGGTTCCTGCACCCGAGGAAGCTCCCTGGGGCCCCCTCCTGGCCACCCGCCCTCCCTCGGTAGTCACCACTCACACCTCGGCACTTTTGCGTGGTGCCGCTGCCTGTTTGGGCCTCCCACACGGAGTGTACAGAACGGACTCCTCGGTGTCTGGCTGCCTTCCCTCAGCACTGTCAGATCATCCAGGTTGCCTGTAGTGACCCTTTGGTTTTTTCTCTGCTGTGTAGGAGTTCACCAAATATACCACTATTTATTCGTTCTCCTTCGGACAGGCATGGGGTTATGTCCAGCCTGTTCGGTGAAATTCATTCTTGTCTTTGGGGGCATGTGCGCTTATTGCTGGGTATACACCCAGGGTGGGTTGAAGGCTTACCTGACTCCGTATGTATTTGCATGAATGAAATTCAAGTTGGGATGAGAAATCCAGGGTGTCCTGACTGGAGCCGGGCTTCTTGCTTACAGGGACAGAGCAGGTGCAGGGGTCCTGGCTTAGCCTGCTCCCATGGGGTGGTAGGACTGTTGGGGCTCAGGATGCTGAATCTGCAGGGGACCCATCTGCTCAGTGCCCAGTGGGATTTTAGCTGGCTGGGAAGGTGGTCACATGTAGAGGGGCTCAAAAGTCCAGCTAAAGAGGCTGAGCGTTGGTCTGTTGTTCTCAATTTGAGAGAAAACTGAGATCATCAAAATTAGGACTGGTATGTACTAAAGAAAAGGACCTAATTACAAGGCTGAATTGAGTAAGCCCTTGCCGAGGGACTTTGGATTTCTTTGTTGTTCCCCTGTATTTCTGCACCCCCACCCAAGTGACAGATGCGTACATGATTGGATGATTTTTCTTTCCTGGTTGAGAGATTCCTGGGAACTTGGCCCCAGGAGAAGGGGGAGAAATGTGGAACTGCTAGAGTGGCCTCAGCTTGTTTGTGTTGATTGAAGGGGAGACGGAAGGAGAGCTGTGGACCCCTGACCCCTTGTGAGGGCATGTGATCCTTTTCAAAAGGCTCACCAGGCAGAACTGCCAGGCCAGTGGCCGCTCTTTCCCTCTAATCCCCTCTGGAGAAGGGCCAGACTGTGGGTTGCTGACCTCCTCTAATGTGGATCAGCCTTCCCCCGACAAGGCAGCCGCCCAGAAGCCCAGAGAGCCCAGGCAACCCCCAAAGGCAGGAGGGCCGGCTCTCAGTCCCCTTGTCATTCCCAGGCGGCTGGAGTAGGAGCAGAATGGTCAGTTCAGATGAACAGCACTCAAGACCGACTCCAACCAGCGAGTTATGGTAAGATGGAAGTTTCTCCATCTATTTTAAATAAGAACAAAGGCCCTCCTAGGCTGCATGAATATTCCAGGGATGTATATGTGAACGCATTGCCAGTTTAGCTTGGTCCGTGGGTGGCAGCTGCCTGAGTGAGCACTTCGTGGCTGCAGCTCTAAAGGATTTGGATCTGAAACTAATGAATGAAAAATATGACCTCAGAAGATTTAAAGAGAGCAAATACCCAGCGACAGGACCTGGGTCCCAGAGACTGTTGGGAGCATGAAATCCCAGGCTGGCCGAAGGAGGAAGTGGGAGGACGATAGCAGCTGATGCCACATGGTGCCAGACCTTGTCAGTGCTGCCTGCATTCACTCATTATTCCGTCCCGCGCTCTCAGAGGCAGGTATGGCTGCATCTCCATTTTATAGATGAGGAAGCTGAGGAAAGGAGAGGTTGTCTAACTTGCCCATGGACACAAAGCTAGCCAGTGGCAGAGCTGAAGATCACGTCTAGGTGGTCTGGCTCTAGAGTTCTGTGGATTTCATAGCATGGCAGCGCAGTCGGAAGAACCATTAGTCAGGTGATTGTGGGCAAATGACTTCAGCCTTTCAAACCTCTGTTTTGCATCTGCAAGCTGCTTGCTGCTGCAACAAATTACCAGAAACTTAGTGACTTAAAACACAAATTAGGCTGGGTGTGGTGGCTCACATCTGTAATCCCAGCATTTTGAGAGGCTGAGGTGGGTGGATCACTTGAGGTCAGGAGTTTGAGACCAGCCTGGCCAACATAATGAAACCCTGTCTCTACCAAAAATATAAAAAATTAGCCAGGTGTTTGGCCGGGTATGGTGGCTCACGCCTGTAATCCCAGCACTTTGGGAGGCTGAGGTGGGCGGATCACGAGGTCAAGAGTTCAAGATCAGCCTGACCAATATGGTGAAACCGTGTTTCTACTAAGAATACAAAAATTAGCGGGGCGTGGTGGCACATGCCTGTAGTCCCAGTTACTCGGGAGGCTCAGGCAGGAGAATCGCTTGAACCTGGGAGGTGGAGGTTGCAGTGAGCCAGGATCGTGCCACTGCACTGCAGCCTGGGTGACAGAGTGAGACTCTGTCTCATAAAACAAAGAAAAAAAAATTAGGCGTAGTGGCAGGCGCCTGTAACCCCAGCTACTCTGGAGGCTGAGGCGGGAGAATTGCTTAAACCTGGGAGGCGGAGGTTGCAGTGAGCCGAGATTGCATCACTGCACTCCAGCCTGCGCCAGAGTGAGATACCCTCTCAAAAACAAAACAAAACACACACAGATGATAGATTACTTACAGTAAGAAAAACCAATAAAACGCACATACACACATACATTAATTATCTTATAGTTTTAGAGGTCAGAGGTCCAGAATGTATTTCCCTGGGCTAAAATCGAGGTGTCGGCAGGGCTGTGCTCCTTCTGGAGGCTCTGGGGGAGAATTATTTCCCTGCCTTTTCCAGCTCCTAGAAGCCACCTGCATCTGTGGCTTGTGGTCCCTTCTGCCATCTGCAAGGGCAGCAGCGTAGCAGCCTCCACTCTCTTCTCTCTGCTTCCTGTGTCACATTGCCCTCTTCTCGCTCGCTGTCTCCTGTGTTCCTCCTACGAGGACCCTTGTGATGACATGGGCCCACCCAGATTATTCAGGATAATCTCTTATTTCAGGACCCTTAACTCAGTCACTTCTGCAAAGTCCCTTTTGCCATGTAAGGTAGCATGTTCACAGGCTCTGGGGGTTAGGATGTCAGCATCTTTGGGGGATTATTCTGCAGCCCACCACACAGCGCATAATAAAATCCACGGGCGGAGGGGATAGCAGCAGTAAGGTGTCCCTCAAACATGAGTTAAAGTGACTCTGACGATAGAATCTGGGTGAGATGGTGCGATGCTCCTGAAATAAACTCCAAGGCAGGTGGCCAAGTTCAGTGATGACATAGCTGCGTAGCTTATCTGAGAAAGGAGGGTGTCTCTGATGGGGGGCCAGCGGAAGATGTCTTTCCTGGAAGAGGAGGGAGGTGGGGCAGTCTTGGGAGAAGTGAGACGTTGGGTCCCACGGCCAGCTTCTGCCACATTCTCAGTGGATTTCAGCTTGGGAGGAGGGATATCATTACAGTTGAAAATAAGCATGAAAATAAACCACACTCGATGTCTGCTTCCTCATCAGCCTCCCTACAGTTCTGGAGGATGGTCCAGGCCCACATCCCCTTCTCTGCTGTTCTAGAATCCAGAACGCTCAGAAGTCCCAAAGGTTCTTCCTAAGTCTGCAGCAGACTAATTTCTGCTGCAAAAATCTGACCTGATTTGATGTGATACTAATTATGGCCTTTAAAAATATCTTACCTAGGGTGACTAACAGTATGTTTTCCTATGAAAGTACTGTATGTTTGCTTTTGGGGTGCTGCACCCACCCTTCCAGGAGTGTCACTGTGTCTAGCAGCATAATCCTTTCTAAAATCTGAAAAATTCAGCCGGACACGGTGGCTCATGCCTATAATCCCAGCACTTTGGGAGACTGAGGTGGGTGGATCACTTGAGGTCAGGAGTTCAAGACTAGCCCTGCCAACATAGTGAAACCCCCCCATCTCTACTAAAAATACAAAAATTAGCCAGGCATGGTGGCTCATGCCTGTAATCCCAGCTACTAGGAAGGCTGAGGCAGGAGAATCGCTTGAATCTGGGAGGCGGAGGTTGCAGTGAGCCGAGATTGTTCCTCTGCACTCCAGCCTGGGTGACGGAGTGAGACTTAGTCTTAAAAAAAAAAAATTGGAAAAATTGTAAATTTTGAAATCCATTTAGTCCGAAAGCCTTAGCTACAAGACAGTGCATCTGGACTCTTCTCCCCAAGAAAGATAGTCAGAGAGGTCCAGTCACCTGTCTGAGGCCCAGCTCAGGTGACAGCACTGAGGTTCCAACTCAGTTCCCTATCTCAGAGCCTGGGACAAAGTGCAGACTACGTGGCTTGGCCTCTTTGCCGCCTGCTGGGTGGCGTGTGAATGAGAGACAGGTGTGGAGACTGCATTCACCGGCAGGTAGGCTGTATGTGGGGGAGGAAGGGGTCCTTGAGTTTATTTTCTGTCTGATCTGCAGCCTGGAACTGAGCCAGGGGGCCTTGTCTGGGGAAGGGCGGAGAGGCAGCGAGATTGCAGAGGAGAGGGGAATAGCAGCAGCCATTAGGAAGCCTTGGACCTTCGCCCGTCACTACAGCACTGCTCTCCAAACTTCCTTGGGATCACACAGCCCTCTCAGTAAAAAAGAAACCAGAACAAAACCTCTTGAGCATGCATCCCAATATGTGGATATTGGTATAATTATAAGTGTATGTTACAATAAGTATACATATATATTACTTTACTGTTACACTGTGTACGTGATAAAACCTACACCAAAAACAGAAACCAAAGGCCAAGCTAAAGATGTAATAAAGAAAATTTTTTACTTTGTTGATGGTACAAAAACCTCCTGAGTTCATACACAGGGTCATTTTTTGGGGTGTGCACTTTTGTGCTCAGTGAGAGAGCGTTTGGAAGGTCTGGCTTCACGTTCAGCTTGTTTAGAGACTGGGTTTTAATGGCTGCTTTCCCTGCAAAAGATCCTGTCTGGGACAGGAAGCTGCACACGGAACAGACACATCCTTGGCTTTCTTTCTAAATCGGGTTACTCATTTTTCCATCCCGTCCACTGAGTATGCAAGGGATTTGTTGAAATTTGGCCAGTACATTTCCATCCTCCCTGATGCCAATCACATGTTTTTGTAAACGAAATGGAAGGTATTTTATTTTAAAATTCTTCACAAGCGAGTCCAAAACCCACTGAAATGCTTTGGATAATTTTTAATGGACTAGAAAATTGTTATGTAGTTTTTTAGGAGTTCAGCTATGAGAGAATTTTTTTTTCTTTTTAAAATCAGTGACAGACATGTTGTTGTGGTGCATGCCAGTAATCCCAGCTACTCGGGAGGCTGAGGCAGAAGAATCGCTTGAATCTCAGAGGTGGAGGTCGCCGTGAGCCAAGATTGCGCCATTGCACTCCAGCCTGGGCAACAAGAGCGAAACTCCATCTCAAAAAAAAAAAGAAAAAAAAAAACTATTAATGTCCACTTCCGGGCTTTGATACTGTACTACAGCTAGAGTAGACGCGTCACCCTTTGAGGAAGCTGGGTGAAGGGCATACAGGACCCTAGATTCTATTTTTGCGATTTCCTGTGAGCCTACAATTATTTCAAAATAGTTTAAGAAGTCTTTATCAAGTACAGATGCATACCGAAGTATTTAACATTACATCTGGGGGACAGGGAAAGATGCAACAAGATTGTGCAATGTTGCTAACCCGTTAAAGCTCGGTGACAGAGAAGTGGAAAAATTCATTACACTATTTGTTCCAGCATTGTATGTTTGAAATTTTCCATAATAAAAAACTTTAGACAATAGAACAACAGATTTTTCTATGAAATCTGTAGTAAGATGGAGGGGGACTCAGTCTGTATCAGAGATTTATTGGTTATCTTGTAGAAAAGCGATCAATAAGATTTGTTGGCTGGGCATGGTGGCCCACGCCTGTAATCCCAGCACTTTGGGAGGCTGAGGTGGGAGGATCATGAGGTCAGGAGTTTGAGACCACCCTATCCAAGGGACCAGCCTGGCCAATAACGTGAAACCCCATCTCTACTAAAAATACAAAAATTAGCCGGGCATGGCGGCGGGTGCCTGTAGTCCCAGCTACTTGGGAGGCTGAGGCAGGAGAATTGCTTGAACCCAGGAGGCGGAGGTTGCAGTGAGTTGAAAATCGTGCCACTGCACTCCAGTTTGGGTGACAGAGTGAGACCCCAAATCCAAAAAACAAAACAAAACAAAACAAAAAGGTCCCCTGGGCAAATTTTTGAATTTTTGGTAGAGACGGGGTTTCTCCATGTTGGTGAAGCTAGTCTCAAACTCCCCACCTCAGATGATCCACTCACGTTGGCCTCCCAAAATGCTGGGATTACAGGTGTGAGCCACCACACCCAGCCCAACAGTATTATTAACTGAAGTACAGACCTTATTCATTCAGTTTTCTGTGTTTTTCATGTAGGGTGTATGTGTAGTTCTATTCAGTTTTATCACATGCAGATTCATGTAACCACCACCACTATCAAGATACAAACTATTTCATCACCTGGAAGGAACTCCCTTGTTACAAACCCTTTAAATTCGCACATCCCCCACCCATCATCGTCACTGTCCTCTGCCAACTACTAAACCATGCTCCATCTTTATAGCTTTGTCATTTTGAGAGTGTTACGTAAATGGATCATGCAGTGTGCGACCTTTTGAGATTGGCTGGTTTCACAAAATGTAATGCCCCTGAGATCCATCTAGATCACTTGCGTGTGTCAGTCATTTGTTGTTTTTTTCTTGCTGGGTACTGTTCCGTGCTCTGGATGTACCAGAGTTTGTTTAACCTTTTGCCTGTTGAAGGACATGGGTTCTTTCCAGGTTTTGATGATTCTAAATATGGCTGCCATGAACATTTGTGTACAGGTTTTTGTGTGAATGTACGTTTTCATTCCTATAGAATAAATGTCCACAGTGATTACTGGGTTGTGTAGTAAATGCATGTTAGTTTTATAAGAAACTGCCGGGGTCGGGTGTGGTGGCTCACGCCTGTAATCCCAGCACTTTGGGAGGCTGAGGCGGATGGATCACAAGGTCAAGAGTTCAAGACCAGCCTGGCCAAAATGGTGAAACCCCGTCACTACTAAAAATACAAAAAAAATTAGCTGGCCGTGGTGGCGGGCACCTGTAATCCCAGCTACTCAGGAGACTGAGGCAGAGAATTGCTTGAACCTGGGAAGTAGAGGTTGCAGTGAGCTGAGATGGCGCCACTGCACTCTAGCCTGGGCGACAGAGCGAGGCTGTGTCTCAAAAAAAAAAAAAAAAAAAAGAAACTGCCAAACTACTTGTTTTCCATGGTGGCTGTACCATTTTATCTTCCCACCAGCAATGTATGGGAGATCAGGTTTTTCTGCATCCTTGTCAGCATTTGATATTGTCAGCATTTTATCTTTTATAGGTATATGATATATATTTTTTGGTACCCAGGTATGGGATGTGAGGTGTTTTCAGTTTTTCAGTTTGCATTTCCTTAATGGCTAATGATGTTTAACTCTTTTTTTTGCGATGGGAGTCTCGCTCTGTTGCCCAGGCTGGAGTGCTGTGGCGCCATCTCCACTCACTGCAAGCTCTGCCTCCCGGGTTCACGCCATTCTCCGGCCTCAGCCTCCCAAGTAGCTGGGACTACAGGCGCCTGCCACCGCACCCAGCTAATTTCTTTTTGTATTTTTAGTAGAGACGGGGTTTCACTATGTTAGCCAGGATAGTCTCCATCTCCTGACCTCGTGATTCGCCCGCCTCGGCCTCCCAAAGTGCTGGGATTACAGGCGTGAGCCACCGTGCCAGGCCTTTTTTTTTTTTGAGATGGAGTCTCGCTCTGTCGCCCAGGCTGGATTGCAGTGGCGCAATCTCAGCTCACTGCAACATCCACCTCCCAGGTTCAAGCAATTCTTCTGCCTCAGCTTCCCAAGTAGCTGGGATTACAGACGTGTACCACCATACCCAGCTAATTCTTGTATTTTTAGTAGAGACAGGGTTTTGCCATGTTGGCCAGGCTGGTCTTGAACTCCTGGCCTCAATTGATCCACTTGTCTCGGCCCCTCAAAGTTTTGGGATTACAGGTGTGAGCCACCGCACCCGCCCTCATGTGCTGATTTACTGTGTATCTCTTCTTTACTGAGATGTCTGTCTGTATCTTTTGACTGTTTTCAAGTGGGATTGTTTGGTTTTCTTTTTATCATGGTGCTGTTTTTTTTTTTTTTTTTTTTTTTTTGAGAGGGAGTCTGAGTCTGGCTCTGTGGCCCAGGCTGGGGTGCAGTGGCCGGATCTCAGCTCACTGCAAGCTCCGCCTCCCGGGTTTACGCCATTCTCCTGCCTCAGCCTCCCGAGTAGCTGGGACTACAGGCGCCTGCCACCTCGCCCGGCTAGTTTTTTTGTATTTTTTAGTAGAGACGGGGTTTCACCATGTTAGCCAGGCTGGTCTCGATCTCCTGACCTCGTGATCCGCCCGTCTCGACCTCCCAAAGTGCTGGGATTACAGGCTTGAGCCACCGCGCCCGGCCTATCATGGTGCTTTTTTGTTTTGTTTTGTTTTTTTGGTTTTTTTTTGAGACAGAGTCTCGCTCTGTTCCCTAGGGGCTGGAGTGCAATGGCACGATCTCGGCTTACCACAACCTCTGCCTCCCCAGTTCAAGCGATTCTGCTGCCTCAGCCTCCTGAGTAGCTGGGATTACAGACGCCCGCCACCACGCCTAGCTAATTTTTTTATTTTTAGTAGAGACAGGGTTTCGCCATGTTGGCCAGGCTGTTCTCGAACTCCTGAGCTCCGGTGATCTGTCCACCTTGGCCTTCCAAAGTGCTGGGATTACAGGTGTGAACCACCGTGCCTGGCCCATGGAGCTTTTTGAGCATTCTTTTTTTTTTTTTTTTTTTTTTTTGAGACGGAGTCTCGCTCTGTCGCCTAGGCTGAGGTGCAGTGGCCAGATCTCAGCTCACTGCAAGCTCCGCCTCCCAGGTTTACGCCATTCTCCTGCCTCAGCCTCCCGAGTAGCTGGGACTACAGGCGCCCGCCACCTCGCCCGGCTAGTTTTTTGTATTTTTTTTAGTAGAGATGGGGTTTCACCGTGTTAGCCAGGATGGTCTCGATCTCCTGACCTCGTGATCCACCCGTCTCAGCCTCCCAAAGTGCTGGGATTACAGGCTTGAGCCACCGCGCCCAGCCTTGAGCATTCTTGATACATTTCCAACGCTAGTCATTTACCAGATCTGTGACTTGCAAATATATTCTTCCACTCTGTGCCTTGTTTATTCATAGTGCAAAAGTTTTTACTTTTCTTATATTCCAGTTTATCGATTTTTTTCGTTTTATGGATCATGCTTTTGGTGTCAAGTCTAAGAACACTTGGCCATCTCTAGGTTTCAAATAGTTTCTCCTGTCTTCTAAAAGGTTTAGAGTTTTACATTTTGCATTTAAATCTGTGATTTATTTTGAGTTAATTTTTGTATATGTGTAAGGGTTTAGGTTAAGGTTTATTATTTATTTATTTTTGAGATGGAGTCTTGCTCTCTTGCTCAGGCTGGAGTGCAGTGGTGCGATCTTGGCTCACTGCAACCTCCACCTCCCAGGTTCAAGTGATTCTCCCGCCTCAGCCTCCCAAGTAGCTGGGGATTACAGGCACGTGCCACTATGTCTGGCTAATTTTTATATGTTTAGTAGAGACGGGGTTTTGCTATGTTGCCCTGGCTGATCTCGAACTCCTGGCCTTGTGATCCACCCACCTTGGCCTCCCAAAGTGCTGAGATTACAGGTGTTTGCCACCTCACCCAACCAATGTTTTATTATTATTATTATTTTTATTTACTTATTTTTGAGACGAAGTCTGGCTCTGTCACCTAGGCTGGAGTGCAGCGACGCCATCTCGGCTCACTGCAAGCTCTGCCTCCTGGGTTCACGCGATTCTCCTGCCTCAGCCTCCCCAGTAGCTGGGACTACAGGCGCCCGCCACCACACCTGGCCAATTTTTTGTATTAGCAGAGATGGGGTTTCACCGTGTTAGCCAAGTTGGTCTTGATCTCCTGACCTCATGATCCACCGGCCTCGGCCTCCCAAAGTGCTGGGATTACAGGTGTGAGGCACCTTGCTGGGCACTGTCTCCATTTATTAATGGGACTTCTGTAACCTAAAACTGTCCCTTGTCAATTATGTAGTTCCCCTGAAATGTTATAATGGAGAAACTGAGGCTCAGAGAGAAGTAACCACGCAGGTTGCACGTGGTGGAATCTAGTGGGAGTCCTGTTGGGTGACTCAAAGCATAAGCGTGGTTATGTCCCCACCAGGTGGAAGCCTTCCCTGACCCCCTCCCCAGCCTGGCCAAGCCCGATGCTTGCTCTAGGCTCCTGTAGTGCTGGGCACTCACCTCTCAGCAGTGCAAGGGGAAGAGGCCTCCAGGTCACTCCTGCCTGTGGCGTAGAGCAGGCACGAAGAGCAGCTTGGAGCACCTTAAAGGCTGGGGCTGGGTGTGTCGGTGCCTGGCATGGAGTCCAGAGGCCTCAGGACTTGTTAAAAAGATGATTTCAGCATCTTCCCTTACGGCCCTCTGTCATGTTCCTGGCAGAAGTTTAACACTTGGTCAATTAGGGAAATAATGGGAGACAGTTGTGGTGGCTCATGCCTGTAATCCCAGCACTTTGGGAGGCCAAGATGGCAGGATCATTTGAGCCCAGGAGCTCGAGACCAGCATGGGTAATGTCGTAAAACCCCATCTCTACAAAAAAATAACAAAAATTAGCCGGGCATGGTGGCTCACACCTGTAGTCCCAGCTACTTGGGAGGCTGAGGTGGGAGGATGACTTGACCCCAGGAGGCAGAGGTTGCAGTGAGCTAAGATCACACCACTGCACTCCAGCCTGGGCAACAGAGCAAAGCCTTGTCTCAAAAAAAAAAAAAAAAAAAAAAAAAAAAAAATGTTGGTCATGGTGGCACATGCCTGTGGTCCCAGCTGCTTGGGAGACTGGGGTGGGAGGATCACTTGGGCCTAGGGAGGTCAAGGCTGCAGTTAGCTGTGATCATGCCATTGCACTCTAGCCTGAGCAATAGAGCAAGACTCTGTCTCAAAAAAAAAAAAAAACCAAAAAAAACAAAACAAAACCAATAAAAACAAGATAATGGGGTCCTGTCAGAGCAGCTGAAATTCTGAGACTCATCTGTTTGCATGGACTGCATTGGAAAAGGGGAGACATGGATGGAGTCATTCCCCACCCCTTTGCCCATGGGAGTAAAGAGGCTGCACCAGACAGCATTGTGCGTGCTTCCCCAAGGTCTGCAGGCTATGCCAGGTGAACGTCCTGCTTGCCTGTGGGATCTGGGCAGGCAGCTTCCCAGTTGGTGCCTATACAAAGTGTGAAAGGGTCAGATCCCAGTGCCCACCCTGCCCCAGCCCCAACACACTGAACAGTTTGCAGAGTCTGGCCTTGTGGTCACTGGCTTGGGAGTACATTTGACAGCCTCCGTCTGCTGCCTTGGGTCCAGGGAACAAGGTGAGCTCTGGGCCTTCAAGCAGCTGCCTGCACCTGCTGTCTTGGGTGTTGGGGACCATGCGTCTATAAGCCAGAATATTGCTTTAAGTATTTTGGGGAATTATGAAAACCGTTGAATCATTGCCACCCTTGGTGGCTATAAAACCAAGTTCTGCATTGTTTTCCTCATCTCTAAGATGGAGACAATGTTACTTACTTCAAAGGTGCCTTGAGAAAATACATGAGATAATGTTTGGGGAAATGCTTTGTAAACCACTGGGGTTCCCCAAGAGTAAAATACGTTGTTGATGAATTCGCCCCGGTGCAGAAATGTGGCCAGCATGAGTTGGGCTGCGGAAACACTCCCAGCCATGGTGGCTTCTCCTCCGCCCTGGGGGACCTGCCTGCCTCCTGCTAGAAAAGTCTGGAGGCTGTGGGAGGATGGGCATGGCCATGTCTTGTTAGGAGGCTCTGGAGCAGGAGGGGTGGCTCAGCTAGGTTCCCCCACTTTGTAGGAGATGGGGAGACAATGTGTTGATAGGACCTGGCTTTGAGTCCCGGCTCTGATTTGGGGGTAAGTCACCCACATCTCTGGGTGCATTTCCTCTTGTGAAATAAACAACCTACATGAAGAACGTGAAGGGGCCCTGAACGCCAGGTGGACATGTGCATGTGAGTGAGCAGAGCCGCAGGAGGAAGCTGGCCTGCAGCCTTCACCCAGATCCCAGCCCTGGCTCGGGTCTGCTCCCTGGGATTGCCCCTCTGCCTGGGAGTCCAAGCTGGAGGCTTCTCAACACTGCCCTTAGTCATGAACAAAACCGCCTTCGACATCCCCCTGCACCTTGCTTGTAAGGTGAAGATTTAGGCGTATTTGTACTTCCTCTGGTCCCCCCACAATTCCCCATGTCTATTCATTTAATTTGAGATGATAGACAAAGATGATGGTTTACAACCCAAGTCTTTTTCAAGAAATATTTCTGGCGCTGGTTTTCAGTTTTGCAACCATACTTACAGGAGCTATTCTTGGACTTGTCACTGTGTCTCTTTTTCAAAGCTTGCCACCAGTCTTTATATATAGACACCTTCTCCATTTTTGAATTTCTTTATATAGACGCCTTCTCCAGTTTTGAGTTTTAATCTGGATTCGTGTCTCGATTGGTGTGTTAAGAGATCATGTATGTGTGGGAAAATAGAAATGTAAAGGGCTCTCCTAGAGTGCACACTTACAGCTAAGAGCCAACATGGTGGTGGAGATGCTGCGGCCGTTGGCGAGGAGCCCGGGGTGCAGGCGGGCAGTGCAGACAGACAGCGGGCGCAAGATCCTCTGCATCACGGGGCCGGGCTGCAGGCTGCTGCACCTGGGAAGGCCCAGGGAAACCTCCGTTGGTGTCAGGATATTCTGACTTGAATACCAGCTTGCGGATTTGAAAGGGACCATGAGATCATCTAGATTGACCTCTGTTCAGACCGAGGTGGTCGGGGTTGGGGTTGGCTCATTTTCTGAGCTCGTTTTTGGAGCAGGGAACCCACATGGCTGGTTGGCGGGGGAGCTGGTGTTCACGCTCCAGCCAGGCTCTTTCTGCAGTGCCCACACTCGGCACTTTGCATCTTTTAAAATTGTCGGGTGTTCCTCTGGTGGCATTGCAGGTTATTGCCATAGTTGGTGATTTGGGCAGAGGTGTTTGTTGGATGGCATTGACCAGCCTTTCAGCAGGTGGCTGTACTGAAAGGGACACCCCATCAGGGCTGTGGGTAGAGGACGCGGCCAGGCTCCTGCCTTAGTCTTCTTGAGCCGCTATGACAAAATCCCATAAATCGACTGCCTCCTTCCTCGCAGTTCTGGAGGCTGGGAAGTCCAAGATCGAGGTGCTGGCAGATTCAGTGTGTGGAGAGGGCTTACTTTTTGGTTCATAGACGGTGCCTTCTCCCTGTGTCCTCATGTGGTAGAAGGGGCGTGGCAGCTCCCTGCGGTTCCTTTTATGAGGACACTAATCTCATTCATGAGGGCTCCACCCAGTATTCTTTGTTTCACTGTGAGGCACCTCACATTTTTGGAAACAAGCAGTGAAAATCAGTAGATAGGCCAGGCACGGTGGCTCACGCCTATAATCCCAGCATTTTGGGAGGATGAGGCAGGAGGATTGCTTGAGGCCAGAAATTCAAGACCAACCTGGGCAACATAGGGAGACCCCATCTCTACAAAAAAATTAGAAAATTAACCAGGCATGGTGGTGCACGCCTGTAATCCCAGCTACTCAGAAGGCTAAGGCAGGAGGATTACTTGAGCTCAGGAGGCGGAAGCTGCAGGGAGCCGAGATTGTACCATTGCACTCCAGCCTGGGCCACAGAGCGAGACGCTGTCTCAAAATAATAATAATAATAAAGTTAAGTATTATAAGTGGGCTGGGGGTGTGGGATCTTGCCTCAAAGAGTAGGCAGGAGGATGAACACGTGAGCGGTGACAGACCCGCACGTTCGAGGATGTGGAATGGCTAGAAGTCTCAGAACTGGAGAAGGTGCAGGCAGACTTTCAGGAGGGGTGGCACATGGGCTGGCTTAAAAGATGAGAGTTTAGAGTTTAGATTGGGGAGCAGCCACAGAGTCTCCAAAACAGCACAGCCGGATGGTGGGGGAGTGGGTCAGCCGTTAAGGGGGAGAAATAGCGAAGAACGCACACAAGCCCTCGGAGGAGGCCTCAGCAGTAAGTGGTTTTACTGGCTCCGGGGTATAAAGATGTTCAGGCCCAGCAGGAAGTTCCCGAATGTCTGTTGTGTGCCCACGGTTCCCAGTGCTGCCTGTATAGTCCCAAACAGAGCTGCTGTCCCCAAGGAGCCTGTGTTCTAGGTGGGGTAGGGGGAACAGTTAATAAATACATGAGTGAATCGAGTTAGTCGGGTGGTGTCGATGTAATGCGTGCTCTGGAGGAAAAGAAAGGAAAGCAGGGAGTCAGGCATGCCCGGCCTGGGAGAGGCTGACATGTTTCCATGGTGGCCAAGGTAGAGACCTAAAGGAACGGTGGGAGGGAGCTGTGTGGCTGAGCAGAGACAGCTAGTGCAAAGGCCCTGTGGCAGAAGCAGGCTTAGTATGTTCAAGGAACAGCAAAGAGGCCAGCGTGGCTGCAGCTGAAGATGGAAGTGGGAACTGTAGGAGCTGAGATCATAGAGGCCAGGAGGTCTTATCGAGTCCTTGGGGCTGTTGCGAGGACTACAGTTTTTACTCCAGGGGAGCTGGGAGGTATTGGAGAGTTTTGAGCAGGGGCAGCCTGGTCTGGCTAATCCTTGGAAGACTCACAAGCCTGCTGAGTGGGGACTGGTCACTAGAGGCAAGGGCAGAAGCAGAGAAACTGGTCAGTGGCCTGTTGCATCAATCCAGGGGACAGGCTGGCTGGGACAGGGTGATGGTTGGGGTCAATACAAACGTGGTCAGGAGGTGGGTGGAGAGACCTGGAAGATTCTTTCCAACGCTGCCACTTGCCCTGGGGGGAGACTCACATTGCAATTTCTTCTCTCTAGGCTAGCTTGTCACTTACTGCAAGGGTTTCCCTCAGGGAGCCTCCTGCTGCTGGGCACCATGACAGTGAGGGGGGCTGTGCTGGCCCCAGATCCAGCGTCGCCCACGACCGCAGCAGCCTCGCCCAGCATCTCCGTGATCCCCGAGGGCAGCCCCACTGCCATGGAGCAGCCTGTGTTCCTGATGACAACTGCCGCTCAGGCCATCTCTGGCTTCTTCGTGTGGACGGCCCTGCTCATCACATGCCACCAGGTACCCAAGCCTGGCAGGGGGCCTCTAGAAGGGTCCAAAAGGTTCCTGGCCCAACAGAGTGTGAGTTAGGCTAGGCCAGGCTGTGCTGCAGTATTAGGTAAGCCCTGTGTTATCAGAGGCTTTCCTTGATAGAAGTCTACTTGTTTTTTGTGTGTTTTTTTTTTTTTTGAGGCAGAGTCTCACTCTGTCACCCAGGCGGGAGTGCAGTGGTGCAATCTTTGCTTACTGCAACCTCTGCCTCCTGGGTTGGAACAATTCTTCTGCCTCAGCCTCCCGAGTAGCTGGGACTACAGGCATGCGCCAAGAAGTCGCCTTCTTGCCCACGTCCCAGGGCCCAGTATGCAGCACAGGTTCCGACGTGTGACTCTGGCATCAAGCGTCGCCCATCTGACAGCTGGCAGTAGGGAGTGTGCGAAGGCACTCTGGATATTTAACCACCTCCATCCAGAGGCGACACTCGTCACTGTTCACCTTCCATTGGCTGGAGCTAGTCTCGTGTCGAACCTAAGCGACAGAGAGCCTAGAACCGCAGGAGCACAGGGACAGGGACCACTTTGCAGATGAGAAAATGGAGAGCCAGAAGGGGAGGGGAAGAGGAACTAGCCCGGTCACTTGGAAGTTGGTGGCAGACTGGGATAGAAGTCAAGTCTCCCGTCTGCCTGTACTCGTGGCCCCAGAGGAGGCTGATGTGGGCGGGGACTGGCCTTGGCAGCCTGCAGAGGTTTGAGGGTGGTCCAGTGGAGAGGGGCAGGGCGAGTCCGCTCGCGTTCCCCAGTCAACCCCTTGCCAGATGCCCTGCATCCCCATCCCTTTTAGAACCCATTTGTGTCCAAGGCCTTTGGCCCATAGCAGATGGAGAATATTTTGTTCTTTTCCTCCCCAGCCCAGGTCTCAGCTGGGCCAAGTGTGATGTCATGAGAGCTGGGACGAGACACCCAGGGGCTGCCGGGACTGAGGACCATGGTAGAGCAGCTCTTGGCATTTGTGTGTAGCTTTTACTTTTTTCCTCTGCTTCCTAAAAGTAGCATTCATTCTTCTAACTTCCTGGTGAGGTAGGCAGTGCTGCCTCTGTTTACCAGATGGGAGGAGGAGGCACAGCCTGAGGACATCCCTGCAGCCACTCAGCCAGGAAGTGTGTCCACCTGCCATAGAGTGAGGGCCCGGTCTGTCTTGCCATAAGTTAAGGGACGGGGCAGGGCTGCAACCCAGATGGCAGTAATTTAGCTCAATGCTGCCACAGTCACAGCTGGAGTGAGGCAGAGGGAAAGGGCACACACTGATGGCCCAGAGCTGCCTGTGCGTGAGGTCCCCTGGGGAGCTTGTGGAAACTGGATTTCCATCCTCGTCCCTGGCCCTCCTGTGGTCTGGGGTGTGGGCTCACCGCCACCTGCACCTGCAAGACCGTCCGGCGAGCACTGCTGCATGCACTCCACGAGCCTTGTGCACGCCCGCTGGTCTGAGTCTCACAATGGCCTTGGGAGGCAAGTCTTGTCATCCCCTTTTTGCAGAGCAGGGCTCTGAGGCTTGGGTAGGTCCCGTGCATCGGGTCACAGGGTGGCAGAGCTGGAAGCCCACCTGCCCTCCCGTTCCTGCGGACAGGAGGGTCCCCCGCTGACCCCGCACCTCTGCCCCCAGATCTACATGCACCTGCGCTGCTACAGCTGCCCCAACGAGCAGCGCTACATCGTACGCATCCTCTTCATCGTGCCCATCTACGCCTTTGACTCCTGGCTCAGCCTCCTCTTCTTCACCAACGACCAATACTACGTGTACTTCGGCACCGTCCGCGACTGCTACGAGGGTGAGGATGGGGGTGGAGTGGGGAAGGCCGGCTGGGGGCCGGGAGGCTGGGAGCCCCTCTCCCCACATTCCTCCCCGAGGGGCCTCACGAGGACTATCTTGACACATCCCTGGCTTCTTTACCTGCTACAGGGTTTCTGTCCCAAATTGACAGGTAACAGCACATGCAGCCACAGTCTCATCTCACAGGTGCCCGAAGCAGGGACCCTCCACCTGGGTCTCGTTTCTCAATGCCGGCATCTCAGGCAGGGTGGAGGCAGTAAGCAAGTGGTCTGTTTGTAGAGACCCCAGGTGGCCCCAGGTGCAGTTGGGTAGGGACCAATCCAAGGATCCCTGGCATGTCAGTGGCAGGGCTGGGCATCTGTCCCCATGGGTCTTAATTCTGAGGGCTTTGTCCTATGAGTGGGTGCCCTACTGCGCCACCCAGGAAGAAGACTCGATTCCTTTTGGGGACTTGGTTCTGGATATGCAGTGGAGACATCACGTGCTCCTGTCCTGAGCTCTGACCACAGGCGAGGAGCTGGAAAGAGGAAAAGCCAGCCTCACCCCTGCTGCCCTGAGGGAGTCTGTGGCCCCTAAACAGTCACCACAAGGAGACCAGGATGCTGCTGTCACGGGAGCTGGCCTCTGACCTGTCTTGGGCAGGTCCCAGGCATTCCTCCTCCATCAGAGGCCAGCGATGCCCAGGTCTGCCCTGGACAGGCCAGCAGGAATGGAGAGAAGGGGTTCCTCAATTCAAGACCCCTACACTGGGCCAGGTGCAGTGGCTCACACCTGTAATCCATTACTTTGGGAGGCCGAGGCGGGCAGATCACCTGAGGTTGGGAGTTTGAGACCAGCCTGACCAACATGGAGAAACCCCGTCTCTACTAAAAATGCAAAATTATCCGGGCATGGTGGTGCATGCCTGTAATTCTAGCTACTCGGGAGGCTGAGGCAGGAGAATCGCTTGAACCCAGGAGTCTGAAGTTGCGGTGAGCCAAGATCGTGCCATTTCACTCCAGCCTGGGCAGCAAGAGCAAAACTCCGTCTCAAAAAAAAAAAAAAAGACCCCAACATTGATACCCTTGCCATTCTCAGAGTGTGAGGTTTCCCGTCTCCTACCCACACCTGTGCTGCTGGTTTTAGATAAAGTGACTGGATGTGGTTTTCCTCATCTCAGGCTGAGCAGCTCTGGCCATGCCTGGTTGTCTGTTTCCCTGACCTGGGAGGTGCTGCCCCAGGCCTGTACTCTGTGGATATTGGGGTGAAGCATGCTCATCCCCCAAGCGGCTGGAGTCTCTCTTCTTGTCTACGTTGAACCTTGTGTATCCCTGAGAACTCATAGGGCACAGGAGATGCCTTTAGGTTTGGCAAGAAAGTGAAGTTGCCGAACAGGAGGATATTGCACCCCAGGCTGTCATATTTCCGCCGGCCCACCCCCAACTGTGGCCACATCAGGCAGGTGCTTCCCAGCCTCAAGGGCTTGATGTGTGCCATGTCCCTGGCCTGCGAAGCTCTTCTGCTCTGCGTGGGGTCCCTCCTTTCCATCCGTCTGTTCCCCACCACTCACTCCCAGCAACTCAGTAACTTCCCATGTTCCCTCCTCGCAGGCTGGCATTCCGTCCTGTCCTTCCAGGTGAGAATACTGAGGCCAGGTGGGGACCTGCTCAGGGCTTAACTGGGGCTCTCGTGTCTGATGTTCCTGGAAGCAGCCAAGTCTCCAGGGAAACCTCTGGGTCCCTGGGGCACCATAAAGGCTGGAATTGGTGAAGGGTGGGGCTGAGAATCCTCTTCCATTCAGCTGCCAGCCTCGCATGGGTACCCAGGGGCAGCCTCTGTCCACCTGTTCCTTCAGAAGCACAAAGCTGTTCCCTGCCAAGGCGGCCTCTCCTGTGTGGTCGGGGGACAAGCGTGGGCTCTCTTCTCGGCAGGACCCCGAAGATGGGCGCATGGCAGAAGGCGGGGCACACAGCCAGGGGAGCCTCTGCTTCACCCTCACTCCGTGCCCCAGAGGCGGCAGCAGATGGCTGGCGGGCACCCCTCGCTCCAGAAGCCTCTTTGTTCAGGCCCTGCCTGCCCTGACCTGCCTCCCAGCCCAGGGAGAGGTCCTCCAGGAAGTCGGCTGCCCTGTGAAGCACATCTCCTAGCAACGCGATTATCCCTTTGGCCTGGCCTCTCCCAGGGAGTTTACAAACAGCACAGCAGCTGCGGTGAAGTTCAGGCTGCCCCCGAGTTCACCAGCTTTTTTTGTTTTTTGTTTTTTGTTTTTTTTTTTTGAGACCGTTGCCAGGCTGGAGTGCAGTGGTACGATCTCAGCTCACTGCAACCTCCACCTCCCAGGTTCAAGTGATTCTCCTGCCTCAGCCTCCCAAGTGGCTGGGACTACAGGCGTGCACTACCACACACAGCTAATTTTTGTATTTTTAGTAGAGACGGCGTTTCACCATGTTGGCCAGGACAGTGTCACTCTCTTGACCTCGTGATCTGCCCGCCTCGGCCTCCCAAAGTCGTGGGGATTACAGATGTGAGCCACCATGCCTGGCCGAGTTCACCAGCTTTTAGCATCAGAGGCAGTGGGGCCTGCTCCTCGCCTTGTCCCTGCACCACTGCTCTGGGTCCTAGCCCCTCTCTTGCAGCTGCCTCTGTAGAGTCAGTGATGGGGCAGTCCCTTAAAATTCAAAGAGGTCCCCCCATGTTTTCCCCCTCCCACCCTTCCTTCTAAGTGCCCAAGAGGGACCAGGAGGACCCGGGAGGAGCGGGATTCGCCTGGGCTGGAGAACTCTGCAGGTCCAGCCAGCCTCTTCTGAGGGCCCACTCAGAGCTGGGCACTGCAGTCATTTGCTTGCTTGCTTGCTTTTTTTTTTTTTTTTTTTTTTTTTTTTTTTTTGAGATGGAGTCTTGCTCTGTCTCCCAGGCTGGAGTGCAGTGGTGCGATCTTGGCTCACTGCAACCTCCACCTCCCGGGTTCAAGCTATTCTCCTGCCTCAGCCTCCCAAGTAGCTGGGACTACAGGCGCACGCCGCCACACCCGGCTAATTTTATTTTTGTGTTTTAGTAGAGACAGGGTTTTACCATGTTGCCCAGGCTGGTCTCAAACTCCTGAGCTCAGGCAATCCGCCCACCACCTCGGCCTCCCAAACTGCTGGGATTACAGGTGTGAGCCAGCAAGCCCGGCCCTGCTTTTTTTCTTTTCTTTTTTTTTTTTTTTTGAGACAGAGTCTTACTCTGTCGCCCAGGCTAGAGTGCAGTGGCGCGATCTCGGCTCACTGCAAGCTTCGCCTTCTGGGTTCGCGCCATTCTCCTGCCACAGCCTCCCGAGTAGCTGGGACTACAGGTGCCCGTCACTACGCCTGGCTAATTTTTTGTATTTTTAAATAGAGACAGGGTTTCACCGTGTTTGCCAGGATGGTCTCGATCTCCTGACCTCGTGATCTGCCCGTCTCGGCCTCCCAAAGTGCTGGGATTACAGGCGTGAGCCACTGCGCCTGGCCACTTTTTTTCTTTGTTAACAAAATTCTGCTTTTAAAAAACACTGAAAAAATTTATGTTTATTAAAGTAATATAGGCATATGGTTGAAACACAAAACTCCTCTAACTCCTCACTCCAAAGTTCACTGTACTTTCAACTCTTTCAGCTGTTTTCTTCCTAGAATGACCTAAAAATATGCTTATGCTGGTTTTTGTTGTTTTTCAGTTTTATATACATAGTGACTTCCTATTGTGGAAGGGCTTTGTTAGAGAGACAGGTCTTGTTCTGACATACACAGGTGTGTGCTGCCACCATGCTCCAGTAATTTTTTTTTTTTTTTGTAGAGATGAGGTCTCACTGTGTTGCCTAGGGTGGTCTCAAACTCCTACGCTCAAATGATCCTTCTGCCTTGGCCTCCCAGAGTGCCGGGATTATAGGCATGAGCCACCGCATCCTATCCATTTCCTTTTCCTGTGTAACTTTTTGTTTTTTGCTCCAGTGACTACTTGCCTTCTTTTAGTTTGCTCAGTTTTCTACATACCTGTCATTAGTTTATTCCTAAATACTTCAATTGAATTTAAAAACAAAACATAACAAAAACCAAACCAGCCCTGCTCTCAGTAAAGCCAGGCCAATCCAGGAATCCATGAGCTCTGCCATTTTCCCCGTGGCATTTCTCCTGGAACCTTCTCCCTGTGGTGCAGTCAGGAATGCCTGCTTTCCAGGCTCCCGCTGCTCAGCTGTTGCCCTGGTTCTTTCATTCACCATCAGCCTGGAAACTGCTTCTCCTGTGCTGAGTCACCTGTTCCGTGGAGGCTGTTTCCTCCTTGTTCATGGTTTGCTCTCTCCGCCTGGTTGGAGCACGTCTTCCAGCAGCTTCCTGAGAAAGAGAATGCATGGGAGGTCTATTTTGTGGAATCTGAAAATATCTTTAGTATATTGTTCTATTTGACTGGTATTCAAGGGAAATACAATCCTAAGTTGGAAATCCTTCTCCCTTTGAATTTCGAAGGCATGTCTTCACTGTCTTAGATTCTGATGTAATTTCTGGAAAGTCTGCTGTATTCGACCCCTAGTGCCTGTGTGTGTGTGTGTGTGACCTGCTTCACTCTTTTTTTTTTTTTTGCTTTTTTTTTCCCTCTCCTCTTTGTATTTAGGATCTTGTCTTAATCCCCAGAGTCCTGAAATCTCACAGGAGGTGGGATAGTCATTGTGCTCAGCAACCTGGCGGGCCCTTCCAGCGTGGATGCTCCTGCCTTAAGGTTTTGGGAAGTCTTTCTGTATGTTTCTTTGATCAATTCTTCCCCTCTACTTTCTTCCAATCTCCCTTTCTGGAATTCCTGTTAGTAGGACCTCATGCTTCCGGATTGAGCCTCAAATTTTCTTTCTTTCTTTTTTTTTTTTTTTTTGAGACAGAGTCTTGCTCTGTCGCCCGGGCTGGAGTGCAGTGGCCGGATCTCAGCTCACTGCAATCTCCGCCTCCCGGGTTTACGCCATTCTCCTGCCCCAGCCTCCCGAGTAGCTGGGACTACAGGCGCCTGCCACCTCGCCCGGCTAGTTTTTTGTGTTTTTTAGTAGAGACGGGGTTTCACCGTGTTAGCCAGGATGGTCTCGATCTCCTGACCTCGTGATCCGCCCGTCTCAGCCTCCCAAAGTGCTGGGATTACAGGTTTGAGCCACTACGCCCGGCCGAGCCTCAAATTTTCTTTATAATTTTGTGGCTCTTTTTTGGTACTGTTTTCCAGGAATTTTGTTTTGTTTTCTGTTTTCTTTTTTTTTTTTTAATCTTACCTTTGAGCTTTTCTATTGAATGTTTTATTTCCTTTATCATGTTTTAAAATGTCAGTAGCTCTCTCCGTTCTTGTTCTTTATGATGCCTTGTTCTTGATACGGGAGAGAGTATTGTTCTTTGGTCGCTGGAGATGTTCATTGCAGTTTTCTTCTGTTCCCTACATTGTCTCTATCTCTTGAGTTCCTTTCATCTATTTGTTCACTTTGGTCTTTGACCTTCTTGTTAGAAGCGCTCCTCAAATATCAGTGTCCTTGGCTATTTTTTATATTTAAGAACGGGGCTGAAAATACCAGCAACTCAGGAGGCCGAGGCAGGAGGATGGCTGGAGCCCAGGAGTTTGAGGCTGCACTGAGCCGTGATCGTGCCACTGCACTCAAGCCTGGCAACAGAGCAAGACCTTTCTCTCCCCGCTCCAGAAAAAAAAGAAAATTGCTGGGCCTCCTGATTGGGTGATGGAGTGTGGGGTGTTTCTGTGGGTATTTGTATGCAGCATGGGGGCAGGTACCAAATGAAGGCTTTTTAAATTCTGGGACCTCTTTCTATAAAGAGTAATTTCTCATCTCCTGCCTCAAAACACTGAACAGGCTGAGTGACTGGTGCAGAGTGGCAGAGACCTGAGAGGACCTCTTGCCCTTCATATTCAGGCTTAGTCTTTGGATTTTCTCCAAGTCGTCCCATTACGGCCCTCAGCTGGACCGTGTTCTGAGAATGGAGCTGTCTCAGCCTTTGTTGAAACTTATAATCCAGTGGTTCCACGTGGAGACTTAACCAGCTTCTGCATCTGTATCCTCACCCGCAGCCTCCAGAGCTGCCTGGCATGTGCGGTGCTGAGGTTTCCTAGGGCTCTGGCTCCCACCCCCACCCCGCTAACCGTCCGCCACTCGGTGACCGTGTAGCGGTGAGCATGTGGCGTTCAGAGCTTTGTTGATGTCACTTGGCTGTTGCCATTCCCCTTGTCCTTGAAGGTTTGCTCCCCACCCCACCTTCATTCCTTCTCATTTCAGTGGCGTTAGGAGGGCGAGGAAGGGGATAATGGAGATAAGTGTATGTTTAGCCTGTGAACTTGTGACTGGTGCTTCCTGTTCCCAAAGAGAGGGCTGAGTCTTGGAAGAGAGCTTGGTGCCACGTACCGTCTGCGAGGGCTGGAATTCATAGCGCTGGCATGCGTCACCAGAGGTTGTACAGTGGCAGGCAGATGGGGGCAGGGTGGGAACCACCCCCCGTGTGCGTTTAGTGTTTGATTGTGGGTTGCGGGTGGGCCATAAAGACAACTCTGAGGCAGCGCTGGGGAGTTCTGTGATCAGAGGCACGGGGCCTTGGGGTTCAGAGGCAGGAGACAGTGTCCGTATGTCGCTTTATGCAGTTGCTGTTTGTTAAGAACGTTTGCGTGGCATTTCACAGTTTTCCCACGTGTTTTTCATCACTGTTAGCTCATTCTCACCTCCCAAGTACCTGGCAGAGTATATATATTATCATCCCCATTTTACAAATGTGAAAAAATTTCGAATAGGCTCAGAAACTTGTCCAGAGTGACCCAGATCGTAATGGCCAAAGGCCAGACTCGCACCTGGGTCTCTGAATCCTGGGGCTCTTTGCCAGCGTGGTGAAGGAGAGGACAGGACAAGTTTCTCCCCTGGAAAAGTGTGAACTCCTGTTAGGGAAAGAGATTTGAATGCATGAAAGCAACAAAGAATGATGCTTCATTCACTGTCCAACTGGGGTGAGCACAGCCAAGGGCCACACAAGGGCCACAGGCCAGTTTGCTGCCAGAAGGACTCCCGGGCTGGCCGTGGCACTGGCTGGCCGGGGCTCTTACAGATAGAGCCAAGGATTATGAGACCCCAGTAGTGGCCGGGCATGGTGACTCACGCCTGTAATCCCAGCACTTTGGGAGGCCGAGGCGGGTGGATCATGAGGTCAAGAGATTGAGACCATCCTGGCCAACATAGTAAAAGCCCATCTCTACTAAAAATACAAAAATTAGCTGGGCGTGGTGGTGCACACCTGTAGTCCCAGCTACTCAGGAGGCTGAGGCAGGAGAATCACTTGAACCCAGAAGACAGAGGTTGCAGTGAGCCGAGATCGCACCACTGCTCTCCAGCCTGGCGACAGTGAGAGACTGTCTCAAAAAAACAAAGAAAAGAAAAAAAAAAAAAAGAATTTGATAGATCCGAGTGCAGAAAGACATTCAGAAGAAGCCGGTAGAAGAGAAGTCAGAAACAGCATTCGGGGTGGCGAGAAGCAGGAATAAGCAGGATCAGCAGAGGACAAAAAAGCCACCAGGGGGCCAGGCGCGGTGGCTCACACCTGTAATCCCAGCACTTTGGGAGGCCAAGGCAGGTGGATCACCTGAGGTCAGGAGTTCGAGCCCAGCCTGGCCAACATGGAGAAACCCCGTCTCTACTAAAAATACAAAATCAGCCCGGCGTGGTGGCACATGCCTGTAATCCCAGCTACTTGGGAAGCTGAGGTAGGAGAATTGCTTGAACCCAGGAGGTGGAGGTTGTGGTGAGCTAAGATTGTGCCATTACACTCCAGCCTGGGTAACAAGAGCAAAACTCTCTCAAAAAAACAAAACAAAACAAAACAAACCAATAGGGAGAAGAGGAGCCATTTGGCACAACTTGGAGTCTGGGGTCACTTGTACCACGCAGACCCCTGCCCCCTTGGTTGCAACACACTGTGCCCATTCTTGTCCAGGATGATCACCCATCACTGAAAAGGGGCAGAAGAACATTCTAAGGCCCCTATTTTCTTTTTTGAGACAGAGTCTTGCTCTGTTGCCCAGCCTGGGGTGCCGTGGCGTGGTCTCAGCTCACTGCAAGCTCCGCCTCCCGGGTTCACACCATTCCCCTGCCTCAGCCTCCCAAGTAGCTGGGACTACAGGCGCCCGCCACCATGCCCGGCTAATTTTTTGTATTTTTAGTAGAGACGGGATTTCACTGAGTTAGCCAGGATGGTCTCGATCTCCAGGTATCTGAAGTACAGAATGTCCCAGTCTTTCCAAGCAATCAGAGCGTTTCTCTGCAGCAGAGGGCTGGGCCATGAGGCCAGCTTTAGGCGCTGAAGGTGTGCACAGGAGATGAGCTTAGAATGGCCCAGTGTGCCCAGGGCCATTGAGGTTCTGCACACAGTGTGTGGCACACAGTAGGCGCACAGCGAGTGTGCATTGAAGTTATAGTGAGTTATATGAGTGTGTCTGCCTCCTGACCCTGGGAGCTGCACACAGAAACGTGGGAGGGCAAGTACTGAGTCTTTTATCAAAGCCCAGGGGCTCTTGGGGCAAGTGTCTTAGGTGCTCCGTGCCTGAATTTCCTTATCTGTAAGCGGGGATAACTCCATCCTTGTGGGGGAATGGGGTGGCGGTTGTTGGAGGGGTGTGTGAACATGTAAAGCCTTACAACTGCTGGATCCTGTAGCAGTTACTAGGTCATGGGCCAGCTGAGAGGCTGGGTCAGGAGCAGTCTCTTGGACTACAGCTTCCTACCCAGACTCAAGGAGCTGCCGATAGGAAAGAAGCCCATTCAAAAACAGCCAGTAGAGGAGAGGTCAGAAGCAGCATTTGGGGTGGCGAGAAACAGGAATAAACAGGATCCGCAAGGGACAGGAAGGTCACGAGGGAGAAGCCTGGAGCCTCGGGTTTGGAAGGGACCCCTTTAGAAAGTCTGCTGAGGGGTTGCCCAGCCTGATTGCTTCTGTTGGCAGCAAGCTCACGACTTCCATCTCTGGACTCTGCCCGTTAGAAATGGTTTCTTATAGGCCAGGCGCAGTGACTCATGCCCTTAATCCCAGCAGTTTGGGAGGCTGAGACCAGCAGATCACTTGAGCCCAGGGGTTCAAGACCAGCCTGGACAACATGGTGAAACCCTGTCTCTACAAAAAAAACAAAAAGCAAAAATTAGCCAGGCATGGTGGCACATACCTGTAGTCCCAGCTACTCAGGAGGCTGAGGTGGGAGGATCGATTGAGCTTGGGAGGTCAAGGCTACAGCGAGCCATGATCGCGTCTGTGCACTCCAGCCTGGGCAAAAGACTGAGACCCTGCATCAAAGAAAAAAAAAAAAAAAAGGAAATGGTTTTTTATATTGAGTATATTGAGCTGCAGTCCTGGGATCTGCCCCTGGGAGTCCCATCTGACCCTGGGAACAAGGTGCTTGTCACGTCTATTAAGAGAGTGACCCCTGATGTCTTCTCATCCCCAGCACAGTCCTTGTTTTGTGTTCATCCTGGTCCTTCTCTCCTGATAGTGTGCATTTGTCTGTAGTTTAAGATTTGGTGTCTAGAGTGGGGCAGAAAGTTCCAGGGGGGGCTTGGGGGTGGGGGATGGACAGCCTACTCTCTTTCCAATGCTGGAGGAGTTCCTCCCAGATGCTGGCCCCAAGGCCATCAACTCTTCAGTCTCCAAAGACAAAACCCTCCAGAGAAGCCACAGCCTGATTGTCCAGGCCAGGAGAGAGGCTGTCCGTTCCCTCACGCTGGTTGCTGCCCTCTGGACTTGGCCTGAGGGCTCCTTGATCATTTATGAGTCCCCAGGGCTTAGCACAGAGCCTGGCACACCAGCTGTGGTGGATATTTAGGGAGGTGTAGAGTCATTGTGTGTCTCCGAGTCCTCTTCAGGGGTCTGGTACTGGAGCCATGGTGGGAAGGGCAGTGGGCAGTGAGCTTCCTGGCCAAGCACCCTCCCTCCAGCCCCATCTCAGCTTCTGCGCTCTTCTTACATCCAGGGCACACATCTTTGTGTTTGTTTCCAGGGGATGTGTTGAGTTTTCCATTTAAACACTTTTGCTGGGATGTTGGAGGTGGTGTTTCACATGGCTCTGTACTTTCCAGGAGGGAAACTGATGTGTCTAGTTGGTCAGTGGGGCCGGGCTTGGGCCGGTTGCGTCACGTCTAAGGAGATTCTGTCTCATCTTCTCCAAGAATTAGGGAGTCAATTATCGACTCACTAATGATTCTTTAAAGGGAGCTGTCAGTAAATTGGTATTTTATAGACTGGCTGGCCCCAGAGCACCTCCAAAAGGTCAAGAATCTTGAACTGAGAGAGACGATGACATTTGACAATTCTGATCAGTTGTATGCAGAGCTGGTTATGGATGGACCCCGGCCACGTCATTCAAAAGTGTGCTGACTGCTAACGTGTGTTTTGAGGCAGGAAAGGACATGAGCCCAGGTGCCAGGCCTTTCTTGAGAGAGGACTGCAGGGATGGGCTCACCCGGGAGGGAGCTTCCAGATAGAGAGGGCTCATGGGCCTGGGACCCCTGTGGCTTCCCTGGAGGGTTTTGTCATTGGAGACTGGAAAGCTGATGATCTTGGAGCCAGCCTCTGAGAGGAGCTCCTCCAGTGTTGGAATAAGAGTGGGGTGTCCCCTCCTGCCCTGCCTGAGCCTGTTGTCATGGCAGGCTCCCCTGGGGAGATGGCCCATGTACGTCTGTCCGTTCCTTCCTTCAGTGTTGATTGCGTTTGTAGCTGCCAGGCCCTCCGGTAGTCTTTGGAGGTAGGACTGCATTCTACCTGCAAGGAGTTTACGGTCTGGAAAAAGCAGTAGGCAACACACCGTGGACTCTTGCCTGTGCACTCAGCTCATCTAAGGCTCTGCACGTTCACAGCCCCTCACCCCACCAAGGAAGGAGTTATCGCGCTTATAGATGAGGAAATTCACGCATGGAGCGCTTAAGACTCTTGTCTGAGGCCACACAGCGCCTAAGGGGTGGGACCACAGTCCACACCAAGACAGGCTGGCTCCAGGGCCCATGGCTCTTTACCTTACTTGATGCTGCTTTTGTGCCAGAAGGATCAGGCAGAGCCCAGAGAGGGGTGGTAGTGAAGTCAGCGGGCTGCAGGACAGAGCAGGCGGCATCTCAGCAGGGTCTGCCTCTGGGGTGAGCAGAGGGACTAGAATGTACCGTTGCATGCAGGCGTGAGCGGTCACTGCACGACCCAGGAGCTTCCGTTGTGGTTTTATCTGTATTCCACTTACCATGGCTGTGCAGATACCTACTGCCAAAACACACAAGTGTAAAACAACCATCCAATTTCTTCACGGATATTATAGGTCAAGAATTTGGACTGGGCGTGGGGGAGGTAGTTCGTCCCTGCTCCGTGACCTCTGGGCTTTGGCAGGACAGTGTGAAGGCCGGGGCAGACCACCTGAAGGCTTGCTCCCTTGTGTGCCTGGCAGTTGGTGCTGGCTGTCAGCTGAAGGCCTCGGTTCCCTCACATGAGCCTCTCTGTGCAGTGTCTCCAAAGGCTAGCTCGTGCTTCCCCCCGCATGGTGGTTGGGTGCAAGGACAGGCACTCAAGGAAGAGCCAGAGGAAAGAGGCCTTTTCTAACCCCTACATCAGATGTCATGAAACATCACTTTGGCTGTAGTCACTCAGGTCCACCAAATGCAAAGGGAGGGTACAGGACCCCACCTCTCAGAGGTGGGGTGTCAGCATCATGGGGTGTGGCAATCTTTAGAAAATGCAACCATCGGCCGGGCACGGTGGCTCATGCCTGTAATCCCAGCGCTTTGGGAGGTCGAGGTGGGCAGATCACCTGAGGTCGGGAGTTTGAGACCACCCTGGCCAACATGGTGAAACCCTGTCTCTACTAAAAATACAAAATTAGCTGGATGTGGTGACGCATGCCTGTAATCCCAGTTACTTGGGAGGCTGAGGCAGGAGAATCACTTGAACCCTAGAGGTGGAGGTTGCAGTAAGCCAAGGTCGCGCCACTGCACTCCAGCCTGAGCAACAGAGTGAGACTCTGTCTCAAAAAAATAAAAAACAAAACCCAAACAAACAAAAAAGAAAATACAACTGTCACAATATAGCTGGACCCGGCTTAGAATGGACAGTCATTGTGCTTGGCCTTGTGAGGTTTTGAACGGAGGTTACTGACAGGCTGATACCACGTTTGGCTTAATGCCCACCACCCCTTTCCCTTTGCTCCATAGTTCTTGCTGGTGAAGAGTCATCTGGAGATTGGTGGAGACTCGTCTGTCCTGAGACATCCTGAGCTGCCTCCAGCACAGGCAGGCAGTACACACGGCCCTCAGCCCTGTCTAGGGGCTCCTGGCCCTGCAGGCAGCACATAGACAGTAATGGTCGTGACAGCCAACACCTAGCGCAGCGCGCCCCGGACACGTTTCTGAGCACTTTGATGCTCACGCTTCACAGCCACCTGCCAAGTTGGTGCTCCTGTGATCCCCTTTGATAGATGAGGAAACTGAACCCAAAGAGGCTCACACACATCGCATACCTCTGCTGTATGTGTGTGAAGGGCAAAGGGAAAGTCACAACAAGGCGTAGTCAGCGCTGGGGGACATATAGGGAGGAGCTTCAGTCATGGTTTTATCTGTATTCCACTTACCATGGCTGTGCAAATAATTACTACTAAAACACACTAGTGTAAAATAACCATCCGTTTCTTCATGGATATTATATGTGGATGTCACCTGGAGATGGGAGCGCTTAATGGGTTAGGGCAACTGTGAGTCGCGTAAAATGCCGCAAATATGTTCCTTTCCAAATTGCTGAAGGCCAGCTTTGCCTAAAAAGCATCACCAGGGCTTTCCATGCCCCACTTCAGTCAGTGAAACAGTTGTGGTGTGCCCTGTGTGTGCCACCAGTGCGCCTGTGTCCTGAGGAAGAAGAGGAGGAGACAGTCTTTATGACACAGGGTGGGAAGCGCTGGGAAGTGTCTGTAAGTCAGGTTCCATGGGTAGGAGGGCACTCAATTCCACGATGGTCACCGGGGACTTGTCACACTGGGTGCTGTCCAGCGGGGGTTAATGGATCCTGAGAGCACAGTGGGAAGGGCTCTGGAGCCTCTGGGATCTGGGAGTGCAGAAGCACCAAAGGGTAGAGAACCTGCTCTGGGGAGAAGCGCAGCGTTAGTGCTGCTCGGGAGTGGCGGGAGCATGGGCAGGGACTAGGTCACCCATTGAAAGACCAAGTGCCAAGCTGGGCAGCACCAGGGAGCCTTAAAGGACTTTATGCTGCAGGGGCTGGCGGGATGGGATGAGAAGGAGCCCTCTGGCTGCAGGGCCACTGTGGCTCCCTCGACCTGTTCCCCTGACCCTGTTCTGCCCCTCCCCTTGGCTTTGTGCCTTTGCTGGATGCCCATCCTCATTCCCATGTCCTCGCTCTGGCTCTTCCTCTTGCGTTCGTTCCTTTTGGGTACCCTCTGCTGCACCCCTCTTCCTCTTCTCCATGCTCTCCTCCATCCTGGTCTATCCATTTGCCTCTAGCACCCTGCAGGCAGCAGTCTTCATTTTGCTGACCCAGCAGAAACCCGCTGACCAGGAGACCCGTTACAGCGTGTTGCTGTATTTATAGCATCCACATTTACAGCAGACGTGCTGTGCCATCACTCCCTGTGGCAAATTTTGGGTCTTTGTGGAGATGTTGAGCCGGGTCCCAATTGAGAATGAGCAGCCTGAGCTTCCCGAGGTTTCTGCACTGTGCTCTGTGCTGCTTGTGTGCTTTGTTGTAGCTCACAGTGCTGTGCGTATTCCGGATACCGCTACCGGTTGTTGACTGGATGAAGGTTCTGCGCTCTCATTCCTGCTTGCAATTTCTCCCAAGATTTTCATAGAGACTGTTTTGTTGTTATCTTATAAAATTGTGATCTGTAGCACACAAGTATGTAAGACAAATATTTACTTATAAATACATTAGAGATGAGGTCTCGCTGTGTTGCCCAGGCTGGAGTGCAGTGGCCATTCAGAGGTGCGATCCCACTCTGGAGTTGCACTTGGTCTGTTTCCAGCCTGGGCTGGTTCACCCCTCCTTAGGCAACTTGGTGATCCCCCACTCCCAGGAGATCACCATACTACTACCAGTCTCGGTGCAGACACCAGATCGACATAGCACACTACAGCCCAGAACGCCCAGACTCAAGCTGTCCTCCTGCCTCAGCAGTAGCTGGGACCACAGGCACATGCCACTGCGCCTGGAAAAACTAATAAGGCCAATACCGCTTCCCCCCAGGGTCAACACTGCCAGCCCTCCCAAACCTCCTGAGTGCCCACCCTTATCTCAGCCTTCTCCGGCCTCCCCACATAACCCTGAACTCACAGCAGTCCCTTCCTTGCTTCCCTTTGTAGTATTACGCCAGTGTAGGGGTGCATCCCTGGGTAAGATAATTTAGGTGTGCCGGGATTTGAACTTAGGAGCGGAAGGTCAGCTGTGTGCGTTCTTGACAGGCTCCTTTTGCACAACCTTATGTCTCCCAGGCTCCTCCCTGTTGCCACACACGGCTGTGGCTCTTTCACCTCCATTGCCGTTTAGAATCCCAGCATCTGTGGACCCATTCTGCTGTTTTGACTGGTTTCCCCTGGACACTGTTTTCACAGCCTTGGTCATCTATAATTTCCTGAGCCTGTGCTATGAGTACCTAGGAGGAGAAAGTTCCATCATGTCGGAGATCAGAGGAAAACCCATTGAGTGAGTATGGAGTCTTCCTGGAGCCCTAAACCACCCCGTTTCCTGGGCCTTGTGTACCTGGAGCTGTCCTGGCACCAGCTGGACACAGACCATCTCTGCCCGTGACCTTGACCTGCTGTGCCTCGCCACATTTCCTGAGCCATTCTTCTTGGCGTTGAGGAGGGCCTCTGCAGCTCATTCTCTCTCTCTCTCTCTTCCCGTCTCAGTCTTAGTGCTTTCCTGTCTGTTTCTGCCTCCTGCAGTTTTTACATTCAGAGCTTTCCAAGTTGGTTTGTCACCCCAGGGCCAGTGCAGCCCTGTGTCCCTCCGCCTATGGCACGTGCAGATGCCCTGCCATACCTCTCCCTGTGCTTGGCCTCGGGTTCAAAGTCTGCCTGGGATGTGTGCCCCAGCTCCTCTGGATGGATGGGAGGGCGGCCTTCCCCACCCCACTGTTCCTAAGTCCTGGCTCTTCACTCACCGCTGCTGCATCCCATGCTTGTCTCTTCCAGGTCCAGCTGTGTGTATGGCACCTGCTGCCTCTGGGGAAAGACTTACTCCATCGGATTTCTGCGGTTCTGCAAACAGGTGTGTGCCCCCAGCAGCTGCCTAGGTCAGGAGGAGCAGGGTGGGGACTGGGAAACGCTGCCCTGGGCTGCCCTGGGCCCCACCTGAAGAGGTTCCCTTTCCTATGAGGCCCCCCAGGCCCCCAGCACCCAGCCCCCGAAGCTGTTAGGCAGGCACCACATTAGCAGGGTGTGCTTGGAGGGGCAGCGACCGGCATCCTGGGAGTGTCTGCTGCACTGTGGGCAAGAGCTGAGCCCAGACTCTTGCTCATGTGACCAAGTCTTGGTGTGTGTGAGAATCAGAAGTGCATGGGGATTCTAGAACTTCCATTTGAAAACTTCTCATCAGCTGCAGCTAGGGGGCGGGAGGGTTTTGGCATTAAAGACACACGCTAGAACAGGCCTGTGCCATCTCTCCCTGCATTTCCTGGTTGGCAGTCCGGCCGCTCTGGCTTCCTGGGCTGACCTCCGTGTGGTCTAGAGTAACCTGGGTGGAGGCAGCGTGGTGGGGTCACTCAGTGTGTGGGCCTGGGTGTCTGACCATCCGGGCCTGATTTCCAGCTTTTCTTCTGACTGTGTGACCTTGGATAATTGGCTTACCCTCTCTGAGCTTTAGTTTCCTCCACTGTAAAATGAGTGTAATGATACTCCTCTCGAGAGATGGTTGTGAGGATCAGATGAGGTCATGGATGTAGAGCTTTCAGCCCGGCATGGCGGAGTCCATGGCCTCCTGTTCAGGGAGGCAGAGTCGGAGGGGATCACGCCCAGTCTTCGTGACCTAGTCTCCTCTGGGGCTCCGTAGGGGCTCTGTCATGTCAGCCTCTCCAGCTTCACCAAGAGTAGTCACGAAAGGATACGAAACCCACAGCCAAGTCACTGTGGCTTGGGCAGGGAGGGCAGGGCCTGCTGCTCCCTTCTGTGCAGGGCCCAGGCCACAAGGCGGGCACACCCACAAAGCCTCTGCCTGGCCATGCCAGGTCTCCAGTTCTGCTTCCAGACCTTCCTTCCTTAGCATGTTCCTAAATTCAGAATCTCACCACTGGCCCTGCAGGGAAAGAGTTAAAACTATCCTGGGTTCAGGGTGGGGCATTGAGAGCCATTGTTTACCAGTTGGTGCAGCCACCCAGGTTCCGGCCAGCTGTGACTCACCGCCTTGTTTGATGATTATATTGTCTACAAAGTTTTGATTTCATGATTGTTAGCTAGGGTGGCCTTGTTAGAAATGATTCCCCAGCCCTGTGGGCTCAGATGTTCTGCTTTTGTTCCTGGCGGTGGCAAGGAGAGATACAAGAAGTAGGAGAACAAAAGAGGCCTCTTCCTTTCTTTACCAAGGCGAGAGAGCACACCCCACAGCTTTGTCCTGGGGCACAGAGACAGGCCTTTGACTCCTCAGGGCCAGCGCTCAATATCCAGATCTTCTGGAGAGATTCCCTATTTAAAGCAGAGATTCCCGATCACCATTCACTGCCCTAGCCCGCGGGAGAAGCTCTGGAATGGAGCCCTGGAACCTGGCACGTGTCTAAAACTCCCCGGGGGGTTCTGATGTCCAGCCCAGCCTGGGAACTGCTGACTGGTCCAGGGTATGGTGAGGTGATGATTCTGGGGCCTACTGGCCTGGGCTCTGCTTCTGCTGCTTCAGCTTCTCTGTGCCTCAGTTTCCTCATCTGTACCATGAGGATAATGATAGCACCCACATCAGGGGGCTGTCATGAGTACTAGGTGAACTGACCCAGGGAAGCACCAGCCTGCTGCCAGGCTCATAACTAGAATTCACTCATACTGCCGCTCTTCCCTTTTCCCAGGCTCATAACTAGAACTCACGCAAACTGCCACTCTTCCCTTTTCCCCAGAAGGTGCCAGTCCCACTTCTTCTAGGCGGGATGACAGGGCCAGGGACGTTCTTTGGGGCTTTCTGAGAGTGGGACTACACGTCTGCCCCATCACACACGCCTCTCCGTATGGCAGCCCCATGGTGTGGGCTGCCTGGGGCTCCCCTGCAAGCCTGGCTCAGATCCCCGGTTGGGGCAGAAGCTGCAGGTTCCACAGATCACTGTTCGCACTCCAGGCTCCTCGTCCTTCTTGCAGCTACACTAGCTGAGCCTTTTGGATTGGATTTAACCACCCCCCAGCTCCTCAGGAGGGGCCTTAGGGCTTAGATTTATTTGCTTTCAAGATAATGGTGATACTAGTGATGTTATGGGCACCACGGGTCCTCCTGTAGGGGATCGGGAAAACCTGGCTGAGGAATTCTTTCCGTGGCTCAGCCAACTAGCAGGCGCCGTTAGTGCATGCCCAGAGGCGGGACACTCCCGAGAAGACACTGCGCTTCCTGGCTGTGCCACCCCGCAGCAGTGGCCCTGTGGTGTGGGGAGTGACTACGTCCTTTTCACCAGGGAGTCTGTGCTCAGAGGCCAAGTGACTGCCCAAGCTGTCCCCAGAGTTCAAACTCAGATTTCGAGACTGTGGAGTCCACATGCTCTGGGGCTACATTTCCTGAGTCACCCCATCCCCAGAGTGACCTCTGCTCACCAGAAACTCTGGACCCAGACCCAGAGAGTGGGGCCAGGAACCAGACAGGGGGTGGACCTGGAGGATGGGAGGAGGCCCTCACCTGTGCCGGCTCCGCGGTGGCTGGTTCCTTGAGCGGGGCCCCAGCCTTGCTCCAGGCACCAAGGTCTCTAGGACCTGGCCCTGTCCATTTCCTCGGCCATCTCTCCAGTGCGCAGCCCCTTGCACTTGTCCACCCTCTACCTCGGGGCCTTAGTGCAAGCTGCCTCCTCTGCCTGTCGAACCTTTAGTCTCCGGCACCCTCCTGATGGTCCTGGCTTGGGAAGCTTCCTTGTGTGCATCTCCTGTCCCCTGCCTCCATCATACCCTGCCACCCTGTTCCTTCCTTCCTCCACATGCTCATCGCACACACGGCATTGCGTGGCTGCATCTCCTATATGTTCTGCCCTCTGCCCCATGCAGACAGCAGTCACCTGGGAGCAGGACACAGAGCCATCCCCCCATCCCCCCCATCCCCTCTATCCTTCCATCCCCTCCATCCTTCCATCCCCTCCATCCCTTCGTCCCTCCAACCCCTCCGTCCCTCCATCCCTCCGTCCCCTCCGTCCCCTCCGTTCTCTCCGTCCCCTTCGTCCTCTCTGTCCCTCCATCCGGCACAGTTCTGGCTGCCAGAAGCAGAGCTTGCTTCATGCCTTCTGCGCTCCTCCTCCACACTCGACCTCCTTTTCCCCCCGACAGGCCACCCTGCAGTTCTGTGTGGTGAAGCCACTCATGGCGGTCAGCACTGTGGTCCTCCAGGCCTTCGGCAAGTACCGGGATGGGGACTTTGAGTAAGCAGCGGGTGCTCCCCGGGGTGTGTGGGAGGAGTGTTGGCACAGGCTGGTGCCTTGGCTCAGGGAAGGGGGCAGCCAGAGTGACCGCACAGCCGTGACCTTCCTGGGTGCCTGGTGTTCACGCCCTCCTGAAGTCCGAGCCCAGCAGTGGACACCCTTGCAGTTGGCCCCGCTGCCGGCCCAGGAGTGAACCATTGGCAGCAGTCACATTCACGTCCAGGCTGCAGAGTGGTACCGTGAAGGGATGGGCCACAAAGGGACAGTGACCACTGCTGAGGCAGGGAGCGAGAGGGTCAGAGCCCCAAGAGGTCGGCTCAAGTCCACAGGTACATAAGCCCCTGCCGTGTAAATTGACCACACGCATTTCATTCTGGGCTTAGTGAAAATGACCATGTGGCTGGGCATCGTGCCTCACGCCTGTAATCCCAGCACTTTGGGAGGCCAATGCTGGTGGATCACCTGAGGTCAGGAGTTCAAGACCAGCCTGGCCAACATGGTGAGACCCCATTTCTACTAAAAATACAAAAAATTAACCGGGCATGGTGACGGGGTGCCTGTAATCCCAGCTACTCGGGAGGCTGAGGCAAGAGAATCGCTAGAACCCAGGAGCCAGAGGTTGTGGTGAGCCGAGATCACGCCATTGCACTCCAGCTTGGGTGACAAGAACAAAACTCCGTCTCTCAAAAAAGAAAAAAGTGACCATGTGTCTAGCCCTGTGCTTTGAAGCACTTGGCACACACTGTCTGTAAACTGCACAACAGCCCTACCAGGGCAGGTGAGCGAGGGAGGTCAGGGGGATGCAGCCGACCGAGTGAAAAGGCAGCAGAGCTAAGCAGCGACACCCACTTTGACACCTGTTATCTGCCTGTCAGGCTATGGCCTCCAGCTCAGCCCTGGCTTCCCCACTGGTGTCCAGTGTTAGGAGTGTGGGCACCAGGGCGTAGATAAGTCCATGAGTCACGCAAAGGCAGCAGAGCTGGTCTGGCCTGCAGACGCACCCCGTACACCCCCACCCCTGTCTGTCGCTTTGATCACCCCCTCTGACCCCTTCAGTGGCTCTTTGAGCTCTGCTGGACATGTGGGGCTAAGAGCCATGGGGACTGTGTGTGGTGCAGTCGAGGAGAGCCCCTTCCCTCCAAGGGTCTGTCCCAGCCAGAAAATGCTCCCCATCCTGCAGTGTCACCAGCGGCTACCTCTACGTGACCATCATCTACAACATCTCCGTCAGCCTGGCCCTCTACGCCCTCTTCCTGTTCTACTTTGCCACCCGGGAGCTGCTCAGCCCCTACAGCCCCGTCCTCAAGTTCTTCATGGTCAAGTCTGTCATCTTTCTCTCCTTCTGGCAAGGTGAGCCCCCTCCCAGCGCCTCGAGGCTGCCCATGCTGCCCTGTCCTCTGTGCTTCCTGCTGCCCCTTCTGCTTATGGTCCCCGGTGCCCGCAGGGCCTGTTCAGAGGGGCCTCAGCCCACTGGGCACTTGCTGGGGGTGAAATCTGAGCCCTCAAGGGCCTTTCCCAGGGGATGGGGGAGATTTGGTGGGGCCGCTACATGGATGGGAGGGCCTAGGAGACCCTGTGAAATCGCTGACATCTCAGTTTTGGTGGCTGGCAAAGAGCTGGGAGAGCGGGGTTTCCGGAGGCTGTGGCCTTGTGTCGCTACTCCTGCCCTACAGGAGCAGCTGTGGCCCTGCTTACTTCCTTACTGGGGTGTGTGGGTAGCTGCGTGGGGCATTGTGGAAGATGGGGGACCAGGAAGGGGACCAGTCTGGGTCCAGACACCCATGCCTCCTCATCCAGGCATGCTCCTGGCCATCCTGGAGAAGTGTGGGGCCATCCCCAAAATCCACTCGGCCCGCGTGTCGGTGGGCGAGGGCACTGTGGCTGCTGGCTACCAGGACTTCATCATCTGTGTGGAGATGTTCTTTGCAGCCCTGGCCCTGCGGCACGCCTTCACCTACAAGGTCTATGCTGACAAGAGACTGGACGCACAAGGTATGAGCCAGGGTCCTAGGTGACCCCCATTGGGAGAAGCAGGGAGCCCCAAACATCCCAGGGCCCTCCCACCTCCCAGCATCCTACAGGTGCGGCTGGGTCAGGACATGGGATCCCCACTCTATGTGCAGAAATGGGGCCACAGAGGTCGGGGAAGAGCAGGTGCCACCAGCACTACGGATTCGGTCCTGGAAGCTCAGGCCACCTGTCTCTTGCAGCAGGTCCAAGTGTGGAGACCCAGGGATGATACAGACAGAGACTAATGAATAGACAAATTCCCTCAGGCTTCTGACACCCAACACTGTGGTTACCATTTTGTCCTGTAATTAATTCCCTCATCTCATATACTATGTTTTAAAAAAAGAATACTTCTGAGAAACAGACTCGGATGGTAATAGGTTTTAACAGCTTTCTTTTACACCTGCGAATCTTCCTTCTTGCTAGAACAGTGGTAAGTGGCCCCAGTTGTACTGGAAAATGCCCTGGAGAGCTTTTGAAAGGGCTGATACCAGCCCCACCCTCGGAGATGCCGCTGTAATGGGCCTGGGCTGGCAGGCTGTGTGCTCTGAGAGTTCTGTGCTTTAAGCACTCCCAGGGTGGTGTGAATGTGCTGCTGCCCAGACGCTCCAGTGGGCCAGAAGGGCTGCCTCTGGCCACTGGGCAGAGGGGCTTGTCCTTGGAGGATGGGGAAGAGGAGGCTGGGAAGGCCTGAGAATGACTGAGCCAGTGAAGGGGCAGGAGGAACTGGGGAGAGGGGAGCCTCCTTCTCTGACACATCTACCCAGGAGCCTGGCTGCTGCCAGCTGTCTGCCCGAGTGGCTGGAGGCAAGAAACCCACTTCCCCAGGGCCTACCTGCAGGTCCACACAGGCTCCGTGGTGGGTAGTGTGAGTGTAGAAATGTCTGCCTGCAGCGGGGCTCCCCTTCCTTCCCACCCTCCTTCCTCTGTGCCTTCCCTGGTCGGGGAAGACCTACTCTATGGCCCAAAGAGCAGGCGCACAAAGGCCAGGGCTTGCCAGCTGATGGCCCAGTTGGAAGGACCTAGCAAACACCCACCCAGCATTGAGGGCAATGTCCCTTGGACCTGGTCTGGCATACCCTGTGCCCGTAGGAACATCGTCCTGGGGCCTGGGGCCACCCCAAGGGGCAAGGGGGGGCACGGCAAAGAACCATTCCTGCCCCACTGGGTCTCTGCCGCCCAGCCTGAGCTGTCCCTCCACACACCGCTCCTAGACATACCCGCACCCGGCCAGGGAAGCCGCTTGCCCTTCTCTGCCTCTGCACTGGTCCTGAGCCCCCTGCTACCCTCTAACCCAGGCGCAGACCCTTAGCCCTCAGGATAGGCTTGGGTGCAGAGCTGGCTCAGCTGTGCAATCATAACCCCTCCCTCCGAGCCTCCATGTCCTGGTCTGGGAAGTGTTGTGAGGTTTGTAAAATATGAGGTGCAGATGTGGCCCCAGGCTAGCCTGGGAAGAAGTGGGGATGGGACGTCCTGACCTAGACGTGGAGGCGGAACTCAGCCGCCAGGCGGATGTTTCCTGTTGGCGTGAACACCAGGGGAGGAGTCATCCCTAGGTGGATATTCCCCCTGCCAAGCCCCAGGAGGCACCTGGAGCTTCCTGGGTGCCCTGTGGGGGCCTAGAGGGGTGGGGGCAGGGTGTGTGGTATGTCGTGCTGGTGGGCCTCGGTGGTGGGCACACATTGTTCACTCAGCTGTCTCTTGTCTTCTCTATTTCTTCGGCTTCTCTCCCTACCCCCCTTGCCCTGCTTTTGCCCGGGGTTTGGCCGTGGGCAGTGCCAACATACGGCCCTTACGGTAGGTCCCGCTCTTGGTCTGCATGTCTGTCCTGCACGTCAGTTCTGGTCACTGTCACTGGCATGCCTCTCTTTGTAGCTCCTCTGTGTTCTCATCTCCTCCCCATTGGCACCCCTGGGTGGGAGTGCCCAGAGCACCTGCCAAGGGCCACCCTCTGTAAAGCTTGCCTGCTTCCGTCTTGGTCTCTCGTTCTGGAATATGCCCCGCCCTCTTCTGGGGTCACCGTGCTCTTCATGGGATATCGGGGCATTTCACAATGTTTCCAAGAGTTCACAAGCTGAGTCAGGAATCCTGGGTTCTGGAGTTAGGCTTGCCCCTTACATCCAGGTTTTGTTTCCTGGGCTGCTTTTCCCCTCTGAGCCCGCGAGGACGGGACGATTGATTAGAGGAGATGAGGAGGAAGCCCTCTTACAGGGAGCCAGTGAGTCGCATCTGCTGCCCTGGGGGTGCAGGCCAGCCTGGTCCTGATGGGGCCAGCCCCTGGCGCACTCTCCAGAGTGGAGGGAGCACAGCACTTCCCCAGGTGGTAGGGGACGCGTCTGGCGCCTGTGGAACAGGGCACCCCTGGCTTCCAGGCCCTCTGGCCCCACATGCCCCGACTTCAGTCGGTTGAGCCTGCCCTGGCCTCTCTGGGGCATTCCAGGCTCACTGCCCATAGCTCGCCAATCTCTAGCCTCGGTCCCTCCCCCAGCCGGCCTGGCTCCAGTGGGGGGTTACATCTGCTCCTCTTCACAGTTGAGCCTCCCCTTGGGGCTCCTCAGCCAAAGGAGTCCATTTTTTCCTGCCCCTTTTCATATCCTGGACCCGATTCTCTGTCCCAGAAGGGGTGGTGGAAGGGCACAGCTTTGGGCTAGGGGGGATCATGGGCAGAGGCTGAGCAGCCTCCTCACCCGCCCCTCCTGCCCCCTGCCCGGCAGGCCGCTGCGCCCCCATGAAGAGCATCTCCAGCAGCCTCAAGGAGACCATGAGCCCGCATGACATCGTGCAGGACGCCATCCACAACTTCTCACCCGCCTACCAGCAGTACACGCAGCACTCCACCCTGGAGCCTGGGCCCGCCTGGCGTGGTGGCGCCCATGGCCTCTCCCGCTCCCACAGCCTCAGTGGCGCCCGAGACAACGAGAAGACTCTCCTGCTCAGCTCTGATGATGAGTTCTAGGTGCGGGCTGTGGTGGCAGAAGTGCTGGCGCTGTAGCCATGGTCAGGCTGTGCCCCACCTCCAGCCACACCACCAGGCCAGGAGGCAGCTGGCACAGCACTCACGCCGCCATTTATTTATTGGACCAGAAACACTCACATGTCACTTCCAGAGGAACTGGGGACAGCCAGGCTTGCCCATGGGCCTTCAGGAATATTTATACACGGCCCAGCCTGCACTGCCCGGGCGAGGGCAGAGGACACTGGGAGCAAGGCTCATGTCCCTGCTGCCCATCCTGTGCTGGGGGCATGCTGGGACCAGCCGCGCCCAGGCCCCAGTGCTTGTGTGTGGACCAGCGGCTGCAGCCTTCTAGCCCCTTCTCCCCGCGAGACTCTCAGGCTGAGGTCAGCAAGCCGTGGCCCACACACACACCGTGCAATACCCTGTCTGACCTGGGCTCTTCCCACCTGCATCCTCCCCTGTCCACCTTTGTCCAGCGCTAGATTCACCTCACCCCGGGCAGGAGCGGGGATGTGGGCGCTCTGTGGTCCTCCCCTCCTGACCTCCCTGGCATGCTGCAAGGATCAGAGCCAGACACCAGGAGGCACAGGCCCCACCCAGAAAGGGCATTCAGGGGCCTCTGGGTACCACTTCTGTTGAAGCAGGGGCTTCTGGGCCCCTGGGTGTCCCCGCCTATCATGGCCACACCTCTGCCTGCCTCATGCCCCTTCTCCCTGGCCTACCAAGGACAGCCCACAGCCCGCACTGCCGGCTCACCTGGGTCCTTCCTCGATAGCTTTGGGCAGAGCCCTTGCTTCCTGGCTGCTCCAGGGTTCAGGGGCTCCCAGCCCTCGCTCCCAGGCTGATGCTGGGTCCTCTCTCTCTCTGGGGCTTCTCCCTCCCATTTCAGGGAAAAGGTCTGAGTCTCCATGTTTCAGACCAGCTTCCGGGGGAAGGCAGTCTGACAGGGAGGCTGGGAGGGGTGGCCACACGGTGGGGAGCTGAGAGGTGGGGGAATGGTCCCAGACTCCTCTCGGGACCCCCATCTACACAGGGCCTGGTGTTCTGCCCCATCTGGCCCCTGGCCCATCTCTTCTGTGCCTTAGTCACATATGAAAGCTCCCCTCTCTGGCTCCCTGTCTGTCCCACATGCTCCCTGGGGCTCTTCGTTCAGCTGCTGGCGCTCACAGGATCCTGCAGTGCTGGGCCCAGAGCCCTCAGACAGGCCTCAGGAGTGTTCAGGACCACCAAGTCCCTCCTCTCCCCCTCCACACTTCTAGACCTGGAGCCTCCGGAGCCGGAGCCCCCAGCAGGCTGGGCTTATACCAGCTCCTGACTTAGGAAGAGCCTCGTGTCACAACACATGTCCCTACAGGCAAAGTGTCCTGGCATCTAAAACCCAGATTATCCCTGGGTTTGGGCTGCAGTAGCCTCGAGAAGCTGGTAGGGTAAGGGAGAGGGACTCTGCCGGTGTTCACTGGGGATTCTTTCTTTTGGTCCTTCCTGGAATGAACGGGTTCCCTCCCTGCCACCTGTGAGGAGAGTCGGGGCCTGGCTGTCTTCCTGGCCTCCTTCCTTCCCTTGTGGCAGAGGCCTGCATGTGGGTGCCAGAGGCCAGCTCTCCCCCTCCGTCTTGGGGGGCCTGACCCGGGAAGGTGGGTACAGACACAGGCTGAGGACCAGCCCTGGCCCTGCCCCTGCCGTCTGCTTTCGCCAAGCTGTCTCCGACGTAGCTTCCCTTCTCCCTCCAGGCCAAAGTGTGCTGCTGACTCCCACCCCCTTGGTCATCACCTGCCCCAGCGTTGCTGTTTGCGTGGAGGGTGGGGTTGGGGGGAGCTCAGTGGCAGGGAATCAGTGGTCCCTGGGGTCATGGGGATGGGAACACGTGCCCAACCGCTCCATCCCCTCCTCCTCCTTAGGATGCATAACCTACCTTGTCTTTTTTTTTTTTTTTTTTTTTTAATTTTCTTTCCAGATAGAGTAGCTCTTTGTACATAAAGAATACTTGAAAAATTAATTGTATGATGTATGAGAAGACAGAGTCTCCTAGTTTTGTATCTTGTTGTATGACTGCCATGAGTTCCACCAGAAAGCCACTCTATTTTGGTCTCTGTGACATTTTAAATGCGTGACAGAAGTGAGCAAATAAAGTGAGGAAGAATATATATATGAGATAATATAGATTGTATTGAAATCTCTGCATGTGGGTGAGGTTTTTCCTTCCTCCTCCCTGCCCCCTGTGTTGCGTTTGGAGTGGGTGGAGTGGCTGTGGGCAGGGGCGGCTTAGGAAACCCTCTCCTTCCTGTGTAACCTTTAAGTGATGGGGGTTCAGATTGACCAGGACCAAGGTCAAGGCCCAGGCCCCCCTCGGACAAAGGGTCTCCCCAGCCCCCAGGAAGCTCCCACCCCAGGACAGAGAGCCGGGCTGCAGGTGGTCAATGCTCCTTCCCTGTTTGGTCAACCAGGTCGATGGGGCCCACATGCTGGCAGCCCTGCTCCTGCAGGCTTCTCCCAGGATTTCCTGGGATCCCCTTTCCAGACAAGCTTCCTGCATCTCTGGGCCCATCCTCCACCCTGGGACCCTCAGGGCCAGGGACCCTGGGGCAGGGGGCCTCTGGTCGTGGGCACAGTGCCTGGCCTCTCTGGTACCGCATGCCTTCTCAGGGCCTGGCTTGCTGCTGACGGGAGCACTCAGGAATGCAGCGTGGGTGGGGGAATTCCCGCCAGCCTCCCGAGGCGGGTCCTGCGTCCTCCCGCAGCTTCCTGCTGCCCTTCCCGCAGGACTGAACTCAGTATTTCAGGGTCATGGTCTTGGCAGGGAAAGCACCGAGCCCCAACCTGAAAAGGGGAGAAAGCCCCGTGGACGTGGCTGACCTATGCGATTTGGCCCTTTCCAGGACTCAAATCCTGCACCTTTGCCCAGCTGGTGCCTTACCCCACCGGCCCCATACCCAGCCCCACAGTTGACCTCACCTCAGTCTGTGCCACTGTAAATGTGTTCTGAGTGTTAAAACTTGCAGCCCAGGCGGGTGCGGTGGCTCAAGCCTGTAATCCCAGCACTTCGGGAGGCCGAGACGGGCGGATCACGAGGTCAGGAGATCAAGACCATCCTGGCTAACACGGTGAAACTCTGTCTCTACTAAAAAATACGAAAAACTAGCCGGGCGAGGTGGCGGGCACCTGTAGTCCCAGCTACTCGGGAGGCTGAGGCAGGAGAATGGCGTGAACCTGGGAGGTGGAGCTTGCAGTGAGCTGAGATCTGGCCACTGCACTCTAGCCTGGGCGACAGAGCGAGACTCCATCTCAAAAAAAAAAAAAAACCTGTAGCACAGGGTCCCCAGGGTTTTTCACGCCTCATGCCCCATAGCATGTTCATTTTACAGATGGGCAAACTGAGGCTGTGAGAAATCAAATAAGTACCAAAGACCCACAGCTAAGAACAGACACCTAGATTCAAACCCCAGTTGCCGTGACCCACAGACCACAGTACACTCCACTAGCTCCTTCAGGGTGCCCCAGAAGGGCTGGCAGATTGGGTTGAAATTAGTGAGTTTGAGGCCTAGGACAAGACAAGGGTCATGGTTTAGGTCTGCAGACGGGCTGGGAAAGCCACTCTGCCTCCGTGGGCCTTCTGAAACATAGGGAAGATTGTTTCTACTTGGCTGTAGAAAATCAGACCTCAGTGTGAAAGTGCTGGAAAAATGACTCCGAAATCTGGGTTTTTTCCTCTCTGGGTGGGAGTGTCTGTTCACTAAAGGGATGCCCAGGAATTTAACCCTAAATTTCTTTTGAGACAGGGTCTCTGTCACCTAGATTGTGCAGTGGTACAATCATAGCTCACTGCAGCCTCGAACTCCTGGGCTCAACCACACAACTATGGCTAATTTTTTTTTTTTTTTTTTGAGATGGAGTCTCGCTCTGTCACCCAGGCTGGAGTGCAGTGGCGTGATCTCAGCTCACTGCAACCTCCGCTTCCCAGGTTTAAGCAATTCTGCTGTCTCAACCTCCCGAGTAGCCGGGACTACAGACGTGCACCACCATACTCGAGTGTTTTTTGTTTTTTGTTTTTTTGTATGTTTAGTAGAGATGGGGTTTCACCATGTTGGTCAGGCTGGTCTTGAACTCCTAACCTCAAATGATCCACCCGCCTCGGCCTCCCAGAGTGCCGGGATTATAGGTGTGAGCCACCGTGCCCAGCCTGTTTTCTTATTTTTAAATTTCTTGTAGAGATGGGGGTCTTGCTATGTTGCCCAGACTGGTCTCAAACTCCTAGCCTCAAGTGATCCTCCCACCCCAGCCTCTCCAGTAGCTGGAACAATAGGCACGTGTACCACCATACGTGGCTAATTATTTTTTATTTGTTGTAGAGATGGGGTCTCACTGTGTAGCCCGGGTTCATCTTGGACTCTTAGTCTCAAATGATCCTCTTGCTTCAGCCTCCCAAAATGCTGGGATTACAGGTGTGAGCCACCATGCTCCACCAGAATGTAGCTCTAAATTTCACTGCGTTCATGGCTTTGTTTTCCCCAGGAGCTCCTGTGCTCTAAGCAACCAAAAGGAAGCATGGAAGTTTCAGCACCGCTGGTCTCTGTAGCCGTCTCCACCCCACCTCATACCCTGTGCAACAGCTGGTGATGTGCACTAGCCCTCCCCACCACCAGAGGCCCCAAGGGGTTGAAAGCAGAAACCCATTCTAGACACCCCTCTCCAACAAAGATAGTCCAGGATACACACTTATTCTCTGTGGAAAAAGAACTTGACTTTATTTAGAAAGTCTACAAAATACAGAAGGCGATAACTCGCTTGCTGTAAGTCAGGAAATAAATAAATTCTAGGAGCCGGGCAATATTTCTAAACTTTTTTTTTTTGAGACAGGGTTTTGCTGTGTTGCCCAGGCTGGAGTGCAGTGGTGCGATCTCAACTCACTACAGCCTCTGCCTTCTGGGCTTAAGTGATCCTCCTGCCTCAGCCTCCCAAGTAGCTGGGACTACAGGCATGATGAGCCACCAAGCATGGTTAATTTTTGTATTTTTTGTAGAGACGGGGTTTCACCATGTTGTCCAGGCTGGTCTCAAACTCTTGGACTCAAGCGATCCCTCTCCTTAGCCTCCCAAAGTGCTGGGATTACAGGTGTGAGCCACCGTGCCTGGCTTAAACATTTTTTGTTGTTGCTATCCGGCTTTCCCTAAATATAAGATAAAATGTGATTTATTTGCAGATATAAAATATAAAGTCCAGCTCAGGGCCATACGCCACTTTCCCCAGGGAACAGGAGCTCAGGCTCTGGCTGGGGAGAATAACTTAGATCCGTGCAATAAATAAACAGTGGGGAGGGGCAGTGGGGACCGTGTTGGGGGAGGGACTTGAGGCTGGGCTTCCCAGGAGAATGACAATCAAAGGCAGGGGTCAGCCCCCACCACACAGTGGACACTGACAGGGGTCGAGGTGGTACCCTTCTTCTTAGGACCCCACTCCAGGCTGTAGTAGGACTGCAGGGTCTGTCTCCTTATCTCCCTATTTGCCACAGCAGTCCATGGCCCCGTTTCTCTGACTGGCCAGCCCCTGGACACCCTGGCTGCAGGGACAGCCTAGGGCTGAACCAGGCCAGCTCTTTCCCACTCTTCCATCCATGTCACCTTCTCTCTCCCTCTGCTTCTCTCCCCCTCCCTTGCAGCGAGCAGTCTCCCAGGCCAGGGATGCCCTCCCACCACCTTTCTGAGTCCCTGTCCACTGTCCCCCTGAAAACCATGGCTGGAATGAATCTTAGGGCAGCAGTGAGGAAACCCAGATTTTGGTCCCAGCACAACCACTAAGTGAAATGTGACCTCGGGCCTGTTTCCCCATCTGTGAACTGGGTTTCACTAGTCTTCCTACCCACTCTTTTAGTTTCGGAAGGTCAGGCACCCCCAGGCCTAAACCAGAGGTGGAGGCATCTCTTCAGTGCAATTTCTCAGCAGGACGGCCCGTTAAGTCACAGCCAGCCAAACCTAGCTCTGAATCCTGGGAGGGTTTGGAGGATATATTGGCACAATCAGAGCAGTTTCCAAGATGAGGGGTGCCCTCTTCTCCTCCAACAGCTGTTCTCTAAGCCGGCTCTGTATCTCTCAATCTAAAAAGGCTAAACTTTCAGCCAAGGGCGATTCCAGATCCAGACCTCTGTCCCATCCCCAACCTACCAAAGTTCCCCTTCCCAGGGCCATGCGGTCCCAGTTTTGGGGGCTGCAAGAGGAAGACAGGGCCCATGGAGGGAGTGTGTGTGCACCAAGGGGCCAGTGCTGCAGAGAAATGGGGCCTGGGCACAGAGGCGGCGCTCAGGCACTTTGGGGAGGGAGCTGGAGCCGGAGGGGCGTGGCTGGGGCATGGCGGGGGCGGGCACTAGGAGCAGGAGGACGGGCCATGGGCGGGGTCTGCTCCGGGGGCGGGGCCAGACCCCGAGCCCGGGGTGGACTTGACGATGGTGATGACGCTGGCTGGCGCCACGAGCGTGGTGGGCCCGCGGGCTGCGGCCACAGAGCGCGCGAAGCCCTGCAGTGCCTCGCACTTGCCGCGCAGCGCGTCGAGCTCCAGGCGCATGGCGGCGTTCTCGCGCGCCAGCTTGTCCACCTCGCGCTCCAGCTCCGACTTCTGCTTCTGCAGCTCCTCCTTTTGGCACACGCGCTTCACGCGGCAGCTGGCGGCGTAGCCGCGGTTTTTGAGTGTGCGGCGCCGCTGCTTGAGCCGTGTCACCTCCTCGGCCGAGAGCCCGCGCAGGTGCCGGTTCAGCTCGCGCACCGACAGCCCCATCAGCGCCTCGTCCGACAGGTGCGGCGTGTTCTCGCTCAGCTCTCGCTTGATCTGCGGGCATGGGGAAACTGAGGCCCAGGGACTGGGGACGGTGCCCCGCTCCACACCTCGGTGTTCCTCTTTCACCGCCTTAGCCACCGAGGTGGTGGTTGGACTTGATCCAAAACCCTGAAGGGGAGCAGGAATCCGGGAAGGGGAAACCAGGCCAAACTAGGAGCCGGACACAAAAGGAGGCCACCCGGGGCTCAACCTGAATTCTAACCTAGCGCCAAGCCCTGGACTCAGCCAGAGAAACCCAGCCCGGAAAGCACCTTTGAATGCCCCAGGGGGCATTGACTCGATGGGGAAGGAGGATGGAGAGGGAAGTGACCTACCCCAGGGACATGCAGCCTGTGACCAGAGCCCAGGCCTCCTGGTCCCAGCCTGTGGCTGTGGCCCTTCCCTTCGGCATCATGAAGGCCTGGTGCCTGCTGAACCACCCAGGGGATTCCAGGAAAGAAGGGGAAGCTGGGATGAGGAGGCTCTACATGGGCAGGGAGGGAGGGCTTCACTGGGTTAACAGAGGCTGCCTCCTCACCTTTAGAGCTTTGCTGGATAGGGGATCCACAGACATGTTTGCAGAAGGTGCCCTCTGGGCCGCAGACCTAGGGTAGAAAGGAGGTCAAAGTCACCTTGTTTTGTTTTTGTTTTCCCATTTAGAATAAAATCCAAACTCACTACCTTGCCATTCAAGGCCTCTGCTATCTTAGAACTGATTCATACCTGCCACCTTCCTCTCTCCACATTGCTCCACAGGCCTCCTTGAATGGCTCCTTCCAGCCTCGGGAGCTGTGCACATGCTGTTCTCTTTACTGTTCTAGCTCCCCATGGTGACTCCTCATCATTTAGGTGTTTGCCCAATGTCACCGCCTCAAGAGATCTTCTTTGACCATTCCGGCTAAATGCCTCTTTGTGTCACATCACATAACCCCGCCTATTAACCCTTGTAACAGTCACCTCTTCTGCATTTCTTGTGCTTGGTTCCTCATCTATGATTTGTTTCTCCTTCCCACTCCTCCTCCACCAAAACAGAAGCCCATGAAGGCAGAGGCCTTGCCTGTCTCACCATGGCATCAATATGCCTAAATAAGTGCTTGGTATATAGTAGATGGCCCAGTAAGTGTGCACCAAATGAATAGATGTCCCTCTCCTGACCATTCTTCCACATGGGGCTTGGACATGTGCCTTTGATTTGATTTTTCAGAACTTTTTTTTTTTTGAGACAGTCTTACTCTGTCGCCCAGGCAGGAATGCAGTCGTGCGATCTCAGCTCACCTCCCGGGTTCAAGTGATTCTCCTGCCTCAGCCTCCCAAGTAGCTGGGATTACAGATGCCTGTCACCATGCCCAGCTAATTTTTTGTATTTTTAGTAGAGATGGGGTTTTGCATGTTGGCCAGGCTGGTTTTAAACTACTGACCTCAGGTGATACACCCACCTTGGCCTCCCAAAGTGTTGGGATTACAGTGTGAGCCACTGTACTCAGCTGATTTTTCAGAACTTTTTTTTTTTTTTTTTTTTTTTTTTTGAGACGGAGTCTCGCTCTGTCGCCCAGGTTGGAGTGCAGTGGCCGGATCTCGGCTCACTGCAAGTTCCGCCTCCCGGGTTTACACCATTCTCCTGCCTTAGCCTCCCAAGTAGCTGGGACTACAGGAGCCCGCCACCTCGCCCGGCTAGTTTTTTTGTATTTTTTTAGTAGAGACGGGGTTTCACCGTGTTAGCCAGGATGATCTCGATCTCCTGACCTCGTGATCCGCCCGTCTCGGCCTCCCAAAGTGCTGGGATTACAGGCTTGAGCCACCGCGCCCGGCCAGTAAATGCCTTTTTACAAAGCCCATCCGGCACCCCATAAGATACAATATCAGCCAGTCCCCTCTCTCCCCAGGCCTCCTTCATCTAGATCTCTGTTTTGGAAAAGCTTTTCCAGCTGCCTGGGGACTGCCCCACACTAACTCAGCATGCCCTAGGCAGATGGGGCAGCCATCCCTAGACCACTGAGGGCCTCTCATCTCCTAATCCCCCCTCCCACACGCCTGACAGCCGCATGTTCCTTCAACGACTATTTATTGAGCAGCTACTCTTTGCCAAACATGTAGTTGGTAATGGGGAGACAAAGGTGAATAAAACTCGTGGAGGGTCAGTGGTCATTGCTCTGGGCTGGAGAAGGGGACCAACTCCCAAAGGCCCCCATAAAGCAGCAGTCCGCTCTGTCCCTAGCTGATAGGATCTACTCCGCCATTCCTTGTGAACGTGAGTTTTCTCATCTGTCTCCAAGGGGAGGGGGCGGTAATAAGAAGCCAAGGAAAATGAAGGAAGATAGGCTGGGTGCAGTGGCTCACGCCTGTAATCCCAGCACTTAGGAGGCTGAGGCAGGCAGATCACCTGAGTTCAGGAGTTCGAGACCAGCCTGGCCAACATGGCGAAACTCCATCTCTACCAAAAATACAAAAATTAGCCAGGTGTGGTGGTGCACGCCTGTAGTCCCAGCTATTCGAGAGGCTGAGGCAGGAGAATTGCTTGAACCTGGGAAGTGGAGGTTACAGTGAGCCGAGATTGCGCCACTGCACTCCAGCCTGGGTGACAGAGCGAGACTTTATCTCAAAAAAAAAAAAAAGTAAAAAGAAAACAAAGGAAGATGTTTTGTGATCTGAGCTGTAGCATCCTATAAACACATGCCATATCGGAAAGAGCATTACCCAGTTTGGTGGACAGCAGAGGACAAGAGGCCAGGTTCAAGCCCTGGTTCCTTGAGCTGTCTGCAGGGCTGACCTCGCAGGTCGGCTCAGCCTCTGACACATTCTGGCAGGACCGAGGTGTCTCCCAGGGACAAGGTGGAGAAATGAAAACTACATGGACCTTGGTGCCAGACACACCTGGGGCCTTTTGGGGGTGGTCTCGCTCACTAGTTGTGGGGTTCTGGTAGGTTAGCCACTCTCTCTGTGCCTCACTTTCCCCCTGGGTGACACAGGTAGCTGTGTTAAGTCAGCTCATGTCACGCCTCTCTCAGGACCTTCCCACGGCTCACTGGAGTAAAGCCAGAGTCGTCACCATGGCCCACAATGTGCTGCAGAAAGTGATCCCCAGTGGCCGGGCGCAGTGGCTCACACCTGTAATCCCAACATTTTGGGGAGGCCAAGGTGGGTGGATCACAAGGTCAGGAGATCGAGACCAGCCTGGCCAACATGGTGAAACCCCGTCTCTACTAAAAATACAAAAATTAGCCAGGCGTGGTGACGGGCGCCTGTAGTCCCAGCTACTCAAGAGGCTGAGGCAGAAGAATCACTTGACCCCGGGAGGTGGAGGTTGCAGTGAGCCGAGATCATACCACTGCATTCCAGCCTGGACGACACAGTGAGACTCCATCTCAAAAAAGAAAAGAAAGTGCTCCCCAGCATGCCCTCTCCGACCTCAGTCCTGCTTGGCTCCCCTTTGCTTCCCCTGCCTCAGCCACACCTGCTGTTCCTCAACACAGGATGCATGCTCCTCTCCAGGACCTTCGCACTTGCTGGTCCCTCTGCTGGCATTTTTTTGTTTTCGGTTTTGTTTTTTTTTTTTTTTATACAGGGTCTCACTCACTCTGTTATAGGCAGGAGTGCAGTGACATGGTCAAAACTCATTGCAACCCCAAACTCCCAGGCTCAAGTGGTCCTCCTACCTCGGCCTCCCTAGTAGCTGGAACTACAGGTGCATGCCACCAAGCCTGGCCAATTTTTGTATTTTTTGTACAGACAGAGTTTCACCATGTTGCCCAGGCTGGTCTTGAACTCCTGGGCTCAAGCGATCCTCCTGCCTCTGCCTCCCAAAGTATTGGGATTATAGGCATGAGCCACCGCTCATGGCCTCTGCTGGCATCTTTGTTCCCTAGATAGCCACAAAGTTTGCTCTGTCACCTCCTCAGGTCTCTTCAGACCTCATGTTCACTCAATTTAGAATTTGCAACCCCTGATACACCCACAGACACGTGCACGCACACACACACACAGACTCCCCATGTTCCTTCCCCACTTCAGGTTTTCTCATGTGTAATTATCATGACTCACATATATGGTGGATTTGTTCAGTGTCTGTCCCTCCCAGCCCTCCGATTAGAATGCAAGCTCCATGAGGGCAGAGCTTATACCTCATTCACCGTGGCCTCCCTTGTGCCTAGAAGAGCGCCTAGTACCTCGTAGATGCTCAAGGAATGCTTGCTGAGTTCTCAGTGTGACTCAGGCCGAGGTGGGGACAGTCCAGGGCTTCTCAGGAAACTCCCCAGCCCCTCCCGGCCCACACAGTCAGGGGATCTGGCAGCTCAGAGGGAAGGAAGGAGTGGGACAGAAGGAAGTTGATGCTTGCAGAGATCCCCTGATGGGGCAGCCACTGTCACCCTTAAGCAGGAGAGTCTTAGGAGTCACACAGGTTGCGCTGGGGGTAGCTGGGTGGACCCAGAGTGCCAGGTCAGGACCCAGGCAGCTTTAGACCCCTGTGTGGATCCATGGTGAAGACCAGTGGCTTCATGGGGTGAACCCTGAGCTGCAACCCCCACTGCTGAACATGCCGGCTTAGCCTGGGCTCTGGCCTCAGTTTCCCTACCTAGCGCTTCAAATCCTAGGGGGCTCAGGCAGGCCCTGGCTGCCCACCTAGCTCTCCTTGGGGGCCTCTGTGCACTCCCATCCTACCTGGAAAAGTCGTATGAGATCTGTGGGCTACCTGACCTTTCAGACACTATCTGGAGATGTTTACATGTCAACCTCACTGATCCTACCCTTCAATGCAGGCCTTTTTTTTGTTTGTTTGTTTGAGATGGAGTCTGGCTCTGTCACCTAGGCTGGAGTGCAATGGCAGGATCTCAGCTCACTGCAACGCCCGCCTCCTGGGTTCAAGAGATTCGTTCTGCCTCAGCCTCCTGAAGAGCTGGGACTACAGGCGCCTGCCACCATGCCCAGCTAATTTTTGTATTTTTAGTAGAGACAGGGTTTCACCATATTGGTCAGGCTGGTCTCGAACTCCTAACCTCAGGTGATCCACCTGCCTCGGCCTCCCGAAGTGCTGGGATTATAGGTGAGAGCCACTGCACCCGACCCAATGCAGGCCTTTTAAGTGGTCACACTCACTGCCCTACACACACCTGGGGAGGTCCCAGCATGCCTCCCTGCTGCCCTCAGCTCATCCCCACACAGCAGCTGGACAATCTTTGCACCACGTGAATCTGACCATGCCACCAACCAGTTTAAAACTTTCCATGGTTCAGCTGGGCAGGGTGGCTTATGCCTGTAATCCCAGCACTTTGGGAGACCAAGGTGGGCAGATCACGAGGTCAGGAGATTTGAGACCATCCTGGCTAACACGGTGAAACCCTGTCTCTACAAAAAAATACAAAAAAAGTTAGCTGGGCATGGTGGTGGGCGCCTGTAGTCCCAGCTACTCAGGAGGCTGAGGCAGGAGAACAATGTGAACCCGGGAGGTGGAGCTTGCAGTGAGCCGAGATCGCGCCACTGCACTCTAGCCTGGGCGACAGAGTGATACTCCGTCTCAAACAAAACAAAACAAAACAAAACAAAAACCTTCCATAGATAGTTCCATAGATAGATAGTTCCCTACTATCCTAAGGACAGAGTCCAGACCTACCCTCACAGCACCCCAGGCCCTGTGTGTCCAGCCCCACGCCCATTTCCCACCACTGCCACTTCCACTCTGCTCCAGCCACACAGAATTTCTTTCACTTCCTCCCACCTGCACTTTCTTGCCTCTGAGCCACCTCCCACCCCATGACATCTCTTTCCCCTTACTCCCCGCTACACTGGCAGACTCCTACTCATCCTTTTGCCCTGGGTGTAGACATCTCCTCCTCCAGGAAGCCCTCCCTGATCCTTAGGACTTGTTAGGCACCCCTACCCCTGTGTGTAATGGGTTGTGTTTCCTTGCTGTCTCTCCACCAGACAGGGAGAGGCTGAACCAGCTCTGGGTGCTTGAGGCCACCCATCTCAAGACCTGGCAGGGAGCAGGCACTGGGGAAGGGTGGATGGGCGGAGTGTCTGACGCCATCACCCAGCTCGTCAGTGTCCAAACCAAGTTCCAAGCTGAAACGTCGTTCAGTACCTCCTGGCCCTGTCTCTAATTCTTCCTCCTCTCCAGCTGCTTCCTTGTGCCTGTTGGCAGAGCCAGTACAGATGCTAGGAGAATGGGAAGAGAACAGAGGGGATCCCAAAGGCGGGGTGTGGGAAACAGGGAAAGGAGCACTGGATTGGGAGTCAAGCTTGGGTTTAAGTCCCATCTCTGTTTTCTCAGGCTGTGTGACCTGGGGTGAGCCACTCCATCTCTCTGGGTCTCCACTTTCCCGTTTAAAGGATCAGAATAATACCTGCCTCGCAGGGTTTTGGTGCAATCAAGTGGTATACACTGTAGAGGTCAGTGAGCACCTGGGAGGTTAGAATTGCTGTCTGTACAGGAGGGGTCAGGCCTGTAGCCAGCACTGGGGTTTCACTCTGATTCAGCATCTCCCAGCTGGCGGCAGTCACACAGGGAACTGCAGGAAAGGCCCTTCGAGGCCATCAGGTCCTGCCTCCTCACTTGACTCAAGGGGAAGCAGAGACCCAGAGACGGGCATCACTTGCTTGAAGTCACACAACAGGTGTGAATGAATATCTGCAAAGGCCCAGGACTGAAACCTGGTCCCTTCACACCGTCATCTCCCTGGTTCGCCCAATCCTGAGGTAATGCCCAGAGACGGCAATAGAGTAGTCCAGGCTCATACAGCCAGCATGGGGTAGAATTCAGGCCTGAGAGTTCAAGACCAACCTGGGCAAGATGGCTAGACTTCATCTCCAAAAAATAAAAAGATTAGCCGGGTGCAGTGGTACACATCTGTGGTCCCAGCTACTTAGGAGGCTGAGGCAGGAGGACCCCTTGAGCCCAGGAATTCAAGGCGGGAATGAGCTGTGATCCTGCCACCGCACTCCCTGGGTGACAAAGCAAGACCCCGCCTCTTAAAAAAAAAATTAGCCAGGCATGGTGGCGGGCGCCTGTAGTCCCAGCTACTCGGGAGGCTGAGGCAGGAGAATGGCGTGAACCCGGAGGTGGAGGTTGCAGTGAGCTGAAATCGTGCCACTGCACTCCATCCTGGGCGACAGAGTGAAACTCCATCTCAAAAAAAAAAAAAAAAAAAGACAGCCAGGCAAGGTGGCTCACGCCTGTAATCCCAGCACTTTTGGAGGCCAAGGTGGGCGGATCATGAGGTCAGGCAATTGAGACCATCCTGACTAACACGGTGAAACTCCGTCTCTACTAAAAATACAAAAAATTAGCTGGGCGTGGTGGCACACGCCTGTAGTCCCAGCTACTCAGGAGGCTGAGGCAGGAGAATCGCTTAGAACCTGGGAGGTGGGGGTTGCAATAAGCCGAGATTACGCCACTGCACTCTAGCCTGGGCAACAGAGTAAGACTCCGTCTCAATAATAATAATAATAATAATAATAATAATAATAGAATTCAGGCCTGAGGCCACATGGAGCCACTCACCTCTTCCCTGTGTGGCCCTGGCAGGGCAACCTCCCTGGGCCCTGTTTCCCTAGCCCTGTGAAGATGAAGCTGGATTTGCCGGTTTCCAAGGCCACCCCAGCTCTGATTCTCCGCGATTTGTGTTGGGCCCCCTAGGGATATGATTTGCAAGTGACAGCTACGTGTCCAGGCCCCCTTGCCAGCCGTTTGGGGAGCTGGCACGTGCAGTGATGCTTGGGCCACCTGAGCTACACAGAAAGACCCAATGGGAGAAGGGAGGCCTCTCCCCACGCAAGTTAATCAACTGCCCGTTGGGTGCTGCGGCTGATAAAGAACCTCAGAGGCACAGCCTGGCCTCATGCACAAGTCATTTTTCCTGTGTCCTGGATTCCTTGCTAAGTGGTAATGATCATAATAATCTTAGTGTGTAAAATGTAAGAGGCTTAGGGAAGGCTGGGCACGGTGGCGCACGCCTGTAATCCCAGCACTTTGGGAGGCCAAGGTGGGCAGATCATCTGAGGCCAGGAGTTCAAGAACAGCCTGGCCAACATGGTGAAATCCTGTCTCTACTAAAAAAAAAAAAAAATGCAAAAATTAGCTGGGTGTGGTGGCGCACACCTCTAGTCCCAGCTACTTGAGAGGCTGAGGCAGGAGAATTGCTTGAGTCTGGGAGGTGGTTTCAGTGAGCCAAGAACAAGCCACTGGACTGTAGCCTGGGCAACAGAGCGAGACTCCGTCTTAAAAAAAAAAAAAAAAAAGAGGCATAGGCAAGAAAGATCACCTCATCTCGCCATCATCCCACTATCCACAAGCAACAGAGACATCACTAACCACACACAGCACCAGTTCCCAGTGAGGCAGGACACAGCCCCTGAGTCTTTCTCAGCACAGAACTGTTTTCTCCTGGGCTTGGACACAGCCTCAGAATCCTCAACAGTGCCTCCAGACCAGGCCCGAGAGACGGAACTGAGAGACGGAACCATCAGCCATTCCCTACCCTTGATAATAGTGGAAGCTGGCTGTGTTTGTAAATACCCTCAGGCGCTAGGAAGGTTTTGAACCTGCTCTTCCCCCACTCCTCCTTGCCCTCCTGTCCCAGCCTCAGCCCCCTCAACTGCATCCTGGATGTCAGCTGAGGCACCCACGTTTGCCCAGGAATGTCCTAGCTCAGCAAAGTCAGGCAATCACAGAGGGAAAGTCACAAGAAGGGGGAACTTTCTGGTAACCTCAGGCTTTCCGCAGGCAACCCCAGGCCAGGGGCTGCCAAGGGGCCTGGGTCCTCTGCCTTTGCCAGGCTGCCTGACCCTGGGCCTGAGAAATAGTAGCTCATCCAATCCCCTGTTAGGCACTGGAGGCAACCAAGCCACTGTTTGGCAGCAGTGGTGGACTGGAACCCAGGGGTCCTCTCTCTTCTATTCCGGCCACCACCGCCTCTCCCTGGCTTCTTCCCTTGGAAGCCAGCAGAGCTGACCTCCAGGGTCTGCAGGTTCATGACGCCTTCTGGAGGCATAAGGAGAGAGGTGACTCTTGAGGGACTGACAACTGCCTTGTCCAGTCAGCAGCCACAACCCTCCAACGTCCCCCTCCCTGGCCCCAGCAGTCCACTCCAGAGACATCCTGTAGAAGGCCCACCCGCTGGCATGGGCTCCTCTCTGGCTGCTGAGCCATTTTGCTTGCTCTGTGAGGACAGAGGGAAAAAATGTGTTTTCCTAGGTCTTGGCAGCCAGCTCTGCTGGAGCCGCCTCCCTGCTGGAAGGGGAGCAAGGCTGGGAGAACCCAGCACCACAGAGAAGCAACGGCCTGGGGTTCCAGCCCTAGTTCTGGCACCCTCTCACACTCACTGTGTGGCTTCAGGTACAGCATTCCCTCTCTCTGGGCCTCAGTTTTCCCAATATGCCAAACCTCCTCCAAGTCTAAGGTACCTTCCAACAATGACTATCTCTGAGTTTAGAGTTTCAGATTCTGGCTCAGAGCTCCAAGACCACAAGCAGAATGGAGGTAGGGAAAGGAAAGTGGTGAAGGCTTCCTGAAGGTGGGGGCATGAGACGCAAACTATCAGACTATCAGACTAGCCCTCTTCTCCACCTGCACAGCCACAGACCACTTCCTCTTTCATCTGGACCATGACCACAGCTGCCTGCTCACCAGCCTCTTGCCTTGCCCTCTGTCTCCAATCCCCACCATTGATCCTCCCGCAAGAGCTGTCAGAGGAATCACTACTGACACAAAACCACGAGCCTGTCCGTGCTTGGCTCATTTCAAAACCCTGCAATGCCAGCCTCCCCACAAACCCACACAGTAGGGTCCTCAGGCCTCAACCATGTTCCTGTCCACTCTCTCCCAGGATCATATGCTAACAAATGAATGAACAGATAGCAAATTCTACTATCCCTGAATGTTTCCCAAAGGGACAAGCGGGCAGTGCATGCCAGTGTGTGTAAGAGAGGAAGTTGCCTGAGCCCTGAAGGATCTGCTCGCTTTTGGGAGACTGCTTCAAGATTCCTCCAGCCTCTGCCCTCGCTTCCTGTTTCTCTGGGGTTTCCAGGCCTTTTTCTGCATATGTTGTGGAGCTCTTCGAGGACAGGGATCCAGGGCTCATTCATTCAATCAGCAAACATCCGAGAAGCACCCATTGTGTTCCAGGCTCTGTGCTGGGCCCTGGAGACCCTGAAGTGAATCACAGTTCCTGCCTTCAAGGGCTTTGCAGACAACCACCACTCTATCAGACTCAGTGCACTAGTCACCTCCCCAGGGAAGCCTTCCTTGATTGCCCTGGCTAAGTCAGAGCGCTGTTATGTACTTTCAAACCACAGTGACTTCTCCCTCACATCACCCATCTCAGCTGTGTTTTGCATTTACTTCTGTGGATCTTTCTTCAACTCTGTGTCCACTGCTCAGCTGTAAGCTCCCAGAGGTCAGTCTCTGGATCTGATCTGTTCATCTCATCCCTGGCATCTGGTCCAGGGCAGGGACCCAATGGCAATGCAGGGCCCAGAGGTGATTCAATGGGAAGTTAAACCTCTCAATGCTAACTTTTCATCTGGGACTGAGTCAACCAGCCACTTCCCCTCATCTCCTGACCCCAGGCCCTACTTTGGAATGTTTCCTGCCCAGCTTTGAGGGTGGGCCTGTCTGGTTCCTGTGCTCCTGGCCCCAACCCCCCTGACTCAAACCCCACCTACTCTTGGGTACCCCCAGCTCCTGGCATGGGGCTGTCGGCTCTTTCTCTTCCACAATTCACCTGGAAAATATGCTGTCTGCAGTCTGAGACTTCCAGAGCTTCCCCCTTCTACCCACCATCCTGCCATCCTGGCTGTTATCTAGTTCCAGTGGCAGATGGGAACACTGAGGGTCTCAGCTGCTGCAGCAGAGCTCACCCAGGGTTCAAAGATCCAAAGTCAAAAGATCATTGGTTCCTCACACTAGGAAGTTCCATTGCTCCCCTCCCATGATTCCCTAGCCTGTGGGTGGGTGGAGGGGGAAGGTGGATTAAGACCAAGGAATCTCTAGCCCCCAGCCCATCCTGCAGGCTGCTACAACAAACAGGTGCTTTCTGCAGGGCTATTGGGTGAGTGGGTAGGTGGTGGCTAGGTCAGGCCCCACCCCTCGCTCATTAACCCTTCCTGCAGAGGCCTATCCCCACTGCCTGCTGACCCTGCCTGGCCCAGGGTGAGGACTCGGGGTCTGCCGGCTGGCTCAGAGCCTCAGCTAGCTTCCAGCGTCCAGCTCTAGGTCGGTCTGGTCTCACTAGTCCCACTTGTGAACTGAAACTACCAGGAGGGCGGAAACCGGCTCCACCCCATCCTCCAAGACCTAGCAGGTACAGCCTCCAGAACCCGGACTAGCGAGAAAGCCTGTGGTCCTCTCCCTGCCCCGCACCTTTGCAGTCAAGGTTTTCTGGCCCTTCCTGTTCTCACGGGACTGAGGGGATGGGCAACCCTGGGAAGAACGAGAGTAAGTTGGCTTTTCCCTCCCTAGGGAGCCCCAAAATCTGGGGACAAGAACCTGGGCTCCAACTCACTTTGTTACCAGATCCACCAGGGTGCCAAGCCGGGGTGGCTCACACCCCTCACTCCTAGCTTAGCTGGGTGAGGTCTTTGATACCTTGCCCCACCCTGTGGCTGCGGGCACCGGCTCTGGGCGGGGGACAAACACTGGGGTCACGTGGCGGAGGCCCTGGGAAACTCCGGGGAGAGCGGGGACCGGACAGCCCTGGGTAGTGGGACTGGGGAGGCCCGGGCCAGAATTCCCAGACCCCGTGTGAAGACGCATGGGTCCGCTTCCTTCGCTCGGGTCCTTGTTCCGCGTTTACTCCGGTGGCCAGCCCAGGGCACGCCCTCTCCGAGGTACACACCGCTGGTGTACAGGCCCCAGGGAGCGCGCGCGCGGACACGCACACACAAGCACACACGCGCACACACAGCACAACAGACACACGCCCCCCGAGGTACACCGCGCACGCACGCACCGGGCAGGATACCCAGGCCGCCCGCCAGGGAACACACGCCCGACCGCCCGCCCTCAGACGTAAACAAACCGCGCACGCACCGCCCGCCGGCGCCGGGCCAGGGCCTGTTCCCACCGAAGTCACGTAGGAGCACAGCGCCCCCGCCCCCGCCGGGCGGACGCGGAGATCGCCAGCCTGCGCTGCCCCTTCCTCCCCGGCGCCGCCGCCTCCCCGCCCGCGCCCCGGGAAGGGGCCCCGTCTCCACCCCCACTCCGCTGAGCTGGCCTCGGCCCCGTCCTCGGCGTCCCCGGGACGGCCGCTCCCTCCTCCCCCGCCCCGAGCCGTCGGGCGATGGAGCCCCGAGAGCCCCGACGGATCGGGCCCCGGCGCCCACCCCAGGCGCGTCCTGGGGCGGGAAGCCCTGCCGCCTCGGGGTCCCGCGCACCGCCCTCCTGGCCCCGCGTTCCTCACCCGCCTCTGGGCCCTCTTGGCCCGGCGCACTCGCACGCGCGCGTCTCGCCGCTGTCCCGGCCGCTGTCCCGGCCCGCGCTCTGGTCCGTCTCCCCTCCGCTCTGAGCCGCAGGTCGCTCTGAATCGGGCGCTCGGGAGCGCCGCGCTGAGTTTTGTTGTGGGGAGGGCGGCGCAGGGGGCCGAGGCCGCGCGGAGTTGTAAGGCGAGCTTCCCGGAATTACTCACTCACAGGATTCCTTTCATTCATAAAAACCCAGTCATGCGGTGACGTCACCGCCCCGGCCGCCCTCCGGCCAGGAGCGGCCGCCTGGTCCCTCGGCCCCGCCCCTGTCTGACCCCGCCCCCTGGTAGCCCCGCCCCCGGGGCCGTTTTGGTTCCAGTGCTCGTTGGGTGCGTTCACGTGACACCTCGCGAGAACCCCGTGGGTGTAGGTGTCATTGGCTCATTTTGCAGTCAGTGGTCCTGGCCCTCTTCTTTCGACCTACACCTTCTGCCTTAATGATCTCATCCAGTCCCGTGGCTTTAAATGACATCTATATGACCATGAGCCCCAGGTGTGTATGTCCAGAGCGAACAGCTTCTCTGAGTTCCAGACTCATAGCCAGCTGCCCACTCTGCACCTCCAGTGGGTGTCAGATGGGGACTGCAGAGGACTTGGCCCAAAGACCGCTCCTGATGTCAGCCCTACCTCCGCTCCCCTGCCATCCCATCTCAGCTGCTCAAGCCAAAACCTGGGAGCCTGGCTCCATCCCTCACTCTCCCTTCCTTCCCACCTCAGGACTCAAGCTAGTGGTGTCTCCAGGTCTCCTGCATAGGACCACTTCTCACCACTTCCAGTCATGGCACCTGTTCTCAGCACCATCAGCTTACCCGGACAATGGCAGCAGCCTCCGGATAGATAGGATCCCTACTTTGCCTCCAAAGTCTTTCTTTCTACACCAGCCAATGTTCTTCTCAAAACAAAGCTCAGGTTGTTTACACACCTCCTTTGGCTACTTTCTCTCCATCCACTGCTCTTCGGCCACAGTGCCCTTCTTTCTGTCCCCCAAACATACCGAGCTCATTCCTGCAACAGGCCTTTGGCACTGGCTGTCTCGTCTTCTGTTCACTTGCCTGGCTGTTTCTCATCTTTCACGTCAGCCCAGATGTCACTGCCTCAGAGAGACCTTTCCTGACCACCCTGGTTAAAGCAATCTTCACCTCTGAATTTTTATTTTTATTTATTATTATTGCTTTTTTTGAGACAGGGTCTCACCCTGTCACCCAGGCTGGAGTGCAGTGACACAACCTCCTTCTCCCGGACTCTAGCCATTCTCCCACCTCAGCCTCCCAAGTAACTAGGAGGCTGAGGTGCACGCACCACCATGCCAGGTTCTTTTCTGTATTTTTTTTTTTTTTTTTTTTAGAGACAGGGTTTTGCCATGTTGTCCAGACTGGTCTCAAACTCCTGAACTCAGGCAATCCACCCACGTTGGGCTCCCAAAATGATGGGATTACAGGTGCAAGCCACCACACCCAGGCTTGAAATTTGTTCTTATATTACCTTAATACTTCTGTAGGGTGTTTTGTCATTTATGTATGTGAGTGCTGGTTATTGTCTGTCTGTCTTCCCCAACCAGAATGTATGTTTTATGAAGGCAGGCCTTGTCTCTTTTTCTTTTTTTTTTTTTTTTTTTGAGACAGAGTCTCACTCTGTTGCCCAGGCTGGAGTGCAGTGGCATCATCTTGGCTTAGTGCAACCTCTGCCTCCCAGGTTCAAGCAATTCTCGTGTTTCAGCCCCCCATTAGCTGGACTACAGGTGCGTCACCATGCCTGGCCAGGCTGGTCTTGAACCCCTGACCTCAGGCCACCCACCTCGACCTCCCAAAGTGCTGGGATTACAGATGTGAGCCACTGCGCCTGGCCAGGCTTATCTTGTTCACACTGCCTGCCCAGTGCCTGGAATAGTGCTTGGCACGTAGTAGGCCCACAGTAAATACATGTTGAAGGAATACATGACTGGAGGCTCAGAGAGGTGAAAGTGACTTTCTAAATTCACTTGGCTAGGAAGTACCAGCACTGGAATTGGAATCCAGGTCTGAATGATTCCTGGCCCAGATGTTTGAGGGTACATCGCAGGGGAGGAGGGCCACATAAACATGAGGGCTGTGTGCCGTGGTGGGAAGCCCCACCCAAAAGAGATGGCTTCAGAGGCCACATAGGGGGTGGGTGTTGCTGTTCATCCCCCGCTTTCCTTTGCTCATGATGTCCCCACTGCCTGAAATTCCATCGCTCCCACAGTCTCTCCTGTGAAGCCGACATCATGGTACTTCCTCCACTGTGGAGGGCATAGGACCTCTCCAAATGGGGAGGCCTCTGTGTGGCACCCTGATCACCAGCAAGGATCCCCGCTTTTCTTGGTGTAGCGAATTCGATTTCAGCGCCCTTGTCTTGCTTTCCTGCCTCTGTGCCTTGGTCCACCAGACACTATGACTTCTTTCCCTTCCCTCCCACAGGCCGTGGGTTTGGTATGCAAATTGGCCCACTAGTTTCCCAGATGACCAAATGTTGAGGCAGCTCTGTCTAGCACTCAAAAAACCAATTGCTCACTCATCTCCATGTGCATAGCTACAAGAGCCACCTAGGTTAACTTTTGTAACCTTTGGGGTACAAAAGTTCTTAATTTTAGAAACTGCACAATGGGGTCTATTTTCTCTACTCCCCACCCCCTTTAAAAATAAAAACAAAACAAAACAGGGTCTTGCCCTGTTGCCCAGGCTGGAGTGCAGTGGCATGATCATAGCTCACTGCAGCCTTGAACTTCTGGGCTCAAGCGATCCTCTCACCTCAGCCTCCCGAGTGGTTGGGACTACAAGTGTGCATCACTGTGCCTGGATAATTTTTCTATTTTTTGCAGAGATGGGGGTCTCACCATATTGCACAGGTTGATCTTGAACCCTTGGCCTCAAGCCTTCCTTCTACCTCAGCCTCCCAATCTACTCCCTTTTTTATTAGTTTCTCAGGAGCTGGGGCCACGCCTGGAACACTGTAGGTGCTCAACTAGTGAGTGAATTCCCAGTGGACCTGAACAACACTTCTGGACACCATGCTGCCTATATCCTTTACTCCCATCCCCAGCCCGCCAGAACAAGGGGTCAGTGCCTCACTATCCACCCTGCAGGGACTGCTTCCCATAGGCATAGCTCCCTTTCTGGTCAAGATCAAGGGCCATGGTGCAATGTCCTACTTAAAAGTGGGGGCTCAGGCCGGGCATGGTGGCTCACACCTGTAATCTCAGCACTTTGGGAGACTGAGGCAGGAGGATCATTGAGCCCAGGAGTTCGAGACCAGCCTGGGCAATATGGTGAAATCTTTTCTCTATTTAAAAAAAAAAAAAAAAAAAGAGAGAGAAAGGAAAAAAAAAGAAAGAAAATGATCATCAGGCAGCCACCATAGTAATCATGGGTTGCAGCAAGAATCACCAATGGATATGAAAGCTTGATGAGAAAGTATTTACATAGTTTCAGCTTATTTCCCCACAAGATGATAATTAATTATGGAAGGAAAAATCATAACTCTGCAGTGGAGAAATTTGGCAGACACAACCTTCGCTAAGTGATCAAAGTTAATATCACCAGTGAGGGGCAAATTGCCATGGAGTTTGCAGATGAGATAATAGTATCGTATCGATGCCCAACTTCCTGACTTCAGTGCTTGTCCTGTGGTCATAGAAGAGAATGTGTCCTTGATTTTAGGAAATATACACTGGAGTATTTATTTATTTATTTATTTGAGACGGAGTCTTGCTGTCTCACCCAGGCTGGAATGCAATGGCACGACCTTGGCTCACTGCAACCTCTGCCTCCCAGGTTCAAGTGATTCTCCCGCCTCAGCCTCCTGAGTAGCTGGGATTACAGGCACCCACCATCATGCCCGGCTAATTTTTGTATTTTTGTAGAGACGGGGTTTCACCATGTTGGCCAGGCTGGTCTCATGGTGATCCGCCCACCTCGGCCTCCTGAAGAGCTGGGATTACAGGTGTGAGCCACCGCGCCTGGCCCACTGGAGTATTTAGAGGTAAAGGGCCTCATGTTTGCAGTTTACTCTGACATGGTTCTGAAAATAATACATGTAGATAGATAGCGTTATGGGTAGAATTTCATAATATTAAAATGTATATTTTGAAGTCCTAATGCCTAAAAATCTCAGAGTGTGATTGTATTTGGAGACAAAGTTGTAAAAGGCGTAAGTAAATTAAAGTATTTACGGTAGGCCCTAATCCTACCTGACCGATGTCCTTATAAGAAGAGAAAATTTGGCCAGGTGCAGTAGCTCACGCCTGTAATCCCAGCACTTTGGGACGCCAAGGCAGGCAGATCACTGGAGGTCAGGAGTTTGAGACCAGCCTGGCCAACATGCAAAACCCTGTCTCTCCAAAAAAAAAAAAAAAGTTTAGTCGGGCGTTGTGGCACATGCCTATAATCCCAGCTACTCAGGAGGCTGAGGCAGGAGAATGGCTCGAACCCGAGAGGCAGAGGTTGCAGTGAGCCGAGATCGCACTACTGCATTCCAGCCTGGGCGACAGAGTGGGACTCTGTCTCAAAAAAAAAAAAAAAAAAAAAAAAAATTAAAAAAAAAAATTGTTTTTTGAAAGTAGGGACTCTCAAGTCAGCCTGTCGGGTTCAGATCCTGGCCCCACGCCTCACCAGCTGACCTCATCTCCACCATCTATAAACCGGGCTTACTAATAGTGCCTCCTTTTAGGCTGTGAAACAAGGTAATGTGTTTGCACTTACAAGCCTCTGGCACAGCGCTTAGTATGTAATAACAGGTCAATAATATCAGGTTAGAGACAGGAGTCCTCTAGAGCAGGGGTCCCCAGACCGCAGGCCGAGGATCGGCGCCGGTCTGTTCGTGGCCTGTTAGGAACCAGCGGGCTGAGTGAGCATTACAGCGTGAGCTCCGCCTCCTGTCGGATCAGCAGTGGCATTAGAGTCTCAGATAGGAGCGCGAACCCTATTGTGAACTGCCCGTGTGAGGGATCCAGGTTGTGCGCTCCTTATGAGAATTTAACTACTGCCTGGTATGCCTGATGACCTGAGGTGGAACAGTTTCTTTTTTCTTTTTTTTTTTTGGAGAGTCTCGCTCTATCCCCCAGGCTGGAGTGCAGTGGCGCCATCTTGGCTCCCTGCAACCTCCGCCTCTTGGGTTCAACTGATTCTCAGGCCTCATCCTCCTCCGAGTAGCTGGGATTACAGGCACGCACCACCACGCCCGTCTAATTTTTGTATTTTTAGTAGAGTCGGGGTTTCGCCATGTTGACCAGGCTGGTCTCAAACTCCGTACCTCAGGTGATCCGCCCCCCTCAGCCTCCCAAAGTGCTGGGATTACAGGCGAGAGCCACCGCACCCGGCCACTGGAACAGTTTCATCCCGAAACCATCCCCCACCCACACTCCCCACTCTCCACCCCCAACCCCATCCCCCATCTGTGGAAAAGTTGTCGTCTATGAAACGGTCCCTGGTGTCAAAAGCAGAGGTAATGGACAGAGTGATCAGTTCCCCGAATGCCCAGGGAGCACGCCCTGGGTACCGGGTGTGGCGCTCCTGTGTGTCAGGTCGCCCTCAATCCTCTCCACGTCTTAGCACCTAGGTGTTATCATGGCCACGTTGCAGATGAGGAAATCGAGACTGTGGCAGGTGAGGAACCTTGCCCAGTATTGCACAGTTAGTCCCTGGCAGAGAAGGACTTGAACTCAGGCTGGTCTGACTTGAGGACTGTGCTTTCTCCTGCTGCCCCCGCCAGAATGACTTGCTGGGTTTTTTATGGAGAGAGTCGATATTTCACGTGGGCCACTTCAGAGTCTGACCATAATTAGAACATATGCCATTTCTGCACGTGGGCATCCCTGGGTGGGATCCTGGAGGACACTTGTGCCCTCCTCCCCCTCTTCTTCCTCTTCCTTTCCCTCTACTTTGTCAATCCTAAGGCAAACCAGGCAGGGCCTGGTAGAGGGAGTCTCTGACCAGGGCCACTGTCTGCAATACAAGGGTCCTGAATCTGGGCTGGAGATGTGATTGTTCAGCAGAGAGAAAAACGGTTTGAGTAAACCCAAACAACCGGGCCGGGCACAGTGGCTCACGCCTGTAATCCCAGCATGTTGGGAGGCCAAAGCAGATCACTTGAGGCCAGGAGTTCGAGACCAGCCTGGCCAACATGGTGAAACCCTCGTTTCTACTAAAAATACAACAATTAGCCCAGTGTGGTGGCAGGCGCCTGTTGCCCCAGCTACTCAGGAGGTTGAGGCAGGAGAGTCGCTTGAACCCAGGAGGCGAAGGTTGCAGCGAGCTGAGATCTTGCCACTGCACTCTAGCCTGGGCAACAGAGCAAGACTGTCTCAAAAAAAAAAAAAAAAAAAAAAAAAATCCAAACAACCCCAGTACCTACTGTAATTATTTTTTTGTTTTGTTTTATTTTTGAGATGGAGTCTTGCTCTGTCGTCCAGGCTGGAGTGCAGTGGTGCGATCTCAGCTCACTGCAAGCTCCACCTCCCGGGTTCCCACCATTCTCCTGCCTCAGCCTCCCGAGTAGCTGGGACTACAGGTGTATTATTGTTTATGAATCACATTTATGTGCTTAAGAGCTGTCATCTCACAAAATTCTATGAAGTATCTGTATCACCCCCACTTTATAGATGAGGAAACTGAGGCTAAGTGGGCTGAAGCCATTTGCTAAGGGCCCTTCCCACCCACATGTGAGTATGAACCTTTCTCCACTTCACCAGCACTGGGAGTTTTCATTGTCTAAGCTCTGCTAATTTCCTAGGCAAATGACGTTATAGTATTTAAATTTGCATTTCTGTGAATAGGAATGAGCTTGAACACATTCCCATTTGCTTGTTAACCAGTTGGGTTTTTTCTTCTTTTGTTCGTGTGCTTTGCCTATTTTAGAGAATACATTTTTATGTTTGCAAACTGATATTTTAGGAAGCTGAAACAGTACTGCACATATTCCATTTTTCCCCAGCCCTCCATCATTTTCCCTCTAAAACCTCCCCCCTCCCCACCCCCAGCAGCTTCAATATACCTGGAGATGTGCCAGCCCTGGTCTGAGTCCTTTTGTGCCAAGTCTGTAAAACCATCACTGGGGCACTGCTGCTCCATCCACCTCACTCCTGCACGCCAGCTGCTCTGGCTTCTGGAGAGAATCCAGCATCGCGACCACAACCACCACCGCAACGACAGCTGCAGTCACGACAAGGCCATCTTCACCAGCCATAGCCAGATCCTCAGAGCTTCCAGGAATCCCTGGAGTACTCACCTCTCTCCTTCATCCGCAGGCCTTCATCCTCATCTCCATTGAACCCGCTCTCCTGCCACTTCCAGAGGAAGCAGAGGCCGCGTGATAGGCACTGCCTCCACCCTCTGCACCTGCCCTTCCCTCTCCCTCACTATCTCCTCAGAGGCTGTCCTTTGTCTTGCCCCAAACCCACCTCTCCTCCTTCTAGAATCCTCATGCCCACACCCCAGTCCCTATCCCCTCCCTCTGAAGCAAATGGCTTCAGCCCTCCTAGCCTCGGTTTCCTTATCTATAAAGTGAGGGTGATACAGATACTTCACAGAATTTTGTGAGATGACAGCTCTCAGGCACATCAACGTGATTCACAAACAATAATAGCCGGGCGCGGTGGCTCACGCCTGGAATCCCAGCACTTTGGGAGGCCGAGGTGGGTGGATCACAAGGTCAGGAGTTCAAGACCAGCCTGACCAACATGGTGAAACCCCGTCTCTACTAAAGATACAAAAATTAGCCTGGTGTGGTGGCATGCGCCTGTAATCCCAGCTACTAGGGAGGCTGAGGCAGGAGAATCATTTGAAACCTGGAGGCAGAGGTTGCGGTGAGCCAAGATCGCGCCATTGCATTCCAGCCTGGGTGACAGGGTGAGACTCCATCTCAAAACAAAACAAAACAAAACAAACAAACAAAAACAATAATAACAGTGGGTACTGGGGTTGTCTGGATTTTTTTTTTTTTTTTTTTTTTTTTTTTTTTTTGAGACAGTCTCTTTCCGTTGCCCAGGCTGGAGTGCAGTGACAAGATCTCAGCTCACTGCAACCTCTGCCTCCTGGGTTCAAGTGATTCTCCTGCCTCAGCCTCCCAAGTAGCTGGGGCTACAGACACCTGCCACCTCACTGGGGATGGGACTGAAATATCTCCAAGTGGCTGCCATCTTTAGCAGCCACCCCTGAACCCCACCCTCACCCTAACACCCGCCCTTGTTTTTTCTTCCCTTTATGGGCAAACCTCAAGTCATCCCCACTCACTGCCTCTGGGTTCTCACTGCTCCTCATTCCCAATCTCTCACAGGCTGAGGGCTGCCCTCAAGAAACCTCTGAAGGGAATCTGGCCGGGGTCCCAGTGACCTCTTTGTTACTAAATCCAGGTCCAATTTTAGCCCTAATCTGTCTTGACCTTTGACAGCATGCAATGGTGTTGCAATCTCCCTTCCTTTTAATTTTTCTCTTTTTTTTTGAAATGGAGTCTTGCTTTGTCATCAGGGTGGAGTGCAGCGGCACCATCTCGGCTCACTACAATCTCTGTGTCCTGTGTTCAAGCGATTCTTCTGCCTCAGCCTCCTGAATAGCTGGAATTATAGGCGCCCACCACCACGACCAGATAATTTTTTTTTTTTTCCAGACAGAGTCTTGCTCTGTTGCCCAGGGTGGAGTGCAGTGGCACGATCTTGGCAAGCTCCGCCTCCCAGGGTTCACGCCATTCTCCTGCCTCAGCCTCCCAAGTAGCTGGGACTACAGGTGCCCATCACCACGCCCGGCTAATTTTTTGTATTTTTAGTAGAGACGGGGTTTCACTGTGTTAGCCAGGATGGTCTCGATCTCCTGAGCTCATGATCTGCCCGCCTCGGCCTCCCAAAGTGCTGGGATTACAGGCGTGAACCACTGCACCTGGCATTTTTGTATTTTTAGTAGAGACAGGGTTTCGCCATTTGGACAGGCTGGTCTCGAACTCCTGACCTCAGGTGATCCACCCACCTCAGCCTCCCAAAGTGCTGGGATTACAGGCATGAGCCACTGTGCCAGGCCTATTTTCCCCCTCTTTTTGGAAATACTGTTTTCTCCTTGGTGTTTTTGTTTTTGCATTTGTTTTGAGACAGGGTCTCTCTCTGTTGTCCAGGCTGGAGTACAGTGGCACCATCATAGCTCACTGTAACCTTGAACTCCTGGGCTCAAGTCATCCTGCCTTCTCAGCCTCCCAAATAGCTGGGATTACAGGCATGCAGCCACGTGCCTACCTCCCCTTGCCTTCTAAAGCTTGGATTTCCCTCCTATCTTTTCGGTTTTCATCTCTGGCCCTCCATCTTGGCCTCTTAATTCTTAGCGAGGCTCAGAGCTTTGGCCTTTGCCCTCTTTTCTTATCGCTGGGGAACCTTATCCCTGCCTCAAGATTTCAGGTGCCACCTGATGCTGAGGACTCCCAAATCTCTATTTTGGGCTCCCAGCTGTCTCTCATGGAACAGATCTGCTTAAGCAACTGCATGGATGACATGGATTTTCCCATGCCCTTCCCTGGCATGTCTAACTCCACATTGTCTCAGTGGGGCTCACCACCACCCTTCCCACCTAATTTCTCCAAAAGGTTGATGATGCCATCTCCTCCCCAGTCATCCTGGAGAGAAACCAGGCCATCATGCTCACCTCACCCTCTCCCTCCCTTCCACAGCGAACAAGTCACCAGGCTTCAGTGATCTCATCTCCTTAACTTCTCTCTATCCTCTCTCTTCCTTCAGCCATGGCCTCCGTTCAAGCCACAGCATCTGGCTCCAGGAAAATTGCAGCAGCCTTCCGCCTGGTCTCCCTGCCTCCAACCTCCATGCAGAGGATAGAGAGAGCTTTCTAAAACCTAAACTTGGCCAGCCTACTGCTCTGCTCACAACCCTTCCATGGCTCCCCAGTGCTGTCAGGACAAAGTGTAAGCTCTTTCCATAAGCCTCCTCGATCTGGCCTTTGCCTGCTTTCGCCACCTCCTCTCGGCTGCAGCCACAGTGAACTCTGTTCTCATGCCCATCTACTGCCTCGTGCTTTCAGTCTTGCCAGTACTTCTCCCTGGAACTCCCTCCCCCTCTTGTGCTTCAGTCCCCAGCTCAGATGTCACTTTGTTCAGCAGGCTTCCCAGATCATCCCCAGGCTGACTCAGGTTCCTGTGTTCAAGGTAGGAAACTTACCAGTGTATCCCTCATGATAGCACTTTCCTCTCTGAGTCGGTGTTCTGTGTCTTCATGGCTGTCTTCTCTTAAACCACATGCTTTTTGAGGACCAGGATTACATCTTTTCATTTTTGTGTCTCCAGAGCTTAGCCCGGGCCATGCATATAGCAGAAGCACGATCAATGTTTTTCTTTCTTCTCTTTTTTTTTTTTTTTTTGGAGACAGAGTCCTGAACTGTCACCCAGGCTGGAGTGCAGTGGTGTGATCTCAGCTCACAGCAACCTCTGCCTCCCGAGTTCACACGACTCTCTTTCCTTTCTTTTTTTTTTGAGACAGAGTTTCACTCTTGTTGCCCAGGCTGGAGTGCAGTGGCCTGATCTCGGCTCACTGCAATCTCCACCTCCTGGGTTCAAGCGATTCTCTTGCATCAGCCTCCCAGGTAGCTTGGATTACAGGCATGTGCCACCACGCCTGGCTATCACGCGACTCTCATGTCTCAGCCTCCCAAGTAGCTGGGATTACAGGTGTGCATCACCATGCCTAGCTAATTATTATTATTATTTTTTTTGTATTTTGTATTTTATTAGAGATGGGGTTTTACCCTGTCGGCTAGGCTGGCCTCGAACTCCTGGCCTCAATGATTTGCCCACCTCAGCTTCCCAAAGTACTGCGATTACAGGTGTGAGCCACTGTGCCCTGCCTAGGCCACCGTGCCTATACTAGGAGCATGATGAATGTTAATGGGATGAAGGAAGGAGTTGTCCTTGTTCCACTAGGCCTTGTCCTAGGCTCAAGCAAGAGGGTCAGGCTGTGGCGGGAAATGGAGAAAGGAAGAGGGTATCATTAGTTTCTTAGAACAGGGATCCCCAACCCCTGGGTCTGGGTCGATGGTGTATTAGGAATTGGGCTGCATGGCAGGAGGTGAGTGGCGGGTGGGTGAGCGAGTAAGCTTCATCGATATTTACAGCCGCTGCCCATTGCTCGCTCACATTGCCACCTGAGCTTCACTTTCTGTCAGATCAGTGGCGGCATTAGATTCTCATAAGAGCTCAAACCCTATTGTGACTTCACATGCAAAGGATCTAGGTTTTGCATTCCTTATGAGAATTTGATGATCTGTCTGCCTGATGATCTGTCACTGTTTCCCATCATCCCCAGATAGGACCATCTAGTTGCAGGAAAACCAGCTCAGGGCTCCCACTGATTCTATGTTGTGATGAGTTGTATAATTATTTCATTATGTATTACAATGTAATAATAATAGAAGTAAAGTGCACAATCAACGTAATGGACTTGAATCATTCCCAAACCATCCCCCAGCTCCGTGGAAAAATTGTCTTTCACAAAACCAGTTCCTGGTGCCAAAAAGGTTGGGGACCTTGATCCTACAAGGTCCTTTGGCTCCCTGACAGTGGGGACTGTGTTTATATCACTGATTGCCCTCATACCCTGCATAACGCTATGGCAGGGCAGCCAAACATGGATTGATTCTCTGGAGACCACTGCAATTCCCCTTTATTACCATTGCATCCCAGGGGCACGGTGATTCAGCCTACTCATGAATGTGTGATTTGCAGTAGAATTTCAGGAACCCCTGGGACATAAAAGAGGATCATCAGGGCTGGGCGTGGTGGCTCACACCTGTAATATCAGGACTTTGGGAGGCCAAGGCAGGAGGATTGCTTGAGCCCAGGAATTCAAGACCAGCTGGGGCAACATAGCAAGACCCACCTCTACAAAAATTTTTTTAAAAATTAGCCAGGTGTGGTGCTGTTCTTCCGTGGTTCCTGCTACTTGAGAGGCTGAGGCGGGAGGATTGCTTGGGCCCAGGAAATCAAGTGTGCAGTGAGCCATGTTTGAGCCACTGCACTACAGCCTGGGTGACAGAGCGAGACTCTGTCTCAAAAAAAAAAAAAAAAAAAAGATAGGGGCTGGGCACAGTGGCTAACCCCTGTAATCCCAGCACTTTGGGAGGCTGAGGTAAGCAGATGGCTTGAGGTCAGGTGTTCGAGACCAGCCTTGCCAACATGGTGAAACCCCATCTCTACTAAAAATACAAAAATTAGTTGGGCATGGTGGCGGGCACCTGTAATTCCAGCTACTCGGGGAGGCTGAGGCAGGAGAATCATTTGATCCCAGGAGGCGGAGGTTTCAGTGAGCCGAGATCACGCCACTGTACTCCGGCCTCAGTGATGGAGCAAGACTCTATCTCAAAAATAAATAAACAAAAAGTATTTTGGGGTGATACACACATTCAGACCATAGAATATGTGATGATATGGAAAAATATATTTGCCTTTATATTCCAGTGCTTTTTCACAATAAACTATTATCTGTATATTTGAGACAAGCTTGTATTAAATTGTGAGCCCTGAGGACAAGAATAGAGATGTTTTAGTGTCCCCACCATACTAAGCGTAAGGCCGGCCAGGTGCAGTGGCTCACGCCTGTAATCCCAGCACTTCTTGGGAGGCCGAGGCAGGTAGGATTGAGACCATCCTGGACAACACAGTGAAACCCAGTGTCTACTAAAAATACAAAAATTAGCCAGGTGTGGTGGCACGCACCTGTAGTCCCAGCCACTCTGGAGGCTGAGGCAGGAGAATCTCTTGAACCCGGGAGGAAGAGGTTGCAATGAACCGAGATTGTGCCACTGCACTCCAGCCTGGCGACACAGCGAGGCTTTGAGTCAAAAAAAAAAGAGTAAGGTCATGCACATAGCAGGTATTTCATAATTAATGGCTGATAAAACAGAAATGAGGACGAGAAGCACAAGAGAAGGGACAAAGGGATTAACAGCTTGCATACTCTGACCCTCAAGAACTCCACATTAGATGCCCCCATCCTGGGAGGCTTGGCACACACCCTGCATCTTTACCTGAAATACCCCTGCTCAGCCTCTCCAATCCTCACTGTCCTTCACCATCCTTCACCATCCCTCACCATCCCCTACCATCCCCCACCATCCCTCTCCATCCCTTACCATCCCTGTCCATCCCTCACCATCCCTCTCCATCCCTCACCATCCCTCTCCATCCCTCACCATCCCTCTCCATCCCTCACCATCCCTCTCCATCCCTCACCATCCCTCTCCATCCCTCACCATCCCTCTCCATCCCTCACCATCCCTCTCCATCCCTCACCATCCCCCACCATCCCTCACCATCCCTCTCCATCCCTCACCATCCCTCTCCATCCCTCACCATCCCTCTCCATCCCTCACCATCCCTCTCTATCCCGCACCATCCCTCCCCATCCCTCACCATCCCTCTCCATCCTTCTCCATCCCCCACCATCTCTCTCCATCCTTCTCCATCCCCCACCATCTCTCTCCATCTCCCACCATCCCTCTTCATCCGTCAACATCCCTCTCCATCCCCCACCATCCCTCTCCATCCCCCACCATCACTCACCATCCCTCTCCATCCCTCTCCATCCCTCACCATCCCTCACCATCCCTCTTCATCCCTCACCATCCCTCACCATCCCTCTCCATCCCTCACCATCCCTCTCCATCCCTCACCATCCCTCTCCATCCCTCACCATCCCTCACTATCCCTCTCCATCCCTCACCATCCCTCTCCATCCCTCTCCATCCCCCACCATCACTCACCATACCTCTCCATCCCTCACCATCCCCCACCATCCCTCACTATCCCTCTCCATCCCTCTCCATCCCTCACCATCCCTCTCCATCCCTCTCCATCCCCCACCATCACTCACCATCCCTCTCCATCCCTCACCATCCCTCTCCATCCCTCACCATCCCTCTCCATCCCTCACCATCCCTCACTATCCCTCTCCATCCCTCACCATCCCTCTCCATCCCTCTCCATCCCCCACCATCACTCACCATACCTCTCCATCCCTCACCATCCCCCACCATCCCTCACTATCCCTCTCCATCCCTCTCCATCCCTCACCATCCCTCTCCATCCCTCTCCATCCCCCACCATCACTCACCATCCCTCTCCATCCCTCACCATCCCTCACCATCCCTCTCCATCCCTCTCCATCCCTCTCCATCCCTCACCATCCCCCACCATCCCTCTCCATCCCTCTCCATCCCTCACCATCCCTCTCCATCCCTCACCATCCTCCACCATCACTCACCATCCCTCTCCATCCCTCTCCATCCCTCTCCATCCCTCACCATCCCTCTCCATCCCTCACCATCCCTCTCCATCCCTCTCCATCCCCGACCATCACTCACCATCCCTCTCCATCCCTCACCATCCCTCTCCATCCCCCACCATCCCTCACCATCCCTCTCCATCCCTCTCCATCCCTCACCATCCCTCTCCATCCCTCTCCATCCCCCACCATCCCTCACCATCCCTCTCCATCCCTCACCATCCCTCACCATCCCTCTCCATCCCTCTCCATCCCTCTCCATCCCTCTCCATCCCTCACCATCCCCCACCATCCCTCTCCATCCCTCCCCATCCCTCACCATCCCTCTCCATCCCTCACCATCCCTCTCCATCCCTCACCATCCCTCACCATCCCTCTCCATCCCCCACCATCCCTCTCCATCCCTCTCCATCCCTCTCCATCCCTCTCCATCCCTCTCCATCCCCCACCATCCCTCTCCAATCCCTCTCCATCCCCCACCATCCCTCACCATCCCTCTCCATCCCTCTCCATCCCTCACCATCCCTCTCCAATCCCTCTCCATCCCTCTCCATCCCTCACCATCCCTCTCCATCCCTCTCCATCCCTCTCCATCCCCCACCATCCCTCTCCATCCCTCTCCATCCCTCTCCATCCCTCACCATCCCTCTCCATCCCTCTCCATCCCTCTCCATCCCTCTCCATCCCTCACCATCCCTCACCATCCCTCTCCATCCCTCTCCATCCCTCTCCATCCCTCTCCATCCCTCACCATCCCTCACCATCCCTCTCCATCCCTCTCCATCCCCCACCATCCCCCACCATCCCTCCCCATCCCTCCCCATCCCTCTCCATCCCTCACCATCCCTCTCCATCCCTCACCATCCCTCTCCATCCCTCTCCATCCCTCTCTATCCCTCTCCATCCTTCTCCATCCTTCACCATCCTTCAGTATTCAGGTTTAAGCCAGCTTCCTTGTGAAGCTTCCTGGTTCCCTGTTCCTGAGAACCAGCTTCTTCTCAGCCCACAGTCTGTCCTGTGAGCTCCTGAACTGGGCTGAGGTTCTCTCAGAGTAGGGAAATCCCGCCTTTCCTGACCAGGCCTGGCTTTTGCCCTTGGGATGGAAACACACATGGCTGCTGCCTCACAGCTCAGGTCACCTCCTGAGGAGTCCACTTCCCTCCTGTGGAGGGCACAAGCCCTGATGTCCCGCTCACCAAGTCAGAAGCCATATAATTAGCATAATCATGCACAGCTGCCTTGTGGGCTCCGCACCTTCCCATCACCTCTCCCATGGCAGCAGCAGGATTTTTCCACATTGCTTCCTGGCCCCAACCTTCCAGGGCACCCACTGCTTGTGGGACAAGGTCTGCCTCCTTGGCCTGGCACTCAAAACTCTTTCTATTCTTTTTTTTTTTTTCTTTTATATATATTTTTTGAGACGGAGTCTCGCTCTGTCGCCCAGGCTGGAGTGCCGTGGTGTGATGTCAGCTCATAGTAACCTCTGCCCCTGGGTTCAGGTGATTCTCGTGCCTCAGCTTCCCAAGTAGAGTAGCTGGGACTACAGGCACCGGCCACCACGCCCAGCTAATTTTTTGTAGTTTTAGTAGATATGGGGGTTTCGTCATGTTGTCCAGGCTGGTCTTGAACTCCTGACCTCAAGTGATCTGCCTGCTTCACCTCCCAAAGTGCTGGGATTACAGACGTGAGCCACTGCACCAGCCCTTTCTTTCTTATTTTGAGACAGGGTCTCACTAAGCCACCCAAGCTGGATTGCAGCAGCGCAATCATAGCTCACTACAACCTCCCTTCTCTTGGGAGGCTGGGGCTCAAGCAATCCTCCTGTCCCAGCCTTCTGAAGTAGCTGGGACTACAGGCATGCACCACCACACCTGGCTAATTTTTAAAATTTTTGTAGAGATGAGAGTCTCGCTATGTTGCCCAGGCTGGGTTCGAACTCCTGGGCTCAAGCGAGCCACCTGCCTTGTGCTCCCAAAGTGCTGGGATTACGGGGAGACTCTTTCTAGATGGCCTCTGGGGACTGTCCTCCTGCTCACACACCAGGTTTCAGCAGTACTCAATCCCTTGCAGGTCCCCAAACAATCCACACAATCTCATGGTATTGACTTTTGCTCACACAGTTCCTTCCACCTAGAATGTTCTCTTTCCTAATCCAGCTGGCAAACTCCTATTTAATCTTTGACATCCAATTTAAGATCAGAGGTGGGTAAATTTTTTTTCTGTAAAGGGCCAGAGAGAAATATTCCAGGCTTTGTGGGCCATGAGGTATCTGTCATGATTACTCAACTCTCCCACTGCAGAAAGCAGAAACGTGTGTAAACAAATGGTGTGGCTGTGTTCCAATAACACTTGTTTACAGAAACAGGTGGCAGGCAGGATAGTTTGCCCACTCCTGCTCAAGAATAATCTCAAAAGCGTCCCACAGGAAGGAGTTTAACAATGCCTTCTAGCAATGGCTTACGTATTTTATCGTAACACAAACCTGGACTGTAATGAACCTATAGCTGTGATGATTACATGTGCTGCTGGTCAGACCATTATCTCTCAGCTGGATTTCTTTTTTCTTTCTTTTTCTTTTCTTTTCTTTTCTTTTCTTTTTTCTTTTTCTTTTTTTTTTTTTTGAGATGAAGTCTCACTCTGTTGCCCAGGCTGGCAGGCTGGAGTGCAATGGCACTATCTCAGCTCACTGCAGTCTCTGCCTCCCGGGTTCAAGCAATTCTCTGCCTCAGCCTCCCGAGTAGCTGGGATTACAGGCGCCTGCCACCATGCCTGGGTAATTTTTGTATTTTTAGTAGAGATGGGGGCTTTCACCATCTTGGCCAGGTTGGTCTTGAACTCCTGACCTTGTGATCTGCCTGTCTCGGCCTCCCAAAGTGCTGGGATTACAGGCATGAGCCACCCTGCCCGGCCATGGATTTCTACGATAGCCTTCTCACTGGTCCCCCAGCCTCTGCCTTCCCTTACACTCTATTCTCACTGAACAGACATAAGCTGTTAAAGTGTAAATTCATTCTGGTCACTCCTCTGCTAAAAAACCCCTCATGGTTCCCTATTGCCCTGAGATTGAAAGCCAAAGTCTTAAAATGGTTTCCAATGTCCTACAAGTTCTACTCCCAATATCCTTTTAACCTCAACGTTATTGCCTACTACACCCACACGGGCTCTCTGTACTCCAATACAAAGCTATAATAGCCTCCTTGCTTTTCCTCTTAAAACAAGCCAGGCGGGCTCCTGCCTCAGGGCCTTTGTTCTTGCTCCATCTGGAACACTCTTTTCCTGGTTGTCCACGTAGCTCACTCCTTCGCCTCCATCAGGTCTTTATTTAATTATCTTCCTTCTAACGTTTTTCCTGGCCAGTCTAGTTAAAACTGCGACGCTCCCGGGTCTCTCTTTCCTGTGTTTACTCCCCAGCACTCCTCACCCTCTAACTCACTACGTATTCCCCCAACTTTTTGTTTTGTTTTGTTTTGAGGCAGAGTCTCCTTCTGTCGCCCAGGCTGGAGTGCAGTGGCAAGATCTTGGCTCATTGCAACCTCCACCTTCCGGGTTCAAGCTATTCTCCTGCCTCAGCCTCCCGTGTAGCTGGGATTACAGGTGCCAGCTGCCACGCCCAGCTAATTTTTATATTTTTAGTAGAGATGGGGTTTCACCATGTTGGCCAGGCTGGTCTTGACCTCAAGTGAACTACCTGCCTCAGCCTCCCAAAGTGCTGAGATTACAGGCGTGAGCCATTGTGCCTAGCCTCCTCCAACTTTTTAATTATAAAAATGTTCAGGCCGGCTGGGCACGGTGGCTCACGCCTGTAATCCCAGCACTCTGGGAGGCCGAGGTGGGCAGATCACGAGGTCAGAAGATCGAGACCATCCTGGCTAACACAATGAAACCCTGTCTCCACTAAAAAATACAAAAAATTAGCCGGGTGTGGTGGCGGCTGCCTGTAGTCCCAGCTACTCGGGAGGCTGAGGCAGGAGAATGACGTCAACCCGGGAGGCAGAGCTTGCAGTGAGCTGAGATTGCGCCACTGCACTCCAGCCTGGGTGACAGAGCAAGACTCCGTCTCAAAAAAAAAAAAAAAAGTTCAGGCCAAGCACGGTGATTCATGCCTGTAATTCCTGCACTTTGGGAGGCTGAGGCAGGCAGAATGCTTGAGGCTAAGTGTTCGAGACCAGCCTACACTACATGGCGAAAACCAGACTCTACCAAAAAAAAAAAAAAAAAAAAAAAAAGTCATAGTGTCCTGAACCTGTAGTCCCAGCTACTCAGGACATTGAGATGGGAGGATCACTTGAGCCCAGGAGGCGGAGGTTGCAGTCAGCCAAGATCACCCCATTGCACTCCAGCTTGGGTGACAGAGCCAGACCCGGTCTCAAAAAAAAAAGTTCACACAGATAATGGAGGGACTAGCGCAAGTGCAAAGGTATTCAAATACACAAGCACAGATCCCACAGTTAAGGTGCTTTGAATGTAACATGCTGACGTGATGACACCTCACTCAAAGACATTAGCAAAACACACTCTCTGTTTCCCTCTCTATCTAGTTCATTCTGTGTCTTTCCCCACCAGGATGTGAGCAGCACAAAGGCAGGGATTTTTGTCTGTTTTGTTCAGTGCAGTTTCCTCAGCACCAAGAACACTGCCTGGCACATAATGAGTGCGCCTAGAGTTTGCAGAGAGAAAAGACAAGACAGGTGCTGATTCTGGTTCTGCCTCTCATTGACACCGGCAACTGGCACTGCCTCTCATTGGCAACTCTGGGGATAATTTTCCCTTGTGGAACCTCATTCTCTTCAACTACAAAGTGGGGATGACAGTACTACATCACAGGGCTGTTGCAAGGATCAAAAAGTAAGAGGTCGGCTGGGGGCGGTGGCTCACACCTGTAATCCCAGCACTTTGGGAGGCCAAGGCAGGTGGATCCCCTGAGGTCAGGAGTTTGAGACCAGCCTGGCCAACATGACGAAACTCCGTCTTTACTAGAAATACAAAAATTAGCCAGGCGTGGGGGCGCACACCTGTAATTCCAGCTACTCGGGAGGCTGAGGCAGGAGAATTGGTTAGGACCCGGGAGGTGGAGGTTGCAGTGAACCGAGATCACGCCACTGCGCTCCAGCCTGGGGGATAGAGTGAGACTGTCTCAAAAAAAAAAAAAAAAAAAGTAAAAGGTGTAACATTGCACCCTTAGCATGTTAGTTAGATTTCCATGTAGCTCCTTGAAGGAAGGGACTAGTCTAGTCTGACCCTCTGTGCTCTGGGCTTAGAGGGCAGACGCCCTCCCTGTTGCATGGGAGGAGCCTAGCGCAGCACCTCAGGAGAAGTTACTTTGACTTTAACTGCTAGCAGCTCCATCCGCTAGCTCTACAGAACCCACTCCCTCGTGCTTACTTGCCCCATCCCTTTACTTGCTCATTCAGTGCTATCTAATAATCCCCTCCATTCCATCTTTTGATTTATCTACTCGTTAAATAGTTTCCACCAGAAATACCTAGGGAAGGGATACTTCACTTCATCAGGTACTGAGAGTCTATTTTGTGAATGTCTTCTGTGGATCTTTGTTTCCAACAATTGATCCAGCCTCCCTTGGCCTTTTCTGAATTTTATTGTCTATCTATTTATTTATTTATTTATTTATTGAGACGGGGTCTTGCTCCGTCGCCCAGGCTGGAGTGCAGTGGCGCGATCTCGGCTCACTGCAACCTCCGCCTCCTGGGTTCAAGTGATTCTCCTGCCTCAGCCTCCTAAGTGGCTGGGATTACAGGCGCATGCCACCGTGCCTGGCTAATTTTTTGTATTTTTAGTAGAGGCAGGGTTTCACCATGTTAGCCAGGATGGTCTTGATCTCCTGACCCCGTGATCCACGTGTCTCGGCCTCCCAAAGTGTTGGGATTACAGGTGTAAGTCACCGCGCCTGGTCTATTTATTTTTTGAGACAGAGTCTCACTCTGTCACCCAGGCTGGAGTGCAGTGGTGTGATCTTGGTTCACTGCAACCTCCACCTCCTGGATTCAAGCGATTCTCCTGCCTCAGCCTCTCCAGTAGCTGGAATTACAGGTGCCTGCCACCATGCCTGGCTAATTTTTTTGTATTTTTTGTAGACAGGGGGTTTCACCATGTTGGTCAGGATGGTCTCGAACTCCTGACCTCAGGTAATCCATCTGCCTCAGCCTCCCAAAGTGTTGGGATTATAGGCATGAGCCACCGCGCCCGGCCCTTTTCTGCATTTCAGATTCACCTGTGTGTCTGCATTTCCAAATGTGCTTTGCAGAATCCTGAATGCAAAGGTGGGTGTTTGTTGAAGAACGGGACACCGCATGTTGCCCCTGTGGTTTTTCTCAGGAAAGATTGCTTGGCTGTGGGTGAAATGCATGGCCTTTTTTGCAAGCTCCTTGATAACCATCACTCTAACTTTGCTTGTTTGGGATGTGGAGGGCAAGATATTTTCATTGAGAACTCTGAGTCTTTATCCTTTTCTCTCCACTTCAAGCTGAAACTCTTTTTTCTTTTCTTTTTTTTTTTTAGACATGGTCTCGCTCTGTCGCCCAGGCTGGAGTGCAAGCGATCTTGGCTCACTGCATCCTCGACCCCCCGGCCTCCCCTGCACACTAGCTGGGAACAGAGCCATGCACCACCACACCTGGATAATTTTTGTATTTTTTGTAAAGATGAGGTTTCTCCATGTTGCACAAGCTGGTCTTGAACTCTTGAGCTCAAGTGATCCACTCACCTTGGCCTCCCAAAGTGTTGGGATTATAGGCGTGAGCCACTGTGCACAGTCAAGCTGAAACTCTTAAGCAAATTTTTTTTTTTTTTTTTTTTTTTTTAGACAGAGTCTCGCTCTGTCGCCCAGGCTGGAGTGCAGTGGCTGGATCTCAGCTCACTGCAAGCCCCACCTCCCGGGTTTACGCCATTCTCCTGCCTCAGCCTCCTGAGTAGCTGGGACTACAGGCGCCCGCCACCTCGCCCGGCTAGTTTTTTTTTTTTGGTATTTTTTAGTAGAGACGGGGTTTCACCGTGTTAGCCAGGATGGTCTCGATCTCCTGACCTTGTGATCCGCCCGTCTCGGCCTCCCAAAGTGCTGAGATTACAGGCTTGAGCCACCGCGCCTGGCCTCTTAAGCAAATTTTAAATCTTACTTTAACACTTTCCTCACCTGTAAAATGGGGACAGGAGGAGATGATGGAAGTGAAGTCACTTTGTAACTGGTGAAGCTCTGTACAGATATTAGTTAAGATGGTTAATTTCATTAACCTGTGAAGATTCTTAACTAAATCTTGAGCAATTTGCATTGGCTGCCCTATCTAGGCACTAATATCTGTAGATGGACTGAGGAGGAAACACACTTTTTTTTTGTTTTGGAGACAGGCTGGAGTACAGTGGTGCGACCTTGGCTCACTGCAACTTCTTCCTCCCGGGTTCAAGCGATTCTCCTGCCTCAGCCTCCTGAGCAGCTGGGATTACAGACTATGGCCAGCACACCCAGCTAATTATGGGGTTTCACCATGTTGGTTAGGCTGGTCTCAAACTCCTGACCTCAAGTGATCTACCCGCCTCAGCCTCCTAAACTGCTGGGATTATAGGTGTGATCCACTGCACCTGGCCTACACACTTCTTTTCACAAGAATAATACCAGCAACTATACTTCCCACGTAAATGGAGAGCAGTCTGGCAGATTCCTCTAGACCTAGGGTTGGGTGATTATTAGGGAAAGAAAAAGTCCAACCAAACCGGTGGGCTGAAGAGAGGAGACATGACCTGCTCAGTCTGAAGCAGATGTGTGACTGAAGTCTAGTCTCCTGGCTTCTCTGCAACATATCTCATTATCGGCATTATTCACCCTAACAACTGCTATTTATTGAAATCCCACTATGTGCACGAATGGGGACTAATTTACTTCTAGATGTCACAACAACCTTGTATTACTGTGCCCACTTCTTGGATGATGGGTCTGAGGTTCACGGAGACCATTTGCCCAAGTTCCTACTGAAAGTGCTAAGGTATTTCCTGAGACTGGCTCAGGGCGTGTTACCAGACAACAATGCATACATTTTTAGCACGATACTTAGTATATTTTACTTACGTTAAAAATTTAGGAGCCGGGGGTGGTGGTTCACGCCTGTAATCCCAGCACTTTGGGAGAATGAGGTGGGCGGATCACTTGAGGTCAGGAGTTCGAGACCAACCTGGGCAACATGGTGAAACCCCTTCTCTACTAAAAATACAAAAAATTAGCTGGGCATAGTGGCGGGCGCCTGTAATCCCAGCTATGCGGGAGGCTGAGGCAGGAGAACCGCTTGAATCCGGGAGGCTGAGGTTGCAGTGAGCCGAGATCGTGCCACTGCACTCCAACCTGGAAGACACAGCGAGACTCTGTCTCAAAAAAAAAAAAAAAAAAAAAAAAAAAGACATATGTGGTAATTCCCCTAGGGAGTTTGGCCTTAGTTGTGAAAAATAAAAAAGCTATGCTCAATTTCTGTTCTATCGGAAAAAAAAGTATTGGCCGTTTAGCTGAAATTCAAATGTAACTGAACATCCCGTATTTTTTATATGCTACATCTGCCAACCCTGGCTTGAGGCTACCTGGCAAAAATCAAAACAGGTTCCTCCTTGTTATGCCCTATGCCTCTGTTGCCTTTATTTTTATCTTTACGAGCAATCATTAACAGTAACTTCAGACTCCACGCTCTGCCCGCTTTAGGAGGCGGAGAGCGGACTAGGGTGAGACTCCTGGCCCTCATCAACTTGACTGCCAAGGAGCCGTCTCGTGCACCTTCCGCCCCGCACAGACATGGCCGCGTCTCGCCGCCGAGGATTGGCTCCCGCCGAAAGCTCGTCCTCCCTCGGCTAAGGGAGCCCCTTCCATTGGGCAGTTAAAAAAAATGGCGGACCCCCGCCTCCCGCCGTCCTCGGGCGTGGGGGCGGAGCCTAGAGGAGGCCTGGGGCAGGGCCACCAGTGATTGGTGGAGAGCGGTGGTCAGGCCATCACGTGGCCCGAGGCCGGTTTGTTTGCGGAAGTGGGAGGAAGTGCTGAGTAAGCCGAGGTGAGTGACCTCGCAGGTGGGCGGGGCCTGGGGTACCTTCCCCAACTTCCTCCGCGCCACGGACTGCTACATCTCCGGCGGACCCCCCTGTGGATCTTCCTCGTGTCTCGGATTCTGAGGCATGTCCTACATTGACCCTTATGTGACTCCCTGAGTGCCCCCACCTTCCATCTTTTCATCCCCCAGCGTCCCCAACTCCCATCCCGAGACCGCCCTTGTCTCATCTCGAACTTGTGGACTCCAGGGACCCCAGCTTCGACCCTGAGTTCCTCCCCTGTACTCCAATCTCCTCCGTGTGTCTCCCTCGATATTCCTAACTTCCCGAGTCATTCCATCTCTCCTCTTTCCCCGACTCTCAGTGCCTCTTTAGGCCCCATTGGCCGTCCTCATTTTCCTTTCTGTGCTCCTCTAAGTGCTCCCCACTTCACTTGATTCCCCGCTTCACCTCGGTCTCCACCTTTCGTGATGCATCTACCCATTTCTCACTCCCTGCTTCTCTTGCCTTTCCTCCCTGCCTTTCCTCTCTCGCGTGCCTGCAGACCTGCCCCCGACATGCTCCTTCCTTCCCCTCAGCCTGGCCACCCCAGAGTCTCCCACCCCCAATCCTGTGTCCACCTCCTGCTCCCACAGATGACTTGGAAGCTGGTGACAGGGAGCATGTGACCCGGGTGATCATGGGACTGGACCAGGAGCAAGCCCGTGGGTGTGGGACAGGGAGGGCACAGGGCAAGGGGACCTGTGGCCATATTTTTAATGGGCTAACCACATGACCCCAACAAATACCTCCCCCTAGCTTCCGGGTCTTTCCCTCACCTGCCTCTTACCCGCCCAACAGGATGTCAGGCAGGTTTGGTTTGGCAACGTTGAGGCTCCACCCTTGGGCCGAATGCATTGTTTTTGAATGCATTGTTTTTGTTACGGTCTCTGCCTGGAGTTTGGCAGCTGTTGCCTGTCCAAGTCTCAGTTTCCTCATCTGTGACGGGGGATTGTACTTCCTGCCCTCATAAGGCTGCCATTAGTTTCAAAATTTGAATGAGAAAATGTAGAAGGTAAAGCTTTATAACCAGTATGGCCCTGTACAAATACATGACTTTACTGTTGGGTCGTAGGCAGGGTTGAAAGGAATGGAAAGGGAAAAGGATAGAATGAGAAGACAAGGAGAGAAGGATGAGCAGAAGGTCCCTTGTCTTTCATTGTATCATTTGGCAATGTTTGTTGATCACCCCTTGTGAGTCAGGCTCTTCTGTGTATGTTCTCTTCACCGTTCATTCAGTCATCGTTTATCTAACAAATATTTATGAACTGTCTGATGTTCTAGGCTACCCTTGGTGTAGCCAATGATATTCTCACTTCACATGAGAAAAAGAGGGCTAATGAGTTGCTTGAGATCACACCGATGAGGTTGAAGCTGGAATCTGACAGCAGAGCCTGTGTGGTTGCCCTGATGTGTAAGGTTTTTGCTACTGTTGTCTCAGTGCTTAGGACACTTTTTCTCCCTTCCATGGGTTACTTTCTTGTTAACATGACAGACTCCCCTAAAGGGAGTTTCCCTCTTACTCAGCAGATTGACATCAGTAAGAGATACAGAAAGGAGATTTAAATACTCTGTGTGTGTGTGTGTGTGTGTGTGTGTGTGTGTGTCTGCACACATCTGTTGGGTGTGTGTTGGGGGAAGTAGGTAGGCAACAGGTAAGGGGCCGCAGTGAAGAGTGTGTTACAAGCTTCACTTTGTAGAGGGTGGCTCCCTGGGAGAATATGTTCTGTGTCTTTCACAGTGGATTTTGATAGGGTCGTGTCTTAAATGTCTCTTCTCATTTTCGGATGGTGATCTCATCCAGTCTTATTTCTTCAAGTGCCATCTCTATTCTGTCAACCCGCAAATTTATATCCCCGGTCCAGTCCAGACCTTTCCATGGAATGACAGACTCAAATATCTAGTTGCTTACTCAGCACGTCAAACTTAGGCTTTTCAAACTTGAAGTATTTATTTATTTATTTTTATTATTTTTTATTTTTTTGAGACAGAATCTCACTCTGTCACCCAGGCTGGAATGCCATGGCGCGATCTCGGCTCACTGCAACTCCCACCTGCTGATTCTCCCGCCTCAGCCTCCTGAGTAGATGGGATTACAAGCATGCGCCCTCATCATGCCCAACTAATTTTTGTATTTTTGTAGAGACAGGGTTTCACCATGTTGGCAGGCTGGTCTCGAACTCCTGACCTTAAGTGATCCGCCTGCCTTGGGCTCCCAAAGTCCTGGGATTACAGGAGTGAGCCACCGTGCCAGGCCTCAAACTTGGAGTTTAGAATTAAGCTCCTGTTAGTTCTGCTCTCCATCCCTGACCCTACCCTTCACCAAAACTTGTCCCTCCCACTGTCTTTCTCATTTTAGGAAATGGGAGTATTATTCATTCAGTTGCTCAGGTCAGAGCTGTGAGATTATCCTTGATGCCTCTCTATTTCTTACCCCACACCCAGCCAGAGCGATCTTGTTAAAATGTTGTTTCTTTGCAGTGGCCTCTCCTCTCATGGCACACGCCTGGCCCCCTGTTGCTTCTCTGATCTAACTGGCTTCCTTGCTTTTCCTGGAACTTGCTAAACGTGTTCCAGCCCTAGGGCTTTTGCATGTGCTCTCTTTGCCTAGATATTCATATGACTTTCATCTCTCTCCATGAGGTATTGATTTAAGATCAATTTCTTGGTGAAGACTTCCCTCCTCGCCCTATCTAAAATTTCACTCTCCACCTCAGCACTTCCTATCGCCATTCCCTGTTTTTTCTCTTCAGTAGTTAATTGGCATCTAAAACCTTTGTATATATTTTACCTGTTAATCTTCTTTATTATTAGTAGCTCAGTCTAAAATATAAGTTCCAGGATGTCAGGGATTTTGTGGGGTTTTTTTGGTTGATTGTTTATTTTGGTTTTGAGACAGAGTCTTACTCTGTCGCCCAGGCTGGAGTGCAGTGGTGTGATCTCGGCTCACTGCAGCCTCTGCCTCCTGGGTTCAAGTGATTCTCCCACCTCAGTCTCCCAGGAAGCTGGAATTACAGGCTCACGCCACCACACCCAGCTAATTTTTGTGTTTTTTGGTAGAGATGGGGTTTCACTATGTTGGCCAGGCTGGTCTTGAACTCCTGACCTCAAGTGGTCCACCCTCCTCAGCCTCCCAAACTTCTGGGATTACAGATGTGAGCCACTACACCCTGCCGTGTTCTGTTTTAAGACGGTCTAGCTGTCGCCGAGGCTGGATTGCAGTGACACAATCACAGCTCACTGCGGCCTCGACCTCCTGGACTTAAGCAGTCCTCCCACCTCGGCCACCTTAGTAGCTGGGACTTACAGGCATGAGAGACACCATGCCTGGGTAATTTTTAAATTTTTGTAGAGATGAGGTCTCGCTGTATTACCCAGACTGGTCTCAAAGTCTTGAGCTTAAGTGATCCTCCTTCCTCAGCCTCCTAAAGTGCTGGGATTATAGGAGTGAACTACCGTGCCAGACCAGTCTGTTTTGTTTACGGTTGTATCCTCAGCGGTTAGAACAATGCCTGCCACAATCCAGCTCAGTAAATATTTGTGGAGTGAGTCATAACATGGGCCACACTGTACCGTGCCACCAGCCCAAAGATCTCTTAAAGTCACCCTTGTCTCATGTGCTTGGGAGCTCCAGTGACAGTTTTGGGGCAGTTTGCTCCCAGCTGTGGTGCAGCCAAGCTGAGTGAGTGAAAGAGATGCTTTTTCCTTTTGTGAGAGGACACTTTGCTCTGGCTCACGTGAGCAGCAGTGCATTTGAGACAAGCCTTTTGGAATCCAGGAGCCTGTAGAGCAAGCCTCGCTCAGCCACTTTCTTTCAGCTTTCTCCTGAAGGCAGTTTGAGGATTAAGAGCCTGATGCTCCGGATTCCGGCTAATTGGGTTCAGATCCTGGCAGATTGTGTAACCTGTGTCCCAGTTTCCTGTGTAATGTGGAGAGACCTGGACATTTTCTTACAGGTGTTTGGAGGGTTAAATGTAGCAATTCGGCCAGGTGCAGTGGCTCACACCTGTAATCCCAGCACTTTGGGAGGTGAGGTGGGTGGATCACCTGAGGTCAAGATTCAAGACCAGCCTGGTTAACATGGTGAAACTCTGTTTCTACTAAAAATACAAAAAATTAGCCAGGCATGGTGGCGCGCGCCTACTATGGAATCTGAGGCAGGAGAATTGCTTGAACCCGGGAGGCAGAGGTTGCACTGAGCCAGGATCGTGCCATTGCACTCCAACTTGGGCAACAAGAGCAAAACTCCGTCTCAGAAAAAAAAAAGTGGCAATTCACCTGAACCAGTGCTGAGTCATCTAGTGCCCTGTGGGTGCTGGGCAGCATCTGGTGCCCTGTGGGTGCTGGGCAACCAGTGCTGATGGGGTGTGAGGGGATGGGATCTAGCCCTTTTCCACTCGCCACTAACTGAGGGAAGAGGCTGGAGCGAGCTGGGGTCAGAGGGAACATTTGCGGGGATATTTGCTGGGAGGCTGCCTTGGATGTCCAGAGGCTCAGATGGGAGCTGACATGACCTGTGTGTTCCTTCAGTGTTTTCCCACCCACGGATTGAGCACCTGGTGTGTGACCAGCCCTTTGCCTAGTGCTGTTAAGAGTCAGAGGACACAGGCAGGCACCCGCCCCCCGCCACCTGCCACCCCATTTCCTCTCTTGGGGCCTCGATTTCCCCACATGCCAAACAGGGAGAATGATCGCACCTTCCTTGTTTCTTTTTTTCTTTTTTTTTTGAGACGGAGTCTCACTCTGTCATCCAAGCTTTAGTGCAGTGGCGTGATCTCGGCTCACTGCAGCCTCTGCCTCTCAGGTTCAAGGATTCTCCTGTTTCAGCCTCCCAAATAGCTGTGATTATAGGCACCCATCACCACGCCAGGCTAATTTTTTTTTTTTGTATTTTTAGTAGAGATGGGGTTTCTTTCTCACCACATTGGCCAGGCTGGTCTTGAACTCCTGACCTCAGGTGATCTGCCCGTCTCGCCCTCCCAAATTGTTGGGATTACAGGTGTGCACCCGGCTGCACCTTCCCTGTTTCTTTGTGAGCTTGGAGGTAGATAACAAGCGTGAGACCCTTTGCCAACCATGAAGCATGGTGGCCTTGTGAGAGGCCGGAGGCCAGTGTGTGATGGCATGCCCACATGCTGGGTGGCACAGATGGTGGGAGCTGCAGGAAGGAAGTCAGGGCAGCTTGGCACTCTGAGCAGACCCTGAGTTTTCGGCCTGCTCTGTCTTGACTGGGTGGGAGGAGGGTGCTCAGGAGGGTGTCACTGCTGCCAGGTTCTGCTGCCAGGACCATCCAGCAGTTGTTCCAATCATGGGACATCCTATCGTCAGCAGCTGGGGCTCGTGAGGCCTGATTTCCACCTTGGGCAGTTGTGTGTGTGCTCCCGGAATCCCCCACGTGGCCAAGCCGTGAGGTCTGCTTCCTGGCCTGCTGCCTGTGGGTTCCTGTCACGCACCTCTCGGGCAGCTGTCCGGCTCCTTTGCTCTCAGCTTAGTCAAGAAGGAAGCAGAAGGCTTGGAGTCTTTCCTGCTTGGACTAGGAGTGAGCTCAGCCTAAGCACCCTGACTATATATAAAGTTGAGCTTTCCAGACTGAAGCCTGGGGAGGGATTAGTCCAATCACTTAGGGCCACTCCTGAAGCAGTGCAGGTGCTGGATACAGGTTCTCCCAGTGGAGGAGCGAACCCCTTGGGGGCCTTTAGCCACTGGTGGGATTTGAGCATGATATTTCCATATCCATTGTGGAGAGGAGCCTGGCAGCTCAGAGTGGGTGGGAACAGTGTGTGTGATCCCTGTTATCACCTTCAAGGGAATAAAGTGTGTCCAGGGACTTCAGAGGTGCTGGCCCTGTGGGCTTGTAATTCATTCATTCTCATTCATTCATTCACCAAACATTTATTAAACACCCACTGTGGGGAACATCATGCTAGGTGCTTAGGGAAACAAATCAAAGCGGGTGGGGTGGGCAGCCCAAGCCAACAGATGCACCCCCATTCTCACATGGTGTATGTTCCTGTGGGCTGGGCCCTGGGTGGTGTGGGGTGCTGGGGAGAAGGGGCAGGCACACCAGGCTGCGGGGCGGAGGGGCAGGTATGAATTTTCGCAGGAGATGGCACCTGAGCTGAATCTTGATCGACAAGAAGAGATTTATTCATTTGTCCTTTATGGAGCAGACACTCAGGTTAAGAAAGTGGGGAGGACGGACTAAGCTGATGGAGTATATGTGCGGTATCCCCCGGTGCACTGAGACGTGAGTTTGACATGTTCTGGGAGGATCGATGGTGCAGCGTGGCTGGAGTAGAGGTGAGGATGAGCTGGAGGGGTGAGTCGGGCCAGCTGTCATGGATACTGGAGTCTGGGCTTTCCCTGGGAGGTCATGGGGCGCCACTGGCCAGGATCAGCAGGGACACCTGCAGCGGGATTTGCATCGTACAGTGGGCACGGAGGGGTGTCAGGCTGGGTCAGGTACCATGCAGGCTGGAAGGGAGCTCTGGTGCTCTGAGTATTCAGAGCGGGCAGCTGGGCCTTGAAGGATGAGCAGGGGCTCCAGCAGGAACGGGAGAGAGCCTTCCAGGGAGGACGCAAGCGCAGGCCCCTTTCACTCCAGAAAAGCAGTTTTCACACAGACCTTCCAAAGGGGAGGAGAGGGGACTGCCCAGTCCTGGCGGCTGCAGGAGACAACAACCACCAGAGGGCAGGGACCGCTCCTCTCGTGCCTGAGACCTGCCCAGGGTCCTTCAGGGAATTTGTGGCTGAGGAGGAACCAGATTTTTGGGACTGACTTCTCCCTCACCACCCGCCGTGAGCGACCCTGTTGGTCCCTGTCCTCTACTGCACCTCTTCCGGGGCTTGGCTCCTCATCGTAAGAGGAGCTTCCCTGGGCATGACTAGGGGCATGACTGACATAGCACCCGCTGGACCAGTGACTCCGGGTGACCTGTGTTCACACTGATCACAGCACTAACCACGGCCCCTCCTCTCGGCATGTTCCCCTCTCCAGCCATCCAGTCCCCATGAAAATACTCACTGTTCACGGGTGGGCCATGCAAGCCCCCGATCTCTGCCTTCCCCCGTGTTCTGATCTGCTTCATCCGCTGTGAAGGCCTCTCGCCATTTCCCCTGCTGGCAAACTCCTATTCTTCCTGGAAAGTTCAGCTCAGAAGTCATCTCCTTTAGCGGCCCTTCCCCCAGGGGACTGTGTACTCAGCGAAACAGGGACTGGGCTTGAGTCTCTACAGTGACTATTTGTTTTATGAACCCAGGTAGTCACTTCCAGGGAACTCATCAGAGATTCTCCCATTGACTCTAATCTCCCTCTGTTCCCACTCAAGGTTTTTTGTTTCTTTGTTTGTTTTTCTTTTTTGGTGGACATCAGCTTTAATTTGCCCTTTGTTTTGTTTTGTTTTTGAGACAAGGTCTTGCTCTGTTGCCCAGGCTGGAGTGCAGTGGTACAATCTTGGCTCACTGTAGTCTCGACCTCCTGGGCTCAAATGATCTTCTCGCCTTAGCCTCCCAAGTAGCTGGGACCACAGGCACCCACCACCATGCCCAGCTAATTTTATTTTATATTTTGTAGAGACAGGGTCTTGCCATGTGGCCCAGGCCAATCTCAAACTCCTGGACTCAAGTGATCTGCCTGCCTCAGCCTCCCAAAGTGCTGGGATTACAGACGCGAGCCACTGTGCCCTACCTTAATTTGCCCTTTGAACATGTACAATTGGGGGCCTCTCTGGGCCTCAGTTTCTTGATCTCTGAGATGGGATAATAATATTTGTTCCTCCCGCCCTTCAGCTCCTCCAGGGGAGCCTCACACCAGCACACACTCTGTCAGTCTTCCCTGAATGAACCCAGCAGGCGAACTTGGTTTTGACAGGGGATGGGTGAACAGAGATAAGGAAAAAGGCCAGAAATATCTGACTTCCCTTGAGCGGGGGAACAAGATTGGTACCTGGAAATTGCCTGGCTTGGACAGGCAGAATTGTCACTGTCAACCCCCACCACCAAAGGTCTTGGGTCTTTGTCTTTCTGCTTGTGGTGTTTGGGAGAGCTGCTTGACGCAGCCGAGGTGGGGTCTATGTCAGGTGACCCGGGCATCCTGGGGGTGCAGGGAGAAGCCCAGGTGAGGAGCAGGAGGGGCCGGTCATCAGTAGGGAAAAGTGATTGTCTACCCCACGGGAAGGTCAAGGGTAGGAGGCTGTGAGAAGCCAGGGGGAGAGACGAAGTGAGGCATGACTTGGGGGGCCCTCACCCAGCATCCCCCTCTTGCAGCTGTGCTGGGAAGAGCCTGGGCTCCGGGGTCCGGGTGGCGGGGACAGAAGGAAGCACGTGTGAGCACTTTCTCCCTGCTGGCCGCCTTCCTGGTTGGCGATGCTGTGAGTGTTCCAGGATGTGGCCCCGTGGCTGTCATTTCCTTTCTTCCACCTAGTGATAACAATGGCCACTGTTTGTGTGCCCACGGTCGGCCTGTATCCCAGACACCTTCCCTCCATTGCGTCATCTCGTCCTCCCGCCAACCCTGAAGGCTGGATGCCAGCCAGGCCTGTCCTTTCTGTGGCCACACACTGCTGTGGGTGTGTGGGAGGCATCCCCCAGCCCCAGGCCCTGGTGGTGGGGACGCAGGCTGGGGCATTGAGGAAGGAGACTCTCTGGGGGTGTGGAATCTTTCTTTGATGTCACTGCACCTCTGTTGGCTTTCTCCCTTAACCTGAGGCTCATGGGTGCTGGATGCTCTTGACTCTGCCTTTCCTGGGAGCACCCCTCCAGGTCTCTGCAGGCCCATCCTTGGGGGCGCCTCTCTGCCGCTCTTCCAGGCCAGGCCTGAGCCCCACGGGTCCCCATCTTCCCGGCTGCAGCCCCCAGAGGCTCAGCCTACACTGTTACTTCCTTTGAAAACTATAATCGCTTTACATAGCATCTGGAAAATAAGGAAAAGAAAAAAAAAAAAAGCCCATAAACCCAGCACCCTCATCTATTCAATGGCATGTTTTCTGTCAGTCTATCTTGGTTTGTTTTCTATCAGTCTTTGTTTTTTCTATGCATAACATTTACTCGGTTAAATTTTTGTTTTGACAAACTTCCTGTGAGCCAAGCTTGTGGACGGAGATGAAAAGACGAGCAGCTGCCTTTGAGAAACTTAGACTCTGGGCCAGCCCAGCTGGGCGCCAGCTTTCACTGCTCCACCCACTAGCTGGGTGACCCTGGGCCCGTGAGTTTACCCCTCCGTTCTTTGGTGTTCTCATATGTAAAATGAGGATAATAATAGTAACCAGTTCATAGAGTGGTTGTGCAGACAAAATGATTAATGTACAGAAAGCTTTCAGGATGGTGCCAGAAAGATGCACCAGAGTGTTTGGTAGGAGGATGACGAAGCTTACAGTCTGGCAGGAGGGGCAGTTGTAACGTTCTGGGGTGTGATAGGACAGATGTGTTTAAAGTGAGGGAGAGCCCAGAGCAAGGAGAGAGAACCTGGCGTCCGGCAATGGTGTATCAAGAACATTTTAGGCCAGGCACGGTGACTCACACCTGTAATCCCAGTACTTTGAGAGGCCGAGGCAGGCAGATCGCTTGAACCCAGGCATTCAAGACCAGCGTGAGCAACATGGTGAGACCCTGTCTTTATAAATTTTTTTTTTTTTTTTTTCTGAGACAGAGTCTTTACCCTGTCACCCAGGTTGGAGTGCAGTGTGCTATCTCAGCTCACTGCAACCTCCACCTCCTGGACTCAAGCTATTCTCCTGCCTCAGCCTCCCAAGTAGCTGAGATTATAGGTGTCCACCACCATGCCCAGCTAATTTTTTTGCATTTTTAGTAGAGACGGAGTTTCACCATGTTGGTCAGGCTGGTCTCAAATTCCTGACCTCAAGTGATCCGCCCGCCTCAGCCTCCCAAAGTGCTGGGATTACAGGCATGAGCCACCATGCCTAGCCTCTATAAAAATTTTTTTGAAGAAATTACCTAGGCATGGTGGTTGGTACACACCTGTAGTCCTAGCTACTCAGGAGGCTGAGGTGGAAGGAGGTAGAGGCTGCAGTGAGCCATGATTGAGCCACTGTACTCCAGCCTGGGCAACAGAGCCAGACCCTGTTTCAGAACAACAACAACAAAAAATTTTTTTTTTTTTTTTTTGAGATGAAGTCTTGCTCTGTCGCCCAGGCTGGAGTGCAGTGGCCAGATCTCAGCTCACTGCAAGCTCTGCCTCCCTGGTTTACGCCATTCTCCTGCCTCAGCCTCCCAAGTAGCTGGGACTACAGGCACCCACCACCACGCCCGGCTAGTTTTTTGTATTTTTTTAGTAGAGACGGGGTTTCACCATGTTAGCCAGGATGGTCTTGATCTCCTGACCTCATGATCCACCCGTCTCGGCCTCCCAAAGTGCTGGAATTACAGGCTTGAGCCACCGCGCCTGGCCAACAAAAACATTTTTAAGAAGGAGGTGAGAACCATGAGAACCAAGCTTGGATTTGAAGAAGGATCAGGGCTTTCTCAGACAGAAAAGGAGAGGAAGAACATTCCAGATAGACATCATTGAGAGATGTCACTGAGCCTTGTGACAGGACACTGCAAACTTTTCTTGAGTTGTTATAATCTTTTATTATTTTATTTTATTTTATTTTGAGATGGACTTTCGCTCTTGTTGCCCAGGCTGGAGTGCAATGGTACGATCTCGGCTCACCGCAACCTCCGCCTCCCAGGTTCAAGCAATTCTCCTGCCTCAGCCTCCTGAGTAGCTGGGATTACAGGCATGCACCACCATGCCTGGCTAATTTTTTGTATTTTTAGTAGAGACAAGGTTTCTCCATGTTGGTCAGGCTGGTCTCAAACTCCTGACCTCAGATGATCCTCCTGAGTCGGCCTCCCAAAGTGCTGGGATTACAGGCGTGAGCCACCGTGCCTGGCAGTATAATTATTCTTACTGATCTTTTTTCCTTTTCGCGTGCCTCTTAGTGGACCCCTTGCTTTTGTCTTCCTTCTGTCCCCAGGGTTGATCCTGTGCTCAGCACATAGGCCAGGGAAGAATGTGACTGTGACCCAGTGTTCACTCAGATGTCCTCTCTCCCCCAGGGCACCCATACTGTGTCCTTAGTGTCTTTTGTCTGGTAACATCTTGGCAGAGAGGCAGAGGGCGGCGTCCGTCTGATTGGCGCCTGGCTTCGGTGACAGTACCTTAGGAAGGCAGTGTATTTTCTGGGAACCTAGGAAATAACAAAGTATCTAATTTCATCATCAACACTGGGGTCAATTTCCGTGGCAGAAACTGTGACTCTGAGTATACAACGTAAAGTTACCACCCAGACACTGCTGCTCCTGAGTCTTCAATGGCATCTTCTGCAGGTCTCCCCGACCTGCTGCCGCAGAAGGCGCAGTGCGTTCATTTACAAGGAGCTTGCTTTTGTGTGCTGCCTCTCAGAGTTCTTTAAGAAACCTGTGGTAGCAGGAAACAAAGGATTTAGACCGATGCCGATGATCCCCTTGCTCCGATAGAGTGTGACATGATGCTGGTCACCTTTTGGTGTCTAGGAGGGGGGACACTGATTTTGCTTGCGGAAGTGAAATGATCCATGCTGGCTTTTTTTTTGAGACAGAGTCTCACCCTATCGCCCAGGCTGGAGTGCAGTGGCGCAATCTCAGCTCAGTGCAACCTCTGCCTCCCAGGTTCAAGCAATTCTCCTGCCTCAGCCTTCCGAGCAGCTGGGACTACAGGCGCCTGCCATCACTTCTAGCTAATTTTTGTATTTTCAGGAAGCGGGGCTTCACCAGCCAGGCTGGTCTCAAACTCCTGACTTCAAATGATCCGCCTGCCTCAGCCTCCCAAAGTGCTGGGATTACAGGCGTGAGCCACTGTGCCTGGTCCCTGTTGGCCTCTTTGAGGGCTGAAAGTTTCTTTCAGCCTAACACTGATAGAAGTTATATAGTGAGAACCCTCCATTTGCCGAGGGCATTACTGCCTATAATGTATGTTCACATGTGCTGTCTCCTTGGGTCAGTACCACACACTACAGGTGAGGAAACTGAGTCTCTGCTGGGACACTGGGTCAGGAAGCAGGCAGTTAAGGTCACCTGTGCACAGTGGCAGCACAAGGGGACAGCCTTCTAGGTCCCCAGCCTAGCCTGAGGGTTCTGTCACTATTACCTCCCATTCAGTGTTGTTTCTCTTTCGTTCCCCTCCTTTTCAGGTTCCTCTAGGCCCAGGATCTGGGGACAAGGCTGGTGGGGAGCGATCTGGGTGTCTGTGTAGGAAACCGCGACACTGGGTGAGGTTGGCATGGGAGACCGCGCCTGGCTGACCAGAGACCTTGTTTTCTTTCAGACTGAGGGGGAAGGCGGTGGGGCCTCCCCACCTGCCCCGCAGAAGATGCAGTTCTTTGGCCGCCTGGTCAATACCCTCAGTGGTGTCACCAACTTGTTCTCTAACCCATTCCGGGTGAAGGAGGTGGCTGTGGCCGACTACACCTCGAGTGACCGAGTTCGGGAGGAAGGGCAGCTGATTCTGTTCCAGAACACTCCTAACCGCACGTGGGACTGTGTCCTGGTCAACCCCAGGAGCCCACAGAGTGGATTCCGGTGGGTGATGCTCAGCGGGAACATACTTTTCTCCTTTGACTCCCCCACATCTCAGATTGGAGGTCTTGTTGGCCAAGAAGCAGCTTCTTTGGGTCTCTATCTGAGGGGTCTGGAGAGGGGTGGGAGAGAGGGGAGACTGTACTCTTAGACCAGAGGGAAGGGCTTCCAAGACTCCACACTTCTGGCCCGTCAGTGTCCAGCAGCACGAGGCTGGGGTGGAAGCCTGGAGGCTCGATCTATATGGACAAAGGGAAGAAGGAAGGACAGGGAGACTGACAGGGGCCACGTCAGATAAGGCCCATGGGGAGAACCTTTAGCCCTGGCTCTTTATTTTTGGTTTTTGTTTTTTGAGAGAGTCTTGCTCTGTTGCCCAGGCTGGAGTGCAGTGGTAGGATCTCGGCTCACTGCAACTTCTGCCTCCCAGGTTCAAGCGATTCTCCTGCCTCAGCCTCCTGAGTAGCTGGGATTATAGGCACTCACCACGACGTCCAGCTGATTTTTGTATTTTTAGTGGAGATTGGGTTTCATCACGTTGGCCAGGGTGGTCTCGAACTCCTGACCTCAGGTGATCTGCCCACTGTGGCCTCCCAAAGTGCTGGGATTACAGGCGTGAGCCATCGCACCCTGCCTAGCCCTGGCTCTTTAAGGGCATGGCCATTCTCATAGGGGCTGCCCAAGGTTTGCTCAAGAGGGCCGAACAGAGCTGTCGCCTCTTGGGGCATGCTGGGACTCCCCCGGGCCCGAAGGGAAGGCTCGAAAGCCAGGACAGGGCTGAGGGAACCGGGCCGATGGCAGAGCTGGTTGGGAAAAGGGGAGAAGCAGCCAAGGTTCCAAATGCAGGCCCCAGCAGCGCTTGGCAGACTGGCATCTAGTTGGGCTCAGACGGATATCCCTGTTTCCGCTCACCCATCCATCTGGCTGTCCTGTCAGCCATCCATTCAGCATGCACCAAGCACCTCCAGTGTCTCCAGAGTCCTGGGCTCCAGGCCAGTCCTGGCTGGCCCTGTGAGATGACAAACATGCCCTGTGTCTTTAAGGAATGTACAGTCTGATGGGGGAGGCCCAGTGCAAACAGGCATCATAGCACCCCTTGAGGGGTGCTCTGACAGAGGGAGAGCCTGGGAAACGGTGTAGATCACAAGGAGGGGATTGAGAGCTACTCTGCATCTGGAAGAGTGAGGAGGAGCCTCTGTGGCAGAACAGAATGGATAAGGTCGTTCCAGCCATGCAGAGGTGTGGAGGTGTGAGCCTGCTGGCAGGTGGCTCTGGCTGGATCCCAGGTGCATGCAGGGCTTTGGTGAGAGTGAGACTGAAGGAAGCAGCTGGGGACTCATTCTGACTGAAGCGGCATGGCAGGAGGGGTCTCTGAAAGTCTCAGGCTGGGGGCCAGGGGCTGCCACCAACAGAAGAGCAAGGCAGGTATCAGGGCCCCATCCAATCAGGTGAGAATTCAGAGCCGGACTCCACAAGGAACCTGAGGCAGAGGCACCCATAGTAGTTGCTTGGGCTAAATGCAGCTCAGTGGCCAGTCCAGGCACCAGTTTTTTTTTTTTTTTTTTTTTTTGAGACGAAGTCTCACTCTGTCCTCCAGGCTGGAGTGCAGTGGCACGATCTCGGCTCACTGCAAACTCCGCCTCCCGGGTTCACGCCATTCTCCTGCCTCAGCCTCCCGAGTAGCTGGGACTACAGGCGCCGCCACCACGCCCGGCTCATTTTTTGTAATTTTTAGTAGAGACGGGGTTTCGCTGTGTTAGCCAGGATGGTCTCGATCTCCTGACCTCGTGATCCGCCCGTCTCGGCCTCCCAAAGTGCTGGGATTACAGGCTTGAGCCACCGCGCCCGGCCAGGCACCAGTTTTAACACAGCGGGGCCATTCCAGATTCTGAGTGCAAATGGGGCTGAGCGGACCGCCCTCCAGCCGGACTCAATCAGGACTGACCCTGGACAGAGCAGGCTTGCACTTGCAACTCCAGAGCCCCACTGCAGGCACAGCTGACCAGGGCGTGGGTCCACTCCTTGGAGAGCTGCACAGCCCCACTTTTGAGATACACGGGCCTGGGGATACCACCAACCTCCACGTACCAAGAATCACCAAGTTCTGTCAGTTGTAAAATCCCTTGACAGGATTCCAGATTTGTCTCAGCCAGCTTAAGCCCCAGTGTGGGCAGACCTCCATCCCAGTGGGATTCAGTCCTTTGCCAGCAGCTTCTTAGCTACACCTAAGCTATTCGGTGGTACTTTATAGTTTACAGGATTTTTTTTTTTTTTTTTTTTGAGATGGAGTCTGGCTCTGTCGCCCAGGCTGGAGTGCAGTGGCGCAATCTCGGCTCACTGCAAGCTCTGCCTCCTGTGTTCATGCCATTCTCCTGCCTCAGACTCCCGAGTAGCTGGGACTACAGGCGCCCGACACCGCCCGGCTAATATTTTGTGTTTTTAGTAGAGATGGGGTTTCACCGTGTTAGCCAGGATGGTCTGGATCTCCTGACCTTGTGATCCGCCCGCCTCGGACTCCCAAAGTGCTGGGATTACAATTTTACAGGATGTTTTTAAGTATGTTGGGTTAGCACATTCTTTGCTAACCCATGGAGGTGGGCAAGGAAGGCAGTATCCCATTTTATATGTGAGAAAACAGGCTTGGGATGACAAGTGATTTGTCCTAGATTATACAGGAAGCAGTGAAGAAATAGAATCGATGTCTTCTGTTTCCCAATCCGTTTCTCTGTCTGTGCTGCTGTGTTGTTTCCATGTATGTATGTATGTATTTATTTGAGACGGAGTCTTGCTCTGTTGCCCAGGCTGGAGTGCAGTGGCATGGTCTTGGCTCACTGCAACCTCTGCCTCCTGGGTTCAAGCGATTTTCCTGCCTCAGTCTCCCCAGTAGCTGGGATCAGCCCACCACCACGCCCGGCTAATTTTTATATTTTTAGTAGAGATGGGGTTTCACCAGGTTGGCCAGGTTGGTCTTGAATTCTTGACCTCAGGTGATCCACCCTTCTCAACCTCCCAAAGTGCTGGGATTACGGGCCTGAGCCACTGTGCCCGGCCATTTCCATATATTTAGACAGACTGAGGAGCATTGGGTGGAATTTCAAGCTAAGCACTTTCTCTTCTCTCAGAATTCCTGACATCCCTAACTTGACTCTGGAGGGTATTTTTTTTTTTTTTTTTTTTGAGATGGAGTCTCACTTGGTTGCCCAGGCTGGAGTACAGTGGCACGATCTTGGCTCACTGCAACTTCCGCCTCCTGGGTTCAAGCAATTCTCCTGCCTCAGCCTCCTGAGTAGCTGGGACTACAGGTGCATGCTACCACACCTGGCTACTTTTTGTAGTTTTAGTAGAGACAGGGTTTCACCATGTTAGCCAGGATGGTCTTGAACTCCTGACCTTGTGATCTGCCCGCCTTGGCCTCCCAAAGTGCTGGGATACAGACATGAGTCACCACGCCCAGCCTTGTTTGTCTTATTTCTAAATTTTATTGATTTATTGATTTTCACAGTCATAGATCTGGAGTCTTTTTTATCTTCTCCTCTCTAACCTGCTCCCACCAGAGCCTTTCCATTTCAGCAGATAGCATCCTCCCAGCTGGCTGTGCCAGATCCAGCCATCACATCCACCTTTCCAGCCAGAGGGAGGGTGGAAGGGCAAGGTGCAGAAGGTCAGTCTCCCCCTCCTCAGGGACACTTCATGGAAGTTGCACGCTTGCCTTCCACCTACATCCCATTGGCCAGAACCCGGTCACATGGCCACAGCTAACTGCAAGGGAGGCTGGGAACCGTTGCCTGTGTTGCAGACAGCCACGTGCCAGTGGAAAACCAGAGGTTCTTTCCCCCTCGGTCTTGCTGCTGGCTCACTTCTCTAGGCCACAATCGTTGTGCACGTGTCTTTTGCTGCTCTGGCTGTGGCCTGTACTCCTCTAATCCTCTTCCAAGCTGCTGTCACAGCGCTCTTTCCAGAGGGCAAATCTGATTGGTCACTCCCCTGCTTAACTCCTCAAGGGCTTCCTGTTTTCTTTTATTTTGATTTATTTATTTTTTTTGAGACGGAGTCTCACTCTGTCGCCTAGGCTGGAGTGTAGTGGCATGATCTCAGCTCACTGCAAGCTCTGCCTCCTGGGTTCATGCCATTCTCATGCCTCAGCCTCCCGAGTAGCTGGGACCACAGGCGCCCGCCACCATGCCCGGCTAATTTTTTTTTGTATTTTTAGTAGAGACGGGGATTCACCGTGTTAGCCAGGATGGTCTCGATCTCCTGACCTCGTGATCCGCCTGCCTTGGCCTCCCAAAGTGCTGGGATTAGAGGCGTGAGTCACCGCGCCCAGCCAGCTTCCTGTTTTCTTAACACATCAGGTGCTTAATGGCTTAAAGAGGGCCCTGTGTGATCAAGTGTCTGCCTCTGTGTTCTCAGCTCATGCCACCTTGTGCTCCTGGCCTTTGCCCAGGCTCTTACTGTGGCCTGGAATACTTCCCTTTCTTTGCCTGCCTCCCTTCTTCTTGCCCTCCCCTGACCTGCAGGCCGGATTAGGAGTTTCTGCTGGGCATCCCATGGCACGCATCCCTGCACTGGGGAGCCTGCCTTCCTGGTAGGCCACAGACCTTGTGAGGGGAGGGACTATGTCTGTCGGGTTCATGACAGTGTGCCCAGCCCCCAGCAGGTGCCTGGCATAGGTCAGGTTTGTGGAATAAATGAATGTGATATATTAATTCAGCTTTACAGTATTCATTGAGGGCTGCTATGTGCCAGGCCCTCTGTGCCCCCTGGGTGGAGGTTGGAGGACTGTTGCATTCAGGGCAGTTGAAGGAGCGAGCTGGGAAGTGGGAGGTGGAGGATGGGGACTGGGATGCAGGGGTTGAGGTTACCAAGGGTCCCAGAAGCGGTAATGCCAAGACCTAGGGTGTGACCTGGAGTGAGGGCTGCGATGAGGTGGGGTGGGGTCGAGGCCATGGAGGAGGGTCAGGGCACTGCCGGAGCCTGGGGTTCTCCAGGGCTGGGGTTCTCCAGGGCTGGGGTTCTCCAGGGCCAGGGGTGGTCATTACAGTGTTCTCCCAGCTCCTCTCAGCACCCTGCAGTTTGTGGAGAGCAGGCCTGGCGCACTGGACCTCCTCTGGCTGGGGGCTGAGGTTCTGCCTTCTAAACGATCTTCCTCCTATGTTGCCCTGGAGGCCTTTGGACTGTCCTGAGTACTTGACGCGTGTTAGAGTGAGCGTGGGCTGCTGGCCTTCCGCTCCAGGTGGAGGAATTTCTGTTGTTCTTTTGCTGCTGTTGTTGCAGTGAGCTGCCAGGCTGAGCTTCTGGATGGACCTGGGGGATGGAATTAGGAGCTTCCGAATTCTTGGGTTGTATAACCTAAGGCTAGAGTCCCACAGCACTGCTGCTGGGCGGAGAAACTGGACCCTGCTGCTACAGACGGTGACAGTAGCATCTGCAGTTTCCCAGCGGGTCCTGCATGCCTGGGCTTGGCACTAGTCTAAGCAGTAACTCATGTTACCCTCATGACAGTCCCATGTGGTGGGGTCTTTACTGACCTCCTATTACAGATGAGGAAACAGAGGCTCACAGAATTTAAGGAACTTGCTCAAGGTTCCATAGCTGGTCAGTGTAGTGATTATTCAGACCCTGTCACCTGTCTCCAGAACCTACTCGTTTATCTTTCTTACGTCAGGGCCGCTTTGTAGTGTGACGAGCTGAGTGGAGCTTCACCGCTCTGGGCTGATCCTGGCCCTTCCTGCCTGACCTATGGTGCGGGGGCCCTGGCTCTCCCCGTGTGAGCCCCCAAGGGTCACTTGTAATATGCCTGTGTACATTATGATAGCATAGATACTTCTGTTCCTGGTACAAATTAATCATTTACGGCTGGCATTGACTTGTAACAGATGACATTTGATGAAATTGGCTAGCCTCTCACTGGTATCTCAGCAGAAACAGGGCTGTACCTCCCAGGCATCCTAGGAAGGATGACAGAAGCGTGTGATCTGTGCTTCCCTACCAGGAGCTGGCTTTTGAGGCTCTCTGGACTGGGACTTTGCCATAAAACTGCTTATCAGGAACCTCAGATAAGTGGAGTGCCCTGTGTCTTGGCCACGTACTCTGGGGCCAGCTCCTCCATCCATTCAATCTGCCCACATCCCATCCTCACCAAGCAGAGTGGAAAGCGGCAGGTCTCTGCCAGAAAAGGAGGCTCTGTCCCCATCCTTCAGTGAGATAATGTTAGAGTGGGACCTTGTGTTCCCTACACAGCCTTGTCCCCGACACAGCTTCTTTGCCCTTGCTTCTCCTTCTGCTAAGAATGCTCCTCCCCGACTCCTTGGCTGGACACACGGCTCCCTGTTCTGTGGGTCTGTCCCGTTCCCACTCAGAGCCTCAGCACCGCCCGTGTGGCCAAGACACAGCCGCTCTTGCCTGAGGTTGCCGTGGGTCTGTTTCCACATCTCTTTCCCCTCCAGACTGCAGGGCTCCTGAGGGACAGGGCCGGGGGCCAAGTCTCCTCTGCATTCCTGATGCCCGGTGTTGTGCCAGGCTCTCTGTGGGTGCACGGTAAATATCTGCCGAGTGGCTAGATGTATCCATGGTTGCTGCAGGCCAAGTGTGTTGACCAGAGGGAGTGGGACAGGCTCCCCTGGGGTGGCTGGGGGTAGAGATGGACCTTAAGGGATCCAGAAGACTCCACCAGCTGGAGAGAAAGGCCCTGCAGAGACAAGGCACCAGGAAAGGCCCAGAGGACAGAGGAGGGGCCCTGTGGGGAGCCTGTGGGCAGGAAGGGCCTGTGCTGGGCTTTGAAACTGGGGACTCAGGTACCGCTCTAATGTGAGGGTCCTTGGCATTTTTTTGGTCCGGGACCCCCTGAGGCCCCTGGGGAATGAGAACAGGCTCACACAGCCACTTTCAAGAGGTTCGCAGACCCCTCCCACCCAAGCAGAGGCAGAGCAGAGGCTTCTCAGAGTGGAGGCCAGGTGGCTTCAGTCTGGGGTTCTGGAAGGGAGGGAAGAGACACACCCCCCTGCGTCCTCTGGAGCCTCAGCCTTCTTCCTGAATCCCCCTTTACCTCCTCACTGTAACCCACACCTGGCTCTCCTCGAAGGACCCTGCTTCCCCCATAGCCCCCTGAGAGTTTTCTCTCCTAGTCCCTCTCCCAGTGGGCCTGGAGGTGGGGTAGGGTCCTCCTTGTTCCCAGCCTTGAATCTTCTGTCACCTGCAATACTGCTTACTGTCACCCCTGGTGATAAGAATCATGAGCCTGGGGTACTCCCCAACATCCTCAAAGATGTGAGCCCCCGACTCAGCGTTGCCTCTGGTTCCTGACCCCTCCACGTTCACATGACCACACGCTGGCCTTTATCATTGCGGGTGACAGCAGCTCTCCCATAAATACAGCTTTCAACCACCCCACTTTCCAGTCTCTGCATTCTGTCTTTCCAGCTCGTTCCCTCTAGTTCTCCACGTGCACAGTGCTTCTCCCTATCGACAGTGAATTGCTCCTGGCTGCTTTTCCCAGCCCCATCCCGTTCATGGGCCTCGCTTTGTACCCAGTGTGGACTCCATGGCCTGTCACTGTCACTCCTTCGCCTACACTTCCTGCCTCCTTGCTTCTCTCTCTCTTCGTTGTCCTGGCATCATCAACCCCAGAACTGCTTGATTCCAGTTCTCCACCATGGCTTTCTGCTGACTGCTCTCAGTTTCTTTTTTTTTTTTTTTTTTTTCCCGACATGGAATCTTGCTCTGTTGTCCAGGCTGGAGTGTAGTGGCGCGATCTCAGCTCACTGCAACCTCCGCCTCCTGGGTTCAAGCAATTCTCCCTGCCTCAGCCTCCTGAGTAGCTGGTATTACAGGTGCCCGCCACTATGCTCAGCTAATTTTTGTATTTTTTTGTAGTAGAGGCAGGGTTTCGCCATGTTGGCCAGGCTGTTCTTGAACTCCTGACCTCAGGTGATGTGCCCGCCTCGGCCTCCCAAAGTGCTGGGATTACAGGCGTGAGCCACCCTGCCCGGCCCTATTTGCTCTCACTTTGAAATCACGACGTGAGCCACAGTGAGCCTATGATGTGGTTTGACATCTTTCTACATTTCTGTGTTCACCCCTCTCCCAGTCTCCCAGAAGGCATGCCTCCCTCCCTCCCCTCAGCCTGCAGCCCCTTTCCCTCCACGCTTACTCTCAGCTGTTAGCCCTGCTGCTGTCTCGCTGAGAAAATAGACTCGCTGAGAAAATAGACTCGCTGAGAAAACAGAAACAGCCAGAGGAGAATTCGCTCCACCCCATGCACACACCTCTGTCCCTGCTTACTCCACATTCCCTGTTGTCGGCACCAATGTGTCTAGCTGAGGCAGGTCCCCCCATTCAAGGCCACCATCCCCTGTCATTTACTTCTTGACACCATTTGAACAATTATTTCCCCTCTTTCCTACATAACACTTTCCCCTTTTCTACTATATATTTTCTGCTATGGATTGAACGTATCCCCCCAAAATCATACGTTGAAGCCCCAATCCCTCGTGTGATGGTGTTAGGAGGTAGGGCACTATGGGGTGATTAGGTCATGAGGGTGGAGCCCTCATGAATGGGATTAGTGCCCTTATAAGAAGAGGCATCAAAGAGATGATCTGTCTCTGCCATGTGAGGGCACAACAGGAAGGTAGCCGTCTGCAAACCAGGAAGTGAACCCTCACCAAGAGCTCAATCAGCCAGCACCTTGATCGTAGACTTCCTAGCCTCTAGAACCGTGAGAAATAAAGGTTGTTTAAGCCTCCCAGTCTATAGTTTTCTGTTATAATGGCCTGACGTAAGTTATTTTCCATCACTATACAATGGGTTATTTTTTTCTTTGAAAAAAAATTATTTCTTGACTCTACTTTTTCCTCCAGGCACTGCTTATATTCAACTGTCTTCATTTCTCTCCTCCTATTTTCTCTCTTTAAACTTTGCAAACATAGCAAAATATGCCACGTATAGAGAAAATGATATACAGCTCAGTGATTTATCACAGACATCTGTGTAACCACCACTCAAATCAGGAGATAGGACATTACGGCACCCCGGAAGCCCTCCTTTTGTCCCCTCTTCCCAAAGAAAGGTAACCAATATCTTGCCTTTTATGATAAAGGCTTTTTAATTTTTTTTTTTGAGGCGGAGTCTTGCTCTGTTGCCCAGGTTGGAGTACGGTGGCACAATCTCCGCTCACTGCAAGCTCCACCTCCCGGGTTCACGCCATTCTCCTGCCTCAGCCTCCTGAGTAGCTGGGACTACAGGCGCCGGCCACCACGCCCGGCTAATTTTTTGTATTTTAGTAGAGACGGGGTTTCAACACGTTAGCCAGGATGGTCTCGATCTCCTGACCTCGTGATCTGCCTGCCTCGGCCTCCCAAAGTGCTGGGATTACAGGTATGAGCCACCGCGCCCAGCCAAGATAAAGGTTTTTGTATCTGGCTTCTTTGTTCAGCATTTTGTTGGCGAGATTGATATGTTTTGTGTGCAGTTGTCATTTTCATTGCAGTAGAATTCCATTGTTTACTGTATCACAGTTTTAGTTACTCATTCTACTACTGATGAAAATTTGGGTTATTTCTAGTTTTTCTGGTGCATACATGCATACATTTCTGGTAGACATATACCTAAGAGTGAACCGGCTGCATTTTTGGCCGTAACTTGTCTTCAACATCAGTAAATAATACCGCCCATCTGTTTTCCAAGCAGCAGTGAATGACACTTTCTGTTACTTCATATCTTCTGTTACTTGGTACTGTTAGGTTTTTAAATTTTAGTCATTCTGTCTGGTGTCTAGTAGTATGTTATTGTGGTTTTATTTGCATTTGCCTGATTGCAAATGAAGTTGAGCACTTTTTGATACATTGAATAACCATTTGGATATCCTCTTCAGTGAAGTATCAGCTGAATTCTCTTGACTATTTAAAAAATAAAGTTGTTTATCTTTTTCTTATAGAGTTTTAGGATTTTTTTTGGTACACGTGTAGTCTAAATACACACCCTTTGTCGGTGATACACGTTCAGCTGTACACACAGTGTTTTGCCTTTTTATTCTTTTAATGGTATCTATTGATAAACATGAGTTATTAGTTTTAAAGAAGTCAGATTTGTTCATCTTTACGGTGTGCTTTTTGTGTCTTGTTTAAGGAAGTCCTTCACTATCTTAAAGCTTTGAGAAACAATCCTTTCTCCTATTTTCTGAAAATTGTTGAAGATCTTTCTCTCTTTCTCTCTTCTTTCTTTTTTTCTCTCTCTCTCTTTCTCTCTCTCTTTCTTTCTTTCTTCTTTTTTTCTTTCTTGTCTCCCTCTCTCATCTAGGCCAGACTTCAGTGGCATGATCACGGCTCACTGCAACCTCAACTTCCCAGGCTCAAGTGATCCTCCAGCCTTAGCCTCCCAAGTAGCCGGGACTACAGGCACGCACCTCCATGCCAGGCTAAATTTTAAATTTTTTGTAGAGACAGAGTCTCACCACCAAGTTACCCAGGCTGGTCTTGAACTCCTGGGCTCAAACAGTCCTCCCACCTCAGCCTCCCAAAGTGCTGGGATTACAGGCATGAGCCACATGTCCAGCCTGTATTCTTTCTTTGTTAAATGTTTGGAAGAATTCATGGGTAAAACCATGTGAGCCTGGAGTTTATTTGTGGGAACCTTTTAAAACATGGATTCAATTTCTTTAACAAATACAGGACTATGAGATTTTCTTCTCCTGTCGGTTTAGGTATGTTGTGTTTTCAAGGGATTTTTCCATTTTATCTAAGTTGTCAAATTTATCTGCAGATCTTATTTTCTTTTTAATATATGGAGGATCTGAAGGGTTGGTACTTTGTGTTTTTTCTATTTCTTGTTTGGTTTTGCTAGGGATTTGCCAATTTTAAAAATCTTTCCAAAGAACCAACTTCTGGCTTCGTTTATTTTTTGAATCCCTGAGTAGCTGGGATTACAGACGCCCGCCACCACGCCCGGCTAATTTTTTGTATTTTTGGTAGAGATGGGGTTTTACCATGTTGGCCAGGCTGGTCTCGAACTCCTGACCTCGTGATCCGCCTGCCTCGGCCTCCCAAAGTGCTGGGATTACAGGTGTGAGCCACTGTGCCCTGCAAGCCTCTTTTTAAATGGCACCAATCCCATTCATGAGGGCAGAACCCTGATGATCGAATCACCTCCTAATGGCCTCATTTCTTAATCCTGTCACACTGAGAATTAAATTTTAACATAAGAATTTTAGGAAGACACAAGCATTCAGACCACAGAACATATATAAAACAGTTGTTCTACCAACTAACAGAATACACATTCTTTTCAAGCACACCTATATAAAAATTATAGACACTGACCTATGCGAGACATAAAGCAAATACGAACAAATTTCAGATACCTGAAAAGATTTAGACTATGTTCTCCAACTACAGTACAATTAAGCTAGAAATCAATAGCAAAAAATGTAACTATAAATAAGCCCATATGTTTGAATTTTAAGCAAGATACATGTAAATTATCTATGGTTTAAAAAAGAAAAGAAATCACAGTGAAATTTAGAAAATATCTTGACCCAACTGGGCGTGGTGGCTCATGCCTATAATCCCAGCACTTTGGGAGGCCAAGGCAGGTGGATCACCTGAGGTAAGGAATTCGAGACCAGCCTGGCCAACATGGTGAAACCTTGTCTCTACTAAAAATACCAAAAATTAGCTGGGTGTGGTGGTGGGCGCCTGTAATCCCAGCTACTTGGGAGGCTGAGGCAGGAGAATCGCTTGAACCTGGAGGTAGAGGTTGCGGTGAGCCAAGATTGTGCCACTGCACTCCAGCCTGGGCAACATGAGCAAAACTCCAAAAACAGGAAAGGAAAGGAGAAGAGAGAGGACAGGAGAGGGGAGGGGAGGGGAAGGGAAGAGAAGAGGAAGGGAAAGGGAGGGGAGGGGAGGGGAAGGGGAGGGGAGGGGAGGGGAGGGGAGGCTGCCTATCAAATTTATGGGATGAACTTCCACTTCTGGCCATGACAGAATATCCTGTATCAGACTAGCCTTCCTATTTATGTATTTATTTTTGAGATGGAGTCTTGCCCTGTCGCCCAGGCTGGAGTGCAGTGGTGCAATCTCAGCTCACTGCAACCTCTGCCTCCTGGGTTCAAGCGATTCTCCTGTCTCAGCCTTCCAAGTAGCTGAGACTGCAGGCGACCGCCACCACACCTAGCTAGTTTTTTATATTTTTAGTGGAGACAGGGTTTCACCATGTTGGCCAGGCTGGTCTTGACACCTGACCTCAGGTGATCCACTCGTTCCTGCCTCCCAAGAGACTTTTCATTACAGCTTTGATCTCATTACTTGTTATTGGTCTATTTAGGTTTTGGATTTCTTCACTGTTCACTCTTGGTAGGTTGTGTATGCCTAGGAATTTATCCATTTCTTCTAGGGTTTTCAACTTATTGGCATATAGTTGTTCATGGTAGCCTCTAATAATCCTTTGAATTTCTGTGATATTGGTTGTAATGTCTCTTTTTTCATTTCTGTTTTTTTTATTTGGGTTTTCTCTTTTTGTTAGTCTAGCTAAAAGTTTGTTGATTTTGTTTATCTTTTCAAAAAACTTTATTTTGTTGATCTTTCAATTTTTGTTTTGTTTCAATTTCATTTATTTCTGCTATGATCTTTATTATTTCTTCTACTAATTTTAGGTTTGGTTTGCTCTTACTTTTCTAGTTCTTTAAGAGACATCATTAGATTATTTTGAAGTTTTTCTACTTATTTGATGTAGGCACTTATAGCTATAAACTTTCCTCTTAGTACTTCTTTCACTGTATCTCATAGGTTTTGGTACGTTGTGTTTCCATTATCATTTGTTTCAGGACATTTTTAAATTTCCTTCTTAATTTCTTCATTGACCATTCAGGAGCATATTATTTAATCTCCATGTGTTTGTATGGTTTGCAGAATACCTTGTTTTTGATTTCTAGTTTTATTGCATTGTGATCAGAGAAGATACTTGATATGATTTCAAATTTAAAAAATAATTTGGCCGGGCACAGTGGCTCATGCTTGTAATCCCAGCACTTTGGGAGGCCGAGGCAGGTGGATCATGAGGTCAGGAGATCAAGACCATCCTGGCTAATGCGGTGAAACCCTGTCTCTACTAAAAATACAAAAAATGAGCCAGGCATTGTGGCAGGTGCCTGTAGTCCCAGCTACTCAGGAGGCTGAGGCAGGAAAATGGCGTGAACCCGGGAGGCAGAGCTTGCAGCAAGCCGAGATCGCGCCATTGCACTCCAGCCTGGGCAACAGAGCGAGACTCTGTCTCAAAAAAAAAATAGTAACAATAATAATAATTTAAGACTTGTTTTGTGGCCTACCATATGTTCTATCCTTGAGAATGATCTATATGCTGAGGAGAAGAATGTGTATTCTGCAGCTGTTGGATGAAATGCTCTGTAAATATCTAATAGGTTCATCTGCTCTATACTGCAGACTAAGGCTGGTGTTTCTTGGTTGATTTTCTGTCTGGATGATCTGTCTAATGCTGAAAGTGGAGTATTGAAGTCTCCAGCTATTATTGTATTGAGGTCTATCTCTCTCTTTATTTATTTATTTTTTTTTGAGACAGTGTCTCGCTCTGTCGCCCAGGCTGGAGTGCAGTGGCGCCATCTTGGCTCACTGCAAGCTCCGCCTCCTGGGTTCACGCCATCCTCCTGCCTCAGCCTCCCGTGTAGCTGGGACTACAGGTGCCCGCCACCATGCCTGGCTAATTTTTTGTATTTTTAGTAGAGACGGGGTTTCACCATGTTAGCCAGGATGGTCTCAATCTCCTGACCTTGTGATCCACCTGCCTCGGCCTCCTGAAGTGCTGGGATTACAGGCGTGAGCCACTGTGCCCCGCTGAGGTCTATCTCTCTCTTTAGCTCTAAGAATACTTCCTTTATATATCTGGGTGTTCCATTGTTGGGTGCATATATATTTAAAATTGTTACATTATCTTGCTGAAATGACCCTTTTATATAATGACCTTCTTTGTCTCTTTTTATAGTTTTTGTCTTAAAGTCTGTTTTGCCTGATAGAAGCATAGCTATTCCTGCTCTTGTTTGGTTTCCATTTGCATGGAATATTTTTCTCCATCCCTTTATTTTCAGTCTATGTGTGTCTTTATAGGTGAAGTGTATTTCGTGTAGGCAACAGATCACTGGGTCTTGTTTTTCTATACATTCTGCCACTCTGTGTCTTTTGATTGGAGAGTTTAGTCCATTTATGTTCAATGTTGTTATTGACAAGTAAGGACTTATTCCTGCCACTTTATTATTCTGGTTGTTTTGTGATCTTCTTTCTTTCCTTCCTGTTTTCCTTTTAGTAAAAGTGATTTTCTCTGGTGGTATGTTTTCATTTCTTACTTTTTATTTTTTTGTGTATTGGCTGTATGTTTTTTGATATGAGGTTAACATGAGGCTTGCAAACAATATTGTATAACCTAATATTTTAAATTGATGACAACACTGATTGCATAAACAGATAAACAAGCAAAGATAAAACTAATAAAAACTCTACATTTTAACTTTGTCCCTAACTTTTTAACTTATTGTACTGTTTAAGTCTTGAAAAGTTGTAGGTATTATTTTTGGTTGGTTCCTCTTTTAGTCTTTCTACTCAAGATATGAATGGCCTACATACGAGAGTGTTATAATATTCTGTATTTTTCTGTGTTCTTGTTATTACCAGTAAGTTCTGTACTTTCAGGTGATTTCTTATTGTTCATTAATGTCCTTTTCTTTCAGATTGAAAAACTCCCTTTAGCATTTAGCAGTATGTGAACTGTGTTTTTCAACTCCAGAATTTCTGCTTGATTCTTTTAAATTATTTCAATCTCTTTGTTAAGTCAGTTATCTGATAGGATTCTGAATTCCTTCTCTGTGTTATCTTGAATTTCATTGAGTTTCCTCAAAACAGCTATATTGAATTCTCTGTCTGAAAGGTCACATATCTCTGTCTCTCCAGAATTGGCCACTGGTACCTTATTTAGTTCATTTGGTGAGGTCATGTTTTCCTGTATGATCTTGATGCTTGTGATGTTCGTCACTGTCTGGGCATTGAAGTTAGGTATTTATTGTAGTCTTTACTGTCTGGGCTTGTTTGTACCTGTTCTTCTTAGGAAGACTTTCTAGGTAATAAAAGGGACTTGGGTATTGTGACCTAAGTTTTTGGTCACTGCATTAGGGGGTACCCCAAGCCTACTAATACTGTGGCTCTTGCAGACTCGTGAAAGTACCACTTGGGTGGTCTTAGATAAGCTCTGGAAGAATTCTCTGGATTGCCAGGCAGAGACTCTTGTTCTCTTCCCTTACTTTCTCCCCCAAAAATGGAGTCTCTCTCTCTGTGCCTGGAGCTAGGGGAGGGGTGACACAAGCACCTCTGTGGCCACTATCACTAGGACTGTGCTGGGTCAGACCTGAAGCTAGCACAGCACTGGGTCTCACCCAAGGCCTGCAATCACCACTGCCTGGCTACTGCCTATGTTTGCTTAAGGCCCTAGGGCTCTACAGTCAGCGGGCAGTGAAGCCAGCGAGGTTATGTCCTTCCCCTCAAAGCAGCAAGTTCCCTCGACCCCTATCCTGGGAAGGTCTTTAGATGCCATCTGCGAGGCAGGGCCTGGAGTCAGAAACCTTAGTAATCTCCCTAGTGCTCTATCCTATTACAGCCTGGCTGACACCCAACCCATAAGACAAGTCCTTCCCACTCTTCCCTCCCTTTTCCACAAGCAGAGAAGTCTCTCTCCGTGGCCACCACTGCCCCAGCCCTGTGGCAAGTGCTGCCTGGCCACCGCTAATGTTCATTCAGGGCCTAAGGGCCCTTGAGTCAGCTTGTGGTGAATGCAGCCAGGCCTGGGACTCTCACTTCAGGGCAATGTGCTCCCCTCTGGCCCAGGGCAGGTCCAGAAATGCCATCCCAGAGCCAATACTTAGAATCTGGGACCCCAGGAGCCCTCTTGGTGCTCTACTGCACTGTAGCTGAGCTGGCACCTAGGCTGATTTATGCTTTTTATGAAGGTACTTTGTGTGTGTGTAGTTGTTCAACTTGGTGTTCCTCCAGGGAGGACAATTGGTGGAGGTTTCTATTTGGATATCTTTTTTTTTTAAATTTTTTTTTGAGACGGAGTTTTGCTCTTTCACCCAGGCTGGAATGCAATGGCACGATCTCAGCTCACTGCGACCTCTGCCTCCTGGGTCAAGCGATTCTCCAGCCTCAGCCTCCCGAGTAGCTGGGATTACAAGTGCCCGCCACCATGCCTGGCTAATTTTTTTTTTTAATTAAAAAGTAAACTTTAATGTTGAAAATGCAAACTTGGGGAAGGCAGAAAGATCACATACAAGGCTGTCACTTCACACTTGGAAGACTGCATGGCAACCAGGCAGAGGTGCTCCTCACTTCCCAGACAGGGCGGGGGCCCAGCAGAGGCACTCCTCACTTCCCAGATGGGGCGGCGGCCAGAGAGAGCTGCTCCTCACTTGACAGATGGGGCGGCAGCCATGTGCCTGGCTAATTTTTGTGTTTTTAGTAGAGACAGGGTTTCGCCATGTTGGCCAGGCTGGTCTCAAACTCCTGACCTCAGGTGATCCACCCACCTCGGCCTCCCAAAGTGCTGGGATTATAGGCGTGAGCCACCGCGCCTGGCCCTATTTGGCCATCTTGCTTTGCCTCCACCTTCATTTGATGGATTTTGATAACAGAACACCCCCATGTAACCACCACCACAATCAAGATATGAGACATTTCTGTTATTCCCCAAATTTCTTTTATGCTCCTTTGTAGTCCATGGCACCCACCCTACCCCTGGGCAAACACCTATGTGCTTCCTTTTTTTTTTCCCCTGCAGGAGGACGTCTTCCTGCTTTCCATCACTGCTGCTTTTAATCATATAGCATGTAGTCTTATGAGTCTGACTTTTCACTTACATAATGCTTTTGCAATTTGTGATTGAGCGTTTTCATACAATTCTGTTTTTTCTCTGTGTTAGCTTGGAAGTTATACACTTTTTAGTAGTAACTGTTGGGAGATCGTTCTCCAAGACTCTCTCTCATGTTTCTATACATCCTGCTAGTGGAGACATTGACTACCTGTTTTTATCTGTTTAGTGTTGCTATAAAGGAATACCTAAGTCTGAGTATTACACATAGAAAAGAGGTTTTATTTGTCTCGGCCGGGCACGGTGGCTCATGCCTGTAATCCCCAGCACTTTGGGAGGTCAAGGCAGGCGGATCATGAGGTCAGGAGATCAAGACCATCCTGGCTAAATGGTGAAACCCCATCTCTACTAAAAATACAAAAAAAAATTAGCCAGGCATGGTGGCGGGCGCCTGCAGTCCCAGCTACTGGGGAGGCTGAGGCGGGAGAATGGCATGAACCCAGGAGGCAGAGCTTGCAGTGAGCCGAGATCGTGCCACTGCACTCCAGCGTGGGTGACAGAGCAAGACTCCGTTTCAAAAAAAAAAAAAGGTTTTATTTGTCTCGTGACTCTTCAGGCCGTACAAGAAACATGGTGCCAGCATCTTACAAGCGTCACATGGCAAGAAAGGAAGTGAGGAAGAGAAAAGAAGTTGTTAACTGTTGTTAAAAAGTGCCAGGCTTGGGCCGGGTACTGTGGCTTGTGCCTGTAATCCCAGCACTTTTGGAGGCCAAGGCGGGTGGATCACCTGAGGTCGGGAGTTTGAGACCAGCCTGACCAACATGGAGAAACCCTGTCTCTACTAAAAAAATACAAAAAAATTAGCTGGGCGTGGTGGTCCATGCCTGTGATCCCAGCTACTCGGGAGGCTGAGGCAGGAGAATTGCTCAAACCCAGGAGGCGGAGGTTAGAGGGAACCAAGATGGCGCCATTGCACTCCAGCCTGGGCGACAAGAGCGAAACTCTGTCTCAAAGAAAAAAAAAAAGTGCCAGACTGTTTTTAACAACCAGTTCTTATAGGAACGAACAGAGAAAACTCACTCACCCCCACCCCACAGGGAGGGCATTAATTCATTCAGGAGGGATCTACCCCTATGGCCCAAACACCTCCCATTAGCCCCCCACCTCTAACATTGGGATCAAAATTTAACATGAGGTTTGGGGGGCAGACATCCAAATTATAGCACTACCTTTATTTCAGGCTACCTTCAAAGGATGTTTATACAGCAGACAGCCTTGGAAAATAGAGTTAGGGTCTCCTAGAACACAGAGTAAGTGTCTCCTAGAACACAGAGTAAGTTTGCTTACTTTTCAGCATAATTAAGATTATATCTTCTTCTGGAGCAAAACTTAGACAACAGCAAAGCGGGGCAATGTCTGAAACCATTTGCACATCTTGACAGAACCTTAGAGATTACAAGATATATCTTTGGCCCACTGAAGGTCCATTAGTATCTTCCAGAACAATAAGGTGGTCTTAGAACCCTTTAGCTATGTATTCCCTTCCAGGCTTCAATGCCGTGTGCTATTGTTTTATTTAGTTTTTATTTTAAATCTAACAAGACACTATACTATCAATACTTATTTAGATTCCCCCACATATTTAACTTGCCATGGGGCTTCATTCTTTCATGCCTCTTTGAGCATCCATCTAGGATCGTGTTCATTCCACATGAAGAGAAAGCTTTTGGCCCAGCACGATGGCTCACGCCTGTAATCCCAGCACTTTGGGAAGCCAACGCGGGAGGATCGCTTGAGCCCAGGATTTCCAGACCAGCCTGGGCTACATGGCAAAACCCTGTCTCTACTGAAAATACAAAAAGTTAGCCGGGTGCGGTGGTGCACGCCTGTAGTCCCAGCTACTTGGGAGGCTGAGGCGGGAGGATTACTTAAACATGGGAGGTTGAGGGTGCAGTGAGCAGTGATCGCACCACTGCATTCCAGCCTGGGTAACAGGAGTGAGACCTTGTCTCCAAAAAAAAAAAAAAAAAAGAAAAAGCTTTTGTATTTCCTTTCATGTAGGTCTGCTAATGACAAAGTCTCTGGGTTTTTTGTTTGACTAGTGAAATGTTTTAATTTTAACCATGTTCTTGAAGGTTTTGTTTTTGTTTTCATTTTGTTTTTGTGTGCTAAGTATAGAATTCTCATTGGCATTTATTTATTTATTTAGAGACAGAGTCTCACTCTGTGGCCCAGGCTGGAGTACAGTGGCACGATCTCCACCTCCCAGGTTCAAGCGATTCTCTTCCCTCCACCTCCTGAGTAGCTGGGGCTACAACCATGCACCACTACGCCTGACTAATTTTTGTAGTTTTAGTAGAGATGGGGTTTCACCATGTTGCCCAGGCTGATCTCGAACTCCTGGGCTCAAGTGATTTGCCTGCCTTGGCCTCCGAAAGTGCTGGGATTACAGGCATGAGCCACCGTGCCTGGCCAGCATTTATTTTGTTTTAGCTCTCTGAGGAAGTCATTCCATTATCTCTGGTTTCCATTGTTGAGAAGCCAGCTGTTATTCTAGTGGTTGCCCTTTGAAGATAACTTTTTTTCTTCTGCTATTTTAAATATTTCCTCCTTGTATTTTATTTTCAGCAGGTGTAGTATGCACATATATCAGCAATTGCTATGTTACATACAATACATATTGTGCAACATATGTGTCATTATCAGTTACTACTACGTAACAAACTACTCCAGAACAGCTTATAACAGTAATCATTTATTTAGTCCATAAATCTACAATTTGAATAGAGCTCAGTGGGAAAGCCTCAGCTCTACTTTATATGGCACCATCTAAGGCAACTCGCAGCTGGCAAGTTGGTGCTGGCTGTTGGCTGGGAGTTCATTCAGGGCTCAGGGCCCAGGATCAAGAGTCCTCAACATGGGTTGCTGCAGCCTCCTTGTGGCATGATGGCTGGGCCCCAAGAGAAGAGAAATAGAAACTTCCAGTCTCTTAAGGCACTGGTCTGGAAGCTGGGACAGCATCATTTTTGCCATATTCTGTTGGTAACGCAGTTACATCGCCAGATTAAAGGGTAAAGAGATACAAATTCCCACTGCTCAGTGCAAGGAATACCAATGATTTAGGGGGCCGTGTTTTAAGACCCCCACAAGGTGCTAAGTGTGGATTTTTGGGGCTTTCTTGTTTTTGTTTTTTTCTATGTGATTTTTTTGGCACAGGCGTCAGGGAGGGCTTATAGGGTACGTTAAATCAGCAGAATAATGTTTTTTGTTTATTTATTTATTTATTTTGAGATGGAGTTTCACTCTTTTGCCTAAGCTGGAGTGAAGGGGGGTGATCTCGGCTCACTGCATGCTAGTCGGGAATTCCTGACCTCAGGTAATCCACCCACCTCGGCCTCCTAAAGTGCTGGGATTACAGGTATGAGCCACTATGCCTGACCACAGTGGCTCACGCCTGTAATCCCCAGCACTTTGGGAGGCCGAGGCGGGCGGATCACGAAGTCAGGAGATCGAGACTATCCTGGCTAACACGGTGTAATGCCGTCTCTACTAAAAATACAAAAAATTAGCTATGTGTGGTGGCGGGCACCTGTAGTCCCAGCTACTCGGGAGGCTGAGGCAGGAGAATGGCATGAACCAGCGAGGTGGCGCTTGCAGTGAGCCGAGATCACGCCACTGCACTCACTCCAGCCTGGGCGACAGAGCAAGAGTCCTTCTCACAAAAAAAAAAAAAAAGGCCGGATGCGGTGGCTCATGCCTGTAATCCCAGCACTTTGGGAGGCCGAGGGGGCGGATCACAAGGTCAGGAGATCGAGACCATCCTGGCTAACACGGTGAAACCCCGTCTCTAGTAAAAATACAAAAAAAATTAGCCAGGCATGGTGGTGGGCGCCCGTAGTCCCAGCTACTCGGTAGACTGAGGCAGGAGAATGGCGTGAACCTGGGATGGGGAGCTTGCAGTGAGCCGAGATGGTGTCACTGCACTCCAGCCTGGGTGACAGAGCGAGACTCTGTCTCAAAAAAAAAATAAAAATAAAAAATAAAAAATAAAAGTTCAGTTTTGGAAAGTTTGCAGACATCAACTCTTCAAATGTGACTTCCATTTGATTCTTTTTCTGCTCTGCCTCTGATCCTCCACTTACATATGTATGCTAGATCTTTTATTAGTCTATGTCTCTTATCTACTTTACTATATTTTCTATTCTTTTGTCTCTCCCTGCTTTATTCCATTTACTCTTTCCTGATTATATTTTTTAATTCTGTAATTTCCATTTGATCCTTTTTTGATCATTCAAAGGTCTTTGCCAAAATTCTAAATTTCCTTTTTTAACCTCTCGAATGTTATCACAGTTACTTTAAAGTCTATTTTGGATAACTTAAATATTTACAGCCCCCTCACTTACAGATATGTTTCTTTTGTATATTGTTTCTGTTGGTTTTCTTTCATGTCTTATCTCCACATATGCCTGGTGGCCTGGTGAGTTTTGATTATGTGCTGGTCATTGTATTTGCAAATATGCTTGTAGAAATACTCTGGAGTGGCCGGGCGCGGTGGCTCATGCCTGTAATCCCAGCACTTTGAGAGGCCAAGGTGGGCGGATCATGAGATCAGGAGATCAAGACCATCCTGGCTAACACGGTGAAACCCCGTCTCTACTAAAAATGCAAAAAATTAACCCAGCGTGGTGGCAGGTTCCTGTAATCCCAGCTACTCTGGAGGCTGAGGCAGGAGAATCGCTTGAACCAGGAGGCAGAAGTTGTAGTGACCAGAGATCATACCACTGCACTCTAGCCTGGACAACAGAGCTGGAGTCTCAAAGGAAAAAAGAAATAATCTGGAGCCTAGTTTAATGTTTCCTTATAAAGAATGAATTTATTTTTGCTTCTCCCAGGTACCTGGGAACACTTGCAACTAGGATAACCTCAGTCTAGTTTCTGGAACTGAAATTACTTGAGGTTGAACTGTGGTCCCTGTGAGAGCATGTCTGTGTATGGCTCACCCTTATTCCTAGGCTAAGTAGTTCTTTAGGACCCTAACCCAAAATAAGAGATGTTCATCAGGGCTTTCCTCTTGGCAGACCCCTGGGCTCCAGTCCCTGTGTCCTGAGCCCCATGACGCTGTTACTGGTGCTGCTCATCCCGCATCCTCTCCAGTAACAGCCACCTGAACACTGAACTCAGTTGCTCAGTTTTCTTTTTTTTTTTTTTTTTTTTTTTTTGAGACGGAGTCTCGCTCTGTCGCCCAGGCTGGAGTGCAGTGGCGCAATCTCGGCTCACTGCAAGCTCCGCCTCCCGGGTTCACGCCGTTCTCCTGCCTCAGCCTCCCGAGTAGCTGGGACTACAGGCGCCCGCCACTGCGCCCGGCTAATTTTTTCTATTTTTAGTAGAGACGGGGTTTCACCATGGTCTCGATCTCCTGACCTTGTGATCCGCCCGCCTCGGCCTCCCAAAGTGCTGGGATTACAGGCGTGAGCCACCGCGCCCAGCCGCTCAGTTTTCATCATTCCTTCCAGCCTAGTGAGTCATCCGTGTCTTTTGAGGTATACAGTGCCTGCCAGCAGATGTTTTTTAATAATTGGTCCAGCATTTCTGGCTGTCCTCAGTAGGTGGTCTGTTTCATATTCCCTAGTCTGCCGTTAATGGAAAGTGGAAGTTCTGAGACAGAATCATCGTTCCCATCAGCATTCAAATGCCTGATTACACTTTCCCCATTCTCCACTTTATTTGCTCCTCTCCACAGCAAAACTCCTCAAAAATATCTGTCTTTGCAGTCTTCAGATTCTCACGTCCCGTCCTTAAACCCACTTTAATCAGGTCTTGGTTCCCACCATTCCGCTAAAAGTTTTGTCAAGGTCGTGCATGTCTCGGTGATGCTAATTCCAGTGGTCAGTTTTCAGTTGTCATTCTCTGACATATCGGCAACACTTGATATGGAGTGCCCTGATGTTGAGGGGTTGGTGAGATGAAGGAAAAACCCAGCCAAGGGCAATGAGGAATGGCTTCTTTCCACCTCCTCCTTCCCTACCTTTGTTGTGGTTTTTGTTGTTTCTCTAACACTGATTACCTTATAGTTTATTTAATGTACTTCCTTATTTTGTGTTTTTACTTAAGTCATTTTGTTGATCTCCCCCATAATAACAAAGGCTCGGGCCAAGCGTGGTGGCTCACGCCTGTAATTCCAGCACTTTGGGAGACCGAGGTGGGTGGATCACTTGAGGTCAGGAGTTCGAGACCAGCCTGGCCAACATGGCGAAACCCTGTCCCTACTAAAAATATAAAAATTAGCTGGGCGTGGTGGCACACGCCTGTAATCCCAGGTACTAGGGAGGCTGAGGCAGGAGAATTACAGGAGAATTGCTTGAACCCGGGGGGCAGATGTTGCAGTGAGCTGAGATCACGCCACTGCACTCCAGCCTGGGTGACAAAGTGAGATTGTGTCTCAAAAAACAAACAAACAAAAATAGGCAGCCAGGCACGGTGGCACACGCCTGTAATCCCAGCACTTTGGGAGGCCAAGTTAGGCGGATCACGAGGTCAGGAGATGGAGACCATCCTGGCTAACACGGTGAAACCCCGTCTCTACTAAAAAATAGAAAAAAAAAGTAGCCGGGCGTGGTGGTGGGCGCCTGTAGTCCTAGCTACTCGGGAGGGTGAGGCAGGAGAATGGCGTGAACCCGGGAGGCAGAGCTTGCAGTGAGCCGAGATTGCGCCACTGCCCTCCAGCCTGGGCAACAGAGTGAGACTCCATCTCAAAAAAAAAAAAAAAAAGAAGGCTTCAGGAGGGCAGAGCATTTTATGCAATTGTTCATTAATTGACTCCTCCATTTGGCACAGATCACATGCCCAGTAGTTAATTGTTAATTGACGCACTGTCTGTGGAACAGCAGACTGGTCTCGTGAGCCAACACTCTCTGGGAACTGCCTCTACTAGACTCTGGCCAACTCCTGCGCTTGTAGTGGTATGCAAGACAAAATCTTCTGGTATGTTAAAAGCCCTGGTCAGAGCTTTAAGTAACCATCACTGACATGTAATGGTTTTGGTTTTGAAAGTGCTTTCATAGTGCTTTTTCATCTGTCCTCACAGCACCTCTGGGAGGTAGGTAGGACAGGTACAGTTAGTCTCATATTTCAAATGGGGCTCAGAGAGGGAAAAGGATTTCCCAGGATCACACAGCACCTTAGTAGCAAAACTTGGACTCAACCCCAACACTTAAAAATGAACAAAGCTGGCTGGGCGCGGTGGCTCATGCCTATAATCCTAGCACTTTGGGAGGCCCAGGCACACAGGTTGCCTGAGGCCAGGAGTTTAAGATCAGCCTGGCCAACATGACAAGACCCTGTCTCTTCTAAAAATACAAAAAATTAGCCGGGAGTGGTAGTGGGCATCTGTAATCCCAGCTACTCTGGAGGCTGAGTTAGGAGAATCACTTGAACCTGGGAAATGGAGGCTGCAGTGAGCTGAGATCACGCCACTACACTCCAGCCTGGGCAACGACAGTGAAACTCTGTCTCAAAAAAAAAAAAGAAAAATTTCCCTGTTTTTTTAATAGCTCATTTTAATGGCTGCATAATAGTTTATTACATAGTTATACCATAATTTGTATAATACTTTGTTGCCGTACATTTAGGTTAAACAATACTTACTTAGTTCCTACTATGAACAGGGGCCAAGTACTCGAGGCTGGGGCTCTCAGATGTGGCAATCGAATTGGAAAGTGGATATGGCAGGGCTGTGGTAAAATAAAATATAAAAGTAATAAATGATATTACCAAAGAAAAGGAAAGTTTTTCAAAATAAAAGAAAATCTAGACAGGCACAGTGGCTCACACCTGTAATCCCAGCACTTTTGGAGGCTGAGGCAGGAGGATCACTTGAGGCCAGGAGTTCAAGACCAGCCTGGGCAACACAGCAAGACCCCCCTCTCTACAAAAATTTAAAAAATTAGGCCAGGTGCCGTGGCTCATGGTGACTCATGCCTGTAATCCTAGCACTTTGAGAGGCTGAGAGGGGCAGATTGCCTGAGCTCAGGACTTCGAGACCAGCCTGGGCAACATGGCAAAACCCCATCTCTACTAAAAATACAAAAAATTAGCCAGGTGTGGCAGCACGTGCCTTTAATCCCAGCTACTCTGAAGGCTGAGGTAGGAGAATTGCTTTAACCCGGGAGGTGAAGGTCTCAGTGAGCTGAGATTACAACACTGCACTCCAGCCCGGGTGACAAAACGAGACTCTGTCTCCAAAAAAAAAAAAAAAAAAATTAGCTGGGCATGGTGGTGCATGCCTGTAATCCCAGCTACTCAAGAGCTAAGGTAGGAGGATCCCTTCAGCCCAGGACTTCGAAGATGCAGTGAGTCATGATCACACCACCGCACCCCAGCCTGGGTTACAGAGCTGGGTTTGTCTCTAAAAAACAAAGTCTAACCTAAATGCCATTATGTCATTTACATGTGTATAGATGTGTGTGTGTGTTTGCCTGGGAGGGGAGTCAGGCTGGGGCAGGCCAGGCCGCAGTCTGGGGACCTTCTGATTCCAGCAGGGATGTGGGCCGAGGGTCCCGCCTGGCTCATTTCTGAGTCTTGCTCCTCTGTCCTGGCTCTACAGACTCTTCCAGCTGGAGTTGGAGGCTGACGCCCTGGTGAATTTCCAGCAGTATTCTTCGCAGCTGCTACCCTTCTATGAGAGCTCCCCACAAGTCCTGCACACTGAGGTCCTGCAGCACCTGACCGATCTCATCCGTAACCACCCCAGCTGGTCAGTGGCCCACCTGGCCGTGGAGCTAGGGATCCGCGAGTGCTTCCATCACAGCCGTGTCATCAGGTGAGCAAGGGAACAAGACCATTTGGACAATGTGTGTGTACCAGCTTGTATGGGCAGTGGGGGCCACAGGCCTCCGTTCCCCTCCATAGTTTGACTTAAAAAGGAGCAGGGCGTGGCATGGTTGCTCACTAATGCAGTCCCAGCACTTTGGGAGGCTGAGGAGGGAGGATCATTTGAGGCTAGGAGTTCAAGACCAGCCTGGCAAAATAGCAAGACCTTGTCTCTACGAAAAAGTTAAAAAATTAGCTGTATGTGGTGGCATGTGTCTGTAGTCCTAGCCACTTGGGATGCTTCGGCAGGAGAATTACTTGAGCCCAGGAGTTAGAGGTTACAGTGAGCTATGATTGTACCACTGAACTTCAGCCTGGGCGACAGAATGAGACCTTGTCTCTAGAAAAAAAGAAAAAGAAAAAAAAAGGTGCTGCATTGCTACCAGATTAAAATGTAAGAAGGACAATGTAATGTTTCCGGAGTCCGGAGTGCTCACCAGGTGCCAGGTCTGTGGGAGCTGATTTCTACCCACCGTGAAATTGAATTTTCCCAACCCCCACAAGGTATTGGCATTTTATTTTATTTTATTGTTTTTAGAGATGGAGTCTTAGTCTGTCACCCAGGCTGGAGTGTAGTGGTGTGATCTCGGCTCACTGCAACCTCTGCCTCCTGGTTTCAGGCGATTCTCCTGCCTCAGCCTCCCAAGTAGCTGAGAGTATAGGTGTGTGCCGTCATGCCCAGGTAATTTTTGTATTTTTAGTAGAGACGGTGTTTCACCATGTTGGCCAGATTGGTCTCGAACTCCTGACCTCAGGTGATCTGCCCTCCTCGGCCTCCCAAAGTGCTGGAATTCCAGGCGTGAGCCACCATGCCCGGCCCACGTATTGTCATTCTAGAGAGAGCTAACAGGATTTGTGCAGGTCACTCAGCCAGAGAGGGTGAAAGAGGGGCTTGGATCCTTGGTGTCTGCTTCCAGGCTGCTCTTCTGGAAGCTGAAGGCCTCCTTTTATGAATCCATTCAGCCAGCAGATGGAGCACGGTTGCCCCTGGTGAGGGTACTGTGCCCACACTTGCACAGGACACCAGTTGGCCATCTTGTGCAGAGGTAGCCACACCTCCTCTGAGTCTCTACCCCAGATGGCTCAGTTAAGCTCCCAGGCCCAGAACTCAACCTCACTGCTGGCCGGGTGTGCTGGCTCCTACCTGTAATCCCAGCACTTTCAGAGGCTGAGGCAGACGTATCACTTGAGGTCAGGAGTTTGAGACCAGCCTGGCCAACATGGTGAAACCCTGTCTCTACTAAAAATACAAAAAATTAGCCAGGCGTGGTGGCGCATGCTTGTAATCCCAGCTACTCGAGAGGCTGACGCTTGAACCCGGGAGGCGGAGGTTGCAGTAAGCCGAGATTGCATCACTGCATTCCAGCCTGGGCAACAAGAGCGAAAGTCCATCTCAAAAATCAAAATAAAACAAAAACCCTCACTGCGCTTTAGTTTCCAGGCGTGCTGTTGGACAGCACCGTGTCTCATCTCACCACGGCTCTGTCCATTTCCTGGGGCAGGCACAGCAGGTTGTGTAGATAAGGATATTGACGCCAAGGAAGGTTAAGTGAATTGCCTGAGGCTAGTGAGATATCCGCATCTGCGACCCTTTCCTGTGCCACCACCCTGCCCACTTCCTGCTGGTGTGGCCCTGGGGTCCATCTCTTGTACAAGTGAGCAAACTGAACAAAAACCTGATACAGGTCACATCAGATATAAATACATTCAAATCAGCCCAACTAGCTAAGTGGTGGGAATGCTTTTGAGCTCAAATAAACTAGAATGTCTGAGTTTCCGACTTAGGTTCCGACTTAGGTTCCCCTGCCGCCTTGTGCCACACCTGCTCACCTCTGCTCACCCTGGCCCTTCCCTGCAGCTGTGCCAATTGCACGGAGAATGAGGAGGGCTGCACACCCCTGCACCTGGCCTGCCGCAAGGGTGATGGGGAGATCCTGGTGGAGCTGGTGCAGTACTGCCACGCTCAGATGGATGTCACCGACAACAAGGGAGAGACGGTCTTCCATTATGCTGTCCAGGGTGACAATTCCCAGGTGCTACAGGTGAGCAGGGGGAGGGGCAGGGTGACTGGTACTGATACCTCCCGGTGTCCACAGTTCCTTTTGGGCCCCTGGGCTCGGGTGTCACTCTTGGGCCTCTTACTGTCCCCCATTGGTCCTTGATGCCTGAGCTCCTTCATGGAGGGTGCAGACCCCTCCCTGGCTCTTCCCTCCCAGCGCTTTTCCAGGAGCCACCGTCCTCAGTTTCTTTGCTTGATAACCCTAGGGACAACCTCCAACCCAGCAAAATAAACCCAAGGCCCAGGTCCAGTCAGTCAGTTCAGTTCCACTTTTCCTGAGCACAGACTGTGAGCCAGATACCTGCCTGGAGGGGCTCGTGGGCCAGTGGGACCTGGGTTTAACCTTTTGCAAGCTTGTCCAACCTGCGGCCCTGCAGGCTTCACGCAGCCCAGGACAGCTTTGAATGTGGCCCAACACAAATTCATAAACTTTCTTAAAACATTATGAGATTCATGCACGGACCTTTTTTTTAGATCAGCTGTCATTAGCGGTCATGTATTTTATGTGTGATCCAAGACAATTCTTCCAATGTGGCCCAGGGAGGCCAAAATATTGGACACCCTTGTTTTACAGCAATTCAAACCAAGCAAACTGAGCTCTCTCCAGTTCCTGTAGGCATGTATGCCAGAGGCCTTCCTGTTAACGTTTTTGATTACCTGGGCAAAAGATGTGATTTTTTAATTGTGGGCAAGCTGGTGGGGTGATATTATTAAATAGCTATTTCATATATTAGATGGAACAGAAAAGACAGGATGTTGGATTATATTTTATTGTCTAGAATTAGAAAATTCTTCTAAAGATCATGTTCTCTCTGCCTTGGCATCAGAATGCAACCACGTTATTCCAGAAAATGTGGATTCCTTGTTTTTTGTTTGTTTGTTTTTTTGTTTTTGTTGTTGTTGTTTTTTTTTTTTGAGACAGAGTCTCCCTCTGTTGCCCAGGCTGGAGTGCAGTGGTGTGATCTCGGCTCACTGCAACCTCTGCCTCCTGGGTTCAGGTGATGCTCATGCCTCAGCTTCCTGAGTAGCTGGGATTACAGGCACGTGCCACCAAGCCTGGGTAATTTCTGTATTTTTAGTAGAGATGGGGTTTTGCCGTGTTGCCCAGGCTGGTCTCCAACTCCTGGCCTCAAGTGATCCACCTGCCTTGGCCTCCCAAAATACCAGGATTACAGATGTGAGCCACCACACCCGACCCAGAAAATGTGGATTCCATATCTTATGCTTCGTACTCTCAGGGAAGGGAATTCTCCACCCACAGTTGAACTCCACTTTCGCTGACAATCCTCTGCGTACCCAGCACGGTGCCGCGCAGACCCTGCCTCCACGCGGGGGCGCGCACACCCGCTTCTCAGTGGTCATGCACGACTGCAGCTGTCCTTTATTGGGTGCTGATTGGTGCCTGACCCTGAACTGAGTGTTGTATATATTCTAGTTAATTCTGAGAATACACTTATGGGGTGGAGGTCATTATTCCCCTTTCCTCTCCGAAGAAACTGAGGTTCAGTGTTAAGAAGTGTGCCCAGGGAGGACCACAAAGCTGAGAGGGTGGGGCTTGATCTTTCACTGGCCTCGATGCCAGCCCCTTGCTCTCCCTGCTGTGTCTCTGGCCTGCCTCCAGGCCCAGTGGGACTGCTGTGGGGTGACCCTGGTGTCACATAGGTGCACTGTGGTTGTAATGAATCTCATGGGGACAGCATTCAGCTAAAAGAGAGTAAAACCCTACTAGTGCTTTCTTTTTCTTTTTTTTTTTTTTTGAGACGGAGTCTTGCTTGTTGCCCAGGCTGGAGTGCAGTGGCCGGATCTCAGCTCACTGCAAGCTCCGCCTCCCGGGTTTACGCCATTCTCCTGCCTCAGCCTCCCGAGTAGCTGGGACTATAGGCGCCCGCCACCTCGCCCGGCTAGTTTTTTTTTGTATTTTTTAGTAGAGATGGGGTTTCACCATGTTAGCCAGGATGGTCTCGATCTCCTGACCTCATGATCCGCCCGTCTCAGCCTCCCAGAGTACTGGGATTACAGGCTTGAGCCACCGCGCCTGGCCGCTTTCTTTTTTTTGAGACAGGGTCTATCTAGCTCTGTCACCCAGGCTGGAGTATAGTGGCGCGATCATGGCTCACTGCAGCCTCGACCTTCTGGGCTCAGGTGATCCTCCCACCTCAACCTCCTGAGCAGCTGGGACTACAGGCTCATGCCACCACACAGGCTAATTTTTAAAAATTTTTTGATAGAGACGGGTCTCCCTGTGTTGCCCAGGGTGGTATCAAACTCCTGGTCTCAGGTGATCCTCTTGCCTCCCAACATGTTGGGATTACAGGTTTGAGCCACTGTGCCTGGCCTCTAGTTCTCTTTTTAATACTGCTGTTCTTTCATTGGAAACATAGTACCTGTGTGTAGAAAAACATCAATCAGGACAGAATGAAAAGCAAGAATCACTCCCGCCTGGACCACCAGTGCCCATCCTGAGATACGGCCACCTTTTAAGTTCCTTGACTCAGAAACGTTTCATGTGAGCCACAGTCATGCCAGGTCACCCCTTCCTTCCCATGGGAGGGAAGGCACTTGGCTTTCCTGGTGCTTCTCTTTACTTTTTTTTTTTGTTGAGACAGAGTTTTTGCTGTGTTGCCCAGGCTGGAGTAAAATGGCGCAATCTCAGCTCACTGTAACCTCTGCCTCCTGGGTTCAAGCAATTATCCTGCCTCAGCCTCCCGAGTAGCTGGGATTACAGGTGCCTGCCACCATGCCCAGTTAATTTTTGTATTTTTAGTAGAGATGACATTTCACCATGTTGGCCAGGCTGGTCTCAAACTCTTGACCTCGGGTGATCCACCCACCTTGGCCCCCCAAAGTGCTAGAATTACAGACGTGAGCCACTGCGTCCGGCCTCTTTACGTTCTTATTAGCATCCTATGGAGTCAAACTTCCCTTCCTCTTTCATCAGCTCCTTGGAAAGAATGTAGTGGCTGGCCTGAACCAGGTGAATAACCAAGGGCTGACCCCACTGCACCTGGCCTGCCAGCTGGGGAAGCAGGAGATGGTCCGCGTGCTGCTGCTGTGCAATGCTCGGTGCAACATCATGGGCCCCAACGGCTACCCCATCCACTCGGCCATGAAGTTCTCTCAGAAAGGGTAAGACCTCCCTCCCCACCGCATCTGCTGGCCTGCTGGGCTCCAGCTCTCCTATCACCTGTCCCATGCCTGAGGCAAGCAGTGTCCACCATAGATCTCAGCACCTCCAGCCTCACAGCAGAGGCCCCGGGTTCACAAGCCTCATTAGGCCGGCCTGGCCCGAAGAAAGTGCTCTGTCATTTTATTATGGGTAGGAATCTCGGTTCACAAGTTCAGCTGTGCAAGGAGGAGACTTTACAATTTTGCTGGCTGGGCGCAGTGGCTCACGCCTGTAATCCCAACACTTTGGGAGGCTGAGGCGGGCGGATCACCTGAGGTCGGGAGTTCGAGACCAGCCTGACCAACATGAATAAACCCATCTCTACTAAAAATACAAAATTAGCCGGGCGTGGTGACACACGCCTGTAATCCCAGCTACGTGGGAGGCTGAGGCAGGAGAATCGGTTGAACCCGGGAGGCGGAGGTTGCAGTGAGCTGAGATCACGCCCTTGTACTCCAGCCTGGGCAACAAGAGTGAAACTCCATCTCAAAAAAAATAAAAATAGAAATAAATTTCTGTAATGCACCTTAATTCCCAGGAGTGAATCTACCTGTTCAAAACTGGAGACAACCAATCTTAGCCCTCTTTGGGTCTCCTCTTTCCAGCTCCCCTCCAGGTGGTACTCCAGTTCTGGAGTCTGATGCAACCCCAAGGCCCAGCTGGCCCCTCCTCTAACCCAGCCCAGCCTGGTCTGAACAGCCCCTGATGGCTTCAGTGCTCCTTGGTTTCTTGTGTGCCCAGCTCAAAGCCTGGGAGATGCTTGGTAAGGTGGCCAAGGGCCCATCCACCTAGATGCCTCTTTCCTTTCTGGCTGGTGGCACCACTGGGAGGCAGGTGCAGGCCCAAGTTTTGGGAGCCTGGGAAATCCTGGTCTCAGGAAAATTATTTTCAAAAGGGTGGGGGGTGAGATAAAAAGGATAAAAGAGATAAATATCTCAAGTCTCAAAATACTATCTAGGCTGGGCGCAGTGGCTCGCACCTGTAATCCCAGCACTTTGGGAGGCCGAGGTGGGTGAATCACCTGAAGTCAGGGGTTCGAGACCAGCCTGACCAATATGGTGAAACCCTGTCTCTACTAAAAATACAAAAATTAGCCGGGTGTGGTGGTGTGTGCCTGTAGTCCCAGCTACTCCGGGAGGCTGAGACAGGAGGATTGCTTGAACCCAGGAGGCAAAGAAAGAAAGAAAAAATACTGTCTAGAAGGAACAATATCTAGAGTGAATGAATGAGCCAGTGAGTCCTTCGATCCTGGCACTGTGCTAAAGCACTGGCCTCACCGAAATGAATAAGCCACTCCAGGACAGGAGACAGCCCAGCCATCCAGAACCTCACAGTGCAGTGCCAGACAAGCAGTGAGAAGGCACGGGCGGGCAGCACTCAGGCAGGGAGGCTGGCACTCGTGCCTGTCCTCGGGTTATTCCTTCCTCTGGGAGCTGCATCCGCCTTGCTAGCCCCATGGGGCATTGCTAGCCCTTCTAAGGGCTGGACCAAGCCTGGACAAACCCTCCTTTCCTTGAGTCTCCCAAGCACAGCCAAAATGAGCTAGAACTTTCAGAAATACTTGACCAAACGGAGAAGATACCAACACTCCCAGCCCCGAAATCAGGTTCCCCAGTTGCAGGTTGTGACCTGATTGGACACCCGGTGACAGGTGATGCTCTTCTCTACCTAAAGGGCTGGCACATGACCCCACTCTTGCTTGGCTCCAGCCACCCTGAGCTGTACTGGGCAGGAGCTGTAATTGGCCAGTTTTCTCTCTCTTCAAACAACCTCAGCCCTCACCAGTCCGTCTCTGTCGCCACACAGGCCATCCTGGGTGGGTCCAGCGCCCCATCACATAAGAGGATCTTTGCAAAGAAGACAAAGGAAGAGGCTCCTACCTTGAGTGGAGCAGGGAGATCCCTTATCCACATGGCAGCCAGCACAGCTCTACTCCAAGATTCACACAGCCTCAGTGTTACTGACAAGTGGTTCCCTCACGGCTCAGACTAGGAGCCCCCTTGCTGTTTTTCTTTTTCTTTTCTTTGTTTTTTTTTTTTTTTTTTGGAGACAGAGTTTCACTCTGTCACCCAGGCTGGAATGCAATGGCATAATCTTGGCTCACTCCAACCTCTGCCTCCCAGGTTCAACCAATTCTCCTGCCCCAGCCTCCCGAGGAGCTGGGATTACAGGTGTGCGCCACCATGCCCAGCTAATTTTTGTATTTTTAGTAGAGATGGGTTTTTACCACGTTGACCAGGCTAGTCTTGAACTCCTGACCTCAGGTGATCCACCCACCTTGCCTTCCCAACATGCTGGGATTACAGGCATGAGCCACCATGTCCAGCCACCTCTGCTGTTTTTCAATGCAGCTGACCTTTCCCACAAAGCTGGGTTTGTGCCTTCGGTTCTCAGATGATTAAGCCCCTGCTGGGGAAGGGAAACACATAATCCCAGACAGTGAGTTGGAGGCTGAGACTGAGGATGCCAGGGTTCTGCACTAGGAGCTCAGAGATGGCCGCTCAGGCAGCTGGAGTTCAGGGAAGGCTTGGAGGCAGCAGAGCTCAAGCCAAGCCATGGACCCCAGCTGGAGCTGGCCACTGGGGTGAAGACTTGGGGGGCTCCAGAAGGCCTAGGGAAAGAAGCTGCGCCTGACTCCATGTGCCTAGTGCTGAGCACCAAGCCCTGGCATAAGGGCTGTAGGGAGCTGGGCATCATAAATCCTGGGCATGTGCTGGGCACCCCTAATAATGGAGAAGAGCAGCTGAACACTAGTGCTGTCCCAGCCACCGGCTTAACCTTCATATGGGCTATTTCACTACAGCCCAGACAGCCGATGTATTTTATTCCCCTTTTAAAGATGAGGGCCAAGTGTGGGTGGCTCATGCCTCTAATCCCAGCACTTTGGGAGGCTGAGGCAGGAGGATGGCTCGAGCCCAGGAATTTGAGGCTACGGTGAGCTATGATCATGCCATTACCCTCCAGCCTGGGTGACAAAGGGAAATCCTGTCTCAAACAAACAAACAAACAAAAAATAGTTGAGGAAACCAAGACTTAGAGAGATTAAATAACTTGCTCAAAGTCAGGCAGTCAGTAAGTGCCAGACCTGGAAATTAAACCCATGTGGGCTGTCCTGGTAATTGCACTAAAAAAAAAAATTTAAAAATTAAAAAATTTTAAAAAACAGCTTTATTGAGATATAGTTCCTATTCCATGCAGTCCACCTATGGAAAGTACACAATGGTTCTGATATGTTATGTTGATTTTTCCAATTGTGGTAAATTATATATAACAAAATTTGCCATTTTAACCACTTTTGTTTTTTGTTTTTTTTGTTTTTGAGACGGAATTTCACTCTTGTTGCTCAGGCTGGAGTGCAATGGTGTGATCTTGGCTCACCACAACCTCCACCTCCCGGGTTCAAGTGATTCTCCTGCCTCAGCCTCCCGCGTAGTAGCTGGGATTACAGGCATGCACCCCCATGCCCAGCTAATTTTGTGTTTTTTAGTAGAGACGGAGTTTCTCCATGTTGGTCAGGCTGGTCTCCAGCTCCTGACCTCAGGTGATTCACCCACCTCTGCCTCCCAAAGTGCTGGGATTACAGGCGTGAGCCACCACACCTGGCCCATTTTAACCACTTTTAAGTACATAATTCAGTGGTTTTAATCACATTTACCATGTTGTCTAACTATCACCCCTATTTCTAAAACTTTTCTTTTCACCTCAAACAGAAACTCTGTAACCATTGGTAACTCCCCATTCTCTCCTCCCCACAGCCCCTGATAACCTCCCATATCCTGTCTGTCTCTCAGAACTTGCCTGTTCTAGAACCTCAGTGAAATCATACAGTATTTGTCCTTTTGTGCCAGGCTTATTTCACTTAGTATGATATCTTCAAGGTTCATCCATGTTGTAGCACGTATCAGAATTTCCACTCTCTTTTTTTTTTTTTTTTTTTTTTGCTATACTTTAAGTTCTAGGGTACATTTGCACAACGTGCAGGTTTGTTACATATGTATACATGTGCCATGTTGGTGTGCTGTACCCATTAACTCATCATTTACATTAGGTATATCTCCTAATGCTATCCCTCCCCCCTTCCCCCCATCCCACAATAGGCCCCGGTGTGTGATGTTCCCCTTTCTGTGTCCAAGTGTTCTCATTGTTCAATTCCCACCTATGAGTGAGAACATGCGGTGTTTGGTTTTCTGTTCTTGTGATAGTTTGCTGAGAATGATGGTTTCCAGCTGTATCATGTCCCTACAAAGGACACAAACTCATCCTTTTTTATGGCTGCATAGTATTCCAATTTCCTTTCTTTTTAAGGCAGAACACTATTTTGTTTATCCGTTCAGTCCTTCACTGATAGACGCCTGGGTTGTTTCCACCTTTTGTCTGTTGTGAAGAATGCTGCTGTGTACATGGGTCTGTTCAAGTCCCTGTGTTCCGTCCTTTGATACTCCCGACCTCAGGTGATCTGCCTGCCTCAGCCTCCCAAAGTGTTGGGATTACAGGCGTGAGCCACTGCACCCAGCCAGAAAAATTGTAAAGTCTCCTCCTTGCACAGCTGAACTTGTGAACCGAGATTCCTACCCATAATAAAATGATGGAGCACTTTTTTTGGGCCAGGCCGGCCTAATGAGGCTTGTGAACCCGGGGCCTCTGCTGTGAGGCTGGAGGTGCTGAGATCTATGGTGGACACTGCTTGCCTCAGGCACTGAGTGGAAAGCAATTGTGCTCTTTCCCCTCTGTCATACTGCTTCCTATAGCATACAGGTCACTGTGTGGCTCACTGACAGTGTGGTAAGGAGGTGGAGGGTGGCTGTGTGCCAGGCACAGAACTGGACTCTGAAATGCCTGGTCTTCCTGGGGCTTTACTTCAAGCCCATGTGACTCTAAAGCCAGCACCAGGGAGGGTGATCGTTGCTGGTGGCAGTCATTAGGAAGGCTTCCTGGAGGAGGAGGTTAGTTGTGCCTTGAGGGGCTCAGTACAGCCTTAACATACCATGGTAAGTGTGCTGGTTGGGTTTGCTAAGCTTGGTTTGCAGTGATGCTCTCTGTAAGCAGTAGATGAAACTCCAAGTCCTGGCTTCATTCCGTGCCATGCAGACCCCAGCCTTTGCTCACCAGCCGGGGCCCCTGTCTCCCCAGGTGTGCGGAGATGATCATCAGCATGGACAGCAGCCAGATCCACAGCAAAGACCCTCGTTATGGAGCCAGCCCCCTCCACTGGGCCAAGAATGCAGAGGTGAGTGGAGCCTGAGGTGGGTGGGGCAAGGGGCCAGGCCCTGCAGGTCCTCAGGGCCCGCAGGAAGCAGGTTCCCGAGAGGACCCTGAGGCTAGCACTTGGGGGCTGACCGTGCTGTGGATCTGCGGGCAGAGAAGTCCATGAAGAGCTGGGATCCTGGCAGGGCTCTGCTGCTCTCTGGCTGGGCGGCGGGATCCGCCCTGTGCCTCAGTTTCCTCATCCATGAATTCTGCTTTGGAGATGTGGTGAAGTCAGCGAGGTAGTGCATGACAAAACTTGGCACAAATTGTAAAGTGCTTCCCAAATAGAAGGTAGCATAATGATGATTGTATTATTAGTCAGGGTTCTCTAGAGGGCCAGAATTAATAGGATAGATATATGTATATAAAGGGGGGTTTATTAAGGAGCATTAACTCACACGATCACAAGGTCCTACAATAGGCCACCTGCAAGCTGAAGAGCAAGGAAGCCAGTCCAAGTCCCAAAGCTGAAGGACTTGGAGTCCGATGTTGGAAGACAGGCAGCATCCAGCACAGGAGAAAGATGTAGGCTGGGAGGCTAAGCCAGTCTGGCCTTTTCCCATTTTTCCGCCTGCTTTATATTCTGGCCGCACTGGCAGCTGATTAGATGGTGCCCACCCAGATTAAGGGTAGGTCTGCCTTTCCCAGGCCACTGACTCAAATGTTAATCTCCGTTAGCAGCACCGTGTCAGACACACCCGGGATCAATACTTTACATCCTTCAATCCAATCAAGTTGACACTCATTAACCATCACGATGATGGTGATGGTGGTGGTGGTGCTGGGTCTAGCTGCACACACAGGGAGCCTGGCTGGGCATCTCCTCTGAGGTCGTCCCCTAAGCTAAGCTCTGTCCTGGGAGGATGGAGGCCTCTGGTCTCATCACCAGGAAGCACAGCTCAACAGGGCACGGGATGGCCCAGAGTTCATGGCCTACTTCTCAATGTGATGGGCCAGGAGGGAGAGCACTGCCAGCCTCGGGGGTACCTCTGCGTTCCAGGAACTGGACACGGAGTCAGGCCCTTCCGTGTAGATTTGGTCACTCATTGTCATCACATGCTGTGAGGTGGGGACTTGAATTCCCCCTTCACAGAAGAGAGACCTGAGATGCACATGGCTATAGTGACCCATCCAAGTGCAGGCAGCTGGGATGAGTGGAGCTGGGCTTTGGGCTTAGGTCTGTGACTCCAAAGCCAGGCTCCCCTCCCTGGTCCCAAGGCTCTCCCAGGGATGTGTACTGCCAAGAGCTTGTGAGAGGTGATACTTTTGCAGAGTCCCAGGGAGGGATGCAGGGAGCGGGGTGCTTCAGGACAGGCCCCAGAGGAGCCTTTACGAGGAGAGATGGGTTCTGTTGGCGCTAGGAAAGGACCAGAAGCCTCTTAAAACAGTCAGCACATCTTTGGCTTTTTGTCTCTGGTCTTGGGATGCTGATGGTGTGGGAGGCAGTCTAGGCGCCCCTAGAACTGGAGCCTGCCCCTGGAGTCTTGTTGCTAGTGCTTTCCAACATCCCAGTACCTGTAGGCCTCTCAGAGAGGACGTCACGTGTCACGGAGTACGGCAGCTCCCTGGGTGCCTGTGCTAACTCGGCCAGACCGTCTCCCGCAGATGGCCCGCATGCTGCTGAAACGGGGCTGTAACGTGAACAGCACCAGCTCCGCGGGGAACACGGCCCTGCACGTGGCAGTGATGCGCAACCGCTTCGACTGCGCCATAGTGCTGCTGACCCACGGGGCCAACGCGGATGCCCGTGGAGAACATGGCAACACCCCGCTACACCTGGCCATGTCGGTGAGCCCGGGACCGCGTGTCCTGCCTTGTGGGGCCCCGGTGGGAATGCAGGAGGGCTGTCCAGGCTGGAGCACTCCTCCCCCATTGTCTCCCACCTATCCTCAGCTGCTCCAAATCATCTTCCCACCCACAGCTCAGTTCAGACCCTGACTCCTTCCTCAGGAAGCCCTCCAAGTCCCCCTCTCAGCCCGAAATAACGTCACCTCCTGTGTGCTTTGGTACCTTTTCCACCTGTGCCCCTATTTGGCACTTGCATGGCATGAGAGGGAAAAATGACAGCTCTGGCCACAGACTGGCCCTGGGCAAGCCATGTCACCTGTCAGCCTCGATTTCCTCATCTGGAAAATGGTGGTGTCAATACTTACCTGGAAGAGTTGTGGAAAAGTTACGGTGGACACTCGGTCACTCTCTACAGAATGTCTAAGTGACACACACACTACCTGGCCCGAGTGAGCATCCTGCTTCCCTTCACTGGTCCGCATATTGCTCTCATCTCCCCTGGGAGGCTGTAAGATCCTGGCAGGCAAAGCCTGAGTCTGCAGCCCAGCAGCCTGTGGCAGGTGCCAGGCACCTTCGTTGGTTTATTACAGAACATGGTTCCATGCCCTCAAAGCCCTTACTGTCTGGTTAGACAACTAGAGTATGAACATATTAAACCTAGCAGAGGAGGATGTTATTATGTTACAGACACGTGTGTGCACGTATTCTTTTTTATTGAGATGGAGTCTTACACTGTCGCCCAGGCTGGAGTGCAGTGGCGCAATCTCGGCTCACCACAACCTCCACCTCCCGGGTTCAAGTGATTCTCCTGCCTCAGCCTCCTGAGTAGCTGGGACCACAGGCACGCACCACCATGCCCAGCTAATTTTTGCATTTTTAGTAGAGATGGGGTTTCACTACGTTGGCCAGGCTGGTCTTGAACTCCTGACCTCATGATCCACCCTCCTTGGCACCCCAAAGTGCTGGGATTACAGGCATGAGCCACTGCGCCTGACTGTGTGCACGTATTCTATAGCAATATGATATGTACATAAGTCTGTTTACCGAGTCTCAGTGACGGAACATGAGAGACCCGCGGGACTCTGAAAGAAGTCGATTAAGGACACATTCAAGGACATCCTGTTTTATACCAAAGGTCAAAACTTGGAAGAGATGTTGTTGCCTAAAAGGCTGAAACTGTAAATACTTTCAATTTTGAAATTGGAGCTTTTTAGCATGGGTTGGGCCCTTGGAATGATCTAGTTCAGCAGTTCTCAAGTTTTTTGGCCTGTTTGAACCCTTTATACTCTCAAAAATTATGGAGGAACACAAAGGTTTTTTAATCATCTGGATTTTCTTTATCTATATTTACCATATTAGAAATTTAAAGTGTGAAATTTTCAAAATATTAATTCATTTAAAAATAACAATAATAAATATTTACACCTACTATGTACCCACAAAAATTAAAATTAAATTAAAAAAAAACTTAAAAAATAACTGGCCTGGTGCAGTGACTCGTGTACACCTATAATCCCAGCAATTTGGGAGGCTGAGATGGGCAGATCACCTGAGGCCAGGAGTTCGAAACCAGCCTGGCCAACATGGTGAAACCCCATCTCTACTAAAAATACAAAATTAGCTGGGCATGAGACCTCTGAAGGAGTATCATGCTTTCACAGGGGTCCCCCAAGTCTTACTTTAGGAACTGCTGATATACTTTGGTCATCTTCATACTATCTTCACAGTTTTTGGCATATTCATCAAGCACCTTTATAATTATGTACTTAATCACCTCTTCAAATTGGCTTACTTTTATTTATTTATTTATTTAGAGACAGAGTTTCGCTCTTGTTGCCAGGCTGGAGTACAATGGCGCGATCTTGGCTTACCGCAACCTCTGCCTCCCGGGTTCAAGCAATTCTCCTGCCTCAGCTTCCCAAGTAGCTGGGGTTACAGGTGTGTGCCACCACGCCCGGCTAATTTTGTATTTTTATTAGAGACAGGGTTTTTCCATGTTGGTCAGGCTGGTCTCAAACTCCCAACCTCAGGTGATCCACCCGCCTCACCTCACAAACTGCTGGGATTATAGGCGTGAGTCACCACGCCCAGCCTAGCTTATTTTTAAACTGACTTAAATTTATTTTGAGAGAAATGTTTTATCACTACCATAAATGGCCATCCATCCATCCAGTGCCAACCATAAAAGGTAATCAAGGCCGGGGGCGGTGGCTCACGCCTGTAATCCCAGCACTTTGGGAGGCTGAAGTGGGTGAATCACGAGGTCAGGAGTTCAAGACCAGCCTGGCAAACATGGTGAAACCCCATCTCTACTAAAAATACAAAAAATTAGCTGGGCGTAGTGGTGGGCGCCTGTAATCCCAGCTACTCAGGAGGCTGAGGCAGGAGAATTGCTTGAACCTGGGAGGCAGAGGTTGCAGTGAGCTGAGATCGCACCACTGCACTCCAGCCTGGGTGATAGAGTGAGACTCCATCTCAAAAAAAAAAAAAAAAGGTAACAACAACAAATCACAGTTAATGCTGAAAACGCACACATATTTATAGCCATAGAAGTCCTAATAGAACATTCTAATAGAAGAACTGTTTGGAAAACTCCATTCTAGACCCACAGCTTCATCCTCTAGGCAGGGAAATCAGGTCCCAAGAAGAGGGAGGTGACAAGACCAGAGCCCAGAGTTCCAGGTGGCCAGTATGTCCTGTGAAACCATGCCATGCTCTGCGCCCCTGCCTGGCCTCCAGGTGTGGAAATGTGTGATGCCCTTCGCAGGGGCACTCCCCTGAAGGCTGTCATCAGGGGCACGTGTGCTCGGTCACCCCTCAGGGATGACACCCTGGACTGGGTGAGCAAGATGACCTTCCCTGTCCTCACCCACCCTCTCCTTGCTACTCCTGAAAGCCATCAGCAGCTGACCTACTGTGTCCCCATGGCTCCTGGGTTAGGGTCACAGATGCACTGCTTCCTTGGAAGCGGAGCTGGCAGAGCAGGGGCAAGTCACCTCTAGTTTCTGCCTGGGTTCTTACACCCTCCCCTGTGGGTGCTTTTAAACGTGTTTGTCAGGGCCCCAGCCATCACATGGCAGACTTTGGACTACCAGATTGACTGGGGTCGGGGTGAGGAGGGTTCCAGTGTCTCCCCGTGCTGAGGAGAGGCCCGCTGGGTGAGTTGACAGGCTGGGGCAGGCAGCCAAGGGTCCCTTTGCTCTTCACTTCCCCAAGCAGTTACACGTCTTACCCTCTCTCATCCCCGACAGAAAGACAACGTGGAGATGATCAAGGCCCTCATTGTGTTTGGAGCAGAAGTGGACACCCCGAATGACTTTGGGGAGACTCCTACATTCCTAGCCTCCAAGATCAGCAGACGTATGTGTTCTGCACTCTGGGGCCAGAGTGGGGCGAGGGTTGGGTGGATGCAGGGACTGAGGAGGAGGGAAGTCCCAGTCATCAGGCACCAGCATCCTGTGCTGACCTGCCCTGCTCAGAGCTGCCAAGAGCACCTCTTACTCTGAGGGGGGGGCTACCTTACCCAAGCACAAGGGCCCTGAGCAGTAGATGCAGGCCCACCAAGGGTCTTGCCATACCAACATCCTCTTCCATGCAGCCCCACTCCCAGCCCAGGTGCTAAGACTCCCAGCAGGGATGGGGACAGGAGAGCCAGCAGCAGCCCTTTTCCTCTATTGTTGGGGAATTCACTGATGGAACCACTGGCTAGAATGACCATAGGGTGCATGCACTATACTGCATGAGCTCTGGGCATGCCTGTGTGGACAGAAGTGCATGGCCACGTGCTGTACGCTCGCCCAGTGAGCCCTCGCTTCTGAGCTGGACAGAGCAGATCCTCCTCACCAGAGGCCTGGAGCCTGCTCTGGAGGGTTTCAGGAGCTGTGGGGGTCACTGATGGCACCAGTTTGTGTGTGCCAGTGCACACGTGTGTGTCTGCATGCACCGCATCTGTGGCCTCCTTTTCAGCAATCCCATCCATCAAATGGAGTAGGTGCCCACTGGCTGGCTCATTAGTGCCTTTGGAACCCTGAACTATCCACTTAGCATTTTTGAGAATCACTGAAAGTGGCCGTGGGAATCCTGCTTTCTCAGTTGGAGTACAAGGAAAGAAGGAGTTCCCACAGTCATCAGGCAGGGTGACAGTGACCTCCTCCTCCCATATCCTCCTTCCCTGACCTTAGGAAGCTGCTTGGGATGTACCAGCCTAGGGGCAGCACTCCCTGTCAGGGTGGGCTGAGGCCTCTGGAGCAGCCCGCGTGCCCAGGGCCTGGTAGCTGGGACAGGACGGAGTGTGGAAATGAGGGGCCTCTCCTTTGCATGTTGACATCGTTTCTGATCCTGTGCGGTCTCCCCTTCCCCAAACCATGACAAGTTGACACCAGGAAGGCGATCTTGACTCTGCTGAGAACCGTGGGGGCTGAATACTGCTCCCCACCCATCCACGGGGTCCCCGCGGAGCAGGGCTTTGCAGCGCCACATCACCCCTTCTCCCTGGAAAGAGCTCAGCCCCCACCGATCAGCCTAAACAACCTAGGTAGGCCTTGCCTCCCAACTCCCTCTTCTCCAGCTGCTTCCCAGGCCCCTGGATCAGAGCAGGCCCCACCAGAGCAACAGGATCCCCAGGATGGAAGTCACTGAAGGGAGCAGGGGAGGATGGAACCAGAGTTGTCAGCCTCCAGGCAGCCAGCAACCCACAGATCCCAGAGGCCTAGGGCATCCCTGGCTGATGTGCCACGCTCTGTTGCCCTTGAGAGGATGTGCCCTGAACATAGTCTCAGGCCTGGCATTTCCAGTGGCACCCATAAGGTCGCTACTGTCATTGCCCTCCTGTCCCCAGGGTGCTCAAGGTGGGCAGTGAGGAGTGCTGTCAGGACTGGGGGCCCAGGCCCTCTGGCTTCTCCTCTGTCACTCTGGCTTGACTTCTGTCACACTGTTTGAATCTCAGTTGGGCCTGAGACCTGTGTGTCCCCTTCCTGACCCCGTGGCGACTTTCAGAAATTGAATGTGGCCAGGCAGCCAGCGTCTGCCCCGGTATATCCTTCGTGCCCAGGGAGATACCCCCAGACTAGTCAGGACCCTTCTCTGGGCTTTCTGTGGGCTGGCCCACCCAGGGACCTCGATGGTTTGGGAGTGGGGTCCCCTGAAAAGAGGGCAGCCAGGAGCCAGTCCTTGGCAAGCCAGACTTTTAACTGTGGAGGCGGCAGCACCTCCAGCCAGGGTAGCCCGACCAAGTCTGGAGCTCTAGAGAGGCACCGTGACCACAGCCCCCAGTCCTTCTGGCTCCACCTCTCTCTCCCCTCCCAGGAACTCCTCCCTCCACCTCCCATCTTTGTCTCTCAATTTTGCAGGCAGTCACCCAAGCCAGGCTGGATGGTGGGCCTGGGGTGCGGCGTCAGATGGGTAACGCCCTGGGCCTGGAGAGGCTGCCGAGCCTCGCCATGTGACATTAGCTCTAGCTGTCATTCCCTAACTTGTCCTTCTCAGCTGCACACACACCACACGCCCCTTCCCCTGCACCCTGTCCCTGGTGCTCTGTCCACGGCCTCTCTCGGCCGCTCTCCTGCTTCCCTTGTTCACTGTGCAGCCATGTGCCCTGGGAAGGGGGAGACACCGCTTCGCAGCCATCGGTTCTGCTTTGCTGCTTCTAGACTCTGCGCAGTGGTGGGGGGCTGTCAGAGTTGGGGTCACGCAGGCTGCTGCACCAGGCACCTGGGGACTGGGCTGCTTGTCAGGAGGGGCAGCTAGTCAATTGGGTGGACATGGGGCAGGCCTTGGACACAAAGGAAGACGTGGACAGAGTGGATGGTGGGCCTGATCCCAGAGGCCACTGGAATTTCCAGACCTGGGATCAGGACAAGGGATGTCTCCCTTCATCTATGAACCTAAACCCCGAGGAACGTCCTGACTCGGCCTTTTGACTAAATGACCCTGGGCGAATCACGGACCCGCTTAGAGCCTCACATGTCAATAGGGAATAAGGATTCTTAGGCCCCAGGTGGTTATCAGCAGCATCGGCTCTGATGCAAGAAGCAGCACTTTGTCTGAAGAGGACACACAAGGGTATTCATGCCTCAGGGTTTCAGGAGGAAGAGATTGAGGGGAACCTGGGAGCTGGCTGGGCAGGGTAGGGAGCCCTTTCCAGAGCAGTGGGCCCCCCTTTCCACTCCAGCCCATTTCTCTCCTGTGGCCTCTGGCTCAGCGTTCTCCTGGGACAGAGTCCTTCCTGGGGGGAAGGGACAGATGACCGGGGAGTGGGGTGAGGGCGTGGCCATGGTGAGGCACAGCCCAGGTTTGATCTAGGGACCCTGGGTGGCAGGGCTTGGGGACCCGCCTGTCCACAGCATGCCCTGCTCTGTGCCTCACAGAACTGCAGGATCTCATGCACATCTCGCGGGCCCGGAAGCCAGCGTTCATCCTGGGCTCCATGAGGGACGAGAAGCGGACGTAAGTGGATTGAGAGTGGGGGCAGAAAGGGGAATGTGTGTGCTTTCCTATCCCTCACCCACCCCCTGTCGTGGGTTCAAGGCTTTTTAATCTGCACCCCCACAGCCGGCGAGATGGCTCTGCTCCTAGTCGTACAGTTCTCAGCAGAGACAGAACTCACTCTGGGGACCAGCCCAGGGTGCCAGGCTTCTTGGATTCAGTGGGGCTGACGCAGTGTTCTGGCCTCCCTCCCTGACCTCCTTGAGCCATGAGTGGATGGTGGGCCTGATCCCGGAGGCCACTGGAGATGCCCGGGTCCCCCCTGGGGAGATGCTCCTGCCGGCTTCCTTAACCACCTCCCTCTGCAGAATAGTGGAGTGGGCTGCCTTCCCCAGCACCTGCTCTATACCCAGGCCCATTTTAAGAGGCGGGCCTGGGTGACAGGATGCAAAGAGACGACGCTCAGGCCTTGCCCTTCAGGCATAATCCCGGGTGCTTGGAATCAGTGCCAGCGGGCACGGCAAGGTACCAGGACAAATGCGTTTCCAGCTACTGCTGTCGCCACCTCCCTTTATTGCTGCGGTTGATTCATTTATTCTGTATTAGTCTCTCATGTTCCTAACAACCTTCCCAGGGAGGAATTAGTAACCTTGTTTCGCAGGCGCAGAGCCTGAGCCCCCGAGAGGTTAAGTGACTTGCTCAAGGTCACAGAGTGAGTGTCAGGGTGGGACTCAAACCCAGGTCTTCTGAACCCATGTCCTTTGTGCTACCCCAGGCTCTCTCTGGGTTCTCTGTGGACTCTATACCTAGTGCCAGTGCCCTGAAGGGAAAGCTCTCTTCTCAGAATCAGAGGCAGCTCCACTCCCAGGGCCAGTCAGTGATCGTGCAGCTCTGTGGGTCCTCACACATCGCACTCACTTCCATGCCACCCTGTTGTGTGCCCTGGAGGTGCCCCTGCCCCATCAGCATTCCCTCCCTTGCCCCCTGCATGCTCGTGCACACACGCACACGCGCACACAGTATACATGCATGCACGTGCACCCACATGCACACGCATGCATGCCCACATGCAAACACATGGACACGTGCACACACACATGCATGTACACACACACACACATACACACACCTGTGCAGGGGCTGTGAGGCAGCTGCACCTGAGGGAGGACCCACATTTCCCAAGGGAGGAGAAGCAGATTCCCCAGATTCTGGAGCCTCAGAACCCTCCCTGGAGCAGGGCCAAGGTGAGAGTCCAGAGACCCCTCGGTACCTCCCCACTTGGGCCTTCAAAGCTACAGAGCCCTGCACCCTCTCGGTTCATGTCTGTCGCCAGCCCCACATCTTCAGGAGTCTTGCTTGTTTGCTTTGGCCTCCAGCAACAGCATAGCCTCCCCTGCCACCTCTGGACTTACTGGGGGGCTGGGTACCTGGTCCAGGAAAGGACCCCTAGAGGTGGGACCTGGGCCGCCTCCATTTATCAGCCCTCTTGGGCACCTCCTGCATCCCCTTGACACACAGTGCTGTGCAGAGCAGAGGTGGCCTCGGCCCTGGTGGAGCTTCCAGGTCAGCGCAGGAGAGAGTAAAAGAAAGATTGCGAATGGAATGGAAGCAGGCTCCACCAGGAAGCAGGTGGAGCAGGTGGGCTGTGTGGGAGGGTCCCAATGGCATCAGGGCAGGCTTCTCTCAGGCTGTGACATTCAAGCTGAGATGGGAAGATGAGAAGATCAGAGGCAGGTTCCAGGCTGAACCGACCACAAAGGCGTTCCCCCAGGGCATGGCCAGTGAGGACAGGCAGGATGTGGGGAGACGTGTCAGAGTGCTCTGGAGAGCATGTGACTCAAGAGGTGGCAGATCCGAGTCCAGGTCGAGTCCACATCCATGTGACTTGGTTCCCATCACCTAACCTCTGAGTGACACTCCCTCCTTCACTCAAAAATATGCACAGAGAGCAGGTGCAGTGGCTCCTGCCTGTAGTTCTAGCTACTCAGGAGTCTGAGGTGGGAGGATCACTTGAGCCCAGAAGGTTGAGGCTGCAGTGAACTGTGATTGTGCCACTGCACACCAGCCTGGGTGACAGAGGGAGACCTGTCTCAATCAATCAATCAATAAGGCCGGACACGGTGGCTTGTGCCTGTAATCCCAGCACTTTGGGAGGCCGAGGCAGGCAGATCACCTGAGGTTGGGAGTTCAAGACCAGCCTGGCCAACATGGAGAAACCCCGTCTCTACTAAAAATACAAAATTAGCTGGGTGTGGTGGCGGGCGCCTGTGATCCTAGCTACTCGGGAGGCTGAGGCAGGAGAATCGCTTGAATCCAGGGGGTGGAGGTTATGGTAAGCCGAGATCACGTTATTGCACTCCAGCCTGGGCAAAAAGAGTGAAACTCCGTCTCTGAATAAATAAATAAGCACAGGGATGTCAGGAAGGGTTTACCTCAGAGGCGTTTGGGACAATGATATGGGCGAATAATGCTGGTGGTACCCCTCCCACAGCCCCTGACATGAACCTCCTCCTTCCTCCCTACCTGCTCTTCCCCTGCTTCTCCCACCTTGTGTGGAGGACCCTGACACCCACTTACTGCCCATTCCTGGCCTGGCTGTAGGGCCCAGCCCCTCCTCCCCCAGCCTTGTTTAATTCCAACAGACTTTATCAGGCATCTGCTTTGGGTCAGGCCTGATACTGACCAAAATCAGGTGTCCCAAGTTGGGGAGACTGGCCCAGAGCCTGCTGCTGATCAGTGAGATCACCCCTGGCCTTCCTTTCCCTTTCTCTGTTGCACTCTCCAGCCCCTGAAATACTAGACATTTGTTCCTTTACTGCCCTCACCCCCACCCTCACTGCCCTGCATAGGACAGAAGTTCCTCGGGTCTGTCTGGGTCTGTCTGCCAGGGCACAGCTTCAGGGAACAAGGGCCGTGAGGGCGGATGTAAAGTGCTGGGCTGTGGCCGGACCTTCCTCTCTCCCACTGCTGTTCCCACTTCAGCCACGACCACCTGCTGTGCCTGGACGGAGGAGGAGTGAAAGGCCTCATCATCATCCAGCTCCTCATCGCCATCGAGAAGGCCTCGGGTGTGGCCACCAAGGACCTGTTTGACTGGGTGGCAGGCACCAGCACTGGAGGCATCCTGGCCCTGGCCATTCTGCACGGTGAGGGCGGCCCCTGGGGATGGGGCCAGGTGGGGCTGAGGCCTGTCCTCAAAGAGGCCGAGTTCGTTTTCAGGGCTTTGCAAAAAGAGAGTGGAGCGGTAGGGGAGAGCCCTTTGTGGAGGTGGGGGTGGGGGCTGCAGGTGCTGGGGTCCCAGGCTGGAGGGAGAAGGGCTGGGCACATGGGCTTAGGTTTGGGGATCCCCCACCCTCTGGCCACAGAGGGTAGAGCTGGCTGTGAAATTTCAGCATAGGAAGCATTTTCTATCGATTACCTTAACCCGTCCTCCCCTCAACCCTGCAAAGCAGGCACCAGGGGCCACACAGCCTGCACATAAGGAATCCCGTTCCCAGGGTGCACGCAGCAGGCAGTCTCAGAAATGAGGAGCCTCAGGATGCCAGAGCCCTCGCCTGCACACTTCATTTTTACTGGGAAATTTTATTGAAATTAAGTCCCCAGGCCAGGAGGGATGACGTGAAGTCACATAGCTCATCCATGGGGTTGCTGGGGTGGAGCACAGTCCCCTAGACTCCCAGCCTGGCACTTCCCAGGCCACCGGCCACTGTGTAGTCTCCTTTCATTGCCACTTTGCAAAGACGCCTAGCTTGCTGGACAGATAGCTGGGTGGCCAGTGTTGTGATGGCTCCTCTCTGGAGCTGTCTGAGCTTCTAGGTGCTGACAGGTGGGGAGGGGCACTCCCAGATCAGGGTCCTCAGCTCCCCCCAACCCCCTGGGCATTGCCCTGGGACTCAACATCTCTGACTGGCGCCCCTGCCCCTGTGCTGGTCAGATTCCATTTTTCTCCAGAGTGCCCCCACATGTGGATCCTGGTCATGCAAAGTATTGGAGGTGCCGGGGGAGGACTCCCCACCCTGGGGTGGGCATCAGGGTCTGTGGGCCAGGCCTATGTTGGATGCTAGGGATGCAGAGCCGAGGCAGGCATACCCCCAGCCTCAGGAGCAGGGGGCTCAGGCAGTCCAGGAGGTGCTGGGGACAGAGTCTCATGGATGGAGGAGAAGAGTCATCTATCAAGTTGCCCGGACTTTAGTGTCCACAGCAGTTTCTTGACTGGTATTTCATTTCCTTTTGATGATTCTCACCATAGCCCTGCAAGGTGAGCAGATGGGGAAACTAAGAACCAGAGGGGATCGCCCAGTGAATTGGGCAGTCAGGACTGGGTCTCCAGCTGTGCACCCAGCTCTCTCCCCCGGCCTCAGGGTCCTAGCATCCCCTCTCTGGTCTTCCATAGGATCCAAGGGTGGGCACAAGGTCTGAGCAGGCAGAGTGGGTAGAGTCCTAGCTTCTCCACAGGGGCCACATCCTTCTTCAGGGACCATTTCTTCCCCATCCAGGGTCTTCCCCATCCAGGGTCTTCCCCATCCAGGGTCTTGAGACCTTCCCACAAGGTCTGAGCAGGCAGAGTGGGCAGAGTCCTAGCTTCCTCTCCAAAAGGACCACGTCCTTCTTCAGGGACCATTTCTTCCCCATTCCGGGACCATTTCTTCCCCATCCATCCCCCTGGGGAATTTGAGAGGTGTCCTGGCTGACCCTTTGGTGGGCAGATGCCCTCATTTCAGCTACCCTCTGCTTGTACATCCCTGGTCCTGGGGAACTCACTGCCTCACTGGGGAGGTGGGGCAGCTTCTCCTTCCTAGAGGGGCAGCCGGCCCCTTGGCCCTGTCTGTTCTGAAGGCTCAAAGGACAGGGCTGTTCCTTATTTTCTGTGACAAACAAGGTGGGTCTAACTTTTATAAACTTTTACTCTTCAGGGGCTCTTCTTTAAGGAAAATAATACATAATCATGAATACAAAATGAGGTGCAGAGCCTTGGGGCTGCTGAAGCGAGGCATCAGTGTTTTTTGAGTCTCTCTGTTGCCCAGGCTAGAGTGCAGTGGTGCAGCTCAACTCCCTGCAACCTCCGCTCCCAGGTTCACACGATTCTCCTGCCTCTCAGCCTCCCGAGCAGCTGGGATTGCAGGCTCCTGCCACCACACCTGGTGAATTTTTGTATTTTTAGTAGAGACGGGGTTTCACCATGTTGGGCAGGCTGGTCTCAAACTCCTGACCTCAAGTGCTCCACCCGCCTCAGCCTCCCAAAGTGCAGGGATTACAGGCGTGAGCCACCATGCCCAGCCGGAAGGGGGCTTCTGTCTGTCTGGAAAGTTGCAAAGGAAGGGCCCAGAATGTGGGTTTGCTTAGGCCTCGGTAAACCCGCTTCCTCCTGCCACCTCCTGCGCTCAGGCCCTCTGTAGGCTGTTCTCTGGGAGCCCTGCGTGTGGCCGTTGCATCTCCCCACCTCCGACCCCCTTATTCCTAGGTAAGTCCATGGCCTACATGCGTGGCGTGTACTTTCGCATGAAGGATGAGGTGTTCCGGGGCTCCAGGCCCTACGAGTCAGGGCCCCTGGAGGAATTCCTGAAGCGGGAATTTGGGGAGCACACCAAGATGACGGACGTCAAGAAACCCAAGTAAGCCTGGCGCACTGGGGCCGTGACCACAGCTGTGCCCACTGTGGCTGTTCCCTGGGGACAGAGGGCTCCCTGTCCTGCTGGGGGAGGGGGAAAGCACCCCACGCTTGAGGGGAGCAGAGGGAACCCCCTTCCCAGGGAGGCAGAGGGCTGGAGTGTGGTTCTCACTTGGGCATGCAGACACCTGCTGCACGCAGGAGGGGTGTGGCCTGGTGGGCCTGGCTCTGCCCTGCCTGGCCAAGGGTCTGGGACTTGCCTGGAAAGAACCTGGGCCTCCCTTCTCTAAGACCACCTGGGCAGAGGCTGGGTTTTTGCTACCCAGGCAAAAAGAACCCACTGGCCTTTCAAATGACACGGCTAAATCTTTTCTCACATTTCAGACAGCACTTGCTCCCAGGATCAGACTACTAGGTTATAATCAGAGGGCTTTAGTCCTGCCTTTAATTTAAGGTCTACAAGACTTGAACTAATTTAAGTCAGACTAAAGGAGAAAGTCACATTTCCAGGAAGCATTTGTTTGGGAGGCCCCAATCCTAGGACTAAGCAATGGATCCCATTTGGGGCCGGATGAAAGGTATGTTCCAGGAGGAGCGTTTTCAGCATTTCTGAGTGATTTTTTTCATATTTTGAAAGTGAGTCTCCCCCAGTCTTAGGGGCCCGGCATCCCATCTGTGGTCTTCCCTAGGGTCCAAGGCCAGGGACCTTAAATCTTTTTTCCCACTCTGTGGCTTGTCTTTTTGCTCTGTGGTGTTTCTAGGTTTATTTTTATTATTTTTTATTTTTTTGGTGGGCCCATGTTCTTAATGGGGTAGATAATATTTATAAATATTTTTCTTCTTGTAGTTTGTGATTTTTTTCCTTTCTCTCTTTTTTTTGAAAAAGGGTCTTGCTTTGGGGCCCAGGCTGGAGTATATTGCCATGAACATGGCTTACTGCGGCCTCGACTCCTGGGCTCAAGCAGTCCTCCCATCTCAGCCTCCTGAGTAGCTGGGACTACTGGCATGTGCCAACACATGTATTTTTTGTAGAGATGGGGTTTCACCATGTTGCCCAGGCTAGTCTTGAACTCCTGAGCTCAGGTGATCCTCCCGCCTCGGCCTCCCGTTACAGGCGTCAGCCACCGTGCCCAGCCTAGTTTGTGCTTGTTATGTCTCATTCACGAACCCCTTTGCTGCCCCCAGGCAGCATGCGATTCTCCTGTGTCAAGTTGGAAAGCTCTCTAGATCTGCCTTTTACATTGAGATCTTTTATCAACCTGGAATTGATTTTTGTATGAGGGTGAAGTCCAAGATCCAATTGAATGTTTTCCACATGATTGGATGATTGGCCAATTTTCCCAGCCCCGTCTGTGAAGTCCGTCCTTCCCTCCACTTCCTCAGCAGTGGGTCAAGCGTCCCTCTGTGCCTGGATCTGCTCCAGGCTGTGTTCTGTTCCACTGGTTGGAAAGCTGTCCCTGTGCCCGGACCACAGAGCCTAAATGACTACAGTTGTGTGGTGAGTCCTGGTATCTGGATGGCAGATCCTCCACCTTGGCCTTCTTCAAGAACATCATGGCTATTCTTGGGGGCAGTAGAGAGAAGTGGATACGAGCATTGACCCTGAAGTTCCTACCTCTTCTCAAAAGTAGGAATATGCCAGGCATGGTGGCTCAAGCCTGTAATCCCAGCTCTTTGGGAGGCTGAGGCAGAAGGATCACTTGAGGCCAGGAGTTCGAGACCAGCCTGGGCAACATAGTGAGACCCTCATCTCTACAACAAAATTAAAACTAACAGGTAGCTGGGCATGGTGGCATTACAGCTGTAATCCCAGCTACTTGAGAGGCTGAGGTGGGAGGATCACTTGAGCCCTGGAGGCTGAGGCTACAGTGGTCTGTGATCCCATCACTGCTCTCCAGCCTGGGCAATAGAGTGAGACCCTGCCTTAAAAACACACACACACACACAAATTATAAAAAGAAAAATATTTATAAATTCTACTCCATTAAAAACATGGTTCCACCCAAATAAATAAATACAACAAAAACATCATAAAGGGAGTAAAAAGACAAGCCACAGAGTAGGAGAAAAGGGCCAGGTGTAGTGGCTCACGCCTGTAATCCCAGCACTTTGGGAGGCTGAGGCAGGTGGATCACGAGGTCAAGAGTTCAAGACCAGCCTGACCAAGATGGTGAAACCCCGTCTCTACTAAAAATACAAAAATTAGCCAGGCGCAGTGGCAGGCACCTGTAATCCCAGCTACTTGGGAGGCTGAGGCAAGAGAATTGCTTGAACCTGGTGGGTGGAGGTTGCAGTGAGCTGAGATCGTGCCACTGTACTCCAGCCTGGGCGACAGAGTGATACTCCATCTCAAAAAAAACAAAAAACAAAAAACAGAGTAGGATAAAAGATTTCAAATCCATACATCCATCAAAGGACTCATTTTCAAAATATGAAAAGATCATTCAGAAATGCTCAAAATAGTAACCACCATTTTGCTTTCTCTTCCTATGAGTTTGACTACTCCAGGTACTGTTAAGTAAAATTTGTGGGGGATAATTGATTTGGACCAGGATTCTGTACCAGGCCCAACAGACCAAACCAATATGGAGTCACTCATGCCAAGTGAACCTAGTTAGCTTAGACATATACCCATGTAATAAATAGCTGAGTTCTGGTTAGCTACAACAGCTGAGCTTTAATCAATCATAGATGGCCACCTGATTCAAACAAGGCAAACCAATTAAGCTCCACACCTCACTTTGGTTTTCAGCCCATCAACGCTGCCTGACCACGTTTCAGGCCAGAGTTCTTTGAACCTGTTCTGGTTTTGTGGGCTGTCTCTCAGTTCATCAATAAAAGCCAATTAACATCTTTAAATTTGTTGCAATCTTATCTTTGACAGTACCTTATGTAAGTGGAATCATACAGTATTTGTCTTTTTGTGACTGGCTGGCTGGCTGGCTTGCTTTCTCTCTTTCTCTTTCTTTCTTTCCTTTCTTTCTTTCCTTTCTTTCTTTCTTTTCTTAGACAGGGTCTTGCTCTGTCGCCCAGGCTGAGTGCAGTGGCGCAATCTCGGCTCACTGCAATTTCCGCTTCCCGGGTTCAAGTGATTCTCCTGTCTCAGCCTCCCAAGTAGCTGGGATTACAGGCGCCCACCACCACACCCAGCTAAGTTTTCGTATTTTAGTACAGACAGGGTTTCACCGTGTTGACCAGGCCAGTCTTGAACTCCTAACCTTGTGATCCACCCACCTCAGCCTCCCAAACTGCTGGGATTACAGGCGTGAACCACCGCGCCCGGCCATGACTGGCTTATTTCGCTTGGCATCCATGTTGTAGCGTGTGTCAGAATTTCCTTCCTTTTTAAGGCTGAAAAACTCCATTGTCTGTATCCACCACGTTTTGCTTCTCCATTCATCCACTGATGGATATTTTGGTTGCCACCTTTTGGCTATTGTAAATAACACTGCTGTGAACGTCAGGTGTGCAAGTACCTGTTTGAGGCCTACTCTCTTATTACTGGTGCCTTCTCCAGAGAGAATTCTGATGGGTTCAGTTTGATCATATTTTAAGATTTTTGTGTCCATGCTGGTGGGGAACTTGACCCGTTTTTTCCTATTTTGGGTTTTGAGGAAATATTTCCTCTTTTTATTTTTTTTTTGGAAGAGTGAGTGTAATAGTGACTTTATTTTGAATTTATGGTAGAACTTCATAGTAAATTCTTCTAGGCCTGGAGTTTGCTTGATGGGAAGATTTTTGATGATGGAATTAATTTCTTTAGTGGTTGTAACACCACTTGGGGTTTCTAAATACCTTTTTGAGTTAGTTTTGGTTAAGTGAGGTTTTTCTAGGAATGTGTCCATTTCATCTAAATCTTCAAGCTTACTGGCATAGAGTGGTTCAAATTTTTTTTTTTTTTTTTTTTTTTGAGACGGAGTTTCAATCTTGTTACCCAGGCTGGAGTGCAATGGTGTGATCTCGGCTCACTGCAACCTCCTCCTCCTGGGTTCAAGCAATTCTTCTGCTTCAGCCTCCCAAGTAGCTGGGATTACAGGCATGCGCCACAATGCCTAATTTTTGTATTATTAGTAAAGACGGGGTTTCACCATGTTGGCCAGGCTGGTCTCGAACTCCTGACCTCAGGTGATCCACCTGCCTCGGCCTCCCAAAGTGCTGGGATTACAGGCATGAGCCCCTGCCGATTCTCCTTTTTCTAATGTCTGCAGTGTCTGTTGATGCGGCCCCCTTTTCTTTCCTGATTCTGATAACAGATAACAGACATGTTTTATCAGTCTTGCCACAGGTTTTTCCATTGGATTAGCCTCTCAAAAAAACCAACTTTTGCCGAATTGCCCTCCCAAGGTTGGACCAATCTGACACTCCTCCAGCACTGTCGGAGAGAGCCTGTTTTTGGAAGATGGTGGGGGGAGAAGCCCACCTATCCCAAACAGAGATTGGAGTAGGCACTCTGCTGCCCAAGGCCCTGGGGTGTGAATGGCGGGGAAGGGGAAAGGTGAATGGGCGGGTGGCTCAGCAGTCCTCCTGCCTCATTTCTCTCCAGGGTGATGCTGACGGGGACACTGTCTGACCGGCAACCAGCTGAACTCCACCTCTTCCGGAACTACGATGCTCCAGAAACTGTCCGGGAGCCTCGTTTCAACCAGAACGTTAACCTCAGGCCTCCAGCTCAGCCCTCAGGTTTAAACCATGTTTGATGCATCCATGGGAAGTGACTGGCCCGAGAGGCTGCAGGGTGGTGGGTGGGAGTCATGCACTTGCCATCAGGCACCCTCACTGTGCCACCAGCCCACCCACTGTAGTGGTCTTTATTGGCTGAGGACAGGGATTGCAGGGGAGCTGTGAGGCCCCCGGCAGGTTAGAAAAGTCCCTGGAAAGTTCTCAGCTGTACCTGCCTTCTACCAGGACGAACTGGCCAGACAGTGTAGCCTTGTGGGTCCTGCTTCTGTAGAGTTCCCAGCCTCCCCTCTTCCCCCACCCCCAGCCCCCCACATGCACACCCTGAGATCTGGAGCGCATGGGTTTTATACCAGTTCCTTGTGCCACTGGGCCACCCTCCTTCACCGCCCCTAGACCAGCTGGTGTGGCGGGCAGCCCGAAGCAGCGGGGCAGCTCCTACTTACTTCCGACCCAATGGGCGCTTCCTGGACGGCGGGCTGCTGGCCAACAACCCCACACTGGATGCCATGACCGAGATCCATGAGTACAATCAGGACCTGATCCGCAAGGTGAGTGCCGCAGGCCAGAATGCCTGGACCCGCCGCTCCCTGGAGCCAATCCTGTTTCAGCAAACCGTGCTAGGGACTGACCCCCAGGACAGCAGGTGGCTTTTACACATGCACTTATTCATATGTGCACGCAGGGCAACTTGATCTCACTGGAACCTGTTCCGCGGGTGGGGTCTGCCTGAAGCACTGTGCTAAGGGGGGTCTGAGGACCACTGTGCTCTAAGTGTACATGAATGGGGAGGGCAGCATGCGTACCATGAACGTACCCCTCGAGCCAGCCTGGGGACGGGACACGTGCTTGCCCTTGAGCTCACCTCTATGGATAGTCCACCGGGAATGCCTGCCCCCACGGGTTACTGGTGCTGTGGTGGAGGACCGTGATGCCTCTGCTAAAAGGCCTGGGGGCTGGGAAAGGGCTCCGTGGAACAGGGGACCCATCCTGAGGCCTTTGGGGACAAAGCAGTGCAGAATCAGTGATCTGGAGGAAGAGCAGCAGCCCTCCCCCTGCGGAGGTACAGCAGAGGCTGGCAGGACCCAGCATGCTAGGGAAGGCCCTGTGGTGTGGCGGGCAGTGGGGGACCAGGGTGGGCCAGCACGGTGGCTGAGCTCGGGCCCTGGAGCCAGAGCGCATCTGGGGGTCCCGATTCTGCCCGCGCTCACTGCAGCTACTGAATGGGGCCATCACAGCGCCTGCCTGGGGAGGCTGCCAGGCCTTGGCATGCTGTTGGCTGTGAAATGTTCACAGCAGCGCCTGGAGCCTGAGCTCCATCCTTGCTGCTGTGGTTTCCCGAAGCCCCAGGGCATCCTGGGCGGCGCAGCAGAGGCTCTGGGTGGACAGAGAAGGGAGCGCCCTCTAGGGGCCAGACCAGGCAGGGTGGGCTTCCTGCAGGCGGCAGAGACTCAGACCCTAGCCAGTCTAACTCTCCTATTGCATGCGGATGGGGAGCCTGGGACCCTGAGTGGGAGGCGTCACCCAAGATCATCCTGCAAATTGGCAGCAGAGCTTGTTCAGAAACAAACAAGAGAGGCAGCGGCCGGGGGCGGTGGCTCACGCCTGTAATCCTAGCACTTTGGGAGGCCGAAGCAAGCGGATCACAAGGTCAGGAGATCTAGACCATCCTGGCTAACACGGTGAAACCCCGTCTCTACTAAAAATACAAAAAAATTAGCCAGGCGTAGTGGCAGGTGCCTGTAGTCCCAGCTACTCAGGAGGTTGAGGCAGGAGAATGGTGTGAACCCGGGAGGCGGAGCTTGCAGTGAGCCAAGATCGCACCACTGCAGCCCAGCCTGGGCAACACAGCGAGACTCTGTCTCAAAAAAAAAAGAGAGGCAACACCCAGGGCTCAGGTTCAAGCCTTAGCCCCTACTTCCCTACCATGTGGCCCTGGCAGCTGCTTCCGGGCCTGAGCTTTGCTGAGAGCCCTCATTTGCAAACTGGGTCATTGGTGCCCTCTCCACAGACTGGCTGGAGATTAAATGAAGTAATGATGCAAACACCTGGCAAATCACTGACACCAAGAAACACCCTCTACCTTTCCTCCCCTGGCCACGACTTGAGTTGGGCCAGGATCAGATGGGGTGGGCGGGATCCTTCTTGCAGCTGGTGTATGTGTGGTCCTGTTGGTACAAAGGTGCTATCCTGAGCAGATGGCATGTGATGCCCGCACCAGCCCTTCCGGGGCCACGTGCAAGGGGCTGGCTGGAAGTCATGCCAGGCGTGCTCTTGCCACCAGAGACCTCTTGCCCTGTTCTCATGTGCCCCAGAGCCCAGCCTTGGGCCTCCCCTTGACGCTCCCCTTACCTGTAGAAGGTCCCTTCTGACTGCCCCTGTCCTGTTCCCAACAGGGTCAGGCCAACAAGGTGAAGAAACTCTCTATCGTCGTCTCCCTGGGGACAGGGAGGTCCCCACAGGTGCCTGTGACCTGTGTGGATGTCTTCCGTCCCAGCAACCCCTGGGAACTGGCCAAGACTGTTTTTGGGGCCAAGGAACTGGGCAAGATGGTGGTGGACTGTGTGAGTGTGGGCCCCTCCCCCAGGCCACTTACCTCAGGGTCTGCAGCCCAGGTGGATGGCCTCCCCTCATGTTGTGGGGCCTTTGGTGTCGGGGGAGACAGCAGGGCTGTGTCCATCGCCTTTAGCCAGCTGGAGAGAGAGAGAGTCCCCAATTCGGAGTCTCAGTGCAGGGCAGGGACCCTCAGTGACCACCAGCAGGGGGGTTTTCAAACCCTTTTTAGCTGTGGATCCCTTTCTGCAAACATAGCCCAGTGTAGAAGTCCAGAATGGACAAAAGCTCCAGAGTGGGATGGGCACTCACCCCTATAATCCCAGCACTTTGGGAGGCTAAGGCGGCTGAATCACTTGAGTCCAGCAGTTTGAGACCAGCCTGAGCAATATAATGAGACTTCGTCTCTACAAAAAAATTAAAAACTTAGCTGGGCATGGTGGTGTGTGCCTGTGGTCCCAGCTACTCAGGAGGCTGAGGTGGGAGGATTGCTTAAGCCCAAGAGGCAGAGGCTACAGTGAGCTGTGATCATGCCACTGCACTCTAGCCTGGGCAACAGAAGGAGACTTTGTCTCAAAAAATAAAAATAAAAAAAAAAGAAAGAAACTTCAGGGAGAGGGGACATGGAGGCCTGTCCACTCAGCCACTACCCTTTTCCCAACTCACCCGCTACACTTTTCCCAACTCACCATCCCTGAAAGGGCACTGCTGAGACCTCTGCCGCTCTGATTGCACAGCTGGGACAGTCCCTGCAGTCCCAGGAAGGGGTTTTGCCCGAGCCACTCTGCTGCTGTGTGGCTCAGCCCGACTCGAAAGAGCCTGGGGCTCTTGAGGCCAGGGCTCTGAGAGTGCAGGGCAGGGCCAGGCAGAGTGCGGGCTAGGCGGGGTGTGGGCCTGGCGCTTAGCAAGGCTGCTTCTCACCAGTGCACAGATCCAGACGGGCGGGCTGTGGACCGGGCGCGGGCCTGGTGCGAGATGGTCGGCATCCAGTACTTCAGGTGAGGGCTCAGCCGCCCCAGCCCTTGGCCCCGTGCCCTGGCCTGGTCGGTCTCACCGACCTTCCCTTCCCAGCCCTGGTGTGGACTTTCCCTTTCCCCAAGGGTCTGCTCTGTTCCCCAAGCCCACCCTGGTCCCAGCTGGCATCCCCTGCCCAGCCTGAGCAGCCTAGGGTGACTCCCTCCTCCCTGGCCCGAACAGATTGAACCCCCAGCTGGGGACGGACATCATGCTGGATGAGGTCAGTGACACAGTGCTGGTCAATGCCCTCTGGGAGACCGAGGTCTACATCTATGAGCACCGTGAGGAGTTCCAGAAGCTCATCCAGCTGCTGCTCTCACCCTGAGGGCCCCCGGCCTCTCACCGGCCCCAGCTGACCTCATCCATTCAGCCCCTGCCAGGCCAGGCCCAGCCACTGCCCTCCCGGGCAGATCCGGGCCCAGGCAGCTCTGCATCCATAGACCAGGCCTGGGAGAATGCCAAGCTGCCTGCCCAAGGCTGGTCCTGAAGGCCTCTCTCCCACTAACCCCGCCTTCCAGCACTTTCTGTCATTCCAGGCTGGGAAAGTCTAGAGCCCCCTTTGGCCCCTTTCCCTGACTGTAAAGGACAACTGACTCCCCCATCAGCTCAAACATTAAGGGTACCCGGGTGCAACTGTGCCCCTGCCCCCAGCCACAGCCTCCCTGAGGACCTGTGGGGCTGCCTCCGCCCTAGCCCCTAGCAAGGGCACTCCCAGGCTTCCTAGTGGGTGCAGCCCACTCCCTCTGCCCTCTGCTCCGCTCCCTGAGGGCTGGGACTAGAGAAATGGGGTGTCCCGCACCCCATCAGCCAGGAAAGCCCAGGCCGCAGGAGCAGGATGCCCGTTCGACTTTACCCCTCACACTGGCCCAGCTGCTCACACTGCCCCACCCCGAGAACTCTCAGCTCTCAAAGGTCATTCCTGGGGTTTCTTCTTCCCAATGGAAGTGGCTTAAGAGCCAAAACTGTGAAATAAACCATTTGGATTCAAGTTCACCTGTGTTGTGTGTGCAGTGGTGTGAGTACCCCTGCTCCCCCGAACCCCAACTCCTCTCAGCCTTGACCCTTGGCCTTGACCAGCCTTTTCCGGCCCTTAGGGTGCTCAGAGGCAGGTGCCAGGCCCACAAAGCCCAGGCAGGCCCAAGGGGGGACACAATCCTCAACCTCATCTTGGAGGACCCAGGGAGAGCCCCATTTGTCACCCAGAGAGGCCGGGGACTCTGCATGGACAGGCAGCGCATGTGCAGGGCCAAGGTCTGCCCAGGACTGGGCAACTCCAGCGTCTGTGCTGCTGCCGCTCCAGCAGGTGGAGAAGCTGGGCGGGCCAGAGTGACTTTGGAAGCCACAGAGGGCGTGGCCCCACGGTGAGCCGCAGGCCTGAGGACAGTGAGAAGTACAGCAGCATTGCCCTCCAGTGGCTGCGTCCGCTAGGTCTGGCAGAGAGCGTCCTGGGGGAGGGCATTGGGCAATGCCAACCGAGTAAGGTGGGTAATGCCTGGTATAGGCAGGTGGGAGGGTGGGGCCCCCCAGGGTCAGGGGTCCTTGAGGAGGGGGTGGCCCAGGAGGGGGCTCATCCACATGGGCACTTGTATCAGCCCACGGCTCCGAGGGGTGAATAATTGAAGGGCAGGTCACACGAGCCCGCCCGTCACAGGATGCCTTCCCCACCGGGTCCGGTTACGCCCCAGATCACATTCTGACATCCCGAGCTGGTGAATAATTAAGCGCCACTCCTCTGAGGCAGGCCTCCATCTCCAGGTCCCTCTCTGCAGCTTCCTCGCTGCCGGCCGAGCCGTGGGCACCTGAGGAACTACCCACCACTGCTCCCGGCTGTGCCATCACCACCAGCTCCCTGCTTCCTGCTCAGACCCAGCGACAGCCCCTCCATGGCCCCTGAGATGGACCAGTTCTACAGGTCCACCATGGCCATCTACAAGGTGAGCACGTGGGTGACCAAGCCAGGGCCTGAGCCCCTCCTCCCAGGGCACAGAAGTCATGCCCGCTCTGGAGGAGGAGGGCCAGCCAGGGCTGCAGGTGTCCTGGAAAGGGAAGCCTGGAGCCAGGCTGGGCCGGGGTGGGTACGGGGGTAAGGATGCCTGAGAGCACTCAGCCACACAGCAGGAACCCCCAACTCCCAGATGCTGGACAAGGCAGGAGAGGGCCCAGGGCCCAGGGTGGGGAGAGTTGAGAGTCTGGATGAGAAGGGCCTGGCTGCCCGGCCTGGGAATGAAGACCCTCTCTCTCTCTCTGTCTCATTTCTGAGCCCCTCACTCAGACTTCCTACTTCACCCCCAGGGGTTGCTGCAGTCACCACAGACATTTAGCACCTCCTGTGTGCAGGATCCTTTCACTTGTAAGCCTCAGGCCACCCACCTGTGAAGTCAAAAATGACCACCCTGTTTGATAGATGAGAAAACTGAGACCAAATGGGTTAAACAGCTCATTCAAGGTCATGGAGGGAGGGAGCGGCACTGCTGGGACTTGAACCAAGACCCAAGTCCAAGTCCAGGCCTAAGTCCAGGCCCGTCTCCACCATCCAGGGAGCTCTCTGCCCTGCCCCAGCCTGGGATGGCCCACACTAATCCAGCCACAGCCCTGCCTATGGTGGGGCTGTTCTTAGAGGAGGGCAAGAGCTGCCCTTGCCCCTGTGGCGACTGTTGGCAGCCCCATGTGTCTAGCCCAGCAAGGCCTGGACACAGGGCAGGGCTGAGCTGTGCCCAGTGGGGACCACAGCGGGTGGGCCAGCTTCAGCCCAGCGGGAGGAGAACCTTCCAGGTGCACCATCTCGGGAGGTACCTCAGTCCCGCCAGAGCAGGTGTGAGCAGGAGCTGGTTGTGAGGGGACCATAGCTTGGAACAGGACCCCAAAAGATGGGCTCTGAGGTCCCGCAGCCAAGAGCCAGGATTCTGGGTGAGCCTAGGTTTGTAGGTGGGCTCCCCAAAGTCTGGGAGCTTCTCACTGGGCTGGGGGTGCCCTGTCCCTGACGCCCAGTGACTTGACTCTGTCCATTGTTCCTTCTCGCTCCCCCATCTCCACACCTTTTTCCTCCCCTGGCCCTGGGGTCCAGAGCATCATGGAACAGTTTAACCCCGCCCTGGAGAACCTGGTGTACCTGGGCAACAACTACCTGCGTGCCTTCCACGGTGAGTGCCTGCCCGGGCCACGGAGCACCAGCCCTGGGCCTCTGCTGTCCCCACCCCCAGGCCCCTCCCAGCTTCTCTGCACCCGACACCTGTTCATCCTCAGCCCTACACCCTCCTACCCACCACCCTCACCCTCACACCTCTGCGGCCAGAGAGGCCTTATGCACCCCCACTCTCCTGTGCCCACGCATCCCAGGCCACACCCAGCACCCCTCATTGCCCCCTCATTCAGGTTCCTCCAGACACTCCCATGATACAGTAGCAGGCCCTGCAGGCCCACACGACCCCAGTGCAACCCCTGATACATCTCTAGGCATCACCTTGATGCCACCTGCTGAACCCACCCCTATACCCAGTCCCACCTCTGCACCCAGACTCACACGGCAGCTGGCTTCCTCACTCTGACCAGCCACCATCCACACGCCCTACAGCTGGCCTTGACACTCACTCGGTCCCCACGCAAACCCTTGTACCGGTCCGCTTTGGCCACTCATACCTGCCAATAGCACCCCTCTACCCACCAGCGCTGATCAACCCTGAACCTCAGGGCCACCCATTCCCCTGCTTCTTAGATGCTGTCCACGCCACCTCCCTGCCCCCAGCTCTCACCTTATGCCCCACACCTGAGCTTCACAGCTCAACTGGCCACACCCTCCTCAGGGGCACACACAGATGCCCACACCCCACCCACGACAGACACAGTCCCTTCCAGATGAAAAGAGCCTCCAGAAGGGTGGGGCAGAGGCAGGGCTGGACCGGACCTGTCCCTCCTGGTCCATAGCTCTGTCTGAGGCAGCCGAGGTCTACTTCAGTGCCATCCAGAAGATTGGGGAGCGTGCCCTGCAGAGCCCCACATCGCAGATTCTGGGTGAGGCTCCCCCTCCATGCAGACCCCATTCTCGGGCCCTCCTTTTGCACCCTTGCCCTTCCAGGATGCCCCGCGTCCCTGACACAGGCCTTGCAGCCCAAGGCCCAGAGCCAGACTCTCGTTCTGGGGCCCAGGCTCCCCGCCACCGCTCCCTGCCGGGCTGCTTCCAGGCTGGGACACTCACGGCCTGGCTCTTGGCCTGGCTCCTAGAGAGCCGTATGGGAAGTTCCTGGACTTTGGTCCTGAAATCCAGCCTCGGGCAGGCCCTCTGTTGGCTTTCAGCGGAAGAGGGTGGTGGGCGGGCGGGGCAGGCTTCCCCACACCAAAGCCACAGCTCCGTCCATGCCTCCAGGGGAGATCTTGGTGCAGATGTCTGACACCCAGCGGCACCTGAACTCTGACCTGGAGGTGGTGGTGAGTATCAGACTCCAGGGCCTGAAGGGGTCACTCGAGGAAAGCGGGGAGCGTTCCAAGGAGAGGGCCCAGCCTACCAGATGCCTTTCCCAGGGGGGATGACCGTGGCTGCCCTTCCCAGCACCTGGCTCTGTGGGGCATGGTTCCTTGCAATAGTCGTTCAAGCTTCTAGCAGCCCTAGGAGGCTGGTGGCATTTCTGCGTTGATTTTATAGAGAAAGAAACTGAGTCTAGCTAGTCATTGCCTGAGATGCCAGAGTGAGTGGAGGCCCAAGGAGGAGAAAGGCCCTTTCACTGCGGCCCTCCTCACTGCAGCCGCCCACGGAGCAGCCACGCGGACCTGACCATGTCACTCCCAGGAGCAGAATCATTCCACGGCCCCACTGCCCACAGAACTGAACACAGGCTTCTCAGCAAGGGGTCCCACGCTCTGCTGATCCAGCAGCTTCTCCCGACACCCCCAACACAGCCCAGCTTCCCGGAAGAGCCGGCCCTCTGCTGGTGTCCCCGCTGCGGGGCTGCTGCCCTGCTGTCCTCTTAGCCTACAGCCACCGGTCCCTTCCTCTGCCACCCAGTTGAGAAGCAGCTGTCCCCTCCTTCCCAAAGCCTCCTCTGACTCCCTGAGGTAGTTTCAGTCACCCCTCCCCCTGGACTCCCAACAGTCTGTTCGTAGCTCGTGGTGGCTTCAAAGCCCAGCTTCACCAGTGACTAGTTTTGTGACCTTGGATTCTGTGCCTCTGCTTACCTATCTGAGAAATGGAGAGAATCATAGTAACTGCCTCCCAGGATTCTTGAGAGGATGAAGTGAATTAATAAGCATAAACTGTTTGCCCTGGCCCCCGCAAGGCCCCTGGGTACCTTAGCTATGAGAACTAGAAGTTAACTCGCCTGCCCCATCCCTCCCGAGACTGCGAGCTCCGCAAACACTTCCTTCCGCTTCCTTCGTCTCCGTAGCTCCAGGGCCTGGCGCCAAGCAGGGCTTCAATGACACAGGGGAAAGAAAAGAGCCGAGGGAGTGGGCTTGGCTAGATGGAGAGAAGAGAGGGCTTTCCAAGGGAACACAGCAGCAGGCTGCACACAGCCATGAGTGGGCAGTGGGCAGACGTGAGCCAGGGCTTGAGCGCCGGGGCTGAGTGGGAGAGGTGGGGTGGGGCCTAGTGGTGAGGCGCCTTGGAAGGTTCGGAAGGAAATTTCAGCTAATTGTTCTCCCTCCAATGTGTGAAGGGAACCCCTGGAAGTCAGGGTGCTCTTTGGAGGATACCATAAAATACTGGTCAGCCGGGCATGACGAACAGTCTTTTTTTTTTTTTGAGATGGAGTCTCACTCTGTTGCCCAGGCTGGAGTGCAGTGTCATGATCTCAGCTCACTGCAACCTCCACCTCCCAGGTTCAAGCGATTCTCCTGCCTCAGCCTCCCGAACACCTGGGATTACAGGCACCTGCCATCATGCCTGGCTAATTTTTTCATTTTTTTGTAGAGATGGGGTTTCACCATGTTGGCCAGGCTGGTCTTGAACTCCTGACCTCAAGTGATCTGCCCGCCTCGGCCTCCCAAAGTGCTGGGATTATAGGCATGAGCCACCGCGCCTGGTGGGGGAGCAATTTTTCTATTAGAAAATGCACATCCCACGCACACACAACAAGACCGTGCCCCAAGGCCCCTGGGCTCCGTGCACTCCGTGAGCACTTTAGGATGTAGCATTAAGCCCCTGCCACCCCCTTGGACATGGGCACAGAAGTTATGGAGCCTGTGGGTTCCTGTCCTTGTGTTCAATGGCTGACCTTGTCACTTGTGGCACACCTGGGCTGGGCAGGGATGAGTATCACCCAGGCCCACTCAGTAAGGAGAGCTGCCCTCTCTAGGCAGTGGCACCTCGGTTGTGGCAACTGGGCAGGTCCAGTGGCCAGAATCACACCAGAAAGAACAGTGCCAGAGGCCACCCCCACCTGCAGCTCATTTACTTGATCCCTACTTACTACCCTGTGCCAGGCACTGTGGGAGGCAGCGGGGATACAGCAGACAAAAAGCCCTGCCATCCCAAGGAGGGAGCCAGAAATATCCACAGTGAGTAAGTGAATCGATACGTAACACGTTCCATGCAAAATATGCTAGGAGAAAAGTAGAGCAGGGACGGGATGTCTTTGGTGGGGGTGCAGCTTTTAACAGATGCTCAAGGAAAACATCACCAGAAAGGTGACATTGAAAAAGGCCTAAAGGGCCTAGCGCAGTGGCTCACGCTTATAATCCCAGTACTTTGGGAGGCCGAGACGGACGGATCACCTGAGGTCAGGGGTTCGAGACCAACCTGGACAACATGGTGAACCTTGTCTCTACTAAAAATACAAAAAAATTAGCTGGGCATGTCGTGGCGGGTGCCTGTAGTCCCAGCTACTCGGGAGGCTGAAGCAGGAGAATCACTTGAACCTGGGAGGTGGAGGTTGCAGTGAGCCGAGATCGCGCCACAGCACTCCAGCCTGGGTGACAATGAGACTCTGTCTCAAAAAAAAAAAAAAAAAAAAGAAAAGAAAAGAAAAAGGGCTAAAGGAGGTAAGGGCATTAGCCAGGGAGACCTCTGGGGGAAGGGCATTCTGGACAGAAGGGACAGCACGTGGAAAGGCCGAAGGCTGCAGTAGAGGGCGAGTGTGAGATAACCAGCCATTAAGAGGCCCTGACCCTGCAGGCCCCGGCAGGACTGTGGTCCTTCCTCTCAGTGAAAGGGACACCATGGGAGGGTCTTGAGCCAAGGAGGGACGGGATCTGACTTAAAATTTTTTTTTAAATGTTTTTTATTGTAAACTAAAACACAGACACAGAAAATCTTGCTGAACAGATTAGAGCCGAATGAATCATTATTAGGCAAATGGACCTGAAACTACCATGCAGAACTTTGCCAGCCTCCCCAGAAGCCCCTTCAGGTGCCCCCATCAAAACCACAGCCTCGGCCGGGCGCGGTGGCTCAAGCCTGTAATCCCAGCACTTTGGGAGGCCGAGACGGGTGGATCACAAGGTCAGGAGATCGAGACCATCCTGGCTAACATGGTGAAACCCCGCCTCTACTAAAAAAATACAAAAAACTAGCCGGGCGCCGTGGCGGGTGCCTGTAGTCCCAGCTACTCGGGAGGCTGAGGCAGGAGAATGGCGTGAACCCGGGAGGCGGAGCTTGCAGTGAGCTGAGATCCGGCCACAGCACTCCAACCTGGGCGACAGAGCGAGACTCCGTCTCAAAAAAAAAAAAAAAAAAAAAAAACCACAGCCTCCTCTCCCTCCCTCTAAAAGTGGCCACTGGTCTGAGGTCACATTTCCTTGTATTCCTTTGTAGTTTATCACTCTACCTTACAGCCTGAGACACTAAAATTTGGTTTTACTCTTAAAAAAAAATTTTTTTTGACCAAGTGTGGTGACTCGTGCCTGTAATCCCAGCACTTTGAGAGGCCAAGGCGGGTGGATCACGAGGTCAGAAGATCGAGACCATCCTGGCTAACACAGTGAAACCCCGTCTCTATTAAAAATACGAAAAATTAGCCGGGCGTGGTGGCGGGCACCTGTAGTCCCAGCTACTCGGGAGGCTGAGGCAGGAGAATGGCGTGAACCCGGGAGGCGGAGCTTGCAGTGAGCCAAGATGGCGCCACTGCACTCTAGCCAGGGCAAAAGAGCGAGACTCCATCTCAAAAAAAAAAAAAAAAAAAAAAAAGGCCGGGCGCGGTGGCTCAAGCCTGTAATCCCAGCACTTTGGGAGGCGGAGACGGGTGGATCACGAGGTCAGGAGATCGAGACCATCCTGGCTAACACGGTGAAACCCCGTCTCTACTAAATATTACAAAAAACTAGCCGGGCGAGGTGGCGGGTGCCTGTAGTCCCAGCTACTCAGGAGGCTGAGGCAGGAGAATGGCGTGAACCCGGGAGGCGGAGCTTGCAGTGAGCCGAGATCTGGCCACTGCACTCCAGCCTGGGCGACAGAGCAAGACTCTGTCTCAAAAAAAAAAAAAAAAAAAAAAAATGAGTCTCTTTGAACCTATGGGTTCCCCTTCCATCTGTTTCTTTTCCTTACACTTTGTCTGCTGGAGGCCCTGGGACCGTCTGCCCTGACTTTCCTATAGTCTGGAAGTTGCTGATGGTACTCTCCTGGTATGTTCAGCTGCTTTCTCTGTCCTCTGGATCCGGAGGCTTGATCAGACTCCAGTGCCATGCCCTTGGCAAGACCAGAGGGGCTGCTGAGTTCTTCCACCAGGAGGCATCGCTGTGTCCAGATCTGCCTGGCATCACGGGATACGCACCACTGTTCTTCTGACGCCCTTTCAGAACATTCTTAGCTAGGATGCTTCCAGAAAGAGACGCTTCCCCTTATCCGTTGTTATTACCCACTGGCACGTTTCATATGGGGAGGGCAGGAGAAAGATTTCATTCATTCCCTTTATTCATCAGGTTCCAAGATAATGAATCTGTGCCCTGTCATCCTCTGAAGGTGAAGCCACCAATTAATTTTATGTTTTAACTAGCACCATTATGTAGTACTTTTATTTATTATAATCAATATCATAGATTTAAACTCATCTGACCTATTTCAATGGTTGGCAATTATTATCTTTACTGAGGTTGAAAATGTCCTATTTTTGGCCAGTGGAAGCTGCTGCGGCCTTTTTTTTTTTTTTTTTTTGACATGGAGTCTCGCCCTGTCGCCGAGGCTGGAGTACAGTGGCGCGATCTCGGCTCACTGCAACCTCTGCCTCCCAGGTTCAAGCAATTCTCCAGCCTCAGCCTTCCCGTGTAGCTGGGACTACAGGTATGCACCACTGCATCTGGCTAATTTTCATATTTCTAGTAAAGACGGGGTTTCACCATGTTGGCCAGGCTGATCTTGACCTCCTAACCTCAGATGATTTGCCCAGCTCAGTCTCCCAAAGTTCTGGGATTACAGGCATGAGCCACCGCACCTGGCCAGTGGAAGCCTCTTTAATCTGCCTCCTGAGTCCTTGCTGTCTGCCTGACAAGAGGTTCCAGGCTCATCTGCTACTTGTGCTGTGTGAGACATGGAATCAACTATTTCTTCATGAAGCCCTGTTTTTACTTTTTGTTTTCAGTGGCAAGTGGTATTTCAAAACCATAGTCTGAATACTAGGGGTGCTCATTGCCTCCGGGTTGATCTTTGTTTCTAGGCTTTTTTGGTGCCTGTGCAATGCATAGATTGATACATATTTATATGCAATGTGTGTGTACACACATATAACACATATTCTGTCACTTTATTTCTGTTGCTGCTGCACAAATTAATTTTATTTATTTATTTATTTTCAGAGACAGGGTCTCACTCTGTCACCCAGGCTGAAGTGCAGTGGCACAATCATATAGCTCATTGCAGCCTCCAACTCCTGGGCTCAAATGATCTTCCTGCCTCAGCCTCCCAAGTAGCTGGGACTATAGGCAAATGCCACCGTGCCTGGCTAATTTTTTAACTCTTTTTATAGAGATGAGGTCTCACTATGTTGCCCAGGCTGGTCTTGAACTCCTGGCCTCAAGAAATCTTTCCATCTGGGTCTCCCAAAGTGCTAGGTTCACTTTTAGAACACTGATTCGTTTTTGTTTTTTTTTTTCTGTTTCGTGGGGCTTTCTGGTGTGTTTTGGTTGTCAGTAGGAATGTTACTCTTCCATATTCTCTTTTTTCTAATAATAACTTTCTATTGGATTTCACCTCAGAGATTTTCTGTGGAAAAGTAGGTTTTTTTCTGAAATTGTAGAAGGAACACAGTCAAGACAGCTTTTCTCACTTCGCAAGATCTCTTTCTGTTGTTCTTATGTAGTTTTCCAAAAATATGGCAGCTCCCTTTCTGTGGTTTCCTGGTTCTGTTCATGCTCCTACTTCTGTTAGACTTTCTCTTTCCTTTTGTGTCTGTTGTCCTTGTTCCTGATTTTGATCCCCCTCACCGCATATTCTCCTCCACGTGGGCCCTATCTGGATGGGAGCTTGACTGGTCAGTTTCAAGACTTCCTAGAGGCTTGACTACTCCAGCCCCTTCAGACCAGGGACCTCTTGCCTTCACCCTCTGGACTCACAATCTCCTTGGAGTTTCAGCTACTGTTCTCAGACTGGCCTACTGAGCTTCCCATGACCATCTGCTGACCATGTTGGGGTGCGCCTGTGCTCAGGTCCCTCGACACCCAGCTACCTCCCGCTGCTCCATCCATGTGGATGCTGGTCACGCTGGCTTCACAGCTGGTGCTGATTTGTGTTTGGGGGATTGTAGAGATACACAGTCACCTAGTTTTGTTCTGAATATTGTCTTGAGTTTCTTTATTTTTTTCTTTTGGTGGTTTCTTTGTTTTGTTTTGTTTGTTTTTTGAGATGGAGTCTTGCTCTGTCGCCCAGGCTGGAGTACAATGGCTCCATCTCAGCTCACTGCAACCTCTGCCTCCCGGGTTCAAGCTATTCTCCTGCCTCAGCCTACCGAATAGCTGGGATTATAGGCGCGTGCCACCATGCCTGGCTAATTTATGTACTTTTAGTAGAGATGGGGTTTCACTATGTTGGCCAGGCTGGTGTTGAACTCCTGATCTCAGGTGATTCACACACCTTGACCTCTCAAAGTGCTGTGATTACGGGCATGAGCCACTGTGCCTGGCCTTTTTTTTTTTTTTTTTTTGGTAGAGACAGCATCTCACTATGTTGCCCAGGCTGGTCTGGAACTCTTGAGATCGAGCAATCCGCCCACCTCAGCCTCCCAAAGTGCTGGAATTACAGGTGTGAGCCACCGCGCCCGGCTCATCTTGAGGTTTTTATTTTGCTGTCTGGTTTCTCCATTCATTTTTAGGAGAAGATGAAGGAAGGTTTCGAAACTACATTTCATTTCCACCATCATCCCAGAGCCTGAGGTTTTTTTTTTTCTATTGAGGTAAAATTTACATACAATAAGATAAAGTTCCTAAATATCTGAAGTGTTAAGTTCAACAGATTTTGACAATTGTATGCCCTGTGTGGCCACCATGTTAAACAGGATTTGTTTAGAATGTTTCCATCAACCCAGAAAGTTCTTATGTCCCTTTTGTCAGTCTCGCCCCCTAGGGGCAAAGGCTTTCTGACTTCTATCTCTACAGATTAATTTTGGCTGTTCTAGAACTTCACTTGAGTGGAATTGTACCCTGTGTATTCTTTTGTGTCTAGCTTCTTTCACTCAGCATAGGGTCTATAAGATTAACTCATGTTGTTGCATTGTATGAATCTGTTTGTTTCACTATCAAGGAATACCTGAGACTGGGTAATTTATAAGGAAAAGAGGCATATTTTGGCTCATTATTCTGCAAACTGTACAAGCATGGCACCAACATCTGCTTAGCTTCTCATGAGGGCCTCAGGCAGCTTACAATCACGGCAGAAGGTGAAGGGGTAACAGGTGCGTCACATGGCAAGACAGCAAGAGAGAGAGCGGGGAGGTGCCAGGCTCTATTTATTTATTTATTTATTTATTTATTTATTTTTGAGACAGAGTCCCACTCTGTTGCCCAGGCTGGCATGTAGTGGTGTGATCTTGGCTCACTGCAACTGCCACCTGCTAGGGTTCAAGCGATTCTCCTGCCTCAGCCTCCTGAGTAGCTGGGATTACAGGCCCCCGCCACCACACCTGGCTAATTTTTATATTTTTAGTAGAGATAGGGTTTCACCATCTTGGCCAGGCTGGTCTTGAAGTCCTGACCTCGTGATCCACCCACCTCAGCCTTCCAAAGTGCTGGGATTATAGGCATGAGCCACTGCACCCGGCCTTATTTATTTATTTTTTGAGATGGAGTTTTGCTCTTGTTGCCCAGGTAAAGGGGTAACAGGTGCATCATATGGCAAGAGAGTGAGAGAGAGAGAGAGTGGGGAGGTGGCAGGCTCTCTTTCTTTTCCTTTCCTTTCCTTTTTCCTTTGCTTTTTCCTTTCCTTTTCCTTTCCTTCCTTTCTTTCTTTCTTGATGGAGTTTCGCTCTTTTGTCCAGGCTGGAGTACAGTGGCATGATCTTGGCTCACTGCAACCTCCACCTCCCAGGTTCAAGCAACTCTCCCGCCTCAGCCTCCTGAGTAGCTGAGATTACAAGCACCCACCACCATGCCCGCAAATTTTTTTTATTTTTAGTAGAGATGGGATTTCACCATGTTGGCCGGGCTGGTCTCCAACTCTTGACCTCAGGCGATCCACCCGTCTTGGCCTCCCAAAGTGCTGGGATAACAGACGTGAGCCACCATGCCCAGCCACCAGGCTCTTTTTAAACAACCAGATCTTGCATGAACTCATTACTACAGGGAGGCCACCAAGCCATTCATGAGGGATCCGCCCCCATGATTCCAACACCTCCCACCAGGCCCCACCTCCTACACTGGGGATTACATTTCCATATGAGACTGGAGGGGACACAGATCCAATCCGTATCATGGGTGTATTAATACTTTTTTCTGTTTTATTGCTTAGGATCCCATTGTATGAAAATCCCACAATGTGTCTGTCCATTCTGTTGATAGTCATTTGGGTCGTTTCCAGTTGAAGGCTATTATGGAGCTATTATGAATAAGGCGGCTGTGAACATTCTTGTACGAGTCTTTTTATGGATTTATGTTTTCATTTCTGTTGCACAAATACCTAGGAGTGCAATTTGTCGGGCATGGCGTTGACATATGTTTATTAGAGTTCTCCAGTGTTCTTGTGCTATTCTGCATTCCGCCAGCAATGAATGAAAATTGCTGTCATTCTAAATTCTTGCCAGTGTTCAGCGTCGTCCGTCTGTTTTATTTTAGTCATTCTCGTGGGTATGGAGTGGCGTCTCACTGTGGTTTTGTTCTGATGTCCCTGATGACTAATGACTTTTAATGTGCTTACTGGACCTTTGTACATCTTCTTCCTTAAGATGCTGGTTTAGTCTTTTACTCATTTTTTATCAGGGTATACTTAGTGTTGAATTCTTTATATAGTTAAGATATGAGTCCTTTGTCAGGAGATGTATGGGAAATGTATTTTTTTCAATCTGTAGCTTGTCTATTCATTTTCTTAATACTGTCTGTCTTCGATGAACATAAATTATAAATTTTTATAGCCAGGCATGGCAGCGCACACCTATAGTCTTAGCTACTTAGGAGATTGAGGTGGGAGGATCACTTGAACCCAGGAGTTCAAGGCTGAGGTTCAAGTGCAGTGGGCCGCACCACTGCACTCCATTCTGGGTGATGGAGCAAGACACTGTCTTTTTTTGTTTATTTGTTTTGAGATGGAGTCTCGCTCTGTTGCCCAGGCTGGAGTGCAGTGGTGCGATCTTGGCTCACTGCAAGCTCCGCCTCCTGGGTTCACGCCATTCTCCCGCCTCAGCCTCCCGAGTAGCTGGGACTACAGGCGCTCGCCACCACGCCGGGATAATTTTTTTGTGTGTTTTAGTAGAGATGGGGTTTCACCGTGTTAGCCAGGATGGTCTCGATCTCCTGACCTTGTGATCCGCCTGTCTCAGCCTCCCAAAGTGCTGGGATTACAGGTGTGAGTCACCACGCCCAGCCCTAAGACACTGTCTCTAAAAATATAAATAAATAAATACATAAATATTTATGAAGTCCAATTTTGCAATTTTTGTGCTTTTTTTTTTCAGTGGTTTGTGCTTGTGTCCTATCGAAGAAATCTTTGCCTACCCCATGGCACAGATATTCTCCTAAGTTTTCTTCTAGAAACTCTATATTATGGACTTTATATTTATTTCTATGATTTGTCTTAAATTTATTTTTGTGTATTGAGATGGAGTTTAATTTTCCCTGGATGGATATTCAGTTATTCCCACATCATTTTAAAAACACTTCCCGGCCGGACGCGGTGGCTCACTCCTGTAATCCCAGCACTTTGGGAGGCCAAGGCGGGTGGATCACGAGGTCAGGAGATCGAGACCATCCTGGCTAACATAGTGAAACCCTGTCTCTACTAAAAACAAAAATTAGCCCGGCATGGTGGCGGGCGCCTGTAGTCCCAGCTACTTGGGAGGCTGAGGTGGGAGAATGGGGTGAACCCGGGAGGTGGAGCTTGCAGTGAGCCGAGATCACGCCACTGCACTCCAGCCTGGAGACAGCGAGACTCTGTCTCAAAAAACAAACAAACAAAAAAACACTTCCCTTGACTCACTGAAATGACTTGGTATCTTGGTCAAAAATTGATTTTGGGCCAGGCGCGGTGGCTCATGCCTGTAACCCCAGCACTTTGGGGGGGCCAAGGCGGGTGGAACACCTGAGGTCAGGAGTTTGAGACCAGCCTGACCAATATGGTGAAACCCCATCTCTACTAAAAATACAAAAATTAGCCGTGTGTGGTGGTGTGTGCCTGTAGTCCCAGCTACTCAGGAGGTTGATACAGGAGAATTGCTTGAACACGCGAGGCGGAGGTTGCAGTGAGCTGAGATCGTACCACTGTACTCTAGCCTGGGTGACAGAGCAAGACGGTCTCAAAAAAAAAAAAAAAAATTGACTTTGCATATATGTGTGGGTTTGTTACTGGACTCCATTCCATTGGTACGTGTTTCTATCCTTATGCCAATATCACACTGTATTAATTACTGTAGCTTTATAGTAAGTACTGAAATCAAGTAGCCTAAGTACTTTGTCCTTTGTCAAAATTATTTTGCCTATTCAAATTCTTTGAATTTTATCTAAATTATAGAATCAATCATCTTGCCTTTGAGAAAGGCTTCTGGAATTTTGATAGAGTTGTATTAATCTGTAAATCAATGGTCATCTTAACAATATCGAGTCTTCCAGATCCATGAATATGGTATATCTCTCCATTTATTTATCTCTCCATTTATTTATTTTTCTTAGCAATGTTTTGTCATTTTCAGCAAATGATATTTGCGGAGGTGACAAAAGGATTCCTCAAGAGTTACTGGAGGCTGGGCACAGTGGCTCACACCTATAATCTCAGCACTTTGGGAGGCTGAGGTGAGCAAATGGCTTGAGGTCAGGAGTTTTAGAGCAGCCTGGCCAACATGGAGAAACCCCATCCCTACTAAAAATAGAAAAATTAGCCAGATGTGGTGGCACACACCTGTAATCCCAGCTGCTCAGGTGGCCAAGGTGTGAGAATCACTTGAACCTGGGAGGCAGAAGTTGCAGTGAGCTGAGATAGCATCATTACACTCCAGCTCGGGCAACAGAGAAAGACGCTGTCTCAATTTAAAAAAAAAAAAAAATGGAGTCCCTCTGTCCATAGAGCTTGCAGTGCATGGCTGAGACCACAGAATCTGCTGTCAGCTTTCTATGCTTCTGTACTGAGGCGTGCACAGGACCCTCTAATGAAGCATGCGGCCCAGGGAGTGGAGACGGAGAGGGCAGTCTCTATCTAATCCACTGCGAATTCCTCAGCCTGCTCTGTGGTTGGTGACTTCCTGTCAGAAGCCACCTGCCAACAGACTGTTCTCTACCTGTAATGGACACAGCAAGAGCTCAAACTTCACTTCCATTGTCAACCTCTTTTTTTTTTTTTTTCTGAGATGGAGTCTCACTCTGTTGCCCAGGCTGGAGTGCAGTGGCGTGATCTTGGCTCACTGCGACCTCCACCTCAGTGGTGCGATCTCAGCTCACTGCAACCTCCACCTCCTGGGTTCAAGCGATTGTCCTGCCTCAGCCTCCCAAGTAGCTGGGATTATAGGCATGCACCACCACGCTGGGCTAATTTTTGTATTTTTAGTAGAGACGGGGTTTTGCCTTGTTGGCCAGGCTGGTCTTGAACTGACCTCAAGTGATCCTCCCACCTTAGCCTCCCAAAGTGCTGGGACTACAGGCATGAGTCATCACGCCTGGCCCATTGTCAACCTCTTGATGGACCCATTTCTTCAGGAGCTTGGCATCCTTTCCATTAACCCAGTGATGCCCAGGACCTACCAGCTGGGGGCATCCTGGGTCTGTGTCCTCTGCTTCATTGGCGATCACAGCCAAACCACGACAACAGGAAGAGCTATGATATGGCTGTCCTGCTGAAGCGCACATTGCCACCACGTACCTTTGTTCACGCATGACTGGAAGCAGAAGCAACACCATCCCATGATACAGGACTCAGCTTGTTCCTAAGTGATTTTTCCTGGGCAAGAGGAAGGGAGTGGGGCAAAGAGAGTTAGCAGGAAAGTAAAGAGCCCCAGCTTGTCTGCTGAGCTGACAGCAGGAGCCCTTCAGGCTGCATTTGAAGGACACCTTAGAAGAGCTCCTGCACCCAGGCCTTTTGGGGAGAGCCTGCCCCATCTCCCAGGGCTCTCAGGGCAGGTTGTGACAGCCTCACTGGCTAGGCTCTGCTTCTTCCGGCATCATCTGTGTCCTTGTTGCCTCTGCAGACCAGTCCTGCTGTAACTGAGTGTTCTCTGCAGGTCTGTACTTTAAGTCTGTGCATTTAAAGTGTTTTCCGTGACTTTTGGTGTGGTTCAAGTCAGTCTCTCCAGGTGCCATTCACCATCTTTATAAGTGCTCTGGTTACAAGGTTGCCTGGGTTTTGAGGGTCTGCCCCAAGCCCTGTTGTTTATATTGTGCATTTTGTTTATATTGGGGATTTTCAGGAACATGTGGATTCTGATTGACAGAAAGCTGGGACTGTCTCTTTACAAGCGAGGTCACAATTTTTTTTTTTTTTGAGACAGAGTTTTGTTCTTTTATAAGGGCACAATCTTGGCTTACTGCAACCTCTACCTCCCAGTTCAAGCAATTCACCTGCCTCAGCCTCCCCAGTAGCTGGGATTACAGGCAGCCGCCACCATGCCCAGCTAATTTTTGTATTTTTAGTAGAGACGGGGTTTTAGCATGTTAGCCAGGCTGGTCACGAACTCCTGAACTCAAGTGATCTGCCTGCCTCGGCCTCCCAAAGTGCTGGGATTACAGGCATGAGCCACCATGCCCGGCCTGAGGTCACAAAATTTAAGGAGGCGGCGCTGTGACGTTCATACTAGCACAGGGTCGCGAACGCTTCCTTTTGATTGGATCCAGCAGAAAGCGGGCCCCTGTCAAGTAGAAGCATCTACCTGGCATTTCTATAACAATGCATGTTTCCGTTTACTGTTCTATCATTCTGCAAACCTGAGTGCTACCTCCTTCTTGGTGCTGACACGCTTCTGTACACACACACTGGCAGCCATAGCTCAGGGTTTCAGTACCAAAGAGGCACCCTCAAGGTCCCTTGCAGACCAGTGGGCACCTAAGTTTGGGAAACAACTGTGGGAGAAAACCTTAAACTTTGGAAAATTTATTATGTAGTGATTCTTTTTCTGCATACTGGGAGGAGACTGCCAGCATTCCTTTTCTGGGCCATCCCCTAGCCCCACAGGATGGTGTGAGGACACCTAGGGCAGGAAAAAGGACCCACTGTGTGAAAAGGGTGTGTGGACAGAGGCTGTGCAGAGGCGGGAGGGCCTCCAGAGGAGGACGTTTCCGTGGGGCTGGGGAAGCACCTCTTGTGCCCCATGGAGCCTGAACCCTCTTGCAGCTGAAAGGGTTTAGGTCCAACTCCTCAACAACATGGAGTGACTCAGAGAAAGCCGATAGAGAATACAGAATATAGGAGAATACAGGGCACCACATGGGCCCACAGAATTGAGGCTCATCAAGCTCTCAGAGAGCAGCTGGTCAAGCCTTTCCTTTTTTTTTTTTTTTTTTTTTTTCTTTTTCTTTTGAGACAGAGTCTTACTCTGTCACCCAGGCTGGAGTGCAGTGGTGTGATCTCAGCTCACTGCAACCTCCGTCTCCTGGGTTCAAGTGATTTTCCTGCCTCAACCTCCCAAGTAGCTGGGACTACAGGCATGTGCCACCACGCCCAGCTAATTTTTGCATTTTTAGTACAGATGGAGTTTCACTATGTTGGCCAGGCTGGTCTCGAACTCCTGGCCTCAGGTGATCCACCCACCTCAGCCTCCCAAAGTGCTGGGATTACAGGCGTGAGCCACCATGCCCAGCCTGGTCAAGCCTTTCCTGTTACAGATGGGGCAACTGAGGTCCAGAGATGGGTGGCAACTTGTCCAAAGTCACAAAGCAAATAAGAGGCAGAACTAGAATGAGGACGAAGCTTCTGAGCCTGAGCCCAGCAGCCTTTCCTGTCCTGCCCTGGTGGCCAGACATCCACTTGTCATGGGAACCTGTCACCTCTCAGGCCCATCTGAGACCTCAACAGCTTCTGAGTGTTTTTGCTGGGCTGTGCCCTGCCCATGGTGCTGAGGACACAGAGGTGAGCCATGGCCATAACAGCTCCGAGGGGCTATGCATGGGGGCCTGGCCATAAATATACAACTGGAGGAATGGACAACGAAGGAACAAAATGTGCACACATTCCAGAAACAAAACAAGGGAGCAATGGATTCTGCTTGGGGGAGTCAGGAAGACAGGAAGCTGGCATTGGAAGATAGAGAGGAAATTCCAGGCAGAGGGAATGACATCATCAAAGTACAAACTAAGAATAAGACAAAAAATAAGAACCAGAAGACTCTGACACACTTGTCAAGGGTTCGTTTCCAGCCAGCACTGCACTAAACATTGTGAATGTTTCACCATTTCTTTTTTTTTTTTTTGAGACGGAGTCTCGCTCTGTCGCCCAGGCTGGAGTGCAGTGACCGGATCTCAGCTCACTGCAAGCTCCGCCTCCCGGGTTCAAGCCATTCTCCGGCCTCAGCCTCCCGAGTAGCTGGGACTACAGGCGCCCGCCACCTCGCCCGGCTAGTTTTTTGTATTTTTTAGTAGAGACGGGGTTTCACCATGTTAGCCAGGATGGTCTCGATCTCCTGACCTCGTGATCCACCCGTCTCGGCCTCCCAAAGTGCTGGGATTACAGGCTTGAGCCACCGCGCCCGGCATCACCATTTCATCCTCCCTCCAGCCAGGTGCTCTTCTTGTCTCCGTTTCTCTGACAGGTGGGCAGGTGCCTGGTGTACTAGAAGCATGGTGGGCAGGCTGTTATACAGAAAGTACAAGGGGGTGCTGGGGCCTGGGAACAGTAGGGGGGCCTTGATCACCCTCACCCTGCACTCTGCTCAGGTGCAGACATTCCATGGAGACCTGCTGCAGCACATGGAGAAGAACACCAAGCTGGACATGCAGTTCATCAAAGTGAGTCTGGCCTCCCCACTCGGCCCCCAACCCATCGTAGGCAGGACCCCCTCTCCCATTTGACAGGTGGGCACACACAGGCCAGTGCTGAGCGTTGACTGGGCCCCAGATTATCCATGTTCCCAGCTGAGCCCCGAGTCTCCAAACTTCCAGGGCCCTGATCTCTGTAAGGGGTGTCTTGAGCTCTCTGATGTGGGGGGATTCTCCCTCCCCAACTCCACCCTACTCCAGGACAGCCGCCAGCACTATGAGCTCGAGTACCGCCACCGAGCGGCCAACCTGGAGAAGTGCATGTCTGAGCTGTGGCGCATGGAGCGCAAGAGAGACAAGAATGTGCGGGAGATGAAGGTGCGAGGGCCGGGAAGCGGGGGAGGGCCGGCAAGGGCGGGTGGGCAGACCCTGGGGCGAGACCGGGCCCTGGGAACCCCGAACACCTCCCTGAGCTCCCCCACCGAGCACCAGCACAACTGTGATGGGCGTGGCTGGGGAGGTCAGCCAGCCCCTGGTGGGGTGGGCGTCACTAGCTCCTGGGGCCACGCCCAGCACCGCCCCTTGCCCTGTGGCTTCCTGGCCTTCCCCAGAATCCCCGGGCCTCTCCTACAACCCCATCCCACCTCCCCCGTCTCCTACTTCACCGAGAAAATTGCTCGCTTGGACATGGTGCCAAAGGTGTCATCCACCAGCTGCCCATCCTCCTCCCCTCCCTCCTGCCCGGCAGAGGTATCCCGCCCCGCTAAGTCCATTTCCCCCTCCTGAGCCTGGGGCCCCATCCCTGGCCTCTGTCTCCAAGATCCAAACCCTCTACCTCCCTTCCCGTCTCTTCTGGCTCCTGGCTCCTTTAAGTGAGCTCATGCCTCCCCTCCTCAGAACCTTCCCCCTAAATAGGGGCTGTTAACCTACTCATTCACATTCTCATTGAACCCGTCCCCCTGCTCCCCTCCCCCCAGCCCGTGCTTGGGCTTGTGCTGGGTGCCAGGGGCAGAGCGATGGCTTAGACACCAGCCCTGCTTGTGAGAAGCACCCGGGCGAGGGGGACGCAGGGCCCAGGATCATAACAAGACTGCCGATGAGGGGGCAGGCTTAGGAGCTAGGATGGGCTGGGTGATGGGGGGTGGGCTTGGGGAGGCGCAGTCAGGAAGGACAGGGGGCTTGAACAGCTGGCGCCTGTGGGCGAGGTGGATGGGATGAGACACACCCACCGCCCCCAGCCAGAACTCCCATTCCCCCCAGGAGAGTGTGAACCGGCTGCACGCCCAGATGCAGGCCTTCGTGTCTGAGAGTCAGCGGGCGGCTGAACTGGAAGAAAAGCGGCGCTATCGCTTCCTGGCAGAGAAGCACCTGCTACTTTCCAACACCTTCCTGCAGTTCTTCGGCCGGGTGAGCTGAACTGGGGGACAGCAGGCGGGGCGCTTCTAGGAGCTGCCCCCGCCCTGAGTGGCCATACACAGAGATGTCCCTGCCTTCTTCCCTCTTCCCTCCCTTCCTGCCTCTTCCCTCTTCCCTCCCTTCCTGCCTCTTCCCTCCCTTCCTGCCTGTCTGTAGAAATTCATTTTATTTTGCACTCTCCATCCATTTCTTTCTTTGTTTCTGGGTTTGCTTGTATCACTGTACATTCACTCATTTATTGACTCGTGATATTGTTTGTTTTTAATGCATTCACTAATTGATGCATTTATTTATTCATGTGTGCACCATTTTTTAATTCCTGCTTGTTTATTTTCACAATTCACAAATTCATTAATTGATAGGTTTGTTCAGTTATTGTCTATTAATTTTCTCTTATTTATTTATTTATTTATTTATTTATTGAGACAGCGTTTCACTCTTGTCCCCCAGGCTAGAGTGCAATGGCGCAATCTTGGCTAACAGCAACCTCTGCCTCCCGGGTTCAAGCGATTCTCCTGCCTCAGCCTCCCGAGTAGCTGGGGCTACAGGCATGCGCCACCACGCCTGGCTAATTTTTGTATTTTTAGTAGAGATGGGGTTTCGCCATGTTGGCCAGGCTGGCCAGGCTGGTCTCAAACTCCTGACCTCAAGTTATCTGCCTGCCTCAGCCTCCCAAAGTGCTGGGATTACAGGCGTGAGCCACCGCACCCAGCCATTTTATAATATTATTTAAATCCTCTACCCTCTTGCCCCGTTCTGCCTGCTAGACCAGTCAGACTCGCTCGTTTCTCATTGAATTTCTAATAGATTTCACTTTCTGAATTGAGCTGCCGTGTCGTTTGGTGCTGTTTTGGTTATAACTATTCTACCTTCTTTGTAAATATTGCCATTTATGTACGTAATGTCTCTCTTAATCAAGTTTGGTGCTTTCAATTCTCCCTTGTCTGATATTAATACTGCTCTTTCTACTTTCTCTTCTCTTTGCTTATCTCTTCGTATGTTAAGTAAACTTTCTGTTACTGACGTATAGCTGACTTTGAGCTTTTGACCAGTCTTAGAGTCTGTGTCTTCTAATAGAAAAGGAATTCCGCCCATTTCCATTTAACATAACAATGAATAGACCTGGATTTTATTCCTTCTAGATAACTTGAGCTAACTGTAATTATTTTGTCATTTCCTCTTTTTCTCTCATGTTATTTCTTGTCAGTTTGGTTATTATACTATATATTTCCCCTTTCCCTTTATTAATTTAGAAATTGCACTATTTGACCGGGTGCGGTGGCTCAAGCCTGTAATCCCGGCACTTACAGGATGTCTCGTAAAGACGGGCGGATCACGAGGTCAGGAGATCGAGACCATCCTGGCTAACACGGTGAAACCCCGTCTCTACTAAAAAATACAAAAAATCAGCCGGGTGTGGTGGCGGGTGCCTGTAGTCCCAGTCACTTAGGAGGCTGAGGCAGGAGAATGGCGTAAACCTGGGAGGCGGAGTTTGCAGTGAGCTGAGATCCGGCCACTGCACTCCAGCCTGGGCGACAGAGCGAGACTCCATCTCAAAAAAAAAAAAAAAAGGAAAGAAATTGCACTATTCTTTTTCTCTCTACCTGTGGTGACCTCACTTTGTGACTTTCATAATCACATATATATCCACCTATTATCTTTTCCAAAAATGTCAACTTTACCCCACTACACAACACACTATTCAGTCAATTGCTCCCCCAGTTCATAAGATGAGACCTTGATTTAAAGCTTTCCACAAAAATTAGGCTGGGTACGGTGGCTTACACCAGTAATCCCAACAATTTTGGAGCCTGAGGTGCGTGGATTGCTTGAGGTCAGGAGTTCAAGACCAGCCTGGCCAACACGGCAAAACCCCGTTTCTACTGAAAATACAAAAATTAGCTGGGCATGGTGGCAAACACTCGTAATCTGAGCTACTCAGGAGGCTGAGGCAGGAGCATCGCTTGAACCTGTGAGGCAGAGGTTGCAGTGAGCCAAAATCGAGCCACTGCACTCCAGCCTGGGTGACAGAGCGAGACTCTGTCTCAAAAAAAAACAAAAAAAAGATAACACCCTAAGAAGTATTTTCCTGCCCTCCAACTATTCTGAGATGGGGTATTTAGAAAGCTTTTACTCCTCTCTTCATCCTTCCCATCCTCCACCTCTTGGTTTTGCCAAGATAATTTAGGACTTAGTTTCAGACTTCACTAGTCATCTCTACAGCATGACCAAAATTATTTTGATAAACTAATTGTATGTATGTATGTACGGGTATTTGAGATGGAGTCTTGCTCTGTTGCCCAGGCTGGAATGCAGTGGTGCAATCTCAGCTCCCTGAAACCTCCACCTCCCAGGTTCAAGTGATTCTCCTGCCTCAACCTCCCGAGTAGCTGGGATTACAGGCGCCCGCCACCACCCCCGGCTAATTTTTGTATTTTTAGTAGAGATGGGGTTTCACCATGTTGGCCAGGCTGGTCTTGAACTCCCGATCTCAAGTGATCCTCTCACCTTGGCCTCCCAAAGTGCTGGGATTACAGGCATGAGCCACCACGCCCAGCCTCAAGAACCTTTATTTAGATTGCACATGTTACTGTTGCTGGGTGTACCGCCATCCTGTTACTGCTTCACCACACCTGTGATCAGACTCACTGCCCACTGCTGTAACCCCTTTCCATCTCCCACTGCCTTGAGGTCTCTGTTTTGATTGATTGCTGTAGTTAGAGAACCTTCATGGGTGTTTTCTGCACACACACTGTAAGATCCTTGCATATCTGCAAATGGCTAGCTTTTGCCATGCCTGGTGAGTGGTATACTGGCCGGCGGAAGGGCTCCAGAGCTGCAGACCTTTTCTTTCATGGTCCAAGCCCCACTATGTTCTAGCACCCTGTGTTGTAGAATTGAAGTCTGGTCGTGATCTGTCTCCCTTCCCTTTTAAGTAACTGGCTTTTCCTTTGTGGGTGCTGGAGATTTTCTTTGTAACCTTGGGACCAGGAACTTGCCCAGGTGCCACCGTGGTGAATGCCGAGGTCAGCGCTCCTGCAGGCCGCAGGCTCAAGTCTCTCTTCCGGTTAAGGCATTAGTTCCTTTTCTGTTTCTTTCATTATTACCATTCTGCCATCTTTCCTTCTCATTGTGGAAATCCTTATCACTGGAGCCTTCACATCTACGACCTTCTCCCTCACCACATCTATTTTGTTTATTATTTATTATTATTATTATTATTTTTTTTTTTTTTTTTTTGAGACGGAGTCTCCCCCTGTCGCCCAGGCTGGAGTGCAGTGGCCAGATCTCAGCTCACTGCAAGCTCCGCCTCCCGGGTTCACGCCATTCTCCTGCCTCAGCCTCCCGAGTAGCTGGGACTACAGGCGCCCGCCACCTCGCCCGGCTAGTTTTTTGTATTTTTTTAGTAGAGACGGGGTTTCACCGTGTTAGCCAGGATGGTCTCGATCTCCTGACCTCGTGATCCACCCGTCTCGGCCTCCCAAAGTGCTGGGATTACAGGCTTGAGCCACCGCGCCCGGCCTATTTGTTATTATTTATTTATTTTTCCTTTTTTTTTTTTTTGAGACAGAGTCTTCCTCTGTCACCAGGCTGGAGTGCAGTGGCATGATCTTGGCTCACTGTAACCTCCACCTCCTGGGTTCAAGTCATTCTCCTGGCTCAGCCTCCTGCGTAGCTGGGATTACAGGCGCCTGCCACCACACCCAGCTAATTTTTGTATTTTTAGTACAGACGGGGTTTCACTATGTTGCCCAGGCTGGTCTCAAACTCCTGACCTCAGGTGATCTCCCCACCTTGGCCTCCCAGAGTGCTGGGATTACAGGTGTGAGCCACCACGCCTGGCCCTGGCTCAGGGTTCTTATCCCTCCCGGGCACTCCCTGAGTCTCTGGATCTGAACCCAGGGGCCCAAGGGTACATGACTGGATCCAGAGACCCAGATCTTGGCTCAGACTCCCATTTGCCCGCTGTCATCACCTCACCCAGCCCCAGGCTCAGCCTTCTTGTCCCCTATTCTCCCACAAAAGGTCTGCCAGGGAGAAACAACTTCCTTTTTAGAAAAACAGTTTTATTGAGATAAAATTCACATACAATTCACCCATTTGCAGTGTACACTTTCTGGTTTGTAGTATATTCACAGAGTTGTGCATCAATCAGCACAATCAAGCTTAAAATATTTTCAATACCCTCCACCACAGTAACCCAGTACCCCGGCCGGGTGCGGTGGCTCATGCCTGTAATCCCAGCACTTTGGGAGGCGGAGGTGGGAGAATCACCTGAGGTAACGAGTTCGAGACCACCCTGGCCAACACGGTGAAACCCCGTCTCTACTAAAAATACAAAAGTTAGCCGAGCATGGTGGTGCATGCCTGTAATCCCAGCTACATGGGAGGCTGAGGCAGAATTGCTTGAACCCAGCAGGCGGAGGTTGCAGTGAGCCAAGATTGCACCACTGCACTCCAGCCTGGACAGCAAGAGTAAAACGCCGTCTCAAACAAAACAAAACAAAACAGAACTACAAACCAGTACCCCTTAGCTGTCATTCCCAATCCTCCAACTCCCCCAGCCCTAGACCACCAGTAATCTACTTTCTGTCTCAATACATTTGCCCATTCTGAACATTTCATATAAACGGAATCATACAATATGTGCTCTTTTGCGACTGGCTTCCTTTTCATTGCTGGATAATATTCTATTGCTTGGATAGACCACATTGTATTTACTCATTTACTCAGATGTATTTACTCAGATGTCAGCCGATGGACCCCTGGTTGTTTCCCCTTTTTGGCTGTCATGACCAATGCTGCTCTGAGCATCCATGTACGAGTCTTCACGTGGACATGTGTTTTCATCTCTCTTGGGTATATAAGAGTGGAATTGTGGTGCCATATGGTAGCTCTATGTTTAACTGTTTGGGGAACTTCCAGACCCTTTTCCACGTCCCCAGCAGTTTATGAGGGTTCCAGTTGTTCCACGTCCCCGCTACTATTTGTTACTGTCTTTTTGATAATCGCCATCTTAGCAGGTGTGAAGCGGTATCTCATTGCAATATTGATTTCCTGTTCTCAGATGGCTAATGATGTTGAACATGTTTTCCTGTGCTTCTTAGCTATTTATAGATCTTCTTTAGGAGGAAACTCTTTTTCACCTGTGTTAAACTCCTTGTTGCCTGTAAACAGTTAACCATCAGCATTAAGAGAAGAGCTGACCCCTTCCTTGACTGCCTCCTGGTGGGTGAGGGTGCCTCAGAAGGGAGCTGTGGGTTGAACAGGCAGATTTTCCCCTATGCATGGTGTGTTAGTCCATTGTGCATTGCTATAAAGGAATACCCGAGGCTCTGTAATTTATTTTAAAAGAGATTTATTTAGCTCTTAGTTCTGCAGGCTGTACAAGAAGTGCATTACCAGCATCTGCTCCTGGTGAAGCCTCTGGAAGCTTATAATCTTGGCAGAAGGCAAAGGGGAAGTTCGTATCACATGGCCAAAGAGGGAGCTGGTGGGGGGTGGGGATGGGGTGCCACACTCTTTCTTTTTTCTAATTATTTTAAGATGGAGTTTTGCTCTTGTCACTCAGGCTGGAGTACAATGGCATGATCTCAGCTCACTGCACCCTCCACCTCCCAGGTTCAAGCAATTCTCCTGCCTCAGCGTCCCGAGTAGCTGGGATTACAAGCATGCACCACCATGCCCAACTAAGTTTTGTATTTTTAGTAGAGACGGGGTTTCACCATGTTGGCCAGGCTGGTCTTGAACTCCTGACCTCAGGTGATCCACCCACCTCGGCCTCCCAAAGTGCTGGGATTAAGGTGTGAGCCACTGTGCCTGGCCACTACAAGGAGATCTTGCATGAACTCATACCACTCATCACCGTGGGGTAGAGCACCAAGCCATTTATAAGGGAGCTGCCTCCATGACCCACCACCTCCCACTAGGTCCCACCTCCAACACTGAGGGGTCACATTTCAAAATGAGATTTGGAGAGGACAATATACAAACCATATCACACAGGGGAACAAGTAACATGCTGTCTGACTCCACTGGACTTCAGAACATCCAAGATCTGACTCCTAAGATAGCTAAACATATGTATTTACTTGTTCTATTTATAAGTAGAAGGCACACTTAGGGCCGGGCGCGGTGGCTCACACCTGTAGTCCCAGCACTTTGGGAAGCTGAGGCGGGTGGATCACAAGGTCAGGAGTTCAAGACCAGCCTGCCCACCATGGTGAAACCCCATCTCTACTAAAAATACAAAAATTAGCCAGGCATGGTGGTGGATGCCTATAATCCCAGCTACTCAGGAGGCTGAGGTACGAGAAGGGCTTGAACCCGGGAGGCAGAAGTTGCAGTGAGCCGAGATTGCGCCACTGCACTCTAGCCTGGCCAACACAGCAAGACTCTCCAAAACAAAACAAAACAAAACAAAAAAAGCACCCTTAGAAAAAGATTTAAAGAACTCTAGGTGCCTGGGCATGGTAAATTGCCTTTTTTATTCATCTTCAATAATTAGTCTTTGTTTAGTCCAAATCTAGTCAGTAACGTGCCTTCCCACCTCATCCTTAGCTTCTCTGGTTTACTGCAGCTGTGCACATGTATTTCCAGGATAGATTCCTAGAAGTGGAATTGGTAAGCCCAAGAATACAGTCATTGGTTGCACCAATTTACACTTCCATCAGTGACGTATGAGTTTCTGTGCTTCCGCACCCCTTGAAAACAGTGTATGAGCAAACTTTCTCATCTTGGCTAATCTGAAAGGCAAAAATGGTATCTCGGTGTGGCTTTACCTCATACTTGTCTTAAACGCGAGCTTGACATCTTTTCATGTTTCAAAGCCATTGGATTTTCTGTGCTGTGACATGCCAGTATCTTTTCATCCACTTTTCTCATTAATTTGTAGGAGCTCTTGATATGTTACTGAAACCAGCTTTTTCTTGGTGATGAGTTGCAAATATGACAGCCAGTTTGCCATTTGTCATTTGCCTGTGTTACGGTTGGTTTTGCCATACAAAAACATTATTTTTTTTTAGTAAAATTTATCAGTCTTTTCTTTTCGAGTTCATGGGTTTGGTATCATACTTAGAATGGCTTTTCCACTTCGTAAACATATTTTTAAAATTTTTCCCATGGCCTCTTTGATGGTTTTGAAACTATATGCAGTGTTTCTTCTCACTCACCGTTTATTTTAATTTTTGTGGTACACAGTAGGTGTATATATTTATGGAGTACATGAGGTGTTTTGATACAGGCATGCACTTACCTGGGTTCTTTGGTCGTAGTTTCTAGCTAAGCACCATTCCTGAGCCTATCGCTGCAGGCAGGAGGATGGGGCGATTGAGTGGCCGGGCCTGGGTGCCACCCCTACGTAGCCCTGAAGCTGGGCGGTGAGGACAGCCCCGCTCAAAGCACAGACACTGAGGGGGACGGGGCAGGGGCGGTAAGGGGAAGCTCTTCGTGGAAAATGGAGGCACCTTTGCAAAAAGTGGAGGGTGTGGGTTGGACGGTGAGCTGGCTTCTGGCTCCTTCCAGCTAGGAAATCCGGTCATCCTGAGCCGGGAGGGCCTGAGCTCTCAGGTCGAGGGTGCCATTTTGGGTCCCCAGGATTCAGGGAGCCGCCCGGACCTGGCTGACTCCCGTGTCCCCACCCGGCCAGGCCCGGGGGATGCTCCAGAACCGCGTGCTGCTGTGGAAGGAGCAGTCTGAGGCCAGCCGCAGCCCGTCGCGCGCCCACTCCCCCGGCCTGCTGGGCCCCGCGCTGGGGCCGCCCTACCCCTCGGGCCGCCTGACGCCCACCCGCCTGGACATGGTGAGGCCCTGGGCGCCCCCGCCGCCGTTCGCGCCCCCGCTGCCCCCTGCGGGGCCCTGGGGCCTCAGGCCCCCCGCCTGGAGCCTCCTGCCCCCCAGGCTCCCGCTCTACGCTGCACCCCCCGGCCCGCCCTTCCGCCCCGGCGCGTTCTCGGCTCCTCCCGCGTTCTCCGCGCCCCCGTGGTGGCCCGGCCGCCGCCCCCAGAACCCCTACGCCGACGCCTGGGACTGGGGGTGGGGGCTGGACTAGGGCGCGGCCCCCGCCCTCCCCGCCCCACCCTCCCCTGCCCGTCTCCCCCGCAGCCCCCGAGGCCCCTGGGAGAGTTCAGCTCCCCCCGCAGCCGGCACGGCTCCGGCTCCTACGGCCCAGAGCCCAACGCGAGGCCCGCGTCCCAGCTGGAGCCAGACCGCCGCTCCCTGCCCCGCACGCCGTCGGCCTGTGAGTGCCCCCGCCCCGGGGCGGCTGGAGGGCCGGGAGAGGTGCGGGGGTGGGGCTGCAGCAGGAGGAATCGAGGGCAGACGCCAGGGAGAACTTCCCGCCCACGTGCCGCCGCGCTCTCCCGCCCGCAGCCTCGCTCTACAGCGGCAGCGCCCAAAGCTCACGCTCCAACTCCTTCGGCGAGCGCCCGGGCGGCGGCGGGGGCGCCAGGAGGGTCCGCGCCCTGGTCTCTCACTCAGAGGGCGCCAACCACACGCTGCTGCGCTTCTCCGCCGGGGACGTGGTGGAGGTGCTGGTGCCCGAGGCCCAGAACGGCTGGCTCTACGGCAAGCTGGAGGGCTCGTCCGCGTGAGTGGGAGCCTTGGAGGGGCCGGGAGTTGGTTGAGAAGGCGGCCCTGGGGGCCGGGGACCCGGGGACCTGCCGGACTGAGGCTTCCCTGGCCTCCCCTGGAGGCCTCGGACAATGCTGCTCTCCTCCCGCCCCCCACTCTCTGCCTCAGTTTCCTCATTCATTCAGTGGGAGTGGGAAGAGTCGCCTTACCAAGTTCAGGATGACGGCCCTTGAGAGGGGGCAGAGGATGGGGGATGGGCAGGTTCTTCCAAAAGTGTGGAAATGGCAGAAATCCTATTGCTTGAGCACCTACTGTGTGCCTGCCTCTGGGAGGAGGCTGTGTCCCCTCTGCAGAGTCAGCCCTGGAACTCTGATGCAGGGGGCTGGGCTAGGAGTAGGGCCTGAAATGTGCTCACCTCTTTGCAGTCACGCTCAGTGGAAATCCTTAAAGCACCTAAACCAGGCTGTTTTGACACTTGGTGTGGAGGAAGAGTTGGGGAGTTTCATACAGTGAGGGCGCCAGAAAGCCCGGAGGACAGCAGGCCTGGCAGCTAGCAAAGGGAATGGATGGGCACCACTGTCCTGCAGGGGAAAACGGGGCAGATGGGGCTGGCTGGAGCCAGGCAGTGCCCCCTCGGGGCTTCATGGGCAGGAGAGTGTACTGCAGGAGAGAGGAAGCACGGGATGAACCCACGCACGGGCAGAGCGGGTGGTGGCTGCTCGCACCAGCCCACGGGTGGATGCGTGGTCCTGTGCTTAGTGGATGGTGGACAGGTGGATGGGTGGACCAGGGGATGGGCGTGTGGGTAGGTGGAGCGTGTGCAAGTGGATGGGCATAAAATGGGAGGGTCACTGACTGGGTGGTTGGCGACATGGGAGGATGCGCGGATGTGGGGGACAGACACTGATGGGTGATTGGAGAGGTGTGAGTGGCGAGGGGGTGCTGGATGGATTTGTGGCTACACAGGGGATGGAGTATAGACAGGTGAGTGGGGGATGGGTGATGCGTGGAGGGGCTCATAGTTAGGCTCGAAGGTCCATAGCTGGGCAGGTGACCACAGGGACAGGAACAGAAGGGGGTCAGTGGGGAGAGAGATGACTGAGAACACCAACGACACGGACACCTGCTGCTGGGGTACCTGCTTCACAGACCCACAGCAGAGAATGGTGTGCCGCAGACGCCCCGGGGACCTGAGGATAGAACCTTCTAGACCGAAGCTGTCACACCCTCCTGGGATGTTCTGGGAATGTCATTATCCATCCTTGACTCACATAGCCTGTTAGGGAAAAGGCTGGCATGTTTTATCATCCATAGGCACTAGCAGGTGAAAACAGAAGTAAACATACAGAATTGATTCTAGTCTGTCAGTTTGAGGTGAAGTAGCTTCCAGAGACCCTGAGGGGAGGATAGTAGCATCCGGCAACCCTGAGGGGAGGATGTCTTCTTTTGGTCATTGTCCCCAGGCCTGGCCTGAAGGACCCTCTGCCTCTGCCCCACAGGAGCGGCTGGTTCCCCGAGGCCTACGTGAAGGCTCTGGAGGAGGGGCCTGTGAATCCCATGACCCCCGTGACCCCCATGACCTCCATGTCCCCCATGACCCCCATGATGCCTGTGAAGCCCGGGAACGAGCTGCCTTCCAGGTACCTGAGTCATCAGGGGTGGGTGGGGGTGAGGACTCCGGCGAGGGTGCCACTGCCCAGCGGAGAGGATCTGCTAGGTACAGGCTTGTTTTGAGACAGAGTCTCACCCTGTCACCCAGGCTGGAGTGCAGTGGCACCATCTCGGCTCACTGCAACCTCCACCTCCCCACATTCAAGCGATTCTCCTGCCTGAACCTCCGGAGTAGGGATTACAGGCTCACACTACCACACCCGGCTATCTTTTGTATTTTTAGTAGAGACAGGGTTTCTCCATGTCGGCCAGGCTGGTCTCGAATTCCTGACCTCAGGTGATCCACCCACCTCGGCCTCCCAAAGTGCTGGGATTACAGGCATGAGCCACCACACCCGGGTGGCAAGGTGCAGTCTTGAGTGGGCCCAGTCCCCTTCCGCCGCTGGCGAACCACCGGCCCTGAACCCCTCTCTCTGCCCTGAAGGCCACTGCATCCACCCCTCTGCCCCCACTCAGGACCTCCCTCCAGTCAACACTCTCCTTTCACGAAGGTGCAGGGAGGAAGCTGTGGGATCCCTCCTTCCTAAGGTGCCCCAGCCACTGGCAGGACAAGGGATTGGACAGGCCCCAACCCCCTTCCTTCCCCTCCTTTCTCTGGACTTAGGTCCTACCCACTCCGGGGCAGCTATAGCCTCGATGACCTCCTGGACCGGCCGGCCAACTCCACAGCACCCTCAGAGTACTGGGATGGCCAGTCCCGCTCCCGCACCCCAAGCCGGGTGCCGAGCCGTGCCCCGAGCCCTGCACCTTTGCCCAGCAGCCGCCGAGGCAGCGTGGGCAGCACAGGGACCGCCACTGACGTCAAGGTGAGCCCTCGCCCGCCCTCTCCTGGGGCCTCCAGTGGGCAAGGAGGCAGGAGAGCAGGGATCCCGAGGCTCTGTCACTGGCTGTCTGGTAGGGGACCCGCCCACCTGGCCTCAGTCTGTTCCTCAGTGCATGGAGGGGTGGTGTGGGGCTGAGTCCGGGCTGAAGGGGAAGACCAGGGTCCTGGAGCAGAATGTGACCTGGGGCTGGCCCGCAGGACGGGGCTGGGGGAGGCCAGGGAGATCATCTACCCATGGAGCCACCCTAGTCTTCTTATGGGGGCGTGGTTAGTCCTTGGAGGTGGTGCTCTGGCCCAGGGATTTCTCACTTCTGCAACCCACAGAATTCTGGGCTTCAGAACCTTAAGGTCTCATTTCCCAGGAGCCTTGCATGGCAGGGGCTCTCTGGCCCAGTCCTCTGCCCTGTGGGCATGGGGAGAGGGAGGGGAGGGGCAAGGGATTGCTTGCTGCTCTCCCCACCAAACCAGCCCTTCCCCACCCCCACTGCAGAAACTGATGTCCTCAGAGCAGTACCCGCCACAGGAGCTCTTCCCAAGGTGAGTCCTCAAACGGGGCCCGAACAGTGAGGGGGGTGGCAGGTGTGGCAGCACACACTTGTAATCCCAGCTACTAGGGAGACTAGTGGGGAGGATCTCTTGACTCCAACAGTTCAACACCAGCTTGGGCAACACCGTGGGACCCCATCTCTAAAAACAAAACAAAACAAAAAAATAGATGAAGTGGGGCAAGGAGTGGATGGAGACCAAATAGGGGCAGGAGGCGGGACCCGGCTCAGTTGCCCAGCTGCCTTCCTGAGCCACGGCCAGGTGGGGATCATCTGCCCTTCTCACCCCATCCTCTCCTCCTACAGGGGCACAAATCCTTTTGCTACTGTCAAGCTTCGTCCCACCATCACCAATGACCGCTCAGCACCCCTCATCCGCTGAGGCGGGGTCCGAAGTCATACCCCCAGCACACCTGCCCAGGGGCTGTTCAGAGCTGGCAGTGGCAGTGGCAGTGACAGCAGCAACAGCAGCGGATACCAGAAGCAGGGCCCTGAGACCAGGGGTGGCTGCCCTTCCCCAGACCACTCCAGCAGCCTGAGCAGCTCCAAAGCACTGGCTTGGGGTCCAAGACCTTCGAAGTAAAGCAGGCGGAATGGGGGGACAGGATGATTTCTCCCCCTCCAGGGGCCCCAGGATTCTCCCTGGGGGGCCTACCTCTTGCCCCCCAACCTCTTTTCCCCTTTTCTGCCCCCGTGGGGAGGAGCCCCTTGTACCTGCTTCGTGTCCCACACACGTCCTCTCTGTAAGTCTTTTGTAAATGATGAGAAATGAAGTGGACGCAAAGTGATGTGGCAGCAGGATTGGTGGTGTCTTATTTGGGGGACAGGGCAGGGGGTGAGGGATGGAGACTCCCCCATTGGAGAATGGGGTCCAGAGGGTACTGAGGTCCTGGCCATTCCCCGGGAGGCTATCTCACTCCCAGCCCCTCTTTTGGAGAACCCTTTAGGGCTACCCCAAAGCCCTGGCACTGCAGCCCCCATCTCCACCCACTCTCATTTTGATGTGTGGGTTTCATAGGAAGTAGCGGCTGCTCAGGTCAGGGGAGGGTTGGCAGTGGCCAAGGGCTGGGACCACCAGCAAGCTGCCCTCAGGTGGCCTAGACACAGCACTCTTTGTTCTGGCCCCTCCCCGCCCCCACATCCCCAGGCACAGGCATGGATTAGCTTCATCCTGGAGAAAGCCGCCAGTCCCTCCTGGAATGTGGCCTGGGGCGGGGGGTCAGGCGGGGGCAGATGAGGCACTGAGGTGATTAGAACCGTTGGGGTCTCTTCAGGGCAGGGCTGTGCTCCGAGCACCAGACTAGGACCCCCTGGGCAGGGTCTCTGTGTCTGCCACCCCAGGCTCCAGGAGGCACAGGGATTTCTCTTCCTCCCTCCTGGACTGTCGGGACAGGGAGCCCACCGTGGAGCCCCAGCCTGGTCTGGGGCTCCCAGTCTCTTCTCCCCTCCTGGACAAAAGCCTCTTAGCAGGGGTGTGGTGTGGTGGGGGCACACACTCTAAGCTCCAGGCCTGGGGGAGGGAGCGTCAGGCGGGAGTCCGCCAGAAGCTCAGCCGAGGCTGGTGGGAAGCTGGAGTGTCTGGCAGACCCCATCCGGGTAAGCTTCACCGGGAGCTGCCTCGGACAGCTGCAGGGACAGCAGCCCCTCCCTGCAGGCCTCAGGAGACGTGAGGCTGGACCTCACAAACCCACGAGGCAGGCTCAGGTGAGTGCGATGTGAGGGCTGCCTGGGATCACTCTCCTGTCTCTACCTTCAAGTGGCTGCCCCTGTGACAAAAGGACAACAGGCAGGAAAAGCCACGACCTGGTCCTAGTGGAGGAGGGGCAGAGTCCCAGATACTCTGGGGGTGGTGGCACTGCCCAGTGCCAGGAGGGACACTCCAGGCAGGAGGGGAGGAGGCTATCCCCAGCCCCGGGCTCCGGGCTTCTGGTGCACCTGTCTCTGAGTACACCCTCCTCATCTGTTAGGGGAGCGCTTGTAGCTACTGTGAGGGCCCTGGGGGGAGCCCCAGGAATGAGACAGGCTTTGGAGCCATTCTTTGCATACAGAGGGTTTGAGGTTTGGAGGGCAGAAGGCCACTCTCCCAGTGCTGCTAAGGTTCCTACCTGTCTGGCAGAAGCCAGAGACCTGACTCCTCTCCCGCAAGATTCCCAGCTGGCCTGGGGGTGATCAATCACCCATCTCACATCGGAGGAAACTGAGGTTCGGAGAGGGGAGGCGACTGGCCCAAGTCAGGGAGGGAATCCATGGCTGAGCTGGGATGCATGGGAACTCAGCTCCCCTGGCTGATATCTGTTGAAAGTGGCTTTTGTCCCCTTCATGTTCTAATGACAATAGTCATTTGTGATCACTAAGAAATATTAAGAACATGGCGCAAGGCTAAAAAGGAAAATCTTCACACACACTGGCCCTTTGCAGCTGGCATCTGCCCCTCTGCTGTTTGTTCCGTTGTCCCGAGACCCTCACGCATACTTTGGTACTGGTCACCCACCTCCAGGCACACACCTGCTCCACTTCCCGATGCCTTCCACCTGAGGTCCTGAGGGGCCAGCAGTGTTCTCCAGAGGGAGCCTGCTGAGGTGCAGAGTCAGGTGGACCCCTCGTCCTACCCTCGTCCTTCAGCGCCCTTTGCAGGAGAAGGAGACTTGGGGTGAGATTCGTACCTCCGTTTCCCCTTTTGGTTCCCAGACCTGAGCCACGCTCACGTGGGTGGCCCTGTGCCTCAGTTTCCCCATGCTTCATCTCCATTCCCCTCCTCTAGGCTTCTGGCCCAGCCACAACCTCTTGTCCCCGCCCCCTCCCAACAGAGGCAGCCATGGGCGCTGGCGGCCCCCGGCGGGGCGAGGGCCCCCCAGACGGCGGCTGGGGCTGGGTGGTGCTGGGTGCCTGCTTCGTGGTCACTGGCTTCGCCTACGGCTTCCCCAAAGCCGTGAGCGTCTTCTTCCGGGCGCTCATGCGCGACTTCGGCGCCGGCTACAGCGACACGGCCTGGGTGTCCTCCATCATGCTGGCCATGCTCTACGGCACGGGTCAGTGTCCCCGCCCGGCTCTCCGCCTCCTCAGGACCCCTGGGACCCGGAACCAGGAGACACCCGACCCCCTGAGCATCCCCCTGACCGTCGGGGCGGCCCCCGAAGTCCCTTCCTGCCTGTGGGAACCCTGGCACCAGAAAGAGGGAAGAGAGGGCAGGAGAGGGGACAGCGGCCACAGGCGGGGCCAGCCTAGGGGGCTGCCCTGTGAGCTCAGAGGGACCCTTCTGAGATCTACACCTGCTCATTGTAGAGGCGGGAAAGCTGAGATCTACAGAAGTACTCCCCATCCCCGCAGCACTGACCTGTTAGGTGGGGGGCTTGCTGGAGTTCCCATCCTGGGAGGCAGGGCTGCGGAGGAATCCCAGGCTGTGCCAGGGCAGGACTTGGAGGCTGTGAAGGTTAAAGGGGTGTGGAAGTCCCCGCTCTGCTTGGGGTTTGGGTTCTCAGGAGGGGTGGGGATAGGGTGCTCTGGGCCTTGCCCTCGCAGGCTGCTGTCTCTTTGGCCTGTCCCCTCCAAGCTGTGTGACCTTGGCCAGACAATGCCCTCCTCTCTGGGTCCCTGAGCCGGAGGTGACCTTATTCCTTAGAGGACTCAAGCCATCCCGGGACCCAGGTGGTGACCCTGCCCTGCCCACAGGCCCCGTGTCCAGCATCCTCGTGACCCGCTTTGGCTGTCGCCCGGTGATGCTGGCGGGTGGGCTGCTGGCTTCCGCGGGCATGATCCTAGCTTCCTTTGCCACGCGCCTCCTGGAGCTCTACCTGACCGCTGGGGTGCTCACAGGTGAGGGCCCCCTGGTCTCCTCCCCTCTGGTTTGGGGGTCGGGGGTTCTTGCTGCAAGATCTGCCCTCGGTTTCCCTATGTGGGACAGTCTTCGAAGTCCTTCGGCTGGGTTCTTGGATCTGCTGGGTTCCCGGGCCTGGCCCCTCCCTCCTGCGGGGGCCAGGGAGGGGCTCCCTGGGGACCCTGGCACAGCGCCGCTTTGCCCGCAGGCCTGGGCCTGGCCCTCAACTTCCAGCCGTCGCTCATCATGCTGGGGCTGTACTTCGAGCGGCGGCGGCCTCTGGCCAACGGGCTGGCGGCGGCGGGCAGCCCCGTGTTCCTGTCCGCGCTGTCGCCGCTCGGCCAGCAGCTGCTGGAGCGCTTTGGCTGGCGCGGCGGCTTCCTGCTGCTCGGCGGGCTCCTGCTGCACTGCTGCGCCTGCGGGGCTGTCATGAGGCCGCCGCCCGGGCCGGGCCCGAGACCGCGCAGGGACAGCGCCGGCGACCGCGCGGGGGACGCTCCGGGCGAGGCAGAGGCGGACGGCGCGGGGCCGCAGTTGAGCGAGGCAACCCCCAGGACCCGGCCCCGCCGGCGCCTGCTGGACTTGGCAGTGTGCACCGACCGCGCCTTCGCCGTTTACGCCGTCACCAAGTTCCTGATGGCGCTCGGGCTCTTCGTTCCCGCCATCCTGCTGGTGAACTACGCCAAGGACGCGGGCGTGCCAGACACCGACGCCGCCTTCCTGCTGTCCATCGTGGGCTTCGTGGACATCGTGGCGCGGCCGGCGTGCGGCGCCCTGGCGGGCCTGGCGCGTCTGCGACCGCACGTCCCGTATCTCTTCAGCCTGGCCCTGCTGGCCAATGGGCTCACGGACCTGAGCAGCGCACGCGCGCGCTCCTACGGCGCCCTAGTCGCCTTCTGCATCGCCTTCGGCCTCTCCTACGGCATGGTGGGCGCGCTGCAGTTCGAGGTGCTCATGGCGGCTGTGGGCGCGCCCCGCTTCCCCAGTGCGCTGGGCCTGGTGTTGCTCTTGGAGGCCGTGGCCGTGCTCATCGGACCGCCCTCTGCTGGTGCGCCCCGAGGGAAGAGGGGGTGGCGAGCCTAGTGCCCCTTAGACCGAAGGAAGCTCTCTCCCCTCGTCTCAGATGGAACTTCCAGGGATGAGGGGAATGGGCAGCAGGGTGGGTGGACTCCCCTTCATGGCCAGTTAGTCCCTCCTCCAAGCCGGACCACCCGCTCTGGGTGAGGACAGAAAAGCCGAGGAAGGTGCGGGAAATAAAGCAACACTGATAGCTGGCCAGGTCTGCCATCCCAAGTAGTTGGCACAAGGCCATCTGAAGCGCAAGTGCTTATTCTTATTTTGCAGATGAGGAAACCGAGGCACAGAGGCTTAGCGCAAGTTGCAGCCCCAGAATGAGAGCTTCAGTGTACCTAATGCTAAATGCCCACACCTTTAGAATGGTGCATCTAGAATGGTGACTGGAATGGGGACAGTATCTTTGGGAAACTGGTGTTGGGACCAGAAACAGAGTGGGGGTGCTCAGCGGGCAGATAGGGAGAAGGAGAAGCACTGGTGTCTTTGACTGTGCAGATGGCCTGCTGGCACTTGTCACCGTCACCCTTAGGAAGTCATCGTCATGAGGGTGGTCAGGAAAGGCTTCCTGGAAGATCCCCCAGGTGAAGGCACAGCATGGATGGGCAGGGTTTGTTAGGGGGAACAGCATCCTTATGCAAGCAAGGCAGGAACCAAAACTGGAAAGGTGGGAGTGGGGAACACGAGGGTCTTCCCAGGCTGTCAAGTTACCTTGAAACAGCAAGGAGGCTGCCTTTGAGTCCCAGAGGCCAGAGGGCTGTGGGATGGTGCAGTAATGGGGGAGGGCACCTTACAGGGGGCGCAGGCTGCACGGAGATGGGGTGAGCTGCCCGTCCTTCCTTCAGGGCTGGGCTAACCAAGTGCCCTCACTGAGCTCTGTCATCCCACCTGACCCAGTGAGAAGAGCAAAGCCCCTAAGCCAGTGTGTGGGCAGCCCACAAAATCAGCCTGTCCAGGGCTCAAGGAACTGTCTTCCATTTCTTGTGTGAATCTGGGTGGATCTGAGGGGCAGAGGAGGTGTGTGGGGTGAGGAGAATGACCTAGAGAGAGGGTGGAATGCACAGACAAACCACACTTTAGGGGGAAATATTTGCAAGTAAGAGATTTTCCTGGTCAGGTGTAGTGGCTCATGCCTGTAATCCCAACACTTTGGGAGGCTGAGGCCAGAAGTTTGAAACCAGCTGGGGCAACATGGCAAAACCCTGTGTCTACCAAAAAAAAAAAAAAAAAAATTAGCTGGGGTGTAGTGGCATGCACCTCTGGTTCCAGCTACTCAGGAGGCTGAAGTGGGAGAATGACTTGAGCCCAGGAGGTAGAGGTTGCAGTGAGCCAAGATGGCACCACTACATTCCAGCCTGGGGAATGGTGCAAGACCCTGTCTCAAAAGAATAAGAAAATTCCTGAGGCCAGGTGCAATGGTTCACACCTGTAATCCCAGCACTTTGAGAGGCCAAGTTGGGAGGATCCCTTGAGCTCAGGAGTTCAAGACCAGCCTGGGCAACAGAGCAAGACCCCATCTCTAAAAATCCATAATAAAAGAGAGAGAGACAGCCGGGCGCAGTTGCTCACGCCTGTAATCCCAGCACTTTGGGAGGCCAAGGCAGGCGGATCACCTGAGACTGGGAGTTCGAGATTAGCCTGACCAACATGGAGAAACCCTGTCTTTACTAAAAATACAAAACTACCGGGCGTGGTGGCACAAGCCTATAATCCCAGCTACTAGGGAGGCTGAGGCAGGAGAACTGCTTGAACCTGGGAGGCGGAAGTTGCAGTGAGCCGAAATCGTGCCATTGCACTCTAGCCTGGGCAACAAGAGTGAAACTCTGTCTCAAACAAAAAAAAAAAAAAAATGAGACTTTCCTAAATTTGAAAGTAATATGTACACGTGATAGAAGCCTTGAGAAATCGAGAAGGAAATAAGTCACTGGCCCGCATGCCCCGCCTGTGCTGATGATGGCTCGGTCTGGGGTGCTCATGGGCCTCCTGGGACACAAGGGTGGGAGGACTAAGTCAAGCCCCTGAGGACCGGGGTATTTACATATGGCAACAGCAAGAGGTGGAGGCCCCCAGGAGGGCAGAGCTAAGCCCATGGCCCCTCCCCACTCCCACCCCAGATGCCCCACTGCCAAGCAAGTCACAGGACACTTGTGGGGCTTGAATCAGTGGGAGGAGGGGACGCCTCACCAAAAGCCCCATATCACTTAGGCAGTTGAGGTCCAGGGACAGCAAGTGACATTTTTAAGGTTTCATATGTCAGAACCACATAGGGTTTTACATTTGTAAAACAGGAATAAAGAGTGGGCATTTGTGTGTCACCCATGAGCCTCACCAAGTCAGTGGCACCACCCTTGACCTGAGAGTGCAGGGAAGTGAGGGGGGGACCCCGCAGGGCCTTACCTCTCCCACCTTCTCCCTGTCCCCAGGCCGCCTGGTGGATGCATTGAAGAACTACGAGATCATCTTCTACCTGGCAGGCTCCGAGGTGGCCCTGGCCGGGGTCTTCATGGCTGTCGCCACCAACTGCTGCCTGCGTTGTGCTAAAGCTGCCCCAGCAGGCCCAGGCACTGAGGGCGGGGCCAGTGACACTGAGGAAGCTGAGGCCGAAGGGGACTCTGAGCCCCTGCCTGTGGTTGCAGAGGAACCTGGCAACCTGGAGGCCCTGGAGGTGCTGAGCGCCCGGGGCGAGCCCACAGAACCAGAAACAGAGGCGAGGCCGAGGCTGGCTGCCGAGTCTGTGTAACTCAGGGTGCATCTGGGTGGGGTGGCCCAGTGACTTGGGAACACGGCTTCTTGTCTCAGAGGGCCTGGTACACTGGGAGGCTGGTCTGGGGTGGTCACTCCCGGGGTCCACGTCTGGGCTCCAGTTAATCCCCTGGGTGTCTGGGAACTGCCTCCCTCATCTGTGCCCCAAGTTCCACCAGGCCGTGCCCCATTGCCAGTGAAGCCGCTATGAAGCAACAGGAAACTATTGATAAAGCTCAGCTGAACGACAGAAGGTTCTGTTCCTGCGCCTCCGCCCAGGATCTGGCTGCCACCTGAGTTGGGGGTTGGGGTGGCAGGAGGGAGTCTGGGAGGTCTCTCTCCAGGCCCCCGAAGCCAGCTTCTAGGTGGGCAGTGTTGGGAGGAAGCGTCAGATGGATGAAGAGACCCATCGTTCCCAGGTGTAGACACAAGGGGCTGGGTGGGCACAGGGCTCAGGGGCACGGGGCTGGGTGGGCACAGTGCCTGGCTCCTGCCCAGCCCCAGTGCTCAGAGCTGTCTGCTGAAGCCCCCCTCACTAGCGTCTGCCTTTTCCAGTGGAGGGATTGAGGGGTTGGCAGCAACTAGGGCTCAAGGTTGGGGGCTGCTTGCAGGCGGGGGGCCGGAGGGGTCTTAGAGGGCTCAAAGTCCCAGGGTCAGGGTCAGTTTGAATCCCAGCCCGGCTGCTTTCTTTGTTCACTGTAGGCTGAGCACACGACTCCGTCCCTGGGGTCCTGGGGGGCCGGGGGGGCACCAAGCGCTCAGTAACAACATGGGCCCTGCTGCCTTCCACTAGGTGGCCATGTCCCCTCACCTTCCCAGAGGGCATCTCTCCCCCTAGAGGATAAACTTGGGTGTCCAGGGCCAGGGGCTTTTGCTCTGGACACTGTGCTGGCAGCCAGGTCATCCGCTGATCCCAGCACCTGCCTTCTCCCCACGGAGTGTCCCACATCTCCCTTGCACTTTGACAACTGACCTCCTGCACTTGGATCCAGGTGCACGAATCTGGCAAGACGCGATCTGTTCCCTCTACATATTTATCCTCCTCCCATACATCACACCCCCTCTTTCTTTGCCTCCCTCTGAATCATGAGCGTGGTGAACAGGCCCCTGCAGAGGAAGCCGCCTTCCCTCTGCAAACTCCCGTTGCCTTCCAGCCCAGTCCATAGTGACCCCTCCCCACTGGTCCCTGCTGGCCCTCATATTCCATCCAGGCCCCAGGAAGGTCTGGGGAGCCTCACAGATGCCTGGCCACCTTCTGCTTATACAACCTATGGCTTCCCGTGTGCCACTAGAGCAGCAACTACGTGTGACTTTATTTTATTTTATTTTATTTATTTATTGAAACGGAGTCTCGCTCTGTTGCCCAGGCTGGAGTGCAGTGGCACAAGCTTGGCTCACTGCAAGCTCTGCCTCCCAGGTTCACACCATTCTCCTGCCTCAGCCTCCCGAGTAGCTGGGACTACAGGTGCCTGCCACCACGCCCAGCTTATTTTTTGTATTTTTAGTGGAGACGGGGTTTCACCGTGTTAGCCAGGATGGTCTTGATCTCCTGACCTTGTGATCCGCCCGCCTTGGCCTCCCAAAGTGCTGAGATTACAGGCGTGAGCCACCGCGCCCAGCCCTTTTGACTTTAACACTTAAGAGTGCTTACTCTGTGCCAAGCCCTGTTCTAAGCCCTTTCTAGATGTTCATTTAATCTCCTAACAAGCCAGTGAGGTAGGTGCCACACTTCAGATAGGGAAACTGAGGCCCAGGGAGATCAGGAAGTAACCCAGGCTGTCAGTTCCAGCCTGTGCCCTTGGCCTCCACTCTGGCTGCCCCCTTCAGGGACGTGGTGAGGCCTGATGGCTCTACGGGGACCCAGGTGGGCTCCTGGTGACAGCCGGCCCCTCCTCTATGTCGCACCCTTGCCAAGCCTCCCATTTGGGTTTGTGCCCAGCACTGCATGCTCAAAGCTCAAACCCTTTTTCCATCCTGGACTCAGCCCGCCTCGCACACCCTCTTGCCCCCTCCCATTATCAGGATGGCCATATTCATCGTCCAAACTGGAACACGTTAGAGTGACAAGGGCCACTACGACTGATCACACCAGGCCGAGGCTGGCCAGAAGCAGAAGCGGCCACCCTGTTTCTGCCACTCTGCAGATACTCCCCATGGCCTCTCTCCACACCTCTCTTCCCACAGCCCTTTCCCCATTGCCCGGGGGCACAGGTGCACCTGGAGTCAGCACTTGCCCCTTACCACCCTCCCCTACTTGGGGGCTCAGTCGCCCTGGCTCCATGTCTGCCCTTCTCTTCCCCAAAGGTTTATTTCCTGTTGGAAGCACAGAAAGGTCACAGATTGGGGGCAGGGGGCGGGGAGGGTGAGATAGAAAAGGCTCCACAAAGCAGAAAGCTTTGGAGGCAGGTGGCAAAGTCAGGCCTTCAGGACAGATCTGAGTTAAATCCCACTGTGTCCCCACACATGGTGTGGCTTTGGGCGGGATCCTTCTCTGAGCCTCAAATCACCAGCGGTAAGGGGACCACAGTGCCAGCCCTGCAACGCTTCAGTGAGGCATACATGACACACCGCGAGGGCACTATGGTGGAGGAGAGGGGCAGACGAGGAGGGGCTGAAGCCACTGCGACCACTGCGCCATCCAGGTTTGTTTATTCGATACAGGCCCAGAGCCCAGCCCTCCTTCAAAGAAGTGGCCAAGCTGGGGGAAGAGAATAAATAAAGGCCGCCGAGGTGTGATGGGGACTGGACGGGCTGGTCTGGGGCGAGGCAAGGGTGCCCAGGAGACACTGGCCCCAACCTCAGCTGTCCACCGCCGGCCCCACTCCCGGCAGGCTCCGGGGGCAGTGCGAGTGCCCACAAGGAGCAGGGCCCGGACTCCTGCCACCTCCAAGTCCTTTCTTTTCCTTCCTGCCCTCCCTCTCCTTCCTAAGGCAGGTCCAGAGACCAAGCTCTCCCTCTGGCCGGAGAGCCGGGAGGGGAGGGAGGGTGGAGGGGCCAGTGTCCAGGTCCCAGGCCATGACCCTGGTGCCTGTCCTGGGCAGGAGCCCAGGTTCACTGTGCGAGGACAGAGGAGCAGGGAGGCAGGCGCCCCAAGCCAGCAGGCCTTTATGCGTCGCCCCCTTGCTTGGCGACCCCGCCCCACTCCCAGGTTCCGTCCTCCCACGCACCCTGCCCCCGGCGCCATACCCGCGGGGCACTCAGGAGTCACACCAGCTTCCACCCTTGTCCAAGGGCCCAGCAGCCCCTCGTGTATCCCTGGACGGCTCCCCAGCTGCCGTGTCCTCCTCCTCCTCCTCCTCCTCCCCATCTGTGAACTCCTCCTGGTTGAGGCCGTAGGCCAGTGTGGTGTGCGCCAAGTCCACCTCGATGGGGAAGACATCGGCATCCCGCAGCACCGCGTAGCAGTCGTTGTAGTACTTAGACATGGTGGACACGAGGCGCTGCAGCTGGAACACGATGTCCTGGACTGGGGTGGGAGGTCGGGGGACAGGCAGCAGTGGGCTCTGGCTGCCTGCCTCGGAGGAGACTCTCCCAGCCCACCCGGCCCACCTCTCGTCTCCCCTGGGCTTCCCACTCGGGCACTTCCCTGATCCCTCATGACCCGGCAAGGGGCAGAGGCAGGGGCTGCCCAGCCCGGGGTCTCCCAGCTCCCAGTTCAGGGAACGCAGGAGGCTGCAGGGTCAATGGATCATGGACGGCCGCCCACGGAGCCCACATGCAAAGGCTAGCCCCACCCAGGCCAGACTCTGGGCAGGTGGCTGGGCTCCTGTAGGGGCTTCGCATCTGGGCTGTGGCCTGGCCCTGAGACTTCAGGTGATACCTTACCCCTCTGGGCCTCGTGTTTTCCCACCTCTGAAATGGAGAGTGGCCGGGAAGGAGGGCGGCGCTCACCGTGCTTCTGGTCCAGCAGTTCCATCTTCTCCAGCACGTCCTTGCGCATCTGGGAGAAACGGGCGCGCGCCTCCTGGCGGCAGCGCAGGATCAGGCGGTACTCGTAGTTGCCGGTGCTCACCCGGTAAAGGGGCTCGCCTAGGGCCTGGGGCGGGGGTGGGACAGGAGGGCCTGCTCAGGGACAGTCTCGCCCCGCACCCCACCGCGCTTTCACCCCACGGCGGTTCCTCATTCCTGAGACCTCACTTCTGAGACTTCAGTGTTCCTCAGAAGCACTTAGTGATAGCTTTGAAGAGAGGAAAACACCAAACCCACACCTCTGCCACATTCAATGAACATTGGCCACAAGATGGATCCCAACGGCAAAAACATCAAAAACTTAAAAGTGCCTCGTAGGAGTGAAAAAATCCGATTTTCCCTCCAAGAGCCCCCCAGACTGAGGAAGTGGTTCCCTGGCCAGGTGCCCAGCACCCCGAGGCCCAGCAGGACTGGGGAGGGTGGCCCCAAATCGCCAGGAACCAGAGTCCAGCCAAGTCCCCCAGTCTCTCCCGGGTTGGCCTGAGCCACCTGCTATCCCTGGCAGATCAGGTGGGGGAAGGTAGGAGCCCTCCACCCCCTCCAACACTCACAATGCAGCTGTATTCCTCGTCATCCATCTCCTTCACCTTCAGGCAGTACGACTGTGTGGGATAGGTGAGGCTGTCAAAGTGGCTACCCCCACCCCAGGCCCGCAGCTCCACCCCCCATCACCCACACGCATTGGGAGAGGCTGGCACAGGTGTTCAGGGAGTCCCAGAGAGGGCAGTAGCAGGTGACTGAGGCATGAGGCTGGGGCATGACCAGGGCCTGAGGCTTAGGCGGCCCAGAGTTGACTAAACTCAAGGCCCAAGAGATGCTCTGGGAAAAAAGGGGTCTGTCATTAAAGAAGCTTAGGAAGACCCTTGAAAATTCACACTGCACATGGGCCTATCAAAAGCTCTGAAAAGTCCTGCAGCAAAGGAAACTTGGCTTGCTTAATGGAGCATTTTCCCTCAATTCATTTGACTATAGAATAATTAAATGTAAAACTCACAAACATTCACTGACACCCACTTTACGCTCACTCACTTAGTCTAACCCATTGTTTAAAGGCAACAAATCCCAAGGGGTCAGAGTGCAGAGAGCAAGAGCCATGCCCACCCCAGGCTCTCAGATGCTTCTTTGTGCAGGCGCATCAGGGCTTTGGATGCACCTCCCTGGGCCCCTGGGCCCACGCTTTGAGCAGACATGCTGTCGGCTCTGGCTAGCCTCGCTTGCTGCGGCGTGGCTGACTGAAGTGGGGCAGATCTCCAGAGTGAGCGCTCGCCCTAGCAGCCTGGGCACGTGGACTACTCACCAGGTACTCAAACTTCACGTCCAGGTACTTCTTGATAGTGAGGCGAGTGTCTGGGATGGCTTTGTTGAGGTACGTGTTCAGGTCCGTCAGCATCTGGAAGAAGGTGGGTGGATGCTGAGGCTGTCACAGCAGGGAGTGCCAGGGTGACAAGAATGGCACTGATGCATCACCCCTGCTGGTGGACTCAACCGTCAGAGCCAGACAGTGCTCCCTGATCCCTTGTCTCTCTCAAGGATGAGAAGACTAGTGCCAGGCCCAGGGCAAGCTGTGACTCAGTGGCGAGCCAGGTCAGAAGCCCAGCAGAGGTCAATGGCAAGGCCCAAGGAGGTGCAGTGACTCACTCACGGTCCACTGTGTGGGCGACCGAGCCAGAGGCTTTACCCAGGCACAGGACTCCAGCATAGGACCTTCTCTGCAAGCCACACTCTCCCCTCCCCACCCCGACATGCCAGACACACGTGTGCTCAACAGGACCTACCGGCTTGATGGTTTTCAGAAGCCGAATACCAAACTTCTCGATGCTGCGGTGGGCATCGGCGAACTTCACAAAAGCCTCGCTCGCAGCTGGCTGGGGCTCCCGCACCCCGATCACGGAGAACACGTCCCCAAAGGCTGCAGGACAAGTTTGCCTTGAAGGCTGCCCCTACTTGGCCCCCTAATGGAGAAGCCAGGGATTTGTTGGGGAGAAGCAGGGCAGGAGGCCTGGCAGGCTGGAGGCCAATGTCTGCACAGGGTCTACACTTCCAAGAGAGCTGGTCTAAACCCCCTGAAGGAGCTGAGTCTACACCCGGAGGAAACTGAACTGACACCTCCAAGAGCTGGTCTATGTCCCCAAAAGTCCTGAGTGTACACACCAAGGGAGTTGGCCCCCATTCCCCAGAGGGACCAGCGAGAGAAGGCTGGGTCAAGGTTTGAGGAGGTGGTGCCGCCTGAGGCAGAACACTGGTCCAAGTCTGGACACCTGGATTGGAACACCAGCTTCACCACTCGGGAGCGGTGTGGCCCTTTCCTCAGTCTGGGCTTCATTTTCTGCAGATAGCTGGGGTCAGCTGCAGTCAGCCTGCCCAGAATTACAGGTTTGTCAGAAATATAAATAAGCAAGGGCCTTGTGCACTGCCAGTGGCAGTGTGAAGAAGACAGGGTGAGGCCTGTCCATCGTTGCGGCCCTTAAGAGGCCAGCTAATCTAGACGCTCCCCGCAGACCCATCGCAAATCCCAGCACCTGGGACCAGGCCCAGCCCAGAGCTGGCCTGAGGTCAGGCGCTGTGGGTCTGACCCACCTCAGCACAGGAGTGGGAGGCCCCAGGGATTGCCCAGGGTCACGCCACAGGTTTGGGGGATGCCATTACCCCGGTGAGTCTGCGACAGCTCATAAAAGGCCCGTAGGAGGTTCTTGGTGTGTTCCGTCATCCCTGTGGGAGAGACCGAGTGATGGGAACGGTGACGCACGGCGGGGACCACACTGGCCCAGGGCAAGGCCTCCAACTGCCCACCCCACCTAAGGCCTCCGCTAGGCCCTGGTACACAGCCTTTCCCAACCACCCAACCACGGCCCAGGGGTAAAAGCTCAGTCCAACCCACCCCGTGAGGAGCCCCATCAGACAGGGGCACCAGGATTTTGTAAGATGCAGGGCACACAGCCTGCTGTGGGCTTTAGCCCTGGGACAGCATGGGATTCCGGGGGACTCTCACTATGTTTACAGGTGCTATTCTCTGAATTTTTATGAGTGTCAGATTTTTTTTTTTTTTTTTTTTTTTTGAGACGGAGTCTCGCTCTGTCACCCAGGCTGGAGTGCGGTGGCCGGATCTCTGCTCACTGCAAGCTCCGCCTCCTGGGTTTACGCCATTCTCCTGCCTCAGCCTCCCAAGTAGCTGGGACTACAGGCGCCCGCCACCTCGTCCGGCTAGTTTTTTGTATTGTTTTAGTAGAGACGGGGTTTCACCGTGTTAGCCAGGATGGTCTCGATCTCCTGACCTCGTGATCCGCCCGTCTCGGCCTCCCAAAGTGCTGGGATTACAGGCTTGAGCCACCGCGCCCGGCCAGATTTTTTTTTTTTGAGATGGAGTCTTGCTCTGTTGCCCAGACTAGAGTGCAGTGGTGTGATCTTGGCTCACTGCAACCACTGCCTCCCTGGTTCAAGCAATTCTCGTGCCTCAGCCTCTTGAATACTGATTACAGGCACAAGCCATCATGCCTGGCTAATTTTTGTATTTTCAGTAGAGATGGGGTTTCACCATGTTGGCCAGGCTGGTCTCAAACTCGTGATCTTAAGTGATCCACCCGCCTCAGCCTCCCAAAGTGCTGGGATTACAGGCGTGAGCCACCGCGCCTGGTCCCTGAGTTATTTTTAAATTCAAAAGAAGTATATATATATTTTTAAGAACTCTTAATGCCCATGGTCCCAGGATTTTGTAGGTTGGTATTCCTAGTGCCAGCACCCCCACTGCCACTCTGCTGACAGCATGCTCCCTGGGGTAGAGCCCGTGCCAGGACGAGGCCACCCCCGATCCACCTTTGTACAGCTCGGCGGTCCGCTCCAGCTCCTCTAGCCTCTTGACAAGCCCATCTGTGAGGATTCAAAGAAGAGGGGAGGTCAGTGGGCTCAGCGAGCCACAGGAGGCCCAGGGCCAGGCTGGGGAGGGGAGAGGCAGCCCCAGAGGAGAACCAGGATGGGAAAGATCAGGGGTCCCAGGGTGGGGGATTTGGCAGCTCAGGTCAGCTGGGTTCAAAGGTGTTTTGTAAACGACTAGGCCCTGCTCATGGCCAGTGGAGGGTCCCTGCCTAGCAGGCGAAGCCCCTGCACTTCTATCACAAAGCCTGCTGGCAGCCGGGGAGGAAGGCTGGCAGGAGCCATAGGAATGGAGATGGAGCAGCCAGGTCGCCAGCGCAGGCAGGACGTGGTCGCTGCCTCCCAAGCACACAGATGGCTCAGAAGGAAAATTGCAACTTGGGGAGGGAAGGGGAAATTCAGGAAGGCTGAGAGAGTTCACACTGGGAAGAGGCCTTGGTGATCATATTCATTGGTTTAACTGGGGTTTCTTGAGCACCTACTGTGTGCCAGCCACCATGTCAGGCTCACTTTGAGCCAAGTCTTGCTCTCAAGGCTCAAAGCCCAGCAGAGAAGCCAGCCCAGTGGCCGGGTGATGGGCAGCGGTGTGATGGTGAGGGCTGCAGGGGAGAGGTGGGGCAGTTGGGCACTCTCTGCTCCCCAGTCTCCTGTGTTGACCTGGGTCAGGGTTTTTGAGCAGAAGCGGGGAGGAGCGGAGGCTGTGTTCAGGCCTCTCTGGGCAGGGAGGAAGCTGTGTGACAGGCTGTCAGGGGAGGAAGGGAGCACTTCAGAGGTCTTGGTGAGGCTTTGGCCACCCAGTGGCCTCCAGGCCTGGGCTCCCCAGAGCCTTAGCACCCGGCCAGCCGGCAGGAAAGGAGCCATGTAAGCGTCGTGCTGTTGTTTTTAGCTGGGTCATGGGACATCATGAGAGCTTCAATTTTAGAAACCCTATTTAAGGCCAGGGAAATTGCAAGGTTTGGGGGGAAAAACACAACAACCAGTTCTAATTTCATCTCAACGGCTGGTAACTACAGTAACAGAGATTTATAGGCACCAGGAGGCTGAAAATAGCAGCCGCCACTTTTGTACACCATTTGGAACAAGCTCAGACCCCACCCCCACTTCCCTAGCCAATAAAGCCCAGTGTGCCCAGCTGAGCCTACAATTTCTAGAGGTATTTATATCTACCCCACACGCACACTGCAGAGCTCCTGCTATTTTTAAACTCGGACTGGCGACGGTAGGAGTGGGACCAAGTGTTTCGTTGGCCACCCCGGGGAGGGGAAGTGTGTGCGCATGTGTGCATGCGTGTGTAAATGTGCATGTACACGCCTCTCAGCTCGCCTGGGCAGCCACCTCGAAGGGAGGACCTGCTGAGGCAAGGGCAGCAGCGCCACCTCCTGGACAAAGGAGGCGTGAGGTGGGTAGCAAGAGTGCTGGGGTGAGGGGTAAGGGAGCTGAGGGCAGGGGCAGAGGCACCACCCCACACTGAGTCTGTTTCCCCATCTGTGACCTGAGGGACACTGGCTAGGACAGCCCAGCTGACAGCTGTGGACACTCCAGGAGCTGGAGAGGCCTCTGGGGATGCAGAGATGGTGACTTCTCAGCTCCACGGGCAGAGGCCAGGGTCAGGCCCACGGGACCCATAGCAGCTTGGTGGGCAGCCATGGTGCCCTTCCTGTCTTCCTAGCCTGGGCTTGAGTCCCCGGGGCCCAAGCTGGGTGGGAAGGGACTCACCATTGCACAGGATGGCCCGGCTCAGGCCCAGAGCATCTGCAGTCCCCGAACTCATGTTTTCCACCAGCCGGTGCTTGACTTTCTTCAACACTGAGCGGGGGACGAAGGACTTGGTGAGTCTGTGGCTGCCCAGAGGCCATCCCTGTCCCCAGCCATACCTCCATTCACAGGGAGCATCCCACAGGGGGCAGAAGGACTGCTGGGGGTGGCTGTGAAGTGGGGAATGTCCAGCGGGGAGGTCCTAGGTCCCTGCCCTATTCCCTCTGCTTCACAGAGGTGCTGGCAGTCTGGGCAGTTGAACACGGAGGGCTTCGCCCAGGGCCTGCTGCACATCAGCTGGTGGTCCTGAGAGCCCAGTGCCGCCCGGGCTCCGCACCGGCCAATGGAAGCCAAGGAGGCCTCTTCCCTCCTCTGTGTCACACCAGGACCTAGGGTGTCGCATAAAGGGGAAGGGGAGAAGAGGGGCCCCTGGGCTGGTTATGTGAAAGTAATGGGCGCCATCAATGACCATGAAGCTCGGAGCCCAAACTCAATTACTGCATCTCACCAGCTTAGTCCCAGGAAGGGGACTTAGTCCTGTGTTGGAACGAAAGGGATTCGGAGGAAGCTCCTGGACAGATCCAGTCTGCCCTTAGCCCCTTGGCCTCTGGCCCTAGGGTGTATGAAGAGGGCTGCCGGGTTCCAGAGCTGAGAGACCTGGGGGCGCGCTCACTAGGGGCTGCAGCGCCCTCTCTGGGTCTCAGGCTTTGATCCGTAATGTGAAGCAGCGGGTCCAGAGGACTCAAAGCTGCTGTCCAGCTCTTGAGTCTTAAGTTTCTACAGAACCAAGGCTCAGCCCCTCTAACAGGAGGGACCCTCTTATCCCAGGGCGCAGACCCTCTGCCCAGTGCCTGAGCTCCAGTTCAGATCCAGAGTCCCTGGGAGCTGAGGGCGGTCGTGCTAGAGGGCATGAGGTGCCAGGCCAGGGTTAGGCTGCTCTGCCTTTATGAAGAGAGAGGCCCTGGGCCGTGGAAGCCAAGGCGATGGCCTGCAAAGGACAACCCTAGGGTAGCAAGTTCCCAGAGGAGGTGGCCGAAGTGGGGAGGTAGGGGTGAAACACGGGGGAGTGAGAAACCAGGGACAGAGTACAGGAACAGATGCAGGGAGAGCACCGGGGGTCCTCCCAGGCCTTTCAGATTTGCTTGGTCAGAAGTCAGAGCCCACAGCCATGTAACTCTGGATTCTCCTGTCATAAAGGGGAGGGCAAGGCTGGCTGGGGCACTTCTCCGTTGGGCCAGGGCCCATCCAGGGCGGCTGCTGGACACCCGTAACTGCTCTGACCAGCTTACCAATGTCCAGGGACATGCCCTGCTTGGGGTCCGCCTGCAGCTTGTTGTAGTGGATGGTCACCTCCCCCTGGAAGAGCAGCACACACAGACTAGTGAGGGAGGCTCCAGACCCTGAGCCCTTCCCCACCAAGACTGTTCTGGACTGAGAATCCTGAGCCCAAGGCCAGGCACGGTGGCTCACACCTGTAATCCCAACACTTTGGGAGGCTGAGGTGGACAGATCACTTGAGGTCAGGAATTTAAGACCAGCCTGAGCAACATGACAAAACCCCATCTCCACTAAAAATACAAAAATTAGCTGGGTATGGTGGTGCGTGCCTGTAGACCCAGCTACTCAGGAGACTGAGGCACAAGAATCACTTGAACCAGGGAGGCGGAGGCTGCAGTGAGCTGAGATCGCACCATTGCACTCCAGCCTGGGTGACAGAATGAGATTCTGTCTCCAAAAAAAAAAAAAGAATCCTAAGCCCCAGTAAGGGGCCAGGCTGAGAGCTGTGACATGGCCCCAGCTTGTGACTCTGTCTGCTCCCAGGCCTCTCCGTTTCTGCTCTACATCCAAGCCCTGGGGAATCAGTGGGGACAGGGCCTACACAGGGCCCACAGCCCGGTCTCTGATGTCTTGTGCTTCAGTCAGGTCAGGCTCTCCTTCTTCCCTCCCCAGTCAAACCACACTCCAAGCCTTTGCCGCGTCCTTTCCCTACACTGATTATTCCCTCCTCCCCGGCAAACCACCCCATCCCCAGGAATCCCTCTACTCATTGAACGGCTACATCTGAGCACTTGCTCTGTGCCTGGTGCTAGGGCACCAAGGGGAAGGGGCAGGGGCAGCCCCAGCCCCCAAGGCTGATGCGAATCAGGGAATCACACAAACCGCTTTCTAACGACTGCTCAGGAGACACAGGCTTCTCCCAAGAGGATTTCCCTGAGCACGGGAGGCTACTGTGTTCACTCTCATCCTTGCAAACCAAAAACCCTTGAACTTGGGACCACATTCATCCACATATAAAACAGGATTTAAAAATCAAGTCCCAAAGGGAAACCAAAATGAGAGATGCGATCAGAGTCAGAGGTGGGGTGTGAACTGCTCCCCCAGAATAAAACACAGGCGTGCTCAGGGGCCACCCACAGGGAGAAGCTATAGGCTCACGGCAAGCGGGCTGCAGTTCAGCTGTGTGACCACAAGCAGGTCACTCCCCGCCTCTGGACACCTGTAAGACGGAAGAGTAATCCCTGCCCAGCACCCAAACAGGGGAGCTGGGCCAATGCTGCATCCCTGTCATGGCTGTGTGCAAACACAAAGAGCTCTTGTCCTCACGGGCAACCTGAGGAGCTGGTGTGACCAAGCCTGAGAGGACAGGGAGGGACCTGACGAGCAGAGATGGGGAGGGGGGAAGGGGCTGCCGAAGAGGGCACACACAACCCAACTCGGCCAGAACAAGACCCCCTGCACCTGTTCCCGTGATCAGTTCCTCTGCCTAACAGGTTACGCCTGGGGCAGTGATACCCAGACCATGTAGAGTGGACGCCTGGGGCAGTGATACCCAGGCCATGTAGACTGGCAGCTGGGGTCTCAATGAACCTTGCTGCTTCCTTTTTTTGTTTGTTTTTTTTTTTTTTTTTGAGACGGAGTCTCGCTCTGTCGCCCAGGCTGGAGTGCAGTGGCCGGATCTCAGCTCACTGCAAGCTCCGCCTCCCGGGTTCACGCCATTCTCCTGCCTCAGCCTCCCGAGTAGCTGGGACTACAGGCGCCCGCCACCTCGCCCGGCTAGTTTTTTGTATTTTTTTAGTAGAGATGGGGTTTCACCGTGTTAGCCAGGATGGTCTCGATCTCCTGACCTCGTGATCCGCCCGTCTCGGCCTCCCAAAGTGCTGGGATTACAGGCTTGAGCCACCGCGCCCGGCCGCTGCTTCCTTTTTTTACAGCAGAGCTCTGAGCCCCAGCCCCAAGCCCCGATTTGTCCTACGGCTAAAGGGGCTGGAATAGGAGAATGTACAGGATGGGAATATTCCTCCCTATAGCAAGGAAGGAGAGAAGCAGGGACCACTCAGGAGTAGGACAGGAGGATAAAGGGGAGAGAGGATGGAGCAGCGGCTGGCCTGGCTTAAGGCAGGAAGGGGGACTATCAGGGGTGCTAGAACCCGGAGGACAGAAGTGGGGCTGAGGGAGGTGGTTGCAACCCTTGGCCAAGGTCAACTCACAGTGGGGACCCCTGCCCCCAAGACTTCTAAATCACCCCGCGTCTGTGCACTGCCTGCACATCAGTTCCTTCACAATATTGGTTTCCTGAGACTCGCTAGCAGCCACATCGCTAGGAAATGGCAAAAGGGCTGCATCCTCGCTTCGGGAGAGGCCAGGATGCTGCCTGCCATTCCAGGAGGGAGTGTCCCTGCAGAGAGGCCTGGGCCTGTAGCAGCAGGGGTGGGGGAAAGCAGGGGCAGACAGTGTGTGACTCTGGTCCATAGAGCAGAAGATCAGCTGGCCTGGGACGGGGGGTCTCTGGGTGTCGATGAGCCCAGGAGGCTGCATGGGACCGAAAGTTCCTACAGGATGGGGAAAGGGTGCTCTTCCTTGTCTCTTAGCCCTCGCAGGCCCAGCATGACCCGGCTGACATTACTGGGTGTCTACTGACCCGGGTAGGATCACCTTGGACTTTTAGCTTCAGCTCCAGCGCTGACTGGACACATGGGCTTGCCTAAGGGATGGTTCCGAGTCTGTCAGCTCCCCAGGAGCCCACGGGGACCTTGTGGCCTTGCCGCCCACTCTCTTGCCAAGGTTCAGCACAAGTCCTGGAGCATGATTACTATTTATTGAATGAATGAGGGATGGACGAGGGAGGCTGGAGTGTGACCCTAACCCTGCACGTGCCAAGGAAGGGGGCTGTGAGGGCTGATACCCCCTTGCAGGCCTGATGGGGCCTCTGGCAGCCTGGAGGTCTCAGAAGCATGTGTGGCTGCCTCTGGACACCTGCTCTGCAGCAGCCCTTACCTTCACCTCCTGAATCATCTTCGCCACCTCCACCTTGGTTTTCCCTTTGATTGACCTGCCATTGACACCGGTGATCTCATCGCCAGCTGCCACTGTGCCGTCCAAGGCTGCTGGGGTGTTGTCAAATACCTGTGGGTGCATAAGGAGAGTGGTGGGGTAAGAAAGGGAGGGCTAAGATGGAACTTGGGAAGACACCTGACCACTGCCTGGCCCTGTCTTCCACTCTACCCTCTGCTCTCGTTTTTTGAGAACGCATCTCACCACCTGGGCTAGAGTGCAGTGGCGTGATCACAGCTCACTGTGGCATTGAGTTCCTGGGCTCCAGCAATCCTCCTGCCTCAGATATACAGTCAAATGATTTTTTTTTTTTTTTTTTTTGAGTCGGAGTTTTGCTCTCATTGCCCAGGCTGGAGTGCAATAGTGTGATCTTGCCCACCACAACCTCTGCCTCCCAGGTTCAAGCAATTCTCCTGCCTCAGCCTCCTGAGTAGCTGGGATTATAGGCATGCACCACCACGCCCAGCTAATTTTGTATTTTTAGTAGAGACAAGGTTTCTCCATGTTGGTCAGGCTGGTCTCAAACTCCCGACCTGGATCAGATGATCCACCTGCCTCGGCCTCCCACAGTGCTGGGATTACAGGCATGAGCCACCACACCTGGCGTCAAATGATTTTTGACAAGGGTGTCAAGAACATTCAATGGGGAAGGACAGTCATTTCAACAATAGTATGTGAAAAATGAAGTTGACACTACCTAACACCATATATAAAAATTAACTCAAGGCCAGGCGCAATGGCTCACGCCTATAATTCCAACACTCTGGAAGGCCAAGGCAGGCAGGCCACCTGAGGTCAGGAGTTCGAGACTAACCTGGCCAACATGGTAAAACCCCATCTCTATTAAAAATGCAAAAATTAGCTGGGCATGGTAGTGGGCGCCTATAGTCTCAGCTACTCAGGAGGCTGAGGCAGGAGAATCGCTTGAACCTGGGAGGCAAAGGTTGCAGTGAGCCAAGATTATGTCACTGCACTCCAGCCTAAGCAACAGAATGAGACTCTGTCTCAAAATAATAATAATAATAATAATAATAATTAACTCAAAATTGATTAAAGACCTAAATGTAAAAGTTAAAACTATAAAACTGAGAAAAATGCCTAGCCCAAAAGCTTCATGACATTCGATTTGACGGTAATTTCTTGGATATGACAGCTAAGACCCAAGTAATAAAAGAAAAACTTAATAAATTGAACAAATTTTCAAACTGGTGCATCAAAACACACCATCCAGCCTGGACAATGTGGCAAAACCCAGTCTCTACAAAAAAATACGAGAATTAGCTGGGCATGGTGGTGTACGCCTGTAGTCCCAGCTACTTGGGAGGCTGAGGTGGGAAGATAGCTTGAGCCTGGGAAACAGAGGCTGCAATGAGCTGAGATCCCATCACTTTACTCCAGCCTGGGCAACAGAGTGAGACTCTGTCTCAAAAAAAAAAAAAAAAAAAGAAAGAAAGAAAGGAGAAGAGAAGAAAAGAAAAGAACATTATCAACAGTGTAAAAAGGCAACCCACAAAATGGGAGAAAATATTTGCAAATCACATTTTTGATAAGGGATTAATATCCAGAATATATACAGAATTCCTAAAACTGTTTTCTTTTTTTCCTCTTAGCTGATTATGCTTTGTAGAGAATTCCTAAAACTCAACAACAAAAACCAAACAATCTAATTCAAAACTAGACCAAGGGCTGGGCATGGTGGTGCACACCTGTAATCCCAGCATTTTGGGAAACTGAGGTGGGAAGATTGCCTGGGCAATATGGCAAAACTCTGCCTCTACCAAAAAAAAAAAATACAAAAATGAGCCAGGAATGGTGGTGTGTGCCTGTAGTCCCAGCTACTCAGGGGGCTGAGGTGGGAGGATGACTTGAGCCCAGGAGGTTGAGGCTGCAGTGAGCCGTGATCGTGCCACTGCACTCCAGCCTGGGCGACAGAGCAAGATCCTGTTTCAAAAAAAAGAAAAGTTAAGATGGTAAATTTTACCACAATAAAAAAAATAGAAAAAAACAGAACAGAGAATACAGAAAGCAGGATGTCATCATCAAGATACATGACAAGAAAGACACGGTGTTCCCAATGACATCACCCTCTGAGGATCTGGCACAATAAAAAAAAGACTGTGCTTGCAGCTATCATCACGACTCTTCCCAACACCAGAGACAAAAAGAAGGTCCTCGAAGTCCTCACAGATCGGAAATAAAACATCACAAATAAAGGCTCACAAATAAGAATGGCAATAGCCATGTGACAGCAAAAGATAATGTGACAAGGCCATCACGATTCACACAGGAATTATTGTCAACCTTGACATTCATTCTTGAATCTGATGAGCCAAAATGTCAACTGAAAGGAAAATGGGAACCACAATGACCAAATCACGCAGACCCGAGGTCTCAAAAAATTGACATCCCACGTGCCCTTTCTCAGAAAGTTACAAGAGGATATTCTCCATGGGAGACCAGGGAGTAAACCAGGAAAGGGACCCCCAAGATGGGGGAATCCAAAGAGGAGGGGCAGGGGGAGGGCACAAGGGGGAGAAACTACAGGGCAGAAAACAGACTGAAGAAGATGGGGCCAGGCACAGTGGCTCACGCCTGTAATCCCAGCATTTTGGGAGGTGGAGGCAGGCGGATCACTTGAGGTCAGGAGTTCAAGACCAGCCTGGCCAACATGGTGAAATCCTGTCTCTACTAAAAATACAATTAGCCAGGCATGGTGGTACGTGCCTGTAATCCCAGCTACTTGGGAGGCTGAGGCAGGGGAATCACTTGAACCCAGGGGCTAGAGGTTGCAGTGAGCTAAGATTGAGCCATTGCACTCCAGCCTGGCAACCGAGCAAGACTTCATTTCAAAAAAAAAAAAAAAAGAAGATAGGAAATTGTGGAAAACATACTGAGAAAACAAGAAGAGTGCAAAATGAAAAAAACAAAACAGGAAATTACCCCCACCCTCTCAAAGAAGAAGAAAAGGCTGAATTAAGAAAAGAAACACAGATTCCTCAGGAAGTTAAACATAGAGTTGTTTCGACTCGAATGAGAGCTCTGTAAGAGAGGGATCTTTGTTTTCTTCACTTTTTTATCCCTAGTGCCTACAACGGAGCCTAGGAGGCACTTGGAAAAGATTTCCCGAACAAAATATCTGTTGTACTAATAGTAATTTAGCCAAAAATGGAAAAATAACTATGTTGGAAAGGTGGGAGGAGAGGAAACAGACTGGTCAAGGGAAGAACTAAATTCTCATCTACCGGACGAGGCAAAGTCAATAGATATTTACAGGTGACAGATCAAGAAATAACAGGATAGGCTGAGAGTGGTGGCTCATGCCTATAATCCCAGCACTTTGGGAGGCCAAGGCTGGTGGATCAGTTGAACCCAAGAGTTTGAGACAAGCCTGGGCAACATGGCAAAACCCGTCTCTACAAAACATACACAAAAATTAGCCAGGTTTAGTGGCACGTGCCTGTAATCCCAGCTACTTGGAGCCTGAGGTGAGAGAACCATCTGAGTCTGGGGAGGTCAAGGCTGCAGTGACCCATGATTGCACCACTGCACTCAAGCCTGGGCGACACAGTGAGACTATTGAGAAAAATGGAAGCCCATGCATGAAGAAACAGAGAAAGCCGAGTGAGGTGCGCAGGGGAAGGGCAGTGGCTTGCTATTATTTGACACAGGACTTTTAATGCTCTTGACTTTGTAGAGGCAAGTCACATGGCACTTTGATAAAAACAAAATGGAATTTTAAAAAATCGATTATATTATTATTATTATCGAGATGGAGTCTCACTCAGCCGCCCAGGCTGGAGTAGAGTGGCATGATCTCGGCTCACTGCGACCACCATCTCCCGAGTTCAAGCAACTTTCCTGTCTCAGCCTCCCGAGTAGCTGGGATTACAGGTACCTGCCATCATGCCTGGCTAATTTTTGTATTTTAGTAGAGACAGGGTTTCATCATGTTGGCCAAGCTGGTCTTGAACTTCTCACCTCAGGTGATCTGCCCGCCTCACCTTCCCAAAGCGCTGGGATTACAGTGGGGAGGCCTTGCTAATGCCTCCTGGGTCACAGGAGGCCAAATGGCTCATGAAGGAGGCAGCACTGTGAGCAGAAGCAAGACCAGGTCAATCCTGGGAATCTGTCTTTGAGGCCTACAAACGACTCCTTAGCAAGATCCTCACAGAGGCCAGTTTCCCATCTGCCACCAGTGGCTACCCAGTTGAGAGGGTTAGAATGGGTCTTCCCAAGGCTACAGCAAGGTCACTGACTTGGATGAGCCACACAGTGAAGGAGGCCCCACAGCAGGTCTGTCACCACTCCTGAGTCACAGTGGACAGAATATCACCAGTGCAGCTTCGTCTACAAGAGACACAAGAGTGTTCCTCACCACTGGTAGAGCATCTGGGAAAATGTACAGCTGCCTGGAAAATAACAGCAGCTACTGCTTAATGCATGTTTCTTTTTTTTTTTTTTTGAAACAGGGTCTCACTCTGTCACCTAGGCTGGAACGCACAGAATGCAGTGGCGTGATCTCGGCTCACTGCAACCTCTACATTCCAGGTTCAAGCTATTCTTCTACCTCAGCCTCCCGAGTAGCTGGAACTACAGGCGTGCACTACCACGCCCAGCTATATTGTATTTTAGTAGAGATGGGGTTTCACCATGTTGGCCAGGCTGGTCTCAAACTCCTGACCTCGTGATCCACCCACCTCGGCCTCCCAAAGTGCTGGGATTACAGGCGTGAGCCACTGGGCCCAGCCAATGCACGTTTCTTAAGTGCTAGTGTGTTATGTTGTTTTATTGACTTTTCACAGGAACCCAGAGACGATTATGTCTACATGTTTTAAATCCCCCCTTTCTAGGTGATGAAACTGAGGCCCAAAGAGGTTAAGTAACTTGCTAGCAAGTGGGGAAGAAGCTTGCATTTGAACTCAGGCCATTATTCCATCATATTCCTATGACACTTCATTTTGGCTAGTACCCAAGGCTGATGGTTTTGTTGATTCAATAGTCAATTTCTATTGCACGTCCACTATGTGCCAGGCACTGTATCTGGTGCTTACTGCAGTGAAAAAGCAAACCAGGACACTGTCCTCAGTGCAAAGAGTCTACTCTACTAGACAGAGGGCAAATAACAAGTACTAAGTGCTGAGAAGGAAAAAAACAGAGCGACATAGGGGAGAAGACAGGGCAGACCAATGCAGTGCAGGTGATCAGAAAGCCCCTCTGAGAGGGTCAGACCTCAAGAATGAGAAGGAGTCAGCTATGCAGCGTGGAGAAATAAACCTGCCTTTGTCATGCCCAAGTAGGGATGTACTTTGTGCCCCCCTCCAAAGCGCCCAATACCTGGACAATATAGAGACAGGGACAGTACTGGGCCCCTCCTCCAATGCTGATCCCGATCAGGTTCTGAGCATCCTTCTGCAGGGTCACCTTCCCAGGCACAGTTGGGATTCCGCTAGAAAGAAAAGCAAGCGAGGCTGACTCTCCTGGCGGAAGGATGACTGGAGGGGGTGGGCCCTCCAAAACTCCTGAGGGGCTCCACTGGCTGCCCAGCTTTTTCTCTCCCTCCCTTGGACAAAACAACATTTTGTGCTGGAACATGCACAGCTCTTGGAGTTAAGCAGATGTGGGATCAAACCCCAGCTCTGCCATTTATCAGCTACAGAACTTGGTTTCTTTTGAGGCAGAGTCTTGTTCTTGTTGCCCAGGCTGGAGTGCAATGGCACAATCTTGGCTCACTGCAACCTCCGCCTCCCGGGGTTCAAGTGATTCTCCTGCCTCAGCCTCCGGAGTAGCTGGGACTACAGGCGCCTGCCACCATGCCTGGCTAATATTTTTTGTATTTTTAGTAGAGACGGGGTTTCACCATGTTGGCCAGGCTGGTCTTTAACTCCTGACCTCAGGTGATCCGCCCGCCTCAGCCTCCCAAAGTGCTGGGATTACAGGCGTGAGCCACCGTGCCCAGCCAGCTATGGGACTTGGGTAAGTCACCCTCTTACCCAAGAATCTCAATTTCCTCATCCATAAAATGGGGATGAGCACCCTTATTAGAGTTCTTCTAACCATGCATGGAGGGCGCTAACAGCAACCCAGTCCACAGCAGGCACTCCATAAAAATAGGTCACCCGGCCGGGCGCGGTGGCTCAAGCCTGTAATCCCAGCACTTTGGGAGGCCGAGACGGGCGGATCACAAGGTCAGAAGATCGAGACCATCCTGGCTAAACCGGTGAAACCCCGTCTCTACTAAAAAAAAATACAAAAAACTAGCCGGGTGAGGTGGCGGGCGCCTGTAGTCCCAGCTACTCGGGAGGCTGAGGCAGGAGAATAGCGTGAACCCGGGAGGCGGAGCTTGCAGTGAGCTGAGATCCGGCCACTGCACTCCAGGCTGGGCGACAGAGCGAGACTCTGTCTCAAAAAAAAAAAAAAAAAAAAAAATTGGTCGCCCTTCCCTTTCATTTATTCGATCTCTGAGATTTGAGCCAGGTTCTGTCCTTGTCACCTTATCAGGCATCTATGGAATATGACGGCCACCTACTCCAAGGAGTCTTCCTCTATTAAACCGTCCACCAGTCCCACCTCTCAACTGCTCAATTACCTCTCAGTTTCCACTATAAATTAGCATTGACTGGTGTTTTATGATAAGTACTCACGCTGATTCACTTATTCATTCAAAAAAATTTGCTAACAACCTACTGATGTCAGGCCCCTTACTAAGTGCTGAGCACAGAGCAAGGCATTGCACCCACTCCTTGATCTGAAAGAGGATATATTCTAATGGGAAGACAAATCTAATTTTTGAAAATCTGTCCTACTAACGATCTATGTTGGGAAGGAAGGTGTGTCTACAATATTCCTATTCAACCTTCAAAACCTGGTTCAATTGCTACCTCCTCCATGAAGCTTTCCTTGACCACCCCAGCAGAAGCACTGCTCCATCTGCTTTGCTCTTCTTGTCACCAAGTCATGCTAATAGTGCCCTTATGGCACTGAGCTGTGATTATCCTTTTAACTGTCCACAGCCCCCTACAAATAGTGAGCTCCTGGCAGAGCAGGGTCCATTGCTGCTTCAGTACAACACCTGATCCACCGCTGAGAAGCAAGGCTTTGTGGGACTGGAAAGCCCTGGGAAATGAGAAACTTGGGGCTCCTATACTGCTGGAACTTGGGGGAATAAAATACTCACAGTTTATCCTCTTCGATGTCATAATCCAAGTCTGCAAACATGGTTCCGAGAGCTGGAGTGGGCTGGCTAACTGCCCAGCTCGGTAGGGGAATGGGGAACTGGATCCGGGAGAGAAAGGAGCATAGGATTTAGGGAACCGAAGTGCATAAATGTCAACGCCACCCCTCCCTCCATCACCCTCATACGGGACAGCAGGGCCCTCCTCTTCCCCTCTGGAGTGGGATGGGGCAGTCTCCGGGTGGGGGGCTGGGTAGGTGATTCTTACTAGGTACAAAGGGGAACTCCAGGCCAGGGCGATAGGCTCAGATCCCAGAGCCCGCCCCACGGGTCTCCAGGCCCTGAGGAGCTGCCTCTGTCGCTCACCGGAAGCGTTGGTCCCACAACCGGGTCCGGGCCAGGCTGGTACCTGAACCCACCTGCCGTTCCACCTGGCGGTGGCCGCTACTGTCACGTCACTTCCGGCAGGACGCGGAAGTCCCGCCTTTTCCCACACTGGATATTTGCTCCAATCCCTGCAGACAATCCTTCCCTTCCCGGCTCTCGGGACGCTCGGAACCAAGAACAAGAACAAGTATTGGCGGAAGCTTGCCGTTAGTAGGAACAAGCGAAAACAGAGGAAAGGTCTGGACAGGCTGACAGCATCTAACCCCGCCCTTTGCCCTGCTGCCGCCGCCATCTTGGGAAGGGCAGGATTGGTCCCAACTTCCTCAGCCGCACGCAGGGGCCCGCGCCTACCCGGCGGTTACCATGGCAACGAAAGCATCCCCGAGCTGGGGTTACCTCCGGCGAGGCTCAGTGGACTATAAACCGCGAGACGTGCCCTTTCACCCCTTCACCACCTGGGCCTGTGACTCCCCTACTAGAACGGCCCTTTGAGGTCCCAGCCCATCCCAGTTTCGCCAACTTAAGTGCCAAAGAGCGGGGAGTGATTTTGTGCGGGGCCACACACAGTTGGTATACGATCTGGATCGTGGCCCTGAAACTCCCGCCGCCTAGTCTAGGGGTCTTTGAATGTCCAAACACTAAACAAAGAGCCAGGAGAGGTGTATTAAGTGGGTCTTACTATTAAGGACAGACTGGACATGCTCCCTTCCCTTTATGTGCCTCAGTTTCCCCATAGGTAAACCAAGGCCATTGACGTAAATGCTTTCTATGGTATATGGTGAAAGATTTCTCACACCCCCTTCTCCTTCCTTACTCCTGAGAAGCAGCCCAACTGGGGTCCCAGGGAGGGTCACAGTCCCCATGTATCTGAGGCTCGGGAGATGCTCTCAGTGCTCCCCAATTGAAGAGTCCGAATCTTGTCTCCTCGCCAGCCTCTGCTGCCACTGCTACTGTGTAAAGTGGGTTCCCTGAGGGAGGGTGGCTCTCCTAGAGCCACAGCCAGGCATCCACCTCATCCGGCAGCATGGGGCCAGGCCCATCCAGCTTGCTTCCCCAGCTGCCCCAGGAGCCATGGAGGAAAGATATAGAAGGAGGACTGTCCACATATCCCACGGCCGATGGAAGCCCCACCCTACTCTCTCCTTAGGTGGCTAATTGAGTCTGGACAGATGTGCAGAATGCCGTGACAGCAACAGCCTTCCCACTGTCCACTGCTTTCCAGTCAGATCACTTTCACAGGATTTTAAAGCTCACCATCACCCTGTGAAAGGAGACCAAGTCTTGCCAGCCACATTGTGTAGGCAAGGAAACTGAGGCCCAGGGAAGCCTCTTCCTCTGGTATCATAGCAGCAGGGCGAGGGCTGGAAAAACCAAGCTCTGTTTCCAGGCCAGAATTTTGGTTTCAAAAAGCAGCAGTCTAAGGCCAGGTGCGGTGGGGCACACCTGTAATCCAAGCTATTCGGGAGCCTGAGGCAGGAGAATTGAAAATGGGAGAGGGAGGTTGCAGTGAGCTGAAATCAGGCCATTGCACTCAGCCTGGGCGACAGAACAAGACTCCATCTCAAAAAAAAAAAGAAAAAGAAAAAGAAAAAGAAAAAGAAAAGGCAGCGGTCTCCAAACCCAGGTGCCTCAACATGGATTGTGGCTCTTCCAGCCCATGACGATGCTAGCTCAAGCCCAGGCTCTGCCATTTTGTAGCTGGGAGGTCTTGAGTAAGTCACTGTCTCACTCTGAGCCTCGGGCACCTGTAGAATGGGGAAATGACGCCTGCCACCAGGTATTTGTGAAAGTCAAGATTAAAAGGAGAGGCTGGGCGAGGTGACTCACGCCTGTAATCCCAGCACTTTGGGAGGCCGAGGAGTGTACATCATGAGGTCAGGAGTTGGTATAAGATCTGGATCATATATCTGGACCAGCCTGGCCAACATGGTGAAACCCCGTCTCTACTAAAAACACAAAAATTAGCCAGGCGTGGTGGTGTGCACCTGTAATCCCAGATACTCAGGAGGCTGAGGCAGGAGAATCCTTGAACCCAGGTGGTAGAGGTTGCAGTAAACTGAGATTGTGCCATTGCAGGCCAGCCTGGGTGACAGAGCCAGACCCCATCTCAAAAACAAAAGATTAGAAGGAGAAACAGGTGTGAATGCTTTGTAAACAATTTGCTTGGCACAGCTGTCACTCTGACCTCAAAACCCCCTACCCACTCTGGCCCTTCTTCCCAGGTTGGGGAAGATGCCCCTCTTTGCTGCCTTGTTCAGCCGTTGCCTGCAGGCTCCGCTCTAATTCACCTCTTCCCGGCAGGCTTAGCAGACAATCTCAGCTCATATATCTTGCTCCCTTTTCTGAGCTCCTGAGCAGTTGCTATTTGAATCATTCGTTCAGCAATTTGCTGTGTATTTGCCTTGTGAAATCTCTTCATGGTTTTCCTGAGCCAATTCTGCAGTGATTAATTTATTACATGCTTGTATTTTGTCTGGCGAGGTTTTTATCACCTTTAAATGTGGGGCTTAGAGCTCACAGTTTGATAAATTATAAAATGCTTCTCCATGTCCCTCTTCTTGTATTCTGTTTCTCTACTGACTTTTTTTTTTTTTTTTTTTTTTTTAAGATGGAGTCTTTCTCTTTCACCCAGGCTGGAGTGTGAAGTGGCACAATCTCAGCTGATTTCAACCTTCGCCTCCTGGGTTCAAGCTATTCTCCTGCCTCAGCCTCCCAAGTAGCTGGGACTACAGGCGCCCGCCACCACACCGGCTAATTTTTGCAATTTTTTTTCTTTTTTATTTCTTTCTTTTTCTCTCTCTCTCTCTCTCTTTTTTTTTTTTTTTTTTTTTTTTTTTTTTTTTTGAGACGGAGTCTCGCTCTGTCGCCCAGGCTGGAGTGCAGTGGCCGGATCTCTGCTCACTGCAAGCTCCGCCTCCCGGGTTCACGGCAATTCTCCTGCCTCAGCCTCCCGAGTAGCTGGGACTACAGGCGCCCGCCACCTCGCCCGGCTAGTTTTTTGTATTTTTTTAGTAGAGACGGGGTTTCACCGGGTTAGCCAGGATGGTCTCGATCTCCTGACCTCGTGATCCGCCCGTCTCGGCCTCCCAAAGTGCTGGGATTACAGGCTTGAGCCACCGCGCCCGGCCTTTTTTTTTTTTTTGAGATGGAGTCTCGCTCTTGTCGCCCAGGCTGGAGTGCAATGGCATGATCTCAGCTCACTGCAACCTCTGCCTCCGGGTTCAAGCGATTCTCCTGCCTCAGCCTCCTGAGTAGCTGGAATTACAGGCACCCACCACTGTGCCCGGCTAATTTTTTGTATTTTTAGTAGAGGGGGTTTCACCATGTTGGTCAGGCTGGTCTCGAACTCCTGACCTCAGATGATCCACCCACCTCGGCCTCCCAAAGTGCTAGGATTACAGGTGTGAGCCACCGCACCTGGCCTCTTTCTCTACTTACTTTCTTTTTTTTTTTTTTTTTTTTTTTGAGACGGAGTCTTGCTCTGTCGTTGCCCAGGCTGGAGTGCAGTGGCGTGATCTCGGCTCACTGCAAACTCCGCCTCCTGGGTTCACGCCATTCTCCTGCCTCAGCCTCCTGAGTAGCTGGGACTACAGGCGCCCGCCACCGCGCCCGGCTAATTTTTTGTATTTTTAGTAGAGACATGGTTTCACCATGATCTCGATCTCCTGACCTTGTGATCCGTCCGCCTCGGCCTCCCAAAGTGCTGGGATTACAGGCTTGAGCCACCGCGCCCGGCCTCTCTACTTACTTTCTATTCTCTGGCACCCCCATCTTCCATAGGATACTTGGAATCCATCAATAGGTGTCATTGTGATAGACAATAAAAAGGAAATTGGATTGCTTTGTAATGCCTGTTGGTGTGAAAATGTCACAATCCGCTTAGCTTTTTTAGCAGAGGGAGTCACCGGAATCAGCCCACACAGCAGAGGAACATGTCCCAGTCAATTGAGGGGGTCTGGTTGGGACCGGGAATCTATTTGACGGAAAAGAACATTCAAGTACCTTATTCTGTCACCCAAATAAGCACTTCTTGTCTTTCCAGCTGGACAGGAAGCCCCTGGTCGGGGGGCAGGTGCTCTGTTTTGTCCTTCTCTGAATTGCCCACAATGTCCAGCACGATACCTGGCTGCAAATCTAGTGCTTGCAGAAATCGCTGCAGCTTTAGTATGAGACGAGACTTTCTCTGGGTCCAGGAAGAGAGGATTGGATGGGCAGAAGGAGTCAAGAGGGTTGGATGTCTCAGAGAAGAGATGAGGAGGGCCTCAACAGGGACAGTAGCAGTGGCCCGTTTCCTCCACAAGGCTGGAATCACCAGGCCATGTCTAGGTCCTGAATTTTGGAACTCCCCTAGCCCAGGGTGACTCCAGTTCAAATCCCAGCTCCGCTCTTTTAGCTGGAGGACCTTGGACAAGTCACCCTTTGTCTCTGAGCCTTGGTGTTCTGTGGAGTGAGGATGATGATCCTCCCAAGACAGTAGTTAAAAAGAGGAAGACAGGCCGGGAATGGTGGCTCACACCTCTAATCCCAGCACTTTGGGAGGCCAAGGCGGGTGGATCACCTGAGGTCAGGAGTTCAAGACCAGCCTGGCCAACGTGGCAAAACCCCATCTCTACTAAAAATACAAAACATTAGCCAGGCGTGGTGGCCCATGCCTGTAGTCCCGGCTGCTTGGGAGGCTGAGGCATAAGAATTGCTTGAATGCGGGAGGCAAAGGTTAGAGTGAGCCAAGATTGCGCCAGTGCACTCCAGCCTGGGCAACAGAGTGAGATGCTGTCTTAAATAAATAAATAAATAAATAAATAAATAAATAAATAAATAAATAAATAAAAAGGGGAAGGCAAAAAAGGAGAACCAGATGTGAAAGTGTTTTGCGAGTGATTCACAGAGCACAGATGTCAGAGGTTTTTATGGTCCTTCTGTTTATAGTTATTTTGCTGAACCCCTGCAGAGATTGGGGCCGATGGTACATTTAACGAACCCTAAGATACTCAGGCCTCTGCATCAGACTTGGCTGGGAAGTGTCTTAAATGCAGATTCCTGGGCTCCAGCTCAGACCTGTTGGATTGGAATCTCTGGGGAAGGGGAGATCTTGGGGACTGCATTTTCACAACACTCTGCAGGTGACGCCAATGCCTGCTGCAGTTTGAGGACCACTGTGCCAGAGGCTGCGAACACGCAGTGTCTGTGCACACCTAGGTGGCCTGTGCGAGGTACCAGCAATCCCTGCCCCCAGGGCCTCACCATCCCGGATAATCCAGGGTGTTGCGTGGGCCTGGACGAGGGGCTCCTGCCCAACCAAAGGCCAGCGAAGGCTTCCTGGAGGAGGTGCTGGTGGTGCCCAGGCTGAGGCAAGGAAAGGGAAAGAGGGAAAGGTGCAAAGGCTTCCCGTGGCCGGTGGTGGAGGGGACGAGGCACAGTCCCAGGACCCTGGGAATCAGTCTGGCGAGGGAGACAGACTCAGAGGGCCTCAGAGGGGAGGCCTGGGCCCCTTCCTCAGGATGGGTAGGATTCTAGGGGTTGAAATCAAGGTCAGGACATCCACCCACTCCCAGGAGGCTGAGCTAGGGCTGTGGCTCACACCCTCCCTCTTCAGCTCGCATCTCCTCCTGCCCTGAGGCTACTCCTGAGTCCGTCCAGGTGGCAAGGCAAGTGACCTCTGTCCTGGCCTGGCCCTGCCACTGAAAGTTGTGTGACCCTGGGCCTGGGTCCCCTCCAAGCTTCCATCCCTGTGGCTCCCTCTGAGATTCAATCCACAAGGGCAGGCTCTGCCGCCCACATTCCTGGGGAAGTGCTGCCACCCAGTGGCCATTAGGAAAAACAGCTCCTGAAGCACGAGGCCAGCTATAGAGCCCCCAGCTTTCCGCACACTGTCGCCACCTGCTGACTCAGGGATGCCGGGGAGCTCAGGGGTCCGTATACTTTGTGGACGGGTGAGCTGGTCTTGCGCACGCCAGCTCTGTGCCTGGCTGCCCGTTCTGCAGCCACCGCTGTCCCCCAGCCCAGGCCTGCAATCCTCCCTACTTAAAGGTCCAGAAGCTGGAGTGGGTTGCTGGAATTCAGTTCAGTTCGTCGTCAACATAGACATTTAGAGTGTGGGCTTTCAGGTCAAGCAGAGGACGGTGACCCTGACGGCTAAGGCTGGGTGCCTTCTGTACAGAGGCCCGGAACCGAGCAGCTTCCATTCCTTTCTTCACATGAGCCTCACGGCTGTGCGGTGATCCCACACGCTCACCCATTCACTCACTCATTCATTCAGTACGTATTTCTTGAGCACCTACTACATCCAGGCCACACACCAGGGAACAAGACAAGCAAGGCCCTGCCCTGACAGAGGCCTCGTGAGTGGGAGGAGCAGGCAATCAACTGGTAAGCAAAGAATTGGCTGCTTCCAGCTGGTGGCAGACACCAGAGATTTTATAAAATGGAGGGGTGGGAAAGGTGATGGGTACAGTGGTGTGATCTCGGCTCACTGCAACCTCCGCCTCCTGAGTTCAAGTGATTCTCCTGCCTCAGCCTCCCAAGTAGCCGGGATTACAGGCAAGCACCACCACACCCGGCTAATTTTTGTGTTTTTTGTAGAGATGGGATTTCACCATGTTGGTCAGGCTGGTCTCAAACTCCTGACCTCAGATTATCCACCCACCTCGGCCTCCCAAAGTGCTGGGATTACAGGCATGAGCCACTGTGCCTGGCCCAGGGAGTTCTTTTTTTTTTTTTTTGAGGCGGAGTCTCGCTCTGTCGCCCAGGCTGGAGTGCAGTGGCGGGATCTCAGCTCACTGCAAGCTCCGCCTCCCGGGTTCCCGCCATTCTCCTGCCTCGTAGCTGGGACTACAGGCGCCCGCCACCTCGCCCGGCTAATTTTTTGTATTTTTAGTAGAGACGGGGTTTCACCGTGGTCTCGATCTCCTGACCTTGTGATCTGTCCGCCTCGGCCTCCCAGAGTGCTGGGATTACAGGCATGAGCCAGGGAGTTCTTTAGATGTGCCGCTTTGAAAGGGTCTCTCTGAGGAAGTGCTCAGGGACGCCTGAGAGGAAGCGGCAGGGTGTTTCTGTGGCAGGTGTGCACTGTCACCCTCGAGCGGCCTGAGAAGAGGCAGCGCAGCCAGCAGGGACCAGTCCTGCGTTATCCCCCTCATGTCACCGATGCCTGCAGAGCGGCTGGTGATGGGGCCTGCGCTTGCTTGCTAACCAGTCTCTGGTCTGTTTTCTACAGACAGCCAGGTCCCTGAGGGCAGAAACCTGGCCCATCCAGATCACACCTCTGTCCCCAACACTTAGCACACTGTCTAGCATGGGGTGACGCTCAACACCTGTCTGTTAAATGAATGAATAACTGTGTCATCAAAAGTAGAAGGCCAGATATCAGGCGATGGCCAGAGATAGCAGAGGCCTCAAGTGCTGGCATCAGAATCCCAGACTCGATCTGCCTGGCACTGAGGAGCCACAGAAGACTCCAGCCAGGAAGGGAAAGGGCAGTCAGGCCTGTCTTTGCCTGGAGCCCCCTGGCTACCATCGACAGGCTGAAGGGAGCAGGGGGGCCCGCTGGTGGGGGTGGGAACACCACCCCCCGAGTCTGAAGCAAGGTGGGGACAGGGCACAGGGGCCAAACCACTGGGAGGCCGGGTTGGGGCAGCAGAAGGGAGGCCTGGTGGGGTGGGCCAGCCCTGAGGACAGCGGGTCAGGAGGGTCACCTTCCTCTTGGGACAGGAAAGTGTCTCCCACTAAGGTGGCAGCAGGGGAGGCCAGGGAGGGGACTATGTGGCTCGGGGGCATCTGCATCCTTCTAGAAGCCTGTTCTTAGCTTTGATGGAGCCCTGGCTCTCACCACCCTTGGGGTACAGAGCAGCTATCTCCTGTCTTCTCCACCGCCTCCTCCAGTCAGCTGCCTCTAGCCAGAGGTGGGAGGTGGGTTTCCGTGGGGCCCCAAGTCCCCCCAGCCACCCCCAAAGTGGATCTATTCCTGGCTTGGCTTGGCATGTAACGGGCTGACCTCTGCCCTCCCCTCCACCCCCGCCCCCCAGTGCCCTGCCCCCTGGGTTAGGTCAGTGATGAAAGCTGGTGGGAGCCCGGGGGGTGGGGAGGAGAGGGACAGAGCCTGATTGTTCCCCAGCCTGGCAGCACAGTGGCTGGCTCATTGCGCTCGCCCTCTCTCTCTCCTCCCTCTCCCTTGCAGGGTTCTCAAACTCAAGTGGGAAGCTATTTCTCTTGCAGATGCTGCAACATCCCATCCCCACCCCTCCCTCAGAGGTTCTGAATCTTCGGGACTGTAGTGGGTTGGAGGCCCATGGTTCAGACACAGGCAGGGAAGGCTGGTGGGACCACACTTTGGAAAGAGCCTGGGACCACAGCCAGAAGACTGTGGGTGTCACTGGCCCCCTCTGAGCCTCAGTGACCTCAGTGTGGAATGGGATCTTGGGATGCAAAGAGCAAGGCCAGCCTAGAGGAGAGGGATGAGGACAGCAGGTGAAACTGACGTGAATGCGCCTGGCCCTTCCCTTCTCCTCACCTGCCACGTCCCCACCTTCAATATCCCTGTGTGCGTCGGTCTCTGCCGGGCTCTTTGTCCCATGGGTCTCAGTGGCCGCCTCTGCACTGATAAATCCCAGACTGGCCTAAAGACCGTAGCTGTATGCCTGGCCTTGATAGCGGGTAAGGCAGGTGTCCCGCCTCGTTCTGTAGGAGTGTCTCAGCTATTCTTACTGCTTTGCTCTTTCTCACTGATTTTTGGAATCAGCTTGATAAGCTCCATCAGAAAGCCTGTCGGGTTTTGATCAGGACTGAGTTTAATTGACATTAATTTGGGGAGAATGAACATCCTTATACTGAATCTCTCTATGCAACTTAATAGCTGTCTCTTTGCATTCACTTACATCTTTTATTTCTTATTAAGGGAATTTTTTAAAGTACAAAATTAGAGAGAAGAGAGTAATGACACTTTTGTTACCTAACACCAAGTTGCCCAGTGATCCCTCACAGCCACTCCATTTTCAGCCACAACCCTGCCCACGTTGCACCCCTTCCTCCAGGTCTGCTTTCCTTATGGTGAAGCAAGTATTGAGGATTTTCTTTCATGTCTTCCAATAACATTTTTTGTCTATGTTTTTATTTTCAAATAATTTTAGACTCACATGAAGTTGCAAAAATAGTACAGAAGGGTCCCGGGTATGCTTTTCTCAGTTTCCACCAAAGGTAACATCTTACATAGCTAGAGTACTTGACCACAGAACCTTATTCAGAGTTCACTAGTTCTGCATGCATTCATGTAGGTGTGTGTGCACATGTGTGTGTATGCCTGTGTGTGCATGTGTGTGTGTGTGTGTAGTTCTCTACAATTCATCTCAAGTGGATTCATGTAGCCACCATCGCAATTAAGATACAGAACTGACCAGGCATGGTGGCTCACCCCTGTAATCCCAGCACTTTGGGAGGCTGAGGCGGGCAGATCGCTTGAGCTTAAGAGTTCAAGACCAGCCTGGGTAGCATGACGAAACACCATCTCTACCAAAAATACAAAAATTAGCCAGGCACAGTGATGCACACCTGTGGTCCCGGCTATTCAGGGAGAGGCTGAGACAGGAGGATCACTGGAGCCCAGGAAGTGGAGGCTTCTGTGAGCCAAGACCACACTACTGCACTCCAGCATGGACGACAGAGCGAGACTCTGTCTCAAAAAGAAAAAAAAAATACAGAACTGTTCTATCTTCCGTCATCACAGACCTTCCATACTACTCATTTATGGTAACCTCCCTCCCCATTTCCCTCCCCTCCCTACCCCAACCCCTAGCTACCACAACTCTGTGCTCTGTCTCTACAGTTTTGTCACTGTGACAATGTTACATTAATGGAGCTCCTCAGCATGTAACCTTTCAAATTAGGCTTTTTTTTTGCTGGGCACGGTTACTCATGCCTGTAATCCCAGCACTTTGGGAGGCCGAGGCGGGTGGATCACAAGGTCAGGAGTTCGAGACCAGCTTGACCAACACGGTGAAACCCCATCTCTAATAAAAATACAAAAATTAGCTGGGTGTGGTGGCACATGCCTGTAGTCCCAGCTACTCAGGAGGCTGAGGCAGAAGAATAGCTTGAACCCGGGAGGCAGAGGTTGCAGTGAGCCGGGATCATGGCACTGCACTCCAGCCTGGGCGACAGAGCAAGACTTCATCAAAAACCAAACAATTCAGCATAATTCCCTAGAGCTCCATCCTTCTGGAAGCCTGTTCTTAGCTTAGCCCATCCCTTTTCATTGCTGAGTACTATTCCATGGTATGGAGGAACTAGTTAGCTTAATCACTCACTGAAGAGCATTCAAGTTGTTTCCAATTTTTGACCATTACAGATAAAGTTGCCCTGACAATTGTGTACTTGTTTTTGTGTGGATATGAGTGTTCATTTCTCTGATATAAACGCCCAGGCATGCTGTCACGGAGTCCTATGGTAAATGTGTGTTTAGTTTTTTAAAAAATTGCCAAATTGCCAGTTGTGAGCATGGTGGCTCACACCTATAATCCCAGGACTTTAGGAGGCCAAGGCAGGCAGATCGCTTTAGGCCAGGAGTTTGAGACCAGCCTGGCCAACATGGTGAAACTCTGTCTCTACTTAAATACAAAAATTAGCTGGGCAGGGCACGGTGGCTCCCGCCTGTAATCCTAGCACTTTGGAAGGCTGAGGTGGGTGGATTGCCTGAGCTCAGGAGTTCGAGACCAGCCAGGACAACATGATGAAACCCTGTCTCTGCTTAAATACAAAAAATTAGCTGGACATGGTGGTGCATGCCTGTAATCCTAGCTACTTGGGAGGCTGAGACAGGAGAATTGCTTGGACCTGGGAGGTGGAGGTTGCAGTGAGCCAAGATCGCACCATTGCACTCCAGCCTGGGCAACAGAGTGAGACCCCATCTTTAAAAAAAAAAAAAAAATTAGTTGGGCATGGTGGCATGCACCCGTAATCCCAACTACTCAGGAGGCTGAGGCATGAGAATCACTTGGACCCAGGATCATGTTACTGCACTCCAGCCTGGGTGATAGAGTAAAAAAACTCTGTCTTTAAAAAAAAAAAAAAAAAAGGAAAACCATTTTTCAATGTGCCTGTACCGCAATAGCATTTTATCACCATAAATATTTTTAGATGTAATTTTTGTTATTATTGTAAATGGAAGATTTTTAAAAATTATATGTTGTCAGCTCTGATGTTTATAAATGCAATTACTTTTTTCTTGAGATACAATTTACATACCATAAAAATTCATCATTTGAAAGTGTACGATTCAGTGGTTTTCCTATATTCTCAAGGTTATATACAGTCATCACTGCTATCTAATTCCAGAACATCTTCATCACATCAAAAGAAAACTTAACTCATTCATAGTCACTCCCCAAGCCCTCCTCTCCCCAGCCCCCCGAAGCCACTAATCTACTCTCTGTCACTATGGATGTGTCTATTCTGGGCATTTCATATAAATGGAATCACTTTCTATGTGGCCTTTCACCTCTGGCTTCTTTCGCTGAGAATCATGTTTTCAAGGATTATCTGTGTTTTAGCTATAATTCGTTTTTTTGTTTGTTTCATTTTTGTTTTGTTTTGTTTTATTCTGTTCTGTTTGAGATGGAGTCTTGCTCTGTCGCTCAGGCTGGAGTGCAGTGGCACGATCTAGGCTCATCACAACCTCCACCTCTCAGGTTCAAGCGATTCTCCTGCCTCAGCCTCCAGAGTAGCTGGGACTACAGGTGCATGCCACCACACTTGCTAATTTTTGTATTTTTAATAGAGATGGGGTTTCACTATGTTGGCCAGGCTGGTCTCGAACTCCTGACCTCAAGTGATCCACCCACCTCAGTCTCCCAAAGTGCTAGGATTACAGGCACGAGCCATCACACCCTATAATTAGTTTTTCATATTGATTGGATGTGGGAATATCCTTTCTCTGCTAAATTTCATTCATAGTTCTAATACTTTGCCAGTAGATGATCTGGGGTTTTCTATGAATAGACAATCATACCACTTATAAATAATCCCAGTTTTGCTTTTCTTTTCCGATTTTTATCCCTTCTTTCATGCCTACTTTCCAGGCTAGGACCTCAGGTACAATGTTGAATCGACTCATGGATGAGGGGCAAATCCATCCCTGATTCTAAGAAATGTGTCCATTGCTCCTTTAAGAACTCTGTGTTTGTGCTGGGATTTGTGGATAATCTTTATCCGTTTAAGGAAGTTTCTTTCTTTCTTTCTTTCTTTTTGAGACACAGTCTCACTATGCACTATGTTGCCCAGGCTGGTGTCAAACTCCTGGGCTCAATCAATCCTCCCACCTCAGCCTCCCAAGTAGCTGGGATTACAGGCGCACACCACCACGCCCAGTTAAACTTGTCTTTTTTGTAAAGATGGGGTTTCACTGTGTTTCCCAGGCTGGTCTCGAACCCCTGGGCTCAAGCGATTCACGTGCCTTGGCCTCCTGAAGTGCTGGAAACCACCATACCCAGTCCAAGGAAATTCCTTTCTATCCCCAGTTTGCTAAAACATTTTTATCTTAAGTAGATGTTGACCTTGATTTCCAGTGCCAAGATGATCATATGACTTTTCTCCCTTAATTCATTAATGTGATAAATTCACTAATAGATTTTTCAAATGTTAAATGAGCCTTACATTTCTAAGATAAACTCAGTTTGGGCATGATGCATGTATCTGTTTGGCTAATATTTGATTTAGGATTTTCGCATCTAATTTCACAAGCAGGGTTGGTCTATGATTTTTCCCGTGAACGCACTTTGTAAAGGGAAAGGAGCCGTCTCGAGTCTCAAGTGTCTCTCTCAGATGATCTGCCCACCTCGGCTTCCCTCTCTCCGAGTCTCTGTCTCTTTCTCAGGGTCTCTATCTGTCCTTCCCCATACACACTGCTTTGGCTTGAGGGTGGTTGGCCTAGAGGGTGCCCTCTCAGGGGACAGAGAGTGGGAGGCTCCCCCAGACCCTGCAGGAGCCGCAGAGGTTGGGAGCTAGAGAGCCTGGGAGCAGCCAAGCGGCCATTGCTCCTGGGCCCCTCACTGAAAAGCGAGGCTTGACAGAAATCCCCCATCCGTTCTCAGCCCCATACACCCAGCCCTCAGAGGAAGTGGCTAAAAAGGAGCTGGGGTCAGGGGTTAATGACCCCATTGTGCTCAGGGCTGACGGATGGCCCTGCTTGTCAGTGGCAGCCCAGGGACACCCCCTCATCCTTGGAGGGAGGGGCCCCGCTAGCCTTTGATAACCACTGGGGGCCACCATTCCTGCTGGGGGGTGCCAGGCCAGCCTCTTTGGTGGGGTCTGGTCTGCTGAGGCCCTGGCATGTAGCCCTCCGCCCCCTCTCTACACCCCCCCCATTCTCTACACGGGGCTACAGGGAGCCACACAGGGGGTTTCTGACTGAGGGCGCTGCCCATGGCCCTCGACCGATCAATCTCGAGCACCTGGCACAGGCCTGGGCCATGCAAGCCCTGTCCATCTTCTGGACAATGGTGCCCTCAGAAGTGACCTGGCAAAGCCCAGCTCTCCCACATTTTGGATGGGGAAACCGAAGGGGCGGCTTGGACAGGAACATGACCAGGAATAGAACCAGGTCGTGTGACTTCCTGCCCAGATGTGCCAGGATGGGGCCAGCGCTGGGACATGGAGGCGAACCAGACACAGTCTCTCCCTCGAGGGACTCACAGGCTGGAAGTGGAAGGTCAGCAAGTCAACCAAAAATTATAACTGTGTGTGGAATATTCAGTAAGCACAGAGGACTTGGGGTACCAGAAAAGGGAACCCTAGCCCAGCCAGGAGGCCAGGGAGGCTTCCAGGAGGAGAAGATGCTAGGGCTGACTCTTTTTTCTTTTCTTTTTTTTTTTTTTTTTTTTTTTGAGACAGTCTCATTCTATCACCCAGGCTGCAGTGCAGTGGTGCAGTCTCAGCTCACTGCAACCTCCGCCTCCTGGGTTCCAGCGATTCTCCTGCCTCAGCCTCCTGAGTAGCTGGGATTACAGGCTCCCACCAAATAATTTTTTGTATTTTTAGTAAAGATGGGGTTTCACCATGTTGGCCAGGCTGGTCTCAAACTCCTGACCTCAGGTGATCTGCCCACCTCGGCCTCCCAAAGTGCTGGGATTACAGGCATGAGCCACCGTGTCTGGCCTTATTTTTTATTTTTTATTTATTTATTTTTGAGACAAAGTCTTGCTCTGTCTCCCATACTGGTGTTCAGTGGCACAATCTCGGCTCACTGCAGCCTTGACCTCCCAGGCTCAAGCAGTCTTCCCACTTCAACCCCCACGTACCTGAGACCACAGGTGTGTGCCACCACGCCCAGCTAATTGTTTTAATTTTTTGGAGAGATGAGGTCTTACTACATTGCCCAGGCTGGTCTCAAGTTCTTGGGCTCTAGCAATCTTGCTGCGGGGTTGATTCTTAAATGGGGAGTAGAAGTTAGACCAAAATAGATGGGGACAGCAGGGAAAGGTATTCCAGGCAGAGGGAACAGCATATGGAAAGGCATAGAGTAAAACCAGCTGTGAGAACCACAGCAGTTCAGCAGTGAGGGAGGAGGCTAAGGAGGCCAGCAGAGGCCAGGTTTTCCAGGGCCTCATATATCGTGTTAAGAAGAAAGATGCTGGACGGGCACGGTGGCTCACACCTGTAATCCCAGCACTTTGGCAGGCCGAGGCAGGCGGATCACCCGAGGTCAGGAGTTCGAAACCAGCCTGGCCAACATGGCGAAATCCAGTCTCTACTAAAAATACAAAAATTAGCTGGGCATGATGGCACGCGTCTGTAATCCCAGCTATTCAGGAGGCTGAGGCAAGCGAATCGCTTGAACCTGGGAAGGAGAGGTTGCAGTGAGCCGAGACTGCGCCACTGCACTCCAGCCTGGGCATCACAGCAAAACTCTGTCTCAAAAAAAAAAAAAAAGGCCAGGCACGGTGACTCATGCCACTTTGGGAGGCTGAGGTGGGTGGATCAGAAGGTCAAGAGATCAAGACCATCCTGGCCAACATAGTGAAACCCCGTCTCTACTAAAAATATAAAAGTTAGCTGGGTGTGGTGGCAGTCGCCTGTAACCCCAGCTACTTGGGAGGCTGAGGCAGGAGAATCTCTTGAACACGGAAGGCGGAGGTTGCAGTGAGCTGAGATCGTGCCATTGTACTCCAGCCTGGTGATAGAGCGAGACCTCCACCTAAAAAAAAAAAAAAAAAAAGGTAAGATGTTTAGATTTGGCAGTTTGTTACTTGTGTGGCATTGATCATTGACCCTTCAAACACACTTGTAGCCCCAAGTTCCTCCTGGTGCCACAAAAAAAAAAATCCTCATAGGCATCATTTTTAGTGACCGTGTCATATGCTGTCACAGGATTGTGCTATGATGCACTTTACCAATCCTCTACTGGTTTGTGGTTTTTTGTTTTTTCATTTTTTTGAGACAAGAGTCCTGCTCTCTGACCCAGGCTGGAGTGCAATGGCATGATCTTGGCTCACTGCAACCTCCACCTCCCAGGTTCAAGTGATTTTTGTGCCTCAGCCTCCTGAGTGGCTGGGATTACAGGCGCCCGCAACCACGCCTGGCTAATTTTTGTATTTATAGTAGAGACGAGTTTTCACCATGTTGGCCAGGCTGGTCTCGAACTCTTGACCTCAGGTGATCCAGCCATCTCAGCCTCCCAAAGTGCTGGGATTACAGGAATGACACTGTAATCCTCTACTGTTGATTAAGGTTGTGGCCAGTTCTTCACAATTTAAGACACATTGCAATACAGATCTTTGAACATGAATCTTTATTTATACCTAGTTCGCTTTAACAAAGTTTCATACCAATGTAGCTGCCATTTGCATGAAGTCATCACAGCCACCAAGCCAGCAGAGCACCCGTGTGTCTTTCAATAAGCACCCCATAGGTGTCACGTCTGTGTTATACAGTGGCTCCAGGGCCTCCCTTGAAATTCGGCTGCAAATGTTGACAAAACAAACTTACCACCTGTCTTCTCTTTTCCTAGGCCCTCTCTCCTCCCATGCACCTTTCTAATTCCCCTCCAGCCTAGGGAATGGAAGCACCCAAGGTATCAGGACTGTGTCAAAAGGAAGAATAAATGGCCTTCGAGTGGGCCAATGAGGCACAGGAGGGGCTCGCTTGGGAGGAAGTGCCTGATTTGGGTCCAGGGTGGGGGAACTCTCCCCATCCCCACTGGGTGTGTATGCATGGGGTAGTGGTGGAGAGATGGCGCTCTGTGGGTAGTTAAGGGAAAGTGCTTTGAAATCTGCCCAGAGCATACAGGCATAAGGGCAAACTGACTGCGCCCTGCTGTGTGCTGAGCCCGGTGGAGTGGAGGGCAGTGGCAGGTACAGCCTGGGTGGGAGAGGGAGGTGCTGTCCTCAGCTGAGGGGTGGGGCTGGGGGCCTGGGGAAGCACCGGGAGCTGCCCGGCCTCTGTTAGTTCTCCTCGGAATCCACACCAGGTGCGCTGATGACAAGTTGCCCAGGACCAGGCGGGGGCACCTCTGAAAAGCTGTAAATGAACCCACAGAGGACAGGCCCCTTGCTCTCCAGGCCAGGGGCACATGGCTGGCACTTGGAGCTCTCAGAAGAGAAAGAACAACCCCGTTTCAGACGGGGACTTCCACACAGCCCAGCAGTGGCATGCGGGCCCTCTCCCAGCGCCACCCACCCTTTCTGGTCCCCAAGGCTTCCTTCTTCTGGGGCCTTCAGTAGAGACAGCAAACCCCCTGAAGCCCCACAATCCCAACACCCCTCCTCTATTGCAAAGAGGAGAGGCCACAGGGCCCCTCGGCCTCCCCTCCTGCCATCAGCTTTGCAGCTCTCAGCCCGCACCCCACCCACTGCCCTCCTGGGAGTGGGGGGCCCCCATCTAGCTCCAGAACACCCCCATCTCTGCAGAAGCCCCTCCCCCACTGGCCCACTCCTCTGCTGTGTGGTCAGCAGCTCTTCTCCCCACTATCCATTCCTTCCTCTCAGCCCAGAAAATAAAAACAGCTATTGCTCTACCCCCTCTCCCTTCTCAGCCCAGCGTCCCCAAAGAACTGTCCACTAGCTGTCTGCACTTCCTTCCCTCCTGAATGCTCGTGACCCTACTCTGGAGAACGTGCCATGGCCTGGGAAGCCACTCTCCCACACCCTCTCCTCCTCGTCTCTCCAGGCCGCTTTGCTGGCCACCCCACCTTCCTGGACGGCACAGCTCCTTCTCTGACCCCTCCAGCTGGGTGGGGCAGGCCTGCAGACGTCTCCCTTCCTCTTTTCATTCCCCCACTGGCTCATACCCAGGGGGTCCCTGGAGCCTCTTCACAGTCGCCATCCTGGCACAGGCCATGGGTCAGTCACAGCCCCTGGGCACCAGGGCAGCCTGGGCCTCCCAGCCTCAGTTGGGATATGGAGGGAGGAGCCAGGTGTGACCATCACAGAGACCATCCTGGGTCTCCAGCCCATGACTTGTGGGGACCAGGAGGACCGGGAGGAAGGCAGCCACTGTGTGTTCCTGGACCCAAGCAGACACTGGGGTTCCTCTAGGAGGGGCTGGGGCACCAAGCTTCTGGGTGATCTGCTGGCTGGGCCCTTGTTCCTCCAGGAAGAGCAGCTGAGACACTACCCTACCCCATCCCTCCCCAACCCCTCCCCAAAGTCATATGGAGCAAGCCTCCAAAAATTGGTGGTTGGGGTTTACTGCTTCCTGAGGTGGAGTAATCTCCACCCAGAGGCAAAAATGTCCAGGTACAAATATTCTTGTTCTCTCTCTCTTGCTTTTTGGTAACAGCTCTACTGAGGTGAAATTCAAATACTATACAATTCACACATTTAAAGCATACAATTCAGTGGGTTTCTGCATATTCACAGCGTTGTGCAATATTTTCACAGTCATTTTAGAATATTTTCATCACCCAAAAAAGAAAGCCTGTGCCCGTTAGCTATGATCCTCCCCAGCCCACCACTCACCCACGTTCCTTTCTCTACAGATTTGCCTATTCCAACACTGCAGGCTTAACGTTTCTTGCCTTAGTTTCCCCATCTATAAAATGGGGGTGATAATAGTGGCTCCAATTTGATAATGGTTGAGAGGGTTCAATGAGTCAATGTAAGGACGCAGGATGAGGTCTGCACAGAGTCAAGGCTATGTAATGTCTACTGTCATTATTACTTGACCTTGGCTGGGTCTCTGGGGGCTGGAGCTCTTCCACCGCCCACAAGCCTTCCACCTGCCCCATGAGCTCATTCCGCCCTCCCCTCCGTCCCCTGCCCGGATCCTCTCCTAGACTCCAGACATCCCAACAGTCCCTCCCCAAGCCTGTCTGTCCTGCTGTGTCCCTCACTCAGGAAATGACCTTCCACCTGGTCACCTGGGCCAGAAACTGAGGGGCGTCCTTGAAACCTCCCTCCCCCTGTGCCTGCCCCCACCATCTGTTCCATCAGTCTGGACTGTGTCCTCACATCCCCTCCCTGGTGGCCACCCTGACCAGTCCCCACCACCAGCATTGGTCACCAACCTGGCTCTGGCATTCCATGTACTTCCATCCACCACGCATTGGCCACGGGGCCTCAGGTGAGTCACTCCTCTCTGAGCCGCTGCCTCCTGGAAAATAACACAGGGATAACTACGGTGCCGCCTTCCTTCGCTGTGTTGAGGATGACATGAATGCAATACATGAAGAACTTCAGCCCTTGTTCGTCACTGTTGTCATCGTTATTCTCTCTCCTCTAGCTGACTTGACCACTCCTGACTGGGGTCCTTGCCCTCATCTCCCCCTTGGGACATCCTCCACACATTTTATAAAAGCTGCCATTACAGAGTGCTGACCACATGCAGGACAGCAAGCCCAAACTGCCAAGCTCCCTTCACCATCACGACATGCCCACGAGGCAGGTGCCAGTGTCCTTGTTCACAAAGGAGGAAACTGAAGCTGAAGGACCCTCACAGGAGTTAACCATCGCCTCTGGATACACAGCTGGCACCTGTGTATTGATTCAAAGCATTTAGTGAACATCTACTGTGTGCTGGCACTGAGCTAGGTGCTAGGAAAACAGTAATAAACCAGACTGGTATACGGCCAGCCCATATGGTAAAGATCTTTCTAGAACACAAATCTGACTCCCTTGAAATCCTCCAGTGACCCCATCGCCCTTAGGATCTAGCCCACAGACCTTCCCAGGTCACCCTTGGTCCTCTGGAGTCCCCCACCACTGTGGCCACTTTGCTGACCACTCCTCCCCCTGCCACCTCTCCCACCACCCCTGCCAGGCCCTCTCTGCTCCAGCCCATGGCCTGGGGTGCCTCTCCCACCAGCTTTGCCATTCACATCTGCTTTCCTACCCTTTTCTCAATTTCTTTTTTCTTTCTTTTTTTTTTTTTTTTGAGACAGGGTCTCACTGGCGCCAAGGCTGGGGTGCCACGGTGTGATCTCCGCTCACTATAGCTTCCACCTCACAGGTTCAAGTGATCCTCTGGCCTCAGCCTTCCAAGTACCTGGGACCACTGGGACCACAGGCAGACACCACCACGGTTGGCCAATTTTTAAATTTTGTTGTGGAGACAGAGTCTCCCTATGTTGCCCAAGTTGGTCTCCAACTCCTTGGTCTCAAGTGATCCTCCCACCTCACCCTACCAAAGTGCTGGGACTACAGATGTGAGCCACCACGCCTGACCCCATTTCTCATTTTCATTGCCTGCACAACTTCTACTGTCTCTTGAGACTTTATTCACAGTCACCTCCTCCAGGAAGCCTTCCTTTCCCAACTTCAGGTTAGGAGCTCCTGGGTAGCCCAGGCCCCATCTTGCAGCACAGGGGCTCTGTGCTGATTTGCCTGTCTTCCTTGAGAGCCGCCAGGGTTTCGCTGAACTCAGTGGCCCTCGCCCTATCCCTGCCTGCCACCCCGTCCAGTGCCAGGTGCGTGGGTTTCCTCTCTGTGTGTCTGTGCCTGCCTGGAACGCCAAGGTGCTTGGCCAGCAGTGGCTTTGCTTCCTTTGCGCGTCTGTGGAGGCAGGGCTGGTGCAGGGGTGGAAGCGGTGCCTCTCGGGAGCAGCTGCGTGCAACCTGCCAGGGCTCCGGCTCCTGGGCCTGGGTGAACTGCCCAGGCCTCCATCCCTCCCCTCTCCTGGGCATCGGCTCTCACAAGGCGGGGGTGGCTGCCCTGGGAAGAGAGGATCTGCGCTGGAGTCAACTGGATGAGAGCCCAGTCCTGGCTGTGGAGCCGCTCTGTGCCTCAGTTTCCTCATCTGAAAAATGGCATCAGCTGTCCCTGCCCACCTTGCAGGGCTGTGAGGGGACGTGGGCAGCGACAGTGGACAGAAATTGTGTCCCCAGAGGACAGACACTTCGTTGGCTGGCTTCCTGACATTCCCATCTCGGACACGTTGTGTTTCAGTTTCCAAAAATTCCGGTACATTTGGTTTTAGGCTTGTCTCGGGGACAGCCCCATCTGGTGCTTCGCGCGGGTGGGAGCGGGTGCAGAGAGGGCTCTTTCTGGAGGGGCTGGGTCCCAGCGGCGGCCCCCCCAGCGCAGTCCACTCAGTCGTCAGGCGGGAGCCGCTCCCGCGAGGTAAGGGCCGTGGGAAATGGCGGAGGGCCGCGACCGGTCCCGTGCAGGGCCGAGGCCTGGCGCGGAGGCTGAAGACCCAAGGGTCCTGCCACTCCCTGGGGGGCGCAAGGTGGGTCAGGGACGTCCTGTGGGGCCCCAGACGCCCCCCACGACCGCCCCGGCCCCAAGAGCCCCAGCAAAGCCGCAGCCGCCCCGAGGGCCACTCGCAAGATGGCGGCCGCCAGTACAGGCGCCGGGAGAGGGAGGGCGCCTCGGCCGCCACGGTCAGTGCGCAGCCCCGGGGTGCGGGCGCCGGCGGCGTGGGGAGGAGGGAGTTGGGGTGGGTGGGGGGCCGGGAAGAGCCAGCGAGAGGGGCAGGGAGGGGAACAAAAGGTCCCTTTGTGGTGCTGCGGGAGAAGAGGGAGCGCATTACCCAATGCCCAGAAGCCATGTTGGTAACAAGAGAACCATTCTCTGCCTCGCTTGGAAAACAACTTGGAGCAGAGAGAGACAGGGAGAGATTTAACCCCATGGGCGCGGGCGCAAGGGGCTCAAGGCCACGGCGGAAGGTGGGGAGGAGCGAGGGCACACTCAGGGCCTGGACGGCCAGATCTCTCAACCCGTCCCATCCTGTGCCCGGGTGGCTCCTGGGTCTAAAGTCCATCATGGCCGCCAGGTCAAACCCCAGCCGCCCTGTGACCCAGCCGCAGCCATGGCTTCCACCTGCCTGGGCCCTGCCTGGTCCTTTCCCCTGAGCCACTTGCTCCAGGCTCTAGGGCCTGGCCCACCCTAACCTCAAGAGGACGCCCTCTGAATCCTCACATCCTCTGGCTTCACGTCCCAAAGCTGGTCCTGGTTTCAGGGCCACCAGGGCTGGAGCCTCCTGATACTGACAGGGAGCTTGTCCCTTCCATCTTTGCACAGTTGGCCTTTCAGAACGTTTTTCCTAAAATTTAAGTATATCTCTTCTTTCCCTACCCCAGCTTTCTCCCCTTCCCCCAACTTCTACCTCCCAACACTTCCACCTCCCAAAGAGGCCATCTGATCACAGGCAAGTGGTTCTAAAAGAGGCTACTGTTCGTGAGCACCTACTGTGGTTAGGGCACTTCCCACACGCTGACTTGATGACCCTTGCTACCTCCAGCCAACCTGTATGAAGTGAGCTGCTGTCCATCTGCTGAGGCTACTTATTCAAAAAGCACCTCGCACAGGGCCACACATAGGAGGTACTCGATGAACAAAAGATAGGAAGAGTTGGGAGGCCGAGGCGGGTGGATCACGAGGTCAGGAGATCAAAACCATCCGGTGAAATGCTATCTCTACTGAAAATACAAAAATTATCCAGGCATGGTGGCACGTGCCTGTAGTCCCAGCTACTCAGGAGGCTGAGGCAGGAGAATCGCATGGGAGGCTGGAATCGCCACTGCACTCCAGCCTCCAGCCTCCAGCCTGGGCGACACAGTGGGACTCTGTCAAAAAAAAAAAAAAAAAAAAAAAAAGGAGATAGGAAGAGGTCAGGCGCAGTGGCTCATGGCTGTAATCCCAGCACTTTGGGAGGCCAAAGCAGAGGACTGCTTGAAGCCAAAGCAGAGGACTGCTTGAAGCCAAGAGTTCAAGACCAGCCTGGGCAACATAGCAAGATCCCCATCTCTACAAAAAAAAAAAAAAAGCAATAATTTGCTGAACGTGGTGGTGCCCACCTGTAGTCCCAGCTACTTGGCTACTTGAGAGGCTGAGGCAGGAGGATCGCTTGAGTCCAGGAGTTCAAGGCTGCAGTGAGCCGAGATTGCGCCACTGCACTCGGGCCTGGAAGACAGAATGACACCTTGTCTCAGACATGACATAACATAACATAACATAAAAAAGATAGTATGGTTGCTCATTAGCAGAATAAAGAGGTCCTTCCTTCCTTCCATCCTTCCCTCCTTCCTTCCTTCCTTCAGCAAACACTGATTGAGCACTGGCCATGTGCCCAGCACTGTTCCAGCTCTGGGGCTACAGCAGTGGACATAACAGACCAGCTTGCCCTCACAGAGCAGATATTCTCCTCTTTCCTCGGGAAGATGGGCAGTATACAAGTAAACCTACAAGCTAACATCAGGCAGCTGTGAGTTCCAGAATGAAAAACAAAGCAGGGTAAAGGTGGAGAGAGATGGGAGGGGTGTTATGTTAGACATGGTGGTCAGAGAAGACCCCTGCGAGAGTATGACTTTTGACAAAGATCTAAAAGAAGAGAGGAAGAATATCTGGGGAAATAATATTCCAGCCAGTGGCAAAAGCATGAAAGGCCTGAGAGGGAATGTGCTGTTGAGTTTAGAACAGCCAGGAGGCCAGTGTGTGGGAAAGGGAGTCAGACACGTGGGGTTGGAAGGCCTAGCTCTGAACGCTGGGGGAAGGCCCGTTAGGGCTTTGAGCAGGGGATGGTGTGGTCTGAGCTCCATCGCAACAAGACTCTCTGGAGGTCAAGGTCAGAAACTGAGAGACCCACAGGCCTTGACCGCAGCCCTCCTTACCCCCTCTCTCCCATCCCTTGCAGCCACTCCTCCCCTGTTATCCACCCCTCCTAAATGAGACCCAAATCATTCTTTCAGTAAGTGTTTACTGAGCATCTAGTATGTGCCAAGAAGGGGCCTGTTCATGTAGGACAGATTCCTAAGGAGAGCAGCCTTGCCCCTGAGGGCAGTTCACTAATGGAGGGTTCCAGGTCCCTGAAGGGGAGACTTGCCTGTGGACGTCCTGGTTGCACAGAAGGAAGCTTTTTCTTGGGGAAATTTTTAAAGCTTCTCAAAGGACTCTGAGGACATTCCCTGCCCCACCAGCCTCATGGTGCCATGACATCAGCAAATGGCCTAGAAAAGTAGGGGTTCGGCTGGGCGCGGAGGCTCACGCCTGCACTTTGGGAGGCTGAGGCAGCTGGATCACCTGAGGTCAGGAGTTTGAGACCAGCCTGGTCAACATGACGAAACCCCGTCTCTACTAAAAATACAAAAACTTAGCCACGTGTGGTGGCAGACGCCTGTAATCCCAGCTACATGGGAGGGTGAGGCAGGATAGATAATTGCTTGAACCTGGGAGGCAGAGGTTGCATTGAGCCAAGATCCCGCCACTGCACTCCAACCTGGGCAACAGAGCGAGACTGTCTCCAAAAAAAAAGAAAAGCAGGGGCTCAGTGCCTCACCTCTGACCTCAGGCTGGCTCCTGGCCTCCCAGGGCCTCAGTTTCCTCATCAGTAAAACCACACCCACCCTGGAGCTCTGCGGATGTATCAAAAGAAGGCAGCTTGCCCTTCGGGGATAGGAAGGGGGCTCTGAGACATGAGGCTGCAACTCATGGTCACCCAGCTGGGAAGGGACAGCACCTCCCACCCGCTCCCGCCAGGGCTGCCCCTGCTCTTCTGCTGCTCCCAGTGGCCTGGTGGGTGCCTCAGTTCAGCCATCATTATGAAGCAGATGCATATGAACTGTCTGCGGGCATCAGGCAGCACCTGGAGAGTGAGGTGGGGCAGTCATGCAGAAAGTGGTGACAGTAGCAGGAGGTTTCAGATGGCAGAGAGGCCGGTGGGCAGGAGAGGGAGGCCGTGTGGCCCCGAGGACAGAAGCAGGATAGACGGAGGGATTGCAAATGAACAGAAAGGAAACATGCTCCTGCTAGGCACCCTGCCCTGGGCAGGGAAGAGAGCAACCCCTGATTCCCACTTGCCCCACTGACTTGCTATAGACCCTTGGGCAGCCGCCCCTTGGCCTGTTAGGCCTCAGCATCCTCATTTGTCAAATGGGCTCATCCCTCTGGTCCCATAGGATGGTGCTGAGAATCAGGCAAGGTGAGGGGTATGCACACACCAGTCTGGGTGTAAAGCCCTCAGAGGCTCCTGTTGTTAACAGTTAATGGGCTCCAGACGTGCAGCATTTACAGAATAACCCACCGCGATGCCACAGAAGCGTGTGAGACCAAGAGAGGCAGAGACGGGGGGAGAGAGAGATGGCTGTGGCAGAGAGCAGGGAAGGCTTCCTGGAAGAAGGAAGACCCACACTGTGTGTGTTATGGAGGGATGGGCAGGATTTGCAGAGGCCAAGAGGTGTGGGGAGAGCTTGTAGGTGGAAGGACCAGCACCAGCACAAGGGAATCTGCTTGGGGAGCGGGGAGGGATGTCAGCCCCCTGGCTAGCAAGGTGGGGTGAGGAGGCTGGGGTGGGATCCTGGAAAGCCCCAGCTCGTCCTAGGCCAGGGCCCCAGGTCTCACCTCCCACCACTCCCAGCCCCGGGCCGAAAGCTCCCATCTGGTTTCTCCTCTGGCCTCTGCTCAAGCCCTGCCCACACCTCCAGTGCGCTCCGCTCAGTGTCTCCGCTGGCTGCTTCTGACTCATTGTTCCAAGCTGCGCAGGTACAACCCCCTCCAGAAAGCCCAGGCTGACAGGTCTCCCCTGGGATTAGTTCATTCTGTCCCAAGGGGAAGCTGCTATTATTATCGCCATTTTACAGAGGGGGACATTGAGGCTCAGAGAGAGGTCCAGGGCTGCACGGCTGGTGTCAGCGCTGGGATTCCAACTCCAAATGGCCTGGCTCTCCTTTGAACTCTTCAGCTGCCTCCTCACACCGCCCTGTGCTGGACACTGCAGTCTCCTTACAGCCGGTGCAGGAGGTCGCTGGTTTGGCATTATTCTCTCCCCCACTTCTCAGAGGAGGAAGCTGGAGCCCAGAGAAGGGTTGGGACCTGCCTGCCGCCACGCGGCCAGGAAGTGGCCAAGCAGATTCTGAAGCCAGGAGTGGCTGACCCCACTCCTCTGTGACAGGCCTGGGGAGGCTGCCAGGCCTGGGATGCAGGGGTGCATGGAAGGGAAAAGACTGTGGCCCAAGGCCCAGTGAGAGCCCGGGGCAGCCCTGGAAGGCGGAAAAGACAACCAGTGGGGACGAGTAGCAGGGTGGACAGGCCTGAGGAGCTGAGGCACAGATGGTGGTGGTGCGGTGGTGAGGTGATAAGGCTGAAACGGTGGGACCAGAGGAGGCAGAAGGGGAGGCGGAAGGGGCTGACAAGGGGAGTCGGGAGGACCCCAAGTGGCCATGCCAAGCCCTGGGTTTTGGGGCACCCCTGCCCTGTCCGGGTTCAGCCCCAGCCACTTGACCCCTGGGATGGTGCAGGCAATAGGGGTCAGCGGCAGTCACAGCCTGTCTTGACTCCCAGAATCAAAGGGGTTGGGGCCCCAAGGGGGCAGCAGACTTAGAGTCAGCATGGGTCACGAGGAGTCACCCAGTGCGGGCCCAGTGCCCTCATCCACGTCACACCCTCGCCCAGCGAGCACAGGACGGAAGCCTCGAGGCCCTTCCACGCGGCACTGTCGTCAGTCAGCGGAGTCACATGGGGGGCAGGCAGCGGGGCCCTGGCGCCTTCCGGTGGCTTCCCCACCTCCGCCCCTCCCCTCAGGATCCTGCCACCGCTCTTGGAAAACAACTGAGGAAATCAAGTGGAAATACAAATCCGCCACCCAGTCCCTCCCGCTCCCCCGGGGCCAGATCCCATCCCCCAAACCCCACTGCATTTGGGGAGCAGGCTTGGCCTCAGAGGCTGTGCCAGCCCAGCAGGGCTTGCCTTGGCGAGGTTCCGTGGGCACTGGTGATTGGTCCTGGGGTTCCCAGCAGCTGGGCCTGTCTGTTGCCCCATCTGGTCTTACAGAAGCAGCCCTACCCCAGAGGGACCGGGTAACCAAGCTTGAGCCTCCCTGCAACCTCTAGACTCTGGGATCCGGGGCCAGGGAAATTCCAGGCCTGGCTCTACCAAAGCCTAGCTGGCCACCCTGGGCAAGCGCCTTCTCTCTGTAGGTCTCAGAGTCCTCATCTGTAAAACGGGAGTGATAAGCCATGCCCCGTCCACCTGAAAAGGGTGGCAAAGAACGGCAAGTAGGGAGGGCAGCTCTGTGCAAAGTCTCGAGATTTTGTCCACTTCCTTTTTTTTTTTTTTTTAAGACAGGGTCTCACTCTGGGGCCCAGACTGGAGTGCGGTATCGCGATCATGACTCACTGCAGCCTCAACCTCCTGGGCTCAAGGATGGCTCACCGATGGCTGCTCTGATGTTTACAGGGAGGCCTTACTTCCCAGGTTCAGCTCCGTGTGGGGGACATGAATCACGGACGGCAGTAAGGGATTCCATAGGCAGCTCGCCTCTGACCAGCGGCCCACGGAGCCTTTCTCAGCTTGGCCTCCCCGCCTCCCACGGTGGCCACCGCACAGCGCATCCAGGCAGCCTCCTTGCTGAAGCACCCACTCCACCGAACTACTGCTCGTTCCTCAAGACCCAGCTCGACTGTCCGTCCTCTGTGACATGTCGTGATTCCGGGCAGTGTGAGGGGTGACCGCCACCCCATGTAGGTTCCTATAGCACACTGTGTCGGTGTGGCATCATCCATCCGTGTCCCTGATCAGGGTGTGGACAGGGCCTGTGCCTCAAGCATCTTGGTTTCCCTGCCCCATGCCCAGTGCTAGGCCTAAGGAATAGCAGAGCTCAGTAGACTGTGTGCCTGACTGTGGGCAGAGACCCCGGTGTCTCCTGGGCACACTCAGCCTCGAGGCAGCAGCTCAGCTCCTGACTGATAGATTCAGGGGCAGGTGATGAGGCAGTTTCCCCTGCCAGGTACCTGCTGTGCGTTTTTGGGAGGACCATAATGGAGGAACTCCAGAGCTCTCCTGGGAAGATGGCCATGGTGGAAGGTGAGAGGACACTGGCAAGTTAGAAAATGGACAAAATCAGGCCGCGTGTGGTGCAATGGTTCACACCTGTAACCCTGGCACTTTGGGAGGCCAAGGTGAGAGAATTGCTTGAGATCAGGAGTTCAAGACCTGCCTGGGCAACAGAGTGAGACCCTGTCTCTACAAAAAATTTAAAAATTAGCTGGGTGTGGTGGCTTGTGCCTATGCTTCCAGCTATTTGGAAGGCTGAAGTGGGAGGATCACTTAAGCCCAGGAGGTTGAGGCTGCAGTGAGCCGAGATCACGCCATTGTACTCCAACCTGGGCCACAGAGCAAGACCCTGTCTCCAAAAAAGAAAAGACAGTGGACAAAATCTCCACACTTCAGACCACAGTGGAGGCCAAGACAGAGGGGACTAGAATGTTGGGGAGGGGACTACGGATGTGTTTTGAAGGAAAAACTGTGGCTGATGACTAGCCATAGGGGATGAAGGGGATGGATGAGTAAAAAATGACTCCGAAGCCTCATGCCTGGCTCACTGGAGAACAGTGAGGCTGTTGATGGGGCAGGGAAGCGGGGAGGGGTTGGTCTGGGGGCAGGATGGTGACGTGGGTTTGAGACATGGACTCACAGCATTTTCAGGCTGGAAGCAACCTTCAGAGGTCACCAGGGTCACACGTGAGGAAGTGGAGGCTGAGTGAGGAGCTGCCACTCAGCCGGGACACCTGTGACATCGAGCGCCTGAGACAGGGTCTTGGTGCTGGTGGGAACCTGGACAGCGACACAGGGTGTGAAGTCCGTGCCTTCCCAGGTCCTGCACTGGGCTCTGGGGACCTGGTGGTGAATCAGACCCAGTCCCCACACTCAGGGGCTCACTGTTCCATGGAGGAGACAGACATGACTGTAATTACTACCTGGGCTAAGAGGATGGTGTGGTGGAGACTCAGAGGCCCAAGCCTACCTTGTGGGGGCACGTGGGTGGGGGAAGTAGCAAAGGAATGAGGGCATCCCTGTTGTCAGAAGTAGGCTCCTCCATGCCAAGAGCATTTCATTTAATCCTTGCAACCATCCTGCAGGCTCTGTGGTATTACTGTCCCCATTTTACAGATGAGTTTGAAAAAGATGAAGCAGATTGTCCAGGGCCCTGCAGATGGGATGATGCCCAAACTCTCACTCTTAACCCCTGCGTCTTGGAAGAGGTATGCTGGAGCTGAGGCCTGATGGAGGAATAGGAGTTTCCCAAGGGACAAGGAGGGAGGCAGCGACACTGACACTTGCCAAGACCCGTTTTTCCATCGGCAGGGTCTGAGGTGCTGGTGGTCTGCAGCCCGCCTCCTTGCCTCTTGCCCAGAGCCTCTCATAGCTCTTCCGGCCCTCATCCTGTCCCAGGACCCCTCATTTCACAGACCCTGCCTTTCCCACCCCCTACTGGTGACAGCAGACTGATCTGATAGATTTGCCCAGCGACTGAGCGGGGGATGGGGTGGGAGAGGGCCTGTTACTGATCCCTGGGAACCACTGCCCACGCTCCCCAGGCCTTCCCAGCACAACCCTGCTCCCACCCACACCTCCCCACTGCGTGGCCTCTTCTTATCCCGGCAGCGACCCTGCAAAGCAAGTCACCCCAGAGAAGTGAGGATGTGCCTGATTCACCCAGCGCGTAAGCAGCTGAGCTAAGGCTCAGACCCACAGGCCTGGAGTCTCAGACCGTGGCGGTCCCCTGAGCTTGGACAAACCACAGAGCACTTTTCTATCCTTGGGCTCCGGTTTGCAGGGCACCATGGGAGTGATCAGGGGAGAAGGAGGGTTGAGCACTAGCAGTCTTGGGCAAATACAGTTTATAACCCAGGGTGTGGCAGTGTGCTGGAGTCAGCTCACACTGGCTTCCGAGAGCCAACTGTGAAAGTCTCTGGAATCTTCGAAGCCAGTTGATATTACCTTGGAAACTTTGAGCCTGCCCTGATGAGAGTTTTTATATGAAAACTGGCAGTCTATCTCTGTGTCTGCCACTCCCACAGACAGAGCTGGTTGTGAAGCATTTTTACCAGCACATGACTGTCCAGAGGGCCCGTCTCCTGGCTCCCCGGGGGGCTTCTGGGTTCTCTCAAACTCCCAGCCTATCTGGGGATCTTGGGGGAGTCCTTCTTGCTCAGAATCCATTGATATCTCCCACTTGCCACCAATGAAAGTCCAAACTCCTCCCCTGGGCTTCCCGGCCCCAGCATCAGGCCCAGGCAATCTTCCCAGCTGCATCTTGACTGTTCCCTTGGTGCCCCCATGCTTGAGCCAAACAAGAACAGATGATGCTTGCCGAAAAGGCCCTTGCTTCCTTAGTTTCCTGCTGCTGTGACACCCGCACCTTTGCTCATGCTATTCCCTTTTCCCAAAATGCCTTTCCCCCAACTCTGCCTCTTGAAATCGTCTCCAGCCTGCAAGGCCCATTCACAATTGGTGTTCAATCAATGTTTCTTGGCCAATGGGAGGGAGCTTGGATGAAGGCTTCACAACCAGGACTGACCTGGTGGTGCCTTGGTGAAGGCCAAGACCCTGGGAAACCCTGCATCCAATCCTCTGCCTCAGGACAGAGACACCCCGAAACCCCCTGCCTTCCCTAGCTTGCTCGCAGTCTCCCAGATAATGGGGTGTTAATGGAGGACAGACTGGTCACTGCTTCACAGGTAGCAAAAACAGAAACCAACTTGAACCATCCAGGTTACCTGGAAACCAATCCCTTCATTCTGTGATCAGTCTCAAACTCCTCTGCATCCTTCAAAACCCAACCCAGGTGCTGTCTCCATTGAGAGGTCTTGCCCAGTTAGAAGTCCTCCATTACCCTCTTGCCCCTGTGCCCTGTGCACACTGATCATTGCACTCATGGCACAGGGTAGCGCTTACCTGTCTGTCCATCATCCCACTAGACCACAGCCAGTGGAGACAGAGCCTTATTTAAGGCTTAATCCTCAGGCTGGTGCCCAACAGGCTTAGGAGGTGCTTGTTGAACTAACTTGAAATGACTCCATCACTGTCAGCCAAGTCATCCTCCACTATCCTTGAGGCTCAGTTCTCCCCTCTGGATAAGCCAGACTTAGACGGGGTCATTTCCAAAGACATTCTGCCTCTCCCATTCTGGGATTCTGTGATATGCCCCACTCCTTATCCATCTCTAATCTTCAAGTCTCTTGCCCTAAGCTTCAAGCCTTCCGGTGGGTGACGCCCCTTCCTCGGCTGCCTTCACCAGCAGCACCTCACCCTGCAGACCACAGCAGTCTCTCCTCGGAGCCCTGAACTCCATTTTCAGGGTGCTGTCTTCTCTCAGACTGTGGACTCCTCTGAAAGGGCAGAGGCCTCTCCTGCCCACCCCAGGCCTTGCTCACCAGCCAGATGCACAGTCAACACCCGTAAGTGCCCATCAATGGGCTGTGATGGAGTGGCCGGGCCTTGCGGGGCCTTTGGAGAGTTGGCAGAGTTCCTGTTCAGACAGGCCTGGGAGCTGCCTGCCTATCACAGTGCGGGTTGCGGGGATCCCCTCAAGCCTCCAGGACAAACAGCCCCATCCCATTCTCTGCCTGTTTCACTCAGACCTTCAGAGGGTGTGTATGCAGGAGTGTGAGCAGGACAGGCTGCTGCCCCTTCCTCCCCATCCCAGAGAGGGACACAGTGGCTATGTGGCCGCTGTCCTTTCCCAATTTCTGCTTTCTTCTCTATCTCCCAAGCACACCTAGAGACAGATGCATGTGCATGTGTGAGCACACTGCACACACACATGCACACACATGCACACACATACATGCACACACACAGATGCATGCACAGGCACAGAGGGTCATGAGCCCCTGTATTAGTCACTCTGCACTGACATTTGGAGCACAGGGAGTTGTCCATGTGCCATCCAGTTGTGTTGACCCTAGGGGAGACCATGTGGGGCTGTGAGAAGGGGCTCCCAATCCCTTGTGAGTCTTGAAACCCCCCACCCTGAGGCATCGCCATGCAGCAGGGAAGCAGCCCACGAAGCCTCCAACCCTGGCTCTGTGTCTCTGTCTAAATCACCCAGGTCCCCACTGTTCTCATGTGGTGACCTCCTGCATCGCTAGCGCAGTCTCTCTCTGTCTCTCATGCACACAGTGTAGTCAGGGAACACATAGAACAAGCTTCGGGAGGTCAAAAGGGGCGGTCAGTGGGCCAGGACATCCCAGAAGGCTCCAGGGAGCGGGGGCTCTCGGCGATGCAGATACAATGGCTTACAACCCAGACTGTGGCGCCTCCTCCCCTAAATGCTAGCTGGATGATCTTTAGCAAAATCCTAACTTCTCTATATCTCAGTTTTGCTCTCTAGAACATAGCAGCGGGTAATAGTGCCACCTTGTAAGGTGGTTATGATTAAATGCATTTGATGTCCATTACATTGTGGCATGCAGTAAGGGCTCAATAAACATTGGCTGCTGCTGTTGTAAGTGTGGAGGGGGTGTCCAGCGTCCTTGCCTATGAGACCGTGCTGTGCTGGGTGCTGGGGAAGACACTGAGGAGTTCATGAGAATGGGGAGGGGCAGACAGGGAGCGGGCTGCTCACAGGCCTGGGGTGGTGGAGGCGGGGAAATGTATGTGTGCATGCGTGCATATAAGCATGTGTTTCTGGGTGTGCTGCAGGAGCAAATGAGGACGGTTGAGGGGCCAAGCCGTGATGGAGGAGGATCGGGAGCTGTGAGAGGCCCCACATGAGGCCAGATGTGGTCTCAGAACAACAGCACAGCGAGAGGAGGGAGTTCCGGGTGGAAGGAATGGCCTGGGCAAAGGTGTGGACAGTGAACTGTGGCCAAGAAGGACATGCTGCGGAAGTCACCAGCTTCAGGACCACCCCCACTGAGCAGAGAAGGACAGAGACCTCCTTGAGCTGCTCTTGACCCCCGCCCCACATGGGTGACACACCTCCATTTCACGTCTCTACACCTTTGTCCATGCAACCCCTCCCACAGGTCACATCCCCTGAGAAGAACACAGACTCAGCATGCTTTCCTAGAACTACAGGTGCCCCTCACCCAGCATGGGAGCTTTCTGAGGTCTGCAGGTCGGAGGAACTCAGTAGAGACTAGTTGACGAATGAATGAATGAATGGACCACCTGTATCCCCCTAGATGCTAATGAGTCACCTGAGGACTGACACCATCCTGCACCCCATGCCATCCCACACCCCGTGACACACCGTACAGTCCCCAGGGACATGGACACACACCCCGCAGGCCATCACCATCCAGTGAGCCTCGCCACCCGGGCCACATGGAAAGCCGCTGTCTCTCCATGCACGCCCCTCCCCGTCCATCCACCCACCCACACACACTTTCCCTCTTGCCTGGGGCAGCTGGGAGGGGAGGCTGGGGCAAGGCAGGGCCAGAGGAGCCTCAGAGGCAGCCGGGGTAGGAGACTGGGGGAGGCTGGGAAAGTCCGGGCTGTCTCTTCTGGGGGGCGGTGGGCGGTGTGGTGGGGCGCTCGCAGGGATGGGGGGAGGGAGGAGGGTCGCCAGCCCAGTACAGCTGCGTCCCCTCCCCAGCAGCCTGCCTGGGCACAGAAAGGCCTCTTTGTTCTCCGCCTTTAAAGGGTAAGAGAAACACTTATGCATGGCAAATTAGCCCAAAAATGTATTTCTCTAAAACACCCAATTGTCTCACCAGGCCTGCAGCTGCAGGGAAGTTCCAGGGAGCCGGGGGAGGGGGCGGCTTTGGGGTGACCCTGGGGGACAGAGAGAGGCGGTGGGGAAAGAGGGGCCATCTCGCCTTCCCTCCTCTGCTCTCAGAGTCTCACGGTTGCAGAAGGGCACAGGTGGGGAGGGCCCTGGGATCAAGGAGACCGGCCCTGGTGTTATAGAGGGGGAAACTGAGGCCCAGAGAGGTGGTCTGCCTGGCCTCAGGTCACACAGCAGAGTGAGGGCTGGCTGGTGGCAGAGAAAGGGCTGGGTCCCGGGTCTGTTGGCTTCTTTCATCTGTTCTCACTTGTCCATGCTTGGGTCAAGCAAGCCAGCTGCCCTGGGCAGGAGCGAGAGAGGGAAACTGAGTGTTCTGCTCAGAAGCCTACTACTCAGTGCTTCAGTGCTCAAGGCACCAACTGAGCACTGCCTCCTCCCCAACCTGGTGCCCGCCTGCCAGGCATCTGAAGGCCAGTCTTCTGGGGCAAGGGGGAATCCAGGCAGGGGCACCTGGGGAGAGTCCTCCACCAAAACCTTCTCCCAAGAGCAGGCAGCAGAGTCCGTCTTACTCGGCAAATTGAAACCCAAGTGCATGAGGGGAAGATTCCAGGGCCCTCTGAGGAGCACATTCTCCAGGAGTCTGCTCTCTGTGGACCCTGGGAACATCTCTGGGCTCCCAAAGATGAATCAGACACAGCCCTGTCCCCCAAGGAACTCCCTGACCTATGGGGGAGACAGATGGGTAAACAAACAAGTGTACCAAGAGTCCCACAGAGAAGAACACTGCAACCAAACACAGGTCTGCCCCTCGCAACCAAACACAGGGGAGGAGAAGACGGGGGAGGGATTTTCGAGGAGGGGCTCCAAGGCTAGGCCCTGAAAGGTGAGTCTGACGGTGGGATGGGGACAGTCCGGGCAGAGGGAACAGCAGGAGGACACAGCGGTGGCTCCTGGGACTTCTAGATTCAGAGTCATTGATTTTAGAGCATCTCTTGAACGCTCCTAAGTCCATCCCATGTAGAAGACAGGAGGGAGAAGAGACAGTCCCAGCCATGGGGAGGATGTGAACTTGGTGAAGTGAGTTTCATACGTAGGAAACACCACCATACTGGCCATGAAAAGTGCCCAAAAGAGGGTGCAGATTGAGTGCCCTGGATCTTGTGTTCAGCTCGGGTGAGACCATCAGCAACCTGGGCTCAGTTTGTGCATCTGTACAACGGGGTGATGATATCCACCCAGCAGGACTGTCGGGAGTAGTCAGCGGGAGGAGATGCTGAAAGAGCCTAGGCTGTGGGCCAGTGCCCAGGAGGGTCTCAGCACTATGTATTCCAGCCCCCAGAGAAGTCTGGAAATGAGAGAGATGGGAGAAGGGCGTGGGAAGGGAAACAAGGAGGGGCCGTCAGGAAATGTGTGAATGTTGGGGCTGTGAGTGTGAATGTGTGTGTGTGATTGTGTCTTTGAATACGTGTGTGAATCAGTGTGTGCACATGTGTATCTGTGAGTTGTGGGCATGTGTATGCATGTGTATTACGATTGTGTATGACTCTGTGTGTGTGTACGTGTGAGTGTTGTGATTGTGTGTATAATTGCAGGTGTGTATGTGCATGAGTACTGTGATTGCAAGTGCATCTGTGTGTGTTTGCTGTGGGAGTACATGAGTGCCTGTGTGTGTGTGTGAGCAAGTGAGTGCACCTGTGTCACCGTGAAGGGACCACATTTGGGAACACCTCTTGGGAGGGGGACTGAGCTAAGCCTTGAAATGGTCAAATATATGAAGAGGCCAAGCTGCCTAGGGGGACCAGGACACCAGGAGACAGAAGGGACCTCCAAGAGGCCCGGAGATGCCAAGAAAGGAGAAACCTGCTGTGGGGTGGAGGCCTCAGCTCCACCTGGCTTCCCTGACATCCCAGGCATCCCTGGTGCAAGGTGGCACCAATGGTTGAGCCAGCCCCTGGGGTGAACCAAGACCCTCCCCTCTACTACTAAGAATCTCCATGACTTCCTCTTCCCTCCAGGTCCTCTTCCCTCCATGGACTCCTATGCATGGTCCACAGCATCCTGCACGACCCCTCCAGGGTCCTGCCTACCCTGCAGGAGCAGGCAGAGTCTCTGCGCCACTCTGCCCAGTCCTCTCCCACTGCCAGCCTCCTTGGTTCCCTGCACTTTGGCCAGACCAAATCATCCTCTCAAATCACGCCCTCAGATGCACCACCTTCCGTTGACCCTCTGTACCTGCAGGGATTGCACCCCCACCTCCTAGACCTGGTCTGCCTGGGGTGTTCTCAGTCTGCACCAAGTGTCGGTCCTTCCCACGTTTGTCCCTGCCCCTGCCCTCCTGCACCCCCATAATGTCTTGTGCTCCCACAAACATGTTACAGTCCTCTCAGCATGCTGTAACTTACACAACCGTGATCCCTAAGTCCCCAAACCAAGGAAAACTTGTCAAAGAATTTACTCTATAAAAGGCACCAGGAATTGAAAGCAGGGACTCAAACAGATAATCTGACCACACGTGTTCATAGCAGCATCATTCGTAATAGCCCAAAGTAGAAACAACCTAAATGCCCATCGATAAATGAATAAACAAAATGTGCTAGATCCATATAATTTATTATTCAGCCATAAAAAGGAAGGAAATTCTGACATATGCCATAACATAGATGAAACTTGAAGACATTATGCTGAGTGAAATAAACTAGATATGAAAGAACAAATATATGATTTCATTTTTCTGAGGTCCCTAGAGTAGTCAACATCACAGAGGCAGGGCCAGGCGCGGTGGCTCAGGCCTGTAATCCCAGCACTTTGGGAAGCCAAGGCAGATGGATCACCAGAGGTCAGGAGTTCGAGACCAGCCTGGCCAACATGGTGAAACCCCATCTCTACTAAAAATACAAAAAATTAGCCAGGCATGGTGGCGGGCACCTGTAATCTCAGCTACTCGGGAGGCTGAGGCAGGAGAATCGCTGGAACCTGGGAGAAGGAGGTTGCAGTGAGCTGAGATCACACCATTGCACGCCAGCCTGGGCAACAGAGTGAGAATCTGTCTCAAAAAAAAAAAAAAAAAAAAAATTAGCCAGGCATGGTGGTGCACACCTGCAATTCCAGTTACTTGAGAGGCTGAGGCAGGGGAATCACTTGAACCCAGGAGGCAGAGGTTGCAGTGAGCTGAGATCGTGCCTCTGCATTCCAGCCTGGGTGACACAGCAAGACTCCATCCCAAAAAGAAAAAAAAAAAAAAAATCATAGAGACAGAAAGTAGAATGGGGATCTCCAGGGGCTGGAGGTAAGGGAGTTAGTGTTTAATGGGCATAGAGTTTCAGTCTGGGAACACCAAAAAGTCCTGTGGACGGATGGTGGTAATGGTTGCACCACAATATGAATGCACCCAGTGCCACAAAACTGTACACTTAATAATATAATTAATATGGGAAATTTTAGGCTACATGTATTTTACCACACACACAAACTTATTGGGGAAAAAAAAAAAAGCACCAGTCCTGCACAGTTTTATGAGGAAGACCTTTTCATAGATTTTAAGAAACAGTTTTCAGGCCTTGTAGCCTGTTGATAACAGAAGACAAGCAGACATCACTGACATCCTTCGAGCAGATGCCGGATCTCTTCTCCACAGCGTCCCAGCGCCAGGTGTAGGTGAGACGGGTGCACAGTGACGTGTGCTGATAAACAAATGCCTTCTATGACTAGGTCCCCTGCCAGACCCCACTGCCATCTGGGAAAACCACTCTGGAGACACCATCCCCCAAGTCCCTATCACAGCCCAGGAGTCTTCGGAGATGGCTGGGACACCCCAAGGGTAACATAAAATTACCCAGTGGGGCACAGAAGGAGAATCTCAGTGCTTATTTCTGTTTGTTTGTTTGTCTGTTTGTTTGTCTGTTTGTTTCTTCAGAGACAGAGTCTTGCTCTTGCTGCCCAGGCTGGAGTGCGATGGCACGATCTTGGCTCACTGCAACCTCCGCACCCCAGGTTCAAGCTATCCTCCTGCCTCAGCCTCCCAAGTAGCTGGGATACCACCATACCCAGCTAATTTCTTGTATTTTTAGTAGAGACGGGGTTTCGCTATGTTGGCCAAGCTGGTCTTGAACTCCTGGCCTCAAGTGATTCTCCTGCCTCAGCCTCCCAAACTGCTGAGATTACAGGCATGAGCCACTTCATCTGGCCCACTTATTTCTTTTTTTTTTTTTTGAGAGGGAGTCTCGCGCTGTCGCCCAGGCTGGAGTGCAGTGGCCGGATCGCAGCTCACTGCAAGCTCCGCCTCCCGGGTTTGTGCCATTCTCCTGCCTCAGCCTCCCTATAGCTGGGACTACAGGCGCCCGCCACCTCACCCGGCTATTTTTTTTGTATTTTTTAGTAGAGACAGGGTTTCACTGTATTAGCCAGGATGGTCTCGATCTCCTGACCTCGTGATCCGCCCGTCTCGGCCTCCCAAAGTGCTGGGATTACAGGCTTGAGCCACCGCGCCCGGCCTGGCCCACTTATTTCTTAAGTTTACTCTCATTATTTTAAAACTTCTACTTTGTGCATGTTGAGCATAGTAGAACCTGTACATAACTTAGAAATAAACAGAGAATGCCTTGAGATCTTTCTTAGAAACTAAATAGATTCTTTTTTTTTTTTTTTTTTTAAGACAGCGTTTCACTCTTGTTGCCCTGACTGGAGTGCAGTGGCACAATCTCGGCTCACTGCAACCTCTGCCTCCCAGGTTCAAGCAGTTCTCCCGCCTCAGCCTCCTGAGTAGCTGGGACTACAGGCATGTGCCACCACACCCGGCTAATTTTGTATTTTTAGTAGAGATGGGTTTTCACCATGTTGGTCAGGCTGGTCTCTAACTCCTGACCTCAGGTGATCCGCCCGCCTCGGCATCCCAAAGTTCTGGGATTACAGGCGTGAGCCACCGCACCCAGCCAGATTCTTAGAAATTCTGTGAGATATACTCCGCTATCCAAAACTCAGGACCCAAATATATTCAATAATGGCTTCAATACTCGAATGCGTCTGATTCATACTATCCAAACTCAGGCGCCAAATGAATTTTTTTTTCTTTTTTTTTTTTTTTTTGAGACAGAGTCTCCCTCTGTCACCCAGGCTGGAATGCAGTGGCATGATCTCAGCTCACTGTACCCCGGGTTCAAGTGATCCTCCTGCCTCAACCTCCTGAGTAGCTGGGATTACAGGTGCTCATCACCATGCCTGGCTAATTTTTGTATTTTTAGTAGAGATGGAGTTTCACCATGTTGGCCAGGCTGATCTCGAACTCCTGACCTCAAGTGATCTGCCTGCCTTGGCCCGAAACCACATCTCTATTAAAAATATAAAAATTAACTGGACATGGTGGCGTGTGCCTGTAATCCCAGCTACTTGAGAGGCTGAGACAAGAGGATCACCTGAGCCTGGGAGGTTGAGGCTGCAGACAGCCATGATTGTGTCACTGTACTCCAGCCTGGGCTCAAAAAAGAAAAAGGTCAGAGACAGCTGCTTAGACCATTGGAGTACTGAAGTCTTGTGGCCTCATTTAACAGATGGGAGAAATGAGATTCTGTCATTCTCACTTCACCCCCAGGAGACAGATGCTATTACCCACCAGAGTTTTTCTTATCAAACCACAAGGAAGAGCTTGGCAAAGGCAGCCCCATGGCCAAGTTCCCTCTCTATCAGCAAGTTCTGGGCTACTCTCACCAACCTCAACACATACACACCCTGCCTGGCCAATTCCTCCTCACCTATGAGCCTTGGTTCAAGGTCGGCAACTCCAGGAAGCCTTTCCTGGTGCCTTCCCCAACCAGGCACTCCCTTAGCCTGGGCCTTCCTTTGCTGGCTGTCTTCCCCTCAGAAGCAGTATGCACCCCAGGACAGGTCCACGTAGGACTCTCCTCTGTGCCCTGGATGCTCTGCTGAGAGCCTGGTACACAGTAGAGGCCCAGCCTCTACTGGCCGTGAGCAAAGGGACAGGAGTAACCGCTAAGAGCCTCACACCAGGCAGGACACACAAGTGTGGGACTGGGAGGCCTCTCAGGTCCCTCCTAGCCCTGATACCCGATCATGACCCTGATAGCAAGTAAGTGAATGTGCAACTGACCCTGAATGGTTACAGCAGAGAAGAACCAAGAAAACCGTGGCAATGACAGCCGGTGGAGGTGGAGGGGAAAAGGTGGCAGGAAACCTGATCCCACCCGACTTCTTTGTGTTTTGGTTTTTTTTTTTTTTAGACAGTCTCACTCTGTTGCCCAGGCTAGAGTGCAGTGGCATGATCATAGCTCACTGCAGTCTTGATCCCCTGGGCTCAAGCGAGCCTCCCACCTCAGCCTCCCAAGTAGCTGGGACTACAGGTGTGCGTCACCATGCTTCGTTAAATTTTCTTTTAATTTTTAGTAGAGGCTGGGCACGGTGGCTTACTCCTGTAATCCCAGCATTTTGGGAGGCCGAGGTGGGCAGATCACTTGAGGTCAGGAGTTTGAGAGCAGCCTGGCCAACATGGTGAAAAGCCGTTCCTACTAAAACTACAAAAGAAAAAAAAAAAATTAGCCAGGCATGGTGGTGCACACCTGTAATCCCAGCTACTCAGGAAGCTGAGGGAGGAGAATTGCTTGAAACGGGGAGGAGGAAGTTGCAGTGAGGCAAGGTTGCACCACTGCACTCTAGCCTGAGAGACAATGTGAGACTCCATCTAAAATACTTTTGTTAAATATGTGTGTGTGTATATATATGTATATATATGTACATGTATGTGTATACATATATATATATATATATATGTATGTATGTATATATATCAGAGACAAGGTCTTGCTGTGTTGCCCAGGCTGATCTCGAACTCTTGGACTCAAGCAATCCTCCCACCTCAGCCTTCCAAAGTGCCGGGATTACAGGTGTTAGCCACCACGCCTAGCCCACCTGGACTTCTGGGTTTTTTTGTTTGTTTGTTTGTTTTGTTTGAGACAGAGTTTCACTCTTGTTGCCCAGGCTGGAGTGCAATGGCATGATCTTGGTTCACTGCAACCTCTGCCTCCTGGGTTCAAGTGAGTCTCCTGCCTTAGTCTCCCAAGTAGCTGGGATTACAGGGATGTGCCACCATGCCCCGCTAATTTTGTATTTTTAGTAGAGATGGGATTTCTCCATGTTGGTCAGGCTGGTCTCGAACTCCTGACCTCAGGCGATCTACCTGTCTCTGCCTCCCAAAGTGCTGGGAGGGCACGGGCGTAAGCCACCACGCCCAGCCCCACCAGACTTCTTTTTTTTTTTTTTTTTTTTTGAGACGGAGTCTGGCTCTGTCGCCCAGGCTGGAGTGCAGTGGCCGGATCTCAGCTCACTGCAAGCTCCGCCTCCCGGGTTTATGCCATTCTCCTGCCTCAGCCTCCGGAGTAGCTGGGACTACAGGCGCCCGCCACCTCGCCCGGCTAGTTTTTTGTATTTTTAGTAGAGACGGGGTTTCACCGTGTTCGCCAGGATGGTCTCGATCTCCTGACCTCGTGATCCGCCCGTCTCGGCCTCCCAAAGTGCTGGGATTACAGGCTTGAGCCACCGCGCCCGGCCCCCACCAGACTTCTTAAAAGGCCAGTGAGGACATGAATTGCTGTGGGCCCCGCCCATGTGAGGAGGGAATGCCACCTTCTCCCAGACAATGGCCTGATTTCCTTGGTGCCCCCACCACCGTGTCCCCCCTCCCTCTCTCTGCCTTGGGCAGATCTACTTCCTGGGCAGATTCCTGTGAACCTGGCCATTTTCAGGGTGTGCTTGGGGGATCAGGGAGGGGAGGTGTGTGATCCACGGGGTCATGACCACATCTGTAACCTGAGGGGCTCACTCCCCAACCATCCCCAAGGAGGTCCTTGCGAGGCCATGGACTGCTCCAGGGCAGACTACTCCTGGAGTGTCTCCAGCTGCTGGGCAGTGTCATGGGCTCTCAGCTGATGGTTGCCCAGGGCACAGATGCCAGTCACATGGGGATGGCCGGGACCCTTGGGGAATGTCCAGCCCGGGGGGCTGAAGAAGCAGCACCAGCAGCTTAGGAATGGGGGATGCGGAGGGTGTCATCTTACCCCTACTCTGACCCCACCCACAGCCACACTGTGCCTCCAACATGTGTGAAGTCCCCATCACTCCAACACAGATACCCACATACATGCACACCTTCCCAGTCCACCGACACACAGCCATGTGCACAGGGAAAGGGCCAGATGCCCCCACACCTCCTTCTCTCCTGGTCCAACGTCTTCCACCCCCTCCCTCCCTGGCTTACTCTTCTCCATGTTAGCCATGTTTCCCAGCCCCAAAGCATCCCCAAGATCTCTTGGAAATCCTGAGGCTAATGGCCTGGTTCTCCCTGGAGAGGGGGGATTTCATGTGCCTGAGTCATCCTGGCCCTCCAGAGACCAACTTCTTCCCTCAATCTGACCCCAGCCTCTCCGGCTCTCATGCATCACACACTGGCCTCCTCCCATGGGCTGCCTGGGGAGAGGACACGCTCATGCATCTGGCCTCATCTCCCTGCTGCTGAACCTATGGGCACGTCCTGGTGCTGCCTGCTCTGGTGATAACTTCCAGAGACTGGGGTCTACCATAGAAAACTTTGGTGGACTCTCAGCAGGGAGAAGATGCAAAAACTGCACATTCAGGAGTTAGCCCAGCCTGGGCCACCTCACAGTCAAAACACAGCCTCAGATGGAGTCCTGACCCCAGCCCAGCCCCAGATGGAGCCGTGGCACTAGTTAGAGATTATCCATCAGAACTCGGTGATAGCCTGGGGCCTTGACCCCACCCTAAGCCTGAGGCCCGACCCTGACCCTGACCCCCACTTCAGCTTGATTCTAAATCTAAAATGACACTTATGAGCCTTGCTCTTGGTCACAAACTGGACTCTGATCCTGAAATAAAAAATGAATATTTACCCTGCAGACCCCAGAGTGAACCATTATCCTAAGTCAGAATGAACACCTACCCTATCTCTGACTCTGTCTATAAATTGAGCCCTGATCCTAACCCTACACTGAACCCTTAACCTGGCTCAAGCCTAAGCCATGATCTTGACTTCAGACTGAGCCTTTGCCCTCTCCCAGATGAACTCTCAACCCAGCCACAGACAAGCCCTGGTTCCGATCACAGCCTGAGGTCTTGCCCTGGCTATAGCTTGAGTCCTCACTCTAAGCCAATCCTCTCCGCAAACTCTGCCCTCCGTCATATGAGGGGTGGTCCCCACAGGTTTCCCAGGACAGAAATTCCTAGCTGAAGCCCAGGAGGATAATGTTCCACTTTATGGCCACATTATAGGGCCCACATTATAGCCTCTGCTATGTGGCAGGAGGGCAGGGACAATCATGCCCATTTGCAGGTGAGGAAACCAATTCTCAGGGAGGCTTAACTTGTTCCATATGGTTCCAATGAGTAGAGCTGGAACGAAAAGGTAGAAGCTGCAGGGAGACAGAGTTCAGAAAGAACTTCCCAAAAGCCTGGGCTGGGCAAGGACAGAGCAAGCCATGTGAGGAGTGAGCTCCATGTCACTGGAGCTGTGCCAGTGGGGGCGGGTGACTTCTTGGCTGGGGCTACAGAGAGACCTACAGGAAGATGCAGGGAGAGGCCACAGCCTCAGAGGGCCCCTCCAGCCCTGAGATGCTGATGGGATTGCATGACCCATTCAGGTGCTCTGGGCTCTTCCCTACAACCTGGACATAGTCCTAGATACAGCCCAGACTGCCAGATCTGGAAGGACCCTACAGCCCATTAGCTGAAGAGGGAGAGACCCATAGGCCCAGAGATGACGACCAACTTGGGAGCCCTTGGCAGAGCCAGGTGGGACCAGGGCCCACCCTCCCCTACTGAGGTTCTTCTCAGCTCCTGCCCCTACATCTGGACCAGGCCCAGATGGCAGACAGACCCCCAGAGCCAAGCTGACATTGAACACGGTCACTCTGGGGGCAGTTCAGGGCTTTCTGTCCTAGTATGAGTCCCCTATTCCACCCCAAGCTCAGACGCACAGACCCATGACTGGGGAGGACACATCATCATTTCCAAAAACCCCAGAAGAGCCTTTCTTACCCAGCACCCCAGTTTTTCAGGCTTTGGGCACCTAGACCTAGAGAGGCGGCCTTGGGTGGCACAGCAAGGCCAGGGCACATGAGGATGCAGACCCCAGACCCTGGCACCTGCCCTGCTCAGGCACGGCCCCACAGCTGCCTCAGGAGGGCTGGAGGGTGGTGGGGGGACCTGGTGCCAGGCAGCAGAGGCTGGGGTGGGGGGCTGGCTGGCCCCTTGCACTGCCCCCCGGCACCCCGGCCTGGCTCCATCTCGCCCGGCCGCCCAGCTGCCGGCACATCCGCCCAGGCCCAGACATCAATCCACACCAGGCCCTTGCTCTGCTCTTTCTTTTCTGCCCTCCTCTTCCCTCCCCAGCTTGTATCTTTTTTTTTTTTTTTTCCTTCTCTCTCTCTCTCTCTCTTCCAACATGTCATTACAGTAGAAACAAAAAGCGCGGGGACAATGCGGGCATTGACGGCGGCCCCCTCCCGCCCCCTCCCCCCGCGGTGCGTGCCAGCACTCTTTCCACCCGCCCAGGGCTGGAACCACTGCCAAAGGAGCCCTGCTCATAAACAAGAGGAACCAGATAAACCAGGAACACAATAGAGGGATTTGTTGCACTTAGAATGGTGGGAACAATGTCAACGTCGCGCGCAGCTGCTTCTAAGCCCCCACCCCACCAAGTCCTGCCAAGCAGCCCCCTCGCCCCCCAGCCCCTCTGATTTATGAAAGGTCAGAGGGCATCATGGCTAAAGAGCCCCTTCCTCGCATCCCTCGTTAACCCTTCGGACACAATGGTCCCTTCTCTGGGAGGTGGCGGATGGGGGTGTGTGTCAAGCACAGCACTTCCTGGAGCATCCCGGGGACGTCTGGTGGAGGCGCAGAGGGAGGAGGAGGCTCCCAAATGCCTTTGGGCCGGGGCTTTGTCCAGAGTAATGCCTCATTGGAGGACGCCTTCTGAAGTGACCCCCAAGGGTATGGTCAGAGCCCGTTGGGTCTACATCATGATGACCCCAGGTTTTGGCCCAGCTGTGCCTTTCAGGGCAAAACAGATTCACTGATGCCCCAGTGGGTGCTGAGTCCCTGGTTACACACAGCGGGTGTGAGGCAGAGCAAGACATAGCCCCTAATATGAAGGGAACATAGAGGATGAGTGTGTAGGAGCCCAGGGCAGTGGGCCTGACACTGCTAGCGTGGGCTAGAGAGTAGGGAAGACCATCGGGGGAGAGTTCCAGGAGGGGCAGATGCTTGAGCAGAAGAGGCCACACAAGCAAAAGCACAACGGGCAGTTCCAGCAGAGGCCGAGACTCAGACGCGCCCCCATCGCCACTTACGAGACCTGGGGTCCTTTACTCCATCAGTAAAATGAGGATAATAATAATACCAATCTCACAGAAACTTGGGAAGTTAAGTAAATAAACAAAAATAAGGTGCTTAGAACAGAGCCTGGCACATGGTTAAGGTTAGACAGGTGTGGCTGTTGTTGTTGGTGGTGGTGTTGCATTGAGGATTCTCACAACTCCCCTGTCTTTCTATCATGGCCCCCACAGAAGGGGCAGCTGAGGCTGGGACACCTCTCAGGTCATAGAGCTGCATTTACAGAGCCAGGATTCCAACCCAGGGCTCCTAACTCCAAATCCAGGAACCTTTCCTGCCTATTCAACTGTTTTGGATGGGGGACCCAAAAGCAGAAATCTGGGGTTGAGGGAGAGAGGAGTGCTCAAGGACCTATTCCAGAGTTGATCCCCAAACAGGTCTCAGCCTGTCTTCCTTCCCCCAGATCACATCGAGTCCAGTTAGTTCCTTCAGGTTCAAGCCCAAACTAGACGAAGGAAGACACATGGGAAAGTCTCCTGTTCACCCACCTGTCACCTCTGCCGAGCAGGGTCTCCTGACAACACCCTGAACCTCTCTGCTCCCCAACAAACCATCCCCACCACCCCAGCTGGAGCCTCAGGCCCCTTCCATGGGCACCAACTCTTTCTCCAACAGAAGTTTGATGTTCATAATAATCACTAACACTCCAGTCCTTGAGGAAATCCTGTCAGCTCTACCTTCAAAGCACACCAAGAATATCCAATCTCACTTCTATTCAACACTGTATTAGAAGTCCTAGCCTCAGGCTGGGTGCGGTGGCTCACACCTGTGATCCCAGCACTTTGGGAAGCTGGGGCAGGTGTATCTCAAGGTCAGGAGTTCGAAACCAGCCTGATTGACATGGTGAAACCCCATCTCTATTAAAAATACAAAAATTAGGTCAGGTGCAGTGGCTCACGCCTGTAATCCCAGCACTTTGGGAGGCCAAGGCAGGCGGATCACAAGGTCAGGAGATCGAGACCACGGTGAAACCCCATCTCTACTAAAAACACAAAAAATTAGCTGGGTGTGGTGGCGGGCGCCTGTAGTCCCAGCTACTCAGGAGGCTGAGGCCGGAGAATGACATGAACCCAGGAGGCGGAGCTTGCAGTGAGCCGAGATGGTGCCACTGCACTCCAGCCTGGGGTGACAGAGCGAGACTCCATCTCAAAAAAAAAAAAAATATATATATATATACACACACACACACACACACACACACACACACACAAGAATTAGCCAGGCGTGGTGGTGGATGCCTATAATCCCAGCTACTTGGGAGACTAAGGCAGGAGAATGGCGTGAACTCGGGAGGTGGAGCTTGCAGTGAGCCGAGATCGCACCACTGCACTCCAGCCTGGGCGACAGAGCAAGACTCCATCTCAAAAAAAAAAAAAACAAAAAAAACAAAAATTAGCCAGGCCAGGCCCAGTGGTTCACGCCTGTAATTCCAGCACTTTGGGAGGCTGAGGCAGATAGATCACAAGGTCAAGAGATTGAGACCATCCTGGCTAACATGGTGAAACCCCATCTCCAATAAAAATTCAAAAATTAGCTAGGCTATTGTGACCACGCCCGGTCACAAGTCAATTATATTTCTATATGCAAGCAACAAACAACTAGAAATTACTTTTTAAAATATTTAAAATCACATCACAAAACATGAAATTTTTAGGGATAGCTTGGGGATACATTTGTATTATAAATCAGAATGAAACTGAAGAATGTGGAGAGAGAATGAGGTGACCTAAATAACTTTGTGTAGTGGTATTTTTACTAGATACCGTATGGCTAAAGACAAAAAGAACTATACACAAACACTGTATGCTAGCTAGTAAAGTTGGTTTTGACAAGGGTGTAAGTTAGGAATTCTGAGACCATTTTACATGTACACAGAGTTTGAACAAATAGGTAAATATGCTATAGATAATGAGAGCAAGAATTCTCTCTGCTTAAGAAAGAAGTCACAACTGACCAGGCGTGGTGGCTCACACCTGTGATCCCAGCACTTTGGGAGGCCAAGGCGGGTGGATCACCTGAGGTCAGGAGTTCGAGACCAGCCTGGCCAACATGGTGAAAACCTGTCTCTACTAAAAATACAAAAATTAGCCAGGCATGGTGGCATGTGCCTGTAATCCCAACTACTCAGGAAGCTGAGGCAGGAGAATCACTTGAAACTGGGAGGCAGAGGTTGCAGTGAGCCAAGATCATGCCACTGCACTCCAGCCTGGACGACACAGTGAGACTCTGTATGAAAAAAAGAAAAAGAAAGAAAGGGAAGGAAGCAAGGAAATCACAACTAAGCAATGAGGGAGTGCTAGAATAAGCTCTGTGGGGCAGGAGGTGCAGCTTCATTTCCATCTCCTTGAGTGTGAACTGGACTTAGTGACTCACTTCTAACAGATAGAATATGAAGATAGCTGTTTTTACAGTGGAGAAGACACCATCTTAACTCAGAGGTCTGGCTGACATCACCATGAATAAGACATATCAATATCACATACCCCCTGCAATGACGTGATGACAAGAGCAATCACCTCTGTGGTGTTCTTCCCCAAAATCCACACCCTCATTTGAAAACACACCAGAAAAAAAACAAGTTGAGGGACATGCTACAAAATGCCTGACTTGTAAGCTTCAAAAATGTCAAGGTCATGAAACATAGGAAAGAGAATTGAGGAACTGTCAACAGTTAGGGGGACACCTGGGAGATATGGAGAGTAAATGTAATGTGGGATTCTGGCTTGGATCCTGGAAGAACGACAATAACAACAACAATGACATTAATGGAAAAACTGAGGAAATCTGAATAAAGACTGTACTTCTGTTATAGTATTTTACCAATGCTAATTTCTTAGTAAGTATACCATAATTATGTAAAATCTTAACATAGACGAAGCTGGGAAAAGTATATATGGGAATTTTTTGTACTGTCTTGGTAATGCTTCTGTAAATCTAAAATTATTTCAAACTAAAATGTAAAAACAGGCCAGGTGCAGTGGCTCACACCTGTAGACCCAGCACTTTGGGAGGCCAAGGCAAGAGGATCACTTGAGGTCAGGAGTTCGAGACCAGCCTGGCCAATATGGCAAAACCCTGTCTCTACTAAAAATACAAAAATTAACTGGGCGTGGTGGTGGGCATCTGTAATCCCAGCTACTTGGGAGGCTGAGGCACAAGAATCGCTTGAACCCAGGAGGTGGAGGTTGCAGTGAGCCAACATTGTACCATTGCACTCCAGCCTAGGCGACAGAGCAAGGCTCTGTCTCAAAAAAAAAAAAAAAAACCATACAAATATAAAATACTTAGGGATAAATTTAACAAAAGATGTGAAGACCTCTACACAAAACTTATATTACTGATTGCCTGGTGCTTTATTATGCTGAAAAAAGAAATAAAATTTTAAATAAATAAATGTTGCTGAAAGAAATTAAGGAAGACAAAAATAAATGCAGAGATACACCACATTCATGGATCAAAAAACTAAATGTTGCTGAGATATCAGTTCTCCCCACATTGTACTATAGATTTAATTCAATCCCAGTAAAGAAAAAAAAAAATGTCAGCAAGCGTTTTTTAAAGAAATTAACAAGCTGATGTTGAAATTTACATGGAAACGCAAAGGATCCAGACTAGTAAAGGAATTTTGAAAAGAAGAACAGAATTGGAGGACTTGTACTACTTGATCTCAAGATTTACAAGCCTATAATAATCAAGTCAGTGTAGCATTGACATAAAGGCATACATCAGTGGAAAAATAAAAAGCCCAAGAATAGACCCACACACGTGGTCAATTGATTCTCAACTAAGGTATAAGAGACAAGTCAATAGGGAAAGAACAGTCTTTTCAATAAACAGCACTCAAACAATTGAATAAGCATGTGTAAAAAAAAAAAAAAAAGAACCATAACCTTTATCTGACACCGTATTTTAAAAAATTAACTCGAAACAGATCACAAGGCTGGGTGCAGTGGCTCACACCTGTAATCCTAGCACTTTGGGAGCACTTTGAACCCAGGAGTTCAAGACCAGCCTGGGCACTCTGGTAAAACCTTGCCTCTACAAAAATTAGCTAGGCATGGTGAGAATGCCTGTAGTCAGGAGACTGAGGTGGGAGGATCACTTGAGCCTGGGAGATCGAGGCTGTAGTGAGCTGCAATCATTCCACTGCCCTCCAGCCTGAGTAACAAAACAAGACCCTGTCTCAAAAAGAAAGAAAGAAACAGATCATTAAATCTAAAAACGTTAAATCTAAAACTATAAAACTTTTAGAAGAAAATATAGAAGATAGTAGTTGGGAACTTAGTCGGGCAAAGATTTCCTAGATATGACATTAAATGCATAACTCGTAAAAAAAAATATTGATAACTTATACTTCCTCAAAATTGAAAACTTTTTCTCTTCAAAAGATACCGTTAAGGCTGGGCGCAGTGGCTCACACCTGTTATCCCAGCACTTTGGGAGGCCGAGGCAGGTGGATCACCTGAGGTCAGAAGTTTGAGACAAGCCTGGTCAGCATGGCGAAACCCCGTCTCTAATAAAAATACGAAAATGAGCTGGGCATGGTGGTGTGCTCCTGTAATCCCAGCTACTTAGGAGGTAGAGGCAGGAGAATTGCTTACACCTGGGAGGCAGAAGTTGCAGTGAGCCGAGATTGCGCCACTGCACTCCAGCCTGGGTGACACAGCAAGACTCCATCTCAAAGGAAACACACACACACACAAGGAGTTATTACTACATATTTATTACATATACATATTTATTAGAATGCCTAAAATTTTAAAAACTGATCAGACCAGGTGCTGTACAGGGTGAAGGAACTGGAACTCTCAAAACTCGATGGTGGAAATGTAAAATGGTACAGCTACTTTGGAAAACAGTTTGATCCTTTGCTTTTTCTTTTCTTTTCCTTTCTTTCTTTCTCTTTCTTTTCTTTCTTTCTCTCTTTCTCTCTCTCTCTCCCCTCTTTCTCTTTTTTTTTTTTTGACAAGGCCTTGCTCAGTTGTCCAGGCTGGAGTGCAGTGCTGTAATCACAGCTCACTGCAACCTCGAACTCCTGCATTCAAGCAATCTTCCCACCTCAGCCTGTAGTAGCTGGGACTACAGGTGTGCACTGCCACATCTAGTTAATATTTTTACTTTTAATAGAGATGGGGTCTTGCTATGTTGTCCAGGCTGGTCTTGAACTTCTGGATCCAAGTAATCCTCTCACCTCAGCCTCTCAAAATGCTGGGATTACAGGCATGAGCCACCACGCCCAGACTTGATCATTTCTTTAAAAGTTAAATATACATACCCCATGACCCAGGCATTCCACTCATGGCTATTTACCTACAAGAAATGAAAGCGTATGTCCACACAACTTGTACATGAATGTTCATAGGAGCTTTATTTGTAATAGCCCAAATCTGGAAACAACCCAAATGTCTATCAACAAGTGAAGGGATAAACAAATTATGGTCTAGCCATACAATGACACATTCTTCTGTAATAAAAAGGATAAACTACAGATACACACAACAACACGGATAAATCTCAAAACAATTATGCTGAGGGACAGAGGCCAGACCACACACAAAAATGAGTACATTCTGCACGATTCCATTTAGATAAAATCCTAGAAAATGCAGATTAATCTACAGTGACTGCACGTGGTTGCCTAGGGAGAGGGTGGGGAAAAGGGAGGGGTGACAAACGGGCAAGAGGAAAGTCTGGGAGCGGTGAATGTGTTTGTTTACTTGTTTATGGTGATAGAGTTTCATGTGTGATGCATACATGTGTCAAAACTCATCCAAGTGCACCTTTTCAACATGTGCAGTTTATTGTATATCAACTGTACCTAAGTGAAGCTGTCCAAAACATAATTTTAAAAGAGCAAAACCAAACCCAACCAGAAAACTGGGTACTTCTCACCACTGCCACTGTGGCCCCCCAGGCCACCCCCCACTCCCTGGCTCCTGCCATTGCCTCTCCTCTGAAATACTTCAGGGGCCTCCTCCCTGGCCTCCCAACTTCTGCTCTAACCCCCCTGGACTCAATAGAGTAGACAGCAATCCTGTGAACACAGAGATCAGGGCCCATCTCTGCTCTGCTTAAACCCTCCGCAGCCCCACTGCCCTTGGAGTATGAGCCTGTGTCGCCGCAGTGACCATCTGGTGGTCCCTTGAACCTCTTCCTCCTCTCTGTCCCCCTCGCTCACTCTGTCCCAGCTGCACTGACCTCCTGGCTGTCCTCAGAACGCTCCAGTCATGCTCCCACCTGGAGCCTCTGCACGGTTGTTCCTTCTGTCTGGAATGTTCCTCCCCAGATACCCAAGTGCCCAACTGCCTCTGCAACTTCAAGTCTTCATGCATATGCCACCTTCTCAGAGGGACCTGCCCCTCCATCACTGTCCCCTCCACTCCTGACACCCCCTTCCCTGCTCCACTTGTCCACATATCATACTATGTAAAATTAACTCACTGCTTTTTTTTTTTTTTTTTTGAGATGGCGTCCGTCTTGCTCTGTTACCCGGGCTGGAGTGCAGTGACGCAATCTCGGCTCACTGTAACCTCTAACACCCAGGTTCAAGTGATTCTCCCACCTCAGCCTCCCTAGTAGCTGCGATTACAGGCATGTGCCACCATGCCCAGCTAATTTTTGTATTTTTAGCAGAGACGGAGTTTCACCATGTTGGCCAGACTGGTCTCGAACTCCAGACCTCAGGTGATTCACCCACCTCGGCCTCCCAAAGTGTTGGGATTACAGGTGTGAGCCACTGCACCCAGCCTCATTGCTTTTTATTTCTTTCAGCTGGAATTTGCATGTATTTCAGTTACAGTTCAGTGATGTAGCCTGAGGGCCCACGAATGCATGGCACATAGTAGGTGTTCAACATATACCAGTTAAAGAAGTATTTAATGTGTACTCTTCTAAGTGTTTTTCATAGATCACAATAACCCCTGAAAGTAGCACTATCATTCTCCCCATTTTACAGATGAGGAAACTGAGGCACAGAGCTATTAACCAAGCCCATGGTTATTCAGCCCAGCTCACCTGGCTCCACCATCTGTGCTCTTTGCCAGCACATTCTGCCACCTTCCTGCCAGTGCCCCAGGCTTGGGTCCTCTGGTCACAGCTTCTGCTCATGCTTGGTGTCTACCACTAGATTCCTCTCAGCAACTAGAATTCAAGCCCTGCCCCTACCCCAATTCCCAGAGTTGAGTCCTATATTATAATTATAGCAACTGAAATAATTACCTTGCCGGGCGCGGTGGCTCACGCCTGTAATCCCAGCACTTTGGGAGGCCGAGGCGGGCGGATCACAAGGTCAGGAGATCGAGACCATGGTGAAACCCCGTCTCTACTAAAAATAGAAAAAAATTAGCCGGGCGCAGTGGCGGGCGCCTGTAGTCCCAGCTACTCGGGAGGCTGAGGCAGGAGAATGGCGTGAACCCGGGAGGCGGAGCTTGCAGTGAGCTGAGATTGCGCCACTGCACTCCAGCCTGGGCGACAGAGCGAGACTCCGTCTCAAAAAAAAAAAAAAAAAAAAAAAAAAAAAAAAAAAGAAATAATTACCTTTACTGGTAATTATTTTTAGTAAGGTGTGCTCACTACCTTGGTCCAAAAAGGAACATGAGGGAGAGCAGAAGGGTGCAGAAGATGCACATGAATTCATTTCTTATTTTTGAGAAGGAGTCTTGCTCTGTCACCCAGGCTGGAGTGCAGTGGCGCAATCTCAGCTCGCTGCAACCTCTGCCTCCCGGGTTCAAGCGATTCTCCCACCTCAGCCTCCCTAGTAGCTGGGATTATAGGCGTGCACCACCATGCCTGGCTAATTTTTTGTAGTAGAGACGAGGTCTTACCATGTTGACCAGCCTGGTCTTGAACTCCTGACCTCAGGTGATCTGCCCACCTCGACCTCTCAAAGTGCCGGGATTACAGGCATGAGCCACAGCGCCTGGCTTTTTTAATGTTTTATTTTCTGTTTTGTTTTGAGACAGAGTCTCTCTCTGTAACCAGGCTGGAGTGCAGTGGCACGATCTCTCCTCACTGCAACCTATGCCTCCTGGGTTCAAGTGATTCTTCTGCCTCAGTCTCCTGAGTAGCTGGGATTAGAGGCAGGTGCCACCACGCCCAGCTATCTTTTGTATTTTTAGTAGAGACGGGGTTTCTCCATGTTGGCCAGGCTGGTCTCAAACTCCTGACCTCAGGTGATCCACCGGCCTCGGCCTCCCAAAGTCCTAGGATTACAGGCGTGAGCCACCACACCCAGAGAGTTTATTGTAAAGTGACAGAGGAGCTAGAGGGGGCCTGCCATGGCACAGCCCTGAAGACAAACGGGCTGCACACAGACCACAGCATTTATACTCACTCGCGCAGGCCTCAGTCCCGCTGCCCCATCACAGGGAGCCCAGCACCGCCATAATTCCCCATCCTTCAGGACAGAAATCGACCACGACCACAACCAGTGTGAGTTCCCCTCTCCCTCCCTCAGGCATTTGTTAATTCGGCAAGTCTTTGCAGAGGGCCTGCTACTGCCAGGCTCAGATGAGGCCCCGAGAGACTTGGGAAGAACTGGAGGCCGGTGGCGCCCTCTCTGTCATCTGCCAGCCACCAGGAGCCCTGGGAGGCACAGCTTTCCATCTCATTTTGCAGATGTTACAGCAGGTCTTGGAGGCACGGGGGCGGCCCTGCTCTGTCCACCGCCAGCTCCTCCAGTGTCCTTCCACCTCCCGGGCTCCCAGCGTTCCTTTTTCCAGGTCAACCTTAGCCACATCCCTCACAGGTCTGGAGCCCTGCCCCCTGACATGGGTCTCTGCTGCTGGGTCCCCCTCCTATCTGCCAGTCACCTTAGTGCTGCCAGCCACCCTCACGGTCTGCCCTATGGCTAAGCCCACCCTCCCTCTGCCTTCCTGAAAAGTTCCCGCCACCCTGGGCAGTCCTCGCTGGCTGCTCTCAGGAGACCTAGTGAAGAAGGGGCTGGGGGCCTGCCGGAGACTCGGTCTCTGTCATTCAGATTTTCACGGCACTCTGGGAGGGCCCTTCCCTCAGGCTTTCAGGGTGCCAGATGTCCAGTTGGGGATCTAGGTTCATGTTCCCACTCTGCTGCTCACCACGGGCAACCTTAGCCACATCTGTCTCCCTCCAGGCCTCTCAGTCCTGTAAAATGGAGCACCTGTACCAGTAAATTCCAAGTTCCTTTCAGATGTGTGCACTTGTGGTTTTCAGAAGCTCTACAAGAAGACAGAAGCAGGGTGCACCCTGGAAATTTGGACCATGATCACAAGTCAGCCCACTGTCCTCTCCCAAGCTCATTCTAATCCAGGCCTCTGTTGGGTGAGGCAGGAGGACCCCAGGATCCCCACCATGCAGATGTGGAAGCTGGAGCTCCAAGATGACAGGCTCCCTGGAACAATGGCATAAACAGAGGTGACAGAGCTGGGGCTATGGTTGCTGACCCAAGTCCTGTTCCCTGTCCTTCCCCCTGTTGCTGCCTCCCCAAGTCAGGCCCTTCTTGGGGGGTCTGTGGGGGCAATGGACCGGGTAGGGTGGAAAAGCCGCTCCTTGCTCCCCTTGCCCACTCCTCCCCAGAGCCAGGTTGAAGTTTCCCATCTGGAATGACCCTTGGGGACTAGTGCGAGCGGGTATCAACTCCAAGAGGAAGGGATGAACCTGACTCGTCTCCGTTTTCCCAACATGTGCCTCAGCACCTGCCCTGGCACGTAGAACGTGCCTGCTAAATATTTGCTGAGTGACTGGAAGGTGGCCCTTGCTATTGGCTGGGTGGCTGTGGTTAGCTCCCCGTGATCACTCTGACCCCAGAAATAATCCCAGGTCCCTGGAGTGTGTGCACAGCTGCCCACATGCCTGCTCACTGCCTCGCTGCCCTCCCTATGTCCCAGTGTCCATCTAGATCAGTATTTTTGCAGCTCAATGGAGTGAAGTGCAAAGAATTTTTAAAAATATATATATACTTTTTAGAGATGGGGCCTCACTCTCCTGCCCAGGCTAGAATGCAGTGGTGCCATCATGGCTCACTGCAGCCTCTACCTCCTGGTTTCAAGAAATCCTCCCAAGTGGCTAGGACAACAGGCATGTGCCACCACACCCGGCTTCTTTTTTTTCAGTAGAGATGGTGTCTTACTAGGTTACCTGGGCTGGTCTTGAACTCCTGGCCTCAAGTGGTCCTCCTGCCTCAGCCTCCCAAAATGTTGGCATTACAAGCATGAGCCACCACATCTGGCCCAAGGTTTTTTAAAACCAATTCTTTGCGGACCAATACTTCTGTAACATACCATAAAAAAGAATTATTAAAATGAATCACACTCTTGGAAATTGCAGCCATGTCAAATTGTTACAGGAGTTTCTAGACTATAATTGTCTGAGTTCTGTACTAATCTCTGACCTTGCTGAGGACCAGTGACCAACAGTGCAAGGGGGTCCCACTCTGCAGACCTCGCTCAGAGGGCACTGCTCTGGGTCTTGTCATTTTAGGTGATTACATCGCCCCTCCATTCCCATTTTGCCTGACAACCCCTCACCCTGCCTCCTGCACACCCAGTTGATCACCAACTTCCTTCCATCCTAATGTTTTGCTGGGGGAGCTCTCCTCTCTGGCATCCAGGGCAGTACCGGCTCTCCTGCTGTCAGTCTTTCCTCCACCTGGCCAGGATGAGCTGCCTAAAGGTCTATAGGGTTCCATCACCCCTGAGCTGAAATTCTTTGTGGTTCCCCATTAGGACTCCAAACTCTTTTTTTTTTTTGAGACGGAGTCTTGCTCTGTCACCCAGGCTGGAGTGCAGTGATGCGATCTCAGCTCGCTGCAAGCTCCGCCTCCTGGGTTCACGCCATTCTCCTGCCTCAGCCTCCCGAGTAGCTGGGACTACAGGCGACTGCCACCACACCCGGCTAATTTTTTTGTACTTTTTAGTGGAGACGTGGTTTCACTGTGTTAGCCAGGATGGTCTCGATCTCCTGACCTTGTGATGCACCCGCCTCAGCCTCCCAAAGTGCTGGGATTACAGGTGTGAGCCACCGCACCCGCCAACTCCAAACTCTTAAACCTGGTATTCAAGGTGGCTCACATGCCGTAATCCCAGCCCTTTGGGAAGGTGAGGTGGGCAGATCACTTGAGGCCAGGAATTTGACATCAGCCTGGCGAATATGGTGAAACCCTGACTCTACTAAAACAAAACAAAACTTGGCCGGGCATGGTGGCACACACCTATAGTCCCAGCTACTCAGGAGGCTGGAGTGAAGGACGTTGGAAATAGGTGGTAATAACACCCCTACCACTTCCTGAGTGCTCACTGTGGGCCAGGTGCTTTCTACCTATAAGACATGCATATCCACTCACTGAGTTTTCATAACTGCCAGTATGGAGCAAGAGATGGCAGGCAGACCTGATTTAACTGGAATCTGCAGAATCTATACATGCCCTGCAGTTAAAAACCAATGGCACCCGGCCTTTCTTCTTGTTTTTCTATATTTTCTAATTTGTCTACAACAAATATCCATCACATGGTTTTGTTTTGTTTTGTTTCGTTTTCTGAGATGGAGTTTCACTCTTTTTGCCCAGGTTGGAGTGCAATGGCCCAATCTTGGCTCACTACAATCTCTACCTCCCAGGTTCAAGTGATTCTCCTGCCTCAGCCTCCCAAGTAGCTGGGATTACAGGCGTGCTAATTTTGTATTTTTAGTAGAGACAGGGTTTCACCATGTTGGCCAGACTGGTGTCGAGCTCCTGGCCTCAAGTGATCTGCCCAGCTTGGCCTCCCAAAGTGTTAGGATTACAGGCGTGAGCCACTGCACTTGGCCTATGACATGGTTTTTGACACTGGTTTTTATTTATTTATTGTTTCCTTTACAGAGGTAATCAAGTTAGCCACTGGTTTTTAACTGCAGGGCATGTATGGATTCTGCAGATTCCAGTTAATCACGCCTGCCTGCCATCTCTTGCTCCATTCTGGCAGTCATGAGAACTCAGTGAGTAGATATCCATGTCTTATAGGTAGAAAGCAGCTGGCCCACAGTAAGCACTCAGGAAGTGGCAGGGGTGTTATTACCACCTATTTCCGACTTCCTTCACTCCAACCACTGCCTGACTTGTTCTCAAATCTCTCCTCTTCTTCCCTCCCTACCTAGGACCCATCCTAATATGGGTTCTCATCATTTTTCACCAGGATTAATGCTCCAGCCTCTGGCCAGGTGTTGTGACTTATGCCATCAGGAGCTCAGGAAGGTGGGAGGGTCACTTGAGGTCAGGAGTTCAAGACCAGTCTGAGCAATATAGTGAGACTCCCGCAACTCTACAAAAAATAAAAATAAAAATTAGCCAAACACAGAGATGCATGCCTGTAGTCCAAGTTACTCTCTGGAGACTGAGGCAGCAGGATTTTTTTTAGCTGAGGAGCTATGTCAGCTACGTCGAGCTATGTCACGCCACTGCACTCCAGCCTGGGCAACACAGTGACACCCCATCTCAAAGAAAAAAAATTAGTCTCCTAATCTCCTAATGGGTCTCTGGCCTCCAGTCTCCAGCACCTCCCTCCCCTAGCAACCATGCAGCTGCCACAATGCTTTAAGAGTGAATTTGGGGAAAAAAAGGCTGACTGTTCCGGGAACAGTGGCTCACGCCTGTAATCCCAGCACTTTGGGAAGCTGACGCAGGTGAATCACCTGAGGTCAGGAGTTCGAGACCAGCCTGGCCAATACGATGAAACCCCATCTCTAATAAAAATATAAAAATTAGCTGGGCATGGTGGTATGCACTAGTAATCCCAGCTATTCGGGAGACTGAGGTGTGAGAATCACTTGAACCTGAGAGGTGAAGGTTGCAGTGAACCAAGATCACACCACTGCACTCCAGCCTGGGTGACAGAGTGAGACTCCATCTCAAAAAAAAAAAAAAAAAAAAATTGGCTGACTGTGTCACCATCGCCCTCCTCACCCTCCTTCTTAAAATATCTCCCAGCAGGGTACAGTGGCTCATTCCTGTAATCTCAGCACTTTGGGAGGCCGAGGTGGGCGGGTAACTTGAGGTCAGGAGTTCAATACCAGCCTGGCCAACATGGTGAAACCCCATCTTTACTGAAAAGACAAAAGTTAGTGAGGTGTGGTGGTGCACGCCTATAATTCCAGCTATTCAGGAGGCTGAGGCAGAAGAATTGCTTGAACCCGGGAGGCAGAGGTTGCAGTAAGCCGAGATCATGCCACTGCACTCCAGCTTGGACAACAGAGCCAGACTCTGTCTCACTCATGGTTCCTGATTGACCTTAGGATAAAGTCCAAGCCTGGTACATAAGCCTCTACCAAACTTTCTAGAGTCACCCTAACCCCTCCCCTGTTCTCCACATCCTAATTCCAAAGTATCTTGCATGCCAAGTATCTCACCTTTCTCTCCAACTCTCCATGTGCGTTCCTTTCTCTGAACCTTTGCTCACACATCTCCCTTTACCTCAAGACTCAAAAGTCACCACCAGGCCATTTTTCCCTCTATTCAATCCCTTCTCTCTCTGTAAGGTTGCACCCAAACATCACCTCCACCAGGAAGCCCTTCTCAGTTGCCCCCAGACACAGCTCCCTTTGCTAAGCAACCCCAGCCCCATGGCCCCAGCCAACATGGCAAAACCCAGTCTCTACTAGAAATACAAAAATTAGCCGGGCATGGTGGCAGGTGCCTGTGATTGCAGCTACTCAGGAGGCTGAGGTGGGAGAATTGCTTGAGGCCGGGAGGCAGTGGCTGCAGTGCCCTGGACACTTCATAAGACTCTTGTGGGTCCCACTGACCCCACATTGCATCAGGCATGTTGAAATGTACCCACATCGCATGCTACATAGAACTGGTTGGCTATAAACAAGTTTTAAAGGGTCTTTTTCATTTTCCATTTAAAATTTTGAGTAATTTCTATTTTGCTATTTTTGCATACTTTGGAACTGGAGTTTTCTTCTTTAGTTCTTAAGCATTTTTGTGGCCCAATAAAAAGTCTGTAAGTGATATGCTTTGTCCAAGTTTGGGGGAAAAAAATAAATTTTAAAAAAAGGCCGGGTGTGGTGGCTCACGCATGTAATCCTAGCACTTTGAGAGGCTGAGACGGGCGGATCACCCGAGGTCAGGAGTTCGGGATCAGCCTGGCCAACATAGCGAAACCCAGTCTCTACTAAAAATACAAAAATTAGCTGGTCATGGTGGCAGGTGCCTGTAGTCCCAGCTACTCAGGAGGCTGAGGTGGGAGAATTGCTTGAGCCCAGGAGGCAGAGGTTGCAGTGAGCCAAGATCATGCCACTGCACTCCAGTCTGGGCAACAGAGTGAGATTCCATCCAAAAAAAAAAACACACTTGGCCAGGCGAGGTGGCTCACACCTGTAATCCCAGCACTTGGAGAGGCCTAAGCAGGCAGATCACTTGAGGTCAGGAGTTGGAGACCAGCCTGGCCAACATGGCGAAACCCCATCTCTACTAAAAATACAAAAACTAGTCAGGCATGGTGGTACACGCCTGTAATCCCAGCTACTCAGGAGGCTGAGGCAGAAGAATAGCTTGAACCTGGGAGGCAGAGGTTGCAGTGAGTGGAGATTACGCCACAGCACTCCACCTGGGCAACAAAGTGAGACTCCACCCCAAAAAAACCACAAAGCAACTCTATAATCCCGGAGCCTCCAATGTCAAGGGTTCACTGTCTCCATCCCAGCGCTCATTCCCAAAATGAGTAAATTCACAAATTCCCCTAAAAATCTATCTTTAGTCTCTCTGAATCTAATACGATGCAACTCACATTATGTATGTATCTGTCAACTGTGTCTCTATAAGATACTTCTGTAATGTTTATCTGTTCTTTCTAAAGATCTCTTTTCACAACACACTGGGTGTCCAGGAGGCATGGTTGAGAGCCTGTCAGGACCCATGTGTTACCGTTCTTGAGCCTTGCAACAAACAACTCATGAATAAATCCTATTATCCCTGTGTTACAGATAAGGAAACTGAGCCTCAGAGAGGGGAACTAGCTTGCAAGTAAGAGGCCACAGGGCAAAGAAGGGCTCTCAGGAGTGTTGACTCCATTCCTTCTCTAACCTCTCTCAACCCCTTCTCTCAGTGGCGCTGCACCCATGCCAGCCGCCACTTGTCACTTGCTCCTTTTCCTCCCCTCTGCTTCCAGGCAAGACACAGATGTCATCTCCATTCATACCCTTAATCTTGCCTCAACGTCATCACCCCATTCCATCCCATAAACACTTCCTGAGTTCCTACTATGTGCCAAGCGCTGTACTGAGAACTGGAATGAAAATAATGAATGCCGAGGTCACCAGACTATGAGCCCAAGGGCAGGGATGGAGCCCACAGCAGAGTTGGTGGGTCCTCGTCAGCCCCTGTCGAGTGCCTGTGGTCTCCGTATGTTCCCAAAGGAAGCTAGTTTCACTTTGAGCATGTTGAAGAATGTTATTTCAAACACCCTACACCTCCAAAGCCAGGCAGGGAGCCCTGGGCTGCCCCCTCCTCAATAGTGTTGGCTTATTCCTCTGCGGGGGGGGCCTGTGTCCAGCAGCCCCTGGACTGGTGGCACCAACCACCCTAGTGTCCTGCACAGACTGCAGACAAACACAGGGTCAGCACCATCTCGAGGGGCCCAAAGCCATCCTCCTAATAACCCCCCATATTTGGAAAGCACTTTAGTTTGCAAAAGGCTCCACCTTCTTTCTCCATGTGTCCTCTCCCAACCCCAGCTATTAGTAAGGAATTTTCCCAGCCCACTTGGCCCCTAGCATCCAAGTTTGGGCAATAACCCAGGAGTCCAGACTCCCAGTCCAATGTAGAAGGGCCTGCCAGCTCTGTTTACTCCACAGTGCCCCAGAAAGGCCCTCTCTTTTCTAGACCTCAGCTCCCTGTCAGTATAAGAAGATCCAGCTGGACAACCGCTAAGCTCCCTTCAGGCTTCAACATGCCAGTCTACGGTGGGGGCGCAGGTGGCCAACCCCCAGGGGAGAAACCGAGGCCCGTGGCTGCACACACTGTGCCTGCACCATGCCGTCAGGGGAGGCATCGTGTTCCGGCAGGACCAGCAGGATGAGTCACCAGATATGGAAATGACGCTGGCACACAGGAGGTCTGGGGGCCGGGAAGCTCACCCTCGCCAAAACCACAGCTGAGGAGGAACAGCGCTGGGATCCCTACGATTCACCGAGCGGGCACAGGCTGCCAGGTGCAGATCCAGGCAGTCAAATGGTGTGCACGGTGTGCCTTCCAGTCCAACAGCAGTGGAGGCTGCCCAGTCCTCCAATAACAATAATCATCATAATAAAAATAACAACACACAGTGGTTGGCTATTGTGTCGGGCACTTGACACCTGTTACCTTCTCTCACTTCTGAACCTGCCAGTTATGATATGACCCATTTTCAAGAGGAAACCCCAGGGCTCAGAGAGACAAAGGAGCTCTGCCCAGGTCACAGAGCCAGGGAGAGGGGTACCCTGCTCTGACTGCCCCAAAGCCCTCATCCTCTGCACCCCACTGCCTCTGCATCCCACAGAGTCTAGGCTCATTTCAGCTCGGTGGCCAGGCTGAGGTCCTGGGGAGGGGAAGGGGTGTCAGGGCACCCAGAGGCAAATGACCTGGGAGGATTCTGACTCAGCCCCACAACTGAAGCAGGCGGGCGCCACGCCCTCCTAGGCCTCCTGGAGCCCCGCCAAGGCCTTTCTTAGGCTGTGACATTCAGATGTCGGGAGGCCTGCTGGTCCTCACCCACAGGCCAGGCTGAGGCTGCCACAGGGGCCTGAGCAGATGAAGAAGGCTGAGCCCCCTGTGATGGCTGACAAGCTCCAGCGTCCCAACACACAGGCAGCCAAAGATGCCTGCAGCCACCTGGTAGGAATGTGTCTGAACTGGGCCTGGAGCCAGGCAAGTGGGGCTCCTGGATCCTGGGACAGAGGGTACAACTCAGGACCCCAGGCTGGCACTCCACAGTACCATCCCCAGGGCAGTTCCCACAAGGAGCACCTGGGTCTCTCAGCAAAGATGGGAGCAGACTGCGAGAGCCTAGGAACTCAGGGCCAGCTGCCCAACAGGCCCACCTCAGGGTGGAGGGTACGGCCGTCTGGGAATGAAGACAGAAGTGGGAGGCCCTGGGTTAGGGAATGACAGGAGGGGGTCTTCATCCTGTGTAGGGGCGGGGGCGCATCTGTGGTGAAAAGCAGGACCCATCTTGGGGCAGCGGGCCCACCTACCAGGGTGGGCTCCTTTACCAGCCATACCCTAATGCCCTGCCTTTGACATCTCCGTCTCAGCCCCCACCACACCTCTCCTCTCCTCTCCCTCTCTCTCCCTCTCACATTCCTCTGGGAGTCGATCAGTGCTTGAGTGACACCCCAGATGACTCTTTGCTATTAATTCCCACACACAGAATGGGCCCCTTGTTCTCTTCTCCCAGAGGAATGGCCGTGGCCAAAGCCATCCCAAGAGTCCCTGACTTAACCCTTCTCCTGGCCAGTCCTCTGCACGTCCCACACCCAGGGCCACAGGGCCAGCAGTGAGGAGGGTGCAGAGAGGGAGTCTGGAAGGAATAGGGGCTCCTTCCAGCCCAGAGCCCCTGGAATAAAGTCCCCAGGGTGGGACAGCAGGACCACCCCAACCCGCCCAGGGAGCCTAACAGCAACTCTTCACCTGAGGTTCTCGCCAGGCCCTGGAGGCCAGAAGGCCTGTCCAGATGTAAGTTCGAGGCCCAGGGTCCACAGCCTCCCCAGGGCCAGCCTGATGTCTCCGGACCCCAGGGAGGACCCTTCAAGTGGCAGGTGGGAGGCTCAGACCCTTAGCCCAGCCCTGGCCTTGAGGGGGTTAACACGGACTGGAGGCAGGACACCACCTGTCAGGGCAGGTCTCTGAGGAGAGATGAGGCGGCCATGGCCTCTTTTGATCACAGGAGAAATTGCTCTGTTGAGTAAAAGCCCAGCCTCCCCTCATTCCCTGCCCCACCCCACCCCCAATCGCACCAGAGGCGGGAAGGAAAGGCTAACTTAGACAATGAGAGGGAAAAGTTTGTGAGGAGAAACTGAGGCCCCGGGAGGGGGAGAACATGCCCCTCCATTTCCACTTCTCACCCTCTCCCTGCCTCTTCCCCAATTCTGCAAGCCATCTTGGCTCTCTGGGTGCTGGAAAGCTCTCACCGGAAGGGGACACAAACACCTGCTCTTCCGTCAATCTGGGCAACCTTGGCTCTCGTGCCAGGAGATGGCACAAATCCTGCAGTCCATGACTCAGTGAGGGTCATGTCCCAGGGAGGCTCGGACGCATCCTCACCTCCTGCCTGTACCCCCTCGACAGACAGTGAGCTGTGGGCTCACAGGAGGTGAGGTCCCCAGGACAGCCAGAGAAAGGGCCCCAGGGCAGTGTCAGGGAAGCTGGAAATGGGAAGAGGGAGATGTGGAGCCGGGCACAGGCACGAGGGAGGGGCAGGGTGACCCAGGGTGTGCAGGGGACAGAGCCGGATGGCCTAGGGAAGGTGGGCTGGAGCCAGGTGGGGAAGACTGCGGGCTGCCACGGTTTCCACAAGCCTTGGTTTCTCTAACTTGTCAGCTTTCCCCACCTCTGTCATTTTCCAGGGTCCTCCCCACATTTACAGAGGCAGGGAAGATGAGAGGTGGCACAGGGCAGAGACAGAGAAATTCATGGAGGGAGGGAGAGAGAGAACGTATCAGGGAGAGAAAAACAGGGAGAGACAGAGACAGGGCTGGAGAGAGACAGGGAACCAGGGCAGGAGGGCCAGGACAGGAAGGACACCAAGAGGCAGGAGCAACCAACTGTGGGATGTGGGGTCAAAATTTAAAAGCTTCCCAGAGATAGGAGGCTGGGGACAGAAAGAGGAGAAGGGGGGAGCAATGGACAGAGAAAGAAACAAGACGGAGGCCGAAGTGGAAAAGAAGGGAGAAAGGTCAGGAGGAAGAGGCCTTCAGAAGAGGGGATGGAGGGGAGACTCTGGCTGGGAAGCTCAGGGCCCTCCCAGGCCCCTCTGTATTTGTTCCTGGCAGGTCCACAGTGCACACCTTCCCCAGGCAGCACCCTGCTCCCCACGGCCTGCCACCTGTGTCCCAGCTGGCACCCCAGAGGATGCAGCCAGCCACTGCCACCCTTGCCTTCCAGAGCAGGACACAGGAGTGGGATGGCCTGCCCTAGGGGTGGGAGTTTTGAGGCCGGGGAGGGGCCCTTAGAGCATCTACGGCAGTAGTGCCTCCACTAGGTGCCTCATAATAGCAGCGAAGATTTAAAAATACAGATGTCCCACCCAAATCTACCACTCAGAATGGGGCCTGGGAATTAGTCTTTTAAAACTCCTCAAAGGGCTTGTGATCTTTGGCCCTAGGTTTGGACTACATTGGCGGATGAGAAGAACAACAGTGGCCAGAGAGGGGCTATGCCCCACCCGAGATCACACAGCAATTCTCGACAGAGCCCAGCCTTTCAGTGAGGTCTCCCAGGTCCTGCCCAGTGCTCTTCCTCCTGTCGAGTGACACTGCAGCTAGGTCTGCACAGGATTGGGCACACAGGAAGGGCATAAGTGGGCAGTGCCCTCTCCCTCTTGCTCCATCCCTCCTGCCTCAAGGCCCCAGCCAAGCTCTCCAGGGACTGCCAGGGCAGTCCCCAATTTGAGGCCAGAAACCAAATGAAGGAGGGGAAGGGATGTGCCCAGAACGGGATTTCTGTCCCCCATCACCCCGCCCTTGTCCCCCTAGTGCCAAGGCCTGGGGCTGCGAGCTCTCTCGCCAGAGATGGGGGCGGAGGGTGGGGTAAAAGGGAGGAGGGGAAGACCCGGGTGCTTCCTGTCCCCCCCTCTTTCCCTGCCTCCCTGGGCTCAGGGCTGGGTCCCCTGGGGCAGTGGTGTCTGAAGCTGACAGATCTGCCCTGTCCTTCCTGCCTGTTGGGGGAAGGGGTGGAGCTGGCTCAGATCCCCCATGCCCTCCTCCTCTTCCCTAGGTCCTCAGGGGCTTGGCTGCCCATTAAACCCAGCCTGGTCCCCCAGGGTGTCCCTGCTCCAGAAGAAGGAAGAGCACTGGACTTGGAGTCACGACCACCTCCATCAGTGAGAGGCCCTGGACAGCCTCATCTAACCCTCAGTGTCCTCCTCACTCTTTTTTTTGAGACAGTCTCACTCCTGTCGCCCAGGATAGAGTGCAGTGGCACCATCAAGACTCACTTCCCAGACTCAACTTCCCAGGCTCAGGTGATTCTCTCACTCAGCCTCCCGAGTAGCTGGGACTACAGGCACACACCACCACACCCAGCTAATTTTTTTTTTTTTTTAAATTTTTAGTAGAGATGGGATTTTGCCATGATAACAAGGTAGAGATGGGGTTGCCCAGGCTGGTCTTCAACTCCTGGGATCAAGCAATCCAAGTGCTGGGATTACAGGTGTGAGCCACTGTGCCTGGCCTCTCCCGGCTTTTTACCCCCCATTCTGTCTTCACCATTCATTCATTCATTCGGACACTCAGTTGATCACTGAGGACTTACGAAGCTGCCCTCATGAAGCAGACATCCTTGTGGGGAAGATAGACAATGAACAGCTAATCTGACAATAAATATGTGATCATAAATTTCAATGAGTGCCATAAAGGAAAGCCTAGGGTGCTGTCAGAGAAAACAGCTGGTACTGGAGGGTGGAGAGAGGCGTCTCTGTAGACATGAGCTTTAGGTGATCCCCCAGGAGAAGGCTGCAGGGAGGGATGTGAGAGGACTCCCCCCGCAGTGCTAAGGGAATGACAGACCCAGCAGACAGGCCCACCAAGCTATCTCTCTGATCACTGAGGTTCAGCAAGCACTTATTGAGCATCTGCTGTGTGCTCACATGTCCAACCCCGAGCACTTGGGGGACAAAACGTGGGAAACAAAAGCAAATGTGGGCCTGTCCCAGTAGAGCCCTAAAGCTCCTGATAGCAAATCTGACAGATGTCAGAGGCCAACTCCCTCCAGGCACTGATAGAGAATGCACCAGAGAGGGTGGATGACTTCCCCAAGATCACACAGCAGGAGTTAGGACCTTGGCAGTCGGGAGCAGCTCCTCCCACTGCACCTGCCAAAGCAGGTCACTGAGATTTCAACTCTTGGTTCTCAGCCCTAAACTCTCTGATTTCTCAATTTGCCACCTGGTAGAGAGGTGAGGCAAATATAAAACACCTGTGCAGGTAACACACACCTGTAATCCCAGCACTTTGGGAGGCCAAGGTGGGAGGATAGCTTGAGCTTAGGAGTTCAATAAGACCAGCTTGGGCAACATGGGGAAACCCTGTCTCTACAAAAAAATACAAAAATTGGCCAGGCGCAGTGGCTCATGCCTGTAATCCCAGCACTTTGGGAGGCTGAGGAGGGCGGATCACGAGATCAGGAGATCGAGACCACGGTGAAACCCCGTCTCTACTAAAAACACAAAAAATTAGCCAGGCGTGGTGGTGGGCACCTGTAGTCCCAGCTACTCGGGAGGCTGAGGCAGGAGAACGCCGCGAACCAGGAGGCGGAGCTTGCAGTGAGCTGAGATCACGCCACTGCACTCCAGCCTGGGAGACAGAGGGAGACTCCGTCTCAAAAAAAAAATTAGCCAAAAAATTAGCCAGGCACAGTGGCTGGCGCCTGTAGAACCAGCTACTTGGAAGGCTAAGGTGGGGGATCGATTAAGCCCAGGAAGTAGAAGCTGCAGTGAGCCATGATGGCACCCCTGCACTCCATCCTGGGCCACAGAGTGAGACCCTATCTCAAAAACAACACAAAACAAAACAACACCTGTGCACAGTGAAGCACACACAGCTGAAGGTGAGCTGGGGTGGGTGTGTGTGAGACCCTCAGCCTGGCAGCCTGGCAGATATTACACTTCCTGTGTGAACTGAAGCCCCTGACATGTGAACACACCACAGGGCTGTGCCTGAGTCCCTGTCGTGACCTCAGTAAGCTCAACTCTGTGCCCTAGACAGGGAAGAGGTTTTCCTGGGCTTGATTATACCCAAGACATAAGCCATCCCACCTGGAAAATGCGGGGCATTAACTGGCAGTTGAAACAACTGAAAGAGGCAACTACTAGGTCTTGTTTTTGTCAAAGGTGCTAGGCTGAGCACTTGCCATTCCTTACTTCTTTTCATCCTTGTGACACTGCAAGTATCGTGATTCTCATTTTACAGACAGGAGATTGAGGCATGGGAAGGTTACTTAACTTATTCCAATCTCGCTGGTAAGTGGGGCAAGGGCCAGCCTTGAACTCTGGTCTCTGGCTCCCGAGCTCAGCTCATCATCACTCGGTTCCCATTTTCATTAACAAGTGACATCAGCGAAGAATAAGGAAACCTTATGTTGGCAAGGAGGATCCTCCAAGGTCAGACAAACGCTGAATTCTGACTGGATCACCCCATTTTTACCTTTAAGGGACAGCAGTGAACTGGGGGAGAGCAGGAAGATGGGCAGGTTGAGCTCCCTTCCTGCCCAGCCCTGGTCTGGGGCAATGGCCTGGATCACAGAGGAAAATGACAAGGAATTTGGAATGAGAAGGTTCAGTTCGGTTGTCACTTCCTAAGCTGGGCAACTTTGACAAGCCCCTTCCCCCAAGCTGCCAGCTGCCTGCCAGTGGTGAAAGGACAAAGGTCTCATCAGCCATGTGCAGCCCACCCTGCTCAGACCATATTTAAAGACAGCTCTTTTCCGCTCCAGGGACAACACCAATGGACCCATCGGTCCCCTCTGCCCCCTCTCTTCCTTCCCTCCACCTTCACCACTCTCTTAATCCTCATGCATGTCTGCACCATGTTGTCTAGTGTCTAATGTATGAATGAACAAGCTCCCTAAAGACAAAGGGCACACTCACCCCTCTTTACCCCACAGACAGCAGGAGCTTGCCTAGGGTAGGTCCCCAGGAACCCTGGGGATAAAACGTCACAGCAGACATGTCCAATTCCATGACTAAACAGTCATGTGAGCTCGGTCACTTGCTTCCCCTTCTGCTTTGGTTCGATGGATGGCCATCGGCCCTGGCTCTGCAGCCTCCGTGGTGACTGGGAGCAGATGGGGAACATCTGAGGGCAGCATTTTGACGGGATAAGAAGCAATAACTAATATAAAAATTAGCCAGGGAGCCGGGCGCGGTGGCTCATGCCTGTAATCCCAGCATTTTGGGAGGCCGAGGCAGGTGGATCACCTGAGGTCACGAGTTTGAGACCAGCTTGGGCAACATGGTGAAACCCCGTTTGTCTCTACTAAAAATATAAAAATTAGCAAAGTGTGGCCGGGCGCAGTGGTTCAAGCCTGTAATCCCAGCACTTTGGGAGGCCGAGACAGGCGGATCACGAGGTCAGGAGATCGAGACCATCCTGGCTAACCCGGTGAAACCCCGTCTCTACTAAAAAAATACAAAAAACTAGCCGGGTGAGATGGCAGGCGCCTGTAGTCCCAGCTACTCAGGAGGCTGAGGCAGGAGAATGGCCTAAAAACTCGGGAGGCGGAGCTTGTAGTGAGCTGAGATCCGGCCACTGCACTCCAACCTGGGCGACAGAGCGAGACTCCGTCTCAAAAAAAAAAAAAAATTAGCAAAGTGTGGTGGGGTGCACTTGTAATCCCAGCTACTTGGGAGGCTGAGGCTGGAGAATTGCTTGAACCTGGGAGGCAAAGGTTGCAGTAAGCTGAGATCACATCACTGCACTCAAGTCTAGGCAACACAGTGAAAGAGTGAGACTGTCTCAAAAAAAAAAAAAAAAAAGCAGCAATGACTACTCTAAAACCTAAGGTCAACCAACAGCCACCTTGGCGGCAGATCCCCAAGCTGCTGGTAACAATAGCCACCATTTACTGGGTTCTGTCATGCGCCAGACCCTGTCTTAAGTGTTTACATACATTATCTGCTTTAATCCTCACCACAACCTGGAAGGAAGCTGAGACTCAGAGACCTTCATTCATTTGCCAAGGACACACAGCTAACAAATGGAGGTGTCAGCATTCAAACCTGGGGCTAGAGCCAGGCATGGCGGCACACACCTGTAGTCCCAGCTATTCAGGAGGCTGAGGAGGAAGGATCACTTGAGCCCAAGAGTTTGAGACCCCATCTCTAACAGTGTTTTTTAAACCTGGAGTGTCTGACTCAGGAGCGTGTGCTCATTCCTTCCCCGCATGCTGCCTGCACACATTCTCTTCCATGCAAGCCCTTCATCTGCTGACATCACTCCTATGTAACAGGCACCACGGAGGAGGCGGGAAAGACCCAGCCCTCAAGTCCACACCCCAGCAGGGACAATTCAGGACAATGAGAACTCTGAAGGCATGGGAACACAGGGAACTGGGGGTCAGTGCCATATTCTATTCAGCTGCTTCCCTGGCCTGACACTGAGTAGTCACCTGGTACATGTCAAACAGGTCTGAACAGAGTTAGAAACCAAGGCAGGGTGACCCCAAAGTAAGGAACATGCACATGTCACTCAGAGGCCATGGTGCCTCCACGTCCACCTTAGGCAACTATGTCCTCTCCAGAACAGGGTGAAACTGGTTTCCATCAAAAACTCTATAAGATATTAATAGGTGGTAAAAAATAATAGAATAATAAATTGAAGATTGATATTAAATATTTTAAACAAAGAGCAGTTTTTAACTGCAGAATTCAGAACTTTTAGCAAGCTTAGAGGCAATGCATCTCTTTACTTAAACACTTTTTAAATTAAAAAAATAATAATAATAGTGGCCAGGCGCGGTGGCTCACATCTGTAATCCCAGCACTTTGGGAGGCCAAGGCAGGCAAATCACTTGAGGTCAGGAGTTCAAGACTAGCCTGGCCAACATGGTGAAACCCCATCTAATAAAAAGACAAAAAATTAGCTGGGTGTGGTGGTGTGCGCCAGTAGTCCCAACTACTTGGGAGGCTAAGGGAGGAGAATCACTTTAGCACGGGAAGTGGATGTGGCAGTGAGCCGAGATCACGCCACTGCACTCCAGCCTGGCCAACAGAGTCAGTCTCAGTCTCAAATAATGTTGATAATAATAATAATGGAGACTGAGGTCTCACTATGCTGTCCAGGCTGGTCTTGAGCTCCTGGGCTCAAGCAATCCTCCTACCTTGGCCTCCCAAAGTACTGGGATTACAGGTGTGAACCACCACTTCCCGCCCTTGCATTTCTAAAAAGAGGAAGCAGAAAGCAGTGTTTCCCAAATGTCTTTCAAGAGATGCCTATCAGTGTCCTGAGGAACACCAAGGGTCTGAGGCATCACCTTGCAAACACTGGATCAGGCATGGGCCTCTTGTTTTGAAACACAATTCATGGGTTATCAAATATGGAAACATTCTCAGAGATCAGCTAGCCTGCCACTCGTTTTATAGATGGGGAAACTGAGGCCCAGAGAGGGAAGAAGGTTGCCAAGGCAACACAGGGCCTCTACAGCCATTGGGCCTTGACCCCAGCCCTTGGAGTCCAGAGGCCCAGCTCCAGCTGCCTGTTTGGCTGGGCCAGGTTCCAGGTTTCTATGTAGGTCTGTCCCATCAAACCCTCAACTCCTCAAAGCCAAGGTCTGGTCTCTCTCACCTCCCAGTCCCTACTCCTGGCCCAGTACCCTCCACAGAGGATACATTCACAGAAGTTCCCAGCAGCTGGAAAGGCTCAGGGTAGACGCCAGGAAGGGCTTTCCAGCAGCTGCGTACAGATGGCAGGAATGGGCAGTGAACTTCTCTGAAGGCTTCTCAGAAAAGGGCAGAGGCCGGGCTGCCAGAGGCAGTGCAGGGCACTGGCTCCAACTTCCTGGTTTCCAGAAAGGGTGGAGTTGGGAGTGAAGGAAGATTCCAACCCCAAGAGCTGCCTTCCTGGCCTGGGTCTGAGACCCTCAGCTTGCACCAGAAACAGGGAGGGGCGAGAGCCCCTGTTGGGACAAGCCATGGAATGCCATCCTCCTCCCCCAGAGTTCAGGCCCTTTGCCTCCAGGAAGCCACTCCTGCCCACTACAGCCTCCCTGATCTTTTCCTCCTTGGAACTCTGACAGCAACTCAGCTCAGGGAAGGTGAGCCGAGGCTGAGCACGGCCTCAGGGGCTCCCAACAGGAAGTGGAGACTGGCCCATCCTCTAGGCCATGCAGTAAGGAGGCAAAGCACATCTGAAGGTGTCTACTCCTCTGAGGGAAAGTCATAGAGAAAAGAATTCCAACCAAGGTCCCCAAGGTGTGTCCCAGAAGTGGACCTCTCAGTGGGGCTGCAGCAGTGCCTAGATCGCCAGGAGGCAGCAGGAGAACAGCGCTCCAGGGGAAGGCAGAGCAGGCCCAAAGGCCCAGGCAAGGAAAGGAGGCAGGAACAGGAACACCTGCAGCTGCACTTGCAGCCTAGGGGCAGTAAAGCAGAGTGGTCAGAGGTTTGGCTGGGACCAACCACAGGTCCCAGTCCACATCCTACCATCATTTGCTGGACAAGCTCAGGCCCATCGCTGAATCGCTTTGTGCCTCAGTTTCCTTCCTAAAATGAGAATAATAGCATCTACTCATAGGGTTGTTGGGAGGATGAAGACCGATGACAGGAGCCCTCAGAGCTGAGCTAGCACCTGGGGAGGCCCTAGAGTGTCGCCTTCGCTGTTAAGGGGCATGGCACAGGAGGCCCTCCCATGACAGTGGAGCTTGTCATCCCAAGCAGGAGTGCCACCGGTCTGACATTAGGATTCAAAAAGCAAATTATAAACTCCTGACGGTGAGGCCGCGGTGGCTGCTCGGTAAACACTTGTGCACTTGACCTGAGGTGAGCATGCTCCACACCTCCCAGTGCTGGCCTAATAGCTAAATGATTTCCTCTGACTCACATTTATTGAGCAGTCACAGTCACTATGCTAGGTAGGGGTGTGTGTGTGTGTGTGTATGTGTATTCTTATTCAATTCTCTCATTACTTGGGGATATCACAGGTGCATAAGATTATCAGCATTGTACATATGCAAAAGCCGAGTCCTGAGAGGTTAATAGCATGATTTGCCTAAGGCCCCTTGGGTATTAGTGGCAGGATTTCTTGACTTCGAGTCACTTTCCGCTGCACCCCAGACTGAGGATGACACAGCCTTATCCAAAGGTGGAGGTGGCCTAGAAATTGCTCAGGGGAACTCCCACAGCCACCCCAGTGCACCCAGACTCGGCTGAAGACCCGCAGGGCGGCTTCTGTCTGTCACTACGCTGCCCTCGACCACTAACCTGTGCCCATCGGCCCTCCACCTTCCCAGTGCATAGTTCCTCCCCTGCCACACCCTGAAGCTCTCTGGATACCCCAGTATAACCTGCCTGGCTGGCGGGTCCAGTACCCAAGCCCACTCCTCCATCCCTGGTGATTTTGGTTCAGCATCCAGAGACTCGGTGAAGATTTCCCCGGGAACTTCAAGCCTGCACCTCAGCCTCAGAAATTCAGAATCAACCTGTCTGGGGTGGGATCTGGGCTCCAGTATGTTTTTGTTGTTGTTGTTTGTTTGAGACAGAGTCTTACTTGTCACCCAAGCTGCAGTGCAGTGGCGCCATCTCGGCTCACTGCAACCTCCACCTCTTGAGTTCAAGTGATTCTCCTGCCTCAGGCTCCCATGTAGCTGGGATTACAGGTGCATGCCACCACGCTCAGTTAATTTTTGTATTTTTAGTAGACATGGGGTTTCACCATGTTGGCCAGGCTGGTCTCGAACTCCTGACCTCAGGTCATCTGCCCGCCTTGGCCTCCCAAAGTGCTGGGATTACAGGAATGAGTCACCATGCCTGGCCCAGTATGTTTTTCTTAATTCCACAAGTGATTCTAAATTCAACAAGAATTAGAGCCAGTCCTAGGCAACTGATTAGAAATGCAGAACCGCAGGCCCCACCCCAACCTGAAGAATCCCAGTGCACTTCCCATGTGAGAAACACTGCCCTACGCCAAACCCCACATCCACAAGCCAGGCCCTGTGAAAGGCCCCCACAGGGCAACTGGAGGTAGGAGGATGCACAGGCCAGATAGAATTAAAGAGTGGATTGCCAGGACCCTCCAGGTCACATCCACACAGCACTCAGAGGTGCTAAATGCTTTCCCTGTGTTCCTTCATCCCATCTCAGCCCTGTCCTCTGAGAGTCAGGAAGACAGTCTCATGCCTGTGTGGGGAAACTGAGGCGGGGGCAGAGCCTCAACTTGACCAGACCGTCCCTCACTCCTGCATGGCCCCTGGCTCTGCAGCCAGTAGATTTCCTGACCTTCATCTCAGTGTATCCTGCAGGGCAGGCAGAGAGGGAGGGTGACCATTGCCCCATGTGACAGGTGAGGGACCATGGACCCAGGGTGCGGAACACAGGTGGAGCCTTCCATAAAGCAGGGTCAGTTCCCTCAGGAAGAGGACTTGGGAGCTGGGGGGTGAAGGGTAACTGCTGACCAGAGGCAGCTCTGCCAGGCAGTGTCATCAGTGGGTTTCATGTTTGAATGACAGATATTTCTTTCCTCTCCTCCTCTCTGGGGCCCATCTTCTGAGTAAATCTAGGACCTGCCTTAACAAAAGCCAGGCCAAGTCCCAGGAAAACTCTGTTGCTCTAGAAAGGCCTCCTTGGGCCATGGAAGGAAGCCTGGATTTCCACCATTACGCTTAGACCACAGGCCCCTCTCTGCTGCGGAAGAAACACCCAGAGAGAGGGCAGGTTACAGAGCCCACCAGGCACCACACCTTGCCATGGACGGTGACAAACCCTCACTTCAGGACACAGAGGTGATGGGGGGTGGGGTAAGGGGGTCAAGGCATCCCTGGGGAAGGGTCAATAATGAGGGGTAAAGGGACCCCTGCCACCCCTAGCAGGGAAAGGAGCAGAAGGTGACACTGGCCCTCCTGTTGTCCTGCTGGGGCAGAGGCCCAGGTGTCTTCAGCCAGGATCCCCCCCCTCTCCAAGCTCCCTGCTCTTCAGGAATGAGTGTGGGTCCTTCACCCTCCCCTGCTGGAGAACACTGGGTTCCCAGGGTCTGGGATGGGATGGAGGGGATCCCAGTTGCCAGCATGGTGGGCAGGGATGTGTTTGCAGCAGGGGCCCCAACCACACACACAGCACTGGTCATCTGACAGCCCTTCCCACCCCCCTGCAGGCCCACCTGCCTCACCCAACACTGCTCAGCAGAAAGCCCAGCACAGTCCTGAGAGGAAGGCAGTGTCTGTGCGGGGACAAGGGAGACAGAGAGGGAGTGGCCCCTTCTGTCTAGCGTGGCTTCCTGCAGACAGAGCGTGCCCACTGCTACCCCCACCCCCATCCTGGCCCAGCTGGGCCAAGGAGGGCAAAGGAGGAAGCAGGGAGTTAGAGAGGGGGCAGCTGTGGGACCCCACATTCCACCTCCTAACTCTGGGCTCTTTCCCTCCACAACCACCCCTCCTGCCCCAGGGGGGTCTCAGGCCAGTCACAGACACGGCAGAGAGCGGGGAGGCCCTTTCCTCAAAGAGGAGGAACTGAGGGGTGGAAGGATGAGTGGGGACCCACCGGGAAAGAGAGATGCCAGGCAGGCAGGCAGCGGGCGGGCAGCAGCGGGTGTTGGAGGCGACTGCGGGGCAGCCGGGACACGACTGGGTAGATGCTCGTCCCTCGTCCCTCTGTCCATCCAGGGCGGCTCCTCTCCGGGCGGTTCTGAGGCCGAGCGGGCGCTGTTAAAAAGCTTTTTATGTGTGTGTGTGTTAATCACATGATTGCCGTTCACCTGTATTTCGAACAAAGACAGCTCACTGTTTCAAGGCCCCGAACAAGAGTCTGGGCACAGGGAAGAGAAGGGAGGCGGGGGGAGGAGGGTTGGCAGCGCCGGGGGTGGCGTCGAGGAAAACTGGGGGGAGATTGTCCAAGGCCAGCAAGCGAGAGAAAGAGAAAACCCTTATCAAACTCCTAATTCACTGGGCTCCGAGGCCCCAGACACACTGGCCCGATTGTCTGGCTGGTTGTGTGTGTGAGCATGTGTGTGTGTGTGTGTGTGTGTTCCAGTGTCCGCTCCCCCCACCCCCAACATGCCTCTGCCTCGTGTGACTACCTCATTGTGTCCCATTACCCACCCCCAACACCCCTTTGGCCTTTCCCAAGCATGAGGCCTTGCCTCCCAGACCCCTTGTAGCCCACTCCAGACAGGACCCCTTGGGGTGGGCTTGGGGCCTTGCCCAGCTACTGAGGAGCTGAGAACCACACATGGTCACCAATGTGGCCCCGGCTCCATTGCATACCCCACATACACCCCACCTCAGCCTCAACACCCGGGCAGGGCTGCCCTCAGTTAAGAGTACAGCACTGTGACCTTTGGAGGAGAGGCCTAGGAAAGAGAGAGGAAAAGATGTCACGGGAGGATGGCCAGGAAAGAAAAGGGGAGGGAGGGAGAGGTGGGCAGAGGACGGAAGAGGCAGGGCAAGTCCCCACCCCTTCTTGGGGTCAGGGAATAGAGGACTTCATGACAACCAGGACTAGTACTCCCCCACCCTCTCCCAAGACAAGGTGAGCCCAGTGTGGAAGGAGTTGGGTCCCAGGAAGTAGGAACCCAAAATGCCTCCAAGACCTACTGAGAGAGGACCCTACCCTGTCCCACCTTGGCCTCCTGGCAGCTTTAGTCTTGTGTTTCCACCTTGAACCAGACCAGCCCATGTGTGTGCTGGGTGTCTGCAGAGAACAGACCAGGGGTCAAGCTGGGGCTCTACACTTCTCAGAGGGAGCGCTGAGAAGTCCCTCACACTGTGCAGGATGGGGCAGAAAGGGCCGCCTGGTAAAAGATGGGAGGCAGGGTGAGGAGCTGGGCATCAGTGCCTGGCACACAGTAGGCACTCAACAGGATTTTGCAGATGAAGCAGCTCGGGCCTGCCACCCTCACAGGCCTGCAGGACCCTCACCACCTTCACGTCTCTCCCTAGTTCCCTGCCAAGTGCCCATCCTGCCACCTGAGGCAGACTTTGGGAGTCCCAGTTGGGCCCAGTTTTCTTCCATTCAACAGGTTCTGAGCCTCCATCCTACATCTCTGCCTTTCCTGGCCTAACCTCTCCTTCGCCTCCCGGACTAAGCTCAAGCTAAGCCCCAGCGAGATGGGCCTGGACAGCAGGGCAGGGAGCTGGGTGGGGGGGCCTGGGCTCCGGGTGGAGGAGCCCTGAGTGTTGGGGATGAAGGAAAGCCTGGAGGCTCCACCTTCTGCCCTTCCCTCCCTCCTCTCCCCCTCCCCCCTCTCCCCCTCCTTCCTTCCCCAGCCCTCTGCAGCGGCTCAGTCGCTCAGTCAGTCTCGGGCTGTCCGGCCAGGGTGGTTGGTGGTAAGGATTGAGGCTCCGTCCTACCGAGGCCGTGGCCTGAGGCTCAGGGCTCCCCGCCCCTCCCTCCCAGCCCACCAGCGTTACCCCCCAGCCCCGAGCTGGACCGCACACCTTGGGACACGGTTTTCCACTTCCTAAGGACGAGCCCCAGACTGGAGGAGAGGTCCGAGGAGGTGAGTGCGCAGCCTGCTCCTCCCTGGCCCGCCCAGGCCTGGGACCCTGCTGGGTGGGGTGGAGAGAGGCGACACCCCGCCCTTGCCCCCCACCTGGCTCTCCTCTAAACCCCGTTGGGGCAGGCTGAGGGAAGAAGGAAAGGTGAGAGAAAAAGTGGGAAATTCCAGGGGCCAGGATTAGAGCAAAATAAAGGTTCCGTTTTTTTCTTCCTATCATCAACAAACCTCCACCCAAAAAAGGAGGCTAAAAAAAAAGCCACCCACACCAAGAGACGGTTGGGACCAGGTGGTGGGAAGACGCAGAGGCAGGACGCACCCACCTAGAGTCTGGCATGTGCGTGGGCCCCAGGGGCCAGAGTGGGTTTAGCTGGAGCTAGGAAGGGCCGCCACCTCGGGGCTGTCCCCGCGTCCTGTCCCAGGCCGCCCTCGAGGCTGCGCGCGCGGTCGCTCCATCGCGCCCTCCTTCCATCCAGGTGGGCGTTGGACTCTTTGCGAGGACCCCGGCGGCTGGCCCGGGGGAGGCGGCCGAGGCGGCGGCGGCGGCGGCCGGGGGCGACATGGCGGAGGAGCAGGACCTATCGGAGGTGGAGCTGAGCCCCGTAGGCTCGGAGGAGCCCCGCTGCCTGTCCCCGGGGAGCGCGCCCTCGCTAGGGCCCGACGGCGGCGGCGGCGGCGGATCGGGCCTGCGAGCCAGCCCGGGGCCTGGCGAGCTGGGCAAGGTCAAGAAGGAGCAGCAGGACGGCGAGGCGGACGACGACAAGTTCCCCGTGTGCATCCGCGAGGCCGTCAGCCAGGTGCTCAGCGGCTATGACTGGACGCTGGTGCCCATGCCCGTGCGCGTCAACGGCGCCAGCAAGAGCAAGCCGCACGTCAAGCGGCCCATGAACGCCTTCATGGTGTGGGCGCAGGCGGCGCGCAGGAAGCTCGCGGACCAGTACCCGCACCTGCACAACGCCGAGCTCAGCAAGACGCTGGGCAAGCTCTGGAGGTGAGCACCCGACCGCCCCCCGGGCTCGGGCCCTCTGGCTTCGGGTGGATTCAGGGTAGCCGAGGCGGCCCGGCCTCCTGCACCCCGGAGCGGGACTGCCTGGCAGTCCTCCTTGGATAGGGCTGGAAGACCAGGTGTGGGGACCCCGCCCGCCCTTCCACCACAAGGACCCTAGAACTCCGAATTCCAGCAGCCTAGGCCGGGTCTTCCCACCGGGTGGCGGGCAGGAAGGCGCCCCCTCGTGGTTGGAATTTTGGGGGTGGCAGACCGTGGGGCCTGGGGCTTCGGAGAAAGGGAAGGAAGCCTTCACTAACTCCCTGCCCACAGATATGCACACTCATGCCACCAGCTGCTGTGGTCAGGAGGATTCGAGGGAAACGCTTGGAAAGAACCAAAGGGTTGGCTGGAGATGCAGGGAAACTGAGGCAGTCAGATGGAGAACTCAGGGGAGGTTCAAAGAAAACAAGGAATTCAGATGAGAGTCTTTGGAAGAGTGGGGGATGAAGAACTGCGGGGACAAATGTTTCTGCTGCTGCAGGATCTCATCCTATGCTAGGGGTCTTCCCTGGGACTTTCTGACCCCACCCTCCTTTGAGTTGGGGGCTTCTTCATCCTCCTAGGGAGAGGACACACAGAAAGGGGCCTCCCCCTCCTGCTCTGCCCCAGAGCCACCAAGTTGATCTCTTTCCTTTCCTCCCTCTCCCAGTTCGGCGCCATCTTCCCTGCCAGGGCCCCACCCCAACGTTGAGCAACCTCTTCCCCCCTGCCCCAGAGCTGGAACTGAGCACTCTGGCCAGAAGGAAACCTTGGCCCCCTTCCTGCCCAGGGGCCGTTAGAGTCCCAGGTTCCCTAGGACCAGCCCACACCTCTAGGAAAAACATCCCCCCCAGGGAACAATTCTGCCACCCTCGACTCAGGTCTGGGGTTCAGCCAGGCCTCCTGGGGATGTGTGGAACAAGGCAACCCCCTACTCCCACCCCGGGAATGCCAGAGCAGCTCCGAAAGAGAACAGGGACTCCAGGAGATGTGAGTCGGTAGCAGTCACCTGATTCCCGCTAGACTGGCCAAGAGACAGGCCCAGAAAGGCAAAGGAATTGCAAAGGTCACATAGAAGTTAGTGGCAGAGCCAGGGCCAGAACCCAGGACTCCCATACTCTCTGTCCAGAGGACTTCCCCTGACCCTGGTGACAGTGGTGGATCACCTACACTCTGAGGAGTGGTCAGAATGTTGTGGGGAAGCAAGAAGATAAGAACAAGAGTGAGGAGCATCTGGGTTCCAGAAAATTAGGGCTTTGTCAGAGGAGCCCAGCTCTCTTCCACTGCCCTTCCCCGTGCTGACCACAGTTGGGTAGAGATTGGGTCTAGAAGCTTAGCGTGGTAGAAGGTGCAGGAGGGTCTCCAAGAGACCAAAAGATTCACATCCAGCCCCCTGGCCTGTTCTTGCCATGTGTTTGCTGAAGACCTGGTGCCCCTTCCCCTGCCCCTTCTCAGCCCTCAGTGCCCTGCTCACCCAGGGCAGGCCCAGGGCTCAGCAACCAGCCCACTGTGTGGACCCAGACAGCCCAGTTCTGCTCAAGAGTAGAGGTCACAGCTAGCTCCTCTGCCCAAGGTCCATCCAGATCTGGGTGGGGCTTGGCCCAAGCCAGTACCTTTAGTGCCAGGGGACAAAGAAGAGCAAGTGAGAAACAGACAACCAGGAGAGACATACAGACAGGGCAGACCCTGAGGACCATAAGAAGACCACAGTGCGAGCCCAGTGAGAGTCAAAGCAAGGGCGGACCTAATTCTTCCTCCATCTCCCATTGCCAAGGGTTTAAGATTGGCTCCTCCATTGTCCCTGTCCCCAGGTTCCCCCAGCCCAGAACCCTGGGCTTGAACTCCCTTCAGGAGGACTTATTCTTGGCCATCACTCAAGCTGTGTGCACACGAGCCAGCCTGAGGTGTGGCAGTCAGGAAAACTGGCACTACTAGCTGAGGACCCAATCCCAGGGGGAGGACAGGGCCAGAACCATGGCAAGGATCAAAGGCAATGCCAACAGATGGTGGCTCTCTGGACCCTGGAGGGGGTTCCTGAGAGACCTGTGGATATGCACTGGGCTGGCCAATTGCTCCAGGGGCTTCTCCTGAAACCTCCTGAAGCTGTGACTCCCAGGATGTCAAGAAGGGGGGTAGTTAGGCAGGCAGAGCTAGAAAACAGGTGTCTTAAAACCAAAAAGAGAGAGATACACACAGACTGTGTGGAGTGCCCCAAGGGAGTGTGGGATCAGACACACTGGAGCCCAGGTGCTAAGGGGCCGTGTGAGCCCCAACAGTCACGCTAACTTTTGATGCCCATCTGGGGAGGGACTAGTAAAGGCTGATCACAGGGTGGTGCCTGTGGGTTGGTTGACCTGCCTGGAAAGAACCAGAGCTGAGAAACTGGAAAGGTGGACACAGGCAAGAGTCCCTCCTGTGTGGTGGGGGTCACCCAGCCTGTTCCCAGTGCCACAGGCCCTTCCCCAGGTAGTCTTCTTATGCCCCTGGCCTAGCAGGATATATGTAGCAGCACTCAGTGCCCCACTGTGGGAGCTCCCCAGTTGGGGTTTCCAGTTTGGGTGAGGAATCAGCCTACCTCTTCTCGCCCCCATTCCAAACCTGGAAGACCAGGGAGAAAGAGGGCTGACAGGAAGGTGCAAATGAGGACTGAGTTTGGAGTTAGAGCTGGGGGTGACATGGGGGGTTGGGGGCTGGTAATGTTGAGTGGGGACTGGTGCTGGAGATTGGGTTTACATGGTGGGCAGGCTGGGTTTGGGGTTGGGTTGGAGGTGGAATCAGCTGTCCAGCACAGCTGGTGGAGGAGGGGGCTGGGGTCGGGGATGGCAGTGGTCCCGGGCTTAGGTTTCTGTCAGGGTTAGGCTAATGCTGGGAACTAGCTTAGCAGGTGGCAGTGGAATCTGATGTTGGAATCCTCCCTCTCTTCTGGCCCCTGTCACTTTCTTGCTGATGCCAGCTGGGCAGGGGGCAAGGGAAGGATGGGTGAGAGAGTGAGCTTTGTGTCCTATGTCCCCAGCCATCCCAGAAGCCCCTCTGCTGGGGCCCACTGCTGGCGGAGCAGCTCTCTCCTCTGTGGGTTCTCCCCAGTCACACCCTCAAGGCCTGCTCCACCCCCTCCCCTGGTCCCAGCCATCAGAGAGGGTGCCCACATCCCACTCCCTGACTCTCAAGGCCTTGCTCCAGCATCTTTGTCCTAAGTGTGTACACTGACAGTCTCAGCTGGAGGGACCCTTTGAGAAAGCTGGGGCTAGGGCTGGGCTCAGGGCGGGGGTAGGGGGAGTAGACAGGGAGGCTAAGCCGCAGAGGAATGCTGCTGCCGGCTAGGAGGTGCCTGGCATGACCACCCCCGCCCAGCCTGGGGAGGGAGGGCTCGGCCTTCTGCTGACTGGGGGAAGAGGGCACCCACTGGGATATGAGGGGTGGGGCAGTTGGAGAGAGAGGCCCTCCAGACTGACAGACAGGGCTGCTCCCACAAAGCCTCATGGACTCTCAGTACCAAGGTCTGGGATTCTAGAATCTGTGGACTTTCCCCTCGGCCCCCTCTGTAAGGTACCCCATCCTGCCCTCCTTACCCTGGAGTAGCCAAACCCTGAACACCCTCCACCCTCCAACCCTGGCCTGAGGTTGGAGTTGGTGGCAAGGGCGCTGGCTTCAGGGTTTCTTCTCTCCATGTGTTGGTTTCAGGGACTGTTCCAGGGTCTGAGGAGAGTCTAGCTTCCTCTACCCTCTGTTATCTTCTGGACAAGGATATAGGATCCCCCCCAGGAGGCAGTGCCCCCCCGCCCCGACCCATGGTAAAGAGGACCCACATCTGCCCCCTCAGTTCCACCACACTGGAATTCACACAATCAGGACCCAGAGTTGAGAGGCCACCCCTAGATCCTCCTGTCCAACCACCCCGGCAAGCAGCATTAGAAAAGCACCTCTCGGGGCTGGGCACGGTGGCTCATGCCTGTAATCCCAGCACTTTGGGAGGCCAAGGCAAGTGGATCACCTGAGGTCAGGAGTTCAAGACCAGCCTGACCAACATGGTGAAACCTCGTCTCTACTGAAAATACAAAAATTAGCCGGGCATGGTGGCCTGTGCCTGTAGTCCCAGCTACCCAGGAGGCTGAGGCAGGAGAATCGCTTGAACCCAGGAGGCGGAGGTTGCAGTGAGCTGAGACCGCACCATGGCACTCCAGTCTGGGTGACAGAGTGAGACTCTGTATCTAAATAAACAAAAAATAAAAAATCGAAAACCACCTCTTGGGCCAGGCACAATGGCTCATGCTTGTAATCCCAGCACTTTGGAAGGCCGAGGTGGGAGCATCACCTGAGGTCAGGAATTGGAGACCAGCCTGGTCAACATGGTGAAACCCTGTCTCTACTAAAAATACAAAAATTAGCTGGGCATGGTGGTGCATGCTTGTAATCCCAGCTACTTGGGAGGCTAACGCACAAGAATCACTTGAACCTGGGAGGCAGAGGTTGCAGTGAGCTGAGATCGCAACACTGAACTCCAGTGTGGGTGACAGAGTGAGATTCTCTCACAGAAAAAAAAAAAAAAAGAAAAAAAGAAAAGCACCTCTTTCTCAAGGTGCTCAGCCCACTTCCCAGACCCTGGTGCAAGGCATTTCACATCCATTATTCTGGCCAATCCCACACCCAGGTTAAGCCGATGTTATCATCCTTTTATAGGTGAAGAAACTCAGGCTCAGAGAAGTAATTTGCTCAAGGTCACATACACAGCTAGTAAGTAGCAGAGACTGAGCTCTCCCCCAGCCACGCTGCTTCTGTTACCCACCCTCAGTCCCAGGGAGCTCACCCCCTAATGAAGTAGCCGATTCCACTTGCAGACAGCTTTGATGATAAGAAAGTGTTTCCTCTCCTTGAACTGGCATCTGCCCCTTGAAACCTCTATTCCTACTTCTAACTCCTGCCAGGAGCAGCAGGCTGACCCCTCTCACCCTCCAGCCCGTGAAAGATTTTGGGGGCAGAGATCATAGTCCTCTGAGGCTGTATTCCTTGGGCCTCACATCTCTCAGTCCATAAATCATAGGGCACAGCCCCCACCCCAGGTCCTGTCCTCTGGGTGCCCCATCCCAGGGCCTCACATCTTCCAAGACGGACACTCAGAGGGAGGCCAACCTGGAGTGCTCTGGCACTCACGCGGGCCCCTCTGCCGTCCTCTCCGCCTCCCACCACACCCCAGGCTGCTGAACGAAAGTGACAAGCGCCCCTTCATCGAGGAGGCTGAGCGGCTCCGTATGCAGCACAAGAAGGACCACCCGGACTACAAGTACCAACCCAGGCGGCGGAAGAATGGGAAGGCCGCCCAAGGCGAGGCAGAGTGTCCCGGTGGGGAGGCGGAGCAAGGTGGGACCGCCGCCATCCAGGCCCACTACAAGAGTGCCCACTTGGACCACCGGCACCCAGGAGAGGGCTCCCCCATGTCAGATGGGAACCCTGAGCACCCCTCAGGTGAGTGCTGATGACAGGGCTGAGGGTGGGGCAAGGCCGGTCAGTGGAGAGAGGAGACGGCTGGATGGCAATGAGACCCTGGACTCTAGGGAGAGTGTGCCAGGCTGTGCAGTTGCCCCAGCAGAGCTGCAGGGGCCCAGAGGGAGCTCCATGGGGGTTCCAGTGCCAGGGGCAGTGGCTGGGCAAGATGGCTCTGGTCAGGGCTGATCCAAGGGGTCACTGCCGCTGGGCAAAGAGGGCCAGTTAAAGAGTCTGTAGAGGCCAACCGGCCAGGCACAGTGGCTCACGCCTGTAATCCCAGCACTTTGGGAGGCTGAGGCGGGCCGATCACAAGGTCAAGAGTTCGAGAGCGGCCGGGCACGGTGGCTCAAGCCTGTAATCCCAGCACTTTGGGAGGCTGAGACGGGCAGATCACGAGGTCAGGAGATCGAGACCATCCTGGCTAACACGATGAAACCCCGTCTCTACTAAAAAATACAAAAAACTAGCCGGGCGAGGTGGCGGGCGCCTGTAGTCCCAGCTACTCGGGAGGCTGAGGCAGGAGAATGGCGTAAACTCGGGAGGCGGAGCTTGCAGTGAGCTGAGATCCAGCCACTGCACTCCAGCCTGGGCGGCAGAGCGAGACCCCATCTCAAAAAAAAAAAAAAGAGTTCGAGAGCAGCCTGGCCAATATGGGGGAAAAAAAAGTGTCTGTGGAGGCCATGGAGTGAGAGGTGGCTGGGGTAGTTACAAGGAAAGGGGAAGAAGACAGGACAGTTTTGAGAAATGGAAGATCAAATGGAGGAGAGGAAATCACTGCCTCTTTCCCACCAGCCATTCTTTTTTTTTTTTTTTTTTTTCTGGAGACAGAGTCCCACTCTGTCGCCCAGGCTAGACTGCAGTGGCATGACCTCGGCTCACTGCAACCTCCACCTCCTGGGTTCAAGCAATTCTCCTGCCTCAGCCTCCCGAGTAGCTGGGACTATAGGTGCACACCGCCACGTCTGGCTCATTTTGTGTATTTTAGTAGAGACAGGGTTTCACTGTATTGCCCAGGCCCAGTCTCAAACTCCTGAGCTCAGGCAATCTGCCCACCTCTCGGCCTCCCAAATCCCACCAGCCATTCTGACAGAGGAGACACGGCATGTGACGCTGAGCACAGGCCATGGATGAGCCAGACATAAGCTATCTTGTTTAATTTTCATTAATGATAATAACAGCTAACATTAATTGAGCACCTACTGTGTTCCAGGCACTGTGCTAGGTGCTAGTTGCCTTATGTATACTAACTCAGTCATTGCAAACAATGTGATGAGATAGCCAAACTGCCTGGGCTCAGATCTCAGCTATGGCAAGTTACTCTCATTTTACTGATGAGAAACAGACAGGAACTTCCTCAGTTTGGCTCCAGGGCTTCTACTTGGCACCACGGCTGCCTTGCCTGTGTTCCTAATGTACAGAAAAGTGACACACACAGGTCTGCCACATGGAAAGTGTTCAGTGAGCAAAGCTCCTGCCTTCAGAGAACACGCTCTGAGTCCTACTTTGTGTCAAACACTGGAGTGGACATCAGGAGTACTAACCAGAGAAGCCTACAGTTCCTGGCCTCAGGGGCCCATAGTCTAGAGAGAGGAGCAGGGATGAAAACGAGTGAATTAAATACAGGAAGAAACAAAGCTGGGCATGGTGGAAGGCGCCTGCAGTCCCAGCTACACAGGAGGCTGAGGTGGGAGGATCACCCGAGCCCATGAGTTTGAGACCAGCATGGGCAATATAGTAAGACTGTCTTTTTTTTTTTTTTTTTTTTGAGATGGAGTCTTGCTCTGTTGCCCAGGCTGCAATGCAGTGGTACCATCTCGGCTCACTGCAACCTCTGCCTCCTGGGTTTAAGTGACTCTCATGCCTCAGCCTCCTGAGTAGCTGGGATTACAGGTACATGCCACCACACCCAGCTAATTATTATATTTTTAGTAGAGATGGGTTTTCACCATGTTGGCCAGGCTGGTCTTGAATTCCTGACCTCAGGCTCCCAAAGTGCTGGGATTACAGGCGTGAGCCACTGCGCCCAGCCTCCTATCTCTTAAAAAAAAATTACATATATATATATATATATAGAGAGAGAGAGAGAGAGAGGGGGAGAGAGAGAGAGAGAGGGAGAGAGAAGTACACAAGAAGCCTGTGTGAGATCCAGGGGTGGCACAGCCGTCCATCCCATCCAGTCAGGTCTCCAAGAACACCCTGCTGCCCACCAGACTCTTGTCAAGGAAGGCTTCCAGAAAGAGGCAATGGCTGGGCTGCTTGGTACAATCTCTATTTTACTGATAAGGAAACTGGTTAAGAGAAGACTGGGGATTTGTCCAGACACAGAACCAGGATTCAAAAACCTAGGCAGGTCTCTTGAAGTACAGAGCCCTTGGCCAATGCAGGACTCGGTGATGCCTCTGGTCTGAGGAAGGAGGCACAGGCCTGTCCTTGGGGAGCTCTTAGTCTCTTACGACCGTGGACGTGTTCTGTCTCCAATGGGATGCCAGGCAGTCATCCCTCCCACACACATGCACATACTCTTCACCTTCAAAGATTCAGGGACACACACACACACACATCAGGAAACACTGGACCACATACAGAGCAACCACCTCCGAAAGAAACTGTGGACACAGACTTTTTCTCACTCTTCAAGGCCCCACCCCACTCAGAGATCCTTCCCCGATGAGACCTTCCCCAAATCCCTGGGGCAGCGAGTAGACTCCTCCTCTGGTCTCCCAAGTCCTTGCATATTGTCATCACAGCACTTCCAACTCTGGGTGCATGTGGATCTATGGATCTATGACTATATGAGCTTTGGGAACAGGGATCCATTTTATTTACATTTGTATCCCCAGCACCTGGCACAGTACCTGGCGTTTTGTAATGCTCCTTAAGAGTTTGCCGAATTAATATGTGAATAGGAAAGTGAACAGACAAAGGAACAAGGACCAGTTTTCTAAATGCCCTCCCACGGAGGAAGGCAGCTCAAGGAACGACAGGGCAACACAGACCAGCGTGTGATGGGGCTGAGGGCCCAGAGAAAAAGTGTGTGTCCTCAGACCCTCAGTCCAGTGAGCTGGGCAGCAGGGCGGGCTTAGGAGGAGGGAAGGGTTGGAAAGGACACAACACGAGGCCAGGGCAGGGAGCAGGCTCAGGCAACCAGCACTCAGGAGCCTGGGTGAGCAAGGCCCAGCAAGGAGGGCAGTCAGCATGGGTGTGGAAGCGGGGCTGGCAGAGCACAAAGGCCGGGCCAGACCACTTGGGCAGCAGAGAAGCTGATGAGAGGAAGAACTTTCCACAGGAAAGGTTTTTCAGAATGAGGCAGGCCTCCCCAGGTGGGTGACAGGGGAGGAGGTAGGATTCATCCCTAAGATTTGAGAATTTCATAAACAACTGGAGACCAATCTAAGACACTAGTATTTAAACAAATGCCGCCAGGTGCAGTGGCTCACACTGATAATCCCAGCACTTTGGGAGGCCGAGGCGGGTGGATCACCTGAGGTCAGGAGTTCGAGATAACCCTGGCCAACATGGCGAAACCCCGTCTCTACTAAAAATACACAAATTAGCTGGGCATTGTGGCAGGCACTTGTAATCCGAGCTACTCAGGAGGCTGAGGCAGGAGAATCGTTTGAACCCGGGAGGCAGAGGTTGCAGTGAGCTGAGATGGCGCCACTGCACTCCAGCCTGGGTGACAAGAGTGAAACTCTGTCTCAAAAAAAAAAAAAAAAAAAAATGCCGACTCATGCTTCCAAAACGTGAAACTTACAAGGTTTTCCCAGAGGCACCTGCTGCCTGAAGGTGAACCATTGAAGTTCACGTGCGCCCACCTGCCTCTAACCTGTTTCCCCCTTTTGCTCTCTCTCTGTCTCCCTTCCACCCAGGCCAGAGCCATGGCCCACCCACCCCTCCAACCACCCCAAAGACAGAGCTGCAGTCGGGCAAGGCAGACCCGAAGCGGGACGGGCGCTCCATGGGGGAGGGCGGGAAGCCTCACATCGATTTCGGCAACGTGGACATCGGTGAGATCAGCCACGAGGTAATGTCCAACATGGAGACCTTTGATGTGGCTGAGTTGGACCAGTACCTGCCGCCCAATGGGCACCCAGGCCATGTGGGCAGCTACTCAGCAGCTGGCTATGGGCTGGGCAGCGCCCTGGCTGTGGCCAGTGGACACTCCGCCTGGATCTCCAAGCCACCAGGCGTGGCTCTGCCCACGGTCTCGCCACCTGGTGTGGATGCCAAAGCCCAGGTGAAGACAGAGACCGCGGGGCCCCAGGGGCCCCCGCACTACACCGACCAGCCATCCACCTCACAGATCGCCTACACCTCCCTCAGCCTGCCCCACTACGGCTCAGCCTTCCCCTCCATCTCCCGCCCCCAGTTTGACTACTCTGACCATCAGCCCTCAGGACCCTATTACGGCCATTCGAGCCAGGCCTCTGGCCTCTACTCGGCTTTCTCCTATATGGGGCCCTCACAGCGGCCCCTCTACACGGCCATCTCTGACCCCAGCCCCTCAGGGCCCCAGTCCCACAGCCCCACACACTGGGAGCAGCCAGTATATACGACACTGTCCCGACCCTAAAGGGGGCCCTGTCGCCACCACCCCCCGCCCAGCCCCTGCCTCCAGCCTGTGTGCCCTGTTCCTCGCCCACCTCAGGCCTGGCGGTGGCAGTGGAGGAGGCTGAGGAGGCTGAAGAGGCTGACGGGTCGGGGGGCTTTCTGTCTGGCTCACTGCCCTGATGACCCGCCCACCCCATCCAGGCTCCAGCAGCAAAGCCCCAGGCGAACAGGCTGGACAGAGGAGAAGGAGGTTGACTGTTGCTCCCACACTGAAAGATGAGGGGCCGCACCTTCCCCCAGGAATGACCCTCTATCCCAGGACCCGAGAAGGACCTCAGGGAGGGGAAGCACCAGGGTTGGTGGCATCGGAGGCCTTACCACTCCTATGACTCCTGTTTCCTCTCTCACAGAGTGAGGGTCTGACATGCCCATGCCACCTGTGCCACAGTGCCTTAGGGCTAGGCCACCCAGAGACTGTGTCCGGAGCTGGCCGTGTCTCCCACTCAGGGGCTGAGAGTAGCTCTGAGGAGCCTCATGGGGAGTGGGGGGTTCGAGGGACTTAGTGGAGTTCTCATCCCTTCAATGTCCCCTCCCCTTCCAAAGGCAGGAAGGAGTTGGCACAGAGGCCCCCAGATCCAATTCTGTGCCAGTAACCTCATTCTTTGTCTAATCGAGAAAGAGCCCCCAGTCCTCCTCCACTACAACCTCTGTGACCTTGAGGCGCATCCCAGGAGGTGAGGAGGCAGGGGCTCCAGGAAAGGAATCAGAGACAATTCACAGAGCCTTCCTCCCTGGGCTCCTTGCCAGCTCCCTCTTCCCTTACTAGACTCTACGTCCCCTGCTCTGTCAGCCCCACTCCCTGGGCTTCCCAGAGAGTGACAGCTGCTCAGGCCTGAACCCTTGGCTCCAGAAGACACAGGGCCCAGCACCCAGGTTGCTGGCAGCAGGCTGAAGACACTAGAATCCTGACCTGTACATTCTGCCCTTGCCTCTTGCCCCTTGCCTCCCAGTGGTATTTGAATAAAGTATGTAGCTATATCTGCCCCCCATTTTCCTGTTCTGCAGCCCCCCAAATCCACATGTAACTCATTACTGTCTCCTGTTATTTATCTCAGTAGTCCCCTCTCCTAGCCACTCTAGCCCCTATTAACTCTGCATTAAGCATTCCACATAATAAAATTAAAGGTTCCGGTTACCTGCTTGGTGAGCCTGACCTGGCCTGTCTCTTCATCTCTTATCCCTGTACTGGTGCTTCCTCAAATGCTTTCTGGAAGTAGCTAGGAGTAGAATGCAAAGGACAGATCATCAAAGGTCTCTCTCTCCCACCTCCTTCCCTCTTTCCCCACCCCCTTCCCCTTCCCCCTCCCCCTCCTCTCTCTCCCCTCTCCACCTCTCCTCTCTCTCTCTCCCCCACTCCCCCTCTCCTCTCTCTCTCTCTCTCTCTCTCCCCCCCTGCTAAGAAATTGGGAACAACGGAGTCGGTTAGGACAGCTGGCATCCCAGTGGGGTCCGTCTGAGCTCAAGGACTGAAGCCTCAGATGGGAGCTTCTCCCCACACTGCAGGGGGGCCACTCACTCTTAACTGGCTCAACTGGAACTCACTGCCTTGCAAGCAGCCCCTCTGCTCACCCAGCACCCAGCAGAGGGGAGCTGGCAAAGAATTCAAGAGACAGGTATCTGAAGAGGAGAACGTAGGTTGAGTGTGACACCGTGCTGCCTGCAGTCAGAGGCCTGTCCTTCAGGATGTGTGGATAGGCCCTGTGTTGCTGCATCCCCCTACTTGCCACCTCCCCCAGCACATACACAGTAGCCCATGCTAGGATCTAGCCAAGCCTTCACAGCAGCTGCCCTTGTCCAAGTCTAGACCAAGGATGTCAGACAGTCTACTCCTTAAGCACCTACTCCCTAAGAGCTCTTTCCTCAGCAGAAGTCCAAACTGCACTCAGAGGCCAGGACCACTCCACCTCACAAGCACACAACTCCAAGGACAGGGGAAATCTCTTTGCCATCTTGCTCCACTGATGAACAACTCCGATGGTTGGAAGTTCTTCCTCATACCCAGCTTCTAACAGGTTATATACAGCTGCCATTTACTAAGTGCTCCACTAAGGGTCTTATGTCATTCAGGCCAGTGAAGGGGTAGGTCCAGTCGTTATCTCAATTTACCAGATGGGGAAACTGAAGTTTGAGAGGTTGATGCTAAGAAGTGCTGGCACCAGAATCTGAACCCAGCTCTGACTCCAAGGCTTGCACTTTTAACCATCATCCCCTCTATCTGCCTGTGGTTTGCAGACCCTACTTCTGCTTTGTATCTGGAGCAATGCATCTTCAACTGCTCCAGACTGGGTATCGTCAGCTCCCTTCCTTCCATCTGTGGTCTCCAGCCCCTAGTCAGGACCGGGGCAGAGGCAGGGCACCAAGAACTAGCCCAGCCTCCAGGGTGACCAAAATCCCTCCATCTGGGAGCTGCACTGTGGAAGCTCTTTAGGCAACCTCCCCAAAACTGCTGGTTCCCGTGAAGCTGGATGGTAACCGAAACCCCTGATCTTTTAGACAATATCCATTGCAAAGTCATATCCAAATTGTATGTATGTCATTGTTTTGTTTTAGATAAAAGCAGGACTTTACACTGATCTTTAACAGATCTCACCTTGTTGGGTTTGACCCATTTCCCCACCTGTATTAAACCTTTTAGAACTTAGCTCTCCTTTAGAGCTTTATGTATCTGCAAACTTGAATAGCCTCATTCAAGTCACTAATAAAGGTCGAAATGAAGAGGGACACCTGCGTACAACACTAAATGCCTCTCTCCACCGTCAGTTCTATTATCTCCACTCTTTTTTTTTTTTTTTTTTTTAAGATGGAGTTTTGCTCTGTTGCCAAGCTGGAGTGCAATGGTGCAATCCTGGCTCACTGCAACCTGTCTCCTGGGTTCAAGTGATTCTCCTGCCTCAGCCTCCTGAGTAGCTGGAACTACAGGTGCCCAACACCAGGCCCGGCCAATTTTTTTGTATTTTTTTAGTAGAGACAGGGTTTCACCACGTTGGCCAGGATGGTTTCAATATCCTGACCTCATGATCCACCCGCCTCAGCTTCCCAAAGTGTTGGGATTACAGGCATGAGCTACCGCACCTGGCCTATTATCTCCACACGTCTTTTTCCTTTTTTTTTTTTTTTTTTGAGATGGAGTCTCGCTCTGTTACCCAGGCTGGAGTGCAGTGGCGCAATTTTGGCTCACTGCAAGCTCTGCCTCCCGGGTTCACACCATTCTCCTGCCTCAGCCTCCCAAGTAGCTGGGATTACAGGCGCCCACCACCATACCTGGCTAATTTTTTGTATTTTTTAGTAGAGACAGGGTTTCATCATGTTAGCCAGGATAGTATCAATATCCTGACCTCGTGATCCACCCGCCTCGGCCTCCCAAAGTGCTAGGATTACAGGTGTGAGCCACCACGCCCGGCTATTATCTCCACTCTTAAGGAGGCTGTCTAATCAGTTCTAAAACTGTCTAACTACATCACCATGAAGCACACGCTTCTCTGTCATGGTGGCATGGAGACTGCCAATGCCTTGTCAAAATCAAGATTCACTGATCTCTGGCATTCCCTCAACCTACGGGACCAGTAACCATCGGAAAAAAAAAACTTATTTGGCAATATTGGTTCTTAGACAACCCATGCTAGCGCCTGATCTCCTTTTTATTATATAAGCACTTTTAAACATGGAGTGACCTATTCTAGAATTTTTTTTTTTTGAGACAGAGTCTCGCTCTGTCGTCCAGTCTGGAGTGCAGTGGCGCGATCTCGGCTCACTGCGAGTTCCACCTCCCAGGTTCACGCCATTCTCCCACCTCAGCCTCCTGAGCAGCTAGGACTACAGGCCCCCGCCACCACGCCCAGCTAATTTTTTTGTATTTTTAGGAGACAGGGTTTCACTGTGTTAGCCAGGATAGTCTCCATCTCCTGACCTCGTGATCTGCCCGCCTCGGCCTCCCAAAGTGCTGGGATTACAGGCATGAGCCACTGCGCCTGGCCAACCTATTCTAGAATTTTGTCACAGATCAGTCAGTACTAACCTTATGTGTTTATAATTTTTACAACCCACCCTTTCCTCTTCATTGAAAGGCAGGACTTTTGTCCATTTGCGGCCTGTCACTACTCCTGCTCGCAGTGGGATGAGGGTTATGGAGCTGGCATGGTGGGGAGCAAGGGGCACATCCAGAAGATGACACTATCACCTCCAAGACCCCACATCTCATGAGATTGAGTGGGAAATCACTGAGGATGTGGAAGGAGGGGAAATGACCCCAGAGAAGTCAGAAGACCTGGGTTGTGCACATCCCTCAGACCAAAGGTGCCAAGGATGCGCAGGCCTCAGGAAGGCAGGAGCTCCACTTGTTAAAAAAGAGTCGGGTGTTTCTGGAAATGACTCAAGAGTCTATGCCCAAACCCTAAGGAAACAGAACCAGTAGTGGTGACCGGTGACATTTTATTCAAGAGAAGTCAAAACCCAGGCCCAGCCAGCTGAATAGCAGGGGACTCCCCAAAAGAGGAGAATGGGAAGAGGAAGACAGAGGAAAAACACCCATTCTGTCCCATTTCCCTTGCACCCTATCCCCTAAGGGTTAACCCCCCACTCCCCTCCTCCCCAGCCCAAACCCCATCTCCCTTTAATCACATCTGATACTGAGCAGCCCAGCAGGGAACAAAGAGACTATTTAGAGAAATGGGGCCGAGAAAGTGACCCCCGCACTCTGGGGCGGCTGCCTGGATGCCAGCACAAAGGCGGCATTTCAGAGCTGAAATTTCAGCACCCAACTTGATTAAAGGATTCCACAGGCTTGGAGGAGGATGGATGGGGGTGTGAAGTCCACTGCTCCCTGAATTAACCCTTCTCCAGGGCAGCAGACACCCCTCCCACCAGTGCAGATGCTCACCATTCACTCCCCACACCCCATCCTGGGACCAGGCTGCACCCAGGCCTGGAGGCCCTGCCTCCTGCAGAGGTTAGGGAAGCCCAGCTCCTCCTCTTGGAAGGGGAGCTGGCAGTGGAATGGAGGTCAAGGCTGGCATATTCAGGAAGCCAGTTTTCCCTCTATTCCTGTTCATGTCAATATACACCCTCCCCCTGACCCTCTAGGAGGGAGGAGCCAGTGTGACTGGTCTTACCTCAGGTTGGGTAAGCAGGATGGAGAAAGGAAGAGGACTCATTAGAACCTCAGGCAGAGGAAGCGGGAGCTCCAGCTCTGACTTAATGCTTCTGGAACCCAGAAGCACCACCACCCCAGTACCATCCCTGCAAGGCCTCAGAGGATCACCAGCCCCAAACAGGAAAGAAAGGATATCTTATAAGGGCTGGGAAGATGGCATGGGTGTGGCACACCAAAGAGGTGGGCCACAGAGGACAGCATGTGGGCAGAGTCCTGAGGAGGAGTGGGGACAGAGGCGTGGGGGCAGGGGTAGGCAGGTGCTCGGTCCTTGCTTCAGCCGCTGACTTGCCCAGCAGGGCTCTGCCTGGGGACGGTGGGAGATCAGCACACCCCCATGCTTCCTGCTGGGGCACTGCTCCTGAAAGGGGATCCGAGCCCACGATAAGAGGCTCGAAGCAGGTCCTTAGGAAACAATGGGTGGCTTGATGAGACCTGCTCTGTGATACTCCTGAGAAGGGAGAAGCCCCTGCAGCCAGTCCCCACTGGAAAGGAAATTGGGGGTTTCCGTGGCAACCAGCTCCCTGGGTACAAAGACTCGTCTGTCTGCTGGGAAGGCAGCTGAGGTGTCTCCCCTGCAGCAGCCTTTGCTCTGGGGAACAGGGAGATGGAGGGAAGGATGTGGGGGATCCAAAGGGTCTAAGGGCCTCTGGTGCTTCTTAAGGAACTGACAGTCACAGGGCCACTAGAATAGGTGTATGCTCCAGGCAGCATGGCGGTAACAGGGAAGCAAAAGGTGGTGACATCGCAGATAAGCAGAGGGGAAGGGGGTTGGAAAGTTGAATATTTTATTTACACATATAAAGTGGGAATGAAAATTGGGCAAGGGCAGGAAGATGACTCCAGCTCAGTCGGTGATGATGAGCTCGTCCACCCCCCAGTCTTCATAGCTCCCATCTGGCAGGTAACGGCGAATGATGATGGGGATCTTTCGGGCCCTGTGGCAGGGGAAAAGTCACAAGTACATGAGGGCTGGTGACCCCAGCTCTGCCGCAGAAGGAACAGATTGTGTGCAAAACACAAGGAAAGAGAAGTCTTAGGAGCAGCCTCTTGGGGCTGATGAGTGTACTTTGTAAGAAAGCAATTACAAGAAAAAGAAAGTTTTTATATCAGACAAGCGGGGGAAGAGTGATAGAATATTGGTAAGGCCTCCTGCAGCAGGAACAGGGAAACTCCAACAGCCAGAAAAGGTCCCGGTCTCATCAGTGCCCTCCCCGCTTTCCCTGCCTCCTCTTCTCTCTTCCTCCTACCTCCTGGTGAGCTGTTCCTAACGATCTGTAGGAATAAGCATCAACTTCTTCAGCCAGGGAAGTGGGAGCAAAGGGTGCAACAGAGAACCCAACAGATGCCTCCCAGAGATTTGGAGAAGTGAACCATGATTTCAGTGACTTACTTGAGTTCCTTCATGGCAATGAGCAGAGGATCTGTCTCCCCCTCCAGCTCCACCATCACAGGGGCACACATCCTGTAGGGATACGCACAGGTGTTGGGGAGACTACAAACCCAGGGAGAAGGGCCTAACAGGCAGTGAAGGTGGAACGGCATCCTGGTCCCCACCTAGAAACATCATCTTCTAGGTAGACAGGCATAGTAGGGAGTGGTGTGTAGGGGCACTGCCAGAGATCTTCCCTGGCAGAGGCCTATCGCAGACTCCTGAGCCCAGTGGCCACAGCAGAGTATCCCGGTGGAAAGGGTGGCGTGTGCAAAGGCACACCATTCTAACTGCTCCAACCCCAGAGCCTTGCCTCAGTGCCCAGGGCCCCTCATTTCAATTTCTATTTTCTCTCTCTCTCTATTTTTTGGAGAGAAAGTTTCACTCCCATTGCCCAGACTGGAGTGCAATGGCAAGATCTCGGCTCACTGCAACCTCCACCTCCCAGGTCCAAACAATTCTCCTGCCGCCTCCCCAGCAGCTGGGACTATAGGCACATACCACCAGCTATGCTTATTTTTTGTATAGATGGGGTTTCACCATGTTGCCTAGGCTGGTCTCAAACTCCTGGGCTCAAGCAATCTGCCTGCCTCAGCCTTCCAAATTGCTGGGATGAAACCCAGCCTCATTTCCATTCTCTATAGCCACAACACCTCAGTAGAAGCCCTGCCCTTCCTGCCCAGCCCTCCCTACCCTTCACCTGAGGCCAGCAGGCAGTCCAGGGACTCATCTGCTTACAACACTGCCATGACTCCCCTTGGCTATCAGGCCAGAGTGCAGTCTGGTCCCTGTTCGCCTTCCTAGCACAGTCCCGTGCTACTTTCCTGTATTTACCCCACATTCCAGCCATACCAAACTATTTCTGGTTCCCTAGACGCGCCATGTTGTTTCCCTTTTGTGTGCTCTTACAAGCTCTTCATCTCCCTAAAAGCCTGCGAGAGGTCCGGATGTCTCCATCCTGGAAATCGTGTGCTGACTTTTCAGTACCCCAAGTCACTTAGGATATACTTTTCTTGGCACCAATCTCACTGAACTGTAACTACTTGTTTGGAAAGTTTCCACATTAGACCATGAGCTCCTGGTGGCCCAGAACCACATGTGATTCACCACGGAGGTCTAGCCCCCAGCACAACACTTGGCCCACAGTGGAGACTACCACCAAGCAAAGGGATGCCAATTCTAGGCCCATCTCCTCTAGGAAGTCAGTCTTGATGATTCCAGCTCAGGTTCACACTAACACATCCAGAATGAACAGGAGAGCATGCTAAAAAATACAGGTTCACGGGTCCTTCTCCAGAATCCCTGAACAGAATCTCTAGTGAAGCGGCCTGAGAGCCTGCATTTGCAGAACTGCCCAGATAATTCTGATAATCAGCTAGTCTGAGAGCTACCAGCTTACTAATTTTATTACTAAATATTTCAATTTATATTACTCCCAAAAGCCTGAAAATTTCCCAAGGGCAGAGATGGAAGATTTAACTTTCCCTATATCCTCTCTCAATAAGTATTCAAACTTTCCCAAAATATAAAGCTTTAAAGAATGTGGCAGAATACTTTCCATGATCTGCATATGCTTGCTTTCTTTTAAAATATAAATAATTCAAGGGCATTCACTCATTCAGCACCTATTATGCACATGGAATGTGCAAGATGTGTCCTTAAGTAATTTAATTTTTCTTGCACCACGGCCTCTACAAATAAACACATCCACCATCCAGTTAAGAAGCAGATGTGGCCGGGCGCGGTGGCTCAAGCCTGTAATCCCAGCACTTTGGGAGGCCGAGACGGGTGGACCACGAGGTCAGGAGATCAAGACCATCCTGGCTAACACAGTGAAACCCCGTCTCTACTAAAAAAATATAAAAAACTAGCCAGGCAAGGTGGCGGGCGCCTGTAGTCCCAGCTACTTGGGAGGCTGAGGCAGGAGAATGGCGTAAACCCGGGAGGCGGAGCTTGCAGTGAGCTGAGATCTGGCCACTGCACTCCAGCCTGGGTGACAGAGCAATACTCCATCTCAATAACAACAACAACAAAAAGAAGCAGATGTGACAAACATCATCAGCCACCAGGTGGTGCTAATGAACCAGACTGAAACTCCATCCAAAACCCACCCAAGAAACAGTTGTTCTGGCCGGGTGCAGTGGCTCACGCCTGTAATCACAGCACTTTGGGATGCTGAGGCAGGCAAATCACCCGAGGTCAGGAGTTTGAGACCAGCCTGGCCAATATGGTGAAACCCCATCTCTACTACAAATACAAAAAAATAGTTGGGCACGGTGGCGCGTGCCTGTGGTCCCAGCTACTCGGGAGGCTGAGGTACGAGAATCGCTTGAACCAGGAGGTAAAGGTTGCAGTGGGCCAGGCCGGGCGCGGTGGCTCAAGCCTGTAATCCCAGCACTTTGGGAGGCCGAGACGGGCGGATCACGAGGTCAGGAGATCGAGACCATCCTGGCTAACACAGTGAAACCCCGTCTCTACTAAAAACACAAAAAACTAGCCGGGCGAGGTGGCGGGCGCCTGTAGTCCCCGCTACTCGGGAGGCTGAGGCAGGAGAATGGCATAAACCCAGGAGGCGGAGCTTGCAGTGAGCTGAGATCCGGCCACTGCACTCCAGCCCGGGTGACAGAGCAAGACTCCGTCTCAAAAAAAAAAAAAAAAAAAAAAAAAGTTGCAGTGGGCCAAGATGGCACCACTGGACTCCAGCCTAGGCGACAAAGTGAGACTCCATCTGCACCTACCAAGTGCAGAGTCCCATTATGGCTGTACAAGAGCTTAAAGCAGGCAAGAAGCCACCGGAAGGTGTCATGGCCCTTAAGTGGAAAGAGCACTAAAGACGGGAATGAGCTGGATCAAGCTTCGCTCCCCAAGAAAAACAGGACACTTGGCTGGGCGCAGTGGCTCATGCCTGTAATCCCAGCACTTTGGGAGGCCAAGGCGAGTGGATCACCTGAGGTCATGAGTTCGAGACCAGCCTGACCAACATGGTGAAACCCTGTCTTTACTAAAAATACAAAATATTAGCCAGGCGTGGTGGCGGGCACCTGTAATCCCAGCTACTCGGGAGGTTGAGGCAGGAGAATTCCTTGAACCCAGGAGGCAGAGGTCGCAGTGAGCCAAGATCATGCCATTGCACTCCAGCCTGGGCAACAAGAGTGAAACTCCGTTTAAAAAAAAAAAAGAAAGAAAGAAAAGGAAAACAGGACACTTGGACTTATTAGTGGCCTGGATGTCAGTGGCCTGGATGTCGGCCTCAAAACCTTTAAGTGCTTCACATTGCCCAGCAAATGAACTCCAGTATTCTGAACTTGTCACTCATGGGACCAGTGTCATCTTTTCCAGCCTCATGCCCCAAGCTGCTTGTGATCCCTCACCACAAATCCACCACCTGGACCTTTCCTTGGGCTGTTTCTGGCACCTGGAGTACCCACAAAACCAAATCTCTTTACCTGTCCCCACTAGAATTCTAATCCCTTCACAAGGCTTTCCCAGTCACCTCTGCAATAACTCTCTTTGTACCTTTCATAAAGCACCACTCATGTCTGCCTTGGGTTGTGGGTACCTGTGCACAGGTCTATCTGCCCCACCAGAAAACACCTGGAGGACTAGGGATTACGTCTTTTTTTTTCTTTTTTAAAATTATTTTTGGTAATAGAGCCTCACTCTGTCACCCAGGCTGGAATAGTGGTGTGATCTCGACTCTCTGCAACCTCTACCTCCCAGGTTCAAACGATTCTCCTGCCTCAGCCTCCCCAGTAGCTGGGACTACAGGCGTGCGCCACCACACCCGGCTAATTTTTGTATTTTTAGTAGAGACGGGGTTTCACCATGTTGGCCAGGCTGGTCTCAAACTCCTGACCTCAGGTGATCTGCCCACCTTGGCCTTCCACAGTGCTCAGATTCCAGGTGTGAGCCACCGCGCCTGGCTGGGACTACATCTTTAATCATCTCAGCGTCCCATCGGGTGCTAATGCAGTATCTTTCCTCAGTGCTGAAAGACTGTTTAACTTGCAAATAAACAATCTATTTGTTTTAAAAATAACTTATGAATTCTTGTTTCTGCTGGGCCACTTTTAGTCTCTATCAGTGTGCCCCATAGAATGCTCTGCAATGATGGAAGTGTCCTATCCCCCTGTGCTATCCTTTATGGTAACCACTAGCCACATGTGGCTACTACACACACTTGAAATGTGGCTAGTTATAATCCCAGCACTTTGGAGGCTGAAGCAGGGGTCTCACTGGAAGCCAGGAGTCTTTTTGTGAGACCCTGTCTCTACAAAAAAATTAAGACATTAGCCAGGTGTGGTGGCATTAGCTACCTGGGAGGCTAAAGTGGGAAGATCACTTAAGCCTAGAAGTTTTGAGGCTGCAGTGAGCTATGATAGCACCACTGCACTCCAGCCTGGGCGATACAGCCAAACTGTCTCTAAAAAAATAAAAGGCTGGGCGTGGTGGCTCAGCCTGTAATCCCAGTACTTTGGGAGGCCGAGGTAGGAGGATCACCTGAGATCAGGAGTTCAAGACCAGCCTGGCCAGCGAACACGGTGAAATCCCATCCCTACTAAAAATACAAAAATTAGCCAGGCACGGTGGCGGGCACCTGTAACTCGCTACTCGAGAGGCTCTGGTGGGAGAATCACTTGAACCTGGGAGGCAGAGGATGCAGGGAGCCGAGATCACGCCACTGCACTCCAGCCTGGGTGACAGAGTGAGACTCCTTCTCAAAAATAAAAATAAATAAATAAATAAATAAAAGAAGTGTGGGTGGCTAGTAAGACAGAAACTGAATTTCTAATTTTATTTAATTGTACTTAATGTAAATGGGTACATACAGTTCATGGCTACCATAATTGGTGGTGCAGGCCCAGAGGATCCTGACGTTGGTGGTATATTGGGTAGGGATATCATACTGGGCATGACTCTAATGCCACGCAGAAGAGCAAGGAGTACAACCAGGCTGAGAAGAGGTCCGCTGCTGAGGAATGGGGAAGAACAATGTTGCCCACCCATAAAACCCTTTATTGAGGTAGACATGATGGTCATCTTTATCCCTACAGGACTAGAGGAGACAACAGCCCAATGCTGCTTGAACACTAAGGAGGGGAATTTACAGACAGCATTGCTGCCCCTATAAGCACACAGAGTTCACAAATCTGGCCCCAGCTTTCTTTTGGTTTTTTTTTTTTTTTGAGATGGAGTCTTACTCTGTCGCTCCGGCTGGAGTGCAGTGGTGCGATCACAGTTCACTGCAGTCTCAACCTCCTGGCCTTAGGTGATCCTCTTACGTCAGCCTCACGAGTAGCTAGGACTACAGGCGCACACCACCACACTTGGCTAATTTTTTGTATTTTTTCTAGAGATGGGGGTTTCACCATGTTGCCCAGGCTAGTTTTGAACTTCTGGGCTCAAGCAATCCACCTGCTTCATCCTCCCAAAGTGCTGGGATTACAGGGAGCCACGGCATCCAGCCGCTTTTCTTTCTAGGCTAATTTCCACTATTCCCTTCTTGAACTACCCCCGCTCCTCCAGATACCCACCATTTCCCACATCAGCCTATAGGGAGTTTGGGGCAGGGGCTCCTATTCTCAGTCTCGTGCTTCCCCACAATACCATTAGAGCACCCCACTCTGTCCCCTCACCTACTCCTCACAAGAAAGGAGGAGGAGGGAAGTTTGCTGATTTTCAAATCCCCAAAACCCCACCACTGCTCTGTGCTTTCATCTCTCTAGTGTGCTCTCAAGCTGGAGGGCCCCCCACTCTGCTGGGCTGGCCATAGTCTACCTCACTTCAAGAACCACCTCAAAGCCAGGCATGGTTGCTCATGCTTGTAATCCCAGTTCCAGCACTTTGGGAGGCTGAGGCAGGAGAATCACTTGAGGCTGAGTTCAAGACTGTCCTGGGCAACATCATGAGACCCCTATCTCTACAAAAAATACAAAGCCAGGCATAGTGGCACATACCTGTAGTCCCACCTTGAAGCTACTTGGGAGGTTGAGGCAAGAAAATTGCTTGAGCCAGCCAGGCGCAGTGGCTCATGCCTGTAATCCCAGCACGTTGGAAGGCCGAGGCAGGTGGATCACGAGGTCAGGAGATTGAGACCATCCTGGCTAACACGGTGAAACCCCATCTCTACTAAAAATACAAAAAAATTAGCCAGGCATTGTGGCAGGCGCCTGTAGTCCCAGCTACTCGGGAGGCTGAGGCAGGAGAATGGTGTGAACCTGGGAGGCAGAGCTTGCAGTGAGCCGAGATTACGCCACTGCACTCCAGCCTGGGTGACAGAGCAAAACTCCATCTCAAAAAAAAAAAAAAAAAAAAAGAGAGAGAAAAAGAAAATTGCACCGGCCAGGCGTGGTGGCTCACGCCTGTAATCCCAGCACTTTGGGAGGCTGAGGCAGGTGGATCACAAGGTCAGGAGTTCGAGAGCAGCCTGGCCAATATGGTGAAACCCCGTCTCTACTAAAAACACAAAAATTAGCCGGGGGTGGTGGTGGACGCGTGTAGTCCCAGCCACTCGGGAGGCTGAGGCAGGAGAAACACTTGAACCCAGGAGGCGGAGGCTGCAGTGAGCCGAGATCAGGCCACTGCACTCCAGCCTGGGAGACAGAGCAAGACTCTGTCTCAAAAAAAAAAAAAAAATTGCTTGAGCCCAGGAGTTTGAGGCTGCAATGGGCTATGATCAGGCCCCTGTGCTCCAGCATGGGCAATAGAGTGAGATCTAGACTCGGAAAATAAAACAACAAAGAACTACCATGGCTGGGCACAGTGGCTCTCACCTGCAATCCCAACACTTTGGGAGGCAGAGGCAGGTGTATCACTTGAAGCTAGGAGTTCGAGACTAGCCTAGGCAACATGGCAAGACCCTGTCTCTAAAAACACAACAATTAGTTAGGTGTGGTGGTACATGCCTTTAATGCCAGCTACCTGGGAGGCTGAGGGACAAGAATCACTTGAACCTGGGAGGCAGAGGTTGCAGTGAGCTGAGATTGTGCCATTGCACTCCAGTCTAGGCGACTCAGTCTCTTTTTTTGAGACTCTATCTCAAAAAAAAAAAAAAAAAAATCACTGGTACCCATTGGCTCTGAATTCACCTTTTTTGCTGCACGAATGTGACAGGCAACCATCTAGTTCTGTTTTGTTTGTTTTTTTTAATCATTTTTCTCCCATACTATTACTTGACTTCTCAGATGTTCATATCCTAGTTCTCCTATTAGATCACAAGCTCCCTGAGGGCAGGGGCCTAGCACAATGCCTGGTACGCAGGGACGGACGCCACCACCTTTGGAATGTGAGAGCAGAGAGTGTTTTCAGGTGCCAGGCTGGGCAAGATCAGCGGTACAGGAGCTCACTGTGGTCTGACAGATAGAGAAGACAGTGAAGGGGCAATCACTCACGCAATCTGGAGCGCTCGGGTGCCCAGCACACGGGCTCGCTCGTACTTGGTCATATATGGTGTGGTGATTCGCTTCTGGTTGGCCTGCGGTCGCTCCCCAGAGGGGAGGATCTCGACATTCTCCTGGCCTTCCTGGACACCAAGACAAAAAAGAGGGAAAATCTCAGGTGGCATTTTTGGATTACAGGGAGGGTGATAATGACAACTATCACAATCCCCGCTACCGCCACCATTAATGCTTACTGCATATCAGGGTATTGCATGACTGCTTCCCAACAACTCATGTAATCCTTACAATAACCTTATGAGGCAGGGATTACAGTTCTCATTTCAGAGGCTTGGAAAGTCAGCTAACCTGACATAGCCTGAGACCTTGTAATGGAGGACCATGACTGAGATTCCAGAGCTGGCTGCCTCATCCAGAAGAGAGCAGAGGGCCTGGAGATGGGGTTGTCTGAGAACATTGGTCCTGTAAAAGAGGTCCTGGCACAAAAAAATTACCCTAAGCAGGAAACTAGGAATAGTCTCCCCATCTTTCAGATAGGGGAGCTAAGCCAATGGGTCAAGTGACTAGAAAAGTCAAAGTAAAGGCAGGAATATTTAACAATTACTTACTAAGCATTTGTCCTGAATCAGATATCGTTAACAGATACTGAGAAAGCAAGCTAGGAATTTCTGCTCTCAAAGAATTAATGGTCTAAAGGGGGAGACAAAAGTAAACAGAGCAGGTGCTATGAAGGAATGCAGTGTGCAACAGAGTTCCCAAGGAGGTGGGGACACCTCACACTGGGAGTCAGGAAAACTCCAGGGATGAGATTTGAGCTCACCTAGAAGGATGAGCAGCAGCTGTCAAACCAACGAGGAAGGAGGCAACATGCAAAGGCACAGAGGAGAAAGAGGTTTGGACAGCTAGTTATGGACAATAATTAGAATGAAAGGTGCGTAGAGGATTGTAGGCAGGAGAATAAATTCTGTGCTATATAAAGAATTAAGTAAACAGGCCGGGCACGGTGGCTCACGCCTGTAATCCCAGCACTTTGGGAGGCTGAGGTAGGTGGATCACAAGGTCAGGAGATCGAGACCACCCTGACTAACATGGTAAAACTCCGTCTCTACTAAAAATACAAAAAAAAAAAAAATTAGCCGGGCGTGGTGGCAGGCGCCTGTAGTCCCAGCTACTCAGGAGCCTGAGGCAGGAAAATGGCGTGAACCCAGAAGGCGGAGCTTGCAGTGAGCCCAGATCTCACCACTGCGTTCCAGCCTGGGCAACAGAGCAAGACTCCATCTCAAAAAAAAAAAAAAAAAGGTTGACTCTGAGCTGGACATGGTGGTGCAGAACCTGCAGTTCCAGCTACTTGAGAGGCTGAACTGGAAGGATCACTTGAGCCCAAGAGTTCAAGGCTGTAGTGCGCTATGACCGCACTTGCAAATAGCCATTGTACTCTAGCCTAGACAACGTAGCAAGACACCACTTCTTAATTTAAAACAAGCAAACAAACAACAACAACAGAAAGAAAGGATCACTCTGGATACTCTGTTGAGAATATTCTGCAGGGGGCAGTGGCAGAAGTGGAGAGGCCATTTAGGAAAGCCTGTAGTAACCAAGCACGTGGGCAAGTAAGAAAGGGCGCTGAAAGGAGAAGAGCACTCAGAGCAGAGTCTGGAGTGAGACTGAAGCAGGAAAACCAGCCACACAATTCCTGCAGGAATGTGGCTGAAAAGCAATGAGATCTAAGCCAGCCTAAGGCACCAGGAGTAGAAAAATGCAGACAGGGCTGAAGTACATCCAGAAGGCACAATCTACATGACAGTGATGGGAAGGCGACCAGAATGATGGAGGAGGACACACCTGACTCACGCGAAAAGGTATCGGAAAGTGCCATGCAGAGAGAGAGAGGGCTCCATGTCTCTCCAGGACATAACTGCATTTTTTTCCCTCATCAGTCACACAGGACAGAAAGCCTTACTTTCCTCATGAGGCTAGCAACCTATCCACCTACTTGCTCAAGCCAGAAACCTGAGAGTCGTCCTTGTCACCGCTCACTTTCTCAGCCCCATAACCAACCCACCGAAATAACTCTTTCATCTGTCTTCTCATCACCTGCACTACCAGCACCTATATCCAAGCCACAGGCCTCTCACCTTCCACTCTTGCCCTTCCCCAGTTCACTCCTTACTCAAGGCAGGATTGCACTTTCTAAAATGTGAACTGGACTGTGCCCTGGCTCAAAATTTGTCAGTAGCTTCCCATTGCCTTTAGGCTACAAAATACTGCCTCATCTGAGCCCTGCTTACCTCTTCCTTTTGCTCCCTAACTAGTCCCACCCTGCAGAAAGCACCTGGCACATAATAAACATTCAACACATGTTTGCCGAATGAAGGAAGGCACTGTTTAACTTGGCAGTGAACTAACTGCCCCAGAAGCCACAGGCTGTGGACCACATGGACAAAAGCTTTCAGGTCCACCCTGCAGGGCTGTTCTGCTATGCAAGACTAGAACACAGCTCACTCTAACTGGTAATGCTTATGGCAGGGGCCTTGACCACAAACAGAAGGCAGACACATTCAGCTAATTATCACCTGCCAGACTATTTGGCAGCTTGGGCTGCAGAGGTGGGAGCCTGAGGCTGAATACTGACCTCTTCAGCATTCTCCAAGTCATCTAGCCCTTCATCCTCCTCCACATCATCAAAGTCGTCACCATCAAAACTGTACAGGAAGAAGAGATCAGTTACTTAGAGCATCACTTACAAGAATCAAAGAGGGGCCAGGTACGGTGACTCACACTTGTAATCCTGGTACTCTGGGAGACCGAAGTGTGTGGATCACTTGAGGCCAGGAACTCGAGACCAGCCTGGCCAACGTGGCAAAACCCCGTCTCTACTAAAAATACAAAAACTAGCCAGGCATGGTGGCACATGTCTGTAATACCAGCTACTCGGGAGGTTGAGTCACAAGAATTGCTTGAACCCAGGAGGTGGAGATTGCAGTGAGCCAAGATCGCACTGCTGCACTCCAGCATGGGTGACAGAACAAGAACCTGTCTCAAATTAAATAAAATAAGAAAAATAAAAAATAAAAATCAGAGGCCGGGTGTGGTGGCTCTGGGATTAAGCCTGTAATCCCAGCACTTTGGGAGACCAAGGCGGGCAGAGTTCAAGGCCAGCCTGACCAACATAGTGAAACCCCGTTTCTACTAAAAATACAAAATTAGCTGGGAGTGGTGGCACATGCCTGTAATCCCAGCTACTTGGGAGGCTGAGGCAGGAGAATCGCTTGAACCCAGGAGGCAGATGTTGTGGTGAGCTGAGATCACGCCATTGCACTCCAGCTTGGGCAACAAGAGCGAAACTCCATCTCAAAAAAAACCCAAAAAAACAAAACAAAACAAAAAAATCAAAGAGGGCAGAGATCTGTGTCTCTCCCAGTATGTAAGAAGCACTCAAATGTCTACTTGATAAGTAAATCAGCCAGGCGCAGTGACTCACGTCTGTAATCCCAGCACTTTGGGAGGCCGAGGCGGGTGCATCACCTGAGGTCAGGAGTTCGAGACCAGCCTGGCCAACATGGAGAAATCCCATCCCTACTAAAAATACAAAAAAATTAGCCGGGCGTGGTGGCAGGCACCTGTAATCCCAGCTACTCAGGAGGCTGAGGCAAGAGAATTGCTTGAACCCGAAAGGCGGAGGTTGCAGTGAGCCAAGGTCACCCCACTGCACTGCAGCCTGGGTGACACAGTGAGACTCCTTCTCAAAAAAAAAGAATACTAAGTAAATCCGACTTTTGTTCCATTTTACTGCTTTAATTTTTCCCCATCTGCCCCCAAATTTCGCTAGGACTCATTCATCATCACTGTTTCCCTCTCTATTGAATCATTCCCATCAGCATATTTTTTTTTTTTTTTTTGAGACAAAGTCTAGCTCTGTCACCCAGGCTGGGGGCACTGCAACCTCCGCCTCCCGGGTTCAAGCAATTCTCCTGTCTCAGTCTCCCAAGTAGCTGGATTATAGGCACATGCCACCATGCCCAGCTAATTTTTGTATTTTTAGTAAAGATGGGGTTTCCCCATGTTGACTAGGCTGGTCTCGAACTCCTGACCTCAGGTCATCCACCCTCCTCAGCCTCCCAAAGTGCTGGGATTACAGGTGTGAGGCACAGAGCCCGGGCCCCATCAGCATTTCAACATGTGCTTTCCTCATGTAAAACAAAAACAAAAACAAACAAACAAAAAACCTTACTTCTCTTCTCCCTCCCCCATAGCCCTAATTCCAAGGTGCCCTTTGAAGCAAAAATGTGTGAAAGAGCTGTCCACCCTCACTGCCCCCAATTCCTCTATTCCCATTGTGTCATAATCTCACTCCCAAAAGTCTTTCACCCCGATAGCTCCATCAAAACCACTTTCCAAGCTCATTAATGATCTCCACGTTGCTAAATCCAATGGCCAACTCTCATTCTCATTTAGCCTGATCTATCAGCTGGCACATTAGGCCACTTGCTCTCCTCACTTGACTCCAACAACACCTCACTTTCTTGGTGCTCCCGCACCTCCCCGGCTTCTCTTTTCCTCCAAGCACTCAATGTCCAAATGCCCTAATGCTCAGCCACGAGTCATCTCCTCTTCTCTACTGACACTCACTAGGAATGCGGTAGCGATCCCACATGTTTCTTATTTTTATCTTCAGACTAGCTCTCTTTGCGCCCACACATCCAACAGGTAATTTTTTGGCTCTATCTTTAAAATAGTAATATATCCAGAATTCAAAACCAGTTCTCACCATCTCTACTCCTACTGACTTATTTCAACCAGATTACTACAAACAGGCCGGGCACGGTGGCTCACGCCTGTAATCCCAGCACTTTGGGAAGCCGAGGTGGGTGGATCACTTGAGGTCAGGAGTTCGAGACCAGTTTGGCCAACATGGTGAAACCCGTCTCTACTAAAAATACAATTAGCCAGGTATGGTGGTGCACGCCTATAATCCCAGCAACTCGGGAGGCTGAGGCAGGAGAATCCCTTGAACCCGGGAAGCAGAGGCTGCAGTAAACCGAGATCGCGCCACTGCACTCCAGCCTGGGCGACAGAACGAAACTCCGTCTCAAGAAAAAACAAAAAAATTACTGTAATGAACAGTCTCAGGCTTTTATTTAATGCCACCCGGGGAGCTGCCCCAGACCCTCCTGTGGAGTACTCCTACACTATGTACTTCTAGAACTGTGAAGAACTTCTAGAACTACGTACTTCACAGAAGCAGATGGAGAACTGGGGAAGCTCACGCGACCACCATTACCTGCTTGCTTGCTTACTTATGGGCCTGTGCCGCCTATTCTACAAAGTGAGCACGTGGAGAGGCAAGGATGATTCTTCATTCACCTCAGTATTCCCACTGCATGACACAGAGCCCGGCTCGGGGCAACATTTGAGGAAGGACACCTTTTCCACGGATCCCCTCTGGACCCTCGAGTCTGGGCCCTCCTGTGCCCAGCCTCCAGCCCGGGCTATGCTCCTGGGTCCCCGCCCTTCCCTTCCTAGGCTCCGCCGGCCCCCTCAGGACCCCAGGCCCCTCAGACATTGCCCCTAGACGCCAGGTTCCTCAGCTGCCTTCGACCCAAGCCCTGCCTCATCCGCCCCTTCCGAGTGTGCCGCAAAGGCCACTCCGCTCCCGCACTTACTTGTCCTCGTTGTCTGACATGACACCCTCGCCTCAGGGACCCCGCTGCACCCCGGTCCCGCACGGAGACCGGCAAACAGCGCCTCTACGACTCGCGGCGCCTCGCTTATCTTGCGCCTGCGCGGTAACCCAGAGGAAATCACTTCCGGGAGGCAGGCCAGAGTGGGGGAAGTGCGCATGCGCTGACTCGTGAGTGCGCGTTTCTATGGTAGCCAGAGTCGCTAGCTGCCAGCTCCAGCAGCCCAGATGTCGTAGTATTTCTGCGTGGCACCGGTGCTGGTGCGGCTGTAAAGCAGTGGTCAGTGGTCACCGCCTCCGGGAGCCCACTTCTATGTGCAGAGGGGAGCACCCAGAGGGGGTCTTAGGGTGAAATTTCAATTTTGGCATATCACCCAGTGGGTACGGTTGTGACCATGGCTATATTAACACTCCCTTCCCGAGGGGACTTCCCTGCCACAGGCGCTGGGTCAGAATGAGGACTGTGTGTGTACCTGTGTCTGGATGGGAGGTTTAGGCACTGTCGCAATATTAACTGGCGGCATCATTCTCTGGCTCGATCTCCGCTTCCAGACTTCTGGGGATGTTGGGCATGGGGGAACAGAGATTAGGAATAGGAGACAGGGGGTGTGTCATTGCGTCTTTCCCTCCTCAGGGTCCTCCCATGGCTTCACAGAAGCAGATGGAGGTAGTGACCAAAGGAACTGGGTTCCGGCGCCGCCCCAAGATGACCACTTACACCCCGGGGACCTGCGAGCTGCTCAGAGGTCAGTGCGTTAAAGCAGCGATCCCCAGCCTTTTTGGCACCAGGGACCGGTTTCGTGGAAGGAAATTTTTCCACTGACGGGGGTGTGGGGAATGGTTTCGGGATGAAACTGTTCACCTCAGATCATCAGGTATTAGTTAGATTCTCATAAGAAAAGCGTGCAACCTAGATCCCTCGCGTGCGCAGTTCACAATAGGGTTCGCGCTCCTTGAAAATCTAAGGCCGCCACTGACCTGAAAGGAGGCGGTGAGGCTCACTAGCCCGCCGCTCACCTCTTGCTGTGCGGCCCGGTTCCTAACAGGCCAGGGACTGGTACCAGTCCACCGACGGGGGTTGGGGACCCCTGAGTTAAAGGATGAGAGAAGAATGGTGGTAGTTATCCTCTGTAACTGAGTTCCCCCGTACCTGACCTGTGGCTTAGCAATTGCTATTTTCCTTTACAGATAAGGAGCCTGGGGTTCAGAAAGCTTCAAAGTTCTACTGCATATGCCTTAGGCGGGGGGAGGTTCAAGGTGCTACAGCTTGGCAAAAGTCAAGGAACTAAAGTTTTTAGAGTAGTTAACTCCTATGCATCCTTTAGATCACACTTTCAACTTTCCCGAGGAAGATCTCTCCTCTTTACCACCACAGTAGGATCATCTGTTATGCACCCTCACACATTTTCCTTCACTGGGCTTAGCACAAGCTGTAGTCAGTTATTTATCTGCCTGCAGCCCAGGAGGCCTCACAGAATGCTTTGTCGTGCAGTGATGATGAAGGAATCCAAACTGACGAACATCCAGCAGCGCCACATCATGGACATCATGAAAAGTAAGGGGCAATCCACAGAGGCATCCTGGCCAGAGGGGATCTGGGGCCACATTCTTTTTTCTTTTTTTTTTTTTTTTTTTTTGAGGCTGAGTCTTGCCCTGTTGCCCAGGCTGGAGTGTAGTGGCGCGATCTCAGCTCACTGCAAGCTCCACCTCCCGGGTTCACGCCATTCTCCTGCCTCAGCCTCCCGTGTAGCTGGGACTACAGGTACCTGCCACCACGCCCGGCTAATTTTTTGTATTTTTTAGTACAGATGGGGTTTCACCGTGTTAACCAGGATGGCCTCAATCTCCTGACCTTGTGATCCGCCCGCCTTGGCCTCCCAAAGTGCTGGGATTACAGGTGTGAGCCACAGTGCCCGGCCTGGGGTCACATTCTTAATGCTTCTTCATGTTAAGGGAGAGAGGACCTCATATAAAAAAAAAAAAAAAAAAAAAAAAAAAAAAAAAAAAACGCTGGGCACATGGCTCATGCCAGTAATTCCAACACTTTGGGAAGCCGAGGTGGGAGGATGGCTTGAGCCCAGGAGTTCAAGACCAGCCTGGGCAACACCGCAAGACCTTATCTCCACAAAAATTTTTTTTTTTTTTTTTTTTTTTGAGATGGAATCTCACTCTGTCACCCAGGCTGGAGTGCAGCGGCATGATCTCGGCTCACTACAACCTCTGCCTCCTGGGTTCAAGCAATTCTCCTGCCTCAGCCTCCTGAGTAGCTGGGATTACAGGCATGTGCCACCACACCCGGCTTAATTTTTGTATTTTTAGTAGAGACGGGGTTTCACCTTGTTGGCCACGCTGGTCTCAAACTCCTGACCTCATGATCTGCCCGCCTTGGCTTCCCAAAGTGCTGGGATTCCAGGTGTCAGCCACCACACCCAGCCCCCAAAATTTTTTAAAATTAGCCAGGTGTGGTGGTGCACACCTGTAGTCCCAGCTACTCAGGAGGTTGAGGTGGGAGGATCACTTGACCCTGGGAGGTCAAGGCTGCAATGAGCTGTGATTGCACCACTGCACTCCAGCCGGGCGACTGAGGGGAACCTGCTCTCAAAATTAAATTAAATTAAATTAAATTAAATTAAATTAAATTAAATTAAATTAAAATTAAATTGAATAGAATATAAAATAAAATAAAATAAAATAAAAACAGGTCAGGCTGGGTGTGGGAGCTCACACCTGTAATCCCAACACTTTGGGAGGCCGAGACAGACAGATCACCTGAGGTCAGGAGTTCAAGACCAGCCTGGCCAACATGGTAAAATGCTATCTCTACAAAAATACAAAAATTAGCTGGGCATGATGGCAGGTGCCTGTAATACCAGCTACCCAAGATGCTGAGGCAGGAGAATCGCTTGAACCTGGGAGGCAGAGGTTGCAGTGAGCTGAGACCACACCACTGCACTCCAGCCTGGGCGACAGAGCAAGATTCCATCTCAAAAATAAAAAATAAAAAAAAATAAAAACAGGTTAGGTGTGGTGGCTCATACCTATAATCCTATCACTTTGGGAGGCTAAGACAGAAGGATTGCTCAAGCCCAGGAGTTCAAGACCAGCCTGGGCAAAACACATACATACTGGGCTGTACCTGTAGTCCCAGATAGTCAGGAAGCTGAGGCAGGAGGATCACATGAGCCCTGGAGTTCAAGGGCAGCCAGGGCAACATAGCAAAACCTCTCTCTACAACAACATTTTTGGGTGTGTGACCAAAAAAATTAGTATTCCTGACCCCTTGCTCCTGGGGAATTGATCTTGTAGAGGCTGGGTGAGCAGAAAAGGTAGACAGGCACAGATCAAAACAGTGGATGGGCCAGGTGTGGTGGCTCACGCCTGTAACCCCAGCACTTTGGGAGGCTGAGGCAGGCAGATCACCCGAAGTAAGGAGTTCAAGACCACCCTGGCCAACATGGTGAAACTCCATCCCTACTAAAAATATAAAAATTAGCCAGGTGTGGTGACCCGGGCCTGTAGTCCCAGCTACTTGGGAAGCTGAAGCAGGAGAACAGATTGAACCTGGGAAGCGGAGGTTGCAATGAGCCAAGATCGTGCCATCGCACTCCAGCCTGGGTGACAAGAACAAAACTCTGTCTCAAAAAAACAAAAAAAAATTAGCCAGGCGTGGTGGCATACACCATAATCCCAGCTACTCAGGAGACTGAGGCACAAGAATCGCTTGTGTAGGAGGTATAGGTTGCACAGAACCAAGATCACGCCACTGCACTCCAGCCTGGGCAACAGAGGGAGACTCTGTCTCAAAAAAAAACAATGGATGGGACCTGCTCTAAGCTGGGCTTTATGGTAGCTGAGAGGTGGGGTCAACCGACCAGACAGGTGACATATTTGGATGGCCTGGGAGAGAAGCCCCAGGGATGGCCAAGCAGGGGGATGGACCGCAGGAAGGATAGGTACCTGCTATCGTCTGAACTGTCCCTCCTTATCCATGGAGCACACAGAAAGCTTTAGAAACCCATCCATAGAAATTAAAGCACCAGTACAAAGATTTGATGTACAAGAATGTTTATTGCAGCATTGTTTGAAGTAGTAAAAAACAAACCTAGAAATAACCTGAATTTCTGAAACTAGGAGGTGTGCTGAATAATGTATCCATTCTAAGGATACTAGTATATAGCTATAAAAAGTAAGTTACATATAAATGGAGTGATCTGAACAGATGTCCATGAAAAAATGTGAAGTGAAAAGTCTGTTATTTTAATATATTACAGTATGATCCAGTGTTTGAAAGAATCTTATATGCACATATAAAATATATGCACATATATCTCTGAACATGTTTGTATAACCATCAAAAAGGAAAGAGACCACCAAACTGTTACCATCATCACTCATTCATTATAGAGCGGTGGGATTGGAAGGAAGAAGAGAAGATTCCTTGTACTGTTTGACTTGTTTTGTTTTTTGAGACAGAGTCTCCCTCTGTTGCCCAGGCTGGAGTGCAGTGGCTCAATCTCGGCTCACTGCAACTTCTGCCTTCTGGGTTCAAGCGATTCTCCTGCCTCAGCCTTCCTAGTATCTAGGATTACAGGCATGCATCACCACGTCCAGCTAATTTTTATTTTTGGGGTTTTTTTTTTTTTGAGACAGTCTTGCTCAGTCACCCAGGCTGGAGTGCAATGATGCAATCTTGGCTCACCGCAACCTCTGCCTCCTGGGTTCAAGTGATTCTCCCACCTCAGCCTCCCGAGTAGCTGGGATTACAGGCACCCACCATAATGCCCGGCTAATTTTTTTTTTTTTCTTAGACATGGGGTTTCACCATGTTGGCCATGCTGGTCTTGAACTCCTGACCTCCGGTGATCCGCCCACCTCGGCCTCCCAAAGTGCTGGGATTAGAGGTGTGAGCCACTGCACCTGGCCCGTTTGACTTCTTTTAACAAGTAGGTATTATTTTTATTTTTTCTTTATTTTGTATATTTTTTTGAGATGGAGTCTCCTCTGTCGCCCAGGCTGGAGTGCAGTGGCGCCATCTCGGCTCACTGCAAGTTCCGCCTCCCGGGTTCACGCCATTCTCCTGCCTCAGCCTCCCGAGTAGCTGGGACTACTGGCGCCTGCCACCACGCCTGGCTAATTTTTTGTATTTTTAGTAGAGACAGGGTTTCACCGTGTTAGCCAGGGTGGTCTCAAACTCCTGACCTCAGGTGATCACCCATCTCGGCCTCCCAAAGTGCTGGGATTACAGGCGTAAGTCACCGTGCCCAGCCAACTTTTATTTTTAAAAAGTGGCCGGGTGTAATAGCTCATGCCTATATTCCTAGCACTTTGGAAAGCCGAGGTGGGTGTATCACTTGAGGTCAGGAGTTCAAGACCAGCCTGGCCAACATGGCCTGTCTCTACTAAAAATACAAAAATTAGCTGAGCGGCCGGACGCGGTGGCTCAAACCTGTAATCCCAGCACTTTGGGAGTCCGAGATGGGGGGATCACGAGGTCAGGAGATCGAGACCATCCTGGCTAACACGGTGAAACCCCATCTCTACTAAAAATACAAAAAAATTTGCCGAGCGTGGTGGCAGGCGCCTGTAGTCCCAGCTACTCAGGAGGCTGAGGCAGGAGAATGGCGTGAACCCAGGAGGCGGAGCTTGCAGTGAGCCGAGATAGTGCCACTGCACTCCAGCCTGGGCGACAGAGCAAGACTCCGCCTCAAAAAAAAAAAAAAAATTAGCTGAGCATGGTGGCACATGCCTGTAATTCCAGTTACTTGGGAGACTGAGGCAGGAGAATCACTTGAACCTAGGAGGCAAAGGTTGCAGTAAGCTGAGATTGTGCCACTGCACTCCAGCCTGAGTGACAGAGCAAGACTCAGACTCAAAAAAAAAAAAAAAAAAAAAAAAAGCCATGTGGGTCCTCCCACCCCCACTCTTCATTCCCCAGGAGGAGATGCTTTGCCCCTACAGTACAGCATAACATCCAGCCAGAGGGTCTTACCTTCCAAGCAAATAGCCTCGTCTATCTACCTGCCTCCCATCCTCGCAGCCCGTCCCCACCTCCGGCCTGCCAACATGTGCCAAGCCAATGGGGCCTACAGCCGGGAGCAGTTCAAACCTCAAGCCACCAGTAAGTGAGGGTCTCAGCTAGGGCCTTTCCCCATCTCCCTGGGGGAGGACAGGGGAGAGGGATGCAAGCAGCCCACAGGGCAGGTGGGAAGGTAGCTAATCATATCCCCATGCACTTTGTACCGATGCTCTTGAGCCTCAGCACATGTTAGCTTAGGGGTATTCAGGGCGCAGAGGAAACCAGTCAGATGGTCCTCTTTTTTTTATTTTTCCAGAGCTCACGATTAGCTGGAATCTACCAATTCCTGATTTTAGGGGCTATCAGGGCTCAAGGCCACAGCCCAACCTCTCCCTGCAGCCCCTACACATAGGTGGCCACTACAGGTATCACCAAGGCCCCAGGTTCCTGAGCTTTCTTAGCCTTGCTCTGCACCAAAGCAGTGTGTGGGTTTTGACAAAACTTCTTTTTCTTTTTTTTTGGAGATAGAGTCTCACTCTGTGCCCAGGTTGGAGTGCAGTGGTGCTATCTTGGCTCACTGCAACCTCCACCTCCTGGGTTCAAGCAAATCTCATGTCAGCCTCCTGAGTAGCTGGGATTACAGGTGTCCACCACCATGTCCAGTTAATTTTTATATTTTTAGTAGAGATGGGGTTTCACTATGTTGGCCAGGCTGGTCTTGAACTCCTGGCCTCAGGTGATCCGCCCACCTTGGCCTCCCAAATGCTTGGATTACAGGTGTGAGCCACCATGCCCGGACTCTTTTTCTTTTTCTTTTTTTAAGAGATGGGATATTGGCCTGGCGTGATGGCTCATGCCTGTAATTCCAGCACTTTGGGAGGCCAAGGCTGGCAGATTGCTTGAGCTCACGTGTTTGCGACCTGCCTGGGCAACGTGGCAAAACTCCATCTCTACTAAAAAAAAAAAAATACAAAAATTAGCTGGGCACGATGATGTCCATCTGTAGTCCCAGCTACTCAGAAGGCTGAGATGGGAAGATGGCTTGAGCCCGGGAGGTTGCAGTGAGTCGAAATTATGTCACTGCACTCCAATCTGGGCAGCAGAGTCAGACCTTGTCTCAAAAAAAAAAAAAAAAGAAAAAAGAAAAAGAAAAAAAAGAGATGGGGGTTTCACTACATCCATTAGGCTGGTCTTGAACTCCCAGTCTTAAGTGATCCTGCCACCTCAGCCTCCCAAAGTGTTGGAATTACAGAACATACCCAGAGTCTTTTCTTGGTTCTTTCAACCTCTTTCTGCCTCTCTTGACAGTACAGTGTTGCTCAGGAGAACCCAGGGTAGGAGCCAGGTGTACAGAAGCCCTGTCTGCATGACCAGGCACCCTGCAGCAAGCACGTGCACTTGGGAACGCAGACCATGAATGAGGGCACCCTTCACGGCCTAACTAGGCCATTTCTTTTTGGCCCTACAGGGGATCTGGAGAAGGAGAAACAAAGACTCCAAAATATCTTTGCCATGGGGAAGGACCCAGAGGAACGGAAAAGGCAGGCCCCTCCTGCACGACAGGAGGCTCCAGCCCCTGAGCAAGACCGATTTGAAGAGTGTAAGGCTCCGATGGACCAGTCATGCTGGGGGTGGGGGTAATGTGAGGAGGGGGCCCAGAATTGGATGCAGCAGTCAGGGGATCCCTGGGGGTCAACAAGTGAGAAACGCTATTTATTTAATATATTTATTTTGAGACAGTCTCGCTCTTATTGTCCAGGCTAGAGTGCAGTGGCATGATCTGGGCTCACTGCAGCCTCCACCTCCCAGGTTCAAGTGATCCTCCTGCCTCAGCCACCTGAGTAGCTGGGATTACAGGTGTGTGCCACCATGCCTGGCTAATTTTTGTATTTTTAGTAGACAAGGGGTCACCATGTTGGTCAGGCTGATCTCGAACTCCTGACCTCGTGATCCACCCGCCTCAGCCTCCTAAAGTGCTGGGATTACAGGCACGGGTCACCGTGCCCGGCCTAGAAACACTATTTGACAATAGAACCACTTCTTCTCCTCAAGAGAGGCAACCTGCTGCCAGCATCTGTCACAGGAGCCTGACAGCCCTCTCCTCTGTCCAGTGGTGAAGGAAATCCAGGAGAGGAAAGAATTCCTGACTGACATGGAGGCCCTGGGACAGGGCAAACAGTACCGAGGAATCATCCTTGCTGAAATATCCCAGGTAGGAGAAACAACCGGGGAAGCGGGGAGGGGAAGGGCCCAGAGCAAGTGTGAATGGAAATACAGGGCCAGCTGTGGCAGGGTTCAGGGGTCAAGCTCTAGCTCACTGCTGTGACGGTTCCTCAGGTTCCTAGCCCTGATATACCCACTTTCCCTGATGCCCTTTGCAGAAACTCCGGGAAATGGAAGACATTGACCGCAGGAGGAGTGAGGAACTTAGGAAGGCTCTTGCCACCACTTAATCTGTCTCCAGAGATAGGCAGCATAGCCCAAGCTCGACCACTGGAGTCCACTCCTCTGCCAGGCAGGGCCATCCTCAGGCCAGCCCACCCTACCAGCCTTCAGCCACATTAGATAGTGGCACAGCACTGCCTGCAGTACCCCAAGGCATACTCAGCAGCCTAGCCCCTGCCCAGGAATGCCATTAGAGCCCGAGACCCACAGCCCCATACACAGAGGAGTAAGACCTGAGCATCCCTAATAGGATGTGTGTCTAAAGGTATCCACTGGGCCTGCTTCCCACCACCTCCAGCCTGTGGCCTGTTCATTTGGTTTTCTGAATTCAGGAATGAAAATGATTCCTTTCTTTCTGTTTTAGGATTTACTTATTTGATTTCTTACTGCCTTAGGCAAGTATTCAATCACAATGATTAACTGGCCAATAAAACATTTTGAACGTGGGTCATTACAAGCACCATTTTGTTTTCAGAGGGATAAGCTTATTTGTTCAAGGCGTTAGAATTTGTCGAGCACAGATGGTTTCCAGCTACCTGTTTGCATATTTCAAGTGGCAATGGGAGCCAACCTCTTGGGCACCCCATGGCTGGCTTCTGTGGCAGGTGCTGAATTCCACTCTGTTAATGATCTCAATAAACCTCTGCAATGGTTCATCATCCCTCTGTGAAAACTAGGTCTTAACGAGATACCACAGCCAAGGGCATTTAACTGGCAAGCAGTGTACTCGGGATTCAAAGCTGGCTTTAGCTTTATGTCTTTCCACTATACCCATGACCACAGAAAGAAACATGAAAGGGTGGGAGGGACCTAGAGCCCTGGCCTGGGAGTTCCAATCCCAGCATGTGCCGTGTGACCTTTCTTGGGCAAAACCCAGCAGCTCCGTGCTTGTGCATCTGTGAGGCCCTGCTGGGAAGGAGCCACCCGACACCGTGTCCTGTACACAGCACATCTGTCCCCTCCCCTCTAGTTCCTGATACCCAAGATCCCTACCTTCTCCAGTATTCTGTCAGTTGCCTGTCCCAGTAAATCACCAGAATATTTTGGAAATATCAACGCTGTCTCGGGTACCTGGAGGGAGTCTCATAATCCTATCAGGCCACATGACCCAAGTTTTGGTTTGCAGAATAAACACGGCCCTGAAGTGGTGAGGCCCCGATCAAGGGCCGGCTCAGGGACATTCCACGGAAAGCCTCTGTGTCCACACACCCTCAAGAACCTGAGGGCAGAGGGTGCAACCTGAAGGGACAGTTGTCCTCCACCTCAAAGGCCCCATCATGTGGTCAGGAGGCAGCAAACCAGAGAACCCCAGGACAAATCCAGCCCACCCTGGACACACAGTATCAGCCAACCCTTGACTGATATGACCAAATGACACATATATAAAATCTGGATTTCTAGCTTCTTATGACAAACAAAGGATCTGGCAACACCGGGCCCACATTCAGCCCCACAGGCCACAGGTGACTTGAGTGAGGAAGGCAGCCCCTCAAACTGCCTCCAGCTCACCCCTGCCCCTGCCAGCTTAGTTTCCTGACACTGAAACAGCCCGTCAGAGCTGTCACTTGGGTTCATGCGTGTTACCTGTCTGGCCCTGGAAAGGCCCTGGAGTTGGTGGCTCCAGCTCCAGCCCATGCCAGGGGCTGCATGGCCGAGGAGCCACCTCTCCCTGCAGAGGAAAGGGATCCTGCCCAGTGGCAGGCGGTGAGGGCAGAGATCCCTCTTGGAGGATGGCCCAAACATGGCCTCTGGGGGACCAGAGATGCTCAGCCACCAGCTGTGGCAGAGGCAGGCGGGAGGGCAGACAAGGCTGCCGCTATGGCCAGAGGCGGCAGGCCACTGGCAGTTGAGGTTGTCTGTTTATTGGCGAGGAAACTCCTCGAGAGTTAATACAGTGTGATCTTTTCCCAGAGGTGTGTAGAGGGAAGGGGGCCTAGAGGCGTCCCAGAGATAGCTTATAGCAACAGTGCTTTGACCAAGAGCTGCTGGGCACATTTCCTGTAGAAAAGGTGGTGGCCCCCATCACTCCTCCTCTCCTATAGCTATCCCAGAGGGGCGAGTGGCCATCAGGCCTTCGGTGGGAGGGAGTCAGGGAGAGAACAGACAACAGGGGAGACAGACCAGTGATGACCACGGGCGGGAGCGAGCCTCTCCCCTGGACCGGGGTGGCGGAGGAAAGCCTAAATGAGGGGTCAGACTACAGACGTTAAGGAAACGAGATGAGCACGTGCTTCGAGTGTACCCTCTTCCTACCTGACAACCAGGGACCGGAACTGCAGCCTGGGGGGCAGCACTGAGAGCAGCCAACAGGGCACCCACCTGCCCCAGCATGGCCATCACAGCCCTGGTCCTGGCAAGGGAGGCTCCCTGTGGAGTAAGGGGAGACGAGGGAAGCTGCTCCTGGAACTGTGAGGGAGAGAGGGATGGATTTGCCCGTCAGGCCCATTCACGTCTGACAGTACAGGCCTCTCAGTCATAAACTCAGACTTAACTGGAGACTTCAGAAACAGAGCTCCTGAGTGAGGGAAACTGAGAGCCAGGGGCGCCTGCCCAGGACAGGAAGACAGGGACTCAGAGCCAGGGCTGGGGCAGGAAGAAGCCAGTGCGGCCCAGCGCCACTTCCTGGCCTGCCTGGAAGAGCAGGACCCTGGAGGTGGAGACCCAGGCCAGAGTTCATGGCAGGGGCTGGGCAGGGTGAGGGGGCGAATGTGCTCAGCAGGCGCCCCTCCCTGGACCCTGGGACCCTATTTGCCCCTTGGGACTGCTCATCAGAATCAGGTTGGGCAGGGCCAAGTCACCGCTGCCTGGGGCTCGGAGAAGAAAGAAAAGACTCTTTGGCCCAGAGCAGTCAGAGGCCCCTGAGGAGGAAAAGGCCATCACCCCGAGGATCCCTCCCCTTAGTCATCTTCCTCCTGACTGATCTGAGGGGAGCAGGGCATCCCCTTCAAACAGAGCACAGCCCAGGAGCTGGTCCAGGAGGGGGCAGTCCCCAACTGGCTTCTCGTGCTGTTAGCTCTTGTCTCTGGGGGACTTGCTCTTGGCATCACGTTTGTTTCCTAGCAGTTTCAACATCTTCATGGTCTTGAACTTCCCCTTCTTCTTGCCCTCGGGTTCAGCCTCCCTCTGGAACTCTGCAGCACAGACAGGGGAGCACTTAAATGGAGAAGAGGAGTCCATCCAGGGCAGGCTAGAGCCAGTGACAGGCCTGGGCATGGCCAGCAGGGCTCAGCCAGCCCCACCACTTCCTGTGTAGAGCCTGGGAGGGACAAGCCACTCACCTTTCCCAGCCTCTGTCTCTTCATCTAGAGGATGGGGCCCATCCTCCCCCTCCCACCTCCAGTGTTTGGGGAAAGATCAGGATGGTCAGCACATGTAAGAGCTCTGCAGAATCCAGGAATTCTTTTTTTTCTGGAGACTGAGTCTCATACAGGCTGGAGTGCAATGACGCAATCTTGGCCCTCTGCAACCTCCACCTCCTGGGTTCAAGCGATTCTCCTGCCTCAGCCTCCCCAGTAGCTGGGACTACAGGAGCCCACCACCACGCCTGGCTAATTTTTGTATTTTTAGTAGAGACGGGGTTTCACTGTGTTAGCCAGGATGGTCTCCATCTCCTGCGCTCATGATCCCCCCTGCCTTGGCCTCCCAAAGTGCTGGGATTACAGGCATGAGCCACCACACCCGGCCTAGAATCTGGGAATTCTGAAGCATGGCATTCATTTATCTTTTTCTTTTTTTATCTTTTTCTTTTTTTTTTTTTGAGACGGAGTCTCGCTCTGTTGCCCAGGCTGGAGTGCAGTGGCCAGATCTCAGCTCACTGCAAGCTCCGCCTCCCGGGTTTATGCCATTCTCCTGCCTCAGCCTCCCGAGTAGCTGGGACTATAGGCGCCCGCCACCTCACCCGGCTAGTTTTTTTTTTTTTTTGTATTTTTTAGTAGAGACAGGGTTTCACGGTGTTAGCCAGGATGGTCTTGATCTCCTGACCTCAGGATCCGCCCGTCTCGGCCTCCCAAAGTGCTCAGATTACAAGCTTGAGCCACCGCGCCCAGCCTTTTTTTTTTTTTTTTTTTTTTGAGACAGAGTCTCTGTTGCCCAGGCTGAAGTGCAATGGTGCAGTCTCAGCTCACTGCAAACTCTGCCGCCTGGTTCAAGAAATTCTCCTGCCTTAGCCTCCCAAATAGGTGGGACTACAGAAGTGTGCCACCACACCCAGCTAATTTTTGTGTTTTTAGTAGAGATGGGGTTTCACCATGTTGGGCCAGCCTGGTCTCAAACTTCTGACCTCAGGCGATGAGTCCGCCTCAGCCTCCTAAAGTGCTAGGATTACAGGCATGAGCCACCGTGCCCGGCCCCATTTATCTTTTTTTTTTTTTTTTTGAGACGGAGTCTTGCTCTGTGCCCCAGGCTGGAGTGCAGTGGCGCTATCTCGGCTCACTGCAAGCTCCGCCCCCCGGGTTCACGCTATTCTCCTGCCTCAGCCTCCCGAGTAGCCGGGACTACAGGCGCCGCCACCTCGCCCGGCTGGTTTTTCGTATTTTTTTAGTAGAGACGGGGTTTCACGGTGTTAGCCAGGATGGTCTCGATCTCCTGACCTTGTGATCCGCCCGCCTCGGCCTCCCAAAGTGCTGGGATTACAGGCTTGAGCCACCGCGCCCGGCCTTTTTTTTTTTTTTCTGAGACGCAGTCTTGCTCTGTCGCCCACACTGGAGTGCAATGGCACGATCTCAGCTCACTGCAAGCTCCGCCTCCTGGGTTCATGCCATTCTCCTGCCTCAGCCTCCCGAGTAGCTGGGACTACAGACGCCCGCCACCACGCCTGGCTAATTTCTTGTATTTTTAATAGAGATGGGGTTTCACTGTGTTAGCTAGGATGATCTCGATCTCCTGTCCAGTACTCTTTTAACTGTTCCAAGCACCACTTGGTCCCCAGGAAGCATTGCTGTTTGGGCCCACAGACTCCAACAAAACCAGCTGCAGATCTCAAGGGGGAATGCACAGCTGAGGGCAAATCCACCTGGGAAGACGCCTCCCATATACCACAGTCGTCTCTCTGTGGGCATCAGGGCATCCCACGGCTACCCTCCAAGCCTAAGCCACAGCCTTCCTGGCTGTAGGCTGGCCTCTCTTGCTACACACAGCCCTCTCTGCAAAACAGAGGCTGTGGAGTTTGTACACAGCCATCCTGGTAGTGCCCACTCCAATCCTCCCTTCAACCAATCCCTCCCTTCCACCCCCAGTGCTGAAGTTCAACTGGGCACCAGCCTCATCCCCAGCAAGGGCCTCACCTTTCTTCTTGATCATGGCTTCCAACATCTTGTCTTCCTCTTCCTCCCTGAAATAAGCAGCAGCAGTTAGGCTGGGCATGGTGGCTCACGCCTGTAATCCCAGCACTTTGGGAGGCCAAGGTGGATCACCTGAGGTCAGGAGTTTGAGATCAGCCTGGCCAACATGGTGAAACCCTGTCTCTACTAAAAATACAAAAAGTAGCTGGTTGTAGTGGCTCATGCCTGTAATCCCAGCTACTCGAGAGGCAGAAATAGGAGATTTGCTTGAACCTGGGAGGCAGAGGTTGTAGTGATCTAAGGTTACGCCATTGCACTCCAGCCTGGGCAATAAGAGCAAAACGCTGTCTCAAAAAGAAAAAAAAAAAATTAAAAAAAACAGCAGCAGCTGGGAGTCCCACAGAAGGAAGGAGCAGATGCCTTCTCTGTCCACACAGGGCTGAGCAAGGGTGTACTGGGATCGCTGGTAGGAGGGCAGGGCTGGCCTGGCCTGAGGTGTGGACTGTGTCTTTGGCTCTCCAGGGAGCTGCCCCACCCATGGGGCCATGGGCCTGATCTGCTCTGGCCCTCTCTCCCAGGAGCCCCCACCCCTGGCCATGTCACCTCTGCCGGTCCTCATCCAGGCAGTTGACGATAGCGTTGCGCTGCTCAATGAGGGTCACAAGCTCCTGCATCAGCACCTTCTCCCGGGCCCGGTCCTCCTCCGTCCAGTCCTTTTCTGCCCAGGGAGAAAAGTTAGGGGGCATGAGTGGTAGGAAAGCCCTCTTCCTCCCCAGGCCACCAGGAGCCACTGCCTAAGTGCTGCAGGCCAGCCCCGTGCTAAATACCACGCTAGATACTAACAGCGCAGAAAGGAAGGGCCCCGATAGGTGGGGCTTACAAGTTCTTGAGAAAAGAAGGTTGTTGACAGAAGAGACCAAGGACACCAGGCTGCCTACCAAAGAGCCTGCAAAGGGCCCCAGCAGGACCAGCAGAGCACATGCTGCAAGAACAGGGCGGCACCAAGAGTCTCATGCTTATGTTCATTCCTCCATTCAACAAATGTTCACTAGGTGGCTTCTGGCGGGAGGCAAGATTCAGGAGGGACAGAGTGGGGCAGGGGACAGGAGACAACAGGGAACCCCAGGGCTCCTCCAGCAGGAGAAGCAACATAACCCAAGTGACATACTGGGACATTTATCCAAGGCTGTGGAGGAAGGTAGACTAGAGGGGATGCTGGGGGCAGGGAGCCCAGCAGGAGGCTCCCCTGAAGCCAGGCACACCTGCCCCTCCAGCCTCCTCTCCTCTCAAGGCCCCAGCCAACCCACAGGACCACCCCCAGGGGCCCACCAGAGCCCTAGTATTTCCCCCTCCCCCAGCCTGCAGGCTCCAGGGATGAATGCCTACACTTGGCCTTCCCTCCACAACATCTACCGCCACAGGCTTCCCTGCCTTCAAATAAATATCCTAGGCCGGGCCCGGTGGCTCATGCCTGTAATCCCAGCACTTTGGGAGGCCGAGGCAAGTGCATCACCGGAGGTCTGGAGCTCGAGACCAGCCTGGTCAAATGGTGAAACCTCATCCTACTAAAAATACAAAAATTAGCCAGGCGTGGTGGTGCACATCTGAAATCCCAGATACTAGGGAGGCTGAGGCAGGAGAATTGCTTGAACCCAGGAGGTAGAGGTTGCAGTGAGCTCAGATCATGCCACTGCACTCCAGCCTGAGCAACAGAGCAAGACTCTGTCTCAAAAATAAATAAATAAATAAATAAATAAATAAATAAATAAATATCCTTAGCCAGGTGTGGTGGTGGGTGCCTGTAATCCCAGCTACTGGGGAGGCTGAGGCAGGAGAATCACTTGAACCCGGGAGGCGGAGGTTGCAGTGAGCTGAGTTCACGCCATTGCACTTCAGCCTAGGTGTCACAGTGACACTCCATCTCAAAAAAACTAATAGGCCGGGTGCAGTGGCTCACGCCTATAATCCCAGCACTTTGGGAGGCTGAGGCAGGCAGATCACGCGGTCAGGAGATTGAGACCATCGTGGCTAACATGATGAAACTCTGTCTCTACTAAAAATACAAAAAATTAGCCGGGCGTGGTGGCGGGTGTCTGTAGTCCCAGCTACCCGGGAGGCTAAGGCAGGAGAATGGCGTGAACCCAGGAGGCGGAACTTGCAGCAAGCCAAGATCGCACCACTGCACTCCAGCCTGCGTGACAGAGCGAGACTCCGACTCAAATAATAACAATAATAAATAGGGCCAGGGCTGAGCACGGTGGATCATGCCTGTAATCCCAGCACTTTGGGAGGCTGAGGTGGGTGTATCACGAGGTCAGGAGATCGAGACCACCCTGGCTAACTAACACGGTGAAACCCCGTGTCTACTAAAAATACAGCCAGGCGGGGCGGCAGGCGCCTGTAGGCCCAGCTACTAGGGAGGCTGAGGCAGGAGAATGGCATGAACCTGGGGAGGCGGAGCTTGCAGTGAGCCGAGATTGTGCCACTGCACTCCAGCCTGGGCGACAGAGTGAGACTCCGTCTCAGAAAAATAAATAAATAAATAATAAAAAATAAATAGGGCCGGGTGCAGTGGCTCGTGCCTGTAATCCCAGCACTTTGGGAGGCTGAGGCGGGTGGATCATGAGGTCAGGAGATCGAGACCATCCTGGCTAACATGGTGAAACCCCGTCTCTACTAAAAATACAAAAAATTAGCCAGGCGTGGTGGCGGGTGCCTGTAGTCCCAGTTACTCAGGAGGCTGAGACTGGAGAATGGCATGAACCTGGGAGGCAGAGCTTGCAGTGAGCCAAGATCACACCACTGCACTCCAGCCTGGGCGACAGAGCGAGACTCCGTCTCAAAAAAATAAAATAAAAAAAATAAAAATAAAAATAATAAATAAATACCCCTCCAAAATAAATAAATAAATAAATAAATATCCTGAAGCCCCCTTGGCCACTGCCCCTCTCCCCCATGGCCTCACCTTGCCAAAATTGAGGAGCAGGTGGCCCAACCTGGTTCTGGAGACAGAGCAGGGCCTCCAAATCATCACCAAAGTTTGAATCTCACTTTGCCATTTCCCATATCTGGGGTCTGGGTACATTATGTCCCCAGTCTACGTGCGGGGAAACGGAGACTCGAGGACATGAAATCTCTGACCAGTGCCACGCAGTGAAAGTGGAGCTGGCATTTGAACCCAGCAGCCTGATGCCCCCAAGCAATGGCCCTCATGGCGTACTGGACTCGGGGCCTCATACACCAGCCTCACCCTTCCAAAAGCAACATCCGGGACAGGCTGACAAGCCCAGGACACACAGCCACCACATGGGGGCTGGAGAAGCCCCGGTAAGCCCGGGGCCAGGCTAGCCAGGGAGGCAGAGGAGCCGTGCCCACTCTGGCCACAGGGCGCCGCTGTGGGATCCGAGTGGTGACCACGCCCCAGCCTCCTGGAGAGTTGGGAGTGACTCACACAAGGCAGCAGAAGCCTGGGACATTCTGTGGCTTCCCCTGGGACGTTCCAGCCTCCCAAATTCCCCAGTCAGTAGACAGTTTCCCTGCCACCATCCCCACAGTCTGGAGGGGCTGTGTGTGCAGGGACAGCCCCAGATCAGAGATGTGGATGGAAGCCCAGCCCCGTCACCCACAGCCAAGTCCCTTGACCTCTCTGGCCCTCCACTTTCCATCTGTCAACATAGCACTTGCCCAGGGCTGGCACCATGCCTGAGCCATAAGAAAGTGGTCAAAAGCCTTGGCTCCCAACTCTGGTCTCTCCACAGTCCTGGGGTCTCTGCCTGCAGCTGCGGTTCACTGCATTCCACTGTCACAGGGCATGTGAGGAGCCCTCCTCACCAAACCCCAACTCAGCCACATGGTAACCGTCAGCCATCAGCCCCTCAGAGGGTACAGAGTCCACGTCCACGGTCTTCTGGTCCCAAGAATACCCAAGGAGGTGGGGACCTTCATTCCCGTTTTACACTTGAAGCCACTGAGGCTCAGTGAGGCTAAGAATCCTGCCCAAGGTCACATAGCAAGTTAGCAGCAGAACAAGGAACAGTCTGACCCATGTACACATCAGGCCGGGCTGGTCCTGGGCCTGATCTTCATTCACTGAGAGTCCGTCGTCCCTGGTATCACGGACGTCCACAACCCACACTGTCTGTGCGGTTCCCTCTCCAATGCAGCCCCAGCCAGCTTACTGCCTGTTACAGTCTCTCCCATCCTCGGGGGTGACCCAGACAGCCCTGCCCCGCACCTCCTCCTCTGGCCCTGTCCCTAGTCTGCCTGCGCATCCCACTGGGGTTTTGTCTGCCCGCTCCCCCACTCCTCCATATCACCAGGCCCCGGGGCAGGTGCCAGGGGAGTGCCAGTGGCTGTGCTCACCTGGCTTATTGAGGAGGCACCGGAGCTCATACTCGACATCAGCCTGGCGCTGCTCCAGGTTCTGCTGCTTGAAGCTAGAGGTGGGAATAAGGTGACTCTTAACAATTCTGCCCGAGCCCCGGCTGCCCTGCCCTGCCCTGTGCTGTTACTGATGAGGGAAGAGGGTAAGGGTTCTCAGTTCTAAGCTCTACGGATTCCAGGGAGGGCTGCCCCGAGCGGATGACTCACACATAGATGAGCTCGGACTCTCGCCGCACCAGTAGGTGCTTCTCGTGGATGAGCTTGAACCAGTCCACCAGCATGTCATCCTCACGGCCCTCTGGAAGCCAGACACCCACTGAGGCCAGGGCTGGCCACCATGCCTGGCTCAGTTCCCCAGGGAATAGAGGCTCCTGCCCCCAGCCCCACCCAGCAGGCCCTCCCAGCTGCTCCCGCACCATTCAGGCCGCCACGCAGCTTCTCCTCCAGCAGCACCCCACGGTGCTCCAGGGCATCCAGCCGGCGCTCAATGGTGTCCATCTCTCCGTGGATGTCCTCCTCGGGGATGTACTGGTCAGCTTGGACCTGTCCAACAGCTCCTGGTCACCTGACGGCCAGCCGAGCGCTCCCCTGCCTGGTTGCTGCCAGGAGCCTTGCCCTCTTCTCTGGCCAGCATTGGCCACTGGTGGCTCCAGGGCCCGGGCCCTGCCCCCTACCCCAGCATGGTTAGAAGGCAGGGTCCCAGTGTAGGGAAGGGGCCAGTGTGGGGACAGCCACAACCCTGCATGCCACTGGTCCCAGCACCAACAGACACACCAGAAGGTGGCATGACTCCCTGCCCTTCACAGAAACACCTCCTCTCTGCCACTCCAGAAAGGCTATCACAATGTCAGTGAGAGTGATCTTATTACAGAGATAAACTTGAGAACACTCTAATCAGCTCAAGTAGCAGTGTATCATGAGTGCTTGATACTTGAACTTGTTAGTAACAAATTAAAGGCACCACCTACTGCTTTTGGTGGTGAAGGGCTGATCTGCTCCAAATCTCTCCGGGCTGCAAGTTAGACCTTCAAGTTGGGCCGCCCAAGAGCGCTCTCTTGAGCATCTGAGGCCAGCTGCCCAGCCAGCCAGCCTCCCTAGAGTCCCAGGGGAAGCCTGCAGCTGCGGAGTGGGAGGTGCCAGCCCAGGCCAGCCTGGTCTCAGGGGGCTCCAAGCTGGTACCTTGCGTTTGATGAGTGGGAAGCCGTGTCCTGGGGCAGGTGGCCTCACAGGCTTAGAACCCTTGGTGGCCTTCTTTGTGACTGGGGACGCTGCAGGCGATGGCTTCCGGTTAAAAGGATTCTCCTTGCAGGAGGACTAAAGGCAAGGAGACATGACACAGGGTGAGTCTGGGAAGAGGGCACGTGAGACCCCAGCAGCCTGATATTTGGGACCATGGAAAGCAGGCCGGCACTCCAGGGCCAGCAGGACACAGGCAAAGAGACAGTCTCCTCAAATTCCGTCTCTGATGCACTGAGTCATTCAATAAACTTTCTATTTCCAGGGCTCTTCTCGCCTGTCAGTTACTGCACTGGATACTTTTTACACTTTTTTGAGACAGTCTCACTCTGTCACCAGGCTGGTATGCAGCTGTGGCATAACCACGGCTCCACTGCAGCCTCAGCCTCCTGGGGCTCCAGCGATCCTCCCAGCTCAGCCTCTCGAGAAGCTGGGACTACAGGCTCGCACCACCATGCCTGGCTAATTTTTTGTATTTTTTTTTTTGTAAAGACAGGTCTCACTTTGTTGCCCAGGCTGGTCTCAAACTCCTGGGCTCAAGTGATCCTCCTGCCTGGGCCTTCCAAAGTGCTGGGATGACCACACCTGGCCTTTTTATACATTCGTGTTGAATTCTCCCGACCACCCTGCCAAGTGGGTATCACAATGCCCATTTCACAGCTGAGTAAACTCAAGTTCAGAGAGGGTTAGTCATTCGCTCACGGCCACACACTTCCCATGAGCCCAGGCTGGGATGAGAATCTGTCTGTTTCAGGGCCTGGGCAGCCATCTAGCATTGAGGGGTAGTGCTTAGAACCTTGCCCATGTGGTAGGCAGTGCCCTACTGTGCCCCAGTGGTGGGGGTGCCTGGCTGTGCTAGCCTCAGAGAAGGCAGGGGTTTCCCTAGAGGCACAGAATAGCATGGGGTTTAGGGCAAGACAGAGCTATGGTAGTTCATTCGGGCCTCATAACCACCCTCTCCCCAGTGGGGACTCTGAGGCTCAGAGAGGTGAAGGTGAAGTTCTTCGCCCAGAGTCACCCAGCCAGGAAGTGCCTGACCAGCAGATGGACTAAGAGGGTACATCCCTCCCTGCCAGAGAAAGATCTCATCCTCTGCTGCCCAGCCCAGTACCCACACACCCAGAGCCCAGGCTCTGCATTCTTCCGTGCCTCTGGGGAGACCCCTGCCCTCTCTGAGGCCAGCACAGCCGGGGCAGCCCCACCACCGGGACACGGCAAGGCCCTGCCCACCACATGGGCAATGTCACTATTTCCCAACCACTCTTCCCAGCTCACGGGAAACAGGCATCACTGTGAGCCCCTTACAGAGGCCTCACCTGAGACCTGGGACTCTCCAAGAAGCACTGACCCAGCTTTCCCTCGGCAGCTGCAGAGCAGGGGGAGGTCTGTGCCAGCTCAGGCAGAGAGGCTTTCGGGGTGGGGGCTGCTCTGGGGTTTCTGAAGCAGGGAGGGGGCCAGGGCCCAAGTCTGGGCACAGCAAGGAGCCAGGGCTTGGCTCCCACAGGGCAGCACCTACCCAATGACCCAGGGTGGCACCCGAAGGCCCCCACTGCCTCTGAAATTCTCTCCTAATCCTGGGGTGACAGTGGGACAGGGGTTCCCCACAAGGAGGTGCACTTGGGGTTCTGCCCCCTCCAACACACCCAGAGGGGCCGGCAGAGCCAAGCAGCCCAAAGCCCCTGAGCCCCTCAAAGGTTTTCAGCCTTTTCTCAGCCTCAAAACTTCAGACCAATCTTCATGCAGCCCAGGACACAAAACAGGAGAAACCGAAGCTGACTCACCCCCGTGCCCTCCACCACCAAGGAGCCAGGGAGCCTTCCGAGCACTCAGGACACTTAGTGCCAGGCAGCCCCTCACCATCTGTGGGAGCCTGAGGCCCAGAGGAGAATGGGGCCTGCTCAAGGACACACAGCAGATGGGAGGCAGAGCCGGAAGCAGTGCCCAAGAGGGTTTTGCCAGGGCCAAGGAAGGTTCAGTGGTGCCTGAGGCACATGGGCAGGGTCAGGCCACAATTTCAGTTGCCCCACAAAGGCCATCCTGCCACCCTCTACCTGGGGCCAGATGAGCCTTGGGAGCTCAGAGGCCTGCAGAGCATGGGGCCTTCCGAAGGGCCTGTGGCTGCAAGAGAGGCCCCTCATGAACTAGATGCCCGGAGGAAAGTCCTGAGCCCAGGCAACCCCCAGGTTCTCAGTATGGGGCTGAGAAATAGGTGAGCCCACAGCACACAGCATATGTGGAACAGGAGCAGCCTGGACGGGTGCCTAGCCAGACCCTCCCCACGCCCATGTCACCCAAGAAAAGACAAAGCCCAGCAAGGGAGCAGGAGGACAGGATAGGGCCACATCTGCTCTGCTCGGTAAACTCCCCCATGGCACACAACGGAAGCATCCAGGAAAGCGGTGTGTCCTGGGTCCTTCTGCCTGTTGGGGGTTGACCCCCGGCCCACTACAAACTCCACACGCAGCAGCGTGCTCATTACAACCCCTCCCCCTGAGCTGGCTGGGAGCGCCTTGGAGACAAGGGACCACAATGTCCACATGACGTGGGGAGCCCAGGCAGCCATGCACTTGGGAGGCATTCAGAAACCCCAGCTCCCCTGTTCCATGGCGGGGAGACCCAGGTCTCTGTAGAAGGGAGTCACCCCGTCCGCTCTGTGCCCTACCATGGGTCACCTTCCAAAACGACCATTACACCTATCTCCCTGAGCAGATCGTGAGCCCCTGGAGGCCAAAGACAAGGTCTTTTTTTTTCTGAGACAGAGTCTCACTCTGTCACCCAGGCTGTGGGCCATCTCAGCTCACTGCAACCTCCACTTCCCGGGTTCAAGCAATTCTGCCTCAGCCTCCCGAGTAGCTGGGATTACAGGCGCCCACCACCACACCTGGCTAATTTTTGTATTTCTAGTAAAGATGGGGTTTCACCATGTTGGCCAGGCTGGTCTCAAACTCCTATTCTCAAGTGATCCGCCTGCCTCAGCCTCCTAAAGTGCTGGGATGATAAGTGTGAGCCACTGCGCCCGGCCAGTACAGGGTTTTAATACAACTCTGCCCAGGGTCTGGCATCAGTAGAGCCTGAGTGAATGGAAGAGTGGACAGACAATACGGGATGACTAGTGGCTGGTGAATGGAACCCAAATAGGCCAGTGCAGGCGATGGGAGGCAAACAGGGGCCCTGATACCTAAGACCTGGAAGGCTATGCGTGTGGACAGGTGGATAGATGGGTGGGAGCTCTGGCAGATGGATGGAAGGATGGACAGATGGGTTTGTGCCTCAATGAACAGAGTGGGTAATGGGTAGATAGGCTGGCCAAGGCCACTCAGGAAATCAGAGGCCAGCAAAGATAGAAAAGGCCCTGGGCCGGGCGCGGTGGCTCAAGCCTGTAATCCCAGCACTTTGGGAGGCCGAGACTGGCGGATCACGAGGTCAGGAGATCGAGACCATCCTGGCTAACACAGTGAAACCCCGTCTCTACTAAAAAATACAAAAAACTAGCCGAGCGAGGTGGCGGCGCCTGTAGTCCCAGCTACTCGGGAGGCTGAGGCGGGAGAATGGCGCAAACCCGGGAGGCGGAGTTTGCAGTGAGCTGAGATCCGGCCACTGCACTCCAGTCTGGGCGACAGCGCGAGACTCCCTCTCAAAAAAAAAAAAAAAAAAAAAAAAAAAAAGGCCCTGAACAGCCAGGCGTGGTGGCTCACGCCTGTAATCCCAACACTTTGGGAGGCCAAGGCGGGTGGATCATGAGGTCAGGAGATCGAGACCACCCTGGCTAACATGTTGAAACCCTGTCTCTACTAAAAATACAAAAAAAAAAAAAAATTAGCTGGGCGTGATGGCGGCACCTGTAGTCCCAGCTACCCGGGAGGCTGAAGCAGGAGAATGGCGTGAACCTGGGAGGTGGAGCTTGCAGTGAGCCAAGATCGCGCCACTGCACTCCAGCCTGGGCCACAGAGCAAGACTCCATCACAAAAAAAAAGAGAAAAGGCCCTGGACATTTCTGCCCTGAAACCAGACCCGCATCCACTAGAGAGGATATCACTTTTAGTGAGGGTGAGGGGGTACTCACCTTTACCTGCAGCTGTGGGGACGAGCTTCCAGGGGAAGGCACGGGGCTCCTGTCTCCAACCAACAAGAGAGGTGTTGGGGTGGCGCCACTGCAGGGCTTGGCTGGCTGGGGACCTGGGCTGCCCCTGGTCCTGGGGGCAAGGCCAGGGCTGGCTTGAGGCGTTTGTTCCACTCTAGGCTCCACTAGCTCCCCAGAGGATGCCAGAGAGGAGTTGGTAGGGAGGCCGACAGGGTTTCCAGGGGTGCCAGGGGCATGGACAGCAGGCTCTGAGGAGCTCTTGGGCACAGCTGGCGGCTCCAGAAGCTCCCCACCTGCAGTCTGGCTGGAGCTCTCGGATGACAGGCTCTCCACACTGAGCGCTGGCGATGGTGTGGCTGAAGGCGGCTCCGAGTGCGAGAGGCGGGAGGCGTGGAGAGCTGTGCAGACAAGCACCAGGACACCTCACAAGGGGAGCACCACAGGGGCTTCCAGCCCCACCTCTCAGCTCCACTCTCAACAGAGCCGCAGGCAGCCCTGGAAACCCAAGCCCTCCACATCGAGACAGGGCCAAGGCCCAGGGAACAGCAAACGCCCAGCAGGATGGAAGCCGTGAGGTGCATCCAGCCACCGGAGTCCATCCTGCCCCGCCCACCTTGCATTCTGCCTGCTGCCTCCACTTCCCCACACTCCCCACAGCCCCCGTGAAGGCACCCACAGCAAAACCACCTTGGGAATGCCAGAGGAAGAGAGGCGGCCCCTCCTCTGCCCCGATCTGCAGTGCAGAGGCAGAGGGGAGGAGCACACAGCCCTCGCTGTGTCCCAGAGCCACCAGCTCTGGGACAGGCACTGCCGGGCACCAATTTCTCTCCTTGTGGCTGACAGATATGATGCTTCCAAACACATTATCTGCATTTTCTAGATGAGGCAACAGGTTCAGAGAGGAGAGGGCGCTCACCCCAGAAAGGGCTGGGATTAAATCCACTGTATCTGACTCTAGAGCTCATGCCCCTCTGCTGTACCCTGAAGCTGTCCACCACCTCCACCTAGACAGGCCAGCCTCCGCTGTCCCCTGAAGCTGTCCACCACCTCCACCTAGACAGGCCAGCCTCCGCTGGGCTCCCAGGGCTCCACTCGGACCCCCTGAGCACCTGCCTCTGCCAGCTCTGGCATGCTCTTGCCCCACTGTGTGAGGGGGTCCCATGGGACTCTCAGGGGCGGCCAGACCCAGCTGTGGTGAAGGTGAGGACCAAAAACCCAGCTCAGGGTATCAGAAGACTGGGAGAAGGTGAGGGCCAAAAACTCCAGGGTGCCTGGGTGAGGGGATAAGCACTGGACGGAGGAGGCCCAGCAGCCTGGAGCTGAGCCACCATGTCACATGGAGGACTACAGACAGACTCAGGGACAGTCAGAGTCATTACACCTGATCACACACGGCCAGGTGAGAGCCCAGGTCGCTCAGGAACTGCAGCAACAGTAACGGAGTTAGGATTCAAGCAAACCCCTCCTTTCCGTGATCCCCTCGCTGCACTGAGCACACCAATGGACAGCACATTTAACGAACATGACAGGGAGGGTGAAGAGATGGACTCAGGCCAGACTCCGTGGGTTCAAATCCTGCCTCTACAGCTTAAGCACTGAGAGGCTTTACGCAAACTACTTAGCCTCTCTGTGCCTCAGTCTCCACACCTGCAAAGTGGAGGTGATGATACCTACTCACAGGTTTGCTCTAGGATTAAATGAGAGGTCACCCATGAAACGCGCGGTGCCCGGCCTGGGAGGCTCTGCCTCACCACACCCCCACCCCAGGCCCGGGCCCCATCCCCGAGTTCCGACTGTCAGGAGAGCTCCAGGAAAGGCACTTACCCAGTGGGGATGCGCTGGGAGCGCGGGGGGCAGGGCGCTTCTTTGTCTTCGGGCTGCTGGTAGGGGTAATGCCGTACCAGGGGTGCAGGGACTTCGGTGTGGACTCCAGGTGGCCCAGGGCAGGGCTGGTGGCCAGGCTGGGTGCAGCCGGAGCCTCTTCCTCCTCGTCCTCCTCCTCCTCCTCAAAAGGGTTATAGGGTTTGGGCTCCAGGCTGGCCGCTGGGCTCGGCTGGGCCACCTCCTCGGTGCCTCCATTCTCCACCTGCCTGCTGTCCTGGCTTGGTGGCCCAGGGCTGCTGCTTGGGGGAAGTGGGGCTGGCTTCTTCTTTGGTTCTGCCTGCACCAGCGTGATCCATGGGGGGTCCTTCCTGGGGGCTGGTGTCCTGGAGGGAGTGGGGAGGCAGCAGAAACCATTAGCAGAGGCAAGGGGTCAGCTTCCTTCTCTCGACAGTTTTGAGGCCACTTCAAATGGGGTGGATGAGAAACGGCCGTTTCCCTTCTCCCACCCCCAGCACCATGGGGCCAGTCTGAAATGGACTGTTATAGTCACAGCCCTTGAGGCCCAGAGAATGTGAACCTTCAAGTCACAGAGCTACTGTTAACCCAGCCCAGGAAAGGATCGATGAGGGACTCTATCATCTACAACCCATGTAACCTGGGAAAGTCACCTGCTCGCCCTCTGTATTAGTCTCTCCTTCCACTCAGTGGGGACCTTAATAATCCTTGCCTCACAGGGTTGGTGTAAGGATGCAGTGAGCTATGGAGTCCAGCACTGGGCAGGGCACCAGGGCACCTGCTGAGTGCCAGGGGCTCAGTAAACATTAACAACTGGCACAGCCATGGCCCACCTGGCTCCCTACAGACCGACCACATAGGGGAAGCGTGGCCCCCAAATAACAGCTGAAGTAGATGTCCGCCACATGAAGCAGGGTCCCATGCTGCAGGACCTGAGGGACAGGTACTACAGCTGAGCTTTTCCAGGTCTTTCTATACTCTGCTGTTAAGCCTCAAATCAACTCTATAATCAAGGCTAGGCCTCCCACGTTACAGGCAAAGGAGCTTGGAGAGATGACGGGAACCAGAGGTGGCTGCCTGCACCGGGTACTGCCCACAGGACCAGGCACCTGGGGAGGGGGCCGGGCAGTGGCTGCAAGAATCCCAGGGTGAGCCTCAGGAGAGGAGGTGTGGGCCCAGCTCTCCTTCCCCTCCTGAGCCCCACGCTGCTCATCCACAGGAAGCCTCTCTCCCACCCGGCCCCAGAGTACCCCAATTCCCACCACCAGGGCCTCTGAAGCAGGAACGCCCCTCAGGGATCAACATACCCCTCAGATGGCTTTGGTGTCCCCCTCGGCTTGGGGACAGGCGGTTCGTGCAGTCTTCCTACATGGGAAATGATAGTGAGCCAGGCCTTCATGGGCAGCAGGAGGTGGGCACCCAGGGAGCCAGCCACAGCAGCTGCCTCCCCAGGAGCACCCCGCCTTCCTCCTACACCCTCGCACCTCCCCAGCCCAGCCCATGGAAATTAGATAAGCACCCAGGTGGCTGAGAACAGTCAGGGGTCAAGGCCAGGCCACCTGAGATCCCATTTGCATTTCATTTGAGACGACGCAACCCAAATCCCCTCAGACACCCCCCCAGTGTGGGCGGAAAACATCATCTCAGTTCAGCCGGGGAGCCACCTCCTCCTGGAAGTCCGGGACTCCTGAGTGTCCTCCACGAATCCCATAACAGCCCCTGCTCCCCTCCTCCAACTTCACAAGACTTCCAAAATCCACTGAAACCCGTGCCTCTGTGCCTGTCTCCACCTCAACGCTGGGAGCGCCCTGAAGGCACAGATAGGCCTGAACAGTATTCTGTGTCCCCAGCGGCCAGCTCAGATCCAGCCTCCACGAGAGCTGAACAAACAGAATGTTCTGGTGCAAGTCGCAGGGTGACCCTGGGAGTCTCTCACCCCGTGGCCACCAATGCCTTCCCTAATGGAATGATAAGGGCTGCCCAGCAGCCCTTATACAAGGAGTCTCAATCCTACAAGCTCACTGAAACCCGGGGAGGTCATCTGGGAGCATTTCACAATGTGGGGCTGGGGGAGAATGCACCCACAGAATGAGCCAAGGGTCTCCACTGCAGCTCACACTGGCTCCGGGGCCCACCTGACCCCTCTGCTCTCCCCCAAGCCCCTGAGGTCTCCCCTTCCAGACATGGGCAAGCATAGAGGCTGGGCTTGGAGGTCACCTGCGGTGTGCCTGTGGATGGGCCAGGACACACAGGAAGGACACCAATGTGCAGAGTCCCAGAGACCTCGGGGACACACGGGCACACTTGGAGTGGCACTTACTACCCACCCTGAAACTAAAGCCCACAAAAACAGATGCAAAAAAGCGCATGCAGAGGAAGGCAGCATAGGGGTGGGGCCTGGGTCTGTTTTCTTTGCACCATCCCAGCATGGAGAATAGAGCACAGCAGAGGCCGCAGGAACTCGGCATTTGTGGCAGGAATTAATAACCTCAGAAACAGGCCAGGCACGGTGGCTCACACCTGTAATCCCAGCACTTTGGGAGACCAAGGCAGGTGAATCACCTGAAGTCAGGAGTTCGAGACCAGCCTGGCCAACATGATGAAAACCTGTTTCTACCCAAAAATACAAAAATTAGCCAGGCACAGTGGTATGCCCCTATAGTCCCATCTACTTGGGAGGCTGAGGCAGGAGAATCGCTTGAACCTGGAAGGCAGAGGTTGCAGTGAGCCAAGATCGTGCCATTGCACTCCAGCCTGGATGACAGAGTGAGAGTCCGTCTCAAAAAAAAGTAAAAAGTAAGAGCCGGGTGCAGTGGCTCATGCCTGTAATCCCAGCACTTTGAGAGGCTGAGGTGGGCGGATCACCTGAGGTCGGGCATTCGAGACTAGCCTGGCCAACATGGTGAAACCTCATCTTTACTAAAAATACAAAAATTAGCTGGGCTGTGGTAGCCTGTAATCCCAGCTACTCAGGAGGCTGAGGCAGGAGAACTGATTGAACCCGGGAGGCGAAGGTTGCAGTGAGTCGAGATTGTGCCATTGCACTCCAGCCTTGGTGACAGAGTGGGATTCCGTCTCAAAAATAATAGTAATAGGTTGGACGCCGTGGCTCATGCCTATAATCCCGGCACTTTGGGGGGCCGAGGCAGGGAGATCACCTAAGGTAGGGAGTTCAAGACCAGCCTGACCAACATAGAGAAACCCTGTCTCTACTCCGTCTCTACTGAAAAAAAAAAAAAAAAAAAATACAAAATTAGCCGGGCATGGTGGCGCATGCCTGTAATCCTAGCTACTCGGGAGGCTGAGGCAGGAGAATCACTTGAACCCAGGAGGTGGAAGTTGCAGTGAGTTGAGATCGCGCCACTGCACTCCAGCCTGGGGGACAAGAGCAAAACTCCCATCTCAAAATAAATAAATAAATAAATAACAACAACCTCAAAAACACAGGCAGTCCTCAACACAGCACAGTACACAGCAGCACAGCCAGAGAGGGGCTGGCAAACACTCCCAGACACACAGACTTCAGTAGTGCACTGCCATCCAGTGCACCTTGCCCCGACTGCACCCTGCTCACCGTTCACGAGGCTGCTGCTGCCAGCCTGCTCCACCAGGTTCTCCTGCTGCAGACTGGAGCGGGGCCGGGGCGTGGGGGGTGCTGGGGCGATGCTCTCGGAGGCCTTCCTGGGGGCGGGGGTGGGGCGGCCTGCAGAGGTGCTAGCCAGCTCCTGTGGTTTGCCAGGAACCCGGGGTTTGGTAGGGATCTGGGGCCGGGCCTCAGGGCTGGCCTTGGGTCCATCGGCCTCAGCCCCTGCAGGAGCACTGGAGCTGGGGTTGCCTCCTGGAACATCCTTGGCATCTTCTGCAAGTTGCTGCTGGTGCTGCTGCTTTGGCTGTGAGAAAGGCCCAGGCCTGGTCCCTGACCACGTCCCCGGGCCCAGCCTGGCACAGTGTTCTGCACACACAAAGGTGCCCTCCTCGGGCCCATTCTCATAAGCCCCAGGGAGCAGGGTGCTGGAGCACCGCCGACACCTGGCAGGGGACAGGACAGGGGTTCACTTAGCCAGGCAACCAGGCCCAGCCACTGGCTACCCCTCCAGCCGTACCCAGGGCTGTCTCCTCCCTTCCCTCCTCCCAACTGCCAGCCAAGCTCCAGGCTTCATACTCTAGACTTCTCAGAGGATAAAGAAAACAGTAACTGTCAGAAGCATAGTGGAACAATAAAATCACAAAATCACACAAAATCAGCAACAGAAGTTGTGAAACATGCCTTCAGTTTATGCTACAAGAGGAAGAAGCCAAAGGTCCCCCCGAGAGGTGGCATCCAGTGAATGGCTGCATCCAGGAGCAGCTCAGGAAAATAAAGCGGTGGGTTTTACCCAATCAGGTGGTGTTTTGTGTTTTCTTTTCTTTTTATTTCTTTTTCTTTTTGAGATGGAGTCCCACTCTTGTTGCCCAGGCTGGACTGCAATGGTGTGACCTCAGCTCACTGCAACCTCCGCCTCCCGGGTTCAAGCGATTCTCCTGCCTCAGCCTTCTGAGTAGCTGGGATTACAGGCATCTGCCGCCATGCCTGGCTAATTTTTTTTTGGTATTTTTAGTAGAGACGGAGTTTCACCATGTTGGCCAGGCTGGTCTCAAACTCCTAACCTCAAGTGATCCACCTGCCTACGCCTCCCAAAGTGCTGGGATTACAGGCGTGAGCCACCGCTCTCGGCTATGTTTTGTTAATGAAATAGAATAAGATACAATGTATAAGACTGTATCATACAGGAAAGGCCAAATAGTGCTTTGTGAAACTCTTACTCCAGCTGTGCCTCTACTTACACAGTTTTATTTCAGGTAAATATTTACATCTAGTCACAGTGTCAAGTGTATTTTTTACTGGGAGTTACTATAAAAAGTTTCTTTTTATTTTTGAGGCATGGTCTCACTGTCACCCAGGTTGGAGTACAGTAGTGCAGTCATAACTCACTGCAGCCTCAAACTCCTGGGCTCAAGTGATCCTCCTGCCTCTGTCCTTTGTCTCCCAAGTGCCTAAGACTACAGGTGTGTGCCACTACACTTGGCTAATTTTTTTTTTTTTGTTTTGAGATGGAGTCTCGCTCTGTCGCCCAGGGTGGAGTGCAGTGGCCGGATCTCAGCTCACTGCAAGCTCCGCCTCCCAGGTTCACGCCATTCTCCTGCCTCAGCCTCCCAAGTAGCTGGGACTACAGGCGCCCGCCACCATGCCTGGCTAATTTCTTTGTATTCTTAGTAGAGACGGGGTTTCACCATGTTAGCCAGGATGGTCTAGATCTCCTGACCTCGTGATCCACCCACCTCGGTCTCCCAAAGTGCTGAGATTACAGACGTGAGCCACCATGCCCGGCCTTTTTTTTTTTTTTTTTTTTTTTAATTTTTTTGTAGAGATGAAGTCTCATTATGTTGCCCAGGCTGGTCTTAAACTCTGGACCTCAAGCGATCCTCCCATGTCGGCCTCCCAAAGTGCCAGGATTATAGGCATGAGCCACCACACCCAGCTCCGGCCTGTAAAAAGTTTCTAAAACACTGCCCTGGTGGCCAGATGTGACTGTGTTGGTAGAGTCTGTTCCCTCCTTGAGATTTTTCCCCACGACACCCCAATTCTGCAATCAGGTTCCAGGGTTCCAGCACCAGTTGCCCCCCACTCAGGGGCACACTCAACCAGATCAAGGGCATGATGCCACTGCCAGCTTCCCTTGACTATTCAATTTCCTCTTTTGGTTTCATTTTTGAAACATATAAAATGTTTTCATTAATTTTTTAAGTTTTTGTACTTTTCTTGCCGCTTATATGACTCTTAAAATCTGGCTTCCCTTGGAAGCCATACACTTAAAGCAAGTTGTTAATGTAATTTTTTAAAACTTCAAGCAGGGTATAGAAGCACATGCCTACAGTCCTGGCTACTTGGGAGGGTGAGACAGGAAGATCACTTGAGCCCAGGAAGTTGAGACCAGCCTCGGCAACATAGTGAGACCCATCTTAAAAGAAAAAAAAATTTTTTTTTTGAGACAGAGTCTCACCCTGTCGCCCAGGCTGGAGTGCAATGGTGTGATCTCAGCTCACTGCAACCTCCACCTTCCGGGTTCAACCAATTCCTGCCTTAGCTTTCCGAGTAGCTGGGATTACAGGTGCCTACCACCATGCCCAGCTAATTTTTGTATTTTAGTAGAGACGAGGTTTCACCATGTTGATCAGGCTCATCTCAGACTCCTGACCTCAGGTGATTCACCTTCCTCGGCCTCCCAAAGTGCTGGGATTACAGGCATGAGCCACCATGCTGAGCCAAAAAAAATTTTTTTAAGCTAAAATATTTTCTTTTCTTTTTTATTTTTTTTTTAGATGGAGTCTCGCTCTTTTTGCCCGCGCTGGAGTGCAGTAGCGCGATCTCGGCTCACTGCAACCTCCGCCTCCCGGGTTCAAGCAATTCTCCTGCCTTAGCTTCCTGAGTAGCTGGGATTACAGGCGCCCGCCACCACGCCAAGCTAATTTTTGTATTTTTAGTAGAGATGGGGTTTCACCATGTTGGTCAGGCTGGTCTCGAACCCCTGACCTCGTGATCCACCCACCTCGGCCTCCCAAAGTGCTGGGATTACAGGCGTGAGCCACTGCGCCCAGCTCAAATATTTTATTTTCTTTCTTCAATGGCCTTTTTTTTTTTTTTTTTTTTTTGAGACAGAGTCTCGCTCTGTCACCCAGGCTGGAGTGCAGTAGCATGATCTCAGCTCCCTGTAACCTCAGCCTCCTGGGTTCAAGCGATTCTCCTGCCTCAGCCTCTCAAGTAGCTGGGATTAGAGGTGTGCACCACCACGCCCGGCTAATTTTCAATGGCTTTTAAAGTACACATGGCTTTTAAAGTGCTCCTTCATCATCACCCAGTAATCCTCAAAGAGCCTGGGCGCTGGAAGGAGAACCCCTGTGCTCTAGCCCTGTTTCCATCTCGAATCATGTGGGTGAGCGAGTGCTTTTCCCCTCACTAAGCCTTGATTTGCTCATCAGTAAAATGGGGATAAGCCAGGGGCTCTGGTGCGAAGGGACTGGCAAGGTGTGCCTGGCGCACTGTGTGTGCTGAACCCATGGTAGCACCCTCCCTGGTTTTGGGGGTAACAGGCGGCCCTGGCCACTCACCGGAAGCAGTGGCGGTGGTACAGCCTGCCGTCAGCCAGGTAGCGCTGTACCAAGTGCACATGCTGCTGGCAGGCCGCGCACTTGCTGCTGGGGGTCTGGCCGGTGGCCTGCTCTGACAGGCTGCCTGAGGAGAGCTCCTCGCCCTGCAGAGAACGAGGTGGGGAGGTTGGAAGCAGGACACGGTCACCAGCCATCTTGTTCACGTCACGTCCCTCTCCCTCCCTCCAACGGCCACCGTCACTCAAGTGTGCACCAGGTTTCGTGGTGGAAATGGACTTCATCAGGGCCCCAGGAGGGGCAGAGGGCAGGAGGCTGCCACTGTCTCCCAGGTGAGGAAGCCAAAGCCCAGAAAGGGGGAAAGCCTTATTCAAGGTCACTGAGCCAGTGTGGAAACACGAAAATCCTGACTTCCGGTTTCTGAGGCTTCCTTCCCCCAAGGAAGGCAGCTCCTGGCTGTGCAGCTCCTTCCCCTTGGCGGCTCCTGCCCCCTTCTCCTCCCCTTTGGGGAGCCCCCCCTGACAGGTTCCTGTCCTCCCAGGCCCACTTCAGCTGCCTTTTCTGTTCTCTCCTAGAACTGTCATGGATTTAAATCCCAGTTTCTCTATGTCCAAGCTCAGTGAACCTGAGCAAGCTGCTTGAGTGTGGGCTTGGGCACCCCCTGCAGAATGAAACTGTATAACCCCCGCCAGCCTCGGCCCCATGTACCTTCATGGGGACCCCGCCCTGGGGCTAGCTCCCTCCAGCAAGGAGCGGATGGAAGCAGGAGGGGAAGGCCCTTTATACACTGTAAGGTGCTGTCCAGATGTGAACGGCTGGTGTCACTTCCTCTAAGCCCTTCAAACAGGTGACTGGCAGTTGGCCCCCACTTCCTTGCTGAGTAACCTTGGACAAATGACTAAACCTCACTCAGCCTCAGTTTCCTCATCTGAGTATCAGGGCCCATAATGCTGACCTCCCTGGGTTGTTGAGAGGATTAAAGGAAATCAAGCCGGGAATTTCAGAGCTGTCTCCACAGGAATCAAGGGGAATCTTTGCTTTACTACGTATGTAACTCCTGACAGTCCCATGATGGTGAAATCAGCATTGTGGACCGCCCTCTCTCCCCTTGCCAGAGCTGGTATCTCCTGACCCCACCTGAGCCCTGGAGAAGGAGGTAGGGCTCCCTGCCCACAGAATGGGACTGGCCTCCTGAGCCATGCCTCACTGCCCCAGTCAGGGACACCTGTTCCCAAAGCCAGTGTGGCAGGGACAGAGAACAAGCACCCTCTGAACACTGTCAGGGCTAACTTCCTCACATGACCCAGTCACTGCAATGATAGTTGTCCACATAACTCACTCCCTCCACCCCTGGCCCTCCCACCTCTCCAGGGATCTGCCTACCTGAGCCACATCTTCTGGTTCCGCTGAAGTGGGAGCTACAGATGGCGGGGAACAGGGTGCCAGGCCCTTTCTGGGTGGTGAGACACCAGCTGCCAAGAGATGGGAAAGGGGCCCTGAAGCAGGTGGAGATCCTGGAGTCCCAGGAGGTCCCAACCTGGCCGAAGATTTGAGACCTGTAGCCATCACCTTAAGGCAGACCACCTCATACAGTGGGACAGGAGCTGGCTCCCACTTCACGCAGACCCGGGGACACCTCCAGTTTTCAGGTAAGTGCTGAGGGCAAGCCACTGAACCTCACTGAACCTCCATCAGATGGGGAGAGTGGCTCCTACTGCACATAGCCAATCCGAACAATGGTGCAACAGTACGATCACAGAACACAGCACCCACGTGTGGCTGCACCAGCAGCTTCCCCGCCACCAGGGTAGAAGAGGTGAAGGGAAGGAAAAGAAAGGAACCACATGATGTTGGCCTGACAGCTCAGGAAAGGGGCTGCCTCCTTGGGGTTGACAAGGAGCTGTCCTGCCTATCCCCAAGTGGGTATGGGGGGCCAGATCCTGGCCTGCACACCCCCTCACCAGAACAAACCCACCCACCCTGGGTTCCTCTAAGACTCAGTTCCTCAGGCCGGGAGCAGTGGCTCACACCTGTAATCCCAGCACTTTGGGAGGCTGAGGTGGGCGGATCACTTGAGGCCAGGAGTTCAAGACCAGCCTGGCCAACATAGTGAAACCCCCATCTCTACCAAAAATACAAAAATTAGCTGGGTGTGGTAGTGCGCGCCTATAATCACAGCCACTCAGAAGGCTAAGGCAGGAGAATCGCTTGAACCCGGGAGGTGGAAGTTACAGTGAGTAGAGATCGCACCACTGCACTCTAGCCTGGGCGACCAAGCAAGACTGTCTCAAAAAAAAAAAAAAAAACCAAAGAAATTCAACAACACTATGGTTGATGCCAGGAGTGGCTGCAGCTGACTGGGGAGAGGCCCTTAGAAGCCACACGAAGAAGCTGGACTTCATCCTGACATTACTCCCCAACCCCTTTCTGATTTCGCACAGCCCCTGGGCTTCCTTCAATCATGCCCTGGCTCCCTGAGCAGGCTGCAGCTCCTCCAGGGCAGGGGTCCATCTGCTGTGCCCAGGATCACTGGTACCCACTGAGCGTGGTGGCACAGCAGAACACTCAGCACAGCACCACAACATCTCAGCCAGGGGCAGGCTCCAAAGTTACCCAGTCTGGTAAAAAGTCAAGGCTAGTCAGGCCAGGCGCGGTGGCTCACGCCTGTAATCCTAGCACTTTGGGAGGCCGAGGTGGGCGGATCATGAGGTCAGGAGATCGAGACCATCCTGGCTAACACGGTAAAACTCTGTCTCTACTAAAAATGCAAAAATTAGCCGGGCGTGGCGGTGGGTGCCTGTAGTCCCAGCTACTTGGGATGCTGAGGCAGGAGAATGGCATGAACCTAGGAGACAGAGCTTGCAGTGAGCCGAGATCGCGCCACTGCACTCCAGCCTGGGCGACAGAGCGAGACTCCATCTCAAAAAAAAAAAAAAAAGTCAAGGCTAGTCAAAGTCACTCTTGAAATGCCTCCACTTGCCCAGAAAGTACAGTTCAGGACCATCTGGGGGAGTCGAACAGTCAGCTTTGCCTCCAGAGTTGGAACACATCACTGTTTCCTTTGCTTAAGCAGCAGATGGGATAAAAATGGTTTGTATTTAGGAGCCAAGTTGTATGAAAGGCACAAACTGTACCTTTTTTTTTTATTACAAAAGGCAGATTTATTAGAGAAGGTATGAAAATACATTGCGAGGTTGACAATACGGGCAGCATAACAGAGAAGGGACTGTCTGCCATAAACTGTACCTTCATCAATGAGAATCCCTGCAGGGTGAGGGAGCGCCCGTGCCCACGCTCAGCACAGTAAGCTGGGCCCACCAGGGCTGCCCCTGCCTACCAGGCTGCCCAGAGAGGGCCAACAAATGAGCTGGGCACCACCAACAGCTCCCCGCACCCCCCGCCCACCCCCCGCCACAGAGTCCCAGAGAAGAGCTCAGTAGAGAGAGATTCAGGTTTGGTCACAAGGAAGGTTGTGGGCTAAGGCTGAATTGCAATTTGAAGGAAGCCAGCTAAACGCTGATCAATGGAATAAGAATAAGAATACTAATCTTGGCTGGGCACAGTGGCCCACACCTGTAATCCCAGCGCTTTCGGAGGCCAAGGTGGGTGGATCACTTAAGGTCAGAAATCCCAGACCAGCCCGGCCAACATAGTGAAACCCCATCTCTACTAAAAATTCAAAAATTAAGCCAGGCATGGTGGTGCATGCCTGTAATCCCAGCTACTTGGGAGACTGAGGCATGAGAATCGCTTGAATCTGGGAGGCAGAGACTGCAGTCTGCCAAGGTTGTGCCACTGCACTCCAGCCTGGATGACAGAGCGAGACCCTGTCTCAAAAAAAAAAAAAAAAAAAAAAACTAATCTAAATACATGCTAAACACAGGTTTATACATTTCCTCATTTACTCCTCAAGTCAACCCTGTGAGATGGGTGTTATTCCTACCCTAACTGCAAAAGGGAAATGGAGGCAGAGTAGTTAAATAACTGACCCATGGTCACCCAAAGAGGAAATGGCAGTGAAAATTTTGAGTCCCTGTTTTTAACCTCAACCTTAGACCTCCTCTCACCAAAGCCTCTGAGGTCTGGAAATACTTTCATTTTGTTTTCTATTAAAATATACACAATGTTATTAGTTCAATTATTTTAATCCCTAGTGTTACATCGGGGGAAGGGGTATAACATATTATTTTAATTTTTCTGCTTTTGCCACATTCTAAGTTTTCCTATTTTGTTTATTTTTTGTGTTTAGGGATGGTGTCACGCTCTGTTGCCCAGGCCGGAGTGCACTGGCATGATCATAGCTCACCGCAGCTTCCAACTCCTGGCTTCAAGCAAACCTCCCACCTCAGCCTCCCAAGTAGCTAGGACTACAGGTGTGCCACCACTATGCCTGGTTAATTTTTTTATTTTTATTTTGGTAGAGACAGGTTCTTGCTATGTTGCCCAGGCTGGTCTCAACAACAATCCGCCCACCTCGGCCTCCCAAGGTGCTGGGATTACAGGCATGAGCCACTTCACCCGGCTCTTTTCTTTATTTTCTAAAGTGATTTATTTACGGCTGGGCATAGTGGTTCACGCCTGTAATCTCAGCACTTTGGGAGGCCAAGAAGGGTAGATCCTTTGAGTTCAGGAGTTCAAGACCAACCTGGGTAACATGGTGAAACTGCACCTCTACTAAAAATATAAAAATTAGCTGGGTGTGGTTGCATGCACCAGTAGTCCCAGCTTCTCAGTAGGCTGAGGTAGAAGGATCACTGGAGCCCAGGAAGGTTGAGGACGTATTGAGCTGTGATCATGCCACTGCACTCCAGCCTGGGCAACACAACAGAGTAAAACCCTGTCTCAAAAAATATATATATATATATATATGTGTGTGTGTGTGTATACACATATGTACATATATATGTATGTGTGCGTATGTGTATATACACGTGTGTATATACATTTAATTTTATATATATATATATAATGAAAGAAAAGATGGCTGGGTGCAGTGACTCAAGCCTGTAATCCCAGCACTTTGGGAGGCTGAGGTGGGTGGATCACCTGAGGTCAAGAATTCGAGACCAGCCTGGCCAACATGGCGAAACCCCATCTCTACTAAAATTACAAAAATTACCTGGGTGTGGGGGCGGGTGCCTGTAATCCCAACTATTTGGGAGGCTGACGCAGAAGAATCGCTTGAACCTGGGAGGTGGAGGTTGCAGCGAGCCAAGACTGCACCATTGTACTCCAACCTGGGCAAGAAGAGTGAAACTCCATTTCAAAAAAAAAAAAAAAAAGGAAAGAAACCTCTGACTTCATAAAACTGTTTAAAGAGTTGGCCCAGGGCCAGGCGCAGTGGCTTATGCCTGTAATCCTACCACTTTGGGAGGCTGAGGCGGGCAGATTGTTGTTGAGACCAGCCTGGGCAACGTAGCAAGAACCTGTCTCTACCAAAATAAAAATAAAAAAATTAACCAGGCATAGTGGTGGATCACCTGAGGTCAGGAGTTCGAGACCAGCCTGGCCAAAGTAGCGAAACCCTATCTCTACTAAAAACACAAAAAGTAGCCGGACATGTTGGTGCATGCCTATAATCCCAGCTACTCAGGAAGCTAAAGCAGGAGAATCGCTTGAACCCCGGGGGCAGAGGTTGCAGTGAGTTGAGTTCACGCTATTGCACTCCAGCCTAGGCAACAAAAGCAAAACTCCCTATCAAAAAAAAAAAGAGTTGGGCCAGGACTGTCCAGACTGAGAGCAGAGGCAGGAGGGAGGGGCTGAAACGGGCTCTACTCAGACCCAGGGGCAGCAGGAACCCAGCGTAGGATTCAGGACACCTGGATTCTCGACCCAGCTGTTCAGTTTGTCTGCTGTGTGATCTTGAGCTCCTTGCTTCCCCTCTCTGGGCCTATTTCCTCTCTGCAGAAGGGGAGGCCCAGCTGTCCCCAAGAGAGGTTCTTGCATGGGAATGCCCAGTGACCTCACTCAGAACCAAGGTCACCTTGTAGCCCCTGCAACTCCGGTTCCCCAGTTCCCCAGCCTCTCAGCTCTTAGTCACTTCTGTGGAAGACAGCACGGCAGCCTCACCAGACAGGGCCACTTCCCTGCTGGAGGAAAAACCCAAGGAAGTGTCTGCAAACAGGAAGTGAGGGTAGGTGCCGGGGAGGTGGACTCCATGCTGCAGATGAACTCAACCTGCTGTGTCTCCTCTGATGTGATTGTGTTCATTTTCTGGTGGATGTGTTTGGTGTCTGTCTCCCCCATGGGAATTCAGCAGCGATTACATTCACAGCTGCAACCCCAGAGCCCAGCACAGGGCTCTTTTATTCAAGAAATATTTCAGGCCAGGCACCAGCGGCTCACGCCTGTAGTTGCAGCACTTTGGGAGGCCGAGGCAGGCGGATCACTTGAGGTCAGGAGTTCAAGACCAGCCTGGCCAACATGGTGAAACCCCATCTCTACTAAAAATACCAAAAATTAGTCAGGCGTAGTGGCGGTTGCCTGTAAGCACAGCTACTCAGGAGGCTGAGACAGGAGAATCGCTTAAACTCCGGAGGTGGAGGTTGCAGGGAGACAAGATCGCGCCATTGCACTCTAGCCTAGGCAATAAGAGCGAAACTCCGCCTCAAACAAAAAAAAAAAAAAGAAAAAGAAAAAGGGGGACCAGGCACGGTGGCTCACGCCTGTAATCCCAGCACTTGGGGAGGCCAAGGCAGGCAGATCACGAGGTCAGGAGTTCGAGACCAGCCTGGCCAACATGGTGAAATCCTGTCTCTACTAAAGACACAAAAAAGGCCGGGCGCGGTGGCTCAAGCCTGTAATCCCAGCACTTTGGGAGGCCGAGATGGGTGGATCACGAGGTCAGGAGATCGAGACCATCCTGGCTAACGCGGTGAAACCCCGTCTCTACTAAAAAATACAAAAAACTAGCCGGGCGAGGTGGCAGGCGCCTGTAGTCCCAGCTACTCGGGAGGCTGAGGCAGGAGAATGGCATAAACCCGGGAGGCGGAGCTTGCAGTGAGCTGAGATCCGGCCACTGCACTCCAGCCCGGGCGACAGAGCAAGACTCCGTCTCAAAAAAAAAAAAAAAAAAGACACAAAAAATTAGCTGGGCGTGGTGCTGGGCACCTGTAATCCCTGCTACTTGGGAGTCTGAGGCAGGAGGTTAAACCCAGGAGGCAGAAGTTGCAGTGAGTTGAGATCGTGCCATTGCACTCCAGCCTGGGTGACAAAGCGAGACTCCATCTCAAAAAAAAAAGGGCAAAACTCTAGAAATATTTCATGAGTGAATGAATGAATAAGTAAATGAATGATATACTCCTCAGTAGCCTGTTTGCAACTCAGAAAACCAGTAGCAAGCATCAAACATCCCCAGGGCCACCCCCTGGGCCAGCCTCCATGAAAGGCTGAGTCCCCCTCTCACCTTGGCCAGGACTGGAGAAGTGGTTGTAATACTGGGACACATAGGTCATGATGCTGAGGCAGTCAGGGACGCTCATGGAGACCATGTCACTGGGGTCCAGGAGAGCGGGGATCCCCAGCTCCTTCTCAGCCACTTCAAAGGCCTGGGGTGGTGACAGGTGCAAGGGTGGGAGCAGCCACAGCAGGAAGAGGAGGCCGAGGAGGAGGCAGCGTTAGGGGGCTACCCTCAGCCTAGGCCCAGCTCCCCTCGGTGGGATGGGGTGACTGTGGGCTCCCCTCAGTATCAATCCCATCCAAGCGCCACAGGACGGCCTAGAGAGAGGGGAAACCTGGTGCTCCATGCATGAGGGGGTTGGTGGGAAGTAGAGGGTGGGGAGAGGTGCAGCCAGGGCCGGTGTACAAGGGCAGCCACCCTGCAAGACCCCTGCCCTCCCCACCAAACACACACACACACACACACATACACACACACACATACACACACAGAGCCTCTTGGGCTTCCATCTGTCCAGGAACTTACCAAACGGTTATTCTCGAAGACATTGTCCTTGGAAAGCGAATCAAAATCTCTGCAAGAGGCAAAGGGAGGATGATTGGTCAAGAGGGGAGGTGACTGGGGAATAGGGGCAGGGTCAGAGTCAGAAACGAGCTGAACAGAAAAGACCTTGTCCCGGCCAGCATCAGCCTCAGCAGGGTTGCTGGGGAGAGTCTGTGGATTACTGGGGGGGAAACTGAGGCAGCAAACACTTGCTAGAGCTGGAGCTGCCAGGGCAGGGCAGGGCGTGAGCTCACAGGCCCTGGAGGCATCCAAGCAGAGGCTGGGAAATCACTGAGATTTGCCCAAGCTTTCAAGCTTGAGATCCCTTCCGTCTTTCCAGGAAGCCACCTCTGGAGTCCGTGGCAAAGACACAACGAAGACCCGCATGTGACCTCACCCAGGGCGCGGTGCTGGGCTCTGCTGTCTCATTTACTTTCTTTTCATAGCAACTCTGTTTGGCAAGAATCAATCTCATTTTACAGATGAGGACACTGAGTCCTGGAGAAAGGAAGCCACCAGCCCTGGGAATCCACGTCTCGCCCTTCCACTGCTCACAGGCCCCTGCAGATGTATCACGTACTTGGAGAAGCCACACCGATTTGCTGAATCCCAACCCAGTCCCGCCTGCAGATGAATGTTTTCCATAATGGGGCCACGAATAGAAGAACAAGTTTGAACCAGAGTGGAAATCTACATACTCTGGAGCTGCTGGCACAGAACAGCTGGTTGGCCCCGCTGGGCCACTCCTGGGGCAGCTTCCATTGGGGAAGCAGTGAGGGATTTTCTAGTTTCTAAACTGGGACAGGTGAGAGGCAGCAGGGCCTGTCTGGGGGCCCCAGCATGGGACAGCTGGCTGGCCTGCAGGCTTTATTTATCCCCCTCCTCCCTCCCCACTCCAGACCGCTGAAACCAGCAGAGGCAGCTCAGGCTTCCCGCTGTCGGCCTCCTGGGTGCACCCGCATGCAGCCTTGCCCTTCTATGGCTGAAAACTGCAGCCCTGACTGCCAGAGACGGGTGGGCAGAGGCAAGAGCAGGCCACACCGCCTCTGAGGGCTGAACTCCCATGTGACCATGGGGTTGGGGGGATCAGCAGTCCTTCCAGCATTCATTGTCCCATCTGCAAATCAGGGAAAGCACTAGTACCACCTCCCAAGCTGGTGGAGTCCCAGCTTGGTCAAGGGCAGGCCTCGCAGATATGAGGGAGCCGGATAAGCACAGCCCCTCCCCCTGTCCCCAACACTTTTCCAGGCAGGGGCCAGGGACTGTGAATCCTGGGCAGGAAAGAGTTGCTTGAGGACCCTGGAAGGAGTCTGGTGCCCCAGGGCTGGGTGGACAGGGAGAGGGAAGGTGACTATGTCTGGGCACCAGCTCCCTTTTTGCCACTCTGTCCAGGCCACTTCCTTCTCCCCTGGGCTGCCTTCCTAGCTCCCCTTTTCTGCCACTGCCTCAGAGTGCGACCTTAGCAAGCTGTTTCACCTCTCGAAACCTCCATCTCCCAGTCTGGTACATGACACTGCGACAGGGTGAGGGAACACCATGGTACCCAGCCCCCAACAGAGGCTTGTTCCAAGACCAAATGAGACAAAAGCAACTTGTCTCAGCCATTTATTTCAGTCACCCCACAAGTGTTCCTAGAAAGCTGGGGTCACATTCTATCCACTCTGTGCCCCCAATTCCCTACACAGTTCCCCAAATTTCGAAGACACTCTGTAAATGTTTGTTGAATGAATCAATGCTGAAAACAGTGTGAAAACTGTAAAAAAAACCTTCAGGATCCTGCAGGTTTTCCTCCAACTTCTTCCACCTCCATCTCTGTCCCTAATTAACATCTGTGTTTTGGTAACACATATATTTTCTGAGAGTCCTCTGAGGCCCACGGAGTTCTACTTGGCTCTGGGGAAAATGAAGGACACAGAAATGAAACCCACATGGTCCATGCCCTCAAAGGAGCTTAAACATGTCTGGATTTCGGGTGGTGCAGAGCGATGGCCCAGCCCCCACAACCCTCGTCCCAGCAGAGCCCTGGGCCAACACCGGGTTCACCCAGGCAGGGCCCACGACCCCAGAAGCCTGAACCACTTTAAGAGATGATTCTCGCCCTCACCCTAGGCCACCCCTACTCTCACGGAGATCCTCCCAACCCACCACTGAGGCCTTCCCTACACATTATGTGGGACCTGGGCCTCAGCTTTTCTTCTGTGCAATGGGCTGACAGCATTGCAAATGAATGCCTGGACATGATTCTGGATTCAGAAGGGGAGCTGCCCTCCCCTGCACAATTTTTCCAGCCACATCCCTCCCTTGCTTAAAACCTATGTGGCTCGGCCAGGCTTGGTGGCTCACGTCTGTAATCACAGCACTTTGGGAGGCCGAGGCAGGTGGATCACCTGAGGTCAGGAGTTCCAGACAAGCTTGACCAACATGGTGAAACCCCATCTCTACTAAACACTACAAAAATTAGCCGGGCATGGTGGTGTGTGCCTGTAATCCCAGCTACTTGGGAGGCTGAGGCAGAAGAATTGCTTGAACCCAGAAGGCGGAGGTTGCGGTGAGCTGAGATCATGCCATTCATTGCACTCCAGCCTGGGTGACAGGCTTCCATCTCAAAAAAACCAAAAACAAAAACAAAAACAAACCCACAAGGTTCCCTGAGGCCCCTATCCATGCTTCTTAGCCAGCAAAAGCAGCTGTCAGCCATCTGTCCCAACTGCATCTCCCAACTCGCTGCCTTGTGCTCCCCACTCAGCTACACGGCCTCCAGCTCTGCACACACCTCCCGCCCCTCGCCTTTGCTCAGACGGGGTCCTCTGCCAGAACGCCCACCTGGCAGCCCTCACCTGGCTCCTGCCATCTCCTTGAAGACTATATTCTCCCGAGGAGGTCTCCCACCCCTAGCCCTCTGATAGGGTACATGGAATTGCCATCATCGTTTATACACGTTTCCCCTACAGGTGTGGGAGAGCGTGTAGGGTTGTCTGTTTTGTTGGCTGGTACTTCCATTACCAGGTACAGTGTCCAGAACAGAACAAATAACTCTACAAATACTGGTTGAATAAATGAAGAAATCAAACATTGTTATTGGGCCAGGCATGGTGGCTCATGCCTATAATCCCAGCACTTTGGGAGACTGAGGCAGGCAGATTACTTGAGCTCAACTGGGTCACATGGCAAAAACCCATCTCTACAAATACAAAAAAATTAGACAGGCGTGGTGGCATGTACCTGTGGTCCCAGCTACTCGGGAGGTTGAGGTGGGAGGATCACTTGAGCCCAGGAGGTGAGGACTGCAGTGAGCCATGATCCTGCCACTGCACTCCAGCCTGGGTGACAGAGTGAGACTTCGTCTCAAAAAAAATTTTTTAAATTATCATCATTCCCCTATTGCCTGTAACACTACTTACAATAACGAATGTTAACTGAATGCTTATTATTGCATGCAATCCTCACAACAATTCTATGAGCTGTGTCACATTACCAGTCCCACCTCACAGATGAGGACACTGATGCCTGGAGAGAGCCCATGAGGACCCAAGGCCGTGCGCCTAAGACATGGAGAAGCTGAACACAAACCAAGCGGCCTTTACTTTGATGATGATAGGCTCAGGCCCACCAAATGGCTTCACTTCAAACCCAAGTCCCCTCCCACACTGGGTTTGTCCCTGCTTCCCGCCTCACTCCTGCCCCTCAGACAGAAGAGAAGACCCCTTGGGCCCTCCCTTCCAATGCCCAGGTCCAACCCTGGTGCCCTTTTCCTCCATCCTTCTACCCCCTGCTCCTGGGCAACCAGGCATCAATCTTGTGTTTCCATTAGTATGGGTGTCACATGCCCCACAGCGGGCAGGGACCCACCTACATGGCCACCTCATCTTGTTCCCTTCTGTATCCACAGCCCCAAAACCCTCTCCTCCAGGGCCCACGCCACGACCCACAGACATAGTACTGCAGGGTACATACAGGTAAACCAGGTGCACCTGCACCATGGAATCCCGAGGCAATCCCTTAGAAGCCCTCCCACATGCTGCCCTTGGACAGTGCAAATCTGGAGGAACAGGCACAGAAAGCCTCCATCTGCCAGGCTGGGGGAGCCCTGGCAAGAGTGCTGCATGCAGAAGGTGTGGGGACCAGAACTCTCCTCCCTGATTCACAGGTGAGACCTGAAGTGCAAGGAATGGCACCACAAAAACTCACCCAGTGTTTTTTGTTTTTTGTTTTCTTGAGACGGAGTCTCGCTCTGTCGCCCAGGCTGGAATGCAGTGGCCGGACCTCAGCTCACTGCAAGCCCCGCCTCCCAGGTTTACGCCATTCTCCTGCCTCAGCCTCCCGAGTAGCTGGGACTACAGGCGCCCGCCACCTCGCCCGGCTAGTTTTTTGTATTTTTTAGTAGAGACGGGGTTTCACCGTGTTAGCCAGGATGGTCTCGATCTCCTCACCTCCTGATCCGCCCGTCTCGGCCTCCCAAAGTGCTGGGATTACAGGCTTGAGCCACCGCGCCCGGCCAACTCACCCAGTGTTTTAGGAATGAATGGACGAAAGGAGGAGAGGTTCTCTGCTCAAGGCAGAGAGAGCAAAGACAGAGGCTCCAAGTCAACTGTTCTGGGGAGTCTGAACGCATTTTCCCATGAGAACCTCACTGGGCAGCTCTGGGCAGGAAGGGGCCATTTCACAACCTGCAGCAGCCGGTTGGTGTCTGTCAATCGGATCCTAGGAGTCTTCCCAACATCGCCAGTCCTGTGACTCCTCTTGCGTGCCCCACCTGCGTGCCCCACTGAGGAGGGCAGCAGGGCCATGGAGCACACACTCGGGAGGCAGGGCTGCGTCCTAACTGGGGAGGAGTGGGGAAAGCACAGGGTCTGTACATCCGTTCATCCAACACCTGTTAACCGAGGTCTCCTCTGCGCCGGGAACTGTGCTAGTGTCTGGAGACAAACTCCTATTTGGGGGGTCAGAGAAGTGAGGGTTCACCTGCACAACCGGAGCAAGGGGCCACCCCGTGTGGGAAGCCTGGGGGAGAGGGGAGGCACAGCGGAGAGGAGTTTAGGGTAGGAGAGACCCAGGGCCCCCAAAGAGGGCTCAACACCCCTTCAAAGAGGTCAAAGGCTTAGGGGCTCAGTGATCCTCGGCGGAAATCAGGGCTCTGTGGGCGGCGCCGTGTCCCTCGCGGAGGGACCGGCCTCTGGGGGGGGTTCGGGGTCCCAGGGGCTGGGTCAGGACGGCCGGGCGGGGGAGGGGCGCCCGGGGCCGGGGTCTCAGGGACCCGCCCGGCGTCTGGGTTCGTCGAGGGGGTCGCCGTCTCCGCGTCCGGGGGTGGCGCCTGTCACTGCCCGGGCTCCGCGTCACTGAGGGGGGCGGCGGTCGCGGCCCCGGCCCGCCCCGCGCCGCCCGCTCGCCCGGGGCCCCGCACTCACAGCAGGTCGGGCCGGTGCCGGTGCAGGATGGCGCAGAAGGCCAGGCCGTCCCGGAAGGAGCTGCTCAGGTCGCGGATCTCCACGCCGCGGTAGCCCTCGCACTGGCGGCGGCACCAAGCCAGCAGCGCGCCCCGCGGCCCCGCCATGACCCCGCGGCCCGCCTGGCTCCGGCTCTGACTTCGGGGCCCCGGCTCGGCCGGGACGGCGGCCGCCGCGCGGGCCCGGTTTCCGGCTGTGGCTGCGGCTCCGAGCTCGGGCGCCGACCGGCAGGGCGCGGGGCGGGGCGGAGGCGGGGCCGCGGTGTCCTCGCTCGGGCGCCCAGCTGCCCTGCCCCAACCTGCCCGAGCAGCGCCGCCGCGTGGCCCGGCCCGGCCGGCCGCCGCCTACTTCGCGCTGCCCGCTCGCCTCATTGTGGGCCGGCCGTGGGCGCGGGTGTCCCACCGCCTCCGTCCCCGCCCGAGACGCGCCCCACCCAGCAGCGGCTCCGCCCCCATTACGGAGCCCACCCCTACCAAGACTGGCCGGCGCCCCATCGCCCGCCCCTCGACGGCGCCGGGCCCCCACTGCTCCACTGGGTGCCCGCGAAGCCCCGGCACCCGCCGCAAGCGGGCCCCTCCCCACGATGACTTCACTGCTGCGGCCGCCGCCGCGCCGCCCACCAGGAGCCCTCCACCCTTTGGAGGCGGGACACCTCGTGCTCCCATTCGGCCTCCTTCCCGCTCCCAATGACCGCAAATCCCCCCTTCTATCCCTAGCTTGAAACTTTGGGGAGGCAGTTCCCCTGCAGACCCTAAAGCACCCCACCATGGCCACCAGTTTCCCTCACCCTGGCTCCCCACCCTAAAGTACCGCTGAGCTGGAAGTTCTCACGTCCACCATCCCCTACCCCACAGCTTGGCAGGGAGACCCATGAGCCCCTGCGCCACCGTCGGTCCAGGTGTCCCCTTGGTGATTCACTGAGCTCTCCTCAGCCCCTGTGTAAGTTCAGGGATCTCGCCCCTCCCCACTGCGGCCTGCCGGGTTCCCTCAGCCATGGTTAGCGCGGTGGTGGTTTGAGCTCCTACGGGAAGGACCTAGGCCAAGGAGGCCCCTGCCTGGGAGGCATACAGGCAGTTCGCATCTGGCCCTGGAACCTCCCCAAGACTCATTCTCTATCTTTGCCCTCTTCGAGACACCCGCCAGCCAACCGACCCTTCCAGGCAGCCGACCCTTCCGCAGAGGCCCCTCCTGACTCTCCCACAGATGAATCAGCCTCCATCTGCTGCAGAGGTGGTGATGTCACCCTGACCCAGGCAATAGTTAGCCGGAGTGGGTATGTCGCTCCCTCCCAAGGGAAGGAACAGGGTCTTAGTCATCTTCATCACCCCCGAGCACTCAGGGGAGTGGAAAGATCAGGCATTTTGGAGCCCTATCAACCCACACTCCAATCCTGGCTTTCCCTACTCCCTTAGTCATGTGATCTTGGGCCTCCCTGGACCTCAGTTTCCCTGACTTAAAAATGGGGATAATACCTGCTTTACAAGGTGGCTGAGAGGATTAAGATGTAAAGTGCCTTACCCTTTAGTTATCACTCATAAATTCTATTGACATCTGGTACTTGGTAAACATGATGAAATGGACTGAAATATTTTGTACCCAGACTGTCATCTGGGCCATTCTGGGTAAGTTATCAAGGAGAGAGGCCGACTTAGGGAATTCTACCTCCTCCAAGTTCACTGAGTCCCAGTCCAGAATACTGGCCCAGGGCCCGGAGACCCCAGCTTGCCAATCTGGGCTGGCCTAACACTCCTGCAGCTGGAAGGCTGCCATCTTGGCTCAGTATACAGACTCTCAGGCTACCTAGGAAGAGCATGGCCAGAGTTCCTGGCTAGCCCTCTGGACTCCTCACCAGCCCTGGGCTGCCAACTCCTGCCCTGTCCCCTGTGGGATAACAGCAGCAGGAAGGCAGGATTCCGGGTGCTTTTTATGAAATCAGGGACTTGGGTTCAGAATCCTGCACCAGCATCTACCTAGGCCTTCAAAGACCACCCAGGACTCTCATTAAAACCTAGGGAGGGGGGAGGGCGGAGGGGGGAGGGTGCCATGATTCACACCTATAATCCCAGCACTTTGGGAGGCCGAGGCAGGTGAATCACCTGAGGTCAGGAGTTTGAGAACAGCCTGGCCAACATGGTGAAACCCGGTCTCTACTAAAATACAAAAAGTTGGGCTGGGCGTGGTGGCTCACTGTAATCCCAGCACTCTGGGAGGCTGAGGCAGGTGGATCACGAGGTCAGGAGATTGAGACCATCCTGGCTAACATGGTGAAACCCCGTCTCTACTAAAAATACAAAAAATTAGCCAGGCCTGGTGGCACGCGCCTGTAATCCCAGCAGGAGAATGGCTTGAACCTGGGAGGCGGAGGTTGCAGTGAGCTGAGATCGCACCCCTGCACTCCAGCCTGGGCAACAGAGCAAGATTCTGTCTAAAAAACAAAAAACAAACCAAAGAAACCAGGAGGGATTATAGCCCTGTCCTCATGAGCCTAAAGGGCTCCCTTTAGGTCCCTGAAGACAGCTCCAGATCTGATCTTGATCCTGTTGCCATACTAATAGCTTACACAGCACAGCCTGGTCACCCCCATTAGCCATTTGTGGGTTTTATAAACTCATTATCTGAGTCAGCTCACAATGTTATGAAGTAAGGACCTGTACGACCACAGCTGTGTGACCGCAGGCCAGACAACTCACCCCCATGAACCCCAATTTCCTACCCTATAAAATGAGGATGATCATCTTTGCCTTGCCTGCGTCCCAGGGTTGTGGGTAACGAGGTGAGATGATGGATGAGAAAATGCTGTGCAGACTGTAAATCCAGGGTTTGGGTGGAAGGTGGGTCTGTGTGTTTACAGGTGAGATCCGAAGCCACAGAGATAGGTGTGTAGAGCACTTGCCCAAAACCATGCTATAATTTCAGGATTAGAACTGAGGGACTTGAGCCCTTAGTTCAGTGCTGTTTTGTTTTATTTTTAACTATCAGTTAAGAAATGGGGCCAGGCACGGTTGCTCATGCCTGTAATTCCAACACTTTGGGAGGCCAAGGCCAGGAATTCAAGACCAAACCAGCCTGGGCAATATAGGGAGACCCTGTCTTTTTTTGAGACAAGTCTCTGTTGCCCAGGCTGGAGTACAGTAGCTCGATCTTGGCTCACTGCAACTTTCATCTCCCGGGTTCAAGCGATTCTCCTGCCTCAGCCTCCCTCGTAGCTGGGATTATAGGCACAGGCAACCAAGCCCAACTAATTTTTTTATTTTTAGTAGAGATACGGTTTTGCCATGTTGGCCAGACTGATCTCAAACTCCTGACTTCCAGTGATGCGCCTGCCTCTACCTCCCAAAGTGCTGGGATTATAGGCATGAGCCACCCTGCCCAGCCTGAATACACCATTCTTATCAAAAATTTAAAAATGAATCTAAAGTTCCAGTTTGACTGTCTCCTTCAACTCTAGTCCCCTCCTAAGAAGTAGCCGCAGTCGTCGGTGTGAAACAGGTTTCCACACCTTGTTCACACATTTATAGTCAAGCATGGATTCAACACATATTTACTGAGCACCTGTTGGGGGCCAGGAGCTGTAAACAAGCAAACAAATCAACAAGGAGACTGGGCACAGTGGCACACCCCTGTAATCCCAGCACTTTGGGAGGCCGAGGCAGGTGGATCACTTGAGGTCAGGAATTCAAGACCAGCCTGGCCCATGTGGTGAAAATCCATCTTTACTAAAAATGCAAAAATTAGCCAGGTGTGGTGGCACACGCCTGTAATCCCAGCTACTCAGGAGGCTGAGGCAGGAGAATCGCTTGAATCCGGGAGGCAGAGGTTGCAGTGAACTGATGTTGCGCCACTGCACTCCAGTCTGGGTGACAAAGTGAGACTTTTTTTCTGAGACTGTCTCAGGAAAAAAAAAAAAAAAAACGAAAAACAGGCCGGGCGCGGTGGCTTATGCCTGTAATCCCAGCACTTTGGGAGGCTGAGGCGGTCAGATCATTTGAGGTTAGTAGTTTGAAACCAGCCTGGTCAACATGGTGAAACCCCATCTTTACTAAAAATTAAAAAATTACCTGGGCGTGGTGCGTGCCTGTAATCCCAGCTACTCGGGAGTCTGAGACAGGAGAATCACTTGAGCCTGGGAGGCGGAGGTTGCAGTGAGCCGAGATCATGCCATTGTACTCCAGTCTGGGTGACAGAGTGAGACTCTGTCTCAAAACAAAAACAAAAACGAAAACAAGGAGAACCTCAGGTGGCGACTGGTGCTGTGACAGGGAATGATGGGGACACACAGCATAGCCAGGGAAGACCTCTTTGAGATGGTGACATCATTTAGGCTGAAGAACACCTAACTCCCAGGAAAGCAAGTTGAATGCAAGCCAGTGAGAGCTGTCAGTATAGGTAGAGTCTGAATCCTTTCTCTCTTTTTTCGAGACAGGGTCTCACTTTGTCTCCCAGGCTGTAGTGCACTGGCACAATCACGGCTCACTGCAGCCTCCACCTCCCGGACTCAAGCGATCCTCCCACCTCAGCTTCCCGAGCAGTTGGCACTAACAGGCATGCACCACCACACCCAGATAATTTTGTTTATTTTTTGTAGAGGTGGGAGTCTCACTATGTTGCCCAGGCTGATCTTGAACTCCTGTAGTCAAGCACTCCACCTGCTTTGGCCTTGCAAAATGCTGAAATTATATGCACAAGCCCCCGCATCTGGCTGAATCCTTTCTAATTTCTTCCCAGGTAACGGCTGCAGGTATCCAGCCATGGGGCAGGATCCTGGCAGGGAAGGGCTGGCTCGGCCAGAGAAGGAAACAGTTCTGTAAACAATTCTGCCTGTAGCCTAATAAAGGCAGGGAAAAGGAAACCAGAGGAACCATGGGAACCTAAAGGAGGCCCTTGATAGTTTGAGGCAGACGGTTGTGTTTTTCCACGCACCATTCTTCCAGCCAACATGCTTTGTAGGATGGCTTTGCAGAAGGGAGGTACAAAAGCAAGATTAAAAAACAAGAACGTGGCCGGGCACAGTGGCTCACACCTGTAATCCCAGCACTTTGGGAGGCTGAGGTGGGCAGATCATTTGAGGTCAGGAGTTCAAGACCAGCCTGGCCAACACAGTGACACCCCATCTCTGCTAAAAATACAAAAATTAGGCCAGGCGTGGTGGCTCATGCCTGTAATCCCAGCACTTTGGGAGGCCAAGGCAGGCGGATCATGAGGTCAGGAGATTGAGACCATCCTGGCTAACATGGTGAAACCCCGTCTGTACTAAAAAAATACAAAAAAGTGGCCGGGCATGGTGGTGGGCACCTGTAGTCCCAGCTGCTCAGGAGGCTGAGGCAGGAGAATGGCATGAACCTGGGAGGCGGAGCTTGCAGTGCGCCAAGATCGCGCCACGTCACTCTAGCCTGGGCGACAGAGCACGACTCCATCTCACAAAAAAATAAAATAAAAAAAATAGCCAGGGGTTGTGGCAGGCGCCTGTAAGCCCAGCTACTCCGGAAGCTGAGGCAGGAGAATCGCTCGAACTCAGAAGGGAGAGGTTGCAGTGAGTAAAGATGGTGCCACTGCACTCCAGCCTTGGTGATAGAAAAAAACCAAACCAAACCAAACCAAAACAACAACAACAAAACAAAAACAAAAACAGGCCGGCACGGTGGCTCACACCTGTAATCCCAGCAGTTTGGGAGGCTGAGGTGGGCAGATCACCTGAGGTCAGGAGTTCGAGACCAGCCTGGCCAACATGGTGAAATCCCATCTCTACTAAAAATACAAAATTAGCCAGGCACGGTTGCATATGCCTGTAATCCCAGCTACTCAGGAAGTTGAAGCAGGAGAATTGCTTGAACCCGGGAGGTGGAGGTTGCAGTGAGCTGAGATGTGCCATTGCACTCCAGTCTGGGCAACAAGAGCAAAACTCCGTCTTGAAAAAAAAAAAAATCCAAGGTTTAAATGTTTTCCCAACATGGAATCTCATCATCCTTACTTTGGATCCAGTGTGCTGAGAAAAATTTAAGACTCCGTCTCAAAAAAGAAAAAAATTATTTTTCTCACTTGTGGAATCTAAAAAAGTTGATCTCATAGAAATAGAGTAGAGGCCTGATGTGGTAGCTCACGCCTGTAATCCCAGCTACTTGGGAGGCTGAGGCAGGAGGATCGCTTGAGCCAGGGAGGCAGAGGTTGCAGTGAGCTATGATTGTATCACTGCACTCAAGCCTGGGCAATGGAGTAAGACCCTGTCTCAAAAAAAAAAAAAAAAAAAAAAAAAAAAACAGAAAGAAAAGAAAGAAAGAAATAGCGAGTAGAATGGGCTGGGGGGTAGTGGGAGTGGTTGAGGAGATGTTGGTCAAAGGGTGCAAAATTTCAGTTAGATAGGAGGAATAAGTTCAAAGGATCTATTGTGCAGTGTGGTGACTATTGTTTTTTGTTGTTGTTGTTGTTTGTTTGTTTGTTTGAGATGGAGTCTTGCTCTGTCACCCAGGCTGGAGTGCAGTGGCACGATCTCAGCTCACTGCAAGCTCCGCCTCCCAGGTTCACGCCATCCTCCTGCCTCAGCCTCCCCAGCAGCTGGGACTACAGGCGCACGCTGCCTTGCCTGGCTAATTTTTTTGTATTTTCAGTAAAGACGGGGTTTCACCGTGTTAGCCAGGATGGTCTTGATCTCCTGACCTCGTGATCTGCCCACCTCGGCCTCCCAAAGTGTTGGGATTACAGGCGTGAGCCACTGCACCCAGCCTATGGTGACTGTTGTTAATGACAATATATTGTGGGGTTTTTGTTGTTGTTGTTGTTGTTTTTTGAGACGGAGTCTCACTCTGTCACCCAGGCTGGAGTGCAATGGTGTGATCTCAGCTCACTGCAACCTCCACCTCCCGGGTTCAAGCAATTCTCCTGCCTCAGTCTCCTGAGTAGCTGGGATTACAGGCACCTGCCACTACGTCCGGCTAATTTTTGTATTTTTAGTACAGACGGGGTTTCACCATGTTAGTCAGGCTGGTCTTGAACTCCTGACCTCATGATCCGCCCACTTCGGCCTCCCAAAGGGCTGGGATTACAGGCATGAGCCACTGTGCCCAGCCTAGGATTGTATTTTTATTTTCTCTTTTATTTATTTTTTGAAATGTAGTTTCATTCGTTGCCCAGGCTGGAGTGCAATGGTGTGATCTTGGCTCTCTTCAGCCTTCCCCTCCTGGGTTCAAGCAATTCTCCTGCCTGAACCTCCCAAGTAGCTGGGATTACAGGCGCCCACCACCAGGCCCGGCTAATTTTTGTATTTTTAGTAGAGTTGGGGGTTTCGCTGCCAGGATGGTCTTGATCTCCTGACCTTGTGATCCGCCTGTCTCGGCCTCCCAAAGTGCTGGGATTATAGGTGTAAGCCACCGCGCCCGGCCTCTTTTTTTTTTTTTTTTGAGATGGAGTCTCACTCTGTCGCCCAGGCTGGAATGCACCCAGGCTGGAGTCTGCCTCCCAGGTTCAAGTGATTCTCCTGCCTCAGCCTCCCAAGTAGCTGCGATTACAGGCATGTGCCACCATGCCCAGCTAATTTTGTGTATTTTTAGTAGAGACGGGGTTTCGCCATGTTGGCCAGGCTGATCTCAAACTCCTGACCTCATGATCCACATGCCTTGGCCTCCCAAAATGTTGGGGTTATAGGCGTGAGCCACCCCGCCCAGCCAATTCTAGGATTCTTAGGGTGGAATTCTCCAAGTTCCACAGCTGTTTTCTGTGAATCTGACCACTCTGCTCTTCTCTCTTCTACCCAGGCTGTGCCCCAGGAATCAGGGCCCTGCCCAGGTTCTTGGCTCTGAGCTGCTCCCTGGGGGGCAGCCTGGCAGAGCAGTGGACAATGGAAGCATTGTGGGACCTCTGAAGCTGGGGCCTGGGGCAGTGGAAGGTGCTGCACTGTTCGCTGGAGTGTCAGTTGCTTCACCGTGTTCCCTTCTTGCTGGGCCAGAGGCATGCCTAGAACATGCCAGGACAGCACCCTGAGCCCCAGCCCTGCCCACCTGGGTGAGGCCTGGGTCTCCTGGAATCCCAGCTATGCCTGAGGACAGACAGCTATTCCAAGCCTTTGTTCACAGACCATCCTGCCCCAGCAGATACACATTCTGGAAAATACACCTGGGACTGGGCAAGTAGTCTTGCCTCCCTACCTCTAAACTGAACTACCCTCCAACTAAACCCTCTGGAACAGAGAGGACATGTGCTGGCTCTCACTGGGCGGGTGCTGTCTGAACTGGGAAACCCTCACACTTGTCTGGGGCTCCACGAAGGGGGCAGGTCAAAGAAGCCACTGAAATATCCAAACTGGCAGGGAACCTTATCTAGCAAAGCCCTCTCAGTATACTGAGAGGAGAGACTGGAGCCCAGAGAGCAGAGGTGTTTGCTCAGGGTTGTGGAGACTCCTAGGAGGGGAGCAGGGACCCGCATCCAGCAGCCCCAAACTCTCTGTGCTTCTGGCTGCTTGCTGAGGTCTCAGCCTCCCAGGTTGTCTCCCCTTTTGACTGCTCTTGAAATGGCTACTGCTGCTGTTCCAAATTGTCCACAGGTTTTATGACCTAGCTCAGAGATCATCCCCTCCCTGAAGTCTTCCCTGATAGTCCCAGACAGAAGCCGCAACTTCAGATCTTCTCACAGAATCCCACCCTTAGAGGGGACCTAGAGGGGATGTCCTTGCTAATTTACAGAGGAATTTCCACATGTCTCCTACTGGCAGACCAGTGTGGAAGCAGCTCTATAAACAATCACAGAAAGACAAGGGAAGGGATGTGATGGAGAGAGGGGCCAATGCTATAGGGCTTCCAGAAAGAGCCTTTCACCTCCTGCCAGGGACTGAGAAACAGCCCAGAGGGCTGCACGAAGGAGGTGGCATTTGAACTGTTGCTCACATTGTATGGCATGTATTTGTGCATACCTGTCTCTCTTCATTGGGCTGTGACATCATTAATAATACAGTTACGTAACTTTATGACCACTAACCACACTCTAGACATCATGTATGTGTGTGTGTGTGTGTGTGTTTGTTGTTAAGGTACATTACCATATTGAATCCTCACAATTCTATGAGCTCCCATTATCCCCATTTACTGATGAGGACAAGGCTCTGAGGGTTCAACAAGCATGTTCAATGCCACACAGCTGTCAAAACTTGCAGTCACACTTGAAAACTAAAACTAAAAGTAAAATGAAATGAATATAATACGAATATAACTAGCAACAACAACAAAAAGTGGTCAGGACTCAGCCTAGCTATTTTTTTTTTTTTGCCCAGGCTGAGTGAAGTGGTGCAATCTCAGCTCACTGCAACCTCCGCCCCCCGGATTCAAGGGATTCAGCCTCCCGAGTAGGTAGCTGGGATTACAGGCACCTACCACCATGCCACTGATTTTTGTATTTTTACTAGAGACGGGGTTTCACCATGTTGGCCAGGCTGGTCTCTAACTCCTGACCTCAGGTGATCCACCCGCCTCAGCCTCCCAAAGTGCTAAGATTACAGGTGTGAGCCTAGCTCTGGCCTCAGCCTAGCTCTTTCTGACTTCACAAAGAACCTTCTTCTGGTGTATGGAGGCAGGCGTTGTGTGCAGTTCACCATTGCATGCCTGGTTTTCACTGTAAATTCATTCGTTATCTTCCCGTGAGTTTGGTGAGCAAGAGCCCCGCTGGGAGCCCCAGCTCCACAGCCTCTGGAGGCCCTGGCTGCACTAAGGCCTTGATCCACGATGCGAAAGGCCATTTCTGGACAGAAAGCTCCGAAGGCCTCCAGCCTTTGCTGTCTAGGAACTTCATCTCCCCTTCAACTTCAATAATTATTGGTGCTGGGATTTTTCCAGCAGGCCAGCAGGATTGATGTTTGGGTGCTAACGTAGTATTCAAGGCCCTAATAGTTGGGCTCCTGTCACTCTGTAGGAGGAGCTCAGGGACATAAATTTGGCAGGAAGAAATGGAAGGAGACTAGAGCCTATAATCCCAGCTAGCTACTCAGGAGGCTAAATTGTTTTAATCCGGGGACAGAGGTGGCAGTGAGCCGAGACTGCACCATTTCACTCCAGCCTGGGCAAAAAAAAAAAAAAAGCCAGCTAGGCTGAGTCCTGACTTTTATTTTACTTGACTTAGAATTTGGTCTGCATAGCAAGTCCACTGTTTATGATTTGCTGTAGGTTTAGGGGGTGCCAGGAGATGATTTGGGGTGGAGAGCTAGAGCCCTCCCTACTACCCCCTCAGTATCAATCTGGCCTGCTCTGCAGGGCAAAGGCAGGCAGAGAGGGAAATGGTTTCTGAGCCTTCCTGACACAGGAAGGTCGCCTCTCCTCCGAGGCCTGAGTGGCAAGGAAGGGGCTGTCAGAGACCGGAAGAGGCCTGTTTGTCTCCCAGCTACCTGAGGTCATATGTATATGGTGTTGTGAGCCAGGCAGCTCTTCCTCTTAGAAACAGAAAGTGAGGCTTGTGTTGAAATTCTGGGAGTGAGCTGCTGTTTCCTCTAAATAGAGCAGGAGTTAGAGAGGGCACAACTTATCCCCAGGTGATACAATACACCCGGGATGGATATGAGTCATCCCAAACACCTATATCATACCCGAGTTCAATATACTCAGATTTATGTATTACTTAGGGACAGGGTCTTGCTCTGTTGCTCAGGCTGGAGTACAGTGGTGTGATCATAGCTCACTGTAACTTTGAACTCTGCTCAAGCAATCCTCCCGCCTTAGACTCCCAAGTGGCTAGGACTACAGGCACGCACCACCACGCTTGGCTAACTTATTTTATTTTATTTATTTATGTTGAGACAGAGTCTCGCTTTGTCACCCAGGCTAGAGTATAGTGGCAGGATCTCGGCTCACTGCAAGCTCTGCCTCCCGGGTTCACGCCATTCTCCTGCCTCAGCCTCTCTAGTAGCTGAGACTATAGGCGCCCACCACCACGCCTGGCTTTTTTGTATTTTTAGTAGAGATGGGGTTTCACCGCGTTAGCCAGGATGGTCTCCATCTCCTCACCTCGTGATCTGCCTGCCTCGGCCTCCCAAAGTGCTGGGATTACAGACGTGAGCCACTGCACCCAGCCCTCATTTTTTAATTTTTATTTTTCTAGAGACAGGGTCTCATTATCTTGTCCAGACTGGTCTCAAACTCCCTAAGCAATCCTCCCACCTCAGCCTCCCGAGGTGTTGGGATTACAGGTATGAGCCACCGTGCCAGGCCTATGCTGACACTTAGAAAGACCCAGGTAGGGGAGAATTACTCTCCTCATTCAACTGATGACAAAACAGAGGCTCAGAGAAGTTAAGCCAAGTGCCTGGAATTTTCCAGTTTCAAGGGGAAGCGTCAGTGTTTGAACCTAGACTCCCCTCCACTTCCCAACCATGACCGAGGGTGAAGTCCACCCTCCCAGGATCCACTGGCCCCAGGGGAAAAAGTAGGGGTGGGAGGTAACTTGATCTTAATCAAGAGGCTGGATAGGGGCAGGGTGGGGCCAGAAAGAAAGAAAAGCCAGGTTTTTCAGTTGCAGGCTTGACGGGAATGTGGAGCCACAGGAACCAAGACAAGTTGCTGCTTCCCCTAGCCCTCTTCCCTCGGGAAAATCTCAGGAACTTGCTGATCAGGCTTTGGACCTTTCCCTTGCCTCCCTCTCAGCCTCTTCTTGTTGTCCTTCCCCCCACACTGGAGGCCAGCTCCTGAGCCGAGCCACAGCGCACTCCAGCCTATATCCAGTCTGCAGGGCAGGCTGGGGGTGGGGATGGGAGGCCACTGTTGGCAAGAGCCAGCACAGGCACAGCCACGGCTTTCCCTGGCTAAAAGCTGGGCTGGAGAGCACATCCATTCATCAATTCATCTGTGCCACTACATTCCAGACAGGATTTAAGGCACACTCCAGCCTTATTCCCATACTGATATTGTTGCATTCAATCCTTATTCACTTACTTCCTCTTGCATTCACCATTCATTCAACAGAATCACTTTACCGAAAGGGTCGTTGCTCCCAAGCGCTGCCTCTTTCCTCCAGTGCTCACAGAGCTCTTGGCCCATTTAGATCCTTAGGATGTCACCCAGAATTCTAGAACACAGGGCTGCAGCCCCCAAACAGCAGCTGGTCCCACTGCCTCATTTAGAAGATGAAGCCATCAGGAGCCACCTATTGTCAAAGCCATCTTAGGAGGAAAAGTGCCCCACGCTCCCATCTTGGGCTCACAATCTAGTGTAGGATGCAGAGAGGGGGACTGTGTGGAAAGAAGTGTGCCAAGCAAAGGCCGGGCGCAGTGGCTCACACCTGTAATCCCAGCACTTCAGGAGGCCATGGCAGGCAGATCACCTGAGGTCAGGAGTTCGAGACCAGCCTGGCCAACATGGTGAAACCCCATCTCTACTGAAAATACAACAATTAGCCAGGCATGGTGGCAGGTGCCTGTAATCCCAGCTACTCGGGAGGCTGAGGCAGGAGAATCGTTTGAACCCGGGAGGTGGATGTTGCAGTGAGCTGAGATCATGCCATTGCACTCCAGCCTGGGCAACAAGAGCAAAAGTCCGCCTCAAAAAAAAAAAAAAAAAAAAAAGGGTGTGCCAAGCCCACTGGGGCTTGTCTGAGGAGGAACCAGCTCTAGCCTGGCGGCCTGGAGACCAGAGTTCCAGCCCCAGCTGTTCATTGCCTCTGCCCAAATTGTTAGGCCCTGGGCACCTCCAACTGGATGTCCTACAGGCTCCTCAAACTCCTGTTCCCTATCCACTTGCACTTACCTCCTCCAGTCCCGGACCTGCTCCAGCCACCAATCCCATCTCAGACAGCCCGAGAACTGGGCATCTCTCTTCCCTACAGACTCCACATCCACTCATTTGCCATATCCAAGTCCTGTCCTCTGCAACTTCCCAATCTCTCCAATTCTCCCCTCATGCCTGCTGCCGCCACTGTGCATGGGGCCCAGTTCCTCCGTGGCTGGCTGCTCTAGACAAGTGCCTTGACCTCTGTGAATGGGCCTCCACACTGTCTATACGGGCCCTCTCTTTGGTCCTTGGAGCAGTTAAGAGAGCCCCAGGCGGGAGTCCGCAGGTTTCCAGTCCCAGCTCCACCACGAAGTAGCCGGGCTCTTCCACACGTGACCTGCCTCAGTAATCTATGGCTCTATGGCTTTGAAGGCCAAAGTCATGGCCAGCTAATAATGGCCTCCTTCCCCTTATCACACACTCTAGCCAGGTGTTTTAGTAAGGCCCTCCTCCCCTCATCACACACCACTGCCAGGTGCTAAGAACTTGACATAACTTGATGCACAGAACAATTCTGAGGCAGGCGCTAATCCCATTTTAGAGATGAGAAAGGTGAGGCACTGAAAACTATGTAACTGCTCAGCTGGTATGTGGCAGTCAGGACTCAGACCTACGTCCAAGGAAGTCCAAGCCCACGTACTTTGTTCTGCCCCCTTCTCTTGCTGGTGGACAAAATTCTGGAAACTGGTACCACCCAGAGCTCCCCATTCCCCGATAACAAAGCCCTTGCTCTCCTTAGCATGCGGGGAATCATGAACCTGGTTCTTCTGCTCTGATGGAATAAAAATCCTGAGCTGGCCACAGCTGATGAATGCTGTGCATTCCGCGAGTGGTGCCAGGCAGAGTCCAGCTGTGCCTGCCCCCTCACAGGGGTTGCTGGCTGCCTGGCCCTGCTGCCGAGCCTGGACCAAGCTGCTGGGAGATGGCTCCAAGCCAGGCACTCATACACACTGGGTCTATGTGACCCAGAGCTCCTGCAATGGCCTCACAGCAAGAAGAGTGCCAAGAGCTGTGTCAGACAACACACTTGGACCTGGCATAATTGTAACGATAGAGAACTATGACATGAACTATGAAACTCTGGCATTGAATTCAAAACATGTTAACCCAGGGGGCTGCCCAGTGGAGTCAGAGTTCCTTCAAGTCACCATCGCCAAATGTCAGGGCATGGTGGAAAAAGAATGAGACATTCTTTAGGAGGAATCAATGCACAGCAACCTCCCTGCACCAAGGAACCATGTGGTAGCCAGGGAGTGGGGGGTTAAGGAGCCCTGGCTGGCACCGGGCCACTCATTCGGTTCCAACAAGGCAACAGATGAAGGACGGCTTGGAAAGCTACCAAGAGCTCTAGAAATGTTTGGACTTATAACTGGAGGCTGCTTTTTAAAAATTCCTTTGGGGCCGGGCGCGGTGGCTCATGCCTGTAATCCCAGCACTTTGGGAGGCCGAGATGGGCAGATCACAAGGTCAGCAGATCAAGACCATCCTGGCTAACACTGTGAAACCCCGTCTCTACTAAAAATACAAAAAATTAGCTGGGCGCAGTGACGGGCGCCTGTAGTCCCAGCTACTAGAGACGCTGAGGCAGCAGAATGGCGCGAACCCAGGAGGCGGAGCTTGCAGTGAGTGGAGATCGCGCCACTATGCTCCAGCCTGGGCGACAGAGCGAGAATCCGTCTCAAAAAAAAAAAAAAATTCCTTTGGGCCCGGGCAGAGGCTCATGCCTGTAATCCCAGCACTTCGGGAGGCCAAGGTGGGTGGACTGCTTAAGCTTAGTTCAAGACCAGCCTGGGCAACATGGCAAAACACCATCTATACAAACAAAACTACAAAAAATTAGCTGGGCGTGGTGGTGTGTGCCTGTGGTCCCAGTTAATTTGGAGGCTGAGACAGGAGGATCACTTGAGCCCAGGAGGCAGAGGCTGCATTGCAGTGAGCCAAATTTGTGCCACTGCACTCCAATCTGGGTAACAGAGTGAGACTCTTGTCTCAAAAAAAAAAAAAAAAAAAAATAGCCCTGGTGCGTTGGTTCACACCTGTAATCCCAGCACTTTGGGAGGCCAAGGCAGGCGGATCACAAGGTCAGATCGAGACCATCCAGGCTAACACGGTGAAACCCTGTCTCTACTAAAAATACAAAAAATTAGCTGGGCGTGGTGGCGCCTGTATTCCCAGCTACTCAGGGGGCTGAGGCAGGAGAATGGCGTGAACCCGGGAGGCAGAGCTTGCAGTGAGCCAAGATTGCACCACTGCACTCCAGCCTGGGCGACAGAACGAGACTCTATCTCAAAAAAAAAAAAAAAAAAAAAAAAGACCTTCTTCCAAATAAGGTCATGCTGGCTGGGCACAGTGGCTAACGCCCGCCCGTAATACCAGCACTTTGGGAGGCTGAGGCAGGCAGATCACCTGAGGTCAGGAGTTTAGAGACTAGCCTGGCCAACATCGCAAAACCTGATCTCTACTAAAACTACAAACATTAGCCAGGCGTGGTGGCGTGCACCTGTAGTCCCAGCTACTTGGGAGGCTGAGGAAGGAGAACCACTTGAACCCTGGAGGTGGAGGTTGCAGTGAGCCGAGATCACATCATTGCACTCCAGCCTGGGCAACAAGAGCAAAACTCCGACTCAAAAAAATAAAAAAATAAAAATAAAAATACAAAAAATTAGCCAGGCATGGTGGCATGCAACTACTCAGGAGGCTGAGGCAGAATTGCTGGAACCTAGGAGGCAGACGTTGCAGTGAACAGAGATCGTGCCACTGCATGCCAGCCAAACAAATAAGGTCATGCTGATGGCATCCAGGGCTTAGGATATGGACACATCTTCTTGGGAACCACCATTCAGTTACCAATAATAATGATCAAATCAATGGGGGAAAAGAACATACTGAAAAGCTTATGAATTCCAAGTGTGGGGGAAATAGTAACTGAATATCCATTATAGGCCAGGCACTGCACTGGGCACTCAAATAGCATTCTCATTTATTCCTCACCACTGCCCAGTGAGCCAGGTTCTGCTAACCTTATTTTATATACAAGGATCCAGGCAGAGATGTGAGGCAACTTGAAAGCAGAGGCTTCCAGTTCAAGTACCCACTACAGGGTGACAGGTATAGCACTAACACTGTGGGTAGGTGGGAAACCATTTAACTCAGCTCCAGCAGCTGCCTAATGTGACCTTAATCAAGTCACTAACTACTGTGGGGTTCATTTCCTCATCAATAAGATGAGGAACTACTACTAAACCTGAGTTGCAAGGTGTAAGTAACGTATATGGATTCCTCTTTGCATAGTTCCTGGCAGTAGGAAGTGTACAATAGTTTCTTTCCAGGACCTAGCACTGCCACAAATATGTCATGAAAATTACAGAAGGTCATTTAAATTTCATAGGATTTTGTGAGGCACAAACAAAATACTGAATGTGAAAATGTCCTGTAAACTGAAATATTGTTTTATGAACAAGAGGGATTTAAGAATTCAATTTAGGGCCAGGCGCGGTGGCTCACGCCTGTAATCCAGCACTTTGGGAGGCTGAGACGGGTGGATCACAAGGTCAGGAGATCAACACCATCCTGGCTAACACGGTGAAACCCCATTTCTACTAAAAAACACAAAAAATTAGCCGGGCATGGTGGCAGGCGCCTGTAGTCCCAGCTACTCGGGAGGCTGAGGCAGAATGGCAGGAACCCGGGAGGCGGAGCTTGCAGTGAGCTGACATCGCGCCACTGCACTCCAGCCTGGGCGACACAGCGAGACTCCATCTCAAAAAAAAAAAAAAAAAAATTCAATTTAGGCGGGGTGTGGTGGCTCATTCCTGTAATCCTAGCACTTTGGGAGGCCAAGACAGGCAAATCATTTGAGGCCAGGAGTTTGAGACCAGCCTGGCCAACATGGTAAAACCCATCTCTACTGAAAATACAAAAATTAGCTGAGTGTGGTGGCACACGCCTGTAATCCCAGCTACTTGGAAGGCTGAGGCAGAACTGCTTGAACCTGGGAGGCGGAGGATGCAGCAAGCTGAGATCACACTACTGCACTCCAGCCTGGGAGACAGAGTGAGACTCTGTCTCAAAAGCATAAAATAAAAATAATTCAATTTAAACACTAACAACTGTTGTATCCTGAAAGCATCAGGACACATGGGAAATGATGTATTACTGCCATAACCCACAAATTCTCTCCTACAATAATGAGTCAACAAATCTGGCTCCAAAGATCCTTTACTGAGATCCACGTGAAACACTTCGGTCCTTAACTTGTTAACTGAGTTGACAGGCTGATGGCTGATCTAGGTAAAGGTTTCATGGTAGCAAAAACACTTCCTGCCTATAATATATCAAAAGAGGTTCCTGAATAATGTGTGTGAAAGTCGTCAAGGTCTCTGTCCCATCTTCTTCAGGGTTCGATTAAGCTAGAAGAGAAAGAAAAGCAAAGTTACACACGGGGATTTCCCTAACCCCTTTCCTATAGTGTGTATGATCACTAGGTCAGACTCCCAGCTGCTCCTCTGAAGCCAAGAAAGGAAGTCTCTGATGTGGGTGTCCACTATGAGTATGCAAAGCCGTGACATTCATATGGCCCTGCACAGTTCATGCAGATTGTTCTTTTACCTGCCCTTCACACTCAACAAACCCATACCCAACACTGCTCTATCCATCTGCCAGAAAAAGGATTCAGAGTGGCCAGATGTTTCAAGGTTACTAGTTCAGTTAGGGGAAGAATCAGCAGCTTTCTCCTTTCACAAGAACAGGATCCTTGTTAGAAGACAGCCCTAGCCCGATGTGATCTAAACAGCCAGAAAGTAAAAAGAGCAGCAGGGCTGTTAGGATCCTGCAGGAAGAGCCTGACCTCTGCTGGAGAACTCAAAGCACCAGGACACAGTAGCCCCAGCAATGGCCATAAAGAGAGACCCACACCCTTACAGTGTTTGACCTGACCCATAAGACGTCTCCTAGGGCAAGACAAGGAATGCACCAAGTATGTCAAAACAGAGTTTCCTGTCCTCCAGCCTGCAGGAACTAGCCAGACCTGTCTAAGTTGGAAAACAATGCCAAATGGGGAGGGATGGGCAAGAACAGGCAGTGAATCCATCCATATTAGGAAATACCAGGGAGGGAGAGGAGCGCTGGCCACCCGCAGAGGGAGATCTTGGAAAGAGATGCTCTGGAGAAGGCTGATGCAGCAATTCCTACAGTCCCAACCCCACTCCCCAAACCCCAAGCAGCCAGCCAGTCTAGCTTGAAAATTTAAAGGGCCAACCTCAGGCTTTCTTTTGCAGTGGCACGATCTCTGCTCACTGCAGCCTCCACCTCCCAGGTTCGAGTGATTCTCCCGCCTCAGCCTTCTGCATAGATGGGATTATAGGCGTGCACCACCACACCCAGTTAATTTTTTATTTTTAGTAGACATGAAGTTTCACCATGTGGCCAGGCTGGTCTTAAACTCCTAATCTCAAGTTTGGCCTCCCAAAGTGCTGGGATTACAGGCATGAGCCACTGCGCCCGGCCTCTTTTTCTTTCTTTCTTTTCTCTTGAGACAGGGTCTTGCTCTGTTGCCCAGGCTAGAGGGCAGTAGGCTTTCTTAATAACAGAATTGGCCGGGCGCGGTGGCTCAAGCCTGTAATCCCAGCACTTTGGGAGGCCGAGACGGGCGGATCACGAGGTCAGGAGATCGAGACCATCCTGGCTAACACAGTGAAACCCCGTCTCTACTAAAAACACACAAAAAAAAAAAACTAGCCGGGCGAGGTGGCGGGCGCCTGTAGTCCCCGCTACTCGGGAGGCTGAGGCAGGAGAATGGCGTAAACCCGGGAGGCGGAGCTTGCAGTGAGCTGAGATCCGGCCACTGCACTCCAGCCCGGGTGACAGAGCAAGACTCCGTCTCAAAAAAAAAAAAAAAAAAAAAACAAAACAAAAAAAAAAACAGAATTGAAATTTTTTTTTTTTTTTTTTTTTTGAGACGGAGTCTTGCTCTGTAGCCCGGGCTGGACTGCAGTGGCCGGATCTCAGCTCACTGCAAGCTCCGCCTCCCGGGTTTACGCCATTCTCCTGCCTCAGCCTCCGGAGTAGCTGGGACTACAGGTGCCCGCCACCTCGCCGGGCTAGTTTTTTGTATTTTTAGTAGAGACGGGGTTTCACCGGGTTAGCCAGGATGGTCTCGATCTCCTGACCTCGTGATCCGCCCGTCTCGGCCTCCCAAAGTGCTGGGATTACAGGCTTGAGCCACCGCGCCCGGCCTAGAATTGAAAAATTTTAAAAGGCCAGGCATGGTGGCTCACGCCTGTAATCCCAACACTTTGGGAAGCTAAGGCAGGCTGGATCACTTGAGGCCAGGAGCTAGAGACCAGCCTGGCCAACATGGTGAAACCTCGTCTCTACCAAAAATACAAAAATTAGCTGGGTGTGGTGGTACACGCCTGTAATTCCAGCTATGCGGGAGGCTGAGGCGGGAGACTCGCTTGAACCTGGGAGGCAGAGGTTGCAGTGAGCCAAGATCACATGACAGTATAAGACTCCGTCTCAAAATAAATAAAGAAATAAAAATTTAAAAAATGTTAACTCTTGGCTGGGCGTGGTGGCTCACGCCTGTAATCCCAGCACTTTGGGAGGTCAAGGCGGGTGGATCACAGGGTCAGGGGAGCGAGACCATCCTGGCTAACACGGTGAAACCCTGTCTCTACTAAAAATGCAAAAAATTAGCTGGGCATGGTGGCGGGTGCCTGTACTCCCAGCTACTCGGTACTTGGGAGGGTAAAGCAGGAAAATGGTGTGAACTCAGGAGGCGGAGCTTGAGATCGCACCACTGCACTCCAGCCTGGGCGACAGAGCTCTGTCTCAAAAAAAACAAAAAAAATGTAAACTCTCGATTCAGTTCCTAAGCCCTGTCCTGAGCCAACAAAAACCCCTCTTCTCTCAGATCTCTCACCTCCTCAAATTTGTGGATCTGACGGATGAAGAAATCCCCATAACGCCTGGCGACCTTGGTGTCCGCGATGTGGATCATGTCCTGTGGAGGAAAGCAGAGTCAGGGAAGAGGAGGAGTCAGGTGGAGGAGCAGGGCCATCTAACCCAGGAGCCACCATGGACTTGCAAGTGACAAATGATAGTGTTAGATGTAAAGACGGGGAAAAGACCACTGGAAAAACACCACCAGTTAACAGTAAGTCACTCTCTCTAGAGTTTTTCTTTCTTCCCACCCCCCCCCCTTTTTTTTTTTTTTTTGAGACGGAGTTTTGCTTTTGTCGCCCAGGCTGGAAGTTCAATGGCACGATCTCAGCTCACTGCAACCTCTGCCTGCAGGGTTCAAGCAATTCTCCTGCCTCAGCTTCCCGAGTAACTGGGATTAGAGGTGCCCGCCATCTTGTCTGGCTAATTTTTGTATTTTTAGTAGAGATGAGGTTTCACCATATTGGTCAGGCTGGTCTCGAACTCCTGACCTCAGGTGAACCACTCGCCTTAGCTTCCCAAAGTGCTGGGATTACAGGCGTGAGCCACCGCGCCCGGTCAAGTTTATATACATTTTTTAATCAATTCATTTGTACTTTTATTTTCTAGACTTTTATTTTTGTCTTTTATTTATTTTTTTGGAGACAGTCTCACTCTGTCACCCAGGCTGGAGTGCAGTGGTGCGATCTCAGCTCACTGCAAGCTCCGCCTCCTGGGTTCACACCATTCTCCTGCCTCAGCCTCCTGAGTACCGAGTAGTTGGGACTACAGGCGCCCGCCACCATGCCCAGCTAATTTTTTGCATTTTTAGTAGAGACAGGGTTTCACCATGTTAGCCAGGATGGTCTCAATCCCCTGACTTTGTGATCCACCCGCCTTGGCCTCCCAAAGTACTGGGATTACAGGTGTGAGCCACTACACCCGGCCTCGTCTTTTTTATTTGGGGAATAAAGATGTTTATGCTGGCTGGGCACGGTGACTCACGCCTGTAAACCCAGTGCTTTGGGAGGCTGGGAGCTCGAGACCAGCCTGACCAACATGGTGAAACCCCATCTCCACTAAAAATACAAAAATTAGCTGGGCGTAGTGATGGGCACCTGTAATCCCAGCTACGTGGCAGGCTGAGGCAGGAGAATCACCTGAACCCGGGAGGCAGAGGCTGCAGTGAGCCAAGATTGCGTTATTGCACTCCAGCCTTGGAAACAGAGACTCCATTTCAAAAAAAAGTTTACGCTCCTACACTGTTGATAAAATTGCAAATTCGTCCAATCTTCAAATTTTGTTTTTAGCTGAAAGTATTTTGAATACCGTTTTACTTTAAAAGTTTCTACATCCTCTAGGTTAAGACCTAAGAACATTCTAAATCTCTGATAGGATTTCTTTCAAGTTAAGAAAGAAGAGTCAAAAAGGGGGAAAAAAGAAGCACTTTGCCAAAGACGAACCTGAACCAGCAACAGAGGAGTAACAATAAAACATGCACTAAATAATAACCAAATGGCCAATTCTTAGGATAAATGTTTTGTTAAACCACCCAGATTAGTTGAGAATAGCTAGGCAGGTAATTAAGAGGTGACAAAAGGATGCAGGAGGCTACTATAATTGCCAAAGAATGTATATATGTCAGGTATTGAGAAAAAACTAGGCATGGTGGCTCATGCCTGTAATCCCAGCACTTTGGGAGGCAGAGGTGGGCAGACGACCTGAACCCAGGAGTTTGTATTTGAGACCAGGCTGGGCAACATGGTAAAACTCCATCTCTACAAAAAATACAAAAATTAGCCAGATGTGGTGGTGTACTCCTGTAGTCCCAGCTACTTGGGAGGCTGAGGTAGGAAGATCACCTGAGCCCCCAAGGAGTTGAAGCTGCAGTGAGCTGTGATGTTTGCCACTGCACCCCAGCCTGGACAACTGGAGGAGTAAGATGCTATCTCCAAAAAAAAAAAAAAAAAAAAAAAAAAAAAAAAAAAAAAAAAAAAAAAACCGGCTTGACATGATTCTGGCAAGGGAGAGTTTTCTTTATTTTTCTTTATTTATGTATTTATTTATTTTTAGAAACAGGGTCTCACTTTGTTACCCAGGCTGGAACGCAGTGGCTAGATCGTAGTTCACTGTAGCCTCAAACGCCTGGGCTCAAGTCATCCTCCTGCCTCAGCCTTCTAAGGCAGGGGCTATAAGGGACTCCCTCCCATAGCTGGGACTACAAGTACACGCTACCAAGCCTGGCTGAGTTTTCTTTGATTTATAAAAGCATGATTTATAACAGTATTGGAAAACTTCCACTATTGACGTGTTATTACTTTTGGCAAAACTGTTTGTATCGGGGTAGCTAACTTATGCCAAAAACCAAATCTTCCAGAAGTCATAAAAATGAAATCAGAGTATTTATTTTAAAGCAAGATGAACTTGCAAAAACAGACTACTCAAACTGACCTAGAAATTCCACAACTAGATATATATCTGAAAATTAAAAACATATGTTCACACAATAACTTCTAAATGAATATTCACAGCAGCACTATTCCTAAAACAAAAAGTGAAAAAAGGAACAAAAAAACCCCAAAATCCCAAATGTCCAACAACTAACAAATGGATAAACAAAATGCAGTACATTAATACATGGGATATTATTCAGCTATAAAAGGAATGTACTGACACATGCTGTAATATGGATGAAACTTGAAAACATGTTCAGTGAAAGAACCCAAACACAAAAGCCCATATATTACATGATTCCACTTATCTGAAATGTTAAATGCAGAGAGACCAAAAGCAGATTAGTGGTTTGCCAGGGGATGGCAGAAAGGGGGAACTGGGGAACTGCAAGTGACTGCTAGTGGGTAGGGAGTTTCTTGTTGGGGGGACAGAAATGTTTTGGAATTAGACAGTGGAGATGGTTGCAAAACACTGTGAACATACTAATAACCACTGAATTGCTCATTTGTTCATTCATTCAATTTATTTATTATTATTACTTTTTGAGATTGAGTCTCGCTCTGGCGCCCAGGCTGGAGTGCAGTGGCGCAATCTCGGCTCACTACATGCTCCGCCTCCTGGGTTCATGCCATTGTCCTGCCTCAGCCTCCTGAGTAGCTGGGACTACAGGTGCCCGCCACTACGCCCAGCTCATTTTTTGTATTTTTAGTAGAGATGGGGTTTCACCATGTTAACCAGGATGGTCTCGATCTCCTGACCTCGTGATCCACCAGCCTCGGCCTCCCAAAGTGCTGGGATTACAGGCCTGAGCTACTGCGCCTGGCCCATTCAATTTATTTATGGAGACAGGGTCTCACTCTGTCACCTAGGCTGGAGTGCAGTGGCGTGGTCTTGGCTCACCGCAACCTCCACCTCCTAGGCTAAAGCAATTCTTGTGCCTCGGCCTCCCAAGTAGCTGGGATTACAGGCATGCACTACTACACTCAGTTAATTTCTGTATTTTTAGTACAGATGGGGTTTCACCATGTTGGCCAGGCTGGTCTTGAACTCCTGGTCTAAAGTGATCTGTGGCCTTTGCCTCCCAAAGTGCTGGGATTATATGTGTAAAGCATCACACCTGGCTGAACTGCACACTTTAAAATGGTGAAGTTTATATCCTGCAATTTTTTTTTTTTTTTTTTTTTTTCTGAGACGGAGTCTTGCTCTGTCGCCCAGGCTGGAGTGCAGTGGAGTGATCTCTGCTCACTGCAAGTTCTGCCTCCTGGGTTCCCACCATCCTCCTGCCTCAGCCTCCCGAATAGCTGGGACCACAGGCGCCCATCACCAAGCCCAGCTAATTTTTTGTACTTTTAGTACAGATGGGGCTTCACTGTGTTAGCCAAGATGGTCTCAATCTCCTGACCTCATGATCCACCCGCCTCGGCCTCCCAAAGTGCTGGGATCATGCAAAAAAAAAATTTTTTTTTTTTTTTTTTTGAGACAGAGTTTCACTCTTGTTGCCCAGGCTGGAGTGCAACCACGATCTTCGCTCACTGCAACCTCCACCTCCCAGGTTCAAGCAATTCTCCTGCCTCAGCCTCCCGAGTAGCTGGGATTACAGGCATGCGCTGCCACGTCCGGCTAATTTTGTATTTTTAGTAGAGACGGGGTTTCTTCATGTTAGTCAGACTGGTCTTGATCTCCCGACCTCAGGTGATCTGCCCACTTTGGCCTCTCAAAGTGTTGCGATTACAGGTGTGAGCTACCACGCCCGGCCTTTTTTTTTTTTTTCTGAGGTGGAGTCTCGTTCTGTTGCCTAGGCTGGAGTGCAGTGGCGTGATCTCGGCTTACTGCAAACTCTGCCTCCTAGGTTCAAGCGATTCTCTTGCCTCAGCCTCCTGAGTAGCTGGGACTACAGGCACTCGCCACCACGCCCGGCTAATTTTTGTATTTTTAGTAGAGACGGGGTTCACCATGTTGGCCACGATGGTCTTGATCTTCTGACTTTGTGTTCCGCCTACCTAGGCCTCCCAAAGTGCTGGGATTACAAGTGTGAACCACCACGCCCAGCTTATCATGCAAAATTTTTTTTTTTTTTTTTTTTTTTTGTCTGAGTCTTGCTTTGTCGCCCAGGCTGGAGTGCAGTGGCACTATCTCGGCTCACTGCAAGCTCAGCCTCCTGGGTTCACGCCATTCTCCTGCCTCAGCCTCCCGAGTAGCTGGGACTACAGGCGCCTGCCACCACGCCCGGCTAATTTTTTTGTAATTTTAGTAGAGATGGGGTTTCACCATGTTAGCCAGGATGGTCTCGATCTCCTGACCTCGTGATCCACCCATCTCGGCCTCCCAAAGTGCTGGGATTATAGGCTTGAGCCACCGCGCCCGGCCTTATCATGCAAATTATATATCAAAATTATGTTTTTTTCTTTTCTTGAGACAGAGTCTCACTGTGTTGCCCAGGTTGGAGTGCAGTGGCACAATCTCGGCTCACTGCAGCTTCTGCTTCTCAGGTTCAGGCGATTCTTGTGTCTCAGCCTCCTGAGCAGCTGAGATTACAGGTGTGCACCACCATGCCTGGCTAATTTTTTTTTTTAATTTTTAGAAGAGACGGGGTTTCACCATGTTGCACAGGCAGGTCTTGAACTCCTGACCTCTGGTGATCTACCCGCCTTGGCCTCCCAAAGTGATAGGATTGATTACAGGTGTGAGCCACCACACTCAGCCTAAAATCATGTTTTTGTTTTTTTTGAGATGGAGTTTTACTCTTGTTGCCCAGGCTGGAGTGCAATGGCACGATCTGAGCACACCACAACCTCCGCCTCCTGGGTTCAAGTGATTCTCTTGCCTCAGCCTCCCTAGTAGCTGAGATTACAGGCATGTGCCACCACGCCCAACTAATTTTTCTGTATTTATAGTAGAGCTGGGATTTCTCCATGTTGGTCAGGCTGGTCTCAAACTTCCGACCTCAGGTGATCCGACCGCCTCAGCCTCCCAAATTGCTGGGATTACAGGCGTGAACCACTGCACTCGGTCAAAATTATGTATTTTTAATAACTGCTCAAAAAGTGTTATTTCCAACAATACATTGAGACCAAAATGCTTTTTCTCTTTTTTTTCAAGATGCAGTCTCGTCTCCATCATGAAGGTGGGAATGCTAGTGGCTTGATCTGAGCTCACTGTAACCTCCGTCTCCTGGGCTCAAGTGATTCTCCTGTCTCAGCCTCCCAAGTTGCTGGGATTACAGGCATGTGCAACCATGCCTGGCTAATTTTTTTTTTTTTTTTGAGATGGAGTCTCGCTCTGTCGCCCAGGCTGGGGTGCAGTGACCGGATCTCAGCTCACTGCAAGCTCCGCCTCCCGGGTTTACGCCATTCTCCTGCCTCAGCCTTCCAAGTAGGTAGCTGGGACTACAGGCGCCCGCCACCTCGCCCGGCTAGTTTATTGCACTTTCTAGTAGAGACGGGGTTTCACCGTGTTAGCCAGGATGGTCTCAATCTCCTGACCTCGTGATCCGCCCGTCTTGGCCTCCCAAAGTGCTGGGATTACAGGCTTGAGCCACCGTGCCCGGCCGCCTGGCTAATTTTTATATTTTTAGTAGAGACAGGGTTTCTCCATGTTGACCAGGCTGGTCTTGAACTCCTGACCTCAGGTGATCCACCCACCTTAGCCTCCCAAAGTGCTAGGATTACAGGCGTGAGCCATCGTGCCCGGCATGCTTTTTCTCTTTTTAAAAAGTAGAGATGGGGTCTCGGTATGTTGCCCAGGCTGGTCTTGAACTCCTGGGCTCAAGCAATTCTCCTGCCTTGTCCTTCCAGAGTATTGGGATTATAGCTACGAGACACTGTACCTGGCCCAAAATGCTTTCAAAAACAAAAACAACTAAAAATGCAGGATATTAGAAAAAATTCCTTACACCATCAAAGAGCTGACAAGATAGTAACAGAACATTTTGGGAAAAAAGAAACCATTCTAAGCAAAGCACAGAAGCCCCTCTGCCCTACGGACATTCATGCCTGTAATCCCAGCACTTTGGGAGGCCGAGGCAGGAGGATCACCTGAGGGCAGGAGTTCGAGACCAGCCTGACCAAGGTGGAGAAACCCTGTCTCCATTAAAAAAACAAAATTAGCTGGGTATGGTGGCGCATCCCTGCAGATCCCAGGTACTCAGGAGGCTAAGGCAGGAGAACCGCTTGAACCCGGGAGGCAGAGATTCTGAGGTTCTGGTAAGCCGAGATTGTGTACTCCAGCCTGGGCAACAAGAGCAAGACTCAGTCTTAAAAACAAAACAAAACAAAACAAAACAATTATTTTAAAAACCTCATCAGCGCCTGTAGTCCTAGCTAATCAAGAGGATTGCTTGAACCCAGGAGGTGGAGGCTGCAGTGAGCCAAGATCACATCACTGCACTCCAGCCTGGGTTGATACGATGAGACTGTCTCTAAATAAATAAATAAATAAAAACGAAAACCTTATCAGACATTAAAATGTCCAGCTTGAACTTAAAAGTACCAGTGAAAACTAACACCATTCTTCAACCCGCCTCCCCTCCTGAGAGGAAGCTACTGCTATGTTGCTTGTTTATCCTTCTGGAAAGAACTTGATGCATACACAGGCATATACAAATGTATTACTAGTCACTCTGTAAAAATCTTCCTTGTATTTTTTGTAATATACAAACCATCCAAATGTTAATCAACAGGAGAATGGATAAACTGCAGTACAATAACAACAGTAGATGCTGGACTATCAGAACAACAAACACGAAGGAATCACTGCTACACACAATGGACGGTGACTCACTCAATTATAATGTTGGGCAAAAGAAGCCAGACTTAAAGAGTACATACTATGTAATTCCATTATATAAAGTTCACAAACAGGCAGCACTAACCCAAGGTGTTAGACATCAGGACAGGACAGGCGCAGTGGCTCACACCTGTAATCCCTGCGTTTTGGGAGGCCAAGGTAGGAGGATCACTTGAAACTAGCCTGGGCAACAAAGTGAGACCCTGTTTCTTTTTTTTTTTTTTTTTTTTTTTGAGACGGAGTCTGGCTCTGTCGCCCAGGCTGGAGTGCAGTGGCCGGATCTCAGCTCACTGCAAGCTCCGCCTCCTGGGTTTACGCCATTCTCCTGCCTCAGCCTCCCGAGTAGCTGGGACTACAGGCACCGCCACCACGCCCGGCTAGTTTTTTGTATTTTTTTAGTAGAGACAGGGTTTCACCGTGTTAGCCAGGATGGTCTCGATCTCCTGACCTCGTGATCCGCCCGTCTCGGCCTCCCAAAGTGCTGGGATTACAGGCTTGAGCCACCGCGCCCGGCCTGAGACCCTGTTTCTATAAAGTAAAAACCTAAAATCAGCTGGGAACAATGGTGCATATCAGAGTTTGAGACCAGACTGGGCAACATGGCGAAATCCCATCTCTACTAAAAATACAAAAAAATTAGCCAGTCGTGGTGATGTGCGCCTGTAATCCCAGCTACTTGAGAGGATGAGGTAGGACAATCACCTGAGCCCAGGAAGTTGAGGCTGCAGTGAGCTGAGATTGCACCACTGCACTACAGCCTGGGCAACTAGAGCGAGACCTTGTCTTAAAAAAAAAAAAAAAGAGAGGCCGGACGCAGTGGCTCACGTCTGTCATCTCAGCACTTTGGTAGGCTGAGATGGGCGGATCAACAAGGTCAGGAGATTGAAACCATCCTGGCTAACACGGTGAAACCCTGTCTACTAAAAAATGCAAAAAATTAGCCGGGCATGGTGGTGGGTGCCTGCAGTCTCAGTTACTCAGGAGGCTGAGGTAGGAGAACGGTGTGAACCTGGGAGGCGGAGGTTGCAGTGAGCTAAGATCGCACCACTGCACTCCAGCCTAGGCGACAGAGCAAGACGTCTCAAAAACAAATAAATAAATAAAATTTTTAAAAAAGGCCAGGCACGGTGGCTCATGCCTGTAATCCCAGCACTTTGGGAGGCTGAGGCGGGCAGATCACGAGGTCAGGAGTTCGAGATCAGTCTGGTCAATATAGTGAAACCGTCTCTATTAACAATACACAAAAAATTAGCTGGGTGCAGTAGTGTGCGTCTGTAATCCCAGCTACTCAGGAGGCTGAGGCAGGAGAATCGCATGAACTCGGGAGGCGGAGGTTGCAGTGAGCCAAGATCGTGCCACTGCACTCCAGCCTGGGCGACAGAATGCGACTCCATCTCAAAAAAAAAGAGCTTTGTGCAGTGGCAGTATGGCCAATGAAGGTTATGTGAGGTGTGATTATGGCTAACTAAAAATAAAAAAATTAAAAAGGCAGCAGGACAATGGCTTCCCACTTGTAAAGTGCTCCAACAGTCTACAAAGCACCATCCCCCTTTCTCCAACCTCATCTACATAGCCTCCTTTCTCAGGCCACTCGGGCATACTGCAGCTGTCCCTTAAACTTATCCGCCTCACTCCTCTTCGGGGCCTTTGCTCTAACTATTCCTTTGCCTGGAAGGCTCTTCCTCCAGGTATCTGGGGAGATTTTTTTGTTGTTGTTGAGACAGAGTCTCACTCTGTTGCCAGGCTAGAGTGCAGTGGCGCGATCTCAGCTCACTGCAACCTCTGCCTCCCGGTTCAAGTGATTCTCCTGCCTCAGCCTCCCAGGTAGCTGGGACTACAAGCATGTACCACCATGCCCAGCTAATTTATTTTTAGTAGAGATGGGGTTTCACCATGTTGGCTAGGATGGTCTTGATCTCTTGACCTCATGATCCGTCCACCTCGGCCTCCCAAAGTGCTGGGATTACAGGCAAGACCACCGTGTACGGCCTTTGGTGAGCTAGTAAGAACCCTCCACCGGGTGGATTGCTTGAGGTCAGGAGTTTGAGACTAGCCTGGCCAACATGACAAAACCCTGTCTCTACTAAAAATACAAAAATTAGCCATGTGTGATGGCAGCCTCTTATAATCCCAGCTACTCAGGAGGCTGAGGCAGGAGAATTGCTTGAATCTGGGAGGCAGAGGTTGCAGTAAGCCGAGACTGCATCACTGCACTCAAGCCTGGGCAACAGACTAAGACTCAAAAAATAAACAAACCAAAAACCACTCCCTTCAAGTCTTAGCTTAAACTTCACTTTCTCAACAAAGCCTGTCTGAACACCATATTTAACACTGCAACCTGTGCCTCCCACCACCTCTTCCTCCCTTTACTCTGCAGTGCTTGGCAACCTCTTATTACATAGTTTAATTATAACATCTGGCCGGGCGCGGTGGCTCACGCCTGTAATCCCAGCACTTTGGGAGGCCGAGGCGGGCGGATCACAAGGTCAGGAGATCGAGACCATGGTGAAACCCCGTCTCTACTAAAAAATAGAAAAAAAATTAGCCGGGCGCAGTGGCGGGCGCCTGTAGTCCCAGCTACTCGGGAGGCTGAGGTAGGAGAATGGCGTGAACCCGGGAGGCGGAGATTGCAGTGAGCCGAGACTGCGCCACTGCACTCCAGCTTGGGCGACACAGCGAGACTCCGTCTCAAAAAAAAAAAAAAAAAAAAAAAAAATTATAACATCTATTGTTAGCTGGGCATGGTGGCTCACGCCTGTAATCCCAGCACTTTGGGAAGCCAAGGGTGGCGGATCACCTGAGGTCAGGAGTTTGACACCAGCCTGACCAACATGGAGAAACTCCATTTCTACCAAAAATACAAAATTAGTTGGGCATGGTGGCACATGCCTCTAATCCCAGCTACTCAAGAGGCTGGGGAAGGAGAATTGCTTGAACCTGGGAGGCGGAGGTTGTGGTGAGCCAAGATCGTGCCATCACATTCCAGCCTGGGCAATAAGAGCGAAATTCTGTCTCAAAACAAAAACAAAAACAAAAACAAAAACAAAACAAACAAAAAAACCCCCAAAAACATCTATTGTTTATCTCGTTTTTTTTTTTTTTTTTTTGTAAACAGAGACAAGGTCTCACTACATTGCCCAGGCTGGTCTTGAACTCCTGGACTAGAGTGATCCTCCCACCCCAGCCTCCCCTAAAGTACTAGTATTACTAGCGTGAACCACCGCGCCTGGCACCTTGTGACAGTACCACAAGGGCAAGAATCTTTGATTTTGTTCCCCGATATACTTTCATGTGCCCACAATAGTGAATGAAAGATAGTGAACACTTAATACAAGACCCCAAGCCCAGGGGACAGCATACCTTATCAATGTAGAAGTCAACCTCTGAGGCTGACTGAAATTCACCATCCAGGGCTGAGATGCCGCTGGTCCACACCAGATTCTTCATCTTGTGTTTGAAGACAAGAAGCTGGATCCGGAACTCCTGCTCTGTGAGGTCCAGGAAGCCAGCCAGCTTGGCCACAGGCATGGTGGTGTAGAGCTTGAGGAAGCTGCGGATGGTGGAAAGCTGGGCCTGCTGCTGCACTTCATCAGAAAACACCTTCAGCTGCTGCAGGAAGGGCTCTTTGTGGTAGTTGGGGTGCACATTATCATAGTTGGGCACTACAGGCGACAGGAACTTGGGGCAGGAGTAACTGAAAAGTTCTTCATAGACTTGTGGGTCACCTTTCTGCATGCGCAGCATCTTGTCCCCATATTTCTCCCGCAGCTGGAGGTGAATGCTCTCATCAATACGCATGGGGTACATAGTGAGGGCAATGGCCAGCAGCGCATGCATCTGCTCATTCTGCTTGTTAATCTGGGAATGGGGTGGAGAGTTGTACCCGGTCAAATAAGATGGACTTCCTGAGGTCCCCACTGTCAACTGGCCTCACCATTCTCTGCACAGATCTTTGACTTATCCAGTTGTCTCATACCAGCCACTGAATTTACCCCACCTCTCTTCCAATCCTCCCTCTAGATCTACTTAACTTCCATCCTAGCTCCAGATTCTCCTTAGCCATCTCCTGGATTCCTTACTGGCACCTCTGCCTTAGTCTCTCCAATTTGTCCAACACATCACTAGAGTTACCCAAAACCTTTGATGCGACCTTGATGCCCACAGAATATAGACTAAACAGTCATGTGCTGTGCAACAACGTTTCAGTCAACAACGGGCCATGGGCCACATATAGGATGGTGATCCTACAAGATTATAATCCTGTATTTTTACTGTATCTTTTCTGTTCAGATACACAAATACCTTGTGTTACAACTGCCTATGTTATTCAGTACAGTAATATGTTCTAGAAGTTTGTAGCCAAGGAGCCATAGGCTAGACCATGTAGCCTGGGTATGTAGTAGGTTATCCCATCTAGGTTTGTGTAAGTACACTCTAGGATGTTCACACAACAAAATCACCAAATGATGCATTTCTCAGAATGTATCTGCAGCATCAAATGACACGGGACTATACTTTACCTGGGTTAATGAAGGTTCTCAGAATCCAATAACCCAATTCCTACTGCCTATTTGCCCTCCAGCCAAAACGGTTTATTGTGCTGCTGCATCACCACACCTTCAAGTCTCAACCACTTTGCTCATGCTATTCTCTGCCTAGGAAGCTCCTCCCAATTCTATGCATGCCTTGAACCCATCCTCCTTCCCATCAATATCCACACCTTATATTAAAACACTCAGAAGCCAGTGAACACTCTGATGTTTGTATTTTTTTTTTTTTTTTTTTGAGACGGTGTCTCGCTCTGTCGCCCAGGCTGGAGTGCAGTGGCCAGATCTCAGCTCACTGCAAGCTCCGCCTCCCGGGTTCACGCCATTCTCCTGCCTCAGCCTACCGAGCAGCTGTCACTACAGGTGCCCACCACCTCGCCGGGCTAGTTTTTTCTATTTTTTAGTAGAGATGAGGTTTCACCGTGTTAGTCAGGATGGTCTTGATCTCCTGACCTCGTGATCCGCCCGTCTCGGCCTCCCAAAGTGCTGGGATTACAGGCTTGAGCCACCGCGCCCGGCCTGATGTTCATATTGATGCTGAATAAATAAATGTAGGCACTGCTGGAGGATATAATTGAAACAAAAGATATTATCATCAAGATGTTAATGATCTGAGGTAACAGGCATCACAACAGAAACTCTTAAGAGTATGCTAGCCATTAAAACATCATTTTGGCCGGGCGTGGTGGCTCACGCCTGTAATCCCAACACTTTGGGAGGCCAAGGTGGATGGATAACCTGAGGTCAGGAGTTCGAGACCAGCCTGGCCAAATGGTGAAACCCCATCTCTACTAAAAATACAAAAATCAGCTGGATGCGATGGCACGTATCTGTAGTCCCAGCTACTCAGGAGGCTAAGGCTGGAGAATCACTTGAACCCAGGAAGCAGAGGTTGCAGTGAGCTGAGACCGCACCACTGCACTCCAGCCTGGGTGACAGAGACTTGGTCTCAAAAAAACAAAAAAATTAGCCGCTGAGCCGCTGTTGTGTCTGTTGTGTGCACTTTTAGACCCAGCTATTGGGAAGGCTGAGGTAGGATGATCGCCTGATCCCAGGAGGTTGAGGCTGATGTGAGCTGTGACTGTGTCACTGCACTCCAGCTGGGTGATCTACTAGTAGGCACAATCATCATAGAGCGCTCTATAGCCGTGAACTCTTGGCTTAAAATTGCAATATTTTGGATGGTGTTTATCAAGAACGGTTGGCATAGGTGCCAAGGAGCCCTCTGATTAGAAAGGTCATTGGTGGCAGGCAGAGTCCCCCTTACCATCTCATACTTGTATGTGGTCCTCTGGAACATGCTCTTGGTCCTCTGGATGTAGAGGAGGATGTTGGCAAAGACCCGGATGGCATCCTGGTAGCGACGCATCATCAAATATGCAAACCCAACATAATAGTATGTGGTGACCTGGCACTCTGGCACGCGGGAATACATACTCTGCAGAAGGAGGTGGAACATACATCCATGAGTCTCAATTCATCCTAGATAGAACCAGAGGTAGAAACACCAAGAGTTTTCCCTGCAGAGCCCTGAACTATCCAGAGGAAGCTCTGCAGTTCCAGAGTTTGAGAGCCCATCTTCCTATTCATCAATTAAGTTGTATGTTTTGAGGAATCCATTTTCTTAGCTGTAACAAGAAGGTTCTGGATCAGGTAATTCCTAAAATCTCTTTCAGCTCCAAAATGCTATACATCTCAGTTTTGTTATTTTTCCTTGTTTTTTAAATTAAGTCCTTTTGGACAGGGAAGACAGAAACACATACACACACGAGCCAAACACCAAATAAAAAGTATCTGTAATATTTTTCTGTGGTTAGGAAGAACACAACAGCTAACCATGTATCAATGAACATACCATCTTAGAATTACATCTTTACTTCTTTTTTTTTTTTCTGGGACGGAATCTTGTTCTGTCATCCAGGCTGGAGTGCTATGGTGTGATCTCGGCTCACTGCAACCTCTGCCTCCCAGGTTCAAGTGATTCTCCTACCTCAGCCTCCTGAGTAGCTGGGATTACAAGTGCCCACCATCACACCCGGCTAGCTTTTTTTTTTTTTTTTTTTTAATGTATTTTTAGCAGAGACAGGGTTTCGCCATGTTGGCCAGGCTGGCCTCGAACTCCTGACCTCGAGTGATCCACTTGCCTCAGCCTCCCCAAGTGCTGGGATTACAGGCGTAAGCCACTGCATCTGGCCTTCTCAATCCTTTAGCAAAACGTGAAGAATAAAGAACTGCCATGGGCCGGGTGCAGTGGCTCACACCTGTAATCCCAGCACTTTGGGAGGCCAAGGTGGGTGGATCATGAGGTCAGGAGATTGAGACCATCCTGGCCAACACAGTGAAACCCCATCTCTACTAAAATAAAATAAAATAAAAATTAGCTGGGCATGGTGGCACATGCCTGTAGTCCCAGCTACTCAGGAGGCTGAGGCAGGGGAATTGCTTGAACCCAGGAGAAGGAGGTTGCAGTGAGTCGAGATGCGCCACTGCACTCCAGCCTGGCGACAGAGCAAGCTGCCATGATCACTCCATTTTGAAAACAGAATAAAAAACTGTCATTAACTATCAAAATCGTCCCGGTCCAGCTTTTTACCACAGCTGTTTGCCCAGTTTTAGTCTCAACTTTCAATGGCCTGAGGGAAGAGTCCTCTTTCCTCTCCTGGAAATTTGTCCTAAGAGATCAGAGTGGTTCTCTAGAAATACATATTCTGGCTCTGGCAAGAAGGGCCAGAGGCAACAGGCATCACCTTCTTGTTCAGTTCGATGTTCTCCAGCACCTTGATAGCCTGGTAGTAATCTCCTAACAGGGAGTGCAGGCGGAGGAGCCCAACCAGGCTGAAGTAACCAAGCATTTTGTACAGGGAGTGCCGCCCATACTCCCCAGCCACACTCTCGGGGTCACCTGAAAAAGAGAGACACCGTGAATACTCTGATAGGAGGCAGGTAAAGGCACGTATACCTGACCTCTGATTGTTACTCAGTAGGCATCTCACCTACTGCCAGCCTTGAAAGCCTCCCTCAATTGGGAATAACTTCAAAGGAATACCAAGAAACAGCAAAACCAATCTTATGCTAATCTTAAATTTACCAATATTTGCTTACAGGGTGGCAGTTCAGTCTGCTTATTTTTTTTTGGTCCCAACACATGAAAAGGCCCCTCTCATCAGTAAAATACATCCATGAACACTCCTCCTTTCAGAACGCACATGAGGTCAAACTTATTTTCCTAATAATAACACTAAGATGCTACTTGCCCTTCCCAATGAGTTGAATTTTACATGATGCAAACACTATGTTGGGTAGAATTACTGTTAACTTAAGCATAAATCAGGTAGCGACACAAAATTGTACCGATAAGTCACTGTATTGTTCCTTGCCATGCATTTGCACTAAAAGAACTAGTCCTTTGCCAGGCATGGTGGCTTGGACCTGTAATCCCAGCTACTTGGGAGGCTGAGGTGGGAGGATTTGCTTGAGCCCAGGTACCATATCTGAATAACCAGAGTTTGTATCAGTTTTTGTTGTTGTTATTTGTTTGTTTTGAGACAGAGATCTATGGAAGTGCTACTGCATTTTGGCCTGGGTAACAGAGAGACTCTGTTCTTAAAAAAAGACAAAAAAAAGAAAGAAAATCCTTTTTTCATGGAGTATCATTTTTACTTGAAAGAACAACTGATACACAGCTGAGCGCAGCTCATGCCTGTAATCCCAGCACTTTGGGAGGCCGAGGTGGGCGTTATCACTTGATGTCAGGAGTTTAAGCCCAGCCTGCCCAACATGGTGAACCCCGTCTCTACTAAAAATACAAAAATTAGTCGGGTGTGGTCGTGCGCACCTGTAGTCCCAGCTATTGGGGAGGCTGAGGCAGGAGAATTGCTTGAACCTGGGACGCGGAGGCTGCAGTAGGCAGAGATTGTGCCACTGCACTCAAGCCTGGGCTACAGAGCAAGACTCTGTCTCAAAAAAAAAAAAAAAAAGGGAAAAAGAGCCGGGCGCGGTGGCTCAAGCCTGTAATCCCAGCACTTTGGGAGGCCGAGACGGGCGGATCATGAGGTCAGGAGATCGAGACCATCCTGGTTAACACGGTGAAACCCCGTCTCTACTAAAAAATACAAAAAACTAGCCGGGCGAGGTGGCGGGCGCCTGTAGTCCCAGCTACTTGGGAGGCTGAGGCAGGAGAATGGCGTGAACCCGGGAGGCGGAGCTTGCAGTGAGCTGAGATCCGGCCACTGCACTCCAGCCTGGGCGACAGAGCAAGACTCCGCCTCAAAAAAAAAAAAAAAAAGGGAAAAAGGGCGCACATTTTCACAAAAATGAAGTAAACCTGTCACACCTCAAAGAAAAGAACTGACAGTGTTTGCTACCAATAAAACAATTTAAAGGTTGGGCACAGTGGCTCACACATGAAACCCCATGAGTTCAAGATCGGCCTAGGCAACAAAGTGAGACCGTGTTTCTATTAAAAAAAACAAAAACAAAAAAACAGCCAGGTATAGGTGCACATCTGTGGTCCTAGCTACTCAGGAGGTTGAGGTAGGAGGATCACTTGAGCCCAGGAGGTCGAGGATGCAGTGAGCCATGATTTTGCCACTGCACTTCAGTCTGGGTGACAGAGTGAGACCCCATCTCAAAATAAATAAAAATTCAAGCTATTAAGCAAAAATGGAATTTTGTAAAACTTGTATCTGCCACTACAAGCTCTATAGCTGACAAATAAATGCTTACCTGATGTCAGTGGCAAAAGTAACAAATGTGACTTTTTAAAAAATATGTAATAAAATGTGTTAACATTTGGAAGATCTTTATAACTCAGTGAACCAATTTTTTTTTTAAAAATCACACATGGCCAGGCACAGTGACTCACGCCTGTAACCCCAGCACTTTGGGAGGCCGAGGCAGGCAGATCACTTGAGCTCAGGGGTTCAAGAGCAGCCTGGCCAACATGGTCAAACTCTGTTCTACTAAAATTACAAAAATCAGCTGGGTGTGGTGGTGCGTGCCTGTAATCCTTCCTTTCTATATCCTGGGAGGCTGAAACAGAATTGCTTGAACCCCGGAGGCAGAGGTTGCAGTGAGTTGAGATCATGACACTGCACTCTGCCTGAGTAACAGAGTAGATTCTGTTTCAGGAAAAAAAAGTCACACATGGATGTAAGGAACTCATTCAAATTACAGGAGTGACCAATAACGTTAATATAACAAAAGAAAAATTCACTAATACAGTTTCAGATTCCTCACTGCACCTAATCTGTATGAAACTACCAATGGTTCTTTCAAAGTACAGGGTGAGTATACTTCTATAAATGCTTGTGACCAGAAGTGTTCTGGATTTTGCAACTTTTAATATCTGCATACATCTAAAGATATATCTTTTTTTTTTTGAGACGGAGTCTCACTCTGTTGCCCAGGCTGGAGTGCAGTGGTGCCATCTCAGCTCACTGCAACCTCTGCCTCCCTGGTTCAAATGATTCTCTTGTCTCAGCCTCCCAAGTAGATGGGATTATAGGTGCCCACCACCAAGCCCAGCTAATTTTTTGTATTTTTAGTAGAGATGAGGTTTCACCATGTTGGCCAGGATGGTCTTGAACTCCTGACCTCAGGTGATCTGCCCGCCTCGGCCTCCCAAAGTGCTAGGATTATAGGTGTGAGTCATGGCACCCGGCCCTAATGAGGTATCTTAAGGATAGGATTCAAATCTGAACATAAAATTCAATTATTTTTCATATATGTCTTATACACACAGCCTGAAAGTAATTTTATTATAATCTTTTAAATAACTTTTGTGCGTGAAATAAAGTTCTGACTGCAACTGGTCACATGGGCTTGGGGGTAGAATTTTCCATTTACGGCATCATGTGGGTGCTCAAAAAGTCAGATTTTGGAGCATTTCAGACTTCAAATTTTCAAATCAGGAATATTCAACCTATACATACTACTACATGGTATAGTATCAAAGAAAATCCTCTCCAATAATCCTGGCACTTTTGGGAGGCCAAGGCAGGATTGCTTGAGCCAAGGAGTCCAAGACCAGACTGGGTGACACAGCGAGACCCTGTCTCAAAAACAAACAACAAAAAACTCCTTCCTTTCTATATCTGTGTGAAGCCAGATTTTTTCTTTTTCTTTTTTTTTTTTTCCAGATAACCTCTCGCTCTGTCGCCCAGGCTAGAGTACAGTGGTGTGATCTCAGTTCACTGCAACCTTTGCTTCCTGGGCTCAAGCAATCCCCCCACCTCAGTCTCCCAAGTAGCTGGGACTCCAGGGGCACCCCGCCCACCATGCTCGGCCAACTTAAACACATTTTTTGAGACAAAGTCTTACTATATTGCCCAGGCTGATCTCAAGCTCCTGGGCTCAAGCGATCTTTCTGCCTAAGCCTCCCAAAGTGCTGGGATTACAGGTGTGAGCCACAGTGCCTGGGTCAGATTTTCTTTATGTGCTTCAAACAAAAGAACACACTGCAACAGATTGAATGCAGAAGCAGAAATGAGAAGCCAGCTAACTTATATGAAGCCAGACAGAGAGATCGGCAAAAATGCCACTCTTCACTTAAAAAAAAAAAAAAAAAAAAAATTTTAAAGTATAGATACATTTTGTGGTTCTCAATATTTTAACAGGGTAAAGTGGCTCTGACACCAACACGTGTGAGAAGTGCTTATCTAAACAAAAGCACTGGAGACACAGTAGAAGTGTTTACAAACGTAAATCTCAACATGCTGGTTCAGTGTGTTGGCCAACGGACTCCCAAGCCCCAGAGCCCCCAGCATGAATACTCTGCTACTGTTTGTACTCGAGCAACTACAAAGAGTCAACAGACCACCATCTAAGACATGGTGACTCATCTGCTTTACTTGCAAGATTCTATTCATTTAGAACGGACGGCAAGCAGCTGGAAATTCGCAGGCCGCAGCTGTCGGCCTGCTGCACTCACCTCCGCTTGTGTATACTTCCAACTGTCGGTTGATGTTGGATTTGTCTACCAGGGAATGAAGGACATTGAGGACACTGTGAACATTCCAGATTTTGGGATTGGAACGAAGAAAGTCAATCTCCTCCTCTGACTTCTTGGCAGTCTTACAGCGGTACTGACTGAATGACTGAAACTGTTGAGGAAGAAAGGAAATATGCAGTAGTGGTATAAGCCCAAAGTGATCGTCCATGTGCACAATGCTGAAAACGAGGCAATGCTCTGGCTCTGGACTGGGCGAGGTGATTGAGACGTCCACTTCTCATTCTAAACCATTCTGTACACTGTTTTTCAAAGCCATCTTTGACTAAGCTGTGAATTTTGTTCATTACTGAATGTTACTACACAGTGAAGTAAAAATCTCTAGGATTAGAGGTAGTCTGTGGTAAAAACATCCAATCTGGGCCGGGCGCGGTGGCTCAAGCCTGTAATCCCAGCACTTTGGGAGGCCGAGACGGGCGGATCACTAGGTCAGGAGATCGAGACCATCCTGGCTAACACGGTGAAACCCCGTCTCTACTAAAAAATACAAAAAAAAAAACTAGCCGGGCGAGGTGGCGGGCGCCTGTAGTCCCAGCTACTCCGGAGGCTGAGGCAGGAGAATGGCGTAAACCCGGGAGGCGGAGCTTGCGGTGAGCAGAGATCCGGCCACTGCACTCCAGCCTGGGTGACAGAGCCAGACTCCGTCTCAAAAAAAAAAAAAAAAAAGAAAAAAAAAAACAAACATCCAATCTGGAGTCAAACACAACCTAAAGTCACTTCCTATCTCTGGGCCTCACAATGCAGTTGAGCTGGTCACCAGAAACACCACAGGGGCTCTTGTACCAACTATTCAGATGCAACTAGACCGTGGCACGGCCTGGGTTATGAGCGGTGATGTGGCAGTAGGTATCTGCACGTGTGAGCCTTCCCTACCACAGCTGATCATCAGTTCCCAGACTATGTCCTCTCTACCACTCTCAACCAGAGTCATCTGGCCAAGAACAAGGAACACAGAGAAGACAGGCCACAGGAATCCGTTTGGGACAGAAGTAGAACCTGGAAGCACTGCTGGCCTGGCTCCATCAGTCACATAGATGGAACACAACAGACCTGCCTACTCAATTTTTTTTAAGTTCTCTGGTTGAATTTGGTGTGCATCAGGTTTGGAAATCACAGACCTAAAACCTAGGTCTTAGAAGCTCTAAGACTGTTCTTCAACTATTCCAGCAGGGATCAGTGGCTTACCCCTGTAATCCTAGCACTTTGGGAAGCTGAGGTAGGCAGATCACTTGAGTACAGGAGCTCAAGACCAGCCTGGGAAACATGGCAAAACCCTAACGCTATAAAAAATACAAATGAATTAGCCAGGAATGGTGGCAGGCGCCTGTAGTCTCCACTACTAAGGAGGCTGAGGTGGGGGCATTGCCTGAGCCCAGGAGGCAGAGGGTGCAATGAGGTGAGGTTGTGCCACTGCATTCCAGTATGGGTGACAGAGTAAAACTCTGTCTCGAAACACAAAAAATTATCTTTATTCTAGAGTGTGGGACAAAAAATTGCTACTCTTTTTTTTTTTTTAGACGGAGTCTCGCTCTGTTGCCCAGGCTGGAGTGCAGTGGCACAATCTTGGCTCACTGCAAGCTCCGCCTCCCAGGTTCACACCATTCTCCTGCCTCAGCCTCCCGAGTAGCTGGGACTACAGGTGCCCGCCACCTCGCCCAGCTAGTTTTTTTGTATTTTTTAGTAGAGACGGGGTTTCACCATGTTAGCCAGGATGGTCTCGATCTCCTGACCTTGTGATCCGCCCGTCTCGGCCTCCCAAAGTGCTGGGATTACAGGCTTGAGCCACCGTGCCCGGCCGCTAATCTTATAATACAAAAACAAAGAATATGCCAAGCACAGTGGCTCACACCTATAACCCCAGCACTTTGAGAAGCTGAGGTGGACGGATCACGAGATCAAGAGTTTGAGACCAGCTTGGCCAACTTGGTGAAACCCCGTCTCTAGTAAAAATACAAAAATAGGCTGGGTGCAGGGGCTCACGCCCGTAATCCCAGCACTTTGGGAGGCTGATGCAGGTGGATTACCTGAGGTCCGGAGTTCGACTCCAGCCTGACCAACATGGAGAAACCCCGTCTGTACTAAAAATACAAAATTAGCCAGGTGTGGTGATACATGCCTGTAATCCCAGCTACTCGGGAGGCTGAGGCAGGTGAATCGCTTGAACCTCAGAGGTGGAGGTTGTGGTGAGCCGAGATCGCACCCTTGTACTGCAGCCTGGGCAACAAGAGCAAACCTCTGTCTCAAAAAAAAAAAAAAAAAAAAAAACCCACAAAACACAACAACAAAAATAGCCAGGCATGGTGGCACGTGCCTGTAATCCCAGCTACTCAGGAGGCTGAGGCAGGAGAATCGCTTGAACCTGGGAGGCGGAGGTTGCAGAGAGCTAAGATCGTGCCACTGCACTCCAGCCTGGGTGACAGAGCAAGACTCTGTCTCAGGAAAAAATAATAATAATAATAATAATAATATCCAGAATATATAAATAATTCTCAGGCTGGGTGTGGTGGCGCTTACGCCTGTGATCCAAGCACTTTGGGAGGCCGACATGGGCAGATCACTTGAGGTCAGGAGTTCAAAACCAGCCTGGCCAACATGGTGAAACCCCGTCTCTACAAAAAATACAAAAAAAAAAAAAAAAAAAAATTAGCAGGGCGTGGTGGTACACACCTATAATCCAGCTACTCGGGAGACTGAGGCAGGAAAATCGCTTGAACACAGGAGGTGGAGATTGCAGTGAGCAGAGATCGTGCCACTGCACTCCAGCCTGGGTCAAAAAGACATTGTCTCAAAAAAAAAAAAAATCCCACAAAGAATTCTCATAATGCAATAAAAAAAGTAATCAAATAGAAAACAGTGATGATTACTTCAAAGAAAACAAAATTGATGATTAACATGAGAAATCAGAAAAGTAAGATTTTTTTTTTTTTTTTTTTGAGACGGAGTCTTGCTCTGTCACCCAGGCTAGAATGCAGTGGCACGATCTTGGCTCACTGCAAGCTCCGCCTCCTGAGTTCACGCCATTCTCCTGCCTCAGCCTCCCGAGTAGCTGAGACTACAGGCGCCCACCACCATGCCCGGCTAATTTTTTTTTGTATTTTTAGTAGAGATGGGGTTTCATTGTGTTAGCTAGGATGGTCTCGATCTCTTGACCTCATGATCCGCCCGCCTTGGCCGATTTTTTTTTTCATTTTTGAGAAGGGGTCTCACTCTATTGCCCAGGGTGGAGTGCAGTGGTGTGATACTGGTTCATTGCAACCTCCGCCTCTCAGGTTCAAGTGATTCTCACCCCTCAGCCCCTGGAGAGCTGGGAGTACAGGCATGCGCCATCACATCCAGCTAATTTTTGTATTTTTAGTAGAGACGGGGATTCACCATGTTGGCCAGGATGGTCTCGAACTCCTGGCCTCAAGTGATCTGCCACCTCGGCCTCCCAGAGTGCTGGGATTACAGGCATGAGCCACTGTGCCCAGCCAGAAAAGTATGAATTATCATTTCTTTCCCACTGAACTGACAAAAATTAGACAGACTGATAATATCCAGTATAGAAAACAGTTGCTCTTGGCTAGGTGTGGTGGCTCATGTCTATAATCCCAGCACTTTTGGAGGCTGAAGAGGGAGAACTGCTTGATCCCAGGAGTTCAAGACCCCATCTCTGCAACAAATTAAAAATCAACTGGGTGCACCTGTAGTCACAGCTACTCAGGAGGCTAAGGTGGGAGGACTGCTTGAGCCCAGGAGGTCTAGGCTGCAATGAGCTGTGATCACACCACTGCACTCCACCCTGGACCATAAAGGCAAGACCCCCATCTCTTAAACAAACAAACAGAAAAACCAACAGTTGCTCTCAAACACTGCTGGTAGTAGCATAATTTGATACAGCCCATTGGTGGGGCAATATATTACTATTTATTATAATTCAAAGTGATTGAAATATTCTTTATCTTGATTGTGGCAGTGTACACATTTGTCAAATCTCATCAACTGTACACTGATAACTGGTACACTTTATTGTATAAACTACACCTCATGGCTGGGCATGGTGGTTCACACCTGTTTTTTTTTTTTTTTTTTGAGACGGAGTCTCACTTTATCGCCCAGGCGAGAGAGCAGTGGTACAATCTCAGCTCACTGCAACCTCCGCCTCCCGGTTTCAAGCAATTCTCCTGTCTCAGCCTCCTGAGTAGCTGGGATTACAGGTACTCGTCACCATGCCCGGCTAATTTTTTTGTATTTTTAGTAAAGACGGTGGTTTCACCATGTTGGTCAGGCTGGTCTCGAACTCCTGACCTCATGATCTGCCTGCCTCAGCCTCCCAAAGTGCTGGGATTAACAGGCACAAGCCAGTGGCTCATCTTTACTTAAATAAAGAAAAAAACTACACCTCAGTAAGCTGACTTTAAAAAACTTAAAAAGTAAGTATCGTTCAAGCCACAATTCTACTTCTAGGTAGTGATCCCTAAAAATTTGCCTACGTATAACATATATATGGATATTCACTGATTCACTGTCTGTAACTGTGGAAACTGACAACCCAAACATTCATCATCGGAGGCATGGTATACCCACAGCATGCATACTGCAGTAAAAGAACAAGTCAGGTCTATGAAAACATGGTTTAAGTGTTAACAAGTCACAACAAATAGCACGGTACAGTACGTCACCATTTTTGAGGCGATCTCTCTTTATATAGTCATGTTTACGTAAATGCCTGAGAGACATCAACAAGGTGCCTTTCCTTCCAGACGGTAATTAATACCTCTGCAAAAGCAAGGAAGGCAGGCACTTTCACTATATCTGTAGTTTGAAAAAACAAAAACCAATGAAAGAGAGTGGCGAGGAAGAGCCACCTACCCCATGTGGCATCTACCTGGCCAGGAGGAAATACACCAGGCACTCACTGACCCTCACTGGACAGTCTTTGCTAGAAAGCACTGTAAGCCCCTTAACGAGAACACCGGCTAAGCCCAAGGAATTATGATTATCTTAAGAGGGATAAAGAAAATCAGCACGGATGATCCTTCTTCATTTGCTCTAAGTCAAAAGGACTGCTATTCATCTATAAGTATTCCAAATAAGAGGATGTCACAAGCCAAGGAGCCAGAGGGCAAACAAGGCCAGTGCAGTTTGTGGTCTTTGCTATAAAAGGCACTGAAGCTTAAGTGCCTTTTGAGCAGGAAGCCTCTTTCTCAAGGAGCACTATGAAGGTTTCTCAGCTCACCACTCCTAACACTTCAGCACTTTGTATACCCAACGTCTCCCTGGTTCATGGAGTTCCAATAACATCTTTATTAAGACACCAATTTATCCTGAAATAACCAGTTAGAGCTATAGACAGAGCACAAAGGGGGAAAATAATTTTATTTCGTCAAATGACATACTTTTTTTTTTTTTTTTGAGACGGGGTCTCACTCTGTCGCCAGGCTGGAGTGCAGTGGCAAGATTTCGGCTCACAGCAATCTCCGCCTCCCGGGTTTAAGTGATTCCCCTGCCTCAGCCTCATGAGCAGCTAGGACTACAGGCGCACACCACCATGCCCGGCTGATTTTTTGTATTTACTTTAGTAGAGATGGTGTTTCACCATCGTGGCCACGATGGTCTCCATCTCAGACCTCGTGATCCGCCTGCCTAGGCCTCCCAAAGTGTTGGGATTACAGGCGTGAGCCACCACGCCCAGTCTATTTTATGTTTTGTAGTCTCTATTTCTCGAACTCCAGAACTGAACAGATCCTACTGCCTTGGCCCCAAAAACGCTGGGATTACAGTTGTGAGCAACTTTGTAGTTTGTATTTTTACATAGAAGGGCTGGGCTAAATAAGATGGAAAAGAATAATGATGGCATTGAACATCATCACAATGAACAGGCAACATGTATTAATTATTCTGTGACAGGCACTATCCTAAGCACTTTATACGTAGTATCTCAGTAACATTCACAGCAATTCCTGTTTTAGAGATGGGGAAACCAATGCACAGTGTGGTTAAGTAATGTGCCCACAACAGAACATGTTACTATTTTAAAATGGGCCAGGAAACCAGGCGCAGTGGCTCACTCCTGTAATCCCAGCACTTTGGGAGGCCAAGGACGGTGGATCACCTGAGGTCAGGAGTTCAAGACCAGCCTGGCCAACATGGAGAAACCCCGTCTCTACTAAAAATACAAAAATTAGCCGGGCATGGTGGTGGGTGCTTGTAATCCCAGCTACTTGGGAGGCCGAGACAAGAGAATCGTTTGAACCCACGAGGCAGAGGTTGCAGTGAGCCAGGATCACGCCACTGTATTCCAGCCTGGGTAATAGAGCGAGACTCCATCTCGAAAGAAAAAAAAAAAAAAAAAAGGCCAGTAAACAGCAAAAATCTGAACTTTCACCCCCAGGCCACACAGCTGCTGTCCTTTATTTGCATTTGGCACAGTTCTTAGTCGACCTTGAACAGTAACTCCTGAGGCAGGTGATATTCTCCTTGTGATGAAAATGTTCTATTGTATTCTGATCAAGCATACACTTAAGTAACCACCACCACAATCAAGATATAGATGGCTGGGCATGGTGGCTCACTTTGGGAGGCCAAATCAAGAGGCTCACTTGAGGCCAGGAGTTCAAGACCAGCATGGGCAACACCGCAAGACCCTCATCTCTACAGTAATATAAATATCCAGGCCTTGTAGTGGCAGCTACTCAGGTGGCTTAGGTGGGAAAATCACTTGAGCCCAGGAGTTCTAGGCTGCAGTAAGCTATTATCACACCACTGCACTCTAGCCTGAGCAACAGAATGAGACCCTCTTAAATTAAAAAAAAAAAAAAAAAAAAAAGGCCGGGCGCGGTGGCTCAAGCCTGTAATCCCAGCACTTTGGGAGGCCGAGACGGGCGGATCACGAGGTCAGGAGATCGAGACCATCCTGGCTAACACGGTAAAACCCCGTCTCTACTAAAAAATACAAAAAACTAGCCGGGCGAGGTGGCGGGCGCCTGTAGTCCCAGCTACTCGGGAGGCTGAGGCAGGAGAATGGCATAAACCCGGGAGGCAGAGCTTGCAGTGAGCTGAGATCCGGCCACTGCACTCCAGTCTGGGCGACAGAGCAAGACTCCGTCTCAAAAAAAAAAAAAAAAAAAAAAAAAAAAAAGGTACAGAACATTTCCATTGTGTGGGTAAAGAAAGTGAGGCAGCCGGGCACGGTGGCTCACACCTGTAATCCCAGCACTTTGGGAGGCCAAGACGGGCGGATCAAAAAGGTCAGGAGATGGAGACCATCCTGGCTAACACAGTGAAACCCCGTCTCTACTAAAAATACAAAAAACTAGCTGGGCGAGGTGGCGGGCGCCTGTAGTCCCAGCTACTCGGGAGGCTGAGGCAGGAGAATGGCGTAAATCCGGGAGGTGGAGCTTGCAGTGAGCTGAGATCCGGCCACTGCACCCCAGCCTGGGCGACAGAGCGAGACTCCGTCTCAAAAAAAAAAAGAAAAAAAAGAAAGTGAGGCTCCGAGTTTAAATAGCACATCCCTGTTACAGAGCTACCAGCAGGTGGCAGCACTCAGGTTAGAATCCACTTCCACCTGGCTCCAAAGCCTGTGAAGCCTGTGTTCTTCCAGCCAGATCACCTAACAAGGTCAAGTAAGAGCCTGATGACCGTCAGGAGCTGAACTTATCGACTTCCAGCTTCCTATCTGGAGAGCTTAGGCTTCACTTTCTCTTCAGAAAGCCAATGGAAACTGGAGTCTACTGCCATGGGGTATTTTATACTATAATAGGGATATTTTTACACCATGCAGCTTTTTTTTTTTTTTTTTTTTTTCTGAGACGGAGTCTCGCTCTATCGCCCAGGCTGGAGTACAGTGGCCAGATCTCAGCTCACTGCAAGCTCCGCCTCCCGGGTTCACGCCATTCTCCTGCCTCAGCCTCCTGAGTAGCTGGGACTACAGGCGCCCGCCACCTCGCCCGGCTAGTTTTTTGTATTTTTTTTAGTAGAGACAGGGTTTCACCGTTTTAGCCAGGATGATCTCGATCTCCTGACCTCGTGATCCGCCGGTCTCGGCCTCCCAAAGTGCTGGGATTACAGGTTTGAGCCACCGCGCCCGGCCACCATGCAGCTTTTTTACAAAAACAATAGTAACAGCTATTCCTGGCATGGACCAGTTATTTCAAATTAGGCTAAAGCTGACCAGATACCTGGTAGATGAACTCATCAATGATATCCCAGAGCCACTGGTTGGGTAGTTCAAGAGGAGCAGGACCATCGGCATCTGTGCAGGAGATCACAGAAAAGTCAGATTCAAAGCAGTGACTCTGCCCATTCCATAGGCTGCAGAATACTTTGTAATTTCTCTCTGAAAAGGACTATGAATCACAAGACCTCCCCTTTTCCCACCTACACATTAAGATCCTGCTTAAAAAAAAACAAAACAAAAAAAAAGCTGGAGGCCAATGCTGAACCTCATCATAACCACACCCAACCCCTTGGCCAAATCTCAGACTCACTAAGAATGTAGTTGAAGAGATTGCAGTAGTTGTAATAGGATTCAAACCTCTGCTCCAAGGAAGGTCCCCCCTGTAAAGAAAACAGAGATATCAAGATACAGATATTTAATTTTAATGTGTTTTACCAATGGTATACTGTGATAGCTGTGAACAAATACATTAGAATTGGTATCTGTCCTCTCCTTGGTAGTATGTAAATACATAAGTGAGAGGGAAGACAAAGTCCTATAGCAGTTGAGGCACTGAATACTGCAACATGAGGTTAGGTTCTACAGCAACAGACCTTAAATGACCCTCAGAGCAGGCATGATGATCTGGCAAAGCAGAGAGAAGGAAAACTGTTTCAGAAAAAAACCACACTAGCAAAGGCGAAGAAGTTAAATTGTGGCACCTAAAGGCTAGTGAGTTAGAGAAGATAATGCTGCACCGGGCATCACTGGACTATGGGCCAGGAATGTAGCAGTCTTCCAATGCCAAACAAGAATCCAGGTCAGGGGGCCTGCAAGTCTATTCCACCATCTGTTTTGTAAATAAAGAAGTTTTACTGGAACACAGCCATGCCCACTCATTACATATTGGTTTTAACTGCTATAAAGACATACCTGAACAGATTTGACAGAAACCATCATGGCCTGCAAGCCTAAAATATTTATTATCTGACCCTCCACAGAGAAGGTGGCTGACCCTTGGTCTGGGCTTTATGTTGCTTGCATCTGAGAACCACTGATGGTTTCTGAGCTGGGGAACCATACCATGAACAATGTATTTGTGATGGAGAAGAAACAACTTTGGAGTCAGTCCCACCTCTTATCAACTGTGGGGTTCTCACAAGGTATTTAATCTCTCTGTAAAATGTGGGCAAGCCGGGCGCGGTGGCTCACGCCTGTAACCCCAGCACTTAGGGAGGCCGAGACGGGCGGATCACGAGGTCAGGAGATCGAGACCATCCTGGCTAACACGGTGAAACCCCGTCTCTACTAAAAATACAAAAAACTAGCCGGGCGAGGTGGCGGGCGCCTGTAGTCCCAGCTACTCTGGAGGCTGAGGCAGGAGAATGGCGTAAACCCGGGAGGCGGAGCTTGCAGTGAGCTGAGATCCGGCCACTGCACTCCAGCCCGGGCTACAGAGCAAGACTCCGTCTCAAAAAAAAAAAAAAAAAAAAAATGTGGGCAAAAGATTGTTGACTAGTCACAATTAAGTAAGATTATGTAGCTGGGTGCAGTGGCTCACGCCTATAATCTCAGCACTTTGGGAGGCTGAGGTGAGCAGATCACTGGAACCCAGGAGTTTGAGACCAGCCTGGGAAACATGGCAAGACCCCATCTATGTTTTAAAAAAATTATGTAAGGTGCTTAATACATTAAGCACAATCTAAGCATATTCAATGAAAAACTACTCCCCAGGGGCTTAAAACTGATCATTTATGTGGGAGCCCTGGTACCTAGTAAAATTATAGCATCAAAAAACTTCTGCTGAATCTTCATCTACAGACTGAACAGAGAGATTAGAGGTCGTAAAAGCAGCTATACTATGGGCTGTGGTGTCATGGTGTTCCCAAAAAAGCAATGTACACATAATGGCTAGATTCTTAGCATATCCACAAAGCACCTGAACTTCAGCATCAATGGTGGTAGGAATCTTTACTCTTTTTTGTTTTTGATACAGAGTCTTGCTCTGTAGCCCAGGCTGGAGTGCAGTGCTGCGACCTCAGCTCACTGCAACCTCCACCTCCCGGGGTCAAGCGATTCCTCCATCTCAGCCTCCTGAGTAGCTGGGACTACAGGCACGCCCCACCACACCTGGCTAATTTTTGTATTTTTAGTAGATACGGGGTTTTACCATATCGGTCAGGCTGGTCTCAAACTCCTGACCTTGTGATCCACTCACCTCTGCCTCCCAAAATTCTGGGATTACAGGCATGAGTCACCGCGCCCGGCCAGGTATCTTTACTTTCTATCAGATAAAGTAGTCAGAGATCCCACTGGGATGCCAGAAAGACAAGGCCCCTTACTCTGGCAGCAAGCACTTTTCCACCTACCACTACTGACAGTGGCTCCTGTGGCCAAGGCAGGAGTTCTAGCCCTATCAAGTGATCCTCAAGAAGAGGCGCGAGTAACTGTGAGAAACTAGGACCTCCTTAGGTGGAGATCTTGGTGCCAATTTCCTTCATTTACATATGCATGCAAGCACACACATGCTCAATTAACACCATTATTCTTCTAGGTACTGGTTATAGTGAACAAGACAACATGCATACCCGGTGGAGTTAACCTTCTAGTAGATGAGGAAACTCCCTCCCCTAAATAAACAAATAACAACAATGTATAAGAGATAAGTACTCTGAAGTGCCACAGAATATTGCCAGGAGCCCAGGGAGGGAGGGGAAGTTTCAGGAAATGACTGAGAAGGGAAACAGGGCTAAAACCTGGAATTAATAAATGTGCTGGGAAGTCATGGTAGGATTGGGAGGGAGTGACCTGATGAAACCATGTAGCAAAAGGATCATGCTGGTTATTATGTTGAGAATAAACAGCCAAGGGTGGAAACTGACACCAGGTAAGCAGCTCCTGCAATAATTCAGGGAAGAGAGGATAATGACTTGAACTAGGTGAGCAGCAGTGTGGCAGTGAAAAGTGGCTGATTCAAGAAGTATGTTGAAGGCCAGGTGCAGTGGCTCACCCCTGTAATCCTAGCACTTTGGGAAGCTGAGGCGGGCAGATTACCTGAGGTCAGGAGTTCAAGACCAGCCTGGGCAACAAGCGAAACCCCATCTCTACTAAAAATACAAAAATTAGCCAGGCGTGGTGGCGCATGCCTGTAATCCCAGTTACTCGGGAGGCTGAGGCAGGAGAATCGCTTGAGCCCAGGAGGCAGAGGTTGCAGTGAGCCGAGATTACGCCACTGCACTCCAGCCCAGATGACAAAGCAAGACTCCGTCTCAAAAACAAAACAACAAAAAGAAGTATGTTGAAGACAGAACTGAACAGGATTTGCTGGATTTCATGTCAGAAAAAGTCAAAAATAATGCCAAGGTTTTTAGTCCAATTAACTGGGTAATTAACGGTAGCGTTTATTGAGATGATTACCATGGGAAAAACTAGAGGGAAAATATTCAGTTTTAGATGTGTTAAGCTTGAGATGACTCTCAGCCAAGTGCAGATGTTGACAGTTGAATATACAAGTCTGGACTTCAGTGGGGCAACTGAGGCTAAAGATAGAGATTAAGTCATTGGTGTATATAAATAACACAGATGGCATTTTTTTTTTTTTTTGAGACAAAATCTTGCTCTGTCACCCAGGCTGCAGTGCAGTGGTACAATCTTGGCTCACTGCAACTTCCGCTTCCCGGGTTCAAGCGATTCTCCTGCCTCAGCCTCCCAAGTAGCTGGGATTACAGGCACCTGCCACCACGCCCAGCTGATTTCTGTATTTTTATATTTTTAGTAGAGACAGGGTTTCTCCATGTTGGCCAGGCTGGTCTCAAACTCCTGACCTCAGGTGATCTGCCCTCAGCCTCCCCAAGTGCTGGGATTACAGGCATCAGCCACCATGCCTGGCCTAGTACAGATGGCATTTTAAGAAACTTTAGGCACTCTAGGCCGGGCTCAGTGGCTCACGCCTGTAATCCCAACACTTTGGGAGACTGAGGCAGGCAGAACTAGAGGTCAGGAGATGGAGACCATTGTGGCTAACACGGTGAAACCCCGTCTCTACTAAAAATACAAAAAACATCAGCCAGGCATGGTAGCGGGCACCTGTAGTCCCAGCTACTCAGGAGGCTAAGGCAGGACAATGGCATAAACCTGGGAGGCAGAGCTTGCGGTGAGCTGAGATTGCGCCACTGCACTCCAGTCTGGGCGACAGAGCGAGACTCTGTCTCAAAAAAAAGAAAAGAAAGAAACTTTAGGCACTCTATAATTTAGAAGTCAGGAAGAACAGAATCTAGCAAGTGCCCAAAGTTGGGATAATGTGTAGAACACTGCTGGTCTAGAGTCAAGGAGTTTTATCACTTACTAGCTGGATAAATTTGAGAAAAAGTAACCTCTTGGCACTTCAGGTGCCAACTTTGCATGATTGATAGTAGAATGAGATATGTGAAGATGTGTGCTAACTGCCTAGCATTGTGCTTGGCATACAGTGACAGTGTTATGTACATTTCAGAGAAACGGAGGCTCAGTGCTCTGAAGGGAAAAAGAACCCCAAGCAGAAGCAGCAGCAGGTGCCTGGAAATACCCTATGAGGATGGCAGCCTATAACCAGTGCATGGGTGATTGCCCAGTCCAGGAGAATTGTGGGGACAGATAAATTTAAAAGAATGCATAGGTTATATAGGTTGGTGTGTCTGGAACAGCTTTCTGGGTTAAACTGTTCCTTCCACCATTTCTTAAGAGAAAACTCAAAAACAGGCCAATCACGCCTAGACACTGAACCAATATAAACAAATGACTGTGTTCTAGGGATAAAAATAGCACAGAGTTAAAAAAACAAAAACACTGCGACACTTAAATACTTACACTGACTTTGGCATATATGTGCCTGTAGTATAATTCTTTGTATAATATCAGGAAGACAGCATCTGAAAGAGATGGCAGAGGGGTACTTCACTATCCATAAAACTGGGGTATCCTGGCAGCTTTAGCTCTTTGGTGGGGAGGAATAAAGGCAATTTTGAAGACTAAACAATATCTAAATTGCTATGCATATGCCCCAAGAATACATGCAATGAGAAAATCCACTTCTCATTTGACTCCATCAATCTCAATCTCCGTCGATGAAATTAAGATCTCATTCAGATCTATTTCCCTTTGCCATTTAGAGACTTCTGCCGTCCAAGTGCATAAATAAACCAGCACACAAGAGTAATTGGAAGAGCGTGGTAGTGTGCACCCACAGTCCCAGCTACCCTGCAGGCTAAAGTGGGAGGATCGCTTGAGCCCAGGAGGCAGAGGTTGCAGTCAGCCATGATCACAGTACACTCCAGCCTGGGCAACATAGTGAGAGCCCCATATCAAAAAAAAAAAAGAAAGAAGAAAGGAAGAAAGAAAATATTAATTTCAGAATGTTGTTTGTTTGAAGACAGTCTCGCTCTGTTGCCAAGGTTGGAGTGCAATGATATTATCATGGCTCACTGCAGCCTTGACCTCTAGGGTTCAAGTGACCCTTCCACCTCAGCCTCCCGAGTAGGTGGGACTATAGGCATGTGCCACCATGCCTGGATAATTTTTCAAAAAAAAATTTTTCTTTTTAGGCCAGGCACGGTGGCTCAAGCCTGTAATCCCAGCACTTTGGGAGGCCGAGACGGGCGGATCACGAGGTCAGGAGATTGAGACCATCCTGGCTAACATGGTGAAACCCCGTGTCTACTAAAAAAATACAAAAAAACTAGCCGGGCGTGGTGGCGGGCGCCTGTAGTCCCAGCTACTCGGGAGGCCGAGGCAGAAGAATGGCGTAAACCCAGGAGGCAGAACTTGCAGTGAGCCGAGATCCGGCCACTGCACTCCAGCCTGGGCGACAGAGTGAGACTCCATCTCAAAAAAAAAATTTTTTTTTTGTAGAGAAGGGGGTCTCCCTATGTCACTCAGGCTGGTCTCAATCTCCCTGCCTCAAGTAACCCTCCCACCTCAGCTTCCCAAAGTGCCAGAATTATAGCCATGAGCCACAACACCCAGCCACAGAATGAGTTTTGAACTCATTCTGTGTTTAGTCAATTAAGGGTAAATGTTCAGGCCAGGCGCGGAGGTTCATGCCTGTGATCCCAGCACTTTGGGAGGCTAAGGCGGGTGGATCATTTGAGGTCAGGAGTTCAAAACCAGCCTGGCCAACATGGTGAAACACCATCTCTACTAAAAATATAAAAATTAGCCGGGCGCCTGTAATCCCAGCTACTCGGGAGGCTGAGGCAGGAGAATTGCTTGAGCCTGGGAGGCAGAGGTTGCAGTGAGCAGAGATCGCGTCACAGCATTCCAGCCTGAGCGACACAGTGAGACTTCCTAACTCTGTCTTAGGGGGGGAAAAAAAAAAAAAAGGAGTAAGTGTTCAAAAAACGTTCAAAAAACAAAATAAATGAGAGACTTGTACACTGAAAACACAAAACATTGGTGAACGCAACCAAAGACCTAAATAAACCAAAGACATCCCATGTCCATGGACTGGATGACTTAATACTGTTTTTTTTGTGTTTCGTGTTTTTTTTGGGGGGGACAGAGTCTTGCTCTATTGCCCAGGCTGGAGTGCAGTGGCCCAATCTCGGCTCACTGCAAGCTCTGCCTCCCGAGTAGCTGGGATTACAGGCGCCCGTGACCACACCCAGCTTATTTTTTAATATTTTTAGTAGAAACGGGGTTTCACCATGTTAGCCAGGATGGTCTCCATCTCCTGACCTCGTGATCCACCCACCTCGGCCTCCCAAAGTGCTGGGATTACAGGCGTGAGCCACCGCGCCTGGCCTGGAGGACTTAATACTGTTAGGACGGCAATAGTCCCCAAAGTGATCTTCAGATTCTAGGCAATTCCTCTCAAAATCCCAGCTGGCTGCTTTGCAGAAATTGACAAGTCCATCCTCAAATTAATAAGGAAATTCAAGAGACCTAGAATAGTCAAAACAATCTTGGAAGAAAAAAAAAAGAACAAAGTTACGGGACTTACAATTCCCAATTTCAAAACTTACTACAAAAACATAATAATCAAGACAATGTGGCTGGGCACAGTGGCTCATGCCTGTAATCTCAGAACCCTGGGAAGATCACTTGAGGTCAGGAGTTCAAGATCAGCCAGGTCAACAAAGGTGTGACCCCGTATCTACAAAAAATTTTTAAAACTTAGCTGGGCAGGCCGGGTGCAGTGGCTCATGCCTACAGTCCCAGCACTTTGGGAGGCTGAGGTGGGTGGACTGCCTGACCTCAGGAGTTCGAGACCAGCCTGGCCAACATGGTAAAACCCCGTCTCTACTAAAAATACAAAAATTAGCTGGGCATGGTGGCGAGAGCCTGTAATTCCAGCTACTCGGGAGCCTGAGGTAGGAGAATTGGTTGAACCCAGGAGAATCGCTTGAACCCAGGAGGCAGAGGTTGCAGTGAGCCGAGATTGCGCCACTGCACTTCAGCCTGGGTGACAGAGCGAGACTGCATCTAAAAAAAAAAAAAATGGTGCTAGGGTAGCTGAGTATCCACAAGCAAAATCATGAAGTTGGATTTGCCTACCTCACCCATATATAAAGGACAGAATCTAAAAAAGTGAAAGGTGGGAGGCTAGAGAGCTTATTCCAGAGTGACTGTAATGACCCCCAAATTACAGAGGGAAATAGAAACAAGTCAATACAAAGATCTAAATTTCACCACATATAAGAGATCTCTGTCCCCTCTTAAATCATCCAGCCTTCAACAAGTTATTTTACTAAGGCCCTACTATATACCAAGCACGGGGGATACAAAACGGTGAGCTAAACAGACAGAGACCCTCTTGAGCGTTCTGTCTAATGACTCTCGGCCACTGGATACCACTCAGTGTACAAGATATAAAGAGCTCACACCTACCATTGCCAACCTGTGGAGCAATGGCTTCAGCCTCGGGCCAAGGTGTATTCTTGAAGAATCTTTCAGTCAGCTTGGTCCAGCTAAAAATTAAGCAAAACAATCTCTAAATTTCCAAAAGGACTGGAGAATGCCAATCCTAACATTTTACATATGAAGACCCAGGCTTAGAAAGGGGAAGATATCAAATAAACAGAGCTGAGGCCGGAGCCCTTCAAGTCCACACTGTCCTCAACCCAACTCCACACTTCAATCTTTCTCAACACAAGAAAATAATATTTTTGTATCAGTTAGGGACCCATTAAGCTTTTCAGGATAATCTCCTGCCTCTGTATCATTAACTATAGCCATATTTAACTGCTTGCTGTTTCCTGACATGAGAACTACGTTTCTGGCCACCATTCTTCAACACATAGCGTTTCCATCTCCTGGAGCACATCCAAACATCTCCGAACACAGAAGCAAATCAGTACACAAGCAAATCAGTCTGCTGCAGTCCAAGGCCACAACAGACCTACAGCATCCAGTTTAAACACTGCTGCCTATCCAATCCAAACACTGCTACTTAACAAACCTGCAACAGGTTGTTTAATTTTCTTCTCCTGATCCCCTCAGCAGCTATTAATACTTTCCTCCAATCTCCTCAAGCCCCACCCCTCCTGCTTCTCTGGCTCTTTTAGTCCAACATATAAACATGTCAAGTTCCCCTAAAAAACACCGAACAAGCCAGGCATGATGGCTCACGCCTGTAATCTCATCACTTTGGGAGGCCAGTATAGGGGGATCGCTTGAACCCAGGAATTCAAGACAAGCCTGGACAATATGGGAAGGCTCTGTCTCTACAGGATGGGGGTTGGGGAGAAACACAGAAATAGAACAGAAAAGAAACACTGAAACAGGCCAGGCACGCTGGCTCACACCTGTAATCCCAACACCGGGAGGCTGAGGCGGGTGGATCACTTGAGGTTAGGAGTTCAAGACCAGCCTGACCAACATGGTGAAGCCCCGTCTCCACTAAAAATACAAAATTAGCCAGGCATGGTGGTGCACGCCTATAACCCCAACTAGCTGGGAGGCTGAGACAGGAGAATCGCTTGGAGCCAGGAGGCGGAGGCTGCAGTGAGCTGAGATCGTGCCATTGCACTCTAGACTGGGCAACAAAAGAGAAACTCCATCTCAAAAAAAAAAAACAAAAAAAACAAAAAACCCACAGAAACAAAACGCAAAGCTTCTAAATGGCCCTTTGTGTCCCCTATACTTATCAATTCCCCTTTCTCACCTCACTGCTCTCTGGCTGTTGCTTCCGTCACTCAATTGACATTGACCTTACTAAGGTTACCAAGGCCCTCCAAGTTACCAAATTCAACTGGCTTTTTTCTCATCTGGACCTCACTAAAACATTTGGTGATACTCTCTTCCTCAAAGTTTCTTCTGCAGACTTTTTGGTTCCTGTGACATTTCTCTGCCAATGTACTATCTACTTTTCACTTTTCTTTCTGCTTCCTTTACTAGATCCTTTCTTTGCCTGCCCACCCATCCCTAAAGAAACATACTTCTGAAGTCACCAGCATTTCTTCACTACATTCTCCTAGAGAAAGACTCACAAGATGCTTGGTTTCAGCTATCATCTGTATCTGCCGGCACTGCCCAATGCAGTAGCCACTAGCTACATGTGGCTACTACATAAGCAAAGAGTTAAACTTATATTTCAGTTAGTTGTCATTTAAGTTTAAAAACCAACACTTAACTCAGTTATTGGAAAATTTTTAGGTCTATTCGGAATTACTTTAGTATTTGAATCTACTTTTCCAGTCACAAACTCTATGAAGTCTAAGTATGAATCAAGTATTTCTGATACACACTGGATTTAGGAAACTTAGTATAAAGAAAAAAAGGGCAAATATCCCCTTAATTTTTAAATACTGATTACATACAAAAATAATATTTTAAATAAATCTCCACTTCACTTGGCTGAAAAATTGAAATTACATTCACGTCTAGCTATATTTCTATTCAACATCACTGGTCCATTTTTAAATTTTATTTTCAGAGAGGGTCTCGCTCTATTGCGCAGCTCACTGCAGCCTCACACCAGCTCACTGCAGCCTCAACCTCCCAGGTTCAAGCAATCCTCCCACTTGAGTCTTCCAACCAGCTGGGACTACAGGCATGCACCACTATGCCCCAGCTAAGTTTTGTAGGCACTGGTTTATATGCTTCTAATCAGAAAAGACCTGGGGAATAAAGAAACACACATCAGCACACTTGCCTTTCAGGTTACCCACCTGGCCCTCTTCCACCTGTCCTTTCCTTTCTTTCATTCCTGTTCTAAAGCTTTTTAATAAACTTTCACTCCTGCTCTCAAACTTGCCTCCCTCTCTTCTTCTGCCTTGTGCCCCTCAGTCGAATTCCTTCTTGTGAGGAGGCAAGAACCGAGGCTGCTGGAGACGCGTACAGATACGGATTCATCATTGGTGGCATGTTTTGATGTTGTGTCACTTGAACACCTTCGGCTGCTAATCTCTTTTGGTGCCGCATGACTTGGATCCATTTGCTAGTGGTGAGAGACCTCGAAGCCACATCTTCTTTGGCTGGAGGTGTTCAACCTCTGAACAACGTTTTCTCCCTTTCTCTCTCCTGCTTACTAACGAACCCCCAGAACAATTCTTCTCAGTCATAAGTGACTCTTCCCCCTGGCTGATCTCTCAGCTCAACCTAACGGGTGGCAGGGGTGGGAAGGACCTTGGGGTCCACACCAAGTAGAACTTAGGCTCAGGAGAGTGGCAAGGGTGAAGCCTAAAACCATGCAATGTCCGAGGTTTCCTCTGCTTTTCAACTACAATCAGCTCTTTCAAAACAACAAAAAAAGAAAACACATGTCAGAGATCCTATTCATTGATCCAATAGGCCTTTGGCGATTTGCTTTCTCTCCCCCATCCTTCTGACTTGCTTACATTCTATTTCCTTGGTGAAGTCACTCCTGACTATGCCAGCTTCGACTCATCTATCCTATCTCTAATGCCCATTACACAATGGCTGCCCCTCAAAACCTGCAGAGTTCAGCTTGCTCTGATATGCACTGAAGGGCTGCATAGCACAGTTTAGAAATTAGGCTCTGGTACCAGACACTGCAGGTTCAAATCTCAGCACGTCCATTAAACTAGCTACATGACTTATTTCTGTGCTGTCTCCTCATCTGTAAAATGACAAAAACTCCTACTTCATGGGGTTACTGTGAAGGGTAAATGAGTAAAAAAACAGGAAGAACACACTGAGCATTGACAGATCTATCCTGGTAATAAAAATAAATGCTAATCGGCCGGGCACGGTGGCTCACGCCTGTAATACCAGCACTTTGGGAGGCCGAGGCGGGCGGATCACAAGGTCAGGAGATCAAAACTACCCTTGCTAACACGGTGAAACCCCATCTCTACTAAAAATACAAAAAATTAGCCGGACGTGGTGGCGGGTGCCTGTAGTCCTAGCTACTCGGGAGGCTGAGGCAGCAGAACAGTGAAAACCCGGGAGGCGGAGCTTGTAGTGAGCTGAGATCAAGCCACTGCACTCCAGCCTGGGCATCAGTGCGAGACTCCATCTCAAAATAAATAAATAAATAAAATAAACGCTAATCACTATTATTATAATTGTTAATAGTGATATTATTTTAGGCTTTGTACAAATTTCTGAGGATATAAAGTCCAACAGGCCAGGTATGGTGGCTCACGCTTGTAATCCTAGCACTTTGGGAGGCCGAAGGGGGTGCATCACTTGAGGTCAGAAGTTCAAAACCAGCCTGGCCAACATGATGAAACCCTGTCTCTACTAAAAATACAAAAATTAGGCCAGGCGCGGTGGCTCACACCTGTAATCTCAGTGCTTTGGGAGGCTGAGGCGGGTGGATCACTTCAGGTCAGGAGTTTGACACCAGCCTGGCCAACATGATGAAATTCTCTCTCTACTGAAAATACAAAAAAAATTAGTGGCCGGGCGCGGTGGCTCAAGCCTGTAATCCCAGCACTTTGGGAGGCCGAGACGGGCGGATCACCAGGTCAGGAGATCGAGACCATCCTGGCTAACACGGTGAAACCCCGTCTCTACTAAAAAATACAAAAAAAAAAAAAAAAAAATTAGCTAGGCGTGGTGGCACATGCCTGTAGTCCCAGCTACTCGGGAAGCTGAGGCTGGAGAATCACTTGAACCCGGGAGGCAGACGTAGCAGTGAGCCGAGATCTTGCCACTGCACTCCAGCCTGGGCAACATATGACACTCCGTCTCAAAAAATAATAAACACACATAAATAAAATAAAGTCTAACAAAATAAAACGTCCCTAGCCACAAGGACTCACAAAGACCACCCCCCCAAGCACTGTTTACAAAGTGCTTGCCCCATTTGTAGGAACTGTAATACCAGGCCAGTCCCACCCAGAAAGAGGGCCTTTCAGCCAGTAGTCCATACCTGTTCTCATAGATGTCCTGGATCTCATACACCTTCTGGTCAATGACATCACTGGAGACACGACTGGCCTGTAGCTCATACACTTTCTGGTCAATCAAATCTGAGACAGTTTTGTGGAAATACTGGATGAAGTTTTTGATCACCTCAGGGATCACCTGATAGGTTTGCTGTTCATACTGACGTTCATAAGCAAGGTCCTGCTTTGGATCTCCTGGAGGTTGGATAAAACAAACACAGAGTGCTTTCAAACCCACATATATGATAGAACGAAATGGCAAGACCGCCCCAGAAACTAAACTCAGGTCTGAGTAAAATTCCCTTTTGAACACTCAGAGATACAAACATCTCAAGTCACTCCCAATCTCATTGTCCCTGTTTCTTCAAAAAATATTACCACGACTTAAAGTTATTTTTCACTTATTATCTGTTTTGCACCCTTCTCCCAAGTCTAGGAAGTCAGTACTTCCTTGTACTCAGTCTTGTACTCAGATGTACCCTCAGGGCCTAGAAAAGTATGAGTTAGAGGGGAGAGAGGCAAGACTGTTGGAATGTAAGTGGTAACAGGTATTTAATATTTCTTGAATGAATAACTGTCACCTTCTAAATATATGACTTGTGGCAAGTTAGTATTAAATCTCTGTGCTATATTTTCTCTTCTTTTTTTTTTTTTTTTTTTTTTGAGACAGTCTCACTTTGTCCCCCAGGCTGGAGTGCAGTGGCATAATCTCCGTTCACTGCAAGCTCCCGCCTCCTGGGTTCAAGCCATTCTCCTGCCTCAGCCTCCGGAGTAGCTGAGACTACAGGCGTCTGCCACCATGTCCGGGTAATTTTTTTTTTTTTTTTTTTTTTTTTTTTTAGTAGAGACGGGATTTCACCGTGTTAGCCAGGATGGTCTAGATCTCCTGACCTCATGATCTGCTCATCTCCGCCTCCCAAAGTGCTGAGATGACAGGCGTAAGCCACCACACCCGGCCTATTTTCTCTTCTTCAGGAGACAACAGTAATGTACAGAACTGCTGTAAGAATTAAACAAAATATTGCACACAACGTACTTAGAACAATGGATAACACTGACTACTAAGTCCGGTCACTATAACGTTTCAGGAAACCTCAGACACCTCCCAAAAGATTTCATCCGGGCTTGGTTTGAATTACTTAAATTTTTCACATCAAGATTTTCTTCTTTGGGCCAGGTGCAGTGGCTCACGCCTGTAATCCCAGCACTTTGGGAGGCTGGGGCGGGTGGATCACCTAAGGTCAGGAGTTTGAGACTAGTCTGGACAACATGGCGAAATCTCGTCTCTACTAAAAAAAAAAGTAAAAAATTAGCCGGGAATGGTGGTGGGTGCCTGTAATCCTAGCTACTTGGGAGGCTGAGACAAGAGAAGTGCTTGAATCCGGGAGGCAGAGGTTGCAGAAAGCAGAGATCGCATCACTACACTCCAGCCTCGGGGAGGAAAGAAGGAGACTCCATCTCAAAAAAAAAAAAAAGGTTTTCTTCTTTGGCTAATAGTTTACACAAGAAAACCATAGCAAGGTAAGTAATCCTTCTCTTCCGAGACTGAGATGGACTATGATAAAAAGCCTGGTTTAGCCTGTAGTCCCAGCTACTCAGGAGGCTGAGGCAGGAGAATGGCGTGAAGCCGGAAGGCAGAGCTTGCAGTGAGCTGAGATCCGGCCACTGCACTCCAGCCTGGGCAACAGAGCAAGAGACTCCGTCTCAAAAAAAAAAAAAAAAAAGCCTGGTTTATTACGCTTTATACAACCCCACGCACCGGCAGGTAATGACTGACTCTAAACCTGGACCATCAAAGAGCAATTTTTAACAGTTGCCTGTCAGAGCTGGTTCTAAGACATTCCAAAGGAACTCAGTACTCAGCCAGCCTAAGCCGGGGTCTCACCTGTGTGCATATCATAGTCGCCCGGATAAGCGTAGGGGTCATAAGCCGCCTAGAAGGAAAGAGACAGTCAGGAACAGTCACCAACTCGTGAATTCAAAACGCTCATCCTAGAGTCTAGATGCCAAGCACAGAGCTAAGGATACAGAGGCGGATAAGACACTGTGCCTGCCTTTGAGGAACTCACGCCTTAGAGAAAAGCGACAGTAAACAGACAATGACAATACATTACGGGTGCAAAGGACAAGAGGCTGTGGGAATCAGCGAGATTTGACCCGACGGAGCCCAGACCAAAAGAACTCAGGTGCAGAAACACAGAAATGTCTAACAAGCCTTGGTCTCCGGTCTTATAAAGGGGAAGGACAAGCGAACCGGACACGCGAAGTGGGCGGGCAGAGCCAGGGTTGTCTAGGGGCCGGGAACAGAGAGCGCAGCCTGAGGGCTGCGCGGCAGGTAGGCCGGAGCTGGCCGCGGCCCAGAAGCTGCCTCGCGCCGGGACCCACATCCAGAGGTCCCACAGATCTCCCCGGCGTGAAGCTCACCGCGCGCTTAGGGCCACCTTACCTCAGACTCATAATCATCAGCGGGATACGACATGGCTACCGGGCTCACGAGCACCACCGGAAAGAGAGAAATGAGCGGCCCGCGCCTGCGTCCTGAGGCCGGAAGTTCAGCCCCCTCGGGCCTGCCGGGAAACCGGAAGCCTTTCCGAGGCCGCTGACCATCTGAGACAGCCATATCAAGAAGGAAGAGGTTCCGGGCTCGGTGGCTCACGCCTGTAATCTCAGCACTTTGGGAGGTCGAGGCGGGCGGATCACCTGAGGCTGAGGTCCGGGGGTTCGAGACCAGCCTGACCAATGTGGAGACACCCCCGTCTCTACTACAAATACAAAATTAGCCGGGCGTGGTGGCGCATGCCTGTAATCCCACCTACTCGGGAGGCTGAGGCAGGAGAGTTGCTTGAACCCGGGAGGCGGAGGTTGCGGTGAGCCGAGATCGCGCCATTGCACTCCAACCTGGGCAACAAGAGCGAAAACTCCGTCTAAAAATAATAATAATAAAAGGGTTACAAGTAGCCTGAATTTTGTTTTCTTCAAATAGAGGCTTCTCAAAAAAGGTGAATCTGTGATACTGGTGTAGATTCAGATATAAAGACACGTATTTGGGGTAAACGAGGGGCAAAGTTACAGAAACCAGAAAGAATGCCACACAAAAGATGGCCGGCTTCTCGCGTGAAGGGAGATTCGGATACGGGGGCCTGATGGATTTAGTTGTAAGCGGTTTGCCTGCAGCGAGTAAATTATTAAAACGTTCGGACTTAACAAGACTAAATTTACTGGAGATAAAAGTTGAGATTTGGCCGGGCGCGATGGGTCATGCCTGTAATCTCAACACTTTGGGAGGCTGAGGCGGGTGGATCACCTGAGGTCAGGGGTTCGAGACCAGCCTGGCCAAAATGTCCTAAACCCCGTCTCTAGTAAAAACACAAAAATTAGCCGAGAGTGGTAGCGTCCGCCTGTAATCCCAGCTACCCAGGAGGCTGAAGCAGGAGAATCGGTGGAACCCGAGAGGCAGAGACTGTAATGAGCTGAGATCATGCCACTGCACTCCAGCCTGGGCGACACAGCAAGACTCGGTCTAAAAAAAAAAAATTGAGATTTGGTCCTATGCAGTAAGAGGGCATGGAAAAGAGAAGCCACCCAACTTTGGACATTAAAGTTGGAGCAGGCAAAGATGAGGCCAGCTGTGTTGCGAAGCCTGGGACAGGGGCAGCTCTTGAGTACACCGGGTTCGAGTCTGGGGGAAACCCTCAAAGTAGAGATGGGGTTATAAAACAAACCAATAAAAACCGGTGTATGAGTCAAGGAGGGACCTTAGTTTAGCTATCTGCCCATATACAACACCTAGTGGAAATCCGAGTTCCAGTCCCTACTCCACCACTAATTTCTTGTGTGACCAGGACTCTCTGGGTCCCTTTGTCATGCTGCTCTCCTCGCTTTTCCCACTGAGGCACACTCCGCCTCTGGGATTTTGCACTCACTGTTATCCAAGTCTAGAATCGAATGCAGCGGTGCCCCCACTCCCATTCCCTTCCCCATCGGATATCTGCGTGGCATCTTCAGGTGTCTGCTCTGATGCCATTCACTCAACCTCCTATTTAGAATTGCAATGCCCGGCCCCAACTCCCTATGCTGCGTTATTGCTTTCTGTTTCTTCCTTGCGCTGTCACCAGAGGTGATACAAATTTGGAAATAATGGAGCTTAAGCTTTACAGACCTTCGATTTGGTTCAGGACCCTCCCTGAACCAAGGAAGAGTCCCAGTCTCGTGTCCTCATGGTTCTTTGCTTTTGTAAAATTTGTGAAATATTTTTATTGCGGAAACCACCTTTGCAAAAATTATAACAGTGAGAAAATAATGACAGTGAAAGAGATCTGATCTAACCAACCCTCATCTTCCATTTAATCTCCAGACTGCCCTTAATCATTCCTGGCTCAAACCAAGCTAACTTTGGGAGACATTTAGATTCTAGTTTTTTTGTTTGTTTGTTTTTTGTTTTGAGACAGAGTCTGGCTTTGTCGTCCAGGCTGGAGTGCAGTGGCCCCATCTCGGCTCACTGCAAGCTCTGCCTCCTGGGTTCAGGCCATTCTCCTGCCTCAGCCTCCCAAGGAGCTGGGACTACAGGCACCCGCCACCACGCCCGGCTAAATTTTTTTTGTATTTTTAGTACAGCTGGGGTTTCACCGTGTTCGCCAGGATGGTCTTGATCTCCTGACCTCATGATCCACCCGTCTCAGCCTCCCAAAGTGCTGGGATTACAGGCGTGAGCCACCGCGCCCGGCCAGTTTCTAGTTTAAATGATAATAACCAGTGGCTGGGCGCCGTGGCTCACGCCTGTAATCCCAGCACTTTGGGAGGCCAAGGCAGGCGGATCACGAGGTCAAGAGTTTGAGACCAGCCTGACCAATATAGTGAAACCCCCGCCTCTACTAAAAAAAAAAAAATACAAAAATTAGCTGGGTCTAGTGGCACGCGCCTGTAATCCCAGCTATTTGGGAGGCTGGGGCAGGAGAATCGCTTGATCCCGGGAGGTGGAGGTTGTAGTGAGCCGAGATCACACCACTGCATTCCAGCCTGGGCAACACGGCGAGACTCCGTCTCAAAAAATAAATACATACATAAAATAAATAAATGATAATAACCTTTCTCCAAGGCCTGGCGCCGTGGCTCACACCTGTAATCCCAGCACTTTGGGCAGATGGATCACCTGAGGTCGGGAGTTTGAGACCAGCCTGGCCAACATAGTGAAACCTCATCTCTACTAAAAATACAAAATTAGCCGGGCATGGTGGCATATGCCTGTAGTCCCAGCTATAGGCTGAGGCAGGAGAATCACTTGAACCCAGGAGGCGGAGGTTCTAGTGAGCTGAGGTTGCACCACTGCACTCCAGCCTGGGCAACAAGAGCAAAACTCCGCCTCAAAAGAAAAAAAAAAAAAGAAAAGAAAGAAAAAAAAGAAAAGAAATTACCTGAAATCTTATAGCCCATATATGACAGGAATTTGATACAGGTTGCTCCAATTTGACAACAATTCTCAAAATGTTCATGACATTTGAGAAGGAGTTGTGAAGTCAGAAGATTTTCTTTTTTTTTTGAGACGGAGTCTTGCTTTGTCACCCAGGCAGGCTGGAGTGCAGTGGCGCGATCTTGGCTTACTGCAAGCTCCACCTCCCGGGTTTGCACCATTCTCCTGCCTCAGCCTCCCGAGTAGCTGGGACTACAGGCGCCCGCCACCACACCCAGCTAATTTTTTTTTTTTTTAAGTAGAGATGGGGTTTCACGGTGTTAGCCAGGATGGTCTCAATCTCCTGACCTTGTGATCCACCTGCCTCGGCCTCCCAAAGTGCTGGGATTATAGGCGTGAGCCACCGTGCCTGGCCAGTCAGAAGATTTTCATTGGGCCGAATGTGGTGGCTCATGCCAGCACTTTGGGAGGCCAAGGTGGGAGGAGCACTTGAGCTCAGGAGTTCAAGATCAACATGGGCAATATAGTAAGACCCCATCTTAAAAAAAAAAAATTGGGGCCTAGGCACTGTGGCTCACGCCTGTAATCTCGGCATTTTGGGATGCAGAGGCAGGAGGATCCCTCGAGGCAAGGAGTTCAAGACTAGTCTGAACAACAAAGTGAGACTATGTCGGCAAAAAAATCAAAAAAATAATTAGCCAGGCATGGTGATACGCGTCTGTGGTCCCAGCTACTCAGGAGGCCGAGGTGGGGAGGAAAGCTCGAGTGCAGTGAGCTGTGATCACACCACTGCACTCCAGCCTGAGTGACAGTGAGAGATCCTGTCTCAGCACTTTATCCATTATTGGGCAGACGAGGAGAGTACAAATAAACATAGCATTTTTCTCCATATAGTACAATGATAAACCTCACAACGGCGACCTGCAAACACTGAAAATTCTGGAAGTGCTTTTCCAATTGTAAGAGATTTTTTTCTTTTTTTCTTTTTTTGAGATGGAGTCTCGCTCTGTCACCCAGGCTGGACTGCCATGGCACAATCTCAGCTCACCGCAACCTCTGCTTCCCAGGTTAAAACGACTCTCCTGTCTCAGTCTCCTGAGTAGCTGGGATTACAGGTATGCGCCACCACACCCGGCTAATTTTTGTATTTTTAGTAGAAACGGGGTTTCATCATGTTGTCCAGGCTTGTCTTGAACTCCTGACCTTGTGATCTGCCCATCTTGGCCTTCCAAAGTGCTGGGATTACAGGCGTGACCCACCATGCCCGGCTGAAAGATTACATTTTAACTAGGTTGAGTGAGAGGGTTTATATATGGCAAAAACTTTTGCCTGGACACAAGACCTGGTCCCATGAGATCTGGGCAACTGTGAATGAGTCTCTTCTCTCTGCTTTTCAACTCATCTATAAAATAGGGACGGTCCTTCTTGTCTACTTTATATAAGTGTGTGTGGGGTACGGGATTGTGAGAAGTTTTATGAAAAGGTGCACCCATGAAATGTTGCTTGAGGAACACTTATTTGTTTCCTGGTCTCCTTCCATTGGACTCTGAGCATCTCAGGGGCACCAAGTCTGATCCTGTGTCCAGGACCTGGCAGTCAACTGGCTCAGTGACTGGCTGTCGAACTAAACTATTGCTCTAATGTAATCACTTTGTATTACAAATCTTTGTAAATCAGCTATCTATGTCGGGGTTACCTAGAGAACTCTGACTAAAGGAAATCCATTGCATTTAGACACTATGACTCACAATTTGTAGTGATATCTCCAAATTTCAACACATTTTCCCTTTCCCACGTACATCATGCATTTGTGGGAAGTTCTTTTTTTTTTTTTTTTTTTTTGCGTTCATTGATTTACAACATCTATATCTATCTACATGAATAGCGTGGCTTCTTCATTTTCCTTTGTGAGTGCCTGCAAATCATCTTAATCTGATTGGCTGAGGTATCTGCTTGTTCTTTCGTTAGACCGGGAAATGGAGAGGAAAAAGAAAAAAAGAGGCCGGGCGCGGTGGCTCACGCCTGTAATCCCAGCACTTCGGGAGACCGAGGTGGGCGGATCTCGAGATCAAGAGATCGAGACCACCCTGGCCATATAGTGAAACCCCATCTCTACTAAAAATAAAAAAATTAGCTAGGCGTGATGGCGCGCGCCTGTAGTCCCAGCTACTCGGGAGGCTGAGGCAGGAGAATCGCTTGAACCTAGGAGGCGGAGGTTGCAGTGAGCCAAGATCGCGAACCCGGCGACGGAGTGAGACTCCAAAAAAAAAAAAAGGTGTCTGAAATGCCATTTTATGGACTCCGGTAGCGACGTACCGCAAAAGCCAAGATCACTTTAAGTTTATGATTGGTTATTATGTCTGTCAGTCACGTTGCCGGAAATCCTGTCCAATTAGCCTGCTTGTACTGTGCCCTCCCTTTCCGATTGGTTTTGGGAGGGGTTTAAGCTGGAAGGGTCGTCATTGGTTCGCCGCTACGGCTCGGCCTGAGCCCACCCCGGCTCGGTTGCCGTGGTTTCAGGCCCGGCCAGCCCGCCCGCTAGCTGACAGCGCGACTCAGGTAGGAGGGAAGTAGGTCCGTTGGTCGATCGGGAACGAGGCTCCGGCGGCCAGACCCGCGCGGAGCCGTTGCCATGGCAGCCGCCGCCGGGGACGCGGACGACGAGCGGCGCTCGGGCCACTCGAGCTCGGAGGGCGAGTGCGCGGTGGCGCCGGAGCCGCTGACGGGCGCTGAGGGCCTCTTCTCCTTTGCCGACTTCGGGTCTGCGCTGGGCGGCGGCGCGGGCCTCTCGGGCCGGGCGTCCGGCGGGGCCCAGTCGCCGCTGCGCTACCTGCACGTCCTGTGGCAGCAGGATGCGGAGCCGCGCGACGAGCTGCGCTGCAAGATCCCCGCCGGCCGACTGAGGCGCGCCGCCAGGCCCCACCGGCGGCTGGGGCCCACGGGCAAGGAGGTGCACGGTGAGCGGCGCGAGCGGCGCGGGGGCCCGGGGCGGAGCAACCCGGATGAGGGGCGGGGCTTTGGAGGACAGCTGGCCGCGTTTTGGTCGCCCCCGACCCTCAGTCGCGGTCCCCCCGACGTCTGCGCTGAGGGCCACACTGACCCTTGAGTCTCTTTTTAGTAATGATGGTGATGATGGTTTTTAAAAAAGTCTTCCTGCTCTGAGACAGTCACCCCAGACTTCTCTCACTGGGGAATTTCTGAATGGAAACTTCCCATGACTCGGAATACTTATTGGTGCATAATAAAATGAGATACTGGAGAACACTTTTATTATCAGGGAGAGGGGAGGCCAGAACCTGCAGCCAAGTCGTATCAGCTTGTTTAAATGCACGGACTTGGACTCCTTTACCACGTTAAGACCTTAGGGCAAATGATAGACCCTTTCAACTTTAGTTTACTTTTTGAATTTTTTTATTTTTTATTTTATTTTATTTATTATTATTATTATTATTATTATTATTACATTTTTTGAGACAGAGTCTCTCTCTCTTGCCCAGGCTGGAGTGCAGTGGTGTGATCTCGGTTCACTGCAACCTCCGCCCCCCGGGTTCAAGCGATTCTCCTGCCTCAGCCTCTCTAGTAGCTGGGGTTACAGGTGCCCGCTACCACCCCCGGTTAATTTTTGTAATTTTAGTAGAGATGGGGTTTCGCCATGTTGGCCAGGCTAGTCTCGAACTCCTGACCTCAGGTGATCCACCTGCCTCGGCCTCCCAAAGTACTGGCATAACAGGCATGAGCCATTGGCCTGGCCTCAGCCTTAGTTTTCTCATCTGTAAAATGGGATGAGTTAAGTAAGGTAATGGATGTTTAGTTGTTATGCTGCTTTTGTTGTGCCCCAGACATGCTGATACATGATCATTTGTCCTCACAAGAACTCTGAGATATAGAAATTCTTCCCATTTTACTGAAGAGGAAACTGAGGCTCAGAGAAATTGTCTTATTCCAGGTCACATAGCAAGTGGCTGTTGCTGATATTAGAATCTGGGTCAGCCCGATTCAAACTCCTGCTCTGGTATATCTACCATATTGTCTTCTATATTACATGGGTGACACGGAAACCCAGGCACTGAGAGATTAAGAATGGGGACTTTTGGGATTTCTTGAGGACTGGCTATGACTAGCCATATTTTAGTCATGTCGCAAAGATTAAGAATTTGGAAGTGTTGTATAGACTGTACAGTGCTGTATGAAAGCAAGGAATTGTTATGTATCTGAATTGCAATTTTTGACCATATCTCCAATGACAAAAACATTGCTTTCCATTAGCCATTGGAGGGGGAAAAACTTTCTGCTTAGGAAATACCAAATTTAGGCAAATCATTTGGGAACGACCTGCTTTGAAGGAGAATATGATTATCTGTGTAACCAGCTCACAAAGAGCTTCCATGTAAATCATTTGCAATAACTCAGGGCTGGCAGAACAACTCAGCCTTGTTGTGCAGATGATAGACCTGAGGCCCAGCAGGGTTAACTAGCTTGCTCAAGGTCACCCTGCGACTACAAGTGATAGAGAGGAAATCTGGTTCCAAAAAAAGTCTTGGAGGATTTGCAGGAGCATGTGGCCTTTGTACTAGCTCCGCCTCATTTCAAGTTCCTCCTTGTTCCCAGGGCACTGTCTTTCTTTTCTTGTTTCAAGACAGAGTCTCACTTTACCACCCAGGTTGCTGTGCAAGTGGTGCAATCTTGGCTTACTGCCTCAGCCTCCCAAGTAGCTGGGACTACAGGCCCACACCACCACACCCAGCTAGTTTTTGTATTTTTAGTAGAGACAGGGTTTTACCATGTTAGATTGATTTAAGTTAGAACTTAACCTAAGATTTAGAAATATGTTTTCTTTCTTTCTTTCTTTTTTTTTTTAGATCAAGCGTTGCTCTGCCACCCAGGCTGGAGTGCCGTGGGGTGATTTTGGGCTCAAGTGATTCTTGTGTCTCAGCCTCCCAAGTAGCTGGGATTACAGGCATGCACCACCACACCTGCCTACTTTTTGTATTTTTATTTTATTTATTTATTTTTATTTTATTTTAATTAATTAATTAATTTATTTATTTATTTAGAGACGGAGTCTCACTCTGTCACCCAGGCTGGAGTGCAGTGGCACAATCTTGGCTCACTGCAACCTCTGGCTCTCAGGTTCAAGCGATTCTCCTGCCTTAGCCTCCCGAGTAGTTGGGATAACAGGCATGCACCACCATTCCTGGCTAATTTTTGTATTTTTAGTAGAGACAGGATTTCACCTTACTGGCCAGGCTGGTCTCAAACTCCTGACCGTGTGATCCACCCACCTTGGCCTCTCAAACTGTTGGGATTACAAACGTGAGCCACTGCACTCGGCCTTTTTTTTTTTTTTTCCTTTTTTTTTTTTTTTTTGTTGTGACAGTCTCACTCTGTTGCCCAAGCTGGAGTACAGTGGCACTGTCTTGGCTCACTGCAACCTCTGCCTCCTGGGCTTAAGCAATTCTCCTGCCTGAGCCTCCCAAGTAGCTGGGATTATAGGTGTGCACCCCCATGCCCAACTAATTTTTTGTATTTTGCTATAGACAAGGTTTCACCATGTTGTCTAGGGTGGTTTCAAACTCTAGAGCACGGGCAATCTGCCCGCCTTGGCTTTCCAACGTTCTGGGATTACAGGCATGAGTCACCACGTCTGGCTATTTTTGTATTTTTAGTAGAGATGGGGTTTCACCTATTGGCTGGGCTGGTCTTGAACTCCTAGCCTCAAGTGATCTACCTGCCTTGGCCTCCCAAAGTACTGGGATTATAGGCATGAACCACCATGCCCAGCCATCATGGCTTTTTTTTTTTTTTTCCTCCCTGAGACAGAGTCTCGCTTTGTCTCGCGGTGACGTAATCTCAGCTCACTGTAGCCTCCACCTTCTGGCTTCAACCCATTCTCCTACCTCAGCCTCCTAAGTAGCTGGTATTACAGGTGCACACCACCACACCCGGCTAGATGGCTATTTTTTTGTTTTTGTTTTTGTTTTCTAAGACAGAGTATGACTCTGTCACCCAGGCTGGAGTGCAGTGGCACAATTTTGGCTTACTGCAACCTCCACATTCTGGGTTCAAGCGATTTTCCTGCCTCAGCCTCCAGAGTAGCTGGGATTACAGGCATGCGCCACCACACTCGGCTAATTTTCTTGTAGTTTTAGTAGAGACGGGCTTTCACCATGTTGTCCAGGCTGGTTTTGAACTCCTGGCCTCAAGTGATCTGCCTGCCTCGGCCTCCCAAAGTGCTAGGATTACAAGTGTGAGTCATCACGCCCAGCCAATGACTGTTTTTTTAAACTAGCATGTTACTCTCTTTACAGCTCTGAAGAGACTGAGGGACTCAGCCAATGCCAACGATGTGGAAACAGGTGAGTGTGCACAGTGGGTTCAACTACAGGGACCCATGGGCTGGTTGGGGAAGGAAAAGGCCAGGTAATCAGTATATGGGAAGGCAGTCTACAAGCTCACCCCCTTGGAGCAGGCTCACGTATTTATTGTCTGACTGTGCAGTCATCTTGCTGAAGGTAAGTCTAGCTTAGACACTCACTTTCCCCATGCTCCCTGTCACTTTGAACTTCCTGATGTCATAGCATTTACCACCCTGTGGAATCCTTGATGGTGGAGACCATGTATACTTTTGTATCCCTGGCAGCCAGCACAGTCCTCTGCAAAGAGTAGGCACTCACTTTGGAACTTCTGGTTAATGGGAGTGAATACTCAACTTAGCTGCCACAGCCAGGTGAGGTGGCTCATGCCTGTAATCCCAGCACTTTGGGAGGGTAAGGCAGGAGGATCACTTGAGCTCAGGAGTTCGAGACCAGCCTGGACAACATGGGGAGACCCCGTCTCTACAAAAAGTAAATGTTGGCTGGGCGTGGTGGCTCACACCTGTAATCCCAGCACTTTGGGAGGCCGAAACGGGCAGATCACGAGGTCAGGAGATCGAGACCATCCTGGCTAACATGGTGTAACCCCGTCTCTACTAAAAATACAAAAGATTCGCTGGGCATGGTGGCGGGCACCTGTAGTCCCAGCTACTTGGAAGCCTGAGGCAGGAGAATGGTGTGAACCTGGGAGGCAGAGCTTGCAGTAAGTTAAGATTGCGCCACTGCACTCCAGCCTGGGCGACAGAGCGAGACTCTGTCTCAAAAAAAAAAAAAGTAAATGTTAAAAAAAAAAAATTAGCCAGATGTGGTGACTCGCTCCTGTAGTCCCAGCTACTTAGGAGGCTGAAGTGGGAAGATTGCTTGAGTCTGGGAGTTTGAGACTTCGGTGAGCTACGATTTTGCCACTGCACTCCAATCGGGACGACAGAGTGAGACCCTGTCTCAGACAAAAAAAAAACAAACAAAAAATCCCCAAAACATTAGCTGCCAGGTGATCATCTACACGGAGCCACCACCTTCAGCTGCTCAGTGAGACCTTGTGGTAGTTACAGGTCAGGTGGTTCTCAACTTGTTTAGTTACATGAGCATCTGAAAGGCATGGGGGGGCTCCTAGAAGGACACCACCTGTCTGGTTTTTGTTGTTCTCCAGAGTTCACTAGTCAATAGTATCAAAGGTACACGGACACTTTATACAGTAAGAAACTTAATTTTATCCACTGAGTTAAAATTCTTTCTGTGAATCAGGAAAAAGTGGTATATTCGTCTTCTATGGCTGTTTTAACAAATAACCACAAACTTAGTGGCCCAAAAACCACAAATTTATTATCATACAGTTTCTTGGGTCAAAAGTCCAACATAAGCCTCACCAGGCTGAGACAGAGATGATGGCAGGACTGCATTGCCTTCTGGAGGCTCTAAGGGAGAATCTGTCTCCTGCCTTTTCCAGATTCTACTGGCTGTCCACATTCCTTGACTGATGGCTGGTCTCTTCCTCCATCTTCAAAGCCAGGAACAGTGGGCTGAGTCCTTCTCACTTTGACCTGTCGCTGGTTCTAGTAGCAGGGACAAGTTCTCTGATTTTAAGAGTTTGTGGTTGGGCACAGTGACTCATGTCTGTAATCCCAGCATGATGGGACCCGAAGCAGGAGGATTGCTTGAGACCAGGAGTTCAAGACCAGCTTGGGCAAAATAGTGAGACCCTGTCTCCACAAAAAAAAAAAAAAAATTTTTTTTTTTTTTTTTTGAGATGGAGTCTTGCTCTATTGCCCAGGCTGGAGTGCAATGGTATGATCTTGGCTCACTGCAACCTCCACATCCGGGTTCAAGCAATTCTCCTGTCTCAGCCTCCTGAGTAGCTGGGACTACAGGCGTGTACCACCAGGCCTGACTAATTTTTGTATTTTTAATAGAGATAGGGTTTCACCATATTGGCCAGGCTGGTCTTGAACTCCTGACCTTGTGATCTGCCCGCCTTGGCCTCCCAAAGTGTTGGGATTACAGGCGTAAGCCACAGTGCCCAACCTATAAAACATTTAAAAATTAGCCAGGTATGATGGCACACGCCTGTGGTTCCAGCTACTCGGGTGTCTGAGGTGGGAGGATAGCTTGAGCCTAGGAAGTCAAGGCTGTAGTGAGCTCTGTTCGTACCACTGTACAAACGAGCCTGGGCAGCAGAGCGAGACTGTCAAAAAAAAAAAGAAAAAAACCCCTCATAATTAGATTGGAATAATCCAGGATAAGCTCCTCATCTCAAGGTCCTTAGCCTTGGTCAAATCTACAAAGTCCTTTTTGCCATGTAAATTAACATATGCACAAATTCAGGGACTAGGGTGCGGACATCTTTGGGAGCCATTATTCTGCTTATCTCAAGTGGAATCATTCTGTTTTGGTGGCAGGATGCTGTGATCAGCAGCTGAAGTATGAGCATTGGTTGAGGGCCATGGGTTAGGAGAGCCCACTTAGACCAGATGTGGAGAGGGGATTGTTTAGCGCAGGGAGCTGAGGTGTTGCACCACAGGTTTTGAGCTGGTTTTCTTGCTCCTGGTGTAGCAGTAGTCAGCAGGCCCGGATGCTGGAGAGTTTTTCAGCTCTCTTCACTTCAGTCTCTTTTTCCATGAACTATAATATGTCGCAGTATTTAAGCAGCAACCCAGATTGCTTTTCAAGAAAACGTAATAAGCATTCTTTTTTTTTTAATATCTCTAATGTGTAGCCAGAGAATATTTTAATTGTACTCTATTTCCACAGAAAGTCTAGTTTGTCTTGAATCAGGTGGTTTTATTATTTTGATAGCAATGCTGTAATGTTTCATTCAGAGCCTCTCAGATTGACAGGTCCCTGCAGGACTCTGATGATGAAACACTGTAGGATTAGCATCTTTGCTCTTCACTTTGATGGTTAGCATTTTGTGTTCCTTCTGTGAATGTTTGTTTGGTTTTTGTATAGTTTATTTTATTTTATTTTATTTTATTTTATTTTATTTTATTTTATTTTATTTTATTTTATTTTGAGATGGAGTCTCCCTCTGTCGCCCAGGCTGGAGTGCAGTGGCGCGATCTCTGTTCACTGCAAGCTCGGCCTCCCAAGTTCACGCCATTCTCCTGCCTCAGCCTCCTGAGTAGCTGGGACTACAGGTGCCTGCCACCATGCCCGGCTAATTTTTTGTATTTTTAGTAGAGACAGGTTTTCACTGTGTTAGCCAGGATGGTCTTGATTTCCTGACCTCGTGATCGCACCTGTAATCCCAACACTTTGGGAGGCTGAGGCAGAAGGATGACTTCAGTCTAGGAGTTCGAGACTACCCTGTGCACCATATTGAGATTTTATCTCTATAGGGCCGGCTGCGGTGGCTCACACCTGTAATCCCAGAACTTTGGGAGGCCGAGGCGGGTGGATCTTGAGGTCAGGAGTTTGAGACCAGCCTGGCCAATATGGTGAAACCCCATCTCTACTAAAAATACAAAAAAAATTAGCTGGGTGTAGTGGTGCGTGCCTGTAGTCCCAGCTACTTGGGAGGCTGAGGCAGAAGAATCATTGAACCCAGGAGGGGGAGGTTGCAATGAGCCAAGATCGCACCGCTGCACTCCAGCCTGGGCAACAGAGCGAGACTCTTGTCTCAAAAAAAAAAAGAAAAAAAAAGATATTTTGTCTCTACAAAAAATCAAAAAAATTAGCCAGGCATGATGATGTGCACCTGTAGTTCCAGCTACTTAGGCTGAGATGGGAGGATTGCTTGAGCACAGAAAGTCAAGGCTGCAGTGAGCTATGATCGTGCCATTGCATTCCAGCCAGGGTGACACAGCATGACCCTGTTTTAAAAAGTAAAAATAACAAAATAACAAAAACATTTAAAAAAAAAAAAAAGTGTTGCCGGGCGCGGTGGCTCAAGCCTGTAATCCCAGCACTTTGGGAGGCCTAGACGGGCGGATCACGAGGTCAGGAGATCGAGACCATCCTGGCTAACACGGTGAAACCCCGTCTCTACTGAAAAATACAAGAAAAAAAACTAGCTGGGCGAGGTGGCAGGCGCCTGTAGTCCCAGCTGCTTGGGAGGCTGAGGCAGGAGAATGGCGTGAACCCGGGAGGCGGAGCTTGCAGTGAGCCGTGACCTGGTGTCACTGCACTCCAGCCTGGGCGACAGCGGGAGACTCCGTCTCAAAAGAAAAAAAAAAAAAAAAAAAGTGTTGTGGAAAGTAGAGAAATATATAAGAAAAACATCCATGTCCGCAAAGGAACTAATCTGTTAATATTTTGCTGAATATCCTTCAAGGCTTTTTTTCCTATACACTGGAATTTTCTTTATGGGCTAACTTGCAAACTGCTATATACACATGTTGTAGCCTGCATAATTTTTTGTGTATTATAAATGTTTTTTCGGGCCAGGTGCGGTGGCTCACACTTGTAATCCCAGCACTTTGGGAGGCTGAAGTGGGCGGATCACCTGAGGTCAGGAGTTCAAGACCAGCCTGACCAATATGGTGAAACCCCATCTCTACTAAAAATACAAAAATTAGCTGGGCATGGTGGCAGGCACCTGTAATCCCAGCTACTCGGGAGGCTGAGACATGAGAATTGCTTGAATCTGGGAGGCAGAGGTTGCAATGAGCCGAGACCCACCACTGCCCTCCAGCCTGGGCAACAGAGTGAGACTTCATCTCAAAAAACAAATAAATATTTTTTATAGTCTTTGTAACCTTTTTTTTTGGTAGAGATGAGGTCTCACTATGTTGTCCAGGCTGGTCTTGAACTCCTAGGCTCAAGTGATTCACGAACCTCGGCCTCCCAAAGTGCTGGGATTACCCATTTTGTTGTTGTTGTTGTTTTGTTTTGGTTTGTTTGTTTTGAGATGGAGTTTCGCTCTTATTGCCCAGGCTGGAGTACAATGGGGCGATCTCAGCTCACTGCAACCTCTGCCTCCCAGGTTCAAGTGATTCTCCTGCCTCAGCCTCCCAAGTAGCTGGGATTACAGGCATGTACCACCACACCCAGCTAATTTTGTATTTTTGGTAGAGAAGGGGTTTCTCCATGTTGGTCAGGCTGGTCTTGACCTCCCAACCTCAGGTGATCTGCCCGCCTCGGCCTCCCAAAGTGCTGGGATTACAAGCGTGAACCACCGTGCCCAGCCCCGTGGTTTTTTGTTTTGTTTTGAGATGGGGTCTGGCTCTGTCACCCAAGATAGAGTGCAGTGGTGCGATCTTGGCTCACTACAGCTTTTGCCTCCCTGGCTCAAGCGAATCTCCTGCGTCAGTCTCCCCAGTAGCTGGGATTACAGGTGTCCACCACCACACCTGGCTAATGTTTTTACTTTTAGTAGAAATGGGGTTTTGCCATGTTGCCAAGGCTGGTCTCGAACTCCTGACCCAAGGTGATAGACCCATCTCAGCCTCCCAAAGTGCTGGGATTACAAGCATGAGCCACTGTGCCCAGACTCTCATCAGCTTTTTCTTGCCATTTTTATTCATTTATTCAGCCAGTCTGCATCATTTGTGAAACATATTACTTGTATGACAGTATGTTTGACACCAAGGTTATAAAGATAAAACAAGGCTGGGCACAGTGGCTCACGCCTGTAATCCCAGCACTTTGGGAGGCCGAGGCGGGCGGATCATGAGGTCAGGAGATTGAGACCATCCTGGCTAACACAGTGAAACCCTGTTTCTACTAAAAATACAAAAAATTAGGCCGGGCACGGTGGCTCACGCCTGTAATCCCAGCACTTTGGGAGGCCGAGGCGGGCGGATCACAAGGTCAGGAGATCGAGACCATGGTGAAACCCCGTCTCTACTAAAAATAGAAAAAATTAGCCGGGCACAGTGGCGGGCGCCTGTAGTCCCAGCTACTCGGGAGGCTGAGGCAGGAGAATGGCGTGAACCCGGGAGGCGGAGCTTGCAGTGAGCTGAGATCGCGCCACTGCACTCCAGCCTGGGCGACAGAGCGAGACTCCGTCTCAAAAAAAAAAAAAAAAAAAAAAAATTAGCCGGGCGTGGTGGCAGGCGCCTGTGGTCCCAGCTACTCTGGAGGCTGAGGCAGGAGAATGGCGTGAACCCGGGAGGCGGAGCTTGCAGTGAGCCGAGATCGCGCCACTGCACTCCAGCCTGGGCGACAGAGCAAGACTCCGTCTCAAAAAAACAAAAAAGATAAGAAATGTACAGTATAGGCCTGGCACAGTGACACATGCCTGTATTCCCAGCATTATGGGAGGCTGAGGCGGGCAGATCTCTTAAGGTCAGGAGGTCCAGACCAGCCTAGCCAACGTGGTGAAAACCTGTCTTTACTAAAAACACAAAAATCAGCTGGGCATGGTGGCATGTGCCTGTATTCACAGCTACTTAGGAGGCTGAGGCAGGAGAATCACCTGAACCTGGGAGGTGGAGGGTGCAGTGAGCCGAAATCATGTCGCTGCACTCCAGCCTGGGCAACAAAGTGAGACTCCATCTTAAAACAAAAAGTACAGTATAGTTGGAGAGGAAGGATGTAATGTGATACTATTTCCAAACACACACACACATACACAAAAGTAAAGTTAGTGTTTAGTTGAAGAGGTGTAAATTTTGGAGCCAGAAAAACATGGGTTTATATTCCAGCTTTGCCTCCTGTTATCTGGGTTAATGTAGCTTACATCCTTTGTAATGTCTTTGACCCAAGGTGTCCTGGTCTGTAAAATGCACTTGACACCATGCTGGGTCGTTGAGGGGTTTAGCATTCAGGTACCTAATGCCTGACTGGTGCTCATTGTATGGTAACAATTCCCTTAAAATAGCACAAGATGTTAATAGTAGAGGAAGAGAATGAACAGGTCACTAAGTGGGTATGGAAGTGGGAGGGGCTGACTCAGCTTGAGGAGACAGCTGGATTCCTGGAGAGGAAGCTGTCGGGACTTCATCTGAAAGGACTCAAGTCCTTGAGAGGTTTGCTGGGTGAAAGAGACTAAAACATCTGCTCTAAAATGGCATTTGGCAGCAATTTTCTCCATTTTAGCTGGACATGTACATTAGTACATAATGCGTCACATTTATAGTGCCTCCCTACTTTTCAAAGAAGGAATTTCATCTCCATTATTTTCATCACAGCAGCTCTGGAAATTAGCAGGGCAGATATTTCCATTTGCTGGTGAACTGGGACCCAAATCCAGGCCTTTGTACTCCCAAGTCAGTCTTTTCCACTGCCCCATGCTGTTGGCAATGTACTCCTTTTTCATCCTTTTTTCCTCTATATAATTTCAAATGACCTGTCTTTAAGCTCAGAGCTTCATTTTTCTGCTTGTTCAAGTCTGCTGTTGAAGCTATTATATGTTTTATTTCATCCATTGACTTCTTCAGCTACAGGATTTCTGTTTATTTGCTTTTTTTCTTTTTCTTTTTTTTTTTTTTTTTTTGAGACAGGATCTTACTGTCACCTAGGCTAGAGTGCACTGGCACATTCTCGGCTTACTGCAACCTCCCCCTCCTAGGTTCAAGCGATTCTCCTGCCTCAGCTACCCAAGTAGCTGGGATTACAGGCGCCTGCCATTATGTCCAGCCAATTTTTGGATTTTTTCAGTAGGGACAGGGTTTTACCATATTGGCCAGTCTGGTCTTGAACTCCTGACCTCAGGTGATCCACCTGCGTTGGCCTCCCAAAGTGCTGGGATTACAGGCATGAGCTATTGCGCTCAGCCTGTGGATACTTTTACTCAGAGTTATCTCCATGAGATTCACCCATGAATACTGCCTGTATCAGTACAGTCTTCCTTCAGCATCCTCGGAGGATTGCTGCCTGCTGGGAACAAAGCATAGGCCAATAGCTTGGGCAGCTGTTTGCAGCCAGAATGGATGTGTATCCAAGCTGAGGTCAAGGGAGGGGGGCCACTCTCTATGCTAGAGATTCTTGTGACCCTAAAATTTCTGACCCTGAGGGCCTAGAACCTCCTACGTATCACTAGTCGTGTAGTTTGAGCACCCAGAATCCATGGCCCTCAGTTATGCCCTCAGATGAACAAGTCGCTTGTTCCCCTGGGACCAGCATCCAGGAATGGCTGCTTTCCTACGCGTTGTTGATGTCTTGTCTAGAGGTACCCCTGAGCCTCCCTCTCCATCCCTCGAGTCTGCAGCTTAGCTAACATCGCCGCTTTCTCCCCCTTTCTCCCTCTGTCTTGGTGGTGTCAGTGCAGCAGCTGCTGGAAGATGGCGCGGATCCCTGTGCAGCTGATGACAAGGGCCGCACAGCTCTACACTTTGCCTCCTGCAATGGCAATGACCAGATTGGTGAGTCCTAGGGAGGGAGGAGGGAGTGGGGCTGGGCAAGTAGTGTCTCTGCATAGGCCTTCGGGGAGATGCTGCTGTCTGCACAGCCTTGGGATGCTCAGTTGTCCTGGATATAAGGAAGACTTGGCACTGCAGTGCCCTGCCCTTCTCCCTCCGTTAGCCTGTGGAACTGGCACTGCTAGACTGGGGCAGGGTAAACCTGGGGGAGATAATATGATTGACTGAGGGTGAAGGGATGTCTCCAACTAAGAGACCACTGGAGAGTGCAGGGCCCAGGCCTTTAAGACATTCAGGTAACATTTACTCAGTGCCAACCACAGCAGCAGGACAGCTTTTCTTGTCTTTTTTTTTTTTTTTCGAGATGCAGTCTCGCTCTGTCGCCCAGGCTGGAGTGCAATGGCACAGTCTCGGCTCACTGCTACCTCCGCCTCCCGGGATCAAGCGATTCACCTGCCTCGGCCTCCTGAGTAGCTGGGATTATAGGCGCCCGCCACCACATGTTATTTCTTTTTTTTTGAGACAGAGTCTCCCTCTGTCGCCCAGACTGGAGTGCAGTGGCGCGATATCAGATATCAGCTCACTGCAAGCTCTGCCTCCCGGGTTCACACCATTCTCCTGCCTCAGCCTCCTGAGTAGCTGGGACTATAGGCGCCCGCCACCACGCCCGGATAATTTTTTGTATGTTTTTAGTAGAGACGGGGTTTCACTGTATTAGCCGGTATAGTCTCGATCTCCTGACTTCGTGATCTGCCCGCCTCAGCCTCCCAGAGTGCTGGGATTACAAGCGTGAGCAACTGCACCCGGCCACACCTGGTTAATTTTTTGTATTTTTTAGTAGAGATGGGGTTTCACCATGTTGGCCAGGCTGGTCTTGAACTCCTGACCTCGTGATCCACCTGCCTTGGCCTCCCAAAGTGCTGGGATTACAGGCATGAGCCACTGCACGGGCCTGTGCATACTTTTACTCAAAGTTATCTCCATGAGATTCACCCATGAATACTGCCTATATCAATACAGTGTTCCCTCTGTATCCTCAGGGAATTGGTTGCAGGACCCCACTCAGATACCAAACTCCATGGATGCTCAAGTCCCTTAAAGTTGGCGCTCCATATCCTTGGGTTCTGAGTCCAGGGTTCATTGAATCTGTGTACCCATAACTCACAGTTAGGGAGGGGGGTGGACTGTAGTTTGTACTGTCTTATGCTGGTTCGCATTTCATTGTGATACACCCCGTTTATCCATTCTACTGTTGATGGACATTTGTGTTGTTTCCAGGTTTTAGCTTTATGAATAAAGCATTGTGAACATTCTTGCATATATGATTTGTGGCTGTAAGCACTCATGTGTCCTCTATAAACCTAGGAATGGCATTGTTGGGTCACTAGGTTACACATGTAGTTAGCTTTGGTAGGTGCTACTAAACCTTTTCCCAAAGGGTATGTACTGGCACACTCCCACTCCCCACCAGTGTAAGAGAGTTCCACCTTTCCCCACGTCCCTGCCAGTGCTTGCTGTTGTCTCTCTTTTTTTTTTTTTTTTTTTTTGAGACGGAGTCTCGCTCTGTCGCCCAGGCTGGAGTGCAGTGGCCGGATTTCAGCTCACTGCAAGCTCCGCCTCCCGGGTTTACGCCATTCTCCTGCCTCAGCCTCCCGAGTAGCTGGGACTACATTAGCTGGGACTACAGGCGCCCGCCATCTCGCCCGGCTAGTTTTTTGTATTTTTTAGTAGAGACGGGGTTTCACCGTGTTAGCCAGGATGGTCTTGATCTCCTGACCTCGTGATCCGCCCGTCTCGGCCTCCCAAAGTGCTGGGATTACCGGCTTGAGCCACCGCGCCCGGCCGCTGTTGTCTCTCTTTAATCTTAGCCCTTTTGGTGTCTCATAGTGGTTTAATTTGCATTTCTCTGATGGCCAATAATGGTGAGCACCTCTTAATGTGTTTATTGGCCTTTTTTTTTGTTTGAGATGGAGTCTTGCCTGTCGCCCATGCTGGAGTGCAATGGCATGATCTCAGCTCACTGCAACCTCCACCTCCCGGGTTCGAGTAATTCTCCTGCCTCAGCCTCCCGTGTAGCTGGGACTACAGGCACGCATCACCACACCCAGTTAATTTTTTTATTTTTAGTAGAGACGGGGTTTCACCATGTTGGCCAGGCTGGTCACAAACTCCTGATCTCAGGAGATCCGCCTGTCTCGGCCTCCCAAAGTACTGGGATTACAGGCAGGAGCCACCGTGCCCGGTCCATTTGTTTTTTTTCTAACTTTAAGTTCTGGGATGCATGTGCAGAACATACAGGTTTGTTACACAGGTATACATGTGCCATGGTGGTTTGCTGCACCCATCAACCCGTCATCTAGGTTTTAAGCCCCTCATGCACTAGGTATTTGTCCTAATGCTCTCCCTCCCCTTGGCCCTCACCCCCTTACAGGCCCGGGTATGTGATGTTCCCCTCCCTGTGTCCAATTATTGACCATTTTTACATCCTCTTTTATGAACTATATGTTCAAATCTTTAGTCCATTTTTTTAAAAACAAGGTTTCGGCCAGGCGCGGTGGCTCAAGCCTTTAATCCCAGCACTTTGGGAGGCCAAGACGGGTGGATCACGAGGTCAGGAGATCGATACCATCCTGGCTAACACGGTGAAACCCCGTCTCTACTAAAACATACAAAAAAATAGCCGGGCGAGGTGGCGGGCGCCTGTAGTCCCAGCTACTCGGGAGGCTGAGGCAGGAGAATGGCGTAAACCCGGGAGGCGGAGCTTGCAGTGAGCTGAGATCCGGCCACTGCACTCCAGCCTGGGCGACAGAGTGAGACTCCATCTCAAAAAAAAAAAAAAGGTTTCTGTCTTTTCTTTGAGACATAGTCTCACTCTGTCATCCAGGCTTACGTGCAGTGGCATGATCACTGCCCACTGCAGCCTCAATCTCCTAGGCTCAAGCAATCCTCCAGTCTCAGCCTCCCAAGTAGCTGGGATTACAGGTGCACACCACCACGCCCAGCTAATTTTTTTTTTTTTTTCTGGAGATGGAGTCTCTCTCTGTCGCCCAGGCTGGAATGCAGTGGTGCTATCTCGGCTCACTGCAAGCTCCGACTCCCAGGTTCACACCATTCTCCTGCCTCAGCCTCCCGAGTAGCTGGGACTACAGGCGCCTGCCACCACACCCAGCTAATTTTTTGTATTTTGTTTAGTAGAGACGGGGTTTCACCGTGTTAGCCAGGATGGTCTTGATCTCCTGACCTTGTGATCCGCCCGTCTTGGCCTCCCAAAGTGCTGGGATTACAGGCGTGAGCCACTGCGCCTGACCCTACTTTTATTTATTTATTTATTATTTATTTATTTATTTATTTGAGACAGTCTTACTCTGTTACGCAGGCTGGAGGGCAGTGGTGCGATCTCGGCTCGCTGTAAGCTCTGCTTCCGAGGTTCAAGCTGTTCTCCCACCTCAGCCTCCTGAGTAGCTGGGATTACAGGTGCACGCCACCACACTCAGCTAATTTTTTATTTTTAGTAGATAAGGGATTTCCCCATGTTGGCCAGGTTGGTCTCGAACTCCTGACCTCAGATGACCCAGCTGCCTTGGCCTCCCGAAGTTCTGGGATTACAGGCATGAACCACCATGTCCGGCAATGTTCTTAATTTTAATGAATCCAATTTATCAATATTTCTTTTTTCTTTTTTTTTTTTTTTTTTTTGAGACAGGGTCTGGCTCTGTTGCCTAGGCTGGAGTGCATGGCACATCTTGGCTGACTGCAACCTCCGCCTCCTGGGCTCAAGCCACCCTCCCACCTCAACTTTCCAAGTAGCTGGGACTTCAGGTCTGCCACCACTATGCCCAGCTAATTTTTGTATTTTTAGTATAGAGAAAGGGTTTCTCCATGTAGCCCAGGCTGGTCTTGAACTTCTGAGCTCAAATGATCCACCTGCCTTGGCATTCCAAAGTGCTGGGATTACAGGCCTGAGCTCCCATGCCTGGCCTTTTCTTTCTTATGGTTAGTATTTTTGTGACCTATTTAAGAAATCTTTGCCTGCCCAAGATGTTCATGTTCTTCCAGAAGCCTGACTGTTTTAGCTTTCACACTTAGGTCTATGGTCCCTTTTGAATTAGTTTGTGTATATGGTGTGAGGCTCAGCCTGACCTCCCGGTATGATGTCTGGGAGCCAAGCTACCTGCCTATGCATCCCTCTGGGTATTGGCAGACCCTGATGGTAATACAGCCACCCCTGAGGTGACCCCAAGACTGCCAGGAGGGAGAGGTTATCCATGGAGCTCAGCATCGTTTATTGACTTAATTCCCACTATGGTGCTTGGCTGTGGGAGAAGCAGAAAATGCCCTGGAGAGCCTTCACCAGGAGCAGCTGCTATTGGAAGAACTTTACCTAACCCTTCAAGTCTCATTCCTATACCTGCATAGGTCAAGAGGCCCTCCCCAAATCGTCAGTTCCTGGCCCTCAGGGCCTTGCACATGAACTCTGGTAAGTGAGTGAGTTAGTGAATGAATGAAGTAACATAGCCATCCATGCTTGCATTCCGTGTCCCCTACTCTGAGCCAGTCTCTCTAGCGAGGTTAGGGGTTCAGGGTCCAGGCAATGGAAGCCTCTGACAGCTCCTCTTGGGTTTGCCTGTCTCCAGTGCAGCTGCTCCTAGACCACGGTGCTGATCCTAACCAGCGAGATGGGCTGGGGAACACGCCACTGCACCTGGGTAAGCATGGCAGAAGTCACTAAGACCACTCATTTGCAGCAAAGAAAGGCTCTTTAGATGAAGAGCCTGGGGCCCTGCATGCTCCCAGCAGTATCTGTGAGTGTCAGGGAAGATCCTAGGCCTGCACTCCCAGGGCTGCCCTCCCCAGCAGCCTGTGTCCCGTGGGTCTTCCGGTCATTTAGCAGTTGGCTGTGCCCTCGACAGAGCCAATTTGGCAACCTAGGCTAGCCCAGCAGCACTCAGCACTGTGACTCACAGTGAGGCAGATCCCATCTCCAGGCCTCAGTTTCTTCTGCTGTACAGGGAGGGAGTTGAACTTGGCTGCCGAGTCCTACCCAGCTGTTGCCTTGGCGATACCTTCTTAGTAGGCATAACTTGGCACAGGCATCTGGGAGACACAGCCCTGCTCCCTCCAGTGGCCACACAGAGCCAGGCTCTGGTGGTCCTGGATTCTTTTTTTTTTTTTTTTTTTTTGAGACGGAGTCTCGCTCTGTCGCCCAGGCTGGAGTGCAGTGGCCGGATCTCAGCTCACTGCAAGCTCTGCCTCCCGGGTTCACGCCATTCTCCTGCCTCAGCCTCCCGAGTAGCTGGGACTACAGGCGCCCGCCACCTCGCCCAGCTAGTTTTTTGTATTTTTTAGTAGACATGGGGTTTCACCGTGTTAGCCAGGATGGTCTCAATCTCCTGACCTCGTGATCCGCCCGTCTCGGCCTCCCAAAGTGCTGGGATTACAGGCTTGAGCCACTGCACCCAGCCAGTCCTGGATTCTTTTTTTTTTTTTTTTTTTTTGAGGCGGAGTCTTGCTCTGTCGCCCAGGCTGGAGTGCAGTGGCACTATCTCGGCTCACTGCAAGCTCTGCCTCCTGGGTTCACGCCATTCTCCTGCCTCAGCCTCCCGAGTAGCTGGGACTACAGGCACCTGCCACCACGCCCAGCTAATTTTTTTTGTATTTTTAGTAGAGATGGGGTTTCACCGTGTTAGCCAGGATGGTCTCGATCTCCTGACCTCGTGATCCACCCACCTCGGCCTCCCAAAGTGCTGGGATTACAGGCTTGAGCCACCGCGCCCGGCCAGTCCTGGATTCTTAAGTCTCTGTTCTTCTTCCTCAGCGGCCTGTACCAACCATGTCCCTGTCATCACCACACTGCTACGAGGAGGTATGTGGTTTCTTCCCCTCTCTGTCCTCTCTCTCCCCCACTCACCTCCAGAATGCTCACCTTAGCTGGTACCTGCAGGGGCCCGTGTGGACGCCCTGGACCGAGCTGGCCGCACCCCCCTGCACCTGGCCAAGTCGAAGCTGAACATCCTGCAGGAGGGCCATGCCCAGTGCCTGGAGGCTGTGCGGCTGGAGGTGAAGCAGGTGAGTACCCCTCCTGTGTGGAGCCCACGGCACCACGGTAGCACTGGACAGATGCTGCCCTAACCACAGACACACCTGCCTCTGGCCCCAGGGCTCCTGGGTGTTCACACTGACCCCAGTTGGCGCCTGCTCCACTGTGCTTTCTGGAAGCAGCATTAGCCTCTCTGCCTCCCTGGGAACCCAGGCAGCTCAGCTCACCCTCTTGTTCCAGATCATCCATATGCTGAGGGAGTATCTGGAGCGCCTAGGGCAACATGAGCAGCGAGAACGCCTGGACGACCTCTGCACCCGTCTGCAGATGACCAGTACCAAAGAGCAGGTGAGCTGCAGCCGCAGGCCCAGACCCAGGGCCTGGCAGGAACCTCAGGGCCAGTCCACCCTGCTCTGATGCCACCAGACACTCGTATCAGAAAGAGGCTGTGAGCTGGGACCAGCTGCAGAGGCTAACACCTGTAATCCCAACACTGTGGGAGGCTGAAGTGGGAGGATCACTTGAGGCCAGGAGTTCAAGGCTGCAGTGAGCTGTGATTGCCACTGAACTCCAGCCTGAGTGACAAAGCAAGGCCCTATCAGAACATGTGGAAAAAGGCAAAAATTATAAAAACAAACAAGCAACAACAACAACAACAAAAAACAGAACAAGGCCCTGTCTCCAAAAAAAAAGTGGGGGAAAGAGACTGTGATTGTGGGGTTGCAGGCTTCAAAGCCTTCGTTCACTTCCTTTGAAGTTGCCAGTGACTAGTGTATGTTCATGGCACTGCCCTCTAGGACAGCCCTAGGCCACCTGGTGTCAAAGATTAACCCTTGGTCAGCTGCTGCATAGTCAGAAGCCACCACACGCCCTGGGAGGAGAGACTGTGCCTGTGTTCTGTGCCTGTGGGATTGTGGAAGAGACCCGGGAGCCTGGCACACCCCATGTCCCATAACAGAGCCTCTGTCCCGTCCTGCAGGTGGATGAGGTGACTGACCTCCTGGCCAGCTTCACCTCCCTCAGTCTGCAGATGCAGAGCATGGAGAAGAGGTAGCAAGAGAGGCTCCCTGCCTTCCTGTCACTGCCCCACCCTGCCCCACTGCTGTCTCAGTACCAGGAAAAAGCCCAGCAGCATCTGGGACTTGGAGCTGCACATGTCTGGTGAGGACCTTGCCCTCACCCACAGATGCCATGGGGCAGAGATGCTCTTTCCACGGCCTCAGAGCCGCTCCCAGCCACAGTCTCCAGCATCTCTGTGGACAGGGATCATAGCTCCCAGCTTCTTCCAGTTCCCACAGCACCAGACCAGCCTCTGCAGCTGCACTTCAGCTCCGCAGACCTGCACTGTCCCAGCAGACCTCACTTGCCCCATGGCCTTCATGGCGCCTTCCAGGCCTCAAACCCTTCTCTGCGTTCCATCCTGGCCACAGGCTTGTTGCAGTCAGCAGGTGTGGGCTTAGGCGGGTACCCTGTGGCCATGGGGACTGCGTGGGGCCCTTAGTTGGTTCTGTGCCTCTCACCAGCACTTAGACACGTCACCAGACTTTCAAGGAGATACTGCAGTGAGTTTCTCTGGTTGGAAGGGGAGGGATGGTGAGTCCTAGACCTTAAAAATATAAGGTTAAGAGGGATCCCAAAGCAAAAAATCCCAACCCTTTTCCTCCCAGTCATTGAAACACCAAAACTATTATACCGGAGGGTGTAATGGTTTTGCAGTCTAGTTGTGGTAGGCCAGTAGTGGCCCCCCAAGATGCCTATGTCCTAATCCCAGGAACCTGTCAAAATTACCTTATATGGCCAAAGGGGCTTTGCAGATGTAAAGAAGCTAAGGATCTTTGGCCGGGAAGATTGTCCTGGCTTGTCCAGGCAGGCTTAATGTCCTCATCTCGGTCCATATAAGAGCAGAGCAGGTGACGGGAGAACAGGTGGGAGGTGTAGTGATGGAGCAGGAAACTGGAGTTGAGGGCAGCTCAAGCCGCGGAGTCCAGGCCACCTCAGAGACAGGAAACACATTCTCCCACAGAGCCCTGCAAGGCCCCGGCCCTGCTCCCACCTGGACTGGCTCAGTGAGGCTGATTTTAGAATTCTGGCTGATTTTAGAACTATTAAGGGAATAAATTTGTGTTGTTTTAAGTCACTAAGTGTGTGGTAATTTATTGCAGCAGCAACCAGAAACTAGTATTGTAATGAAGCCCCAAAACTCACCTTGAGGTTTTCAGTCCTGTCAGCAGCACCCCCCAGCCCGCCGCAGGAGCACCAGTCCTTTGCTGTGGGCCATGGACAGGCAGAAGGAAGCGTGACCTCATGGCAGAGGCCTGCTCAGGGGAAATCCAGGAGAAGGCACTGCTGGGCCTGCCCCTGCGCCAAGGCTGCTGATGGCAGCTTTCTCCAGGTGATCAGTCTGTGCCCCCCCTGGCTCTGCCCTACTCTCCCCTTCACCAAGTTGGAATCCTTGGCTGCCTTTCACAGGAGGAGAGTGTGTTCCCAATCCCAGCTTGGTATGGCTCAGATCTGCAGTGAACTTATAGAACCCAGGCCCTGGAGGAAAAAAGGGTCTGTCTGTGGGTATGAGATGGAGGGTAGGCCTGTCCCCAGGACCCTGTGAGAGGGAAGCCCAGTGCCCCACCAGGTTGGCAGGGCTGGGGAAGGGAAAGTGTCATGGCCCCAAGCCTGAAGAGAGGTGGCAGAGGGGGCTGTAGGGAGCGCCCGTGGAACTCAAGCCGCTGCCTGAGGGAGGTAAGGGAGAACTGCACCCCAGTCACATGGGTGGCAGAGGTGCGGTTCTGGGGCGGCTTTTCACTCACTTCCTGCCATGTTACTCTGATCCCCTCCAGGTGAGCCTGCCCACTCTCTGGGCCCAGGGTTGCCGTTGTACCCAAACACAGCTCCCTATGGCCATGGTCCCAGGAGTGGGGCAGAGCAGGGAGGAGTCCAGGACAGAGAGGCAGGGGCAGGAGGGAGCGGGCCTCAAACTCCAGGAAGGGGGCTTTCTCATGGGTCCTGCTTGCTGGGCCTCTCCTCTCTCACCCCGGGCTGATCACCTGGGGAAGAATTGAGGCAAGGTTTCTCAACCTCAGGCCCAAGGGGTTCAATTAGCGAGCCCTTAGGGAGGTGTGAGCCCCCGAAGCGGTGCAAGGTTTTGTGTGGAGAGTATGCACATGCGTTTCTGGGAAAAGGGTCCACAGCTCTCATTCTCATTCTCAGCAGGCTCCACACTCAAAAAAGATGAGAACTCTTGGTACAGAGCTGTAGGAGCAGATAGGTGAGGGCCTGCCAAGGGCGCTCCTGAGCCCGCATCCCCTAGGCAGGCTGCTTGGTATTTGCAGAGCTGAGAGCTGGGGCATGCTGGGACTGTGAAATGGCCCTGAGATGACCCACAGTCCTCAGCTGGGAAGGAAGGCCTGTGTCTCCTGCAGCATCCTCCGTCCCTGGAGCCATGGATCCAGGAGAACTGGCCCTGGCGGAGGTGAAGAGTATATTGTTGACTCCCTTCCTGGCACATAGACAGTGAACCAAAGGCTTGACTGAGGTGGCTTATAGGTCAGTCATCAAACACTTGCCAGACAGCCATGTAGACAGCCAATCTAATCTGCCTCACCCCATATCCAGCCAGGATATTTCCTGTAATCCCAATTGTGTCTGAAGAGCCAGCCAGATAAAGTCGGCCCCAGACACTGGAGTGAGTCAGAAAACACCCAAGTGGTCCCTGAGCTGGCTGGACTGGGCAGGATAGAGAGCTCAGCTGAGGTTGTCCTTGCAGGGATGAGTTCTGCTGGTTGCTGGCTGCTCTGGGAATTACTGAAGAGTCAGGGAGGTGGGGAGGAAGGCTTAGGAGATAGCAGGAAGAAGAAACTCACATTTGTTGATTTCACCTTGTGGGTTAAGATCCTTTGCTTTATACTTCGCGTTTCTTTCACGTTAGAAATATTGAGCCGCAGGTTAGAAATATGGGGCCGGGCACGGTGGCTCATGCCTTTAATCCTAACACTTTGGGTGGCCAATGCGGGTGAATCACCTGAGGTCAGGAGTTCGAGACCAGCCTGGCCAACATGGCGAAACCCCATCTCTACCAAAAATACAAAAATTAGCCAGACGTGGTGGTGTGTGCCTGTAATCCCAGCTACTTGGGAGGCTGAGGCCGGAGAATTGCTTGAATCCAGGAGGCGGAGGTTGCAGTGAGCCGAGATAGAGCCACTTCACTCCAGCCTGGGCAAAAGAGTGAGACTACATCTCAAAATAAATAAATACAAGTAAAGAAAGAAGTATTGACTTATTGACTTAGTGCTTGCTATGTGCTAAGCAGTGTTCTAGGTGGGAGGACAGCAGGGAACGAAAGGACAAACTCCCTGCCCTTGCCCACTTGGCAAACAGTGGGAAGCGCTTGGAGAGAAATACAGATCCTCACAACCATCCTGTAAGATATGTGGCCTCAGCCAGGCGCAGTAGCTCACACCTGTAATCCCAGCACTTTGGGAGGCCGAGGCAGGTGGATCACTTGAGTCCAGGAGTTTGAGACCAGCCTGGCCAATATGGTGAAACCCTGTCTCTACTAAAAATACAAAAATTAGCTGGGTATGATGGCAGGTGCATGTAATCCCAGCTACTTGGGAAGCTGAGACAGGAAAATCGCTTAAACCTGGGAGGCGGAGGTTGCAGTGAACTGAGATCAGGCCACTGTACTCCAGCCTGGGTGACACAGTCAGACTCTATCTCAAAAAAAAAAAAAAAAAAAGTGACTTTGTTGCTGCCTTTTGTAGGTGAGGAAACAGGGTTACCCAGCCAAGCCGCTGGAGCTGGAACCTGGATCTACCCCCAAAGTTCATGCTGTTTCTACCATTCCCGAAATTTAGAACCTTCTCCCAACTAGTTTCCTAAAACAGAGGGCAACATCTGTTGAGCCCCTACTATGTGCTCGCAGGGACTTTATTCAAGCCCTTTGATTTAGTGTGTGGAAGAAAGTGTTAGGTAGCCCGTGTTATTTATTGCTCTCCTTTCCTATCTTAGAGATGCAGGAAATTGAGGCTGAGAGAAAGAAAGTAACTTGCTTGAGGCCACGCAGCTGGTAAGTGGGGCCCAGCCCAGGTCTAGCATCCTCTTTGCCAGGTTTCCAAAGTCCAATGTCCCCAGTGCTCCTGGGACACAGTTGGTAGAAACCGATGGGCCTTACCGAGTGAATGCCTTGGTCTCTGACCAGCAGGGCATTCCCAGGGACAGGGAACGTCTTGAGCACCAAGATATGCACCTGGTCACCTGAGGAAAGAGAAGGGACTATAAAGGGGGATGGGGCTGAGCTGGGTGTGGAGTGGTCCTTGAGGTCTTGGTGAGTGGGTAGGGGGAGCAGCATGAGCCAGGCCTCAGGAAAGGAGGATAACCAGAAGATGGCCTGGAAAAAGTACTGGATCCAGGAGGGTTCGAACCTGGCCAGAGAGGGAGGTGGGACAGGCTGGGAAGTCTCGAGGTCTGAAGATTGGCCGTGGCATGCAGAAACCAGGTAAAGTGGGCAGTTACCTGCACCCTAGGGCCAGATGCATCCTTAGCCCAGAGCAGGCACCAAGGTTCCTGGCTCTGGGTGTGCCTTCAGTCTGGGAAAAAGCTCCTACCCCCACCAGGGCCACCTGCTCCCCAGACTACTTCAGATGCTGAGCCCACGTTGAGGCAGGAAGCTAGAATGAAACCTAGGGTAATCACGACAAAGTCCCTGCTTCCCTCCAACTGTGGGGCCGAAGGGAAATGACAGCCGAACCCCCATGCTGGCTCTCAAATTAACACTGAGCCCTCAGTGCCCACAGGAAGATTCGATCAGCACACTTTCCACATGGGGAAACAGGCTCAGAGAAGTGCAAGAGCCCTGCCCGATGCCCCAGACCAGGGCTCCAGGCCCACAGTGTTTCCTTGTCCCTGTGCTCAGAGGGCAGCAGCTGGCTTTGGAAGCCCAGGAGGATGGCCCGTATCCACAGATGCACTTGGCAGTGAAGCACACCCAGAGGGACAGAGGCAGTTGAGTCACGCCTCCTCCACTGGGTTGTGAGGGCATCAAAAGAGACAAGGATCTGCCTGAGAAAACCAGTGAGACCTTTCATGAAGCTGGTGGCAGACAGTGAGCAACTGGGGAGGTTTCCCTCTGGGAGGATCCGCAGTGCCTGGAATGACACCTGGCTCAGACAGAGCTCAGCTGAGCAAATCACTGAGGCATGGAGAGGTCAGGGCTGCCAAGTGCAGTAGTCTGAATTCAAAGCCAACAGCGTGGCTCCAGAGTCTCTGCCTTAGCCCCTGCATCAGCCGCCTCTCAGAGTTGCCCTTGAGGCTCATCAGATGCCCAGGCCAGTGCCCTCCCCTGCACCACAGTCAACCAGGGCCAGGGAAATTTGGGGAGCCTCAGAGCAACCCTGGATATTCCAGCCTAATCCTGGCACCCTGCCCCTCACCACCCTTTCTGCTTCAACCTCACCCCCTACACAGAGCCTGGGCCACTTAACTTGGCACCAAACAGGTGCCTCAATAAATCAGAGTCTGATCTTCTTGAGCTGGAAGCAATTTTACCCCCTGCTCAGCCTCTCCCTCTGGCCTCATGCCATCTTGTATTCAGCCAGTGGCTCACAAATGAGCCTACGTCAGGGCTGAAGAACTGGTGTTCATGAATAGGAAACCTCAGAGCCATTAATTGGTGTTTATTTCCCCAGATGCACACCTCGAAGTTGACAGATGACGCTGTTCCTGCCAGCCCCAGGCAGAGGAGATTGGTTAACTTGCCTGCTCTCTGCAGAACTGAGTTACAGCCTTGCCACTGTGGCTGCTAGGTTGGGGTGAGGGGGATGAGGAGGTCACCTTCTTTCCACGTTTCAAATTCCTCCCTCCCTCTCAACCAATTCCTTCCTGCCTCATCTCTCATGGCTTCCATTAAACATCATGGAACCAGTCGGGCGCGGTGGCTCACGCCTGTAATCCCAGCACTTTGGGAGGCTGAGGCGGGCGGATCACAAGGTCAGGAGATCGAGACCACCCTGGTTAACACGGTGAAACCCTGTCTCTACTAAAAATACAAAAAATTAGCCGGGCGCGTTGGCGGGCGCCTGTGGTCCCAGCTACTTGGGAGGCAGAGGCAGGACAATGGCATAAACCCAGGAGGTGGAGCTTGCAGTGAGCCGAGGACGCGCCACTGCACTCCAGCCTGGGCAACAGAGCAAGACTCCGTCTCAAAAAAAAAAAAAAATCATGAAACCAAAATTAGACAAACCTGAGTTAAATCCCAGTTCTGTTTCTGGCTAGCTCTGTGATCTTGGACAAGCTACTTAATCTTCGAGCCTCAGTTTCTCCATCTTCAATCTCTAAAGCTGATGAGGCATAAGTTCCAGACACAGGCCTGAAAGGTGGCACATACTCAGAGTATACCACTACTCTGTGGGCACCCCCACCATGACCCCCAAAACTGTCCCCCTAAGTTGTCCCCGCTGCCACCCCCAAATAGCCCAAGCCAGAAGTCCGGGGTGTCATCTGGGACACCTCTCTCCTCCTTACCCTCCAACAGTCACCAAGTCCTAGCAATTGTACCTCCTAAGTGGCTGACCTGTCTGTCCACATCTCCCCACCACTTCCAGTGCCTCTATGTCTTTCTCTGGATTCTCGCACCAGCCTCCTGACTGGTCTCTCTGCTCCAGTCTGCACACTCTGTACTTCCTCCCCATGAAAGCCTGCCTGGGCAGCCATAAAGAGCTCCCTAAAGAGTAAATCTTTTTTTTTTTTTTTTTTTTTTTGAGACAGAGTCTTTCTCTGTCGCCCAGGCTGGAGTGCAATGGCACAGTCTTGGCTCACTGCAACCTCTGGGTTACAATTCTCCTGCCTCAGCCTCCTGAGTAGCTGGGATTACATGTGTGTGGCACCATGCCTGGCTAATTTTTTTTGCATTTTTAGTAGAGACAGGGATTCAGCATGTTGGCCAGGCTGGTCTCGAACTCCTGACCTCGTGATCCACCTGTCTTGGCCTCCCAATGTGCTGGGGTTATAGGAGTGAGCCACTGCGCCAGACCCCCTAAAGACTAAATTTTTTTTTTTTTTTTTTTTTTGAGACGGAGTCTCGCTCTATCCCCCAGGCTGGAGTGCAGTGGCACGATCTCGGCTCACTGGAAGCTCTGCCTCCCAGGTTCATGCATTCTCCTGTCTCAGCCTCCTGAGTAGCTGGGACTACAGGTGCCCGCCACCACACCTGGCTAATTTTTTGTATTTTTAGTAGAGATGGCGTTTCACTGTGTTAGCCAGGATGGTCTCGGTCTCCTGACCTCGTGATCCAGCCAGGCCTCTTCTTAAGAGGTTTGCACAAACAGGAAGATAAGAAGGTTATAGAATCCAAACTTCCTTCCAACTAAGAAAAGTGGCTTTCCAGGTCCCCAGGGCTGCCCCAGGCTCAGCCCTACACTTGGCAGAGGGCTCAGATCAGGAGGGTTCTCTCAGGCCCTGGGGAGCAGTGGCCAGGAGTCACTCAGTCTCCACTCCGACCCCCTTGCCTGCCTTGGGCTCTACTGGACACACAGTTCTCTCCCGAATTATTATTATTACGACCATCTGCTCTTCCAAGTGTTTCATTAGCCCTCTGAAGCAAACCTCGGAGCCTCGGGAACCAAGCCCAAGCCCAGCAGCAGGCCATCCCTCTTCCTGCCAAGTCCACGGCAAAGATATCTTCCCAGTCCTAGGCCAGGCCTCATTGGCTTTCCTCAACAGAGCTCACAGAGCAGCCTCTTTACCGGTCTCCTCACTTCCAAGAACGACCCAGGGGAACCCACCTGATCTGAGTCCTCTGCCAAGTCTAGGCCTCCATCTCAGCTTGTACACAGCAGCCCTGGGGGCTTTCTGAACTGCACATCTGATAGGGCCCCTCCTCTCCTGAAAACCTTCAGTGGCTTCACCGTCTGCCTGTCGGATGAAGCTCCTGCCCTCCAGGCCTCCCCTGCCCCAACCTCCCCCTGCTTCAGCTTCAGGAGCCAGTTACTGCCCTGCACGTCCCCTGCCTTGCGCAGGCTGTTGCTCCACCTGGCATGCCCCTCCCCCACCTTTCTCCAAGAAAATACATGTCAAATGTCACCTCTGGGCTGGGCGCGGTGGCTCACGCCTGTAATCCCAGCACTTTGGGAGGCCAAGGCGGATGGATTGCCTGAAGTCAGGAGTTCGAGGTCAGTCTAGCCAACATGGTGAAATCCACGTCTCTACTAAAAAAATACAAAAAAATTAGCTGGGCATGGCGGCACGCGCCTGTAATCCCAGCTACTCAGGAGGCTGAGGCAGGAGAATTGCTCGAACCAGGGAGGTGGAGGTTGCAGTGAGCCGAGATTGCGCCACTGTACTCCAGCCTGGGTGACAGAGTGAGACTCCATCTCAAAAAGTAAATAAATAGATAAATATATATATAAATAAAAATAAAAAGGTCACCTCTGGAGGTCCTGCTGGGATTGCCCAGGAGGGCAGGGGCTGCTTCCGCTGTGCCCTTTCAGAATGGCATGTTTTCTGTCTCAGCACTGTCCTTTTTTCTTTTGTGTTTGGCTCTCCAGCCAGACTGAGAGCTCCTGGAAGGCAGTGACCATGTTGGACTCACGCCGTCTCTGTTTGATCGCGAAGCCTCGCTTAGGACAGCTCAGGGAAGACAGAAGGGGCGGTCATGTCTTTCCCCTCTGGCCCGTGCGTCCTCATGTATCAAATGTCAGTTACATGCCTACTATGTGCGGGGCTGGGCTGTCCCCATTGGTTGGGGTTCTCTTTTTTTTTTTTGAGACAGGGTCTCACTTTGTCACTCAGGCTACTGCAATCTCGGTTCACTGCAGACTTGACCTCCAGGATCAAGCAATCCTCCTGCCTCAGAACCCCAAGCAGCTGGGACTACAGATGCACGCCACCACACAACACCTAGCTAGTTTGTTTGTTTTTTTTTTTTTTTTTTTTTTTTGTATTTTTTGTATAGATGGGGTTTTGCATGTTGCCCAGGCTGGTCTCAAACTCCTGGGCTCAAGTGATCTGCCTGCCTCGGCCTCCCAAAGTGCTGGGATTATAGGCATGAGCCACCACACCTGGCCTGGGGTTCTACTTTGCAGGCACTCTCCGTTAGTGGTGCAGTGAACTTTGTCAGCCACTTGAGGGTATTTTCCTGATGCTGTCAGGGCTGGCTGCCTTGGGAATCACCTGTCAGGGTCACTCCAGAATCCCAGCCCTACCACTCGCTTGCTACTCGACTCTGGCCAAGTTAACTCATGTGCAGGACCCCAGCTCTCTCTTCTGAACATGGAGTTACTGTTCCTTGCTTGCCAGGGTTGGTGTGAGGCACAGAGGAGGCGTGAGCGACAGTGATGGTCATACTGTGTGCTGTGGAATGGGTAGATCGCACTCCCTGCCCTCCAGGAAACACGCTCACTGCTGCAGCCTGAGTCTCGGTGAGAACCTCCACCGAGGCATGGGAGAAAGAGCACTGGGCACGTGGGAAGATGAAGGCCCTGGCCCCAGCCTGTGCTGTGCCGTTGAGGCAGCTCCTTCTTGAGGGGGTCTCAGCCTCCTGCTGCCACTCTGCTGGGTTGGTAGCAGGTGACAAACAGTGATGGGGACACAGCAGCTGCCTGCTGTCAGGGAGGGGTCTTCCCAGGGTGCCTCAGCAGCCAGAGGTGTGCTGGGGAGACAACGGAAGCTGCAGGGTTTCAGGCCTCAGACCAGAAGCTAATAACATTAGGGGCATGTGGGAGGGAGGTGGGTGGATCTGAAATCATTGAGACTGATTTATTGGTTAATTATTGGGTTTTTACCACCCCAGACTTCCCCAGCTGTGTGTGGGGATAGGGAGGGAAGGAGCCCCCTGGGAGGCTAGCTGGAGGCCACGCATGGCCCAGTTTCCTGAGCCAGGGGCACCAAATGGAATAACACAAGGCGTTTGGACCAGGGAATGCACCCACGACTTTATGCCCAGGTAAAGCCCGTCTGGACTGGCTGGCCTGAGCTCTGGAACAGAAGTCTGCTAAGGAAGAGGTCTGGGGTTTCCAGGGCACCCAGTCAGGTGTGGGGAGCTACGGTTTTGGAAAAGGATCAGGAAGAACCAAGAGAAACCGTGGAAACTGAGGAGATGCCCCAGAGGTGGAGAAGGAAGAAACCTGAGTAGAAAAAGTTAGACCAGGTGTGGTGACTCATGCCTGTAATCCCAGCACTTTGGGAGGCCAAGGCGGGCGGATCACTTGAGGTCAGGAGTTCAAGACCAGCCTAGCCAACAGGGTGAAACCCAATCTCTACTTAAAAAAAAAAAATACAAAAATTAGCCGGGCATGGTGGCACACACCTGTAGTCCCAGCTACTCAGGCAGCTGAGGCAGGAGAGTCGCTTGAACCTGGGAGGCAGAGGTTGTATTGAGCCAAGATTGCGCCACTGCACTGCAGCCTGGACAACACTCTCTCTCAAAATTAAATAAATAAATAATAATAACAAACAGAAAAAGTTAGCCATGGATTTACATCCAACCTCTGCCAAACACCGGTGGTGTGGCAAATTACTAAATCTCTATGATCCTTGATTTCTACATCTGTGAAATGGGGCTAAACGGCCGGGCACAGTGGTTCACGCCTGTTCTCCCAGCACTTTGGGAGGCCAAGGCGAGCGGATCACCTGAGGTCAGAAGTTCGAGGCCAGCCTGTCCAAAATAGTGAAACCGCATCTCTACAAAAAATACAAAAATTAGCCGGGTGTGGTGGTGGGCGCCTGTAATCCCAGGTACTCTGGAGGTTGAGGCAGGAGAATTGCTTGAACCCGGGGAACGGAGGTTGCAATGAGCTGAGATTGCATCACTGTACTGTAGCTTGGGCGACAGAGAAGACTCTGTCTCTAAAAGATTAAAAAAAAAAAAAAGCGAGGGCGGGGGGGGGTTGCTAATCATATCTATTTGCAAAGCTGTTTGGACAAAAAATGTAGCATGAGGCATATGGTACCTGCTTAATAAATATTATTTTTAGAGACAAAGTCTTGCTTTGCTGCCTAGGCTGGAATGCAGTGGCGTGATCACAGCTCACTGCAGCCTTGAACTCCTGCCTCAAGCGATCCTCTTGCCTCAACCTCCCAAAGCGCTGAGATTACAGGCATGAGCCTAGAGCCTGGTCTCACTTAAATATTAGTCATTTATTGGCTGTTGATGTTAAGCTACCTAGGACTGCGCCTGGAACCAAGAAGGGGGTGGTTAGGGAGTGGTGGAGGAAGCAGGGCCTAGGTGTCACCCGGTTGGAAGGATGGGCAGAGGGACTGCCAGGCTGGCTATGAGCAGGGTCTGGGGGCTGCCCTGCTGAGGGCGGGCTGTGCTGTCCATTTTCACACTGGGGGTGTCCGCTGGGCTGGTGCTCTATTGTGGAGCTGGGACAAGCAGCTCCATTCAGTGCTCCTCAGAGAGCTCGCGGCGTTGCTCCATCCCTGACCCGGTGGCGTCCCGCCCTCGGAGAAGGGGAGTGAGACAGACGGACACAGGCAGAGACCACGCAGCAGGGTTTATTCCGGTCTTCTAGCAGCCTCTCCGCCGTGGGCGGTTCCCTCTCTGGGCTCCAGGCCCCGGCCGCCGCCAGCCGGCAGCCTCCCGCGAGGCCGGGCGGCTCCGGGACAGCCGGGTGGGCCCGAGGACGCGGGGCGGACGCGACAGAGGGCGCGACGGGCGCGGTGGCGGCGTCGGCGGCCGCACTGCCACAGGCGGCGGAAGCGCGCGCGGAAGTGGCGCGAAGCGAGCGCGTAGACGAGCGGGTTGAGGCAGGAGTTGGCGTAGGCCAGGCAGTGCGAGGCCAGGCGGCAGGCGTAGGTGGCCGGGCTGAAGGCGAAGCGGCCGTACCAGAAGCACAAGATGAGCGCGTGGTGCGGGCCCCAGCAGAGCGCGTAGAGCGCGGCCACAGCCAGCATGGCGCGCCCCGCGCGGCCCGTCGCCCTCCGCCGCGCCTCGGCCGCCGCCGCGCCCGCGGGGCCCACGGCGGCCCACAGGAAGCGCAGCGTGCGCCCGTAGGCCAGGCTCACCACGGCCACGGGCAGCAGGTAGCCGGCGGCGAAGGTGGCCACGTCCAGGGCGCGGCGGCGCGCGTCCTCCCAGGCGGGCACGCAGAGCTCCAGCGCGCCGTAGCGCACGGTGCCGTAGTAGCTGAGGTAGGGCGCCGAGAAGAGCGCCGCCAGCAGCCACACCAGCCCCACCGCGGCGCGGGCGTTGCGCGGCGTGCGCAGGGCGCGCGAGCGCAGGGGGTGCCGCACGGCCAGGTACCTGCGGAGGGCGGCGGGTCAGCGGGGTGGGCGGGTGCTCTCCCGCAGGGGCCCGCTCCACGCCCCGCGCCGGGGCCCTACTGCCCGATGCGCCTCCTGTGAACCGTGGGGGACGTGGCGGGGATTAAGAGTGTGAACGCGCAAGGTGCTTAGAGCAGTGCCTGGCACCTAGCAAGTGCCCGATCCCAGTGAGTTATTTCTAGGATTATTTTATGGATGCGTCAGATGAAGCCCACAGAGAAGTGACCTGCCCAGGGTCATCAGCTAGAGTGAGCCTGGAATTGACCCCAAGTTTCAAGCGGTGGAAGCAGATGTGTGCACAGCTGGGCAAGGTGTGGGCAGTTTTAAAATAGCTGGGCTGGGCGCGGTGGCTCACGCCTGTAATCCCAATACTCGGGAGGCCGAGGCGGGCGTTTGAGGTCACCTGAGGTCAGGGGTTTGAGACCAGCCTGTCCAACATGGCAAAACCCCGTCTCTACTAAAAATACAAAAAATTAGCCAGGTGTGGTGGCGCACGCCTGTAATCCCAGCTACTCGGGAGGCTGTGGCAGGAGAATCGCTGGAACCCAGGAGGCAGAGGTTGCAGTGAGCCGAGATCAAAAAAAAAAAAAAAAAAAAAAAAAAAAAACCAAAAAAACTGATGAACGCATTCGTGAGCTTCTTTTGCCATTCCTATCGCGCTTACAGAGCACTTACTATATGCCAGACCCTGTGCTGCCACTTGAGACTCAGAGGCGTCCTCTGGAAGCTCACGGTGGAGGAGGGGAAGGGCAGGACAGTCCCCTCAAGCATGCCCTGCAGGTGCCCAGAGGCTGCTTTCGAGGGGTCAGGGAGCTTTTGTTTCCTCCCACCCACCTCCCTTTCTGGTCCCCCACTCTCTCCTTCCTAAGGCCAATGAGGATCTGTTCAGGACTCCTCCCCCCACTCCCGCCCACACAGCCCTGCCCAGCCAGGCCCCAGGCACAGCGCACCTGTCCACCGAGACAGCAGCCAGCGTGAAGCTGCTGGCGTACATGGTGAGGTAGATGAGCAGGTGCACAGCCTTGCAGACGAGGGCCCCGAAGAGCCAGGCATCCAGCGTGTAGATGGTGGCCTGGAAGGGCACGCAGCACAGGATGAAGCAGAGGTCCGCCACCGCCAGGTTGAGAATGAACAGATCCGTGGTGCTGCCGGGCTCCTGCCAGGCACTCGGGCCAGGCTGCAGGAGCACTGCCAGCACCAGTCCGTTTCCCACTGTGCCCAGCAGGAAGATTAGGGCAAAGACCACAGGCACTGCCACGGCCCCCACACTCCCTGGACTGTCCAGTGAAATGTTCTGGGCATCAGCCATCTCCCCATCAGATGGGCACCTGGGGAAGAGAAGCTGGAGTCCTCAGGCAAGAGCCCCCAGTTCTGGTTGCTTGACCCTGGGACCTAGCTCCCCCGACCTGGGTCTGGCCAGGTGTTCTGGGCAGGAAGCTCGTGGGAGATGGAGGAGGGGAGAGCAGAGCCGAAGTCATCGCTGAGTCCCACTGTGTGAGCAAGCTCGTGGTGTTCAAGGGGTGAGAGTTCCTCAGTTTCCTAAGGAACACACCTAGAGTCTTGCCTGGAAGGCTACCTAGGTATTTGAGGGACACTTCCAACCCACCAGGCTGGGGAAGGCACAAGAGAAGTAGGATGAAGATATGGCGATGGGGGGAGGGGCAACCCCAGAAGCTGTTATATTTTCCTTCTCAATGGGGATCTGAAGCTCAGGGGAGACCCTAGGACATGGGTTCAGGGCTTTCTCACTACAAGCTGTAACCTCAGCAAAACACAGGTAACATCCCTGAGTCATTGGAGAGTTCAGTATAGTGAGATCACCACAATGGCAAAACTGGGAAGACCATGTAGGTCACTGCTCCCTCTCTGCACATAGGGAAATCGAGGCCCAGAGAGGGGACATGGGAGGCTAATATCACACTCAGAATGGCAGCTCTGGGGCTGTTACCACCCCGATATCCTGCCTTCTAAGCTAGAGTGCTCATCTGAGAGCCTGTAACAGGTGGTGCCTCTGACAACCTGTGCCTGTGTGTGTGTGCTCGCCGCGCCCATGCTCACCCCCATCCCACTCTACAGCCCGTGTCTCCTACTACCTGTGGATCCCCTTGCAGGCTTCGGACTACTGGGGTGGGGGGACAAATTAGGGGAAAGGGGGGCCAGGCAGGGAGGAGGGAAGAAAGGCAATTTCTGCCCCCACCCCAGCACCCAGCATGCAGTACGTCCCCAAAGCCCAGGATAGGCAACACCCACCTTCGCCCTGGGCAGTGGGCTTGATCCTGGGTGGAACGGCTGGGCTGGGTGGGCCTCCTGGTTCAGTAGCTGCCCCTCGGTGCCTCCCTGCAGGTACTGGTCTGCCTTCTACTTCTCCCCCTTCGCCTTTAAGGCCCCTCCTCTCCTCTGCCCCCCGTGCTGAGCTAGAGTTGGGCACTCCCTCTGGAGTAGCCACTGGCCACTTCCTCCTCAGTCCCTGATTTCCCCCAGGTGGCAGGCTCTTCTGCCTGGCTCTTCTCTGCCTCTGCGTTGCTGCTGCCTTTTCCTCTCTCTGCAGCCAGTAACCCATTGATCTCGCTCTCTGTGATTTGCTTTGTAGTTAACCCCTCTGTGCCCAGGGCCCAGCCAGTCCCTGGCACTCCTACCTCCCGTGGCCCAGCCTGATGACTCCATCCCCTGTCCCTGCACATTCTTGCTCCAGTCCATGTTTAGAAAGGGTTCCGCCGGGCGCGGTGGCTCAAGCCTGTAATCCCAGCACTTTGGGAGGCCGAGACGGGCGGATCACGAGGTCAGGAGATCGAGACCATCCTGGCTAACACGGTGAAACCCCGTCTCTACTAAAAAATACAAAAAACTAGCCGGGTGTGGTGGTGGCGCCTGTAGTCCCAGCTACTCGGGAGGCTGAGGCAGGAGAATGGCGTAAACCCGGGAGGCGGAACTTGCAGTGAGCTGAGATCCGGCCACTGCACTCCAGCCTGGGCGACAGAGCCAGACTCCGTCTCAAAAAAAAAAAAAAAAAAGAAAGGGTTCCTAGGCCGGGCATGGTGGCTCCTGTCTGTAATCCCAGCACTTTGGGAGGCCGAGGCAGGCAGATCACTTGAGGCCAGGAACTCGAGACCAGCTTGGCCAATGTGGCGAAACCTTGTGTCTACTAAAAATACAAAATTAGCTACTCTGGAGGCTGAGGCAGGAGAATCGCTTGAGCCTGGGAGGCGGAGGTTGCAATGAGCCGAGATGATGCCACTGCACTCCAGCCTGGGTGATGGAGTGAGACACTGTCTAAAAAAAAAAAAAAAGAGGCCGGGCGCACTGGCTCCCAAAGTAATCCCAGCACTTTGGGAGACAGAGGCAGGTGGATCACGAGGTTGGGAGTTCAAGACGAGCCTGGCCAAGATGGTGAAACCCCGTCTTTACGAAAAATACAAAAATTAGCCAGGCGTGTGGTGGGCACCTGTAATCCCAGCTACTCAGGAGGCGGAGGCAGAGAACTGCTTGAAGCCAGTGGGTGGAGGTTGCAGTGAGCCAAGATCATGCCACTGCACTGCAGCCTGGGTGACAGAGCGAGACTCTGTCTCAAAAAAAAAAAAAAAAAAGAAAAAAAAAAAGATTCCTAGTCTTGACTGGGGTTTCCTGGAGTGGGAAACCAGGACTTGAGTCTCCTTTCAGCAGACTACAGAGACTCCTCCCTCAGGCCTGCAAATCCTGAGACCCTTCTCCAGAAGCTCCGTCTAGGGCCTTAGTCCAGCTGGAGCCCAGATGGTTTAGGTGCCTGTCCAAAAAGTCTGGCTTTACCTGATAGCAACAGGGAGCTACTAAGGTTCTAGAGCAGAGACGTGACCTGCACATTTTCTTTTTTTCTTCCCCCACATTGTCTTTTGTAAGAAGTTTGTTATGGGCCACATGCAGTGACTCACGCCTGTAATCCTAGCACTTTGGGAGGCTGAGGTGGGCGGATTATCTGAGGTCAAGAGTTCAAGATCAGACTGACCAACATGGCAAAACCCTGCCTCTACTAAAAATACAAAAATTAGCTGGGCATGGTGGCACGTACCTGTAATCCCAGCTACTCAGGAGGCTGAGGCACGAGAATCACTTGAACCCAGGAGGCAGTAGTTGCAGTGAGCCAAGATCACTCACACTCCAGACTGGGCAACAGAGCGAGACTCCGTCTCAAAAAAAAAAAAAAAAAAAAAAAAATATATATATATATATATATATATAAAATGGCCCGGGGTGAAAAGGATGGACAAAAGGGGAGAGATTTGAAGAGTGACCTGTTAGGAGCCTCTCATCTAGGCAAGAGCCAAAGAGGTCAATAGGTCTTGGTGAATGGCTCTGTGATTCAGTCATGGAGTTCTGGCCTGAACTGCATGGAGAAGGAGGGACCACATGACCAAATGCCTCCAGAAGGTTAAGGAGGCTAGCACCTGGGGAGCAAGGTACACTGGATTCAGCAATGAGGAGGCTGCTGATAAACAGGTGTATTGAGGGCAAAAGGCAGTCTGCAGTGAGTTAAGGAAGGGAGGGGAGAGGTGGAGGGACTGAGTGTAGTGTTTTTAGAAGCTGAGGGTGGGGTTGGGGAGCATCAAGGGGAAGTGCATAAGGGGAGAGAAGACAGTGTGAGGGGCACTGATGGAGCCAGGACTTGCATTCCAGGCCGGAGGAGCTGGGGTAGATGCTCAGAACTAGCTCCTTAAGGCTGGGCACGGTGGCTCATGTCCGTAATCCCAGCACTTTGGGAGGCCAAGGCAGGTGGATCACTTGAAGTCAGGAGTTCAAGACCAGTCTGGCCAACACATGGTGAAACCCGTCTCTACTAAAAATTAGCCAGGTGTGGTGGTACACACCTGTAAGCCCAGCTAGTTGGGAGGCTGAGGCAGGAGAACGGCTTGAACTCGAGAGGCGGAGGTTACACTGAGCGGAGACTGTGCCACTGCACTCCAGCCTGGGCAACAGAGCAAAACTCTGTCTCAAAAACAAACAAACAAAAAAAGGAAAGAAAGAGAGAGAGAGAGAGAGAGAGAAAGAAAAAAGAAAAGAAAAGAAAAGAACTACCTCCTCGAAGGCCCCGGGGTTTTCACCAGGGCTCAGAGGTGCCTCTCTAAAGCCGCCTTCACCTTCTTCAGAGGCAGAAAATCCTCCGTTTTTGGAAGCAGAGTCTGATGGAACTGAAACTGTTAGGAATCTGATCTAGACTTGCCAAACCTGAATTCAGAACCTTCAGAATTGAATAAATTTTTTTTTTTTTTTTTTTGAGACAGAGTCTTGCTCTGTTGCCCAGGCTGGAGTGCAGTGGCGTGGTCTCAGCTCACTGCAAGCTCCGCCTCCCAGGTTCACACCATTCTTCCACCTCAGCCTCCTGAGTAGTTGAGACTACAGGCGTCCACCACCAGCCCGGCTAATTTTTTGTTTACGTATTTTTAGTAGAGATGAGGTTTCACCATGTTAGTCAGGATGGTCTCGATCTCCTGACCTCGTGATCCGCCTGCCTCGGCCTCCCAAAGTGCTGGGATTACAGGCATGGGCCACCACACCCAGCCAGAATTGAATTAATTCTGAATAGAATTCAGAATAGAATTGCACAACTGAATTGTAGACTCTTGTGATCCCTGAATGGCGAAACTCAGCTTGGAGGGATTTTAGAACCTTTGACAGATCTGCAACCACTGAGTGAAAGTAATGCACTCTTAGACCCCCAGAAGCCTGGATGAATGTGCATGCCTGAACCCTGGAATGAGCTGGAAGGCATCTGAGATTCATGACTTTGCACTCCTGGCCCTTGGGAGCCCCCGGCCCACAAGGTCCTTCTTGGCCTAAGGCAAAGAGCTCCCAGCAGCGGCAACGCTACGCTGATATGAGAGCGGAGGTGGAGGGAAGGAGGAAGGAACAGGCAGCCATAAAGAGCGCTACCGTGGGGCTAGACCTTGGGTGCGCCCAGTGCCACCTCCTCCATTCACTCCTACTGCCGCTTTTGGTAGCCCACGGCCGTGAACCCCGTGCGCGACACAGAGAACAAGGACATTGCGCCCTTGGAGCGGTCCCCAGAGCCTCTGATTCTGCAGAACGCGGACTTACAGCTGATCCACGGCCAGCCCTCCCGCCCCGCGTGGCCCTACAGCTTGTCGTGGGCGGCGGCGCCCAAGCCAAAACACGTGCACCCAGAGGGGTTGCTGCGCCTCCTACGGACACCTTCTGGATGACTGCGGAGGAAGCGCGGCGGAGGCCCCGGGCTGGTGCACCCGAACACGCTGAGCTGCGGGTTGGCCTACGGCGTAGAGCGCTACTGCGGCCAGCTGGCCTAGGGGGTCGCCACGCTGCCGATGCCCGCCCTGCCAGCCCGGCAGCGCAACGCCAGCGGCGGCTCCCGGGAGCCACAGGGGCGGCGACGCACTTTCTGCTGTTTGGACCTCACTTCGTGCCGCCTCACGTCGGTCTGGATGAATCAGGGCCCTCTGTTCTGGCCCCGCCGGGTGCACACCAACTGCCACACGTCACCCGGCGGCTGCCCGTGGCGTTTAACATGACCTGCCGGCTAGCGCAGACCACGCTCATCAAGCTGCTGGCTTGGCACTACTGGTTGAGCCCTTGTGCACATCCCCTGCAGCAGCGCGCCTGGTGCTACCTGCCTTACCCGGTGGTGGCAGGCTGCAAATATTCCTGCCGCTAATGTGGCCATAGCTACCCCAGCCAGGCTGCCTTCCACCCTCACACCGACCCCCGGCCCCCGCCCCGCCAGCTCCTGGACCCCAGCAGCAAGGTCCTCCGGATCACAGGCTTTCAGATCCCCGGAATCCCAGCTTTCAGATCCTGCAGGGTTGGGCTGGAGCCCAACTCACATTGTTCATCCCAAGATAACGGGCAAATGGGCGGGCTGGAGGTGCCGGACGTCAGAGAGAGACGTAGGGCTAGTTTCATGTCGTTAATGATAAAGGGCCTTTTCATCCTCTGCCCCAAGCAAACTAAGAGCTTCCCAAAGTCCCATCACGCTCAGGTTGGAGCTGCGGTGACTCAGACCCCACTCCCCACCACATAAGGGGTCCACAAGGCTGCCAGGGAGAGATCGCCCTCCTCCCGCAGGACCCTCTAACAGGAGAGCGGCGAGCCACTGTGGGGCACAAGGGAGGATGGGGCCTTGGCAGCAGCAAATCACCCCTCCTGGCCTTGACTGCTGGGCAGCCCAAACAGCCGCGGCCCAAGGCCCCCAGCCTGGAGGGGCGGGGCGAGCTGGCGGCCGAGGCCCGTGCTCGCAGCACCCCCTGGCGGCTGATCATCGTAGGCCTTGGAATGAGCGAGATGGAAGGGCCCCAGATCTCAAAGCATAGTGGCAGGAGGACTGAGGCACATACAGAGACTGGGGCTTGCCCAAGGCCAGAGTAAGGCAGGGAAAGAGTGGGCTTGAACACAGGGTTCCAGACTGTCCGGAGCTTCCCCAGGGGTGATCCTCATTCTTATCTTTGGGGCCTGAATCCTCTGCTTCTCCTTCCAAACATGGACACCCAGCCTCCTCCTATCTGGGCAGCGACAGGACATCTTCCAATGGGGAGGAGGAAGAAGCTAGACTCTAGACTCTGGGACCGCAGAGTAGCACGGTGGTAGGGTAAAGGGCCTGTAGGCTTAGTTCTCAGTGGCCCTCCACAGCAGCACAAAAGCTACCCTAGACAAACGGTGGCCCATGCCTATCTCCCAAAGGCCTAGGTCCCATCCTTTTTTTTTTTTTGAGATGGACTTCTGCTCTTGTTGCCCAGGCTGGAGTACAATGGTGTGATCTTGGCTCACCGCAACTTCCACCTCCCGGGTTCAAGCGATTCCCCTGCCTCAGCCTCCTAAGTAGCTGGGATTACAGGCATGCGCCGCCACGCCCGGCTAATTTCGTATTTTTAGTAGAGACGGGGTTTCTGCATGTTGGTCAGGCTGGTCTCGAACTCCTGACCTCAGGTGATTCGCCCGCCTTGGCCTCCTAAAGTGCTGGGATTACAGGGGTGAGCCACCGCACCCAGCCACTGGGTCCCATCTTAATCTAGGGAAAAGGTCAGTGGAGATCTGGAGATCTGCAGTCCTCAGGAGCCTCCCCTCAGAGCCCTGGCTCCTGCCGGATTCTTCAACCGGCCACAGGACTGGGCCTGACCAGACACAGTAAAGCAGACCAGAGTGTCAGAGCCAATTTTCAAACTGTTGTTTCACATTCTCACAGCCCTCAGCGCAGGCCACATCCCAGCCCAGCTCTGGGACTTTGGTTCAGGGCTCAGAGCCGCTGCTCTTGGCCGATCGAAAACCTCCTTTGACCCTGTGGCAGTAGGTGGACCTTGGCTCTGCTCATCCCTACCCAGAGCTCAGGGCAGTGCCCCGTGCAGTCGCCCCACTTCCACGAAGGCCTCCACACAGCGGTCAATGTCTTCCTCACTGTGCACTGCTGAGATCTGTACCCGGATCCGGGCCTTGCCCTTGGGGACCACGGGGTAGCTGAACCCGATGACAAAGATGCCTGGGAGGGTAGAAAGCAAGGGCGTGCCAGAACCAACAGGCTAAGGGACAGAACACAGAGGGCAAGGGAACCGCCCCAAGTCTCAGATTCGGGACTCCCTCATGGCCTGGGTTTTTTTTTTTTTTTTTTTGAGACAGAGTCTTGCTCTGTCACCCAGGCTGAAGTGCAGTGGCGCGATCTCGGCTCACTGCAAGCTCTGCCTCCCGGGTTCACGCCATTCTCCTGCCTCAGCCTCCCGAGTAGCTGGGACTACAGGCGCCCACCACCACACCCGGCTAGTTTTTTTGTATTTTTAGTAGAGACGAGGTTTCACCATGTTAGCCAGGATGGTCTCGATCTCTTGACCTCGTGATCTGCCCGCCTCAGCCTTCCAAAGCGCTGGGATTACAGGCGTGAGCCACCACACCCGGCCTGCCTGCAGTTTTCAAGCTTGGACAGACAGCTGGCCTAAGAGGCCGCAGTGTGGCCAGGGGCGGCAGGGAGAGGGGTGGTTCACAGTCTATGGGTTTACCCTTTCTCTTCTCTCAGGACCCATCACCAGTTATCTCGTCCCAGCACACTTACCTCTCTTCAGCATGTCATCCGCCATGCGAGAGGCCAGCCGGGCATCACCCAGCATCACAGGGCAGATGGGATGGCTGGCTCCCGAGATAGTGAAGCCAGCAGCTTCCATCTTACTACGGAACCTGTGGGTACAAGGTATCACAGGTAGCTAAGGGGCTGTGGAGCATTCACATCCGCTCCTCCCAGGGACCAGGCCCGAGGTCTGTGCAAGAAAGATCAACAAAGACAGTTAACAAGTTCTAAGAGGCAGATGGGAGCCAGGCAGGGGGCAGGTAGAACAAAAAGGGAGACGGAAAGACAGGATGGACAAGAGGGAGACACAGAAACTAGAGGGGAGAGGCAGAGACAGAGGAGGGAGGGGAACAGGCAGAAGCAGACCTGGTGGGCACAGAGCTGTCTGTGGGCCTGGGCAGACACATGAGGCTGGCTCTCACCATGTCCCCTGGCCCCCGAGCCTGCCCCATCCCTGCTGGGAGCCGCACCTCTGGGTCTTGGCAGCCATAGACTGGACAATGGTATTACTCTCCATGAGTAGATCTAGGGCCTTGGAGGCGCAGCCAACAACAGCAGGTGGCAGACTGTTGGAGAAGAGGTAGGGCCGGGCGCGCTGTCGCAGCAGGGACACCAGAGGCTCAGGCCCTGTCGTGTAGCCCCCTGAGAAGAAGGGAAGAGGTGGGGGGAGGGGTTGGTCAGGGGCCAGAGCCTACCCCAACCCCCTCCTGAAAGTACAGTCCATGCTGCCCTCCCCACTTCCCTGAGCCCCTCCAGGGCCCTCCAAAAGGACAAGGGGATCCCAGGGACACAACCTTGCAGGTACCTGATGCTCCACCCAGGGCCTTCCCCAGGGTGGAGTTGATGATGGTGACCTGATCCATCACGCCCAGCAACTCATCTGTACCCCTGCAAGGGAAGCTGCCACTGCTGTCACTGCCTCCTGAGAGCCCAGGGATCATGGATCAGGCTGGGGACTGGCCTCCGCATTTCCCAGCCACCCTCAGAAGCCCCACCCCAGGCCTCAGGTGCCACATGGTCCCACCGTCCTGTGGGCCCCAGGAAGCCAGTGGCATGGCATTCATCCACAAAGACCAGGGCACCATATCTAGAGGCGAGGCGGCAGATCTCCTGCAGGGGTGCGATGTCGCCATCCATGGAAAAGGCCCCATCGGTGGCCACCAGGCGCAGCCGATGCTTCTGCGGGAAAGACATGAACAGGTGGTGGGTGGTGTCAAGCTGGGCCAAACCACCCATGTCTTGTGCTGCTTGGAGCTCTGAGAGCTCATCCTGCCCAGTGCCCAGCACAGAGGTGAGCAGAGAGGTGGGCACATAGGTACCACCATCTTGGGGGCTGGAACATCCTCTCCCTCATCTGTGCCTCTCAGCCTCACCCATCTCCACTGTGAACCCTGGGCAGTGAGAATGGGCTCAGGCCTCACTCTCCTGTGTAAGGTCCCAAAGGGCAGGCTGGGCTGGGACCAGGTCTTACCAACGTGTCCATTCGTCCATTCTATCCTTATGCCTAGCAAGGGCCTGCCACACAGAAGGTGCTTGCTAAAACTTAAGGCAGGCTGGGCGCAGTGGCTCACACCTGTAATCCCAGCACTTTGGGAGCTTAGGGCTTCGAGACCAGCCTGGGCAACATAGTGAGACCATGTCTCTACTAAAAATTTTAAAATCTGGCTGGGTATGGTGGCTCATGCCTGTAACTTTGGGAGCCCAGGAGTTCAAGACTAGCCTGAGCATTATAGTGAAACCCTGTCTCAAAAACGAACAGGCCAGGCGTGGTGGCTAACACCTGTAATCCCAACACTTTAAGAGGCTGAGGCAGGCAGATCACCTAAGGTCAGGAGTTCGAAACTAGCCTGGCCAACATGGTTAAACCCCATCTTTACTAAAAATACAAAATTAGCTGAGCACAGTGGTGGGCACCTGTAATCCCAGCTACTCCAGAGGCTGAGGCAGAAGAATCAATTGAACCCGGGAGGCAGAGGTTGCACTGAGCTGAGATCACACCACTGCACTCCAGCCTGGGCAAAAAGAATGAAACTCCATCTAAAAAACAAACAAATAAAAAACTGGGTGGGTGGGCACCTGTAGTCCCAGCTACTCAGGAAACTGAGGTGGGACGATCGCTCAAGTCCAGAAGGTTGAGGCTGCGGTGAGCTACGATTGCACCGTTGAATACAGCCTGGGCAACAGAGTGAGACTCTGTCACACACACACACACACACACACACACACACACACACATACACACAGACATACAGAGGGAAAAACCTCAAGGCATCATGGTACAATAGAATAATGATCTGGTGCCAGGCACAGTGGCTCACGCCTATAATCCCAGCATTTTGGGAGGCCAAGTAGGGTGGATCAGTTGAGGTCAGGAGTTCAAGACCAGCCTGGACAACATGATGAAACCCCGTCTTTACGAAGAATACAAAAATTAGCCAGGCGGGGTGGCAGACGCCTGTAATCCCAGCTACTTGGAAGGCTGAGGCAGGAGAATCACTTGAACTCAGGAGGTGGAGGTTGCAGTGAGCTGAGATCGCACCACTATACTCTAGCCTTGGCGACAGAGTTATACTCCAGCCTTGGTGACAGAGTGAAACTCTGTCTCAAAAAAAAAAAAAAAAAAAGCAAGCAAAAAAGAATAATGCTCTGGGTCTGAGAGATTTGGGTTCAAATCTTGGACAAATCTCTGCTGTTTCAAACTTTCAGGCTATCTGTCTGTCAGTGAGGAGTTGTCCTCTCTAAGCCTCACTTCCTTCCCCAAATGGAGGCTGAGGGTGGGCCCAGGTGTGGCCTCACCTGGGCCTCCTGCAGCTTGGCTTCTAGGTCAGCCATGTCCAGGTGGCGATAGCGGTACTTGTGGGCCTTGCACAGGCGGATGCCGTCGATGATGGAGGCGTGGTTCAGCTCGTCCGACAGGACTGCGTCCTCCGGGGTCAGCAGGGCCTAGAGGGAGGCAGTGAGCGTAGACCCATCACTCAGCCACCCTAGGCTTCTTCCTCGACCAGGATTCCCGCAAATCAAAAAACTGTACTGCCAGCCAGGCCATTCCTCTGGGTAGAGAGGCAAGGCGTCCTGTGTTTCCATCTGGGCCCCCGTGCCCCAGTGCCGGGCTGGACCAGCGCCCTGCTCTAGTAAGAGGAGGCGAGAATATATTTGGTGAGTACCAGGCCCCCGCCTTCCCCAGCCTTCCAGATGATGTAGCTTATCCCCCCCAATCTCTGGAACTCAGGCTCCTTGCAAGCCCCAGGATTCCTCCTGGAGCACCTACCTGGCCCAACCTTGACCTCCAGAAGAAGTGGGCTCTGGAGCCTCTAGGCATGGCACTGAATCCTGCTAGGTTCTCCCGACTGCCCACCCCCAAGCCTTCCCCAGCCTAACAGGCCCCATCGACCCTCACCCGCAGGACAGCTTCCACACACCTCAAAGAGGCCGGCGTTGGCGTCAAAACAGCTGGGATAGAGGATGGCATCCTCCCGCTGGTGGAAGCGGGCTATTTTTGCTTCTAGATTCTTGTGGATGCTCTAAAGAAAATGAGTGAGACACGTGTTGATGCCTGTGGGGTCATGTGGGACAAGTCCGAGGAGACAGAGGCTTGGAGGACCACAGAGACCCAACCCAGAAAGCCTGCAGCCTCAGCCTCCTTACTTTCTGTCACACATGGGTGATCCCAGAGCTGCCAGGAATCTGGCAGACAGTTCCCATTGAGGAACTGGGGACCTGTTAGGTTCCCTTCCTGGGCAGACTTTGGTTTTACCATAGCGGTCTAAGGGTGGAATTACGGGAACTCGTGGAGAAGGAAGCGTGTCTTCCTAACACCACACTGAGTGTCTTTTTTGGTTGCCTAATGGCAAAGAAAAAGATCACAGAGGTAATTCTGGATTCATCTGGGCCTCTAATTTGTAGATTTGAAAGTTGTTGGGTGTGGGTGAGGGCTTTGCTGGGAAGTGACTGGATGTGAGTCAGGAGTTCTGCCTCTGACATTCATTTCTCTCTCACCTTTCTGAAAGGGCAGTTAATGATAATCACAAGTAGGACCACAGACTCACTCTCTCTTTTTTTGGCAAATGAGACAGGGATTCTCTGTCACTCAGGCTGGAGTGCAGTAGTGAGATCATAGCTTACTGTAGCCTTGAACTCCTGGGCTCAAGTGATCCTCCCATCTCAGCCTCCCCTCCCTAGTAGCTGGGACTATAGGTGCGCACCACCACACCCAGCTAATTAAAAACTTTTTTTTTTTTTTTAGAGAGAGGGTCTTGCTATGTTGCCCAGGCTGGTCTCAAACTCCAGGCATCAAGTGATCCTTCTGCTTTGGGCTTCAAAAGTATTGAGATTACAGGTATAAGCCACCATGCCCAGTCAGCATGGACTCTTGAGCCAGGGTTCAAATCCCACCACAATAGGCTCTGTGCCTCTGGGCAAGTCACTTAACTTCTCTGGACCTCAGTGTCCTCATCTCAATAGGAAGAATAAGAATAGCACCTATCACTTACGATTAATGAGTTAATACTTGTAATGTTCTTCCTTTATTTTTTTTGAGACAGAGTTTCACCCAGGCTGGAGTGCAGTGGCACCATCATGGCTCACTGCAACCCCTGCCTACTGGGTTCAAGTGAGCAAGTCCAGCTAATTTTTGTATTTTTAGCAGAGACAGGTTTCACCATGTTGGCCAGGCTGGTCTTGAACTCCTGATCTAAAGTAATCCACCCACCGCGGCCTCCCAAAGTGCCTGGATTACAGGCATGAGCCATCACGCCTGGCCAATAGTTGTAATTTTCTTAAAAGAATTCTTGGCACATAATAAGTACTATTTAAGTTTCATACTTATATAAATTTATTTTGTAACATTTGGAAAATAAATAATAGCCAACATTCATTGAGCACTACTATGTGCCAGGCTGTTCCATGCTTTTTTTTTGTTTTTTTTTTTAAGACAGAGTCTCACTCTGTTGCTCAGACTGGAGTGCAGTGGCGTGATCTCAGCTCACCTGCAACCTCCACCTCCTAGGTTCAAGTGATTCTCCTGCCTCAGCCTCGCAAGTGGCTGGGATTACAGGCACCCACCATCATGCCAGTTAATTTCTGTATTTTTGTAGAGAAAGGGTTTCGCCATGTTGGCCAGGCTGGTCTCGAACTCCTGATCCCAGGTGATCTGCCTGCATCAGCCTCCCAAAGGGCTGGGATTATAGGTATGAGCCACTGCGCTTGGCCTATTCTAAGCATTACATGTATTAAGTCTTTAATTTGTAAGGATCTTATTAAGTGCTATTATCTTCAGTTTTCTTTTTTTTTTTTTTTTTTTTTTTTTGAGACGAGAGTCTCGCTCTGTCGCCCAGGCTGGAGTGCAGTGGCCAGATCTCAGCTCACTGAGATCCGTCTCCCGGGTTCCTGCCATTCTCCTGCCTCAGCCTCCCGAGTAGCTGGGACTACAGGCGCCCGCCACCGCGCCCGGCTAGTTTTTTGTATTTTTTAGTAGAGACGGGGTTTCACCGTGTTAGCCAGGATGGTCTCGATCTCCTGACCTCGTGATCCACCCGTCTCGGCCTCCCAAAGTGCTGGGATTACAGGCATGAGCCACCGCGCCCAGCTATCTTCAGTTTTCTTATGAAGGAATTTTTTTTTCTTTTTTTTTTTTTTTTTTTTTTTTTTTGAGACGGAGTCTCGCTCTGTCGCCCAGGCTGGAGTGCAGTGGCCGGATCTCAGCTCACTGCAAGCTCCGCCTCCCGGGTTCACGCCATTCTCCTGCCTCAGCCTCCCGAGTAGCTGGGACTACAGGCGCCCGCCACCTCGCCCGGCTAGTTTTTTGTATTTTTTTAGTAGAGACGGGGTTTCACCATGTTAGCCAGGATGGTCTCGATCTCCTGACCTCGTGATCCGCCCGTCTCGGCCTCCCAAAGTGCTGGGATTACAGGCTTGAGCCACCGCGCCCGGCCTTATGAAGGAATTAAGACAGAGAGAGGTTAAGATACTTGCCCACAGGAACAGGGCCACTAAAGGGCAGCACTGGCAACTGTGCTCCATCAGAACAGACCCAGAGCCCTCAGTCTCAGTTCCTGCCACCTACTCCTCTTTTCCTATAGAAGGTCAGGTGTCACCAGGCGCGGTGGCTCACACCTGTAATCCCAGCACTTTGGGAGGCGGAGGCGGGCGGATCACGAGGTCAGGAGATCGAGACCACGGTGAAACCCCATCTCTACTGAAAATACAAAAAATTAGCCGGGCACGGTGGCGGGTGCCTGTAGTCCCAGCTACTCAGGAGGCTGAGGCAGAAGAATGGTGTGAACCCAGGAGGCGGAGCTTGCAGTGAGCCAAGATCGCGCCACTGCACTCCAGCCTCGGCAACAGAGTCAGACTCTGTCTCAAAAAAAAAAAAAAAAAAAAAAAAAAATTAGCTGGGTGTGGCAGCACACCTGTAATTGCTGCTGCTCCGGAGGCTGAGGCATGAGAATCACTTGAGCCTGGGAGGCGAAGGTTACGACAAGCCAAGATTGTGCCACTGCACTCCAGCCTGGGTGACAGAGCAAGACTCTGTCTCAAAAGAAAAAAAAAAAAAAATATATATATATATATATATATATATATAAAGTTTCTTGGCCAAAGCTTTTCAGCAAAACAGAGGCCTGCACTCAGCCTTTCTGCTGCACAGCTCTGGGGCCAACAGTGGGCCCAGGGCCGTGGATGAGCTGAGCTGGCTAAACCAGCCCTGCTGACTGTGGGAAGCAGGCAGCTGGGGTCAGTCCCCACAACCCCCCACCACTCGCTGTGTACCTGGGTTCCGCAGATGAAGCGGACAGAGCTGAGGCCAGCTCCAAACTCCTCCAGAGCCTGCAGACCTGCCTGGATCACCTTGGGGTGGCTGCTCAGGCCTAGGTAGTTGTTGGCACAGAAGTTAAGGATTCCTGAGGTGAAGGAGAGGAGATGGATACAGCAGCTCAGGTGGGGCAAGGAAGGGCCTGGAAAGATGACAGTGCCAGGCCCTGGGGAAATGGTCCAGAAAGGAAACAGACCTGGATTCACCGTTGAAGAGGCACCAAATTCAACAGCTACAGAGGGAGGGTCAGTGCTACACATCTTGAAGAGTGAGAAGTTTAAACTCTTTTTTTTTTTTTTTTTTTTTTGAGGCACGGTCTAGTTCTGTTGCCCAGGTTAGAGTACAGTGGTGCAGTCATGGCTTACTGCAGCCCCAACCCCCCAGGCTCAAGCAGTCCTCCCACCCAACCGCCTGAGTAGCTGGGACTGCAGGTACGTGCCACCATGCCCAACTAAATATTTTTATTTTTTGTAGAGATGGGGCCTCATTATGTTGCCCATGCTGGTCTTGAACTTCTAGCCTCAAGCAATCCTCCTGCCTTGGCCTCCCAAAGTGCTGAGATTTCAGGCACAAGCCACTGTGCCCAGCCTAAACTCTGGCTTTGAATCACATTCTACCCAAGGAGGAACTCAACCCTTCCTCACAGGCTTGTCCTGTGCCTGAAGACCACCACTAACTCGTTATCTGACCCCTTGGTTTCCTTGTGGGTTAAAGAAGAGGGCTGGGTCAGATGCCTGCTGCAGTCCTGGAACTCCACAGTTTACTTTGCTGCCTGGTACAGAATCACTTCCCCAAAGGTAGGGTGCCTGAGATACCAGTCCCCGAATTCTAAAGCCCAGAGTGAACACAGCTGACCTTAGGAGCAAACACATCAGAGGGGAAAGTTCACACAGCCTGGGAAAGGCAAAAACAGGATGAGAACTTGGGTCTCCTAATTTCCCATCTTTTGACTGGCTCTAAGCTTCCCCTGAGGGAAAGAAGGGATTACCTGGGACCTCTATTTTACAAATGAGTACAACAGCACCAAGGGTTCTATGCCTATTTTCTCGCAGAAGGCAGCTTTGGGAGCCTGTTGATGATCACCACTCACCTGAGGCCTGACACGGATAAGTCAGGCAGTAACCACTGGTTAGAATGAAATGAGGGAGGGCTGGGAGTGGTGGCTCACATCCGTAATCCCAACACTTTGGGAGGACGAGGCGGGCGGATCACTTGAGGTCAAGAGTTCGAGATCAGCCTGGCCAACATGGTGAAACCCAGTCTCTACTAAAAATACAAAAATCAGCCGGGTGTGCTGGCATTTGCCTGTAGTCCCAGCTACTTGGGAGGCTGAGGCATGAAAATCGCCCGAACCCAGGAGGTAGAGGTTGCAGTGAACCGAGATCTCACCACTGCCCTCCAGCCTGAGCGACAGAGCAAGCCCAGATTGCTTGCTATGAGTTTGGCCAGGAAGCTGTCCTCTCTGGCCAGTTAGGCAATGTTCCAGCTCCAATATTCCAGCGCTGCCTGCAGCTGGGGGCTTTTGGGCAAGCCATTTCACATCTGTGGACTTCAGCCTCTTCGTTTGTAAAATGGAATTAGTCATTCCTGCGTTTAGAAGTTAGCAGGAGTTCACGTGCAGCAACAATTGGTAGAGGTCTTCACAAAACAGCCGCTCAAGAAATGCGGGTTTTCTTGCTCCGGCCTTCCCACCACCCTTCCTTGCAGTGTCACGGTGGGAGCCAGCTGGGTGTCTCTCTCCTTTTCTCACGCTCACACAGGGCTGGTCCCAGCCCTGCCTTCTGAGCCAAAAAGGTGCTCAAGGGCAAATCACCTCCCTCCGTCAAAACGGGTTTAACCAGGCTAGAGTCAGTATTAGGAAGCCGTAAAGTCGCCCTGAGAGATGCGAAGGGGACCAGTAGCTAAGAGTGTAGGAGCCGCCCACCCCCGCCTCCAAGCCTTCCATTCCAGCGCAAGCTCGGGAAAGGTCTTGGAACGACTCCGGGAGGGAGAGTTACCTCCGGAGACGCCGTCCACGTGGATGTGCGGCCCCTGACGGGACGTGATGACCCGCTCACTCTTCCAAGTGCCAGCTCCACGGATCCCTTCCAGCTCCCCCTCCAGAATGCCGCGCAGCTGGGCCAACGCTGACTGTGCGCGGCAGCCGCGGGGCACTCCGAAGAGCGCGGCGCGCCAGGCGTTCCCAGCCCACATCGCTCCTACCTCGCCCGAGCGTCCCTGCCTGCCTGGGAGCCGTGCGCATCGCGGACGCAGCCTGGTCACGTGGCCGGGGGCCGGGCTCCAGCAGCCAATCGGAGTGAGGGGGGCTGACTTAACGAGTGGGAGGCGGGCCTAAGGTGGGTGGGCGGTGCCTGGCGGGATCCGCCAGGGACCAAGCGGCTTGACTTGTAAGTTGAGACTGCAGAGGTCCGGGTGGCAGAAGGGAGGGAAGGGGGCGGAGGAAGTCGCGTCAGGGCCCAGCCCACCAGACTCCCCACCGCATTCCCACGTACTCACCTCTCGGCCGGAAATGGGGTGCCCTCTGGACCCCAAAGGCAGAAGCCTAGAAGCCGGCAAAGGCACGTTCCGCAGCCTCCGGGACTAAGGATTCCTGGCTTCTGTCCAGCTCCTGTAACCCTCCCCCCATTCTCAGGTGCAAACGCCCAGACGTCCCCACTGCCCGCCCGCCTAACCGCTCCGCATTCATCCCCCAGTCTTCAAAGTGAGGAAAAATACACCGCTCAGTTTCTCCCTTTTCCAATTTATTTTAAAGTTTTAAAAAGACAGCAAAATTTTCCCGGCACGAGTAACACTTGTTTAAAAAAGGCGGGGGGGGGGGGGGACGCGCAAGTACGCGATTTTTCTATTTTATTAAAAATAAGAGAAGGACAACTGTACAGGTTTTTTCTCCCAGCTCCCGGGCGTGAAACTAAGTACTAACCCTAGATATGTATATATACACATACACACACATGCACACAGATCTAGCTCTGTAAAACTACTTAGCAAATCCCAAATCGACTGCAGTATGTCTTACTGTCCACTGCCCGCCCACTCCCCCTCCCCCTCCCCCAGCTACAACTACTTATAATAAAAGACTCAAATAAAAGAGATCGGGAGGTTTTAAGTGGCCGCAGCCCCACCAAACGAAGCAGACACCTCTTGTACAGGAGGAACAAAAATCCAGAAGAAAAGTCTTCCTAGGACACAATCCACCGATTGCATGGAAAAATCCAAGTTTCAACAGGGCACACTGAGGCACTTGGCTGACTCCCCACCCTTCCCCTAAAGTTTTCACTCCGGTTTAACAAGAGAATTTGCTGAAGCCACAAAGATCCTCCAATGGCTACATCCTAGCTGACTGGGACAAGCTATGGCTTCTCCCATCCAGCTGTCACTTGGACCCCACTCCCTTTCCCTAATACAATAGGGAGACCAAAAGGGCAAACTAACAGAAATGAGAAGGAAACTGGGTTTGGGCCCCCACTGCTCACCACTGGGAGGTGGAAGTCAGCCCGGTGGCAGTTTTTTCCACCTCCTTCCTTTGCCGGCTGGCTGCTCCCTACCACCTCTCTCCTCCTGGCCAAAGGTTCTGAAACTCTCACGACGGGTGCCCAGCTCAAAGAAAGCTCACTCACCCTAAAGATACTCCTGCTAACCTCACAATTCCTGGGTTCCCTTCTCATCTAGCCAGAACATACTGCCTTGCGTCTTCTCCCCACCCCCATCTACCTTCATGGCAAACAAACCAACAAAACACACAAGCCCCCCCCCCCACCCCCGGCAAATCCCTAACCCCGTAAGTAGGTTAATAGCAAAACAAAATATAAGTACATTCTCATCATTACAGAGATTGGTTGTTGCTGTCCTTGCACAACTGGTTAAGGAAAAATGAATTATTCTGTAATTTCTGAAGAATCCAAATCCTGTCTCTTATAAAGTCAGAAGAGAAGGATGCAAAAGGTGGTGGTGAGCATCAAGACAAAAAAGGAGAAAAGTATTTACAGAAAATAGGAGACAGGAGGGAGTGTCTGCAAGAAAAGACTTCATTGTCACTTCTTCTTGCTGGCCCTCTTGGCACTGGACTTTGCTTTGGGTTTCACTGGTTTGGCCTTCTTGGGCTTGGATGCCTTGACCGGCTTGGCTTTGACAGTCTTGGGTTTTTTGGCTTTCTTGGGCGTGGCAGCCAGCTTCTTCTTGGCCTTCTTGACTGGGGTGGCTTTGGGTTTCTTGGTTGGAGCTTTGGAGGCAGCCTTCTTGGGCTTGGATGCCTTCTTTGGCGTGGCTACCTTCTTGATTTCCTTCTTGGTCTTCTTGAAGGCCACTGACTTCTTGGGCTCGTCGCTCTTAGCTAGCCGGAAGGATCCCGAGGCCCCCACCCCTTTGGTCTGCTTGAGGACACCGGTGGTGACCAGGCGCTTGATGGACAACTTGATCTGCGAGTCAGCGTTCTCACCCACCTTGTAGTGGCTCTTGATATACTTCTGGATGGACTGACGCGAGGAGCCAGCGCGGTTCTTCTCCGCCTGGATGGCAGCCACGATCATATCTGAATACTTGGGGTGGTCTGTGGACTTCTTGGAGGCCTTGGCCCGCTTGGGCTTGGCCGCAGGGGCGGACGTGGAATTCTCGGTCATGGTGGCCTGTCTGGTCCGGCTGTTGAAGACGCCTTCCAAAAGGCCAGCCCTCGTCGGAGGCTGAGCAAAACCTGCCTCGGGATCTGCTCTTGAGCCCCTGACTACCGGGCCAGTCCGGAGTGCGGCTCCCGGGGATGCGAGCGAGGAGTCGCTGCTTCTCCTTCCCAGCTGGGGTGTCGGGAGAGCTCGCTGAGCCGGCTCTGCGAGGCCCAGCCCCGCCGGTCTGTCGCTTGGTCTCGGCACCGGGCTCTGGCTCTGGCTCTGGCTCTGGCTCTGCCTCTGCCTCTGCCTCCGCCTCCTCTGCCTCCCTTTTCCCAGCTCCGCGTCTGGCGCTTGGGCGGCGCATCCGGGTATTTAGCGGCGGCGGGCGGACCGCGGTGAGGACAGGGCTGCTGGCTGCCTGCTCCCGGCCCGGAATGGCGCTGCGCCGCCGCCATCTGTGTTTCTTCCGCCGAGCAAATCCGACCTTTCCCCCCGGCCCGGGCCTTCCCGCTCCCCGCCGCCGCCCGGGGCCGCTGCCTGGCTCCCTGGGCTTCCCCGCCGGGCGGCCCGCTGGCCCGGCCGCCGCCCCCCGCGCCCGCCACGCGCCCCAAACGGCGCCGAGGACCGCTGCTGCGCCGGCACATTTCCCCTTTGCGGGGGGCTGGCTCTGCGGGGCTAGGGAGCCCCGGTGTGGTAAACCCCCCGTAGCAAAGCTCTCCCCTGAGGCTACCGGGGGCTCCACTCCCGGCCCGCTGCGGGGTCCCCTAGCCCGGTGGAGCTGCCGGAAAGCGGCCCCAACTAACACACGCGGCCCCGAGCTAGGCGACTCCCAGCCGGGCCGAGCCGGGACAGGGGGGAGGGGTCGCTCCCCCGGGGTCCGGTCACCTCTCGGGGGTCACCCCGCCACCGGTCCCTCCACACCTCTACCCCTCTCTGTCCATGGGGCCCCCAAGGAAACTTTCCCTGAAAGAGTTGGAAGGGCACTTTCAAACTTTGTCCCTTCCCCCTCCTCTGCCGTCTCTCCCCCAGCGCGCCCCCCGACCTCTGCCTTGAGGTCCCCTCCTGAGGCCGAACCCCCAGTGCTGCCCGGACCCTCTGAGAGATGAGGAGGGGCTCCCGGGTGGCCTCTTCTCCTCAAAGACCCCTACATCTCCCATATACCCTAATCGGGAATTCGTTTATATGCTTCTCTTAGCCTGGAAGTTTTGGGGTGTCAGAGGCAGAACTCGCTGCCCCCCATCCCTGAGGCCCAGCCTGGGGGTTCAGTCCCTGTCCCAAGGCTCCTTGAAGGCAATGTGGGGGCAGGGGGGGCGGTCCACAATGGAGAAGCTGCCCCAGAGGCTCTAAGCAGGGACGATCCTGGGGGCCCCTGTAATGAGGAGAGGCCCTGAGTGCTTTGGGGACTTGGGAAAGCGGGGCGCTGGGGTAGAGGTCGAGGAGGGGGTTGTATCCCTTGGGTTGTGACCTATCTTCGGAAAGTGTGCAGTTCAGAGAGCCGTGGCCGCGACCACCGCCATTTTGCTGGGAAGATGCGATGTCTTTGTTAAAATGCACACAGATTTTCCCGTGCTGCCTGGCAGGTGTAGACGAGGCGGACACGGGGCGCCACTGTCTGCAGGGAGTTCTGAAGCTCGAGGGGCTTTAGTGGCCCAGAGGCCAACAGAAGGGACCTCAGAGACCCTAGGACCCCTTCTCTGCGGCCGACCTCCTACTCACGTGCCGGGTCCGCTTGGCAGCGGCCCTGGGCTGAGATTCTGCGACGCTTGCTCCCTGAGCCCCCCTCCCACAACCCCGCTTTTATTCCCTAAGCATAGAGGCCGGTCACTGTTCACTTAAACAATACCCTGGGAGTGGGAGTTTGTTGCTGGTCAAAATGATGAACGCATCCCGGTATGGTCCAAGAGCTGTTTGCAGACACAGTAGGCTACTGGGGAGGGGTAAAAGGGAGGGGTTCGAGGGTTTTGATGTTGGGGACGGGATCGTAGCTGCGTGGGTGTGGTAGGGCTCCTATTGGACCTGGGAGTCTCTGAAGCCAGGGCAAATTAATGGGTTTCCCCCACACGCCAAGGGATGGATTAATCCAAATGATTAGGGGAGGAGGGGGGAGGGGGAGCCCAAGACTCGGTGTTAGATGCCTTCTCTCCGGGCTTATCTCCGTGGCACAGGCGGGGAAGGGAAGCAATGGGGGGTCAGGTTAGTTCAAAAGGTCAAGGTTCTTCTTTGGATGGTGTCAATTTCCCTTAAGTTTCGTCATTTGAAAACACAACATTCTGGTGGCTTTGTTTTGGTTATTTTCAAAGACAACTCGGGTTCCCATTAAGACCTGGTTGGGTTAATATGCACCCAAATAGCCACCCCCGTATCCGAGATGTTCCACCCTGAGAGCCCAGAGCCATGTCACCCCACCCCCCTGCCCCAGATCCGTGCATGTCTTAAAGACTTGATGAATCCAATGACACGATGATGAATAATTTTATTTGCACAGTGCTTTACAGTTTGCACAGCGCTCCCCACCGGTTTCTGGATCCTTTGCGCCTCCTGCCTGTGATCACTATCCCCATCACCCCTAATTTACCGCGGAGGCCCGGGACTTAGAAGGATGGATTGGGGGCGGGGTACTGTGAGGCTCAGCTCCCTGACACCTGGGCCTTCATTTCATTTTGTAGCTCTCCTGTCCCTTCTCCCCGCCCATCCCAGCGACCTGTAAATTCCCGGAACTGAACCCAGGATTGGGGAAAGGGGTTGCCTCGGGTTGCAGGGGCTTCCAGCTAGTGGACACCCCTTCTCCCGTCAGGCGGCGAGATTCACCGCCCCTTCCCCTGTTCCAGGGAGTTGGAGGGGAAGGAAGGGGGTTCCTTGAGACTTGGGCGCAGAGGTCGAAGCCGAGGCGGGCAAGACGAGAAAAGACGACCTCCAGATTGGCTTGGCCTTGCCTCGCCTCGCCTCGGGGACACTGCAGAGCCGGGGGGCTTCTTCACTCCCGCCAGAACCCGCCTGGGCACCGGGGCAGACGGCTCTCGGGTTTCCACCGGGCGCAAAGCCATCTTCCAGCTGGCCGACTGCGCAACCTCCCCCGCCCGCTTTAACGCGAGGCTCTTGAAACCCCAGGAACGGCGGAACCGCGGCAACTGCTCCTGGGAAATGTAGTCCCCGGTGCCGCACCACCTGCCCGCGACCCTTGGCAGCCCCGCGCCGCCTGGGCGTGGGGAGAGGGTCGGACAGCTGCTGTGCCGTGGCGCGTGGAGGGTCCAGGCCGTGCCGTGGCGCGGGGAGGATCCCCCCGCTGTCGCTCTCGGGCCTCAGTTCTTCCACCTGTCGGCTCTACCTGTCTCTGGGGTTAGTGAGACGGGGAAATGAATTCCTGCATGGAAAAGTATAAATCGCATTAGAATGCTAGGGGTCGTGTCCTTACTAATGGTTGGTGTTGTGTGTGCGCGCGCGCGCGTGCCTGAGCCCTTGGCACGTGACATCTCCACGTTACAGACAGGACGGCCCCATCTCCACCCCTATGTTTAATGACTTGCCCAGGGCTGATAGACTCCCAAGGCAATGCCCTGTTCACTGCACCACTTGTAGTCTTGTGACATTCTGGGCTTTGGAATCCTTTTTTTTTTTTTTTGAGACGGAGTCTCGTTCTGTCGCCCAGGCCACAGTGCAGTGGCGCGATCTCGGCTTACTGCAACCTCTGCCTGCCGGATTCAAGCAATTCTCTGCCTCAGCCTCCCAAATAGATAGGATTACAGGTGTCCACAACCATGCCCGGCTAATTTTTTGTATTTTTGGTAGAGACAGGGTTTCACCATCTTGGCCAGACTGGTCTTGAACTATCCTCGTGATCCACCGGCCTCGGCCTCCCAAAGTGCTGGGATTACAGGCATGGTCACCGCTCCCGGCTGGCTTTGGAATCCTAATGCATTCCTTAATATGTGCCGGGCACTGGGATGGGCGCTGGGATATAACCATCAACCAAAGTGACAAGACAGCCCTACCCTTGTGGAGCTGAGGTTCCCTGGAAAAGATAGATACACAGTAGACTACTGTAATCCCAGCACTTTGGGAGACCGAAATCGGTGGATCACCTGAGGTCAGGAGTTTGCGACCAGTCTGGCCAACGTGGTGAAACGCTGTCTCTACTAAAAATACAAAAATTCGCCGGGCGTGGTCGCGGGCACCTGTAATCCTAGCTACTTGGTAGAATGAGGCAGGAGAATCGCTTAAACCTGGGAGGCAGAGGTTGCAGTGAGCCAAGACCATGCCATTGCACTCCAGCCTGGGTGACAAGAACAAAACTCCATCTCAAAAAAAAGAAAAAGTAAATTATATAGTATGCTGGAAAGTGGCAATTGCAGAGAAACAATTGGAGCAAGGTTTGGGGTGGGTATAGGCAGTGTCAAATGGTGGTGGTTTGCAATTGTATTTTTTGTTTTTCATAGTTTTTTGTTTTTTGTTTTTTTTTTTTTTTTTGAGACAGAGTCTCGCTCTGTCACCCAGGCTGGAGTGCAGTGGCCGGATCTCAGCTCACTGCAAGCTCCGCCTCCCGGGTTCCCACCATTCTCCTGCCTCAGCCTCCCCAGTAGCTGGGACTACAGGCGCCCACCACCTCGCCCGGCTAGTTTTTTGTATTTTTTAGTAGAGACGGGGTTTCACCGGGTTAGCCAGGATGGTCTCGATCTCCTGACCTCGTGATCCGCCCGTCTCGGCCTCCCAAAGTGCTGGGATTACAGGCTTGAGCCACCGCGCCCGGCCTCGTAATTGTTTTTTTGAGACGGAGTCTCACTCTGTTGCCCAGGCTGGAGTGTAGTGGCATGATCGCAGCTCACTGCAACCTCCACCTCCTGGGTTCAAGCAATTCTCCTGCCTCAGCCTCCCAAGTAGCTGGGGTTACAGGTGTGCGCCACCACTCTCGGCTAATTTTTTTTCTTTTTTTGATATGGAGTCTCACTCTGCTGCCCAGGCTGGAGTGCAGTGCCACGAGCTTAGCTCACCGAAACCTCCGCCTCCCGGGTTCAAGCAATTCTTGTGCCTCAGCCTCCCGAGTAGCTGGGATTACAGGCTCCCACCACCACACTCAGCTAATCTTTGTATTTTTAGTGGAGCAGCGTTTCACCATGTTGGCGAGGCTGGTCTCAAACTCCTGACCTCAAGCGATCCACCCACCTTGGCCTCCCACCAAAGTGCTGGGTTATAGGCATGAGCCACCAAGCCCAGCCACTTGTTCTACTTTGTGCCCCTTGTCACTACTGAACTTGACTAGTCTAAAAAAAAAAATGGTTCAGATGAACCCCACTACTCGGTATATATCCAAAAGAAAGGAAATCAGCATATTGAAGAGATATCTGCACTCCCATGGTCATTGCAGCACCATTCACAATAGCCAAAACATGGAGTCAACCCAAGCGCCCATCAAGGGATGAATGGATGAAGAAAATGTGGCATATAAACAAAGGGAATATTATTCAGCCACCAATAAGAATGAAATCCTGTCATTTGCAACAACACAGATGGAACTGAAGGTCATCATATTAACTGAAATAAGCCAGGCAGAGAAAGACAAATATTGCCTGTTCTCACTCATATGTGGACGCTAAAAAAGTGGATCTTGGCCAGCCTGGTAACATGGTGAAACCCCGTCTCTACTAAAAATATAAAACTTAGCCAGGCGTGGTGGCAGGCGCCTGTAATTCCAGTTACTCGGGAGGCTGAGGCAGGAGAATCACTTGAACCCAGGAGGTGGAGGTTGCAGTGAGCCAAGATTGCGCCATTGCACTCTCCAACCTGGGCAACAGAGCGAGACTTCATCTAAAAAAAACAACAACAAAAAAAGTGGATCTCAGCCTGATGTGGTGGCTCACGCCTCTAATCCCAGCACTTTGGGAGGTGAAGGTGGGAGGATCACCTGAGGTTGGGAGTTCAAGACCAGCCTGACCAACATGGAGAAACCCTGTCTCTACTAAAAATACAAAATTAGTTGGGTATGGTGGCACATGCCTGTAATCCCAGCTACTTGGAAGGCTGAGGCAGGAGAATTGCTTGAACCCAGGAGGCAGAGGTTGTGGTGAGCTGAGATCGCACCATTGCACTCCAGCCTAGGCAACAAGAGTAAAATTCCGTCTCAAAAAAAAAAAAAAAAACAAAAAACAGGCCAGGTGCGGTGGCTCATGCCAGTAATCCCAACACTTTGGGAGGCCGAGGTGGGTGGATCATGAGGTCAGGAGATCGAGACCATCCTGGCTAACACGGTGAAACCCTGTCTCTACTAAAAACACAAAAAATTAGCCGGGCGTGGTGATGCACGCCTGTAATCCCAGCTACTCAGGAGGCTGAGACAGGAGAATCGCTTGAACCTGGGAGGCGGAGGTTGCAGTGAGCTGAGATAGCGCCACTGCACTCCAGCCTGGGTGACAGAGCGAGACTCTGTCTCAAAAAAAAAAAAAAAAAGTGGATCTCATGAAGATGGAGAGTAGATTGGTGGTTACCAGAGGCCAGGAAGGATAGCAAGGAGGGGAGGAAGAAGAGAAGCTGATCAATGGGTACAATATACAGTTAGCTAGAAGAAATAAGACATAGTGTTCCATAGATCAGTAGGGTGACTGCAGTTAACCATAACCCACTGTATACTTCAAAATAGCTACAGGAGGATAATTCACATGCTCCCAGCATAAAGAAAAGATAAATGTTTAAGGTGATGGATATCCCAATTCTTCTAATTTGGTCATTACGCTTTCTATGAATAAGCCGTCTTGTCACCCCTGTCTCAGGTGAGCGGCAACTATCTGAGGCCAGTAGCACGGGAATAAGAAGAATTTACCAAGACAGTTGTAGGTAAAGAAAGGCACATTTATTAGAGAAGGTGTGAAAATATGTTGCAGCCAGGAGCGATGGCTCATACCTGTAATCCCAGCACTTTGGGAGGCTGAGGCGGGCAGATCACCTGAGGTCAGGAGTTCGAGACCAGCCTGGCCAACATGGCAAATCCATCTCTACTAAAAATACAGAAATTAGCTGGGCATGGTGGCACATGCCTGTAGTCCCATCTACTTGGGAGGCTGAGGCAGGAGAATCGCTTGAGTCTGGGAGGCAGAGATTGCAGTGAGCAGAGACTGTGTCATTGCACTCCAGCCTGGGTGACATGGTAAGACCTTGTCTAAAAAAAAAAGAAAAAAAGAAAAAGCAAAAGAAAATGCATTGCAAATTTGCAACAGGTAGCACAGCAGAGAAGGGGCTGTCTGCAAGGAGACAAAGGCTTGCTAGGGATGGTACAGGATGGTGCTTGTGCTGTATGCTGGAGAGGGCTTTATGCAATTTTCTGTCAGCTGAGGGTCTGGTCATAGCTGGATGCAGGAAGATTGTGAATTATTTGTGCAGGAGGGCATGTGTTCTGAAAGGCAGACTTAGAGCTTACCTGCTTTCTCTTTTTGCTTTCCCTCAATCCCACCGGTCCAACTTCCCCTCCCTAATTAGGACTCTGCAACCCTCTCTCATAGACCCTGTCCTTTCCTTCTTAGCACTTTTCACAAGATCGCACATTACAATGACAGCAGTGCCCATCTTCCCCACCGGAGACTGAGCCCCAAGAGGCAAGCACGTGTCTGTTCCGTTCACACCCAGCACCCAGCAAGTAAATAACCAATCTGCACCTGCCTGGGCTTTTCCCACTTCCAAAGGGCTTTGACCTCCACACTATGAGTCAAGATTCACGCTCTGTGAGGAGGACGGGGCAAACGGCAGGTGGAGACACCCGAGGGGAAAGGAGCAAGGCTTGAGATAGAGTGAGATAGAGGCGGGGGTGGGGGTGAGGGAGAGGCGGGGAGCAGCAGATGGCCCCTCACTCAGGGATGGAGGGGCGACTGTGCTAGCCTGGGTGCTGGGTCCCCTCCTCTCAGACCAGTCCTGTGACTCCTCTTAGAAACCTGCCAGAAACAGGGGCTCTCCCCTCCTCCTGTCCAGGCTAGGTGTCACTTAGATTCTCAAAACTGAAAAGTAATCAACATTTCAGGGCCCCAGGAATTTAACAGAGAGTACAGTCAATGGGGTTTTTTGCTTTCTTTTTTCTTTTTTTTTAATTTCGATTTTGGTGGGTATATAATAGATGTATATATTTATGGGATACATGAGATTTTGTTTTGTTTTGTTTTGTTTTTGAGATGGAGCCTTGCTCTGTTGCCCAGGCTGGCGGGCAGCTGGCTGGGCTCACTGTAACCTCCGCCCCCTGGGTCAAGCGATTCTCCTGCCTCAGCCTCCTGAGCAGCTGGGATTACAGGCGCCTGCCACCAGCCCCTGGCTAATTTTAGTATTTTTAGTAGAGATGGGGTTTCGCCATGTTGGCCAGACTGGTCTCGAACTCCTGACCTCAAGTGGTCTGCTCGCTTCGGCCTTGCAAAGTGCTGGGATTACAGGCATGAGCCACCGCGCCTGGCCAGAGATGTTTTAATAGAGGCATGCCGTGTGAAATAAGCACAGTCAATGGGTTTTTACAGACATCCCCTCTTCCTTCCCCCACACTGCTGTGCAGCGACTGGACAGTGCTCCCCTGCCTCCAGCTCTCTGCCCAACACAGGATTTCTCTTAACACAGGAACAGCACTGGCCCTGAGTCGGGGGCCTCAGGTGGTTATATGTTGGATGTGGAGGGATTCTGCTCACATCCCCCAGCCCCAGCCCTATTATGCGATGGGTAACTGTGTGTGGGAGGCAGAAGAATGGCCCCTAAATATGACCACATCCTGATCCCTGAAACTTTAAAAAATGTTCCTTTAATGGCAAGGGAGAACGAAGGTTGCTAATCACCCAACCTGGAGATGGGAGATGATCCTGGATTATCAAGGTGTCCTGGTGGGCCCGGTGGAATCACAAGGATCTTTTTTTTTTTTTCTGAAATGGAGTTTCGCTCTTGTTGCCCAGGCTGAAGTGCAGTGGCACAATCTCAGCTCACTGCAACCTCCACCTCCTGGGTTCAAGCTATTCTCCTGCCTCAGCCTCCCAAGTAGCTGGAATTACAGGCATGCGCCATCACGCCTGACTAATTTTGTGTTTTTAGAAGAGACGGGGTTTCTCCATGTTGGTCAGGCTGGTCTCGAACTCCTGACCTCGGGTGATCCGCCTGCCTCAGTCTCCCAAAGTGCTGGGATTACAGGCACGAGCCACCGCGCCCGGCCAAGGATCCTTAAATGGGAGAGAGGGAGGCAGAAGAGTCAGAATCAGAGATGGTGTCTTGAGAAAGATCTGCCCACTACTGCTGACAATAGGATGGAAGAACCCATGAGCTCAGGAAAGCAGGCAGCTTCTGAAAGCCAGAACAAAAGGCAAAAACCAGATTCTCCCTTAGAGCCTGCAGAAGGAATGCATACCTGCTGACGTGTTGATTTTAGTACAGTAAAACCCATTTTGGACTTCTGACCTCCAGCTCTGTAAGATAATAAATGTGTGTGTTTTAGCCACTAAGGGTAACTGGTTACAGCGGCAACAGGAAAAGAATCCACTATGGTTGATGGAGATTTGAGTTTTTTCCACTTTCTTCTTTTTTTATAGAGATGGGGTCTCACTATGTTGCCCAGGCTGGTCTCAAACTCCTGGGCTCAAGTGATCCACCCGCCTTGGCCTCCCAGAATGCTGCGATTATAGGCATGAGCTGCTGTGCCTGGCCATATCGTTTCTTGCTTTGCAGACAATGTCGCTGTGACTTTCCTACTGCAAGTGCCGTGGTGCAAAGGAGAAGGAGCTAGAAGTATACACAACATCAGCATTACCAGGTAGTGCCATCTGCTTTCCAAACTGCACCTGCCCCGGGCTTCCATATGGACAATGGACTAGGGAAGGGAAGAAGAAGGCAGTGAAACCATTAGGGGCCATCTCAGTGATCCAAGTTCTGAATTAAAGTGGTGGCCGTGGGGGTGGAAGGAAGAGGCAGATGTCAGAAATATTGAGGACGAGTCCTTGCTAAAAGGTTGGCTGTAGGGGGTGAGGGAGGAGATGGAACGACTCCCAGCCATCTGGAGCAGAAACAAAGATGGCGGGCCACGGCCTGGCATGGTGGCTCACGCCTGTAATCTCAGCACTTTGGGAGGCTGAGGCAGACAGGTCACTTGAGGTCAGGAGTTCGAGACCAGCCTGGTCAATATAGTGAAACCCCATCCCTACCAAAACTACAAAAATAAGCTGGGTGTGGTAGTGGGCGCCTGTAATCCCAGCTACTCTGGAAACTGAGGCAGGAGAATCGCTTGAACCCTGGAGGCAGAGGTTGCAGTGCACTGAGGTTGCACCACTGCACTCCAGCCTGGGCAACAGAGTGAGATTCTGTCTAAATAAATAAATAAATAAATAAAAACAACAAAAAGAAAAAAAAAAAATAGGCGGACACAGTGGCTCACATCTGTAATCCCAGCACTTTGGGAGACCAAGGCAGATGGAACACCTGAGTTCAGGAGTTCGAGACCAGCCCAGCCAACATGGTGAAACCCCGTCTCTACTAAAAAATACAAAATCGGCCAGGCGCGATGGCTCAAGCCTGTAATCCCAGCACTTTGGGAGGCCGAGACGGGTGGATCACGAGGTCAGGAGATCGAGACCATCCTGGCTAATACGGTGAAACCCTGTCTCTACTAAAAAATACAAAAAACTAGCCGGGCGAGGTGGCGGGCGCCTGTGGTCCCAGCTACTCGGGAAGTTGAGGCAGGAGAATGGAGAATGGCGTAAACTCGGGAGGTGGAGCTTGCAGTGAGCTGAGATCCGGCCACTGCACTCTAGCCGGGGCGACAGAGAGAGACTCTGTCTCAAAAAAAAAAAAAAAAAAAAAAAAAAAAAAAAAAATTAGCCAGGTGTGATGGCACAGGCCTGTCGTCCCAGCTACTCGGGAAGCTGAGATGGGAGAATCACTTGAGCTAGGGAGATGGAGGCTGCAGTGAGCTGTGATCGCGTTACTGCACTCCAGCCTGGGTGAGACACAGCAAGACTCTGCCTCATAACAAAGCAAAACAAAACAAAACAAAACAAAAACAAAGATGGCTGGCCTTCTTCTGTCCTGCCCTGGCCACTGGCTGTCCTGGTACCCCTTCCTCCTTAACAGCCTCACCCTGTGGAGTCTGACCTCTCACCTGTTTCTCCCAAGTTAGGAAAACCCATCCCATGTGGGTTAGAAGTCAAATGAACAGAAAGACAAACACACATTTCCTGACAAAGAAATAAAAATGCAAGTGACAGTTTAACAGTTAAACTTTAACTAATCTAACTGAACCAAACCTTAACTAATTTCCAGGTCTGTTTTTTGTTTGTGTTTCTTAAGACAGGGTCTTCTCTGTAGCCCAGGCCGGAGTGCAATTATGGCTGTTGCAGCTTTGAGCTCCAGGGCTCAATCGATCCTCTTACCTCGGCCTCCCAAATAGCTGGGACTACAGGCACATGCCACCACACCAAAAATACTCATTTTGGTATTTTTTGTAGAGACAGTGTTTCACCATGTCGCCCAGCTTTGTCTCAAACTCTTGGACTCAAGCAATCCTCCCACCTTGGCCTCCCAAAGTGTTGGGATTATAGGTATGAGCCATTTCCAAGTTTTAAAGCAACAGAAGATATCACCATGGCACAGACTGAGGGTTTTGACCCCACAGACATAGTTTAGCCTCCTGCATGGACAGCGTCCTTTGGAAGGCCATGAGGCTCTCACATAGGAGAGGAGGCTGCATGTGCAGACCTGGAAAATGTCTATGATATATTAATTGACAAAAGGAAGCTAAGAAAAATATGGAGGGACCTCATTTTTATAAAATAGGGATATTAGAGAACTACATACAGATATATAATAGTAGTTCCCATTTATTGAGCAGTTACTATCTGCCCACACTGTGCTAAGTGATCTATCCATAGGTGTTAACACATTTGGTCTTTTGCTGCTGTTATTACTTCATTTGACAGGTGGGGAAGGAACTTACCTGAAGCAGTCTAATTCCATGCTCTTTTTTTTTTTTTTGGAGATGGAGTTTTGCTCTTATTGCCCAGGCTGGAGTGCAATGGCATGGTCTCAGCCCACTGCAACCTCCACTTCCCATGTTCAAGTGATCCTCCTATGTCAGCCTCCCAAGTAGCTGGGATTACAGGTGTCCACCACCACGCCCGGCTAATTTTTCTATTTTTAGTAGAGATGGGGTTTCGCCATATTGGCCAGGCTGGTCTTGAACTCCTGACCTCAGGTGATCCACCAGCCTCTACCTCCCAAAGTTCTGGGATTACAAGTGTGAACCACCGCGCCTGGCCTTTGGTTGTTGTTGTTGTTGTTGTTTATTTGTTTTTGACACAGGGTGTCACTCTCACGCCAAGGCTGAAACACAAATCATAGCTCACTGCAACCTTGAACTCCTGGGCTCAAGTGATTCTTCTGCCTCAGCCTCCCGAGTAGCTGGGGCCACAGGTGCGCATCACCATGGTCAGCTAATTTTTAAAATTTCTGTAGAGATGGGGCCTCACTATATTGCGTAGGCTGGTCTCGAACTCCTGGCCTCAAGTGGTCCTCCCACCTTGGCCTCCCAAAGTTCTGGGATTATAGGCAAGTCCATGCTCTTAATCAACTCTCAAAACTGCCTTTCTCTTAACCTGGGAAGAGGTGGGGAAATTTGTGGCCAGCCTGGGGACCACCAGGAGGAATGAGATTGGGCCCCAGTTCCTCTCTCCTGGTAGGATTAGTTGCCATCTGACCTACCAGGACAGTCCTGTCCAGCTGGCAGAGAGGACACTCATGCCTCAAAGGAAATAACTCAATCCATGGGAGGTGGATATGGACAAGTGACCCAAGCTCAGTGCCAGAGGCCAGGCATTGGTGAGGGACACAGGTGCCATGTGTGGTTTAGGCTGAAAGTCCTATTGAACCTGCCCACTCTGGTGTCATTTTCTTTTTCTTTCTTTTCTTTTTTTTTTTTCTTTGAGATGGAGTCTCGCTCTGTCGCCCAGGCTGGAGTGCAGTGGCTGGATCTCAGCTCACTGCAAGCTCTGCCTCCCGGGTTTACGCCATTCTCCTGCCTCAGCCTCCGGAGTAGCTGGGACTACAGGCGCCCGCCACCTCGCCCGGCTAGTTTTTTGTATTTTTTAGTAGAGACGGGGTTTCACCGGGTTAGCCAGGATGGTCTCGATCTCCTGACCTCGTGATCCACCCGACTTGGCCTCCCAAAGTGCTGGGATTACAGGCTTGAGCCACCGCGCCCAGCCTCTTTTTTTTTTTTTTTTTTGAGGTAGAGTCTGGGTCTGTCATCCAGGCTGGAGTGCAGTGGCGTAATCTCGATCTCGGCTCACTGAAACCTCCTCCTCCCAGGTTCAAGCGATTCTCTTGCCTCAGCCTCCCAAGTAGCCATGATTACAGGCATGTGCCACCATGCCCGGCTAATTTTTTTTTTTTTTTTTTTTGAGATGGAGTTAAGCACTTGTTGCCCAGGCTGGAGTGCAATGGCGCGATCTCGGCTCACTGCAACCTGTGACTCCCAGGTTCAAGCAATTCTCCTGCCTCAGCCTCCTGAGTAGCTGGGATTACAGGCATGCACCACTATGCCTGGCTAATTTTGTATTTTTAGGAGAGGCGGGATTTCACCACGTTGGTCAGGCTGGTTTCAAACTCCCAACCTCAGGTGATCTGCTCACCTTGGCCTCCCAAAGTGCTGGGATTACAGGTGTGAGCCACTGCACCCGGCCTAAGTTTTGTATTTTTAGTAGAGATGGGGTTTCACCATATTGGCCAGGCTGGTCTCGAACTTCTGACCTCAAGCGATCCACCTCCCTCAGCTTCCCAAAGTGCTAAGATTATAGGTGTGAGCCATTGCGCCTGGCTTGGCATCATTTTCCTTTCAGGGAGCTGAGCTCATGGAATGAACTGAGAGGACTGTAACCCTGGAGCCCACGCAGTGCACCACTAGGCTTTGCAGAGTAGGATTGGCCTCCTTTGGACAGAGTGAGCCCCTGGGATTCTCAGACTATTCTGGAAGAGACCTCAAGAGGGAGATGCTGGGCTTCTTAACAATAAATACATGAGGATGCGGGAGAGATTGGTTAAAAAAGCAACCGCAGCACTGTGGCTAGAGTTGTTCTCCAAGCTGGTTAAGTGGCCCATGAGTACATGTACATGTGTGAACACTCCATGTTAATAGTAATGATTTTCTCTGAGAAATGGATTTGGGTGACAGTGCGCTGTTATTTTTTAGTTTATACAGTTCTATACTGTTTTAGTTTATAAATAATAAGCGTGGGTTTTTTTTTTTTTTTTTGAGACTGCATCTCTCTTTGTCGCCCAGGCTGGAGTGCAGTGGCACGATCTCGGCTCACTGTGATCTCTGCCTCCCAGTTCAAGTGATTCTCCAGCCTCAGCCTCCCAAGTAGCTGGGATTACAGGCCCCTGCCACCATGCCCTGCCAATTTTTGTATTTTTAGTAGAGATGGGTTTTCACCATGTTGGCCAGGCTGCTCTTGAACTCCTGACCTCAAGTGATCTGCCAGCCGTGGCCTCCCAAAGTGTTGGGATTACAGGCGTGAGCCACCACGCTCGGCCACATGTATTACTTTTTTTTTTTTTTTTTTTTTTTGAAGACAGGATCTCTCTCACTCCAGTTGCCCAGTCTGGAGTGCAGTGGCTTGGCTCACTGCAGCCTCTACCTCCCAGGCTCAGGAGAGTCTCACACCTTAGCCTGCCGAATAGTTAGGATTTACAGGCACGTGCCACCACGCCTGGCTAATTTTTTGTATTTTTAGTAGAGACAGGAGTTTCACCATGTTGCCAATTGCGCGATCTCAGCCCACTGCAACCTTAAGTTCCCACGTTCAAGCAATCCTCCTGTCTCAGCCTCTCAAGTAGCTGGGATTACAGGTGCCCACCACCACACCTGGCTAATTTTTGTAATTTTAGTAGAGACAGAGTTTCTCAGAGTTTGGGGTTTCTCTTGAACTCTGGAACTCAAGTGATCTGCCTGCTCAGGCCTCCCAGAGTGCTGGGATTATAGGCGTGAGTCACCATGCCTGGCCTGATAAGCGTGTATTACTTTTGTAATAAAGAAAGAACCTTCATAATATTAGAAACATACATGTGATGAAAATTCAAAATATTCCAGGCACGGTGGTTCATGCCTGTAATCCCAGCACTTTGGGAGGCCGAGGCGGGTGGATCACGAAGTCAAGAGATCGAGACCATTCTGGCCAACATGGTGAAACCCCGTCTTTACCAAAACTACAAGAATTAGCCAGGTGTGGTGGCAGACACCTGTAATCCCAGCTACTTGGGAGGCTGAGGCAGGAGAATCGCTTGAACCCGGGAGGCGGAGGTTGCAGTGAGCCGAGAGATCTTGCCACTGCACTCCACCCTGGGCAACAGAACAACACTCTGTCTTAAAAAAAAAAAAGAGCAAGGGTCTCCAACGACCTCACAGGAACCACTGAGGAACTTTGAATATGGATCGCATAGTAGATGGTGCTGTATCCTAGGTTCCATTTCCAGAGTGTGTGCACTGGATTATGGGCATGCAGACCAATGTCCTTTTACTCGACAGATGTCCACCGAAGAATCAAGAGGGAGGGTCCTGGTGTCTGAAACTCAAATCATTCAGCAAAACGTACGGGTTTAGACATCGATGTAGATTTCTAGATCAGAACATTTGCAGGCATCACTGTCAACAGAGAGCATACGAGAGAAAGTAACGGCGGCAGAATGTTAACAATTGGTGGACCTGAGCGAAGAATACATGGGATATTTATGGTGCCAGCTCGTCTGTAGGCCTGAACATTTTCAGGGTAAGTTGAAGGAAAAGTGTTCAAGGCCAAGTGAGTTGTGGCAAGGCCCTTTCTCAGGTGCATGCCTGAGCAGGGGAGGCAGGGCTGTGGCAGTTTGGTGAGGCTGCCCCCGCTCTGCTCCTGGAGACCACCCAAATCTGCTCTTGCACTCCCCTGGCCTTAGAGCTCTATTCCCCCAGCACCTCCAGGCTGAGACCTTTTGCAGGCCTTCCCCACGGTGGGCTCATGCCACACACCACCTGCCCTACTCATGAAGTCTCACTCTGTTGCCCAGGCTGGAGTGCAGTGGTACCATCTCAGCTCACTGCAACCTCCACCTCCCAGGTTCTAGTGATTCTTCTGCCTCAGCCTCCCAAGTAGCTGGGACTACAGCCACGTGTCATCACGCCAGGCTATTTTTAGTAGAAACGAGCCTACATCATGTTGGTAAGGCTGGTTTCGAACTCTTGACCTCAAGCCATCCGCCCACCTCAGCCTCCCAAAGTGCTGGGATTATAGGCATGAGCCACCATGCTCAGTCTATGCCTACTTTTAGTTACATATCATTTAAGGGGGCAGGTTACTCTGAAATTTCTAGAAAAAGGGCGATTTCCAAGTTATTGCACTAGAAAGGCACAGTCACTTCCGGGTGGTGCCACGGCAATGGTAAACTGTCATGGTGCTGGTGGGTGTGTCTTATGGAGAGGTGCTTTGTGCCTCTTCCGTGTTTCAGCTGGTCTTCAGTCTGGTCTGGAGTTGAGTTCTGCCACCCGCCTCACTACTTCTCACCCCACTCAGATCCTTTAGCCAATCTCTTCTGCTTGACCCCCTTTCCCACATCAGGTCCAGTATGAGACCAAACCCAGATGCGGGTGCCAGAGCCTGGCACTCACGCCGGAGTTGTGACAGAGCCTGGCACTCACGCCGGAGTTGTGACAAGCAGCTGGAGTCCCACCTCCTGCTCTGCCTATGATCTTACACTGTTCTGGGCCTGTTCCCTCTCTGGACCTGCCCTCCCATCTTCCTAATACTCTTGGTTTGTGTCCTCCAGCCACGGGCAACCACAGACAGGGAGGTCATGGAAGCCCCAGCAGGTGAGAGTCTCCCAGGAGAGTCCCCGAGGTCCCCATCCCACACCCGAGGCCCTGCTCCTGCGTCTCAGTGGAGGCCCACCTGTTGAGTGCCCAGGGAAGCCCTGGGGCACACAGAGGGTGTGGGGGAAAATTGTTTGCTTTTTCAGAAAGCAGTGACACCCAACGTCAACATTACCTGTTTTCTTGACTTTGGGACATGTGCCTGCTTCAGCCTCCCGAGTAGCTGGGATTACAGGCACGAGTCACTACACCCGGCTAATTTTGTATTTTTAGTACAGACAGGTTTCTCCATGTCATCAGGCTGGTCTCAAACTCCCGACCTCAGGTGGCAAATCACAAGGTCAGGAGTTCAAGACCAGCCTGGCCAACATGGTGAAACCCCACCTCTACTAAAAATACAAAAAATCAGCTGTCCGTGGTGGCGGTCACCTGTAATCCCAGCTACTCAGGAAGCTGAGGCAGGAGAATCACTTGAACCCAGGAGGCGGAGGTTGCAGTGAGCCAAGGTCGCACCACTGCACTCCAGCCCAGAGAACAGTGCGAGACTCCATCTCAACAGCAACAACCACAAAAAAGACTGAGGTGAGGCCAGGCATGGTGGCTCACACCTGTAATCCCAGCACTCTGGTAAGCCGAGGTGGGCAGCTCATTTGAAGTCAAGAGTTTGAGATCAGCCTGGCCAACATGGTAAAATCCCATCTCTACTAAAAATACAAAAATTTGCTGGGTATGGTGGCGCATGCCTGTAATCCCAGTTACTCGGGAGGCTGAGGCAGGAAAATTGCTTGAACCGGGCAGGTGGAGGAGGTCACATCACTGCATTCTAGCCTGGGCGACAGAGCAAGACTCTGTCTCCAAAAAAAAAAAAGAAAAAGAGAAAAAAGAAAAAAAAGACTAAGGTGGGAGGATCGGTTGAGCTTGGGAGATCGAGGCTGCGGTGAGACATGTTCACACCACTGCACTCTAGCCTGGACAATAAAGCAAGACCCTGTCTCTCAAAAACCAAAACAAAAAAAGAAATAAAGAAAATAGATGCATCTTGAGATTATCTGTTCGATCTTTGGTCTCCCCGTGGGCTCTGTTTCACATGGATGGACAGATGGGGCTTGTGCCTGATTTGCCTTTGTTCCCAAAACTCAGCCCAAGTTCTGGCCAAAAGTGGTCATCAGTAAGTGAATTAGGATATGATTGGCTGTGAGTGACAATACCAGTAGCTTAAACAAACAAGAAAGGTGTCTATTTAAATTACCCAGAAAAGGTCTGAAGGGAAGGGCCCTAGGCTGAGCCATAATGTAGCCATTCTCCTGCCTCAGTCTCCCGAGTAGCTGGGATTACAGGCATGCACCACCACGCCCGGCTAATTTTTGTATTTTCAATAGAGACAAGGTTTCCCCATGTTGTTCAGGCTGGTCTTGAACTCCTGACCCCACGTGATCCACCGGCCTCAGTCTCCCAAACTGCTGGGATTACAGGTGTGGGCCATGGCGCCCAGTTACAATTTTTTTTTTTTTTTTTAGTGGATTTCTTATATCTTTTTGTTTGTTTTTGAGATGGAGTCTCACTCTGTTGCCCAGGCTGGAGTGCGATGGCTCAATCTCGGTTCACTGCAAACTCTGTCTCCTGGATTCAAGTGATTCTCCTGCCTCAGTCTTCTGAGTAGCTGGGATTACAGGCACCTGACACCAAGCCTGGCTACATTCTTTCGTATTTTTGGTAGAGATGGAATTTCACCATGTTAGCCAGGCTGGTCTCGAACTCCTGACCTCAGGTGATCCACCTGCCTTGCCCTCCCAAAGTGCTGGGATTACAGCCTGAGCCACCATGCCCAGCTACTATTTATTTATTTATTTATTTATTTATTTTTGAGCTGATTCCTTTTTTTTTTTTAGACAGAGTCTCGCACTCACCCAGGCTGGAGTGCAGTGGCCCGATCTTGGCTCACTGCAAGCTCCGCCTCCCGGGTTCACGCCATTCTCCTGCCTCAGTGTCCCGAGTAGCTGGGACTACAGGCGCCACCACCACACCCGGCTAATTTTTTTCTATTTTAGTAGAGACAGGGTTTCACTGTGTTAGCCAGGATGGTCTTGATCTCCTGACCTCCTGATCCGCCCGCCTCAGCCTCCCAAAGTGCTGGGATTATAGGTGTAAGCCACCGCACCTGGCCTCACCTCAGCCTTTCCAGTAGCTGAGACCACAGCTGCACCACCGTGCCCAGCTAATTAAAAACAAACAAAAAACCTTTTCTACAGATGAGATCTCACTATGTTGCCCAGGCCGGTCTTGAACTCCTGGCCTCAAGCAGTCCTCCCACCTTGGACTCCCCAAGTGCTGGGATTATAGGCATGAGCCACAGAGCCGGCCTGTAACAAGACTGAAGGGAGGCCCATCTCATGCATGAGCATGAAAGCCCAGTCATCACGCTTATGAACTACAAAAGGATCGTACAGCAAACATTGACTGAACATTGCCCTTGGTACTCCACAGGTACTGTCTCATATAACCCTCACCATGTCCGTGGCATTTTCTCCACGTAAGAGGTGAGTGAACTGAGGCCCAGAGAGGTTGAGAGACATAAGTGGGTCACACAGGTAGCCGGCAGGCTGTCTGCTGTGCACGTGGGGGCCCAGACAGGCATGCGCATGGGCTGTGTATGTAAGCAGCAGTGTATAGAAGAAGCAGCTGTGAGCGCAGGTGTTCATGAGAGCATCTACTGCTCTGTTTATGTGGTGTGGACGTGGGTGTGCCCAGCATTTTTTTTACAGAGTCTTGGCAGGCTCTGCTTCCCCAGCCTGGAGCACCCTCTCTCCTTTGGTCCCCTGATTATGCCTATTTATCTTTGAAGATTCAGTGCAGGCGTCACCTGTGCTGTGCAGCCTTCCCTGGCTCCTCTGGCTGAGTCAGTTGCATCAGCTCTCCCTGGCGTTGCTGTCTCTCCCCTTGCCCTTGCAGGGTGAGCGCAGGGACAGGGTGTGTCCCTTCATGTCTGTGTCACTCAGGTGCCTGGAACAGGCTTGACCAGGATATTAACAGGAATAACAGCTGCTACTAGGACTCAGTGGGCCTGGCCACGCTCAGGGCCTCACTTAATCTCATTTCTTCATCTCATCTCAGGTGAGGAAGTGAATTTCCAGGGAGGATCATTGATTGAACCAGGTGCGTGGCAGAGCCGGCCAGTGAGCCCTGAGTTTGGTGCCAGCCCTGCCACTCCCATACCATGCCCCATTCGGGACTATTATTTTTTAAAACTTTATTTTGGAATAGATATCACATGCACGTGGGAAATAGTGCAGAACATATGAAAGCATTTAACACTGAAATGTGTTCCACCACCCCTGTCCCCTGGCCTTCTGGGTCCCTCCCCAAGGAGGGAACCACTGTTCCCAGGGTCTTGTGTGTCCAGGGCCCCTTCACACCGGGTTCCCTCACTCTGGATGTGTGTGAGCATAAACATATGTGTGCAGATCCTTCTGGAGAGGTTTAAGCATGAATAAACACAGATGCAAATCTACACAGGACACATTTTCTTTCTTTCTTTTTTTTTTTTTGATATAGAGTTTTGCTCTTGTCACCCAGGCTGGAGTTCAATAGCACGACCTAGGCTCACTGCAACCTCCGCTTTCCAGGTTCAAGTGATTTTCGTGCCTCAGCCTCCCGAGTAGCTGGGATTACAGGCGCTACTTGCCACCACGCCTGGCTAATTTCTGTATTTTTAGTAGAGACGGGGTTTCACCATGCTGGCCAGGCTCGTCTCAAACTCCTGACATCAGGTGATCCCCTTGTCTCGGCCTCCCAAAGTGCTGGGATTATAGGTATGAGCCACGGCGCCTGGCCCACTTCCTTCTTCTAATGCTGGAATGAATGTTCCTGTCGACTTTCAGACCCACTTGGCCAGTGCAGCCAGCTGCTCTGCTCTTGAGGACACAGCCACATGGGGGCGGCTGGAATGTGGTTCTGGAGATGCCACAGTTGAGGTCACAGCTAGTGGATGACACAGACTTTCAGCAACTGAATGAGTGAAGAGGGGAGAGACTGCGTGAGATTGGAGTTGGGTTGTGGGGACACCCTGGGCGTGGAGCCAGGGACACCTATAAACCTGTCTTCCTCAAGAGATCGTGAGAATCTGCTGGAGTCCAGAGGGTCAGGGCCAGCCAGGTCCCTGTGAAGTTCTCTCTGTAGCGCCTCCCAACCCCCCGCATCAGTGTATCCATGTCACGCTGCTGAGTCCAGAGGGCAGGTCCACCATCTGTCACCTTTCACACACACTTGGCCAGTGCAGTCAGCTGCCCCGCCCTGAGAGAGGACACAACCACATGGGGGCAGCTGGGATATGGCTCTGGAGATGCCACAGGCGAGGTCCCAGGGCCAGTGGATGGCCACGCCAGGTGACCAACTTGAAGACGCAGGCTCCTCCCCCTCCTCCGGCCTGGTTGAGTCCTGGCCTTGAGAAGCTGCAAGGAGCTCACAGAGCGGGAGACCGACTGGGGCCAGGATGGCCAGAGCTAGGGAGGGGCTGGCCTGGGAGTTCCCGGCAGGGAGCAGCCTGTGCAAGAGCTCAGGGGCTCTGGAAAGAAAGTGTGGTTGGCAGCCCCCGGGACGCAGGCGATGAAGCTGGAGCTGTGGGGTGGTGACAGGGCAAGGGCCAGCCAAGCACACAGGCACCCCGAAACCCCTCTTGCCCTTTGCAGGGGGATCTAGCCTTTCTGGGCCCTTTGGGAATAAACTGTTGCCCTGCTTTACTAGGGAAACTGAGGCAGCAGTGTGGAAGTGGCTCCCTATTGAGGCCTCCTCACGTGGCCTCCACATGGGGCTCATTCAAGTCAGCCTCACCAAGGTACACCCAGACCTCCCCCCATGCCTACCCTACCCCCAAGCAGGGGACCCAAGGCACCCGGTCCCCAGGCAGTCTCCAATGAGAAGACCTGGGTCAGCTCAGGGGGCCACCTGGGCTGTGAGACCAACTGACCTGGAGGTCACCTCATTGTGCTGCTGAGTCCCGGCCCCCTACCGGGGACAACTGTACCACCTCCCTCATCAGGCTGTTCTGGGAATTAAAGGAGCTTGTGAGTGAAATGCTTGTTCCAGGGTCCAGCCCACAGTAAGTGCTCAGCAAAAAAAAGGTATCATGACTGTTAGGGAGGCAGCCTGGGTAGGGAGGGGATTTGGGCTCTAGAGTCAGACCTGCTGGGATGTGAGTCACTAAATTATTGCCCTTGGGTAAGTCATGTCCTTCTCTGAGCCTCAGTTTCCTCTTATAACAAGGGGAGAGCAAGAAGTACTTCAAGGGGTTGTTGTGGGCATTAAAAGGTTTGCCTTCCATAATGTGTGCTCGTGGCGGAAGCTCCATCAAAGTCAAGTCCCCTTGTAAAGTACTGTGAGACGCTGGGATGACAGGGGTGACTCACAGTTAAATCCTGGCCCTTTCGTGGACCGGGAACTGCCATTAGCCTCCAGCCTTTCAGGATGGCTGCAGGGCTTCCCAGTGGGTTTATGGGGACATCCAGTCCCTTGCCATTTGGTGTGGAGCTGAGGCTGTGGCTGTTTCCTGCCTCGAGGGTGCCTGACTCAGTGGTCATTCACTTCCAGTCAGTCAGTCAATCAACAAACATCCCTCGGAGACAGACACCAGTGCTCTGTACTGGGCACTGGGGACACAGAAGTGATTCACAGCTGGTCCCTGGCTTCAGGGGACTCACAGTCTGGGGGAACCACAAGGAAAAAACATGTCAAGTTCCAAGTACTGGGGGATCCAGAGCAGGCTTCCAGCCTCATCTAGGGGATCTGGGAGGGCTTCCTGGAGGTGGCAAATGATGACTGATCTGAGTCCTGAGTCTTAGGTGTTCTTCCAGGGGAGGAGGTGAGAGTGGAAAGTGCATGCGGGGGGACAGCAGTGAGGATGGAAGAGTGCGCTACTGCTCCGTCATGCAGGGGAAGCCTGGAGCCTAGGGGACCCAAAGGGGTAGAGAAAGGAGACCATGGCAGACAGAGGGGCTTGTGTGCCAGAACTCCATCCTAAGGGAACAGGGAGTCAGGGCAGAGATTCACAGAGGGGAGCAACATGGCCACTCCCAGCTTTAGAAAGCCCCTGCTTCGGGTGTGCGGATTGGACGGGAGGGAAAAGCCATCTGGGAAGCAGGGACGAGGCAAGCAGGGCAGGGGCATGGGGCCCAGGAGCAGCAGCAGCCAAGAGAGGGAAGGGGACTGGCCAGGGCTTGGTGGGGGTAGGGGAAGTCAGGCAGGACCCAGTGGCCAGGTCAAACCCTCCTGGACTGCCAGGTGCCCCTGACCTGCTGGGGGCCTGGGTGGTGCTGGGGCAAGATGTTGAGAGCTCTTTCATAGCACAATTCTGCCAGTGGATCTACTGTGGAACCACCAGAGGGCCTGGCTTTGTGCCTGGCAGCACATCCTCCCCAACCCCAAGAGAAAGGAAGCCCTGAAAAGTGACCTGTGGGCACCTACCAACCTAGGAGGCAGGGGTCACGATTCTCACAGGCCATGGAACTGGGGCTTGGCCAAGTGGAGCCAGATCTCCTGAGGACTGTGGGGGCAGCAACATCCAACAAATACTAAAGCAGCTCCAGACCGGGCGCCGTGGCTCACACCTGTAATCCCAGCACTTTGGGAGTCCAGGGCAGGCGGATCACGAGGTCAGGAGATCGAGACCATCCTGGCCAACATGGTGAAACTCCATCTCTACTAAAAATACAAGAATTAGCCAGGCGTAGTGGCGCATGCCTGTAATCCCAGCTACTCAGGAGGCTGAGGAAAGAGAATTGCTTGAACCTGGGTGGCAGAGGTTGCAGTGAGCCGAGATTGCACCACTGCACTCCAGCCTTGCAACAGAGTGAGACTCCATCTCAAAAATAAATAAATAAATAAAATAAAAATAAAGCAGCTCCCTTATTCTGGCCCTGTGCCACATTTTTGACACGCACCTTTTTTTTTTTTTTTTTTTTTTGAGACAGAGTTTCACTGTGTCACCCAGGCTGGAGTGCAGTGGCGCAATCTCGGCTCACTGCAACCTCCACCTCCTGGGTTCAAGGGATTCTCCTGTCTCAGCCTCCCAAGTTGCTGGGATTACAGGCATGCGCCACCATGCCTGGCTAAGTTTTGCATTTTTAGTAGAGACCGGGTTTCACCATGTTGGCCAGGCTGGTCTTAAACTCCTGGCCTCAGGTGATCCACCTGCCTCAGCCTCCCAAAGTGCTGGGATTACAGGCATGAAGCACTGCAACCGGCGACATGCACCTTTTCGTCTACTCCTTACAACAGCAGAACAGCAGCACATCACAGTAGTCTTAACAGCTTACATGTGCCTTGCACTTACCTCAGTCCCAGGCACCCTCTCAGCACTTCACACGCATGAGCTCATTTCTCATTTTCATAATACTTCTGGGAGGGAGGTACTACTATTCCCGCTTTACAGATGAGGAAATGGAGGCACAGAGAGGTCACGTAACTTGCCCCGGGTTGCAGAGCTGGGAGCAGGGGGACGGACAGAGGGCCATCTGACACCAGAGCCTGAGCCCTTCCCGCTCCATCGTCTGAAACATTCGCTCTCGTGGGCCACTGGGAACCTCTCAGTTACTTTATGGGCTTCTGCCCTTCCTCAGAGTTCCATCCTCTTCTCTTCCATTGCACCAAACCCTAGGTCAACTCAGGGCCTTCCATAGCCCCCATGTGCTGAGGATGGCCAGATCGCTGTCCTGAGCCAGGACACTGCTCACCTAAAACCCCCCAATAGCTTCCCACTGAGTTAAGCACAAAGCTAGGGCTTGGACACGTGACCCCCACTGTCCTTGCAAAATCAGATTCCAGCTCCAGCCTGTCCCCGCAGCCTCATCTCCAATCCCTCTATGCACACCAAGCTGCAGTCATTTCAGAGCCTTTGAACTCTACTGAGCTTTTTGACGCTCACTGGACATGGCACTCTCCCCCCTTCTCAGCCTAGCTCAATCCTGCTCAGTTCCAGCGTCTCCTCTTCCAAGAAGCCTCCCCTGACCTCCCAGGCTGGGTCTGCTACACCCTCTGTGCTGACTGTGGCTTCTTGTAATTAATCACCTGATTCCAATTTCACCTCCCTCCTGAAGGGAGAATGCTTGATTCCATGCTGCATCCCCAGGAGCCTGCTCCAGAGGCTGACTTATGAGGCAGAACACACTGAGCAGGAACGGGTTGCAGGGAGGGCAGGGCCTTGATGGCAGCCTTGAGACTGAGGCTGACCAGGTGTTAGGAGTTCATGGAAAAGGTCTGGGCCGGAGACAGAGACAGATGTGGATGGTTAGCACAGACAGTACCAAAAGCCAAAGATGAGAGATCACGTTTTCACAAGAGGCTGGGCACGGTGGCTCACACCTGTAATACCAGCACGTTGGGAGGCAGAGGCCGGGGGATCAATTGAGGTCAGGAGTTCAAGACCAGCCTGGCTAACATGGTAAAACCCTGTCTCTACTGAAAATACAAAAATTAGCCAGGTGTGGTGACAGGCACCTATAGACCCAGCTACCCAGGAGGCTGAGACAGGAGAATCCCTTGAACCCGGGAGGAGGATGTGCAGTGAGCTGAGATTGCGCCATTGCATTCCAGCCTGGGCGACAGAGTGAGACTCTGTCTCTAAGTAAGTAAATAAATACATAAGTCTTCACGGGAGGACAGATGATTGCTGAGGATAGACTCCGGGAAAGCACATCAGAGGGCTGGGAAGAAAATGAGAATTCCACGAAAGGAACTAAAGAGGAGCTGGGGCGTAGCTGACGCTGGAACAGAAGAGAAAGATGGCTGCCAGTGAACTACCCTCCGGCCCTCAGGGCCTGCTGCCGCCTCTCCCATTGGACCGGGGCTGGCTCTGTGACTCATTTTTGACTAAAGTGATGGAAGGGGTGCTGCAGCACCTCAAAGTCTAACTCATAAGAAGCTTGTAGGTTCCACTTGGGGCTCTTGAGGCTCCCTTTACTTTTTATTGTTTTTATTTTTTTAGAGATGGGTCTCACTCTGTTGCCCAGGCTGGAGTGAGGTGGCAGCGATCACAGTTCACTGCAACCTCCAACTCGTGGGCTCAAGCAATCATCCTGCCCCAGCCTCCCAAGTAGCTGGGACTCCAGGTACGTGCACCACCATGCCTGGCTTTTTTTTTTTTTTTTTTTTTTTTGGAGTCTTACTCTGTCACCCAGGCTGGAGTACAGTGGTGCAATCTCAGCTCACTGCAACTTCCACCTCCCAGGTTCAAGCGATTCTCCTGCCTCAGGCTCCTGAGTAGCTGGGATTACAGGCATGCATCACCACGCCTGGCTAATTTTGTATTTTTAGTAGAGATGGGGTTTCTCCATGTTGGTCAGGCTGGTCTCAAACTCCTGACTTCAGGCGATCCTCCCACCTCGGCCTCCCAAAGTGCTAGGATTACAGGTGTGAGCCACTGCGCCCAGGCTGCTTGGCTATTTTTTAATGATTCCTTACAGATACGAGGTTTTGCTGTGCTGCCCAGGCTAGTCTTGAACTAACTCTTGGCCTCAAGTGATCCTCCTGCCTCAGGCTCCTGAAGTGCTGGATTTACAGTCGTGAGCCACTGCACCTGGCCAGAACTCCTTTTCTAGGGGGAAGTCAACTACCATGTAGGAAGTCAGGCTATAGATTGTCCCAAGACCACCATGCTGTAAGGAGCCCAAGCTAGCCCCATGAAGTGGCCATGTGGAGAAAGAGATGTCCATGCCGGGCACGGTGGCTCACACCTGTAATCCCAGCACTTTGGGAGGCCGAGGTGGGCAGATTACTTGAGGTCAGGAGTTTGAGACCAGCCTGGTCAACATGGTGAAACCCCATTTCTACTAAAAATACAAATAATTAGCTGGGCATTTTGGCAGGCGCCTGTAATCCCAGCTACTTGGGAGGCTGAGGCAGGAGAATCACTTGAACCCAGGAGGTGGAGGTTGTAGTGAGCTGAGATCGCATCATTGCACTCCAGCCTGGGCGACAGAGCAGGACTATGTCTCAAAAAAAGACACGAAGAGAAGTGCCAGGTTGAGCCAGGTCGACCCACAGGACCATGAATGACTATTTAAAAAGTGGTATTCTAGGCCATTACATTTGTGGTCATTGGCTACACAGCAATAGATAACTGAAAGTTGGTAATTTAACACCTACACAGTCCTCTGAGGTAGACGTTATTGTTCCCATTTATCAGATGAGGAAGTAAAGCCTGGAGAGACAGACGTGGCTCAGTAAGTCTCACCTAGCCAGCTGGAGGCAGCAGGTAGGGTTTGACCTGGCAGGTTCATCGGAACCCGGTTTGTTTTCTTTCCAGAGCACATGCCTGGCTGCCTGAAGCAGTTGACCAGAACTTGCAGCCAAACCATGTGGTTTTGGTCAAATTCCCTGTGGCTGGGGTGACAGGGTCATTTCCCGGGTGACTCATCTGGGCGCCTGCTGGAACCCTGGTTTATTCTTTTGTAAAGCAGGCTTCTTCCCTCCCCCCGTGCCACTGAGACATGATTCACACATACTAAAAATGAACAAATCGTAAGTGCAGGGCATGGCGAATTTATTTATTTATTTATTTTTAGACAGAGTCTTGCTGTGTCGTCCAGGCTGGAGTGCGACGGTGTGATCTCAGCTCACTACAACCTCCGCCTCCTGGGTTCAAGCGATTCTCCTGCCTCAGCCTCCCGAGCAGCTGGGACTACAGGCATGTGCCAGCAAGCCTGGCTAATTATTTGTATTTTCAGCAGAGACAGGGTTTCGCCATGTTGGCCAGGCTGGTCTCAACCTCCTGAGTTCAGGTGATTCACCTGCTTTGGCCTCCCAAAGTGCTGGGATTATGCCCAGCCGGCATGGTGAATTTTTACATCTGTGTGTACCCACGTGACCACAACCCAGACCATGATATAGAACATTTCTGGAATCAGCATGTTCCCTTCTGCCCACTGCTGGTCAATGCCCTCAGCTCAAGAGGTGCCTGCTGCTCTGACCACTATCACCATGACGTTCTGTCTGTTCTTGAACCTCACCTAAACAAAATCGTACAGCCTTACATTCTTCTGTGGCTATTTTTTTTTTTTTTTTTTTTTTTTTTTTTTTTTTTTTTGAGACGGAGTCTTGCTCTGTAGCCCGGGCTGGACTGCAGTGGCCGGATCTCAGCTCACTGCAAGCTCCGCCTCCCGGGTTTACGCCATTCTCCTGCCTCAGCCTCCGGAGTAGCTGGGACTACAGGCGCCCGCCACCTCGCCCGGCTAGTTTTTTGTATTTTTAGTAGAGACGGGGTTTCACCGTATTAGCCAGGATGGTCTCGATCTCCTGACCTCGTGATCCGCCCGTCTCGGCCTCCCAAAGTGCTGGGATTACAGGCTTGAGCCACCGCGCCCGGCCCTTCTGTGGCTATTTTTGGTCAACATTATGTCTGAAAGATTCACCAACATTTTTGTGTGTAGCAGGTTTTTTTTTTTAATTGCTGTATAGTATTCCAAAGTATGAATATACCACAATTTATTCATTCTACTACTGATGGACAGCTGTATTATTTATTTGCTGATATGAGTATTACAGTACTCATTCTTTTGTGCATGTTAGCACTCATTTCTCCTGGATGTGTAAGCAGGAGTGGAAATGCTAGGCCATAGGGTAGATGCGTATTTAACTTGATGAGAAGCTGTCAGTTTCGCACCGTGGTTGCACAAAGCGCACTCACACCAACAGCACCTGGGAGCTGCCGTTCTCCATATCCCCACCAGCACTTGGTACCGGCAGACCTTCTCCTCTGAACTATTCTAATAGTGGGGCAGTGGGATCTCACGGTTTTTCATGAGATGTGGAGCACCTTTCAGAGACTGGCCTGGTTTTGGTAGCTCCCCTAGGAAGCCCTGAGGAGGGATGGGAGGGGGGTTGGTAAAGGGGATGTTCCTGCAACCCAGGTGTGAGACGGGGGAGCTCTGAGTTAGGTTGAGGCTAGAAGGGAGGCAGAGGATGGAATGGAGAGCTGTCCTGGGAGGACGGTGGGATGGTGAGGATGGACGGCAGAGCTGCCAGCAGCAGGCATCCCATCTCCCAGTGGCTAGGAATGTTCCTGATCTCCAAAGACAAGCAGTGCCAAGGCAGGGCAGTGCCAAGGCTGGGGGATTTGATGGCATGGGGTCCTGGATCTTTCTTCTTTCTGCTCTGCCATTTTTAGCTATTGATGAGGGAAGATGGCGACAAGGCAAGGAGAGAGGTGTCCCCTCCTTGTGCCCCCTCCTTTTCTTTTTGTCGGAGTTTTGCTCGTCACACAGCTAGAATGCAGTGGTGTGATCTTGGCTCACTGCAACCTCTGCCTCCTGGGTTCAAGTGATTCTCCTGCCTCAGCCTCCTGAGTAGCTGGGATTACAGGCGCTTGGCACCATGTCTGGCTAATTTTTTGTATTTTTAGTAGAGACGGGGTTTCACCATGTTGGCCGGGCTGGTCTCGAACTCCTGACCTCAGCTGATTTCCCTGCCTTGGCCTCCCAAAGTTTTGGGATAACAGGCATAAGCCACCATGCCTGGCCTCTTGTGCCTCTTTTTTTTTTTTTTGAGATGGAGTCTAGCTCTGTTGCCCAGGCTGGAGTGCAGTGCCACTATCTCGGCTCACTGCAACCTCTGACTACAGGGGTCATGCCATTCTCCTGTCTCAGACTCCCAAGTAGCTGGAATTACAGGTGCCTGCCACCACGCCCGACTAATTTTGTTTGTTTGTTTGTTTGTTTTTTTGAGACGGAGTCTCGCTCTGTCGCCCAGGCTGGAGTGTAGTGGCCGGATCTCAGCTCACTGCAAGCTCCGCCTCCCGGGTTCACGCCATTCGCCTGCCTCAGCCTCCCAAGTAGCTGGAACTACAGGCGCCCGCCACCTCGCCTGGCTAGTTTTTTGTATTTTTTAGTAGAGACGGGGTTTCACCGTGTTAGCCAGGATGGTCTCGATCTCCTGACCTCGTGATCCACCCGTCTCGGCCTCCCAAAGTGCTGGGATTACAGGCTTGAGCCACTGCACCCGGCCATCTTGTGCCTCTTTCTAACACCAAGGACGCCCTTCCTAGATGACCTCTCGCATTTCACTGGCTGGAACTGCATCCCATGTCTGTTCCTCAAGCAATCCCTGGCAAGGGAATGGGAAACAATCTCCCCTCACTGCCCGCAGTCACTCTCCTGTGGGTCTTTCCCTGAACACACCAGGGATGTTTGCTCCTGCTGGTGCCTCCGCGTGGAAGGCCCTTCCTGATTCTTCCATCTCGAAGAGTCATCTTTCAAAGCTGCCTCCAAAGGTACTCTTCTACCTGCAGGCTGGCTCGGGGTCTCTTCTGCGTTCTCACAGCCTTCCAGGACCCTTACCGGATGTGGCCTATTTCTGTGGCTCAGAAATGCGACCTCTTCCCAGCCCCATGCGACCACAATCAGCACAGCTGGCCATGGTGAGGACTCCCAGCCCGCTGGACCTGGGCCTGGGGCAGCCACAACCCTGCCCTCACCCCTGCCCAGGGTTGGGCATGACCTCTGGGAAAAGCCTCAGGAGAGGACAGGGACTGAAAGAAAAACACCCATTTGATGGAGAAGCAAACTGAGGCTTAGTGAGGGGTGTGACTTGCCCAAGGTCATGGTCAGGGCCAGTCTTAGCTCCACGTCTCTCTCTCAGGCCTGGGCCCTGGGCCCTACTCCAGGGCTCCCCAGACTTTGAAGGTCACGTGAATCACTGGGGCACCTGTTAAAATGCAGACGCTGGTTCGGTAGGTCAGGGTGGGGCTGGACTTGCTATTTCTCACTTGCTTCCGCTGCCACTGGCCTGTAAGCCACACTGGGGGCATCGCAGTCCTTACTAAGGGGGACCTTGGATTTTCAGCCCCACCCTCAGAAGCCCAGAGGCCACTGCTTTAGGAAGGGTGGGGTGTGGGTAGGGAAGCCACTTCAAGAAACCCCAATCTCCATTTCTGTTCTGTCAGCCATCTAGGACACCAGAACTTGCTGGAACATTTTATTAAGTTAAGAGGTTCAGGGGGCAGGAGAGAATCACCTTTTGGGTGGCTCTGGCGGTTCCGCACCCAGCACAGCCTCAGAGGAGGCTGTGGGGCCATGGAAGCCAGCTGCTGGCTCCCTCTGTCCTGAGCCCCATGGTACGGGTCCAAATGGGGCAGGAAGTGTTAGTAGGAGGTAGGGTAGGAGGAAGGTGGCAGGCTCCCGCCTCTCCCCTGCAGAGATACCCTGCCATGGCTGCTGCCTGGGCCGCCGCCAGACCCCCGGACCAGGGCCACCAGCCCAGAAGCCCAAGCAGAGGGTGGCTGGAGACAGAGCGGGGACCAGGGCTGGAGGCACACGGCCACCAGGAATTGTTTTTTTTTTTTTAAAGTATAAAGTGTTTTGGAAAAAAAGAAAAAAAAATCTATATAAAAATCTCTTCACATATAAAATCCTGAAGAAGGTGCAAGGTAAGACCCAGTGCGAGGGGCGCGCTCAGATACGCAGTGTGTGTGTGTGTGTGTGTGTGTGTGTGTCCGTGTGTACATGTGTGCACGTGTGTGTCTGTGTCTGTGTGTGGGTGTGTGTGGTGGGTGCAAGTGCACGTGTGGCCCACAGAGGGTGGGGAGAAAGCTTGGCTTCTGACTTCCATCCAGGAGGGAAAGAGGGAGGCTGGTCCTCCAGCCTGGAGGGTCTGCAGCTGAGCGGGACCTGAAAGACAAGGTGCGACAGGGCTGAGGCCTGGGCTGAGGGGCTGCGAGGCTATCCCAAGGCCAAGCAAGGGTGCTGAGTGGGTCCTTCCACCACCTCTCAGCCCTGAAGGTAGTCAGATCCGCTCCTCCTAGCTCCTTCGCGAGTAGCTCGGCCATAGGGTGGCCTCTCCTGCGTGCCTTAGGAAGTCCACGAGGATTTAGCAGAAAGAGGATGCTCCAGGTAGATGTGGCATTGAAAAAGCAAAAATAAGAACACTTTGGCCATGTGCAGCGGCTCATGCCTGTAATCTCAGAATTTTGGGAGGCTGAGGCAGGTAGACTGCTTGAGCCCAGGAGTTCGAGACCAGCCTGGGAAATAATGGCGAAACCTTGCCTATACAAAAAGTACAAAAATTATCTGGCCATGGTGGTGTGGGCCTGTGGTCCCAGCTACTCAGAAGGCTGAGGTGGGAGGATCCCTTGAGCCTAGGAGGTTGAGGCTGCAGTGAGCCATGATTGCATCACTGCGCTCCAGCCCAGGTAAGAGTAAGACCTTGTCTCAAAACAACCAACCAACCAACCACTTTGAGCCCTGTTAAGTCAAGAACGAGTGTAAGACTAAATGGGACAGAGGCCTGGCCTTGGTGTGCGATGTCTGTGTGTGAAGCTCAGCGGAGACTCCCTGTGGGGGTCAGAGATGTGAACACTGCATTTGCCTCCAGCCCCAAGAAGGGGGGTGCACTGAGCAGGCCATGGCTCTGCACTGTGCCGCCCAGCTCTGAGGGAACAGGCTTAAGCTGATGAAGCAGCCTGTGGCCTGGGTCTGATGGGATCTCTGCAACAATCCCGTGTTGCTGGGTTCATCGTCCCTTTTACAAAACGGGAATTGGAGGCCAGAAGAAGAAAGTAGCCTGGCTGGGGTGGTCCAGGAGTCCTGGTTGTGGGAGAGCCTCAGCCCCTGCCCACCCTGCAGGGCGCACACCTTGGCACCCACCTCTACTCAGCCAGGCTGTTGCGCATCGACTCCTTCTCCTGGAGGGCGGCCATGGCAAGGCGCAGGTGCTCCTTCAGCTGCTCGATCTCCCGCTCGGACCGCGTCTTGATGTGGCTCAGCTCCACGTAGACATCCTGGTACTTTCCCGAGGTGAAGCGCTTGTCCTGGGGGGCAGGAGGCAGGTATGAGGGCATGAAGCCTCTCCCTCCAGCCCTGCCCACCTGGCACATGGGCAGTACCAGCAGCCAGACCTCCCTGCGGCCCCTCGCTTCATCCCTCCAGGTGGCTCCCCGAGATGGCCCTGGGTCCTGGGCTTCCCTCTCCCACCTCCCTGGTACCACCTAGGGACACAGGTGTCATTGTCATCCTCATCCTGTTTGGGGGAAGGAGATTTTGCCCAAGACCGCAGGGCAGTGAGCGGCTGGGATGAGAACCAGGTCAGCCTGGCTGGGTGCTCGGGCCCTTCCCGTGAGTTCACGCCACCTGTTCTTCAAGTGCGGTAAACATGGTCTGGCTCACGTGCGCTTACAGAGCCACCAACACGTCCACTTCCTGCCCCAAACTGACAGAATGCACCAGGCAGTGACATAGCAGCCAATGGTGGGCCAGGCGGGCTGCAGACTCAGACTTGGGCTGAACCCCGACCCACCCAACTCCTAGCAACGCGGTTATTCTCACTGGAGTGCAAGCTCCCCACAGCAGAGATTTGGGGCTATTTTGTTCACATCTGTCTTCCCAGCACCTAGCACAGTGCCCGGGACATAGGAGGTGCTCAATAATAATCAATAAATTAAATAACGCTAAATAAACAGAAGCAAGTACGGCCTTGGGGAAGTCACTTCCCCTTTCTTAGCCTTAGTTTCCCTGTCAGTGAATGGGGATGACGACACCTACATGGGAGAAGCACAGGAGAGCCTGAGGAAGGATGAAGCAAGTGGAGGGCTTGGCACAGAGCAGGTGCTCATGGGATGGCATCCAGGTGGCTCCAGAGGCCCCCACGGCCCCCACGCACAGCAGCAGGACCTACCTTCTGCATCATCTGGAGTTCGTCCCGGAGGCACTGCACTTCCTTCTTCAGGTACTGGAGTTCATTCTCTTTTACACGAAGCAGCACCTGGGGATATAGGTGCTGGGCTGACCCAGGGCCAGAAGCCAGAGCTACCCTGGCCCACAGTGCCCTGCTGCCCGGGTTTTCTCTGCCTCAGGCCCCTAGAATGCAGCCCCTATCTGCACCAAAACCCTCTAAACCCTGGAGGCAGACTCCTCCAGGAAGCCCTCTCTGATTCCCCTGCTTTGCCTTCCCTTACTCTCACCCCTGTCCAGCCTGTGTGAATGGATATCTCATGGTCATCTCTGCTGCAGCCCTCATGCAGCACCAGGCTCTCACCTCGGGGGTAAGATGGATGAAAAGAAGCCCTACATAAACCTGAGCAGGCTGAGCCACTCCACAAGGCACCTCATTAACCCCTCCCCAACCCTGAGGGCCAGGTGCTGCTGACCTGACCAAGGAGGAAACAAATTCAGCCAGGTCTGAGGAGGCTTAAAAGCTCAGAATGGAGCCAGACTGCCTGGTTCAAATCCCAGTCCAGCTATGCAAGCTTTGGTAAGGTACTTGACCTTCCCGTGTCTCAGTTTCCTAATCTGTAAGTGGGGACAGTAACAGTAGCTAATGTATGGAGCTGTCAGGAAGATTAGATGAGTTAACAGACAAAAAGGGCTTCCAGAAGTTCTAGGTACACAGTGAGCCTCACCTAAGTGTTTGTTAAAGAAATAAAATATCGGCTGGGCACGGTGGCTCATGCCTGTAATCGCAACACTTTGGGAGGCCGAGGTGGGCGGATCACCTGAGGTTGGGAGTTCGAGACCAGCCTGATCAACATGGAGAAACCCTGTCTCTACTAAAAATACAAAATTAGCCAAGCATGGTGGCACATGCCTGTAATCCCAGCTACTTGGGAAGCTGAGGCAGGAGAATGGCTTGAACCCAGGAGGCAGAGGCCGCAGTGAGCAGAGATGGTGCCACTGCACTCCAGCCTGGGCAACAACAGCAAAACTCCGTCTGAAAAAAAAAAAAAAAAGAAAGAAATACTGAGGCTGGGTGTGGTGGCTCACACTGTAATCCCAGCACTTTGGGAGGCCAAGGCCAGCGGATCACTTGAGGTCTGGAGTTCGAGACCAGCCTGGCCAACATAGTGAAACCCTGTCTCTACCAAAAATATAAAAAATTAGCCAGGTGTGGTGGTGCAGGCCTGTAATCCTAGCTACTTGGGAGGCTGAGGCAGGAGAATCACTTGAACTGGGGAGGCAGAGGTTGCAGTGAGCCAAGATCGTGTCACTGCACTCCAGCCTGGGTGACAGAGCGGGACTCTGTCTCAAAAAAAAAAAAAAAAGGAAAGAAAGAAAAGGAAAGAAAAGAAAAGACTACAGTGATCCTGGCACGCACGCGCGCGCGCACACACACACACACACACTTATTTTCTTACCCCAATATTTCCCAGTAAGGAAGGTGCTGGGGTGCTGGTGCCATTTTACAGATGAGCTACTGGGACTCAGAGAAGTGGAGTGATTTCCTATGGTACACGGCAGGTAGGTGACACAACGCAGGTGGGAGGGAAGAATTCTGGCTACTGGATGCGTAGTAGGTGTTCTGGCCTAGTCAGGCTGGCCAAGCCACTCAGAGACTTGGCTTTCCTGCCACAGGTGACATGCAGCCTGTGGTGGGGGTGCACCATAGCCCTGCCCCGAGAACCACTGGGTTGCCTGGTGCTAGTGAGGGCACTCACCTCCAGCTCGCAGGAACTCCGCTCATTGCTGCGCCCGCAGCCGTTGCCCATGCCCTGTGAGGCAATGAAGCCACGCAGCTGGTCTATCTCCTCTGACAGGCGGCCATGCAGCTCCTGGGAGAGGCACGGTGGTCAGGGGAGGGGTGCTGGGACCCGCCCGTGTCCCCTCAACCTGGGGCCAGGCCCACCTGGTTGTGGCGCAGCAGCTCCTGGCCCTCCTGCTGGCAGCGGCGGAGTGTGTGCTCACGCTCCTCGGCCTGCCGCGTGAGCGCCCCTATCTCCAGGCACTTCTGCGAGTACTGCTCCGATAGCACCTGCAGCTCCCGCTTCAGTGCCTCCACATCTGACCTGCCCCAGAGGAGCAGCAAAGGAGAGCATAGGTTATCTTGCCCCTGCCAAGCCTGGAGTCCAGTCAGGGCAGACTCAAAGCATGCCAGGACTCTGGGGTTCCCTCTTTAGGTTTGCGTTTAGCCTGCTGTGGGGCTGTGAACCAGTGATAGCCTCTCTGGGCTACAGGTATTTCCCCTAAGTGAGGGTGGCTTGGAGGAGCCCATCTTTTTTTCCTTTTTCTTTCTTTTTTAAATGGGGTCTTGCTCTCACTCTTGTTGCCCAGGCTGGAGTGCAGTGGCACAATCTTGGCTCACTGCAACCTCCACCTCCTGGGTTCAAGTGATTCTCCTGCCTCAGTCTCCCAAGTAGCTGGAATTACAGGCACCTGCCACCACACTCAGCTAACTTTTGTATTTTTCGTACAGATGGCGTTTCACCATGTTGGCCAGGCTAGTCTCAAACTCCTGACGTCAGGTGATCCGCCTGCCTCAGTCTCACAAAGTGCTGGGATTGAGGCGTGAGCCACCGTGCCCAGCTGGAGGAGCCCATCTTTAAAGTCCCTGAAGCCTCAACATTCCAAAACTGTGCTCTGGGACAGGGAGAGGCCTACTGGTCAACAGTGACACTGCAGCCCAGCTCTAGGGGAGACTAAGGGGTGAAGAGGTGGGTGGAGGCCGGGACCAGCGAAGACAAGAAGGCGCCTGAAGAACTGTCTGTGAGGACTGGCATGGGGTCCGCCTGAGGACATTCTACTTCTGTTTCTTGCATCCATGAGACTGGAGCAGGAATCTCAGCTAGGGGCAAACTGATGTGTCCTCTGCCAAGGGGCCTCAGCAAAGTTCCTCAACCCATAACCATCAGGGTGGGCAGTTGGGCCCTGGCATCATCTTACTGGTGCTGCTTCCGGAGGCCATCTGGGCCCTGCTGGAGACTCCGTGTTTTGCTCAGCTCTCGGCTCAGCTCTTCCTGGTAGGCCTTCTTCATGGCTTCAATGGCTGGAAGCAGGGCAGAGAGGCACAAGAGAGACTAGAGGGGGGTCAGCAGCACCAAGTGCCACCAGCTCCGAGACACCACATGTACTGGTGGAGACAGGACCAAGGAGTGCTACGCAAAGAGCACCGAACCAGGAGTCCAGAGCAGCCCAGGCTGTGTCATAAAATGAGTGGCTTGGGGTAAGCTGCTCAACCTCATTGAGCCCATCTATTAAGGAAAGATAATCCTGTTGGATGGGCCCTGCTGGGGAGACAGCTCAGTGTCTGACCATTGGTACCTCCTGTTCTAGTGATTTCCGGGTAGGACCCCACCTAGTACACCCTCCCTGCAGACTCTGAGGGCTCTCAAACAAGGCCTATGTGCTTTGCCCAGCCTAGTGGTCAAGAGCTCAGGCTCCAGTCAGCATAAATCGATGTGACTTTGCACAGGTGACTTAACCCCTCGTGCCTCCGGTCCCTTATCTGGAAAATAGGGATAGATAACAACAGTACCTTTCCTCCATGGGGTTACTGGAAGGTGTGTGAAGCATTTAGAACAAAGCATGGCTCAGAGTAAATGCCCCAACATTAGCTCCTGCTGGCTTTATTCTCAGACTGTGAGCTCCTAAGGACTGAGACCGAGGCTTTTTTTTTCTCACTCAGGGCTGTTGTGAGGATTAAATAAGTGCCACCCATAGTTTTACCCACAATTCTAAAATCCCGAACTTCTGAACATTGAAAGTTTCTCCTTTTTTTTTTTTTTTTTTGAGACGGAGTCTCACTCTGTCACCTAGGCTGGAGTGCAGTGGTGTAATCTTGGTTCACTGCAACCTCTGCTGCCCGCTTTCAAGTGACTCTCCTGCCTCAGCCTCCTGAGTAGCTGTGATTACAGGCGCCTGCCACTGTGCATGGCTAATTTTTGTATTCTTAGTAGAGACAGGGTTTCACCATCTTGGCCAGGCTGGTCTTGAACTCCTGACCTTATGATCCACCCATCTCAGCCTCTCAAAGTGCTGGGATTACAGGCATGAGCCACAGTACCCAGCCTTTTTTTTTTTTTTTTTTTTTTTAATGGAGTCTCACTCTGCCACCCAGGCTGGAATGCAGTGGTGTAATCTCAGCTCACTGCAGCCTCTGTCTCCTGGGTTCAACAAATTCTCCTGCCTTAGCCTCCTGAGTAGCTGGGATTGCAGCAGCCCACCATCATGCCCGGCTAATTTTTGTATTTTTATTAGAGGTGGGGTTTCACCATGTTGGCCAGGCTAGTCTCGAACTCCTGACCTCAGGTGATCCGCCTGCCTTGGCCTCCCAAAGTGCTGGGATTACAGGCATGAACCACTGCACCCGGCCTCTGGTAACTCTTTTGGTGACAATCCCCACCCTGAATGGACATGAGGCTATTCATGGTCTTTATTACTACACTTAAGTGTGATTTTTATCTATTTCACAGCAGAAACCTTAGTGCCAGATTACAGGGCGAAGTCCAGACTGCTGAGGAGAAAGGGGTCTCTAACACATGCGGCTGCAAAGACGGTCTTCCTAAAACGCAGAGTACACTGGCCCCAGGGCTGGGTTCAAGTGCATGAGCACTTGGCACAGCACTGGCAGGTTGTGAGCTTCAGATCATGTGACATTGCCAGCATTTCTATTGTTCTACAAACCCCTAGTGATGCCTAGGAATGTGCCAGGCACACAGCAGGTGTGTGGTGGCAGGAGGGGAGGGAATTGTCCAGGATGAAAGATGCTCCCTTGGGAAACACGTGGGGGCCCAGTGCCTGGTACACAGCTGGCATGGACAATGCTCACACTTTCCCCTGCTCTCCCCAGGGTCTAGCCCATGTGCCCAGGGAGCAGGCACTCCTGTGAGGACAGGGGATGCAGCTGATCAGCCTCTCACCGCTGCATGTAGGTAGCGTGTGGCTTTAGGCACTCTATGGTGGCTGCAGGCCCCTGAGCAGGAGGAGTCACCACCCATGGTAGTGGTGGTGTTGGGGATGGGGAGGGTGTCTTTTACTGGCTCAGTTTCCCTTTTTGAGTAGGGCTACAGGCCAGTTCTTGGGGATTCCAACCCCTGCTGACCCTTTACCCCAAATGTGGCACTGAGATCCCTACATCTTATTTGATAAAGTCCTCCCCAGTTTGCCTAGGAGGAGCCTCAGCACAGAGGCTCAGGGCCCAGCCCACTGTGCCCCACCCAGGGTCCATACCTGAGGCCGTGGCTGCCGTCTCCTCGGCCAGGAGCCACTCCTTCTCCTGCTGCAGCCGCTGCAGCTCCCGCTCATGGTGCCGCTGCAGCTCCTCCATCACCTGCTGGTGTGAGGACTCCATCTCTGCCAGGCTGCGTTCACATGCCTCCTGTGGGCCGGAGGCCAGGGTATCACTGGCTGCCCCATTCCTCTGGACAGCAGCCCTTCCCCAGCCTTCAGAGGAGAAGGTTCAGGGGCAGGTACACCACCTCTTCCTGGGTCCTGGCACCTCCAGTCTGCACCTGCTCCTGCTCCCACCCCCACCCCACGGCTCCTCATTCACAAACCGCACCTTAAGCCCTCCAGGGACTCCCCATCTTAGAGTCAAGTCTCTGTTTCCATGGCTGACCTTTACGGTCTCATCCCTGGTCCTTCTCTGCCAAGCAATCTTATAGTTATGGTTGCAGCACGTTCACACCTCTGAGCTTTAGCTCATGCTATTCCCACTGCCTGGAATGTTTTTTGTTTTTTTTTTGAGACAGAGTCTTGCTCTGTCACCCAGGCAGGAGTGCAGTGGAGTGATCTCAGCTCACTGCAACCTTCGCCTCCCAGGTTCAAGCGATTCTCCTGCCTCAGCCTCCCAAGTAGCTGGGACTACAGGTGCCCACCACCACACACGGCTAATTTTTATATTTTTAGTAGAGATGGGGTGTCACTGTGTTAGCCAGGATGGTCTTGGACTCCTGACCTTGTGATCTGCCGACCTCGGCCTCCCAAAGTGCTGGGATTACAGGTGTGAGCCACTGCGCCCAGTCTGGAATGTTTTTTTGGCAACTTTACCTCCCTGGGTAATTTACTGACCTGCAGCCCAGTTTAAATGTCTCTCCTAGCTCTGTCTCTGGGAAGCCTCTCCTCTGCCTCAGAAGGTTCTACTTCTGCCAAACCATAAGTTCCCTGAAACTATAAGTTCCCTGAAGACTGAGAACATCTGCCTGGTACAGTCCCTAGGGTCTAGGCCAGGTGCTCAGTAAATGAGCTGAAACTGATGATGCAATACAAAATAAGGCTTAGTAGACAAGATGGGCAAGTATCTCAAAGACTAATAATACCCACTGCTGGGAGTATCTGCTATGACGGTGTCACAGGGGGGGCAGGGGTGGTCCCGTGGCATCATTACATTCTGCGACCCCACTGGTTGACCTAGCAGGTCCACTCCTAGGAATGATCCCACAGAAAGTTGTATGTGTACAGAGACTTTTGGAACAAGGGTATTCCCTACGGCAAGGATGGTAACAGATGAAAACTAGAAACAATCTAAGTCCCTATCAGGGGAACTCTTGAATAAATGATGGGATCGAGCTTGACAATGGGCCACAGGCAGCCGCTAGACAGAGTTTTTGTGTGGATGCTGTGGAAAAAGATCCCAAAATGAGGTGGTGAAAGTTGACTTCTGACACTACACATGGTATGATCCCACTCACGGGAACAAAGGTGCAGACCTGTCCATCCCAGTGAATGGACGTGAAAACACAGAAAAGGTAGGGAGGATATTGTGGGGGGTAGAATGATAGCCCCCCAAAGTCTTCCACATTCTACTCCCAGGATCTGTGACTACATCATGTTACGTGGCAAAGAGGAATTCAGGCTGCAGAGGGAATTAAGTTGCTAATCAGCTGACCTTTAAATCGGGAGATTATCCCAGATTATCTCTCAAGCCCAGTGTAATCACAAGGGTCCTTAAAAGTGGACGAAGGGAGCAGAAGTGAAGAGTTCAAGGGAGGTGTGACCAGGAAGGGATGGTCAGAGTGATGTGGCGGGAGAAGGACTCAACGTCCCCTCTGCAGGCTTTGAAGATGAAGGAAGGGGCTGAGAGCCAAGGGATGCGGGTGGCCACCAGAAGCCACAGAAGGCAAAGGATACAACGGGTGCCTGCCTCGGCTGCCCATGCCTCGGCTGCAGCACAGCAAGACCCGCATTAGATTTCTTGCCTACAGAAGCGTGAGGTAATACGTGTGCATTATTTAGGCAGCTGTGGTGACAGGTTACAGCTGCCACCAGAAACTGATAGGCAGGCAGCAGCAGCCACCAACGGGACCCCGGGGTGGCAGCTGGCAGCGGAAGGAGTGTGGGGGTGTTGATTTCCACCCTTTCAGTTTGTTTAAATTATTTTTGAAAATGTAAACCTTTTTTTTTGATAATTAAAAAAATGTTTAAGGTCATTAAAAAGGGAAGGGGAAGAAGAGCCAGGGAAGAAACTGAGGCACAGAGGGCCAGATGAGGGACTGTGTCTCCCCCCCCCACAGGCCACCTCCCCGCCTCACCGGCAGCCACACCTGTGCTGCAGGGGATAATTATTTACTTATTTATTTATTTATTTATTTATTTGAGAGGAGTCTCGCTCTGTCGCCCAGGCTGGAATGCAGGGGCTGGATCTCAGCTCACTGCAAGCTCCGCCTCCCGGATTTACGCCATTCTCCTGCCTCAGCCTCCTGAGTAGCTGGGACTACAGGCGCCCACCACCATGCCCAGCTAGTTTTTTGTGTTTTTTAGTAGAGACAGGGTTTCACCGTGTTAGCCAGGATGGTCTCGATCTCCTGACCTCGTGATCTGCCCATCTCGGCCTCCCAAAGTGCTGGGATTACAGGCTTGAGCCACCGCGCCCAGCTGCAGGGGATGATTTGATAGAAGAGCGAGGGCCAAGAGCTTTATGTGGGGACAGGGGTGGCTGTCCCCTGGCTTCTGTTCCTGCCCTCTATGTGTCTCCTGGCTAAGGACAACAGAACACAGCTTTCAACCTCAGAGGGGGGTCTTCATCCTGGCTGCGCCTTGGAGTAAACCTGAACAAACCCCTTGCCCCCTCTGAGTTTCAGTCTTGGCGTCTGTAAAGGAGGCCTCGCAGGACCAGCCCCCGAGGCTCCCTGGGCACGGGAACCCTGTACACAGAGGGAGTCGGTATGCCAGCACCCACCACTGTGAAGCCCAGCAATGTGGGGGTGGGCACTGCTCTTCTGCAAAGGGCCAGACCAGGCAGGCAGACCCGGCAGCTCAGGGGTGCAGGAGCTGACATCAGGAGGTGGGACTCAGCTGACAAAGAGGGGCTCCTAGGCGGCCAGGGGCTGCTCTCTCACCTACCTTCCTGAGTGGCCCAAGGTGTCCTGATCCTGACTGCCACCTCTGACATGGACATCAGAGAAGATAAAGAAATGCCTCATGTCCCCCACTGCAATAGGGTTCTCTTTACCAGACATCCAGTGGGTGAAGCCCCAGACCACTCAACAGCTGTCCTGCAGCAGCAAGCCCCCAGCCCCTGAAGGCAGGGCACCCACTCAGCCTGAGATACCAGCTGGGGAATCCCTCCCAGCTGTCACTCCTCCAGGTCCACCAAGTTTCCAGCCGCCTCCTCCCATGCCTGAGGGTGACACAGATGACTCAGCACCTCTTCTCTGCCGCCCTCCACATCTGGGGTCACTCCTCCACCTGCCTGGTCTTCAGTTCTGTTTCCCAGTTATTCCCTTCTCCCCTCCCACCTGCTCCCCCTGCCCACCCCACCTAACGGGACGAAACACTGACAGACTTTGATGCGCCCAATGGGGCACCTGGGAACCAGAACGCCTGGACCCCAGACACAGGTTTGCCTATAGCTCAAAGGTCACACCCTTCTGTGGGCGTCAGTTTTGCCACCTGTAAGCTGAGAAGCCAAAGCAGTGCCTTTTAAACTTCATAGTAGTGGCAGAGCCTTTATCCAAAGGAAATCTGAAGCTGGCTCTATGAGTAAAACGGACAAAGACGGGCCAGTGCAGTGGTCACATCTGTACCCCCAGCACTTCGGGAGGCCAAAATGGGAGAAGCACTTGAGCCCAGGAGTTCAAGACCAGCCCAGGCAACATAGTGAGTCCTTGTGTCTACAAAAATTTTTTTTAATTAGCCAGGCATGGTAGTGTAGCCTGTGGGCTGAGGTGGGAAGATTGCTTGAGCCCTAGAGTTCAAAGCTGCAGAGAGCCTCTGTGCCACTGCACTGCAGCCTGGGTGCCAGCGAGAGACCTCATCTCTACAACAATTAAAATAAATAAAATGGAGGAAGATGAAGCCGCTCTGACTATAGGTGGGTACGAATAGGTCCCAGCCCCTCCCACCCAGAAAGCAGCTCCTGGAGCTTCTTAGAGCAGAGCGCAGGCAGAAGCCCCCTGGCTGGGGGCCTCGGAGGTCCTCCCACCTGCTTCAGCTGTGGTGTTGGGCCCCCAACTCCCCTGTCTGCCTCAGGGTGGGGGACTACAGGGCACAACACTGGCTCCTCCCTGCCCCTCCCTAGGACAAGGTAAGCCCCCAGGCGCGCCCTCTGTGTCCCACCCCAACTCCCCTGCCTACTCCTCTATCAGTGGAACCTCCATCCACTACTTGGCCCCAGGATGGTCTCCAGGCTTCCCTGTAGCAGCAGCCCCAGCCTCAGGGCCCCCAGAGGCCCCTTTGCCTTCTGTAGCACCGGCCATCCAGTCCTCAATTCTCCTTCCTCCATACCCTTGACATTCACCCTCCTTCAGCCATTTCCTAACACCTTACACCTGGCCCTCTCCCAACCCCCTCCACTCTGACATCACTTTCCTGATGTCACTGTCTGACCCCAAACCTCTGAAAGTCTGTGGAATGAGCTGCTTTTTGTTTGATTTGTTCTTTTTGTTGTTGTTTTTAGATAGAGTCTCACTGTCGCCCAGGCTGGAGTGCAGTGGCAGGATCTCAGCTCACTGCAACCTCTGCCTCCCAGGTTCAAGCGATTCTCCTGCCTCTGGAGAGTGGGGATTACAGGGGCCCACCACTGTGCCCTGATAACTTTTGTACTTTTTTTTTTTTTTTTTTGAGACGGAGTCTTGCTTTGTCGCCCAAACTCACAAAGTGGCCATATCTCAGCTCACTGCAAGCTCCGCCTCCCGGGTTTACGCCATTCTCCTGCCTCAGCCTCCCGAGTAGCTGGGATTACAGGCACCCGCCACCTCGCCCGACTAGTTTTTTGTATTTTTTAGTAGAGACGGGGTTTCACCGGGTTAGCCAGGATGGTCTCGATTTCCTGACCTTGTGATCCGCCCATCTCGGCCTCCCAAAGTGCTGGGATTACAGGCTTGAGCCACCATGCCCGGCCTGTACTTTTTTTTTAGTAGAGACAGGGCTTCACTATGCTGGCCAAGCTGGTCTCGAACACTCGACCTCGAGTGATCCACCTATCTCACCTCCCAAAGTGCTGAGATACAGGTGTTAGTCACCATGCCAGGCCAGAGCTTCTAACTCTTAGCTCAGCACTGAAGGCCTCCACAACAGACACCAACCAGCCTTCCTTCTCATGCCCCAGCCAATGCCTTCCTGAGAGCCCCCTCACGACGTGACCTCCCCTTGGAAACTTCTAGAAGCCTCCTCCTGCCTAGGGCCTGGATCTCAGCCTTCTTTTCTGTTGCCAGGCTGGAGTGCCATGGCACGATCTTGGCTCACTGCAACCTGGGCCTCCTGGGTTCCAATGATTCCCCTGCCTCAGCTTCCCAAGTAGCTGGGACTAGAGGTGCGCACCACCACACCCGGCTAATTTTTTGTATTTTATTAGAGACAGGGTTTCACCATGTTGGCCAGGTTGGTCTCGTTCTCCTGACCTCGTGATCCGCCCACTTCGGCCTCCCCAAAGTGCTGGGATTACAGGCATGAGCCACTGTGCCTGGCCCCTTCTTTTCTACTTTAGATAATGGTGTGATAGGTGTGATAACTACAGACAGCTGATTGTCAAATTTTTAGGAATTATGTGATGTAGTTGTTAAGCACAGCCATTAAAAATTAAATTTATATACTTATAATTAAATTAACTACATTAAAGACAAGGTAATAGATGCTCAAATTTATTACTTCCTAATTATTTCACTGTGTTTTATTATGCATGCTCTTGGAGTCAATCACATCTACTGTATCTGCATGGTGGAAATCCTATTGGATAGTGTGACATCTCTTCCCAACTCTGTGTCCAGGGACTTTGTGCTGGAAATGCAGCATTGGCCACAGTGGGAGTATTTACACTGCAGAATTGGTAAACATTACACATCAGGGCTTGATTTATTGTTTTGTTGACTGTCTAGACTTAATCAAGTGATAAGAAAATGTTAATAATGCAGATTAAACTTAAAAGTGTGTCATATCTATAACCATTACATTGTAAATAGAACACAAAATTGCAAAAATATTCTTAATAGAAAATTCTCAAATATTCTCAGTAAAAAACTACTATCCGATTTAGCAAAGAAGTCACTCACAACCTGGAACAGTAATGTTTCGACAAATGTCTTCTCATCTTACTCATTACCATAAACAAAAGTGTCAACCAGTGTACATGTTAAAAGAACCCCCGTTTGTTAATTAGTTGTGGATACAAGAGTATGGAAAAATCACTGAAAGCATTCTGAGAAAAATCCATTTGCTATGTGAAATTCACAATAAAATTATATATTTTTTATTTGTAAATTGTGTACTAAGCATTGTTTTTATTGGTAAAATGTACAATAAACTCATCTATGTGTACACACACACGTTTTTTTCTAGAGAGTTAGTTTGCCCTAGTTGTGACAACCAAAAGTGTTCCCAGACACAGCCTAATGTCCCCAAGGGGGACAAAATGGACCCCACTGAGAACCACTGTCCTAGGCAGACAGTGCGTTCTCTGAGGGCCACTGGAGGCTCTCCTGTCCCGCAGACCTCCTTGAGTGGGGCCTGGCCTGCTGGGCGTCAGTAAGATTTCCCTGTGTTCAGGGAGTGACTCTCGGGGCCACTGGCCCCGAACTTCCCCGGGGCAAGGGTCCAAGTGCAGAGTGTCACACGGGGACTCACACACAGGCTCTGCAGTCAGCCGGACCCTCGCTCAAATCCCACCTTTGACACCTGCAGGCAGGGTGACCTCAGGCAAGTCACATAACCTCTCAGAGCTCAGTGGCCTTGTCTGTAAAATGGGCACAGTGATCACGCCCACCAGCTGTGGGAAGAGTAAATGAGATGACACATGTCAAATGCCCCACACCTGGGTTCCAGCACACACAGGAAGGGCTCCCAAAATCTCAGCTGTTTCCTGATAACACAGCAACCAGAAACCTGCCCCTCCCCCTGAAAAACAGCCCCTGGCCTTACCTGTGAGATGTAGCCCGGGGGGATGTGGCCGTCCTCCTGGGATCTCGGTGCACTCTGAGGAGCCTCCCCTTGGAGACGCCACGCCTCCAGCTGGGCCCGAAGAGCCTGAACCTATGAGAGAGGAGGGTGGTCAGTGGGGCCTGGAAGCTGGGGCAGGGCTGGTGGAAGGCAGTGAGGAGCCACAGGCTTCCAGCTCCACACGGATACAAGCCCAGCATCCCTGGAAGGCGTAGGAATGGCTCAGGGTTTGAGAAGAGCAAGCAGCCCTGGAGTGAGATGTGGCCAGGGGACATGCTGGGCTGTTTCCTGGATGGCCAGGTCAATGACCTGGGAGAACCTTGGCCCAGAGAAGACTAGACAGGGTGAGGAACAGGAAACTATGGTCACAGATGTTTACACATCATGTAGGTGACAAAGGAAACATCTTGGAGCCTCAGTTTTCCCGTCAGTAAAACTGCTGAGGTCTACCCTAGCGGTAGAGGCCACTATGAGGATTCCATGAGTCAGTGCAGGCAGGGAGGTCATGTGCAGCAGACACACAATAAACGGCTTCTCCCTTCTTTTTTTTTTTTTTTTTTTTTTTTTTTGAGACAGTCTGGCTCTATTGCCCATGCTAGAGTGCCATGGCTTGATATCGGCTCAGTGTACCCTCTGCCTCCCAGGCTCCAGCCATCCTCCCACCTCAGCCTCCCAAGTAGCTGGGACTACAGGTATGCACCAGCATGCCCAGCCAAATTTTGTATTTTTTTGTAGACATGAGGATTCGCCATATTGCACAGACTGGTCTCAAACTCTTGGCTTCAAGTGACCCTCCCACCTTGGCCTCCCAAAGTGTTAGGATTACAGGTGTGAGCCACAGTGCCTGGCAGGTCTCTCACTTCTCTTCCCACTTCCCTTCTCTATGGCAGCTAAGGGCAGAACAGGGAAAAAAAAAAACCAAATTACTAAGGTCTAAGGAAGAAGATTCTAGTTCGCAGGAGTGTGGGGTACACACTCACAGATTAGGGGTGAGCTCCCCATCACTGTAGGAGTGCAAGACAAATACCAGGGTGTGAATGCAGGGACTGGAGGGATGTGGGGGCAAGGGGCCTCCTAGAGAACCAGCGTGGTGCCTACCTCCTTCTCCAGTGCCTCATGGCTGTCACTTGAGGGCCCTCGGCGCTCTCCGCGGCTTTGGTTGAGCAGGGCAGTGAGGGGCACCCGCTTATTCTCCCGCAGGGGCAGCTTCTCCAGCTCCTGCCACTTCTTCTCGATCTCCTCACTGAGCCGGTTTTGCTGGTCCTCAGTCAGGGGGGCACCCAGGCCCCGGCGCAGCCCCTCACCAGCGGGCACCTCTGGGGTCCTGCTGTCTGTGGCCTCAAACCACTTGCGTCGCTCCTCGGAGCGCTGGGCCAGGTCCCGCTCCAGCTCCTCCTGCTTGGCCAGGCGGTCAGGAGTGCGGGCCGGGGTGCGGGCCCGCTGCGGGGGGGCCTGGGTCAGCGGGGAGAGCTCCACGTAGTCCAAGGCCTGCCGCTGCCCATCTGCCTTCCGAGGGCCACCCCGGCTGACGACCTCAACGCCCGCCCGCTGCTCCCCTGCCTTCAGGGGGCCCTTCTGGGTGCCGTAGTTGTGCAGCGCGTTCTCCTTATTACAGTCCGAGAGCCTAGGGCACCAGCAGAGCCACGTCAGGTGGGTCCTCACTCCTGAGTCCCGCAATGAGCACTTTCGGAGCGACACCTGTGTGTCCGGCCCTGTGCCAGGGGCTGGAGACAGACCCCAGGGAAGGAAGCAGCCTGACCTAAGCTTCCTGGTTAACAGAGCCCGGGAACTTCCCAGCTCCACCACTCCACAGCCCAGGGACCCACCAGGATGCCTGGCTTCCCTCGACCCCTCTTGTTTCTGTTTCTCAAGGAACAGGGTCTCACTCTGCTGCCCAGGCTGAAGTAGAGTGGTGTGATCATAGTTCACTGCAGCCTTAAATTCCTTAGTTCAAGTGATCCTCCTGCCCTGGCCTCTGAAGTAGCTGGGACTATAGAAAGGCACCACCATGCCCAGCTAATTTGTTAAATTTTTGATAGAGATGGGGTCTCAGTATACTGCCCAGGTTGATCTTGAACTCCTGGGCTCACGTGATCCTCCCACCTCAGCCTCCCAAAGCTCTGGGATTACAGGCTCACGTGAGCCACCACGCTGGTCTCTTTGCCCTCTTTGAGCTGCAGTGACCTCATCTGTAATGTGGGACAGCAGTGCCTCTCACAGGATGGATGTGAGGACCGGGTAGGCGAATGTGGAAAGCAGGCAGAGGGCTTTTTGCAAATGGTGATCAAGGAGTTGGTGTAGGACACGATGTCCCGGGTTCCCAAGGCTCACAGTGGCAAGGGGGATGCCCACAGTCACTGCTGATGGGGTGAAGGCAGGGACCTCGGGGTGCAGAGAACACAAGTTGTGGCGACTCTGAACAACTATGGCAGTTCTCTTTATCCACAGTCATAGCTGGGTACGTGGTCACCCTGCCAAAAACTACACTCGCAGTGTTCCCAGAGCTACCTGTAGCCACGTGACTGATAGGCTGCCAAGTGGGTGCGGCATGTGGCTCCCCTGAAAGGGCAGAGCGAGCCCCACCAGGCCAGGACTGCATACCTCCCTCGGGGCTGTTCTGAAGGGACACATAAACATCTGTCTCAATTAAGCATCTGTGCCCGGGGTTTCTTTCTTAAAGCAGCTGGGCCTATACACTAAGTAACAGTCCAACTCACTGCACTTCAGAGTACACAAAGTGCTCTGGGCACATCCTCGCACATGTGCAGACATGACACACTAACATGACAGATGGGGACTCTGAAACCTAGACGGGAAAGCCTCTGGCCTAAGGCTGAATAGCCACGGTGTGGCCAGGCTGGGGGACTCGGCCTCCAGGTTCAGATGATCCTCCCACCACGGCTGGCTAATTTTTAAATTTTTTGTAGCGACGAGGTCTCACTATATTGCCCAGGCTGGTCTTGAACTCCTGAGTTCAAGTGATCCTCCCGTCTCAGCCTCCCAAAGCGCTGGGATTACAGGTGTGAGCCACCACACCCAGCCCAGCCCCCTTTAATACCATACTGTGTTCCCACTGCCCAGCAGCTCCAAGTCCCAGCATCCCATGGGCATCTGGGGTATATACAGTGGGGGACTCTGCCACTGGGTAACTCAGCCCTCCTGCCCCAGTGCCCGTGGCAACCTCCAGAGGGAGTGAGCTCCTCATCCTGGGAGGCGTGGGCTCCAAGGCCGAACTACCTAACCACCCCTTCCCAACACAGGCTTAGACACGGCCCCCACGGCACAGAGACAGAACAGCCACCTGGCAGGGGCTTTTGACTCACAGGCATCTCCACCAAACAGAAGAGGCCCCATCACATTTGAGGAGGCAGATCAAACCTCAAACCCTCAGCATACTTCTGGATGATACTGAGAATGCTCACTGCTCTCTTCCCATGTTGTTGACAGAGAAACGAGGGCCCAGAATGTACAGTCCTCAGGTGAGTGCCTAGAAACCCACTCAGGGATGCAACGGAAAGTGCCTCCCCCAAGGCCCCAGTCCAGCTTAGTACGTACTTGGTGACATCTGGGGCTGAAGTTGGACGCACGGTCTTTCTCAGAGCCTCGATCCAGTTCCGCCGGATGCCTGAGGTCATGGCCGACAAGGTATAGACAGCATCCTTGGTCTGTAAGGCCACCACACAGGTAGGTTGCCACATGGCCAGCCGCATGACTCCCTCCCCACTATGGACCCCGGGAGGGCGGCCCTTCCTTCCAAAGGGGCATCTAAGGTCTTGAGTCTGGGGTGGGCACGGGGTACAAAACCTCCCTTCCATTGGCCTGGGAAGAGCCCTGCCGGCTCCAGCGTCTCCCCTAGATACGCTAAGTGTTGGCATCACAGCTCTGTTTGGCTTTGAGGACAGAGCCTCTGGGTAAATGAGTGATAGGGATCCAGTCTCCATGGTGAGCCATGTTCAATACCAAAACCTCCCTCAGGGGCCTCCAGCCACGCTGCCCACCACCAGCCCCAAGCTGCACGCAGCCTCACGTGGATCTGGAAGCCATAGTTGCGCTGCACCGCGTACTCAGTGACATCCGTGCAAGAACGCAGGTCGATCTCACCATCCAGCTCGTCTGCCTGGAGCATGAGGGCCCACTATGGTCCGTGTGGGCCCTGGTGTGACCCACCCCAGTGACCCCAGCCAGGCCACCCCAGGCCCTTCTCGGGGTTCATCAGTACACCCATGGCCTCACCTCCTCAGCAGTGGAGTCTCTGTAATATTTGAGACTTGAATCTGTCAGCACAAACCAATGTTTCTTCCACTGGGAAGTAGAGGTGGTGGTGAGCGAAGGGGAGGGAGGCTGTAAGGAGGATGGAATGAAAGAGCCAGTGTGTGCGATTGTACAGGTGTCCTGCGTGGCTGCCAAACTCACTATTCTGCACACAGGAAGGGTGAGGAAGCAGAAAATGCCGATTTGAGACCTGGCCCCTCCATTTCCTCTCTGAGCCTCAGGGGTAGCATCTGTGAAATGGGTTGGCTTCCCCTCCGTAACCACACCCCCCTGTTCCTTCCTGGAGCCCCTTTTAAGACCGCCAAGGCTCCTCAGGCACCCTGGACCCAGTGCAGACAGGGAGTGGTGATGATCTGTGTAAGCAAGTCAGGGACTCGGTGGGGCCAGGATGTCACGTCTTTTTCCATATTCCCCCAGATCACCACCATGGTCAGGGACAAAGGTCCCCCGGGAAGTAGGACTGGACGGAGCCCCAGGTAGGAGTGAGTGCCAGGCACGATCTGCTGCTTTTTTTTTTTTTTTTTTTTTTTTTGAGACGGAGGAGTTTTGCTCTTGTTGCCCAGGCTGGAGTGCAACGGTGCAAACTCCACTCACTACAACCTCCACCTCCTGGGTTTAAGTGATTCTCCTGTCTCAGCCTCCTGAGTAGCTAGGATTACAGACGCCTGCTGTCATGCCCGGCTTTTTGTATTTTTAGTAGAGACGGGGTTTCACCATGTCAGCCAGGCTGGTCTCGAACTCCTGGCCTCAGGTGATGCACCTGCCTTGGCCTCCCAAAGTGTTGGGATTACAGGCGTGAGCCACCGCGCCCGGCCACATGGTCTGCTTCTTGATCTGTAGGCTGGCTACCCACATCCGCAGCGGGTGAGAGTGCACTAACCTGTATGTTTAGGATTTGTGATTGGGTGCCTTCCTGCAGTGCCTGTCTCTGCTCCAGCTGGGGTTAGATTGGCAGGACACGTAGGAAAGGGGTGGGGGTGCCAGAACAGCCCGATATTATGCCAAGCCCAGCCCACCTCTAGGCTTCTGGTCACTCCACTGGAATGCCAGTTGCGGCCCGCCCACTGCCAGGTCAGCGCATGTCACCCGGTCCCCAGCCCTCCCGGAGTTCCCTCACATCACCAAGCCCTGTCTGTGCTGTTGGTTGTTTCAAGTACTTAGTTTTCTCTCCTCAAGAAGATGGTAAGTTTTCAAGGGGCATACAAGGAAGGATGATATTTTCTGCTTCTTTCCACATTGCCTCCCTGAGAAAAAGAGTTTTGTACCCAAGAGTTCCCTTTTTCGCTGTGTGCCTTTAGGCAAGTGTCTCCACTTTTCTGAGCTTCAGTCTTCTGAACTGTAAAGTAGGGCTACTAAGAAGTCCCCGAAGCCGGGCGTGGTGGCTCGCGCCTACAATCCCAGCACTTTGGGAGGCTGAGGAGGGTGGATCATCTGAGGTCGGGAATTTGAGACCAGCCTGACCAACATGGAGAAACCCTGTCTCTACTAAAAATACAAAAAAAAATTAGATGGGCCTGGTGGCACATGCCTGTAATCCCAGCTACTCGGGAGGCTGAGGCAGGATAATCGCTTGAACCTGGGAGGTGGAGGCCACAGTGAGACGAGATTGCACTATTGCACTCCAACCTGGGCAACAAGAGTGAAACTCTGCCTCAAAAAAATAAAAATAAAAAAAAAAGAAGTCCCTACACCTTCTGGTGAGGTGAGCAGTGCCTAACCCTCTCTTGTGTGTATGGCTGTCATGCCGTTGGCATAGGGATGGACATCAGGTTGTTGGGTTTGTTCTGGGAGGCCAGGCCTCTTAGAAGCATTTTGCTCTCACTAAGTAAACGGAGTTGCTGCTGCAGACCTCAATTGCCTCTCTGTAAAGTAGGACAGGAGTTCTATGCCAAGTGGTTTCTTTAGCTCTTCCAGGCCTAGCCTATGACTGTCTGAGATGGAAGCTGGGTGGAGCTCCATGGACCTCAGGTGCGCTGAGTTCTGAGCCTGGGTCTGTCCCAGGTGCTCCTAGGCCTGGAAGAGACCAACACCCTCATGGGCCCGTCTCCTGTCTGTGCACCAAGGGGTTGGGCTGGCTGAACTCCCAGGGCCCTTCCAGTTCGGACATTCCAGAACCCTGTGATAGAGGATGAGTAATGGCCAGCTCTGGGTGGGGCCTGTAATCCCTCTGCCCTCCGGGGACCCTGGGTGGGGAGGCCAGGAAGGGGTCACTGGCGGGGTGCCGGGCTTTGTGTGAGCCTAGAGAGCAGCCGCCAGGGACGGCGGGCAGGCAGCGGGTAGGGAAGGCTGTGGGCTGGGGGGAATAAAACATGTGGGCCGGAAACACAATGAAATCCCCTCTGGCTCGGAGCCCTCTCCGGTATGCAGGCTGCACGCAGACCGGAGCGGCAGGCGCATGCAGGGCAGGGGTGGGGAGACGCTCCCGCCCAGGCAATGTGGGCAGGGAGCCAGCCTGGCAGCCAAAAGAACAGAGCTGGGGAAACGGCCACTGTCTTTGCTGGTTCCAAGGACACATATGCCAGAGGAAGGGAAGGGTCTTTTTTTTTTTTTCTTTTTTTGAGACGGAGTCTCGCTCTATCGCCCAGGCTGGAGTGCAGAGGCCGGATCTCAGCTCACTGCAAGCTCCGCCTCCCGGGTTTACGCCATTCTCCTGCCTCAGCCTCCCGAGTAGCTGGGACTACAGGCGCCCGCCAACTCGCCCGGCTAGTTTTTTGTATTTTTTTAGTAGAGATGGGGTTTCACTGTGTTCGCCAGGATGGTCTCAATCTCCTGACCTCGTGATCCGCCCGTCTCGGCCTCCCAAAGTGCTGGGATTACAGGCTTGAGCCACCGCGCCCGGCCTACAGGGAAGGGTCTTTAGCTGAGCCCACAGTAAGTGCCAGGAGCTGTGTGGCACCTGTACGTGCTTGATCTCTGTGACCTTGTTATCCATTCAGGAAAGAATCGCCATTATTCATTATGCCCATGTCACAGATGTGGCCACTGAGGCCTAGAGGAGGCTTTGACTCAACCAGTGTGGTTTCAGGTGGGTGAAACCCCAGCGCCTGTGCCGAGCCCCACCTCCTCAGGCCAGGCTTTGTGAATCTGTGTCTCGGGCCAGACGGCTTCTATGAGACCTTCCACCCAAGACCCTTGACTCCCAGCCAGGCTCCTACTGAGGTGGGAGGGCCAAGAGACCCTTGATGAAATCAAGGGATGGGACACTGGGTGTGAGGGGCTAGACGGCCCCTTGCTGTGATCCCTTTTACACACTGCAGACTGCCCCAGGAGGCAGAAGCCTGATAGGCAGCCTCTGCCCCTCCCAGCCCCACCCAGCCCCACCCCCACTCCTGGGCTGCTCAGGGGACCAGCAGCGGCACAAGCCAGTCTCTCCCCCTCCCCCCTCGTCCTCTTACCTCTCCAGGCTCATCCAAGATTGACATCCATCCCTTCTTGAAGTTGAGCAGATCGGGCTGTGGGGAGATGAGGAGGGAGGTGAGTAGGGCCCAGCAGGAAGCCAACAGGGGCTGGTGAGGGGGGTGTGCTGCACCCACCCTGTCCCCAAGTCCTGTGGGACCAAGCTCCTGGGAAGCCAGCCAAGAGGGCTAAAGGCCTAGGTAACCCCCCAAGTCCAAGCAGGCCTCCCAGCCACTGAGGCAGCCCTGCCCCCTTTCCTGATAGTGGCACTCGGAGAGCTGAGAAGTTGGGCTGGGTGGCTGGCACACACACCCAGATGTCCCAGGGGCCTCTCTCCAGCTGACCCCTCACCCAAGAGTGGGAGAGAGGGGCTGGGAGGACTCTGCCTGTATAGAGACCCCCTGAGAGCTCAGAGGGCAGTCCAGACCAGCAGCACTGTGCGAACTGTCCAGTTCCTCCCTCTGATGAGGACCAGGTACCCCACAGACCCTTCCATGGGCCCGCCAGTCCTGCCCTTTCCTTGGCTCCAGGAGACTATGGGAGGTGAAGCCAGTCGCAGGCTGGGGTCAGAAACCCTCTGGTCCCCACCTAGATCTCTTTGGGAAAGATCAGTCCTGGCAAGCCCTACCTTCCGGGTGTTGCCCAGAGGGGCACAGCCCCGGGGTCTGGGGGCTGCCAGCTGCAGCATGTCCCATGGGGACCTGTGTCAGGCACCCTAACCCAGGCCTAGATAAAGAAGTTGCTCATCCTGGCATTTTTCTGACCATGCTTATCTAGTGGATGCCAACCAGCAGACCCTGCCTTCCTGCTGGGGAGACCTCTCTCATCTAAGTCCCGGTCCCTCTGCAGCCTCCGCTCCTGACACCGGCAGGGAGGAGGTGGCCACCTGTTGCCATGGCTCTGAGCCTACCTATCAGCCCCTACATCGAGGCCTCACCGGGCCAAGGTGTCTGGTTGCGTGCAGAGAGAGGGTGGCATGGCTCAGTGGGGTGGGCGGTGACAGTGGCAGCTGGAAACCAGAGCCACCTTGCCTGGCCACCTCTCCCGACCCACCCTCCTCCCATGGAGCCCCTTCTCAGGTACAGGAAGTGGACCAAGGGGGGCTTGGGGCAGCTGAGGATCCAGAATCCCCCACAGCTACAGTCGGGGGACCCAGCAGGTTGGCATCCCAGCCCCGCCCTGCATACCTGTGTAAGGGAGAGACAGAGGCTCTGCTCAGAGCTGAGAACCCCTGGGGCTGCATTTGTCCCGCTGCTCTGTATTCTGCCCACCCCATCTTCCACCTGAGACAGAGGCTGCCCAGGGCGATCCTAAGCTAAGAACGAAGATTGGTGACCACACCTGGCTCCACTTCCCCTCAGTCTCGGACCTCCTGTGGCCCCAGGGCCTTGCAGGGGCTTGACCACAGCAAGGCTCAGGAAAAACTTGCTGAGGAAATATCTACCCCCTGGTCTAAATTTCTGTGCTTTTTAGGCCATCTCCCCAACCCCCACCTCGCCCGGAGGAGCTAGGCTTCCTGGGCCCACAGAGCTGGTACCACTGGGCAGCCCCAGGCGAAAGTCCCTGGGCCAGGGCTGGGAGATCAGGGCAGCAATGACAGGCTGTCAGGCTGAAACCTCTAGGGCTGCCTGGGAAGTGGAGTCGCTGTGACCTTCCTAAGTCACATCCCCCTCTCTGAGTCCTGGCTGCCTGATGTGGCAAATGATGAGGCAGTCCTCCCCTCCCGCAGCTTCCGACAGGACTGAACGTGTCTGTACAAGGAGAAGCCTGGTGATCCTCCAGAGCCCAGTACAGACACACCACATACCATGTCAGGCACGCCATGACACAGTGACCTTGGGGATAGAAGGTCACCAATTTGAGTTTTGTTGAGACAGGGCCCTGCTCTGCTGCCCAGACTGGAGTGTGGCGGTGTGATCACAGCTCACTGCTGACTCAACCTCCCCGACTCAAGCGATCCTTCCACCTCAGCTTCCAAGTAGCTGGGACGACACAGGCACTCCACCATGCTCAGCTAATTGTAATTATTTGTTTTTGTTTTTGTTTTTTTTTGTAGAGATGGGGTCTCCCTATGTTTCCCAGGTTGGTCTCAAACTCCTGGGCTCAAGTGATCCGCCCACCCCGGCCTCCAAAAATGCTGGGATTACAGGTGTGAGCCAATGTGTCCCGTCAACCAATGTGTTTTTAAACTGGCAGGGAAACCTGTCCCCAGGTTCAAAAGGTCCGATCATCTAAATCTCACATGATGCCCCTTTGTACAGGGCTCTTCAGTCCCAGCTACCTCTTCTTCACCTGCTAGAAGCTCAGTTTCTCCTTCTGCCTTTCGGAAGCACTGACAGGTTCTCACAGCCCCACCTCCTACCTAGCCAGGGACACAGCCCCTCTACGCACCCACGGGCTGGTGAGAGTCACTCAAAAAGGCTTGGTATCCCAGGCTTGCTTAACAGTTCCAGGGATGGCTCCAGGTGGCTTTATTTATTTATTTTGAGACAGAGTCTCTGCTGCCCAGACTGGAGTGCAATGGCACCATCTCGGCTTACTGAAACCTCCACCTCCTGGATTCAAGCATTTCTCCTGCCTCAGCCTCCCAAATACCTGAGATTACAAGCGCCCGCCACCATGCCCAGCGAATTTCTGTATTTTTAGTAGAGACGGGTTTTCACCATGCTGGTCAGGCTGGTCTCGAACTCCTGACCTCAAGTGATCCATCCCCCCTCCTCGGCCTTCCAAAATGCTGGGATTACAGGCACACATGAGCCACCACACCTGGTCTCCAAGTGGCTTTAAAACAAAGTCCAGCTGCCTCAGGACGGCAGGGAAGCCTCATCACACTCTTCCAGCCTAGCCTCCCCTTGCTGAGGGGCCTGTGTTTATACCACTGCATAGTCCTTGCTGATCACAACACACCAGGACTGTGGGCCCTTCACACGTGCCGTGTCCTTGGCCTGAAATACTAGACTTCCTCCTCCTCTGATGACCAGGCAAGCCCCTACTCAGACCTTAAGACTCAGTTTAATGGCCACCTCTGAGGTCCCTTCACAGTCCATGCCACTCACCGTACCACCAGTGGCCCCTGTCTGCCCTCCCACAGCCCCTCTCAGAGGCCTCTGTTGCATCCGTGACTATTTTGAGGCACTTTACTTATCCTTCACAGGCTAGACTAGATGCAACTCAGTCAGGGCCACACACTGTTTACCTGCCAGGACCCAGCACAGATGGGGCTCAGGGTGTGTCTGCAGAATTTTTTTTTTTTTTTTAAAAGCATCAGGCACTGTTCTAGGCCAGGAAATTAGCTGTGACCAAGAGCTGTGGCCCCTGCCCTGGTGGACTGCAGGAAACAGTAAACAAGGGACCAAATCTAATTTGATGCCCAGCAGGCAAGGGGGAAGGCTGCTCCAGGAGTAAAGCTGCACCCAGGCAAAGGCAAAAGGAGTGGAAGAGGATCCCGGCTCCCTGAAGCCCTGGAGCCTCACATGGTCACACACCTGTGCCACTTGCCCTGTATGAATCCCTGACTCAGGGCACCGGGGCGAGGGGAGGAGGGTGTGAGGCGGATACAGGAGGAGCACCAGCTGAGAGCAGGCTGAGGTCTGCACGGCAGCCAGGATGAACTCATTGAACACTATTAATGGTGATCATAGCCTCCTCTCTGCTCTAAAACCTTTCATGGCTCCCTATTGCCCCTGACCAAGCCCTAGCAGTGAGGCCCTCCTCCCACCCTCTCTTCCACCTGAGACAGAGACTGCCCAGGGCGATCCTAAGCTCTTGCTACTTCTCAAACACAACCACCCGCTTCTGTCCACACTGCTGTCTCCCCGCTAGTCCATCTCCACCTGACGAAACCTTATAATCACAGGAGGACACCTCCCTCGGGAAGGCTCCTGCCACCGACAGGGATGTGCTGTCCGTCCTCCAAGCACCCCACACACTGCTTCTGACAGCCTTACCCTTGCTCAGAACGTGCTGCCCCCAGGACAGGCAACTGTGAAAGAAAGCTGGAACGGACCTGGACACAAATTCTGGCTCAGCCTGGGACTCACTAAGCTACCTGGGGCATGACACTTCACCTCACCACACCTTGGTTTCCTCATCTGTTTGATGAAGATGTTACTACCAACCTTCAAGGCTCAAATCTGGTAACGTGAAAGCACACGGCTAAGGGCCAGGCAGGCAGGTGGTGGGCACTTGGGCACAGCAACCACTCTCCTCCTGGCCCCAGGACACTGACTCAGCTCCTCCCCCCACATCCCTTCTGCTCCTGACAGGGAAGGGGAGGCTGCTGACGACAGGAAGGGCCAGCAGGGAGGTGGCAGGATGTCCAGGAGGAGGGCGAGGAAGTCCAGGCAAGGCGGTCTGGCTATCACACTCACAGGGCAGGGGCTAGGCGTGCCACGCCCCCCAGCAGCCCAGCCCACTCCTCCAAAGGGTCTCCACTCCCCTGAAAGAGGACTACTGGCGCCCGTGCGCACACACACCCTGCTCATCCTCCCCCAGGAGGGCCACTGGGCTGTCAGAGGCTCCCTGAAGCATTAGCCAGAAACCAAAAGCAGCCCCACCCTCCCTTCCCGAACAGCACGGTCAGTGGGCCAGAAGGACCGGGAAAGGAGCTACTCCTTCCCTTATACTTGGGGTGACCTCGGGCAACTCACCAGCGCCCCTCCCCAAGCCTCAGTTTATCCGGCTGTGAAGTGGGGAGTCCAGTGAACCCAGCTGTGAGACTCAATATGCTAACTATGGCACAGGTAATTGATGGGGCTTGAGTACAGCTCACCCCCATGACAAAGGCAAACCCCTGCCATCGTGCCCCCTACCCAGACTAGCAGGCTTGTCCCAAGGCCCAGGACCGCTGCAAAGAGCAAGCCCGGGAGGACGTGGTACCCCGCCGCTTCAGAGGTCCCGGGACTGGCTCCCGGGCTGTGGGTGGAGCGGTCCGGACCCTTCTAGCCCACCCGAGCTCCGGCCAGCGGCCACACAGGGGGCCGGCCTGCCAAGGCCCGGGTCAGCGCGACCCATCCGCGCCCAGGAGCGCCCCTCCCGAGCTCAGGCCCACCTCCGCTCCTCCCTGGGGCCCCTGGCCGCCTTGGGGTTCGGGTCTTTGCCTAGGGGGCTGGAGGGGAGGTGGGAAAGGGTCGCCCTGAATCCACCCTTTACTGGTGCCGCAACTGTGAGGAGGGGGCGCCCGGGACGGGTCGTTCCGTCCCCTCGGGGTCGCCTGGGCTTCTGGGGGCGAGTGGGCGAGGGAAGGCGAGGAGGAGCCTACGGGAAGGGTGAGGCCGGTCTGGCGGACCGGCGCATCAGAGGTGGCCCCATCTTCCGGCCCAGCCCTCCTCTAGCCTCCGGGAAAAGAGGAGGGGGCTGCCCCGGAGGGGAGAGGCTGGGCTCTACCTGGGGTCGTCGCCCTCCTCCCGGCCTGGGGCGCGGGCGGCTGACGGGGGCACTCACCGTCATGGCGGCGCCCCAGGGCGGCGGGAGCAGGAGGCAGGAAGGTGGACGCGGCTCTCGGGCCGGGCTCCGCGGCGCGGGGACCCCGCCGCCGCCGCCCCTCTCGGCCGCCCGCCGCCGCGCCTCCGGCCCTTCCCTTCCCCGGCGCGGTCCCGGCCCCTTCCATCCGCCCATAAAACTTTTTTTTTTTTTTTTTTTTCAAACTTCCTGGGAGGACCCGAGCGGTCCAATGGGTGGCGGGGAAGCCGAGACAAACAGCGGCGGGGGCCGCGGCGGGCCAATGGGAGCGCGGGCCGGGCCGGGGGCGGGACCTGCCGCGACGGGACGGGCGCGCTAGGGCGGCGGGACCGCGGGGCGGGCGGATGGGGCCGCAGGGAGGGGAGGGCGGTGGCGGCCGGAGGGCGGGCGGGCCCGGGCCGCGGGCGCGCTGGGAGGAAGGAAGGGCCCAGCGTGCAGGTGACTCCGTCCGGCCATGGCGCGGGGGTGGAGGATGCGGGCGGCCGGGCGTGGCACGCCTCGCCCAGGCTGCGCTTCCCGCCCCGGCCTCGGAGCGATGGGTCCGCTAGAGCTCGGCGCCTAGATTTGGCGGGGCTCGGGGCAAAGCACCCTGTACTAACGACTCAGCGGGTCCCACTCGCCAAGAGTCGATTTTCGTCCTCACCACAGACTTGGGAGGGAGGTCTCATTTTGCTAATGAGAAAACGGAGGCTCAGAGGGGTGAGCCGATTTGCCCGAGGTCGCACAGGAAGAGGCGGAATTCCTAGCAAGTAAGCTGGACACAAAGTGAGTTCTTGGATGGCAGGGTCTTTCCCAATACCCACTCCTCACAAATGGGCCTTTTTTGGTTTTGGGTTTTTCAGGTGTGGGCGTGCACCCGTTGCTCAGGTTCCCAGAACCCTGGGCCGTTTGTTAGATGCTCTTTTCCTGCAGGTGGGGAGGGACCGTGGTGGAATTCGTTGCTCAATGCACTGGGAAGCTCGTGTGGCACGGGGATTACAACCTACTGTTATCTTAAGCAGGTACCTCTCGGTGCTCAATTTCACTTTCTGTAAAATGGGGTAATGCTGTTACCTCATGAGGTTGCTGGAAGGATTAAGTGTTAATTCAAGTATGGCACCTAGGACAACCTCTTTATCCCTCATTAGCTATCGTTAGGCAGGGAAGCTTGGAATAATTGCCATTTCAGTTATTCTGCCCTCTCGATTTGGGGTTCAAAAATTATTGCTCTTGCCGGGCGGGGTGGTTCATGCCTGTAATCCCAACACTTTGGGAGGCTGAGGTGGGTGGATCACTTGAGATCAGGAGTTCAAGAGCAGCCTGGCCAACATGGTGAAACCCCGTCTTTACTAAAAATACAAAAATTAGCCGGACGTGGTGTCAGGTGCCTGTAATGTAGCTATGTGAGAGGTTGAGGCAGGAGAATCGCTTGAACCCAGGAGGTGGAGGTTGCAGCGGGCAGAGATTATGCCACTGCACTCCACCTTGGGAGACAGAGTGAGACTCCATCTCAAAAAAAAAAAAGTTACTGCTTTTATAATTACTATTCCCATTTTGCAGATAAAGAAATGGAGGCCCAGGGAGCTGAAGTTCTTTCCCAGCATTTGCTGCCAGGAGTCTCTCCACCATGAGGAATGAGGCCAAGGGTAAGTCCATCTAACTCTAGAAACTGGCCTTCTTGGCCGGGCGCGGTGGCTCACGCCTGTAATCCCAGCACTTTGGGAGGCCGAGGCGGGCGGATCACAAGGTTAGGAGATCGAGACCATGGTGAAACCCCGTCTCTACTAAAAACAGAAAAAATTAGCCGGGCGCAGTGGCGGGCGCCTGTAGTCCCAGCTCCTCGGGAGGCTGAGGCAGGAGAATGGCGTGAACCCGGGAGGCGGAGCTTGCAGTGAGCCGAGATTGCGCCACTGCACTCCAGCCTGGGCGACAGAGCGAGACTCCGTCTCAAAAAAAAAAAAAAAAAGAAACTGGCCTTCTAGCACCCCGGGCTGAGTTTTCCTACCCTACCCTTGCACCTCACTCAGGCAGTCAGTCCTTGGGAGAATGAATGAACATGCAGGAGACCTCACCTACCACCAGGGTCCTGGCCCAGTGCCCTGAGCACCTAACAGCACTAGCCTCCTCCAGGCTTTTCTGGCCGCTGTGACTCCCCGCAATACCCTCAACACAGTGACCAGACCACTTCCCTGCTCAAAGTTCTTCCACACATCACCAATGCTGACAGATCAGTGCTACATTCCTGTTCTAGGCAGACAGGAACCATCACAACCTGACTCCTGCCTGTCATCCTGGCCTTCCAGATTCACATTTGACAGGCTGGAGAGACGCATACTTTGGTCAATTTTGCAAAATACAATAAATAACCAAAGAGATACACAACACTGGAGGCCAGGCACTGTGGCTTATGCCTGTAGTCTCAGCACTTTGGGAGGCCGAGGAGGGTGGATCACCTGAGGTTAAGAGTTCGACTAGTCTGGCCAACATGGTGAAACCCCATCTCTAGTAAAAATACAAAAAATTAGCCGGGCGTGGTGGCATGTGGCTGTGATCCCAGCTACTCCGGAGGCTGAGGCAGGAGAATCGCTGGAACCTGGGAGGCGGAGGTTGCAGTGAGGGGAGATCACGCCACTGCTCTCCAGCCTGGGCGACAGAGCGAGACTCCATTTCAGAAAAAAAAAAAAAAAATACACAACACTAGACTACTAGGAATTTTGAAATTCCCAGAATAAGACAGGTCCTTTTACCCCGACTGCAAATGTTCTCTGCTGTGCCTGGAACACTTCTCTTCCTGTCTTCTATACCCCAACACACTCACTCTCTCTCACTCTCTCTCACTCTCTCTCACTCTCTCTCACTCTCTCTCACTCTCTCTCACTCTCTCTCACTCTCTCTCTCTCTCTCTCTCTCTCTCTCTCTCTCTCTTTATTTCTCCCCTTCCCCCTCCCTTATTCCCAGAATAAGACAGGTCCTTCTACCCCCTGACTGCAAATGTTCTCTGCTGTGCCTGAAACACTTCTCTTCCTGTCTTCTATACCCCAACACACACACACTGATTCTCTCTCTTTATTTCTCCCCTTCCCCCTCCCTCCTTCCCCCTCCCAATGCTTGTTGGCCTGGAAAATTTCTTCCTTCAAGTCTCAGGCCAAAGGAAGCCAAAGTGTCCCCAGCAGACTTAGGAACTGCTGGCCCAGTGCTCCCTACATCCGTACATTTCCCCACTAAAGTGATGACCACACTGTTCTCATCAGTTACATGTCAGTGTTCTCACCTAATTGTGCTCCAGTGGCCAGGGCTGGAATGTTTTTTGTCTACATCTTGGAAGCCAGTGTAGGGCCTAGGCCCACAGTACATCCTTCATAAGCACGGGTTGAATGAATGAATACACTGATGAAGGAACCACAACTCATCCTGGCAGGTCAGAGACGGCACAGCCTCAGGGACCCAGGGGTGAGTTATTAAACTGGCAAAGACCAGAGCTACCGAACTTTGAGGTTATCCAGTCTCAAACTGTTACTCTACTGAGAATAATGAGGTGAGGCTCAGAGCAGGGCACACAAGTTAGGGGCCAAGCCAGAATCGACGCCAGGCTTTCTGGCTCTTGGCCTTGGGCTAATTTCACTGCTTCAGCCCAAGAGAAGTGTAAATCTGCTCTGTGTAACTGGGAGGCCCCACTGGCAGTTCCATCCCTCGCTCCTCATTTCCCTCACTCCCACATGAGAGAACCACTGTAGCCAAACTCACCAAGTCTCAGTTGCCGCATCTTTCTAATGGGGAAAATCTGTGGGGACTCCCAGAGCCACAGGAGGGCTCAGAGAGATCACGATGTGAAGGCAGTGGTTTAGGGGGCATGTTAGAAGCACTGGGCTCTGAGGTCAGCCAGAGCAGGATTTGAATCTCAGTTCTGTTCTGCCCCTTGCTCCCTGTGTGACCTGGAGCAAGCGACCCTCCCTCTCTGAGCGTCACTTCGTCATCTGTAAAATGGACAGTACGAGTCTAACTGCGCCTGGGAGTGCGGATGAAACGCAATTAGGTGAGCCATGCAGTGAACACAGAGCTGGGCATGTAGTAGGCGCACAATAAGTGCTGGTTAATATCACCAGCATCGTTACCCCAGACTGCTTTCCCCACTTCGCTCCTCCTTCACTCTACCAAGGACTTACCTGCCCCCTCCTGCCAGACGTGCTGTGTGTTGGTGGCCTTTAGTTAGTTTGACCAGGTAATTCCTGCCCATGGCTTAGAGGCAACACACTACTCAGATAACCGTGCTTGCCTGCTCACCCTTGGTGCCGTAACCCCAAAGAGCAGCGAAAGGAAATTCTGGGCTCGGTGGGGTGACTCATACCTCTAATCCCAGCACTTTGGGAGGCCAGGGTGGGTGGATCACTTGAAGTCAGGAGTTAGAAACTAGCCTGGCCAACATGGTGAAACCCTGTCTCTACTAAAAATACAAAAATTAGCCAGGTGTGGTGGCACACAGCTGTAATACCACATACTCAGGAGGCTGAGATGGGAGAATCGCTTGAACCCAGGAGGTGGAGGTTGCAGTGAGCCGAGATGGTGCCACTGCACTCCAGTCTGGGAGATAGAACCAGACTCCATCTTAATTAAAAAAAAAAAAAAGACCTGGCGTGGTGGCTCACATCAATAATCCTAGCACTTTGGGAGGTTGAGGTGGGCGGATTACCTGAGGTCGGGAGTTCAAGACCGGCCTGGCCGACATGGCGAAACCCCGTCTGTACTAAAAATACAAAAAATTAGCCGGGTGCAGTGGCGCGCACCTATAATTCCAGCTGCTCTGGAGGCTGAAGCAGGAGAATCACTTGAACCTGGGAGGCAGAGGTTGCAGTGAGTTGAGATGGCGCCACTGCACTCCAGCCTGGGCAATCAAGCTAGACTCCCTCTTAATTTAAAAAAAAAAAAAAGGAAATTCTGAAATGGATGGGAAAGTTCGTGTTTTAACAGCAGCCCCGCAACCTCCGTGCATCCTGATCTCCCTGAGCCCTCTCTGCAGCCTTAAGTCTCCACAGACTTTTTCCTAATAGACAGATGTGGCAACCGAGGCTCAGTGAATTTGACTGCAACCCTTCTCTCATCTGAGAATGAGGAAAATCAGCTCCTTTATACCCCAAGCTGTGCGACCTCAGGCAAATCAGCTCACCTCCCTGGGCCTCAGTCCCTTCATCTGTAAAATGGGCACACTGTCTCTGAAGTGCCCAGCCTAGTGCTGGACTCAGCGCCAACAGCGGTGAGTAAGAGCGTCAGCCTCTCACCAAGAGAAGAGACCCCATGAGCCAGCCTGTGGCTGCTGGAGATGGCCAGGCCCCTTCTGTCCTGCTGTGAAGCGGGTGGGAGGGAGCGGGTCTCAGCTCCCTGCCCTTATGGAAAACCTAGCCAGAGGCTTGAGTGTTTCCAGACTTCTCTGGGCAGGGGATGGGTTACGTAACGCCAGATGTTTGTGAAACTGGCTCAGGCCCAGGTCTGAGACACACTTTGCAATCCCAGAGCCACTTGTAAGCCCGCTCTCCCTTCCCCCATACCTGGCTCCCCCTTGGTCCAGGGCTGGCAAGAGGAGGTTGCTGACTGGAAGCTTTCAGCTGTGTAGATTATTCCATCAACCCTCACTCCAAAAGCTGAAAGCAGCCCCCAAGCCTGCCCCGGAAGTGGAAAATCCACTAGCTTGATGAGACCAGGGTGAGTTTAAGAGCTCTGCTCCTACCTCTCCTGTCATGCAAGGGCCCCAGGTGCCTCCTCCTCAGCCCCCACTCTCTCTCCTTTGCTTAACAACCCCCTCCTCCCTCCCCTCCCCATGTCTATCCACCCTTACCCCTCCAGCCCCCACTGGAGCCAGCCTACCCTTCGCCACCTGAGGACCCCCAGAGACAGCAGGAACGGATTGAACAGCGTGGGCCGGTCCCCGGGCATCCGCCATGAGGTCACCAGTCGGCCCTTGAGCGGGCTCCCAGCCTTGCCCTCTGCTGGCCTCTTGTCTGCCTGTCAAACAGGGTCCAGTGTTGGCCCCAGGTCCCTTTGGTGGGATGGAGGCACCCCTGGTTACAGCCTCCCCTGCCCATTTTGTGGTGCCCCCCTCCACGGAGCCCCAGGGTTCCCATCTTTCTCTCCTCCCAGAACTGCCGAGACAAGAGCCGGTTAACTTGTTCTCACTACGTCGTGTTTGACTGAGCGGCTCCCAGGGCTCAGCACCCTTGAAGGTGTGCACGTCATTACCCTAAAGTCAAACCACGGGTGCCAGCTGGAGGGGTACAGACCACAGGTGTGTTTCCACCCACAGAGTCTTTTCAGAGTATTTCACATTAGGTTAGAGATCTCACATATAAATACATATCTCCAGTGGTTCTTGAAATATCAAAAGATGTGGAAACTCTGGGCCCGTCTTCCCTATGGCAACAGCTATCTGGAACCGAGGAGTCACACGAGTGCCCTCGGTCCCCCCACTTCTCACTGTTGTTACCTGCCTGGCCTTCAGGGCGTTAGGTTTGTGACCCCAGCTTAAGCAAAAGGAATGAGTTGTGGACTTCTACAGACATGCCCAGCAGAGCCCCTAAATACTCCCTCTTTGGAGTCATCCTCGTTGGGGAAACCAAGGCCCCAGGGAAGCAGAGGCACTTGTCAAAGTCACACATAGCAGGTTACTGGGAAGGTAGGAGAGAGCCCAGGTGTCCTTGCTCTGGAATCTGCACACTCTCTGGAAGTGGAACTTGAAGCATCAAAGCACAGGTCCAAGAGGGCTTTGGGGGTGGGGGTGCCCCCGACTCTGCTACCACATCTCCCATCACAGCCCTGACCACAGGCATGCAACTGTCTCACTTGACTGAACTCTTGATGGTGCTCCAACTCACCTGTGACCCACACCCGGGTATACAGAAGGTGCTCACTGAGTGTGTGTGAATGATGCATGCATGAGGTGGTTATCAGTTCTGACCAGTCAAGGCTGCCTAGGGGTGGGGGTAGGTTGAGATATTTTCCACGTTGATGTGCCAGGCCTGTTTCATGGAGACTAGAGGGGCACCCCTGTATTGCTGTTTCCTCCTCGTTCACTACTCTGGCTCCAGGAAGTATGAAGAAATAGCCCAGAAAGAGGAAGAGCAAAGTTGTCGGAGCCCCTGGGAGGGCTGGCAGCACCTTTAGCGACCAGCATCCCCTGTCCCCTCCCATTCCACAGATGGGAATACTGGACCCCTCAGAATTACAGCACTGCCGTTCAAAGCCACGCAAGAAATCAGGGCAGGGACGGAGGCAGCCTGGGTGGGGGGCAGGTGGAGGTGCAGAGAGAGCTCTGGGTGGTTCCTGGGCTGGGTTCTAGTCCCAGTACAGCTAGCCACTGACTGTGTAGCCTGGGACGACTCCCCTGCCTCCATTTCCTCATCTGCACAGTGAGGGTTTGGGCAAAATTCCCCCGGCTTTGACTCACGGCAGGGCCCAATTTGGGGGCTCCAGGCTGCCCGACGGATACTCCCTGCCACACCTGGCTCTTCAGGAGGCAGCAGGGGGAAGAGCAGGACCAGAAAACACAGCCCCAAACAGTCTGTCTCCTCCTCCCCCACCTCCTACTGCCCCATGGCCCTCAACTCTGATCTCACCTCTCTGGAGGCTGAGGGTGACGAGAACAGTCTGTTTGGCAGCTCACGGGGAGGGGCAGGCAGAGCTGTGTTCACCAGCTGCAGCCAGGCCTCAGAGCAGCATCTGTGGGTCCCACCCCCGCATATATCTCTCCCGTCCCCAGGACCCTGGAGACCCTCCAGGCCCGGCTGACTGTGGGCACATCCTCAGCTCTCTGACTCATGCTCCTAGAAGCCCTGCTCTTTCGACCTGGCTTGGCCGTCTCAAACCGGAAGGATCTCTTCCCTCAGAGACCACTGGGGCCAAACCGTCATTTGCCCAGGGAAAGACATTGACCTTTTCAGGCCCAGCAAATGAGAAGCACGGCCTAGGGTTCTGACCCCAGGACCGCCCACCTACCCAGGTCCCCAAGCCAGAAAGTGGCTCCTGCAGAGCTCCTCAAGGCCCCACCATGCACACAGATGACCCCGTGGGAAAGCCAACTTTGGTCTGGATGATTCCAGGGCTCTTCTGAAGAATGAAGCCCATCTCCAACCTGCTTCCCCTTCCCTTCCCCACCATGTGTACCCATGCCCATGACCCAACTACCGAGTCTGCCTGCTTCTGGTCAGTCAGGGGGTCTTGGCCTCTGCTTGGTTCTGACTCCTCAGGCTCCTCTGGTTGGAACTGGAGATTAAAAAAAGAACACAGCTTAGCCTAACTTATTCTCCAGGGTGCATGCATCTGTCCACCTCATCCATCCATTCTGTCATCTGTCCATGCAACACCCATCTAACGTCCAGCATCAGTAGATCCATGTATCCATCTAACCATCCAGTGTCTATCCCACATGACTCACCCTCTCATGTATCCAGCATCCATTGTCTATCACCCATTCATGTATCTACTCTCCATTAATCCATCATGTATCCATTTACCCAATAGCTATATATCCCTCTCTCCATCCATCATCCATCTATCCATATCTCCATCATCTGTCCACCATCTATCATGTGACATTCATCCATCCATGCCACATCCATCCATATTCCACCCAGCATTCATCCATCCATTACCTAAGCAACATCCATCATATATCCACCACCACCATATATTCATCACCCAGCTATCTATCCATCATCACCCATCCAGACAGCTGTTGCCATGGGAAGACGGGCCCAGAGTTTCCACATCTTTTGATATTTCAAGAAACACTGGAGATATGTTTTTTGTTTTTTGTTTTTTTTGAGATGGAGTCTCGCTCTGTTGCCCAGACTGGAGTGCAGTGGCCGGATCTCAGCTCACTACAAGCTCCGCCTCCTGGGTTTACACCATTCTCCTGCCTCAGCCTCCCGAGTAGCTGGGACTACAGGCGCCCGCCACCTCGCCTGGCTAGTTTTTTTGTATTTCTTTTTTAGTAGAGACGGGGTTTCACCGTGTTAGCCAGGATGGTCTCGATCTCCTGACCTCGTGACCCACCCGTCTCAGCCTCGCAAAGTGCTGGGATTACAGGCTTGAGCCACCGCACCTGGCGGGAGATATGTATTTATATGTGAAATCTCTAACCTAATGTGAAATACTCTGAAAAGACTCTGTGGATGGAAACACGCACATCCAACAGGCGTCTATTTATCATTCATTCAACATGCATCATTGATCCATCACCCATTCCCACATTCACCCTCCATTCATCCGTTATCCACCCACTAACCCCTCTGTCCTCCATCTTGCATGCATCCACTGAGCTGCCCCCTCCTTTATGTCAGGCCCTGGGCCACAGCCAGAGTTACAGAGATAAAGCAGGCAGAGATCCTGCTTCTGTGGAGCTTTTGGGGAAATTACAGCCCCATTAGATGGATGTTGCATGGACATATGGAAGCAAAACTGCCAAGCCCAGAAGGGAACCATCGCTAGGAGTGACTGTTCAGGGAAGGCGTCTCAGGACAGGGTGTCTGACCTAAGACTTGAACAATGAACAGGCGTTTGGTGACTGAAGAGGGAAGGGAAGAGCACGTGCAAAGGCAGGGATATATCTTCACAGGCCCTGCAGCCAGCTCAGCACCAATGAGTCAAATCCGGAGTGGAAGGAAGGGAAACCAGCCTTGAGTGCCATGCCAAGGATTTTCTTTCTTTCTTTGTTTGTTTCTTTCTTTTTTTTTTTTTTTTTTTTGAGATGGAGTCTGGCTCTGTCACCCAGGCTGGAGTGCAGTGGCAAGAGATCTCGGCTCACTGCAACCTCCACCTCCTGGGTTCACACCATTCTCCTATCTCAGCTTCCCTAGTAGCTGGGATTACAGGCACCCGCCACCATACCTGGCTAATTTTTTGTATTTTTAGTGGAGATGGGGTTTCACCGTGTTAGCCAGGCTGGTGTCGATCTCCTGACCTCATGATCCGCCCACCTTGGCCTCCCAAAGTGCTGGGATTACAGGCGTGAGCCACCGCGCCCGGCTGTGCCAAGTCAAGGATTTTCATAGAGAGGAGCAGCTGGAGCCCCGGCAGGACCTGGTGGTTCCTTGTTTTGTCATCTGTGAAATGCCTTTCAGCACATAGTGCTCCCATCCCTTCCCAGCCACCATCTCCCAGCCTCCTGAGAACCCTGAGCTTCACCATGAAACTGAAGAATCTTTCTAACTGGGTCCCCACTTCCTTCTTGACCTGGCCGGCTTACAGCACCAGCATGCCCCGGGACACAGCACCGTGTCCTCCTTGAGCTGCCTGTGGTCTGTGTGCCTTCCCAACAAGCCTGACAGCAACCTGAGGGCAGGACGAGCTGACTTATCCCTACTTCTCTGATGTTCGTGCATTGAGTTGATCAGAGGGTCAACTCATCAAAGCCACGGAAATACAGGGGAGAGGATTCTCCAGTCCTCCCGTGGGCTCAGGAGCTTTGTGACCTGGTGGCTAAAAGTACAAACTTAGGCCGGGTGTGGTGGCTCACACCTGTAATCCCAGCACTTTGGGAGGCCAAGGTGGGCAGATCACCTGAAGTCGGGAGTTCAAAACCAGCCTGACCAACATGGAGAAACCCCATCTCTACTTAAAACACAAAATTAGCCGGGCATGGTGGCACATGCCTGTAATCCCAACTATTCAGGAGGCTGAGGCAGGAGAATAGCTTGAACCCAGGGGGCGGAGGTTGCAGTGAGCCGAGATTGCGTGATTGCACTCCAGCCTGGGCAACAAGAGTGAAACTCCGTCTCAAAAAAGATAATAGGGCTCAAGCCTGTAATCCCAGCACTTTGGGGGGCCGAGACGGGCGGATCACGAGGTCAGGAGATCGAGACCATTCTGGCTAACACGGTGAAACCCCGTCTCTACTAAAAAGTACAAAAAAAACTAGCCGGGCGAGGTGGTGGGCGCCTGTAGTCCCAGCTACTCGGGAGGCTGAGGCAGGAGAATGGCATAAACCCAGGAGGCGGAGCTTGTAGTGAGCTGAGATCCGGCCACTGCACTCCAGCCTGGGCGACAGAGCAAGACTCCGTCTCAAAAAAAAAAAAAAAAAAGAAATAATAGCACAAACTTTGGAGTGGATGCTTTGATCTCATTTCTCACAACCTATGCATGTGTGACCCCCAGCAAATGCCTAAGGAGTCTGAGCCTCAGTTTCCTCATCTGTCAAGTGGCAACTGCCTCCTCTCCACCTGAGGCACATATGGCAAGGTCCTGGGGCCCAGCACGGGGTGCACCCTGATGCCTGGAAGCCCTGCTCATCCTGGGGGAGGTGGCAGCGGACTTTGCAGCGAGATGGGGAGGCTTTAGAGAAACAAGCAGGAACCCCCACGGCACCCCAGTGCTGCCCATCAGAGAAGTGATTGGTCCATCTTACAGAGGGAGAGAGGCTAGTGTTCAAAACCACGTGCCGTCCTCCGAATGAGCTATCGCCAGGGTGCAGGACTCTGGCCTCCAGGACCCTTCCTGCCCACCATCTTCAGATGAAGAATGTTCTGGGCTTCAAGGCAGCACCAAAGTACCACTGAAGCAGGGGAAGGGTGAGCACCTACTGTGTGCCCGGCGCTGGGCCCACTTTGCACATGAGCCTCATTTAAGCAGCCTGTTTTGGCAGCTAGCTGAACCCAGTGAGCATTGATGCACCCCCTTCTCTGTGTCTGACAGGAGCTGTAGGGGCCAGAGAGGGTAAGCGAGGCTGTCCTGGACTCAGGAACCTGGGTATCACCAGGGGAAGGGGCATGACCACACTGGCTCTAGTCCCAGGTGGGGTCAGGTGTGTGCCACCAGACACAACATAAACCAGGTATGGTGGAGCCAGGAGGGGAGCAGGCCCTGGCCAGAGCATCTTGCTTGAGGCCTCAGTGTGGTCTGCACTGAGCGGATCTGGGTTTCGCCCATGCCCCGCCAGCAAGTGGCTTCACCCTCCGTGTCAGTTTCCTTATCTGTAAATAAATAGTGTATTTCTCACTTGGTTGCTAAGGAGACTAAATGGTAAAAGTACACGTCAAACATTCAGATCAGGGCAGGGCCCATAAACACTTAAAATGGTGTTGCTCATCATCAGTGTTGGGCCAGTTTGGTGGTCGGGATGGGTTGTGGTCAGCAGGGAGGCTGAGGTCTGAGCCTGGAGGGGGATGCAGGAGCTGAGGCTACTCAAAGGGGAGGCTTTTCCAAGGAGACTTGGCTGTGGGGGGCTGACTTTCTGGCTACCCTTGGGAGGGGGGAACCTCCTTACCTGCAGCTCTGGCAAACTGGGGCCCTCTGCAGTGCTCCTGCTCCCCAGGGGGCCTGTCTGCTCTAGGCCTGCCAGAGTTACGGTCGCTGGTCCTCTTGTCACTTTGGTCTTTGGCCACTGGGTGGAGGTGCAGGCAGGGCTGGGCGGCTGGGCCGGGCTCTGGGGCCGCGGTGCGGGGCTGTGTCCGTTGACTGGGGTGGCCTCGGCCCAGCCTTCTGGCTGACTGTGTGACTCCTGCTTGGGGACATCCTTTGTGCCTGGGGGACCCACCTCTGGCCCTGAAGCCCTGGCCAGGTCATCCCTGTGTCCAGCTGGGTCCTTGCAGGGCAGCCTGGCCTGCAGGAGCTCCAAGAGGCCCTCCCAGTCCAGCCTGGGGAGACGGGCCCAGGCCCCCTCTCCTGGTGCCCGGAGAAGACCAAGCAGGTCCCTCCAGTCAAGCTCGGGTCGCCTCTCAGGGCCATGCGAGTATGGACATGCTCCCTCTGCCCCCCAGCCCACAGTAGTGGGTGTCCCAGGGCGCCTGGATTGTGAGGACTCTGTGGGGCCTCCCCAGTTCTCAGGGGGGCTTGTGAGTGGGCTTCTCTTCCCTAGTTCTCTGGGGGGCTCATGGGTGGCCGCCTCCTCCCAGGCCTCTGGCTGTCCCCAGCTCTCCCTGTACTCCCCAGGAGGGCCCCCCCATGTTCCCTCCAAGGCTTTGGCTGCCCCCAGGCCTCCCTCCTGGCTGCTCCAGCTCCTCTCCAGGTGTCTATGAGGGCCCTGGGACCCTGGCGGTTCCTCCTGACTCTGCCATGCCCCCGGAGGCTGTCTTGGGCCTGCTTGGCCACTCTCCAGAGGTGTCTGTGTCTGCAGCTCCCTCTCAGGGGTCCTGGCTGATGTCCTGGGAGGCGGCGGGGACCCCTGGAGCTGCCGATCTCCCTCAGGTCTCTTCTCAGGACTCCGAGAATGAGGGGGCTCTGCTTGGCTCCGCCAGGTCAGTTCTGCCTGTTTGGCAGGGCGCTTGGTCACCTGGGGATGAGGTGAGGAAGTGGGTGAGGCTCTCTCTCTGGGGACCTGGCTGCTGGCTCTGCCTTTCTTAGGCCCCCAGAGAGGCAAGGCTGTGCTCACACAGCAGCCTGGATGAAAGCAGGCCAAAAATCACACAGGGTCCCTGCCCTCCTCCCCTGTCAGGGGTCACCTGCTTTCCTCGGTTCCAGAAAAAGATCTGCAAAGACCTGCTCCCATTCTTGGCTTCTCACCCCTCTCAAAGATACTGATTCCAACTTGGGCTATCAGGTGCCAAAACCTCCACCACCAATACCCCATTCCACTGCAGTGGGCCTGGCCCTCTGGGTTTTGTTAAAGATACAAATCACCCTGAAAGAGAGGGCCCTTAGAGCCAGATTCATGCATCAAGGCTTTCCCTGAAATCTGCTCAAGACAGCAGTATTGGCAGCAGTACTGGCCAGGTGCGGTGGCTCACGCCTGTAATCCCAGCACCTTGGGAGGCCGAGGTAGGCAGGTCATCTGAGGTCAAGAGTGACCAGCCTGGCCAACATGGTGAAACCCTGTCTCTACTAAAAGTACAAAAATTAGCTGGGTGTGGTGGCACGCCCCTGTAATCCCAGCTACTCGGGAGGCTGAGGTAGGAGAATCTCTTGAATCCGGGAGGCGGAGGTTGCAGTGATCCAATATTGCCCCACTGCACTCCAGCCTGGGAGACAGAGCAAGACTCCATCTCAAAAAAAAAAAAAAAAACCGTACGTAGTAAAGGAAGGGGATAGCATGGGACAGGGGCTGTCTTCCAAGGACTAATGTGAGGTCTTGTGCAATTTGCCAAGAGCTTCTGGCCCTTGGGGAGAGGGGAGAGCTGGAGACCCATGATTGGACTCCAACCCTTTCATAGAGGACCTTCCTGTCCAAGCTCCCTGCCTGGCTTCTAGCAGAAGGGAAGAGGCAGTGGCCGCCCCTTGGGGTGTGGGGCCCCAGACAGCTGGCAGTGCTCACCTGCCTGCTGGGGGCAGGGCTGGACTGTCTTCGGAGAAGTTGGCTCTGGCCTTGGCTGGGCCGCTGTGACCGTCCCTCGTCCTGGGCCTGGAAGGCCCCCGCTGCCTCGGACTTCCTATGAGCAAATGCAGCCACTCCTCTGAGGGACTGTCCCACTCCCAGCACCCCAGCCCCTCTGCTCCCACCTCCAACAGAAGGAGATGTGGGAGAGTCAGGGACCCACTACAAACTGGTTGAAGGGCCTTAAGTAAGGGTGACTCTCAGGGCCTCAGTTTCCCCTTCTGAAAAATGGGGTTGGTTAACACTGCTCTATTCTGCCTCATGAGGCTCTTGAGAAAATGACAAGAAAAATGGGGAGTAGAGGTGTTTGGGTGGGGAGGGGGATCTGGCCCTGACCATGGCTGTCTCCTGTCTCATCCAGTACTACCTGTGACTTACCACCACCCCACCAGCAGCCCACCAGCCACCCCCAGACACAGGTTAGACTGGTCTTTGCAGGAATTAAGATTTATTGAGCACCTACTGTGTACCAGGCACCCGGCACACATAATCATAATGGCAAAGCATTTATTGAGCACTTCTTACGTTCCAGGGGCCAAGCGCTTGTATCATGATCTTGTTCCATCTCACACAGCCCACGAGGTGGGACGACAGAGCCAGACTGCTGTGTGCCCCCGTGTTCCATTCTTTCTGCCCTTTTCCTGTCCATATTGTAAATTTTGGATTTCTTGAGGCTGGGCGCGGTGGCTCAAGCCTGTAATCCCAGCACTTTGGAGGCCGAGGCAGGCGGATCACAAGATCAGGAGATCGAGACCATCCTGGCTAACACAGTGAAACCCCGTCTTTACTAAAAATACAGAAAAATTAGCCGGGCATGGTGGCGGGCACTTGTAGTCCCAGCTACTCGGGAGGCTGAATTCAGCAGGAGAATGGTGTGAACTTGGGAGGCGGAGCTTGCAGTGAGCCAAGATCATGCCACTGCACTCCAGCCTGGGTGACAGAGCAAGACTGTCTCAAAAAAAAAAAAAACACGTTGGATTTCTTTTCCTTTTTCCCTCCCATCACTGTTAACCAACAGAATCCCAGTGCTTAGCCTTGAAAACGCCAGGCCATCCTAGCTGTTGGCAAAAGAGCTCTGAGCAAGATCAGAAGAAAGAAACATCCTTCCCGACTACTCCAGAGAGGCCAACATGAACTGTCGAAGCAAATGTCATTTTTTTTTTTTTTTTTTTTGAGATGGAGTCTCGCTCTGTCACCCAAGCTGCTGGAGTGCAGTGGCGCAATCTCAGCTCACTGCAACTTCCATCTCCCGGGCTCAAGTGACTCTCTGTCTTAACCTCCCAAGTAGCTGGAATTACAGGCATGAGCCACCACGCCTGGCCCTGGGCAAATGTCATTTCTAAGGCACTGGACTTCAGGCGTTGTTGCCGCATCCGATGAAGATTATCTCTAACTTGTTAGTAAAAAGTCTAGTTCCAGTTAGTTGTCTTGCGTACTAACTGGGAAGCATGGCTGTTAATGTTTAACGTGGTATCTCAGGTAGAAACACCAAACAACCTAGGCTTATCTCTCTCTTCCTCTACCTAAGGGGTCACAACAAAAGACCCAAGTGCTCAGTGACTGTTTATTTTGGTTGGGTCTCAGTTAGCAAATGGAGCCGTGTCTTTGGTGGATGAACTGAACCAGGAAGAGAAGCCTGAAAAAGGCCACCGTGTGGTGGACCCAGAGTAAGGCAGCAAAAAGGGAAGGAAGAGGAACCTCTGCTCAGGCCTGCGTAGGACCTGCTCTCTGCGTGGCCCTGTGCCTGAGGAACCATGCTGGAACACCACCTTCAAAAGTATGGGATTGGACAGGGCGCAGTGGGTCATGCCTGTAATCCCAGAACTTTGGGAGGCTGAGGCAGGCAGATGGCTTGAACTCAGGAGTTCGAGACCAGGCTGGACAACATAGTGAAACCCGGTCTCTGAAAATACAAAAATTAGCCCAGGCACAGGGGCTCATGCCTCTAATCCCAGCACTTTGGGAGACTCAGGTGGGTGGATCACTTGAGGTCAGGAGTTCGAGACCAGCCTGGTCAATATAGTGAAACCCAGTCTCTACTAAAAATACAAAACTTAGCCGGGCGTGGTGGCACGTGCTTGTAATCCCAGCTACTCAGGAGGCTGAGGCAGGAGGATTGCTTGACCCCAGGAGCAGTGAGCCGAGATCGCACCACTGCACTCCAGCCTGAGCCGCATAGTGAGACCCTGTCTCAAAAAAAAAAAAAAAAAGTATGGGGTTGGGAGGCCAGGTACAATGTCTTTATACCTGTAATTCTAGCACTTGGGGAGGCTGAGGTCAGAGGATCACTTGAGCCAAGGAGTTTAAGAAAGCCCTGGCAACAGAATGAGACCTTGTTCTAGGAAAAAAATAATTTTCAATGAGCCAGGCATGGTGATACGTGGCTATAGTCCCAGCTACTTGGGAGGCTGAAGTGGGAGGATCACTTCAGCCTGGGAGGTTGAGGCTGCAGTGAGCCATGATCACGCCACTGCATTCCAGACTGGGCGAAACAGCAAGATCCTGTCTCAAAAAGAAAAAAGTATGGGGTTGAAGTTTTTTGTTGTTTCATGTCTTTTGCCAATGTCATTAGAATCAGAGCCATAAAGCACAGTAATTTGAGTTGTTAGCAGTTATTGGCAGCTGGTTCAGACAGGAGCCAAAGTTCCCTGGAGGAAGTGTTTCTGAGCTTGAGGGCTCCCTGAGCAGGCTGTTTGTAATCTTTTTTTTTTTTTTTTTTTTTTTTTTGAGATGGAGTCTTGCTCTGTGGCCCAGGCTGGAGTGCCGTGGTGCAATCTCAGCTCACTGCAACCTCTGCCTTCCAGTTTCAAGCGATTCTCCTGCCTCAGCCTCCCGAGCAGCTGGAATTACAGGTGTCTACCACCATGCCCGGCTAATTTTTGTATTTTTAGTAGAGACGGGGTTTCACCATGTTAGCCAGGCTGGTCTCATTTCGAACTCCTGACCTCAGGTGATCCGCTTGCCTCGACCTCCCAAAGTGTTGGCATTACGGGTGTGAGCCACTGCACCCAGCCAATTTGTAATCTAATTTGAGGTGAGTGCGTTTCCTTACTCTGTGAGAGCTGAAGGCCTTAGACTGAATTTTCCCCTGAACTGGGGTATAGGAGCCTCGATGAAGCAAGAGCTCAAACATGACCCAGTGGGCCGTTCCTCCCTAATGGGAAGGAGGGGGAGGACAATGGTGGAAACACCCAGTGAAGGGAAGCAAGGCACTTGTGTGTTCTCTTCCGGATGGATGCATTTTCCATACGAACTCCAGCTTGCTTGATGAGCATTCCTTCTGAGCACTCGCCTTCCTTTTTCCCCCCACGTGGAATTGAGAGAAAAGAGCGAGCGACTCAAGAAGATTCTGAGACCCCAACAGAGACCCGGTTTGTCTGATGCTGAAGCAACAGCGTCTCCCCAGGGCCACCTCTTCCCGAGAGTTGGTGTGACCACACCAAGCATGACAAAGGAAACATGTTTCCCTTGGAAGCTTAGATGGGCTCTTCGACCTCCAGAGAGAATTAAAGGCGCAAAGCCATCAAGTCTAGCAAATCCAATGAAGTCTGTGTTTTACATTCAAATGACCACAGAATGCTTACATGACTTTAAGAGATTCCAAAGGCATCTAAGGAAAAAAAAAATAAGATCAAGCCAAAACTCCCAATGCTTTGATGTGATAATCTTTTAAGAAAAAATTTCCAGACTTGGGACAATGCTTGGACAGAGTAGGTGCTCAATAAATACATATCGATGAGGAAATGAGAGAAAATAAAAGCTCAATCCTACAGCCACCCACCCATAAACTCCAGTCTGTCCCTTACACACACACTACATAGTTTTAAAAATTTCCATCTTCAGAGGATGAATGGTTTTCTACTTGGAAAAGGTGCCAGATAAGAGGAAAAAATTTAATTAGTAAAATTATAAAAACCTCCCTAAAAGGTAAATAATCTATTTCAAAGAGAGTAGAATTAAATGTACAGGAGTGATCATGTAAAAACAAATGGTTAATAAAAGTGTAAACATTTTTCTCACTTATATTAGTAATATAAACACCTTATCTTTCTAAAATTATCCTGGAAAAAAGGAAAGAAAATTAATTAACTTTGGCTTAAAGACCTTAATGTCCCTACTGAGTTATTAGTTAAAACAAAGTTAGGAAAATTGACATTAGACCAGAAATAGTAATCATAAAATGGTCAAAGACACTTTGGGAGGCCAAGGTGGGAGCATTGCTCAAGGCCAGGAGTTTGAGACCAACCTGGCCAATAAAGTGAGACTCCATCTCTACAAAAAATAGAAAAATTAGCTGGGCACAGTGGCGCACGCCTGTAGTCCCAGCTACTGGGGAGGCTGAGGTGAGAGAATCCCTTGAGCCTGGCAGTTTGAGGCCGCAGTGAGCCATGATCATGCCACTGCACTCCTGCGGGGTGACAGAGCAAGACCCCGTCTCAAAAAAAGGTCAGGCCATGAGTGGTGGCTCACACCTGTAATCCCAGCACTTTGGGAGGCCGAGGTGGGCGGATTGCCTGAGCTCAGGAGTTCAAGACCAGCCTGGGAAACAGGGTGAAACCCTGTCGCTACTAAAAATACAAATAAATTAGCCGGGCATGGTGGCGGGTGCCTGTAGTCCCAGCTACTCGGGAGGCTGAGGCAGGAGAATTGCTTGAACCTGGGAGGCAGAGGTTGCAATGAGCCAAGATTGTGCCACTGCACTCCAGCCTGGGTGACAGAATGAGAATCCATCTCCAAAGAAAAAAAAAAAGTCAAAGACAGTGAAGACTTTTCGGGTGAAACTACTCCATGATGTTACAATGGTGGATACTTGTCATTATACATTCATTCAAGTCTGTAGACTGTACATCACTTAGAGTGAACCCTAAACTTTGGGTGATTTGTCAGTGTAGGTTCATGGATTGTAACAAATGTATCCCCTACTGCCCAGTACAGTGGCTCACCAGCCCTTTGAGAGGCCAAGAAAGGAGGATCCCTTGAAGCCAGGAGCTGGAAACAAGCATACGTGTCTAGTACAGGATACTGGTAGTGGGAGAGGCTGTGCATGGAACTCTCCCCTTTCTGCTCAATTTTGCTGTGAACCTAAAACTCCTCTGGATTTTTGTTTTTGTTTTTAAGGCCAAAGAAAGAATTATACTAATACTAGAGACCACATGGTTGTCATCTGGATATTAAATGATCAAGCTTACTGGAAAAGGAAATTTGAAGAACAAGAGATAAGATTTCTGTTTTCTTTCTTTCTTTTTTTTTTTTTTTTTTTGAGATGGAGTTTCACTCTTGTTGCCAGGCTGGAGTGCAATGGCACAATCTCAGCTCACTGCAAACTCCACCTCCCAAATTCAGGCGATACTGCTGCCTCAGCTTCCTGAGTAGCTGGGACTACAGGCGTGTGCCGCTACATTCAGCTAACTTTTTTTTTTTTTTTTTTTTTGAGACAGAGTCTCACTGTGTTGCCCAGGCTGGAGTGCAGTGGCATGATCTCGGCTCACTACAAGCTCCAGTGCTGGGATTACAGGAGGGAGCCACCGCACCCAGCCAAGATTGATCAGGTTTCTCGTGCAGATTCAAATCCAGGAGAAAACTTGCCCAAGGAGCAGCAAAGAGGAATTTTAGATACAAAAGATTCCATACCCTTTAGGGTGATGAAAATGTTCTAAAGTTAGATTGTGGCTGTGGTTGGACAACTTGGTAAATATACTAAAAATTCACTGAATTAGATACACGGAAAGTTTTGAGACTTCCAGACTGCTTTTTGTTGCTGTTGTTCTCTTGACCCTAACTAATGGAATTCTAGCTCTGATCCTTGAAAACTAGGGCCGGGCGCGGTGGCTCAAGCCTGTAATCCCAGCACGTTGGGAGGCCGAGACGGGTGGATCACGAGGTCAGGAGATCGAGACCACCCTGGCTAACACGGTGAAACCCCGTCTCTACTAAGAAATACAAAAAACTAGCCGGGCGAGGTGGCGGGCACCTGTAGTCCCAGCTACTCGGGAGGCTGAGGCCGGAGAATGGCGTGAACCCGGGAGGCGGAGCTTGCAGTGAGCTGAGATCCGGCCACTGCACTCCAGCCTGGGCTACAGAGCGAGACTCCGTCTCAAAAAAAAAAAAAAAAAAGAAAAAAAAGAAAACTCAAGGGCTGGAACTTCTGGGGTGAGAAATCTCAGCCGGATCAGGAGGAAATGCTCCCCTTCCACGGGGACCAGTGCTGCTGACCAAAGAGACTCAAAAGACACCTGGACTTTAGGTGTTCCAGAATGTTTGACTGCTAAAAATCTGTAATTCTGTGAGCTTTCTTTCTTAAAATAGGGTGACTCTGGCCATACTTTTTTTTTTTTTTAGACGGAGTCTCGCTCTGTCGCCCAGGCTGGAGTGCAGTGGTGTGATCTTGGCTCCCTGCAAGCTCCACCTCCCGGGTTCAAGCCATTCTCCTGCCTCAGCCGCCTGAGTCACTGGGACTGCAGCGTGTTTTTTGTATTTTTAGTAGAGACAAGGTTTCACCGTGTTAGCCAGGATGGTCTCAATCTCCTGACCTCATGATCCGCCTGCCTTGGCCTCCCAAAGTGCTGGGATGACAGGCGTGAGCCACCATGCCTGGCCTTGGCCATACATTTTTAAATTGACATAACAGTTTTCTGAAATGCATAGGGACCCATGAATTTTCTTTGCCAAGGCAGGAAAAAAAGAATGGGCACTTTCTTCTTCTCCCTCATGCACGGAAGAAAAAAAAACCCGTGAGTCTGAATCAAAGGGTTTGAGAGTTCACCCTCATTTTGGCCGGGTACGGTGGCTCACTCCTGTAATCCCAGCACTTTGTGAGGCCGAGGCAGGCGGATCACTTGAGGTCAGGAGTTTGAGACCAGCCTGGCCAATATGGCGAAACCCCATCTCTACTAAAAATATTTTAAAAATTAGCCAGGTGTGGTAGCGGGCCCCTGTAATCCCAGCTACTCGGGAGGCTGAGGCAGGAGATTCGCTTGAACCCAGGAGGTGGAGGTTGCAGTGAGCCAAGATCGCACCATTGCACTCCAGCCTGGGCAACAAGAGCAAAACTCCGCCTCAAAAAAAAAAGAAAAAAGAAAAAGAGTTCACCCTCATTTGAATGAATGGGCTCATGTTCCCCTCCATTACAGATGAGGAAATTGAGGCTCAGGTAGGTTAATTCACTATATCAGGTCACGTGAGTTGAAATGTGACTTTGACCCAGGATTTGGACTCAGCCCTCATGACTGCAGTCTTTGCTGTTAACCACTGGGCTATGCATGACATCACTTAACCACACACACACACAAAAGCAGAAAACTCCTAATATGCAGAAACAGAGAAATGGAGTGATTTGCCCAAGGTCACACAGCCAGTAAATGGCAAGCCAGGGGAATTTGAACACTCTCCTAGCACCCTAACCCTGAGAAACTTCCACCTAGCCTGCTGCTGAGCCTCCTCCCCAGCCCACTTGGCTGCCCCCACCCCTGGGCTCACCTGCGCTCTTGCCCGAAGAGGCGCTCCACCTCCGCGCGGCCAGGGCTGCGGGTGCGGCCCCCGCTGCTGTGCTGTGCTTGGGTCCCTGGCTGTCTCTGGGCCAGCCTCCTGGGTGGGGGCAGGTCAGCCAGCACAGTGTACTCCTCCCGCTCCAAGTTGTGCCTGGTCTCCCCGGGAGGCGCTGAGCCCCGGGAGCCCCTGGAGCTGCCCGGCGAAGGTGAGGGTGCCAGGAACGCTAGATCACTGGGTGGGTGGCGGGGTGGGGAGGAGGCTCGGGGTGCATCCCGGTGCCCGATGCACACTTGGGGGATCAGCACTAGGGAGCCATGCAGAGAGTCAGTGGAGGGGGCCAGGCTCTCCATACTAGTTCCAGGGGGGTCCTGGAAGAAGAGGGATGGCTCAGGAGCCTGGCGTGGTGGGGATGAGAAGGAGGGTGCATCCCGGTGCCCAATGCACACAGGGGTGGGGATTTGGGGGCCCTCGTGCAGAGAGTCCATGGAAGGGACAAGACTCTCTGTGCTGGCCCTGGGGAGGTCCTGGAACAAGAGGGAAGGCTCTGGGGCCTGGCGTGGTGGGGAGGAGGCCCGGGGTGCGTCTCGGTACCCAATACATACAGGTGCGGGGAGCTGAAGGGGCTCGTGTTGGGGGGACTGACACCGATGTTCGGTGTCTGATGTGTCTGGGAGGAAGGGGAAGGGGTCAAATTGGGTGTGGCGGGGGGGCGAGGACGCCTGGGGGGCATCTCGGTGTCCAATGCACACAGCAGGTGGTATATAGGGAGGCTCATGGTGGGGCGATTCACTCTCTGGGGCATGGGGCTCTGGGAAGAAGGGGAAGGGGTCATGCTGCAAATAGCGAGGGGGCGAAGAGGCTCGAGGGGCATCCCGGTGCCCAATGCACACAGCACATGGAGGCTGGGAGGGCTCAGGATAGGTCAAGGGAACCCCATAGGCAGCAGGGTACACAGGTGAGGAAGTCCGGGAGGTGCTCTGGTGGCCTGGGTTAGGGGAGGAAGAGGTGACCCGGGATGGCAAGTTGTACTGGGTGGGGCCAAAGGAGGACTGGGGTGGGTCATGCTGGGCTGGCCTGCTGGGAGAGGATGTCTGAGGCCTGTCACCTTGGGTTGGCCGGAGAGCGATGGATGCCCAGGGAACCTCATTTTGCTTGGAGCGAGATGGGGAAGAGGTTCGGGGACCATCACTGTGAGTTGGCCGGAGGGGAAAGGAGGCCCAGGGGATGTCTTTGTTAGTACGATGTGGAGACGAATTCCTGGGATTGTTCCATTGAGTGGAGCGGTGGGGAGATGATGGTCTCAGATTCTCCTTTTGGGTGCAGCATTGAGATGAGGAGGTTCCAGGGTTGTCTCGTTGAAAGGAAAAGGATTGTGTGCGGTCCCGCTGTGTACGAGTGGGTCTGAGGTTATCCCGTTTGGTACAAGAGGTTTTAGGGTTGTCTTGTTGGGTAGAAGATGATCTGGGGATGTTCTGTTGAATAGAAGTTCTGGGGTTGTCTCTTGTGGCTCTATTGGGAGAGAAGGCTCTGGGATTGTCCCGCTGGGCACAGGATGTTCTGGGGTTGTCTCGTTGGGTGGTTCTGTTGGGAGAGAAGGCTCTGGGATTGTCCCACTGGGCACAGGATGTTCTGGGGTTGTCCTGTTGGGAAGCTCTGACGGGAGAGGAGGCTCTGGGATTGTCCCGCTGGGCACAGGATGTTCTGGGGTTGTCTCGTTGGGTGGTTCTGTTGGGAGAGGAGGCTCTGGGATCGTCCCGCTGGGCACAGGATGTTCTGGGGTTGTCTCGTTGGGTGGTTCTGTTGGGAAAGAAGGCTCTGGGATCGTCCCGCTGGGCACAGGATGTTCTGGGGTTGTCTCGTTGGGTGGTTCTGTTGGGAGAGGAGGCTCTGGGATCGTCCCGCTGGGCACAGGATGTTCTGGGGTTGTCTCGTTGGGTGGTTCTGTTGGGAGAGGAGGCTCTGGGATCGTCCCGCTGGGCACAGGATGTTCTGGGGTTGTCTCGTTGGGTGGTTCTGTTGGGAGAGAAGGCTCTGGGATTGTCCCGCTGGGCACAGGATGTTCTGGGGTTGTCTCGTTGGGTGGTTCTGTTGGGAGAGGAAGCTCTGGGATCGTCCCGTTGGGCACAGGATGTTCTGGGGTTGTCTCGTTGGGTGGTTCTGTTGGGAGAGGAAGCTCTGGGATTGTCCCGCTGGGCGCAGGATATTCTGGGGTTGTCTCTTGTGGCTCTATTGGGAGAGAAGGCTCTGGGATCGTCCCGCTGGGCACAGGATGTTCTGGGGTTGTCTCGCTGGGTGGTTCTGTTGGGAGAGGAGGCTCTGGGATCGTCCCGCTGGGCACAGGACATTCTGGGATTGTCCTGTTGGGTGGTTCTGTTGGGAGAGGAGGCTCTGGGATCGTCCCGCTGGGCGCAGGATGTTCTGGGGTTGTCTCGCCGGGTGGTTCTGTTGGGAGAGGAGGTTCTGGGATCGTCCCGCTGGGTGCAGGATGTTCTGGGGTTGTCTCGTTGGGTGGTTCTGTTGGGAGAGGAGGTTCTGGGATTGTCCCGCTGGGCACAGGATGTTCTGGGGTTGTCTCGTTGGGTGGTTCTGTTGGGAGAGGAGGCTCTGGGATCATCCCGCTGGGCACAGGACGTTCTGGGATTGTCCTGTTGGGTGGTTCTGTTGGGAGAGGAGGCTCTGGGATCGTCCCGCTGGGCACGGGACATTCTGGGGTTGTCCTGTTGGGTAGCTTTGATCTGAGAGAAGGCTCTGGGATTGTCCCGCTGGGCACAGGATGTTCTGGGGTTGTCCTGTTGGGTGGTTCTTTTGGGAGAGGAGGTTCTGGGATTGTCCTGCTGGGCACAGGATATTCTGGGGTTGTCTCTTGTGGCTCTATTGGGAGAGAAGGCTCTGGGATCGTCCCGCTGGGCACAGGATGTTCTGGGGTTGTCCTGTTGGGAAGCTCTGACGGGAGAGGAGGCTCTGGGATTGTCCCGCTGGGCATAGGATGTCCTGGGGTTGTCTCGTTGGGTGGTTCTGTCAGGAGAGCAGGCTCTGGGATCATCCCGTCGGGCACAGGGTGTCGTGGGGTTGTCCCACTGGGGAGTACAAGTAGGAAAAGAAGTTTGGGGGTTGTCCTGCTGGGTAGAAGAGGTTCTAGTGTTATCTTGTTGGGTGGCTCTTTGGGGAGAGGAATATTGAGGATTATTTTGTTGGTTGGATGACGTTCTGGGGTTATCCTGTTGGGTGCTTCGTGAGGGAGAGGAAGCTCTGGGGGTGTTCCGCTGTGTAAATGAGGCCCTGGAGGTGTCCCTTTGGGTGATTCGGTGGGGAGAGGAGGCTCGGGGGGGTTCACATGTAGACGCAGCCTGAGCAGTGTCCCTTTGGGCAGGGGAAGCCCGAGGCGTGGTGCTTCGAGGTCCGCTGTGTGGTGTCATGGAGGAAGCCTGGGTCAGTGTTGACCGGTGCCGCTCCAGGGAGAAGAACCCACTTTCTCCCCGGAGCTTTGCCCAGTGCTGTCCTGCGCTCCGGCCCCCACCGCCAGTGTCTAGAGAGAAAACAGAGGGGCTCAAGGTAAGGGGAGGGGTCCAGGCACCTCTCATATTCTACCTTTCTTTGTCTCTTTTTTTTTTTTTTTTTTTTTTTTTTTTTTTGAGACGGAGTCTCGCTCTGTCGCCCAGGCTGGAGTGCAGTGGCGCAATCTCGGCTCACTGCAAGCTCCGCCTTCCGGGTTCACGCCATTCTCCTGCCTCAGCCTTCCGAGTAGCTGGGACTACAGGCGCCCGCCACTGCGCCCGGCTAATTTTTTTCTATTTTTTAGTAGAGACGGGGTTTCACCATGGTCTCGATCTCCTGACCTTGTGATCCGCCCGCCTCGGCCTCCCAAAGTGCTGGGATTACAGGCGTGAGCCACCGCGCCCGGCCGCTCTTTGTCTCTTTGGACCAGTGATTAGGGCAGACCCCACACCCTCCTCTTACAGGTCTCACTGTCTGTACCAAGTGACTCCACCTCTCTGACCAAGACTGATGAGACAAGGGCTTGGACGCTTCTCTCGAGCCGAGGTCAAGAATTTGAAATTGAGACCCTGACTCAGTCAAGAGATGGACTCGACAACTGGAAGAGGCCACACGGTCTGGGGATCCATGGACAAGACAGAGAAGAGGCAGACTCGTGGAGAGAAGTGTTGGCAATAGCCTGTGTAACCCAGGGAGGGAGAGGTGGGCCCAGCAGCAGCTATCTGATAGTCTGCCCTTCCCAGTTTTATTTCCTTCAGTCAGAATCTGAGGAATTCCCCCCATTTCTGGTTTTTCTGTTTTGTTTTTGAGACAGCCTCGCTCTGTCGCCCAGGCTGGAGCGCAGTGGCACCATCTCGGCTCATTGCAACCTCCACCTCCCGGGTTCAAGCCATTCTCCTGCCTCAGCCTCTGGAGTAGCTGGGATTACAGGCATGTGCCACCATGCCCGGCTAATTTTTGTATTTTTAGTAGAGACAGGGTTTCACCATGTTGGCCAGGCTGGTCTCACACTCCTGACCTCAGGTGATCTGCTCATCTTGGCCCCCCAAAGTGCTGGGATTACAGGCGTGAGCCACCGTGCCCGGGCTTTTTTTTTTTTTTTTTTTTGAGACAGAGTCTCATTCTGTCACCCAGACTGGAGTGACAGACTCGGCTCACTGTAAGCTATGCCTCCTGGGTTCAAATGATTCTCCTGCCTCAGCCTCCCAAGTAGCTGGGATTACAGGCATGCGCCACCATGCCCAGCTCATTTTTGTATTTTTAGTAGAGATAGGTTCTAATGAGTCTGTTTCATGTGTGACAGCTCTAGAAAGCCCCGGTTTTTTGTATTCAAATGTTCCTACCCTGAAGCTTCTCCCAGGGCTGCCATGAGGATGGGAAAGGTGCAGGGATGGACAAACTTTTATAAACTGATAGCTGGGAGTTTGCCAGAAATGCAGAATCTCAGGTCCCAGCCCAGATGCACTGCTTCTGAATCTGCATTTAACAAAACTGTCTGGTGATTTGTACAACTTAGAGTTTCAGAAGCACTGGCCTGAAGGATTAACATAACTGTCCTCAATAGTGACCTCTTCGCAACTCCTAGCCTCATGACTGAGTTGCCATGACCTTGGTGTGTCACCCTCCATCCCGCTCAATCCCTCAGTCACCGAGTAGGTGTTGAGCACCAGCTATGTACATGTCCCTTGGCTACTGCTTTAGATGAAGAGTAAAGGGTATCGTGGCCTCATCTTAAAGGAGCCACAACTGTGGGTGTGGTGGCTCACACCTGTAATCCCAGCACTTTGGGAGGCCAAGGTGGGAGGATCACTTGAGCTCAGGAGTTCCAGACCAGCCTATGCAACATGGTGAGACCCTGTCTCTGCTACAAGTTTTTAAAACTTAGCAGGGCCTAGTGGTACGTGCCTGTAGTCACAGCCACCTAGGAGGCTGAGGCCAGAGGATTGCCTGAACCCAGGAGGCAGAGGTTGCAGTGAGCCAAGATTGTGCCACTGCCCTCTAGGGTGGGCAACAGAGCAAGATATTGTCTGAAAACAACAAACGAAACAAAAAAGTAGCCACAATTGCCTTCACGCAGATCCCCTCTCCTCATGCCTTCTTAAGATCCCCTCTGGTCTCCCTTTGCAACCACTGCCCCGTCCAGCCTCCCTGGGCTGTTGTTGGTGAAGTCTGAGTTCCCAGCACCTAGCAGAGAATTCAAAATTTGCATGGTCTCTAGGCACAGTGGCTCACACCTGTAATACCAACACTTTGGGAGGCCGAGGTGGGTGGATCATCTGAGGTCAGGAGTTCGAGACTAGCCTGGCCAACATGGTGAAACCAGTCTCTACTAAAAATACAAAAATTAGCTGGATGCGGCTGGGCGCGGTGGCTCATGCCTGTAATCCCAGAACTTTAGGAGGCCGAGGCAGGCGGATCACAAGGTCAGGAGATCGATAGCAGTCTGGCTAACATGGTGAAACCCCATCTCTACTAAAATTACAAAAAAAAAAAATTAGGCCGGGCGCGGTGGCTCACGCCTGTAATCCCAGCATTTTGGGAGGCCAAGGCGGGCGGATCACAAGGTCAGGAGATAGAGACCATGGTGAAACCCCGTCTCTACTAAAAATAGAAAAAATTAGCCGGGCGCAGTGGTGGGCGCCTGTAGTCCCAGCTACTCGGGAGGCTGAGGCAGGAGAATGGCGGGAACCCGGGAGGCGGAGCTTGCAGTGAGCCGAGATTGCGCCACTGCACTCCAGCCTGGGCGACAGAGCGAGACTCCGTCTCAAAAAAAAAAAAAAAAAAAAAAAAAAAAAATTAGCCAGGTGTGGTGGTGGGGGCCTGTAGTCCCAGCTACTCGGGAGACTGAGGCAGGAGAATGGTGTGAACCCGGGGGGCGAAACTTGCAGTGAGCCGAGATCGCACCACTGCACTCCAGCCTGGGCAACAGAGCAAGACTCCGTCTCAAAAAAAAAAAAAAAAAAAATTAGCCGGATGCAGTGGTGCATGCCTGTAATCCCAGCTACTCAGGAGGCTGAGGCTGGAGAATTGCTTGAACCTGGAGGTGGTGGTTGCAGTGAGCTGAGATGTGGCCACTGTACTCCAGCCTGGGTGATAGAGCAAGACTCTGTCCCAGAAAACAAAAAAACAAAAAATTTGCTGGTGGCTGATGTCCCATGGCTATTCTAAAATACATTTCATGCCTGGTAGTGGCTCACACCTGTAATTCCAACATTTTGGGAGGCTGAGGCAGGAGGATTGCTTGAGCCCAGGAGTTGGAGACCAGCCTGGGCAACATAGTGAGCCCCCATCTCTATGAAAAATAAAAATAAAATAAATACATTCCATATTCACCTGTTTCTCTCATCTACACCCACTTCCTACTCCAAGCCACCACTATGTCTCTCCTGGATGGTTGCAGTAGCCCCCAGGCCTGTGCACTCTGGGGCCAATGTCATCGTGCATCCAGGGAGACTTTTTCTAAAGTCAAAGGTGAGCAGATCGCTGTGCTCACAGCCTTCAGGGGAAAACTGGGAGAGATGGGAAAGCTGTCACAGATTGGAGGAGACAGAGGAGATGAGGAGGGGGACTAAAGGCAATGTGGGATCCTGGAATGGATCCAGAAACAGAAAAAGGATATTAGTAGAAAAACTGGTGAATCCCATCAAGTCTGTAGCTTAGTTAATAGTATTGGAGCAGTCGGCCAGGTACGGTCGCTCACACCTGTAATCCCAGCACTTTGGGAAGCCGAGGCAGGCGGATCACCTGAGGTCGGGAGTTGGAGACCAGCCTGACCAACATGGAGAAACCCCGTCTCTAATAAAAATACAAAATTAGCCGGGCGTGGTGGCTCATGCCTGTAATCCCAGCTACTTGGGAGCCTGAGGCAGAGAATGGCTTGAACCCGGGAGGTGGAGATTGCAGTGAGCTGAGATTACGCCACTGCACTCCAGTCTGGGCAACGAGAGTGAAACTCTGTCTCAAAAAGAAAAAAAAAAAGAAAGAAATGAGCGAAATAATGAGCGCAGTGTGGGGCCTGAGGTGTGATCAACGCAGTGGAGGGCTGGGCTGTATCAAATGGTAGGTTCAAGGGAGAAATCAAGGCCAGAGATGTGGACTCCAGAGTCATGGTTTTTCCCAGACAGTACTGAAAGCCAAGCAGCTAAGTGTGCAGGGAGAGGACAGAAGGCGACCAGGACTGGGATCTGGGGCATCCGATATTTAAAAGTGAAGCAGAGGAGGCGACCTCAGCAAAGGAGAGCGAGGTGGAGTGGCCAGTGAGGAAGGAGGCGGGCCAGGAGTGAGGGGTCGGGGAGCCCAGAGTGATTCTGTGCAAGACATTGATTTAGCACAAGGCCTGGAACATCAGAAAAGCGGGTCACTGCTGTAATGCTGCTGCTGCTCTTCTCATTGCTGCCACATCTATTCAGCCGTAATTGACTTATGGGCTGTAAGTAAACGTCCACTGAGCGCCTGAGTGAGCATTGCCCCTCAGTTGAAGATGCCACATCTCCATCCCCTGCTTCCCTGAGCATCTGAAGCCTCAAAACCTCTTCCTTGGGGCTTGCAAATCCCACACAGCACAGCCAGGCTCCCCAGCCATCCGCTCGCAGCAAAGGGCACACCATCCATGCAGACACCCAGGCCAGGAGCTGTGACCGTGTATCCTCCTGTCCTGAGTGCCAGCAAGTCTCCTTCCTAAACCTCTCTCCTTCTCTGTCCCCTCCTCACCCTGCAACCATGACCTTTTATTTATTTATTTATTTATTTATTTATTTATTTATTTGAGATGGAGTCTTATTCTGTTGCCCAGGCCGGAGTGCAGTGGGGTGATCTCAGCTCACTGCAACCTCCGCCTCCCAAATTCAAGCAATTCTCCTGCCTCAGCATCCCGAGTAACTGGGACTACAGCCGTGTCCCGGATCCCATCAGGCTCAATATGGTGAAACCCTGTGTCTACTAAATATACAAAAAGTTAGCTGGGCGTGGTGGCAGGCACCTGTAATCCCAGCTACTCAGGAGGCTGAGGCAGTAGAATCGCTTAAACCCAGGAGGTGGAGGTTCCAATGAGCTGAGATCATGCCACTGCACTCCAGCCTGGGAGACAGAGCAAGACTCCATCTCAAAAAAAAAAATGCCCCAGTTGTCCCAGTAATGCCTGTCACAGCTCTGTCTCCTCCTGTCCCAGATCCCAATGGGCTCACACATGGCATTCCACGTCCTCGTCCCGTTAGTCTCTTTTAATCAAGAACAGTCCCCTAGCCCCTTTTTGTCCTATGAGGAGTCCAGTCATTTTGCAGAATGTCTTTCAATTCGGGTTTGTCGATGTTTCACCGGGGTTAGGTGTAGGCAATGCATTTGCAGAAGGACAATTTAGAAGGGAAGGATTCTGTGCGCACCCCAGCATCCCCTCCCCCGACCCCATGCATCACATCAGGGGCATCTGATGTTGGTTTGTTCCACTCTGGGGATGCTGAACAGCTGCTTGGTAAAGGTAGTATCTTTCTGCTCTCCCCAGCCTAAGGGCGCCTTTTCTCTCAGTAATCGATGCAGAATCTGAGGACTGATGCTTTGAGACCATGGTGAAACCCCTGTTTCCTGACAACTTACCACCCTAGGGATTTCGCATCTGCCGGTGATTCGTGCCTGAACCAGTTATTGCTACAGTAGCTGCAACAGTCTCTTAACTGGTTTCTCATCCTTCAGCCCCTCCCTGCTCCAACTCATCCTTTGCACCTTTGACCTAGGGAACTTCCTAAGGCACAGGTGCAATTACATGACTTTCCTCCTCAAAAAAAACCTTCAGTGGCTCCCTACTACTTAGAGAAGAAAGTCCAAACTCCTTGACTAAGGCCAGGCACAGTGGCTCACTCCTGTAATCCCCAGCCAGGAATTTGAGACAAGCCTGGCCAACATGGTGAAATCCTGTGTCTACTAAAAATACAAAAATTAGCCAGGCGTGGTGTTGCAAGCCTGTAATCCCAGCTACTAGGGAGGCTGAGGCAGGAGAATCACTTGAACCCAGGAGGCAGAGGTTGCAGTGAGCCGAGATGGCACTACTGCACTCCAGCCTGGGCAACAGCATGAGACTCTATCTCCAAAAAATAAAAATAATAATAATAGGCCAGGTGCAGTGGCTCACGCCTGCAATCCCAGCACTTTAGGAGGCTGAGATGGACAGACCACTGAAGGTCAGGAGTTTGAGACCAGCTGGGCCAACATGGTGAAATCCCGTCTCTACTAAAAATACAAAAATTAGCTGGGCATGGTGGCAGGAGCCTGCAACCTCAATTACTTGGGAGGCTGGGGCGGGAGAATTGCTTAAACTGGGGAGGTGCAGGTTGCAGTGAGCTGAGATCGCGCCACTGCACTCTAGCCTGGGCAACAGAGTGAGACTCCATCCCCCCGCCAAAAAAATAATAATAATACAGTGGGTAGCATGGTTCATTGTGGTTGCTCCATCATGACATGGGAACTGTTACTATTATTAACACTCAGGCCACCAAAGTAAGCCATGCCCAAGGTCCCAAATGGCCAGTGAGATGGCTATCTGGGGGGCCCCAGGCCATCACCATGGGAACCAACCTGGCAGAAGGACTCACCCTCCTTTTTCTGGCCTGCAGTGTCTCTTCCCACAGGGGACCTGGTGAGGAGAGATGGAGCCTTTTGGGAGCTGTCAGCTTTTGGCCCCTCCTGAGGTCTCCTAGGGATCATCACTGCGAGCTCGTCCCAGCTGGGGGCCTCCTCCTGCCTCTCAACAGTGTCCCAATCCTGCCAGAGAAGGGGAGGAGAAAGTATGTTTGTGGGAGAAGAAAGGCTGCAGGACATATACTCCCCAAATGAGAAGGATAGAAGGAAGGGAAGAGAATTGACATTAAAAAGCGCTTCTGGGGCCGGGCGCGGTGGCTCAAGCCTGTAATCCCAGCACTTTGGGAGGCCAAGACGGGCGAATCACGAGGTCAGGAGATCGAGACCATCCTGGCTAACACGGTGAAACCCCGTCTCTACTAAAAAATACAAAAAACTAGCCGGGCGTGGTGGCGGGCGCCTGTAGTCCCAGCTACTGGGGAGGCTGAGGCAGGAGAATGGTGTAAACCCGGGAGGCGGAGCTTGCAGTGAGCTGAGATCCGGCCACTGCACTCCAGCCTGGGCGACAGAGAGAGACTCCGTCCCAAAAAAAAAAAAAAAAAAGCACTTCCCTGGTCGGGTGCAGTGGCTCACGCCTGTAATCCCAGCACTTTGGGAGGCCAAGGCGGGCGGATCACGAGGTCAGGAGATCGAGACCATCCTGGCTAACACGGTGAAATCCCGTCTCTACTAAAAAATACAAAAAATTAGCCAGGCATGGTGGCGGGCGCCTGTAGTCCCAGCTACTTGGGAGGCTGAGGCAGGAGAATGGTGTGAACCCGGGAGGCGGAGCTTGCAGTGAGTGGAGATAGCGCCACTGCACTCCAGCCTGGGCGACAGAACGAGACTCTATCTCAAAAAAAAAAAAAAAGCACTTCCGTGCTGGGTGCAGTGGCTCATACCTGTAATCCCAACACTTTGGGAGGCCGAGACAGGTGGATCACCTGAGGTCAGGAGTTCAAAACCAGCCTGGCCAACATGTGAAACCCCATCTCTACTAAAAATACAAAAACTAGCCAGGCATGGTGGTGGGCGCCTGTAATCCCAGATACTCCAGAGGCTGAGGCAGGCAAATCGCTTGAACCTGGGAGACGGAGGTTGCAGTGAGCTGAGATCATGCCACTGCACTCCAGCCCAGGTGACAGAGCAAGACTCCATCTCAAAAATAAATAAATAAGGCCGGGCGCGGTGGCTCAAGCCTGTAATCCCAGCACTTTGGGAGGCTGAGACGGGTGGATCATGAGGTCAGGAGAGCGAGACCATCCTGGCTAACATGGTGAAACCCCGTCTCTACTAAAAAATACAAAAAACTAGCCGGGTGAGGTGGCGGGCGTCTGTGGTCCCAGCTACTCGGGAGGCTGAGGCAGGAGAACGGTGTAAACCCGGGAGGCGGAGCTTGCAGTGAGCTGAGATCCGGCCACTGCACTCCAGCCTGGGCGACAGAGCGAGACTCCGTCTCAAAAAAAAAATAAAAAATAAAAATAAATAAATAAATAAAATTAAATAAAATATAAAAAGCACTTCCTAAACCATCAAGTTCTGTGTTCTGCCCTGGAGAGGTGACAGTGAGTGGTGCCACACTTTCTGTGGTGTAGACTCTGCTCCATGGACTCAGTAAAAAGCACTTCCAGCCTGGGCAACACAGTGAGACCCCATCTCTACAAAATTTTTTTTAAAAATTAGCTAGGCATGATGGTGCATGCCTGTAGTCCCAGCTACTCAGGAGGCTGAGGTCAGGGGATCACTTGAGCCCAGGAAGTCAAGGCTGTAGCGAGCCATGTTCAAGTCATTGTATTCCAGCCTGGGCGACAGAGCAAGACCCTGTCTCAACAATCAACTTTTTTTTTTTTTTCTTTTTGAGATGGAGTTTTGCTCTTGTTGCCCAGGCTGGAGTGCAACGGCACAATCTAAGCTCACCGCAACCTCCGACTCCCAGATTCAAGTGATTCTCCTGTCTCAGCCTCCCAAGTAGCTGGGATTACAGGTGCCCGCCACCACACCCTGTTAATTTTTGTATTTTTGGTAGAGATGGAGTTTCACCATGTTGGCCAGGCTGGTCTTGAACTCCTGACCTCAGGTGATCGCCCACCTTGGCCTCCCAAAGTGCTGGGATTACAGGTGTGAGCCGCCGCACCTGGCCTTCAATCAGTCAATTAAATAAAAAGCACGTGGCCGGGCGCGGTGGCTCACGCCTGTAATCCCAGCACTTTGGGAGGCCGAGGCGGGCGGATCACAAGGTCAGGAGATCGAGATCATGGCGAAACCCCGTCTCTACTAAAAATAGAAAAAATTAGCCAGGCGCAGTGGCGGGCGCCTGTAGTCCCAGGTACTCGGGAGGCTGAGGCAGGAGAATGGCGTGAACCCGGGAGGCGGAGCTTGCAGTGAGCCGAGATTGCACCACTGCACTCCAGCCTGGGCGACAGAGCGAGACTCCGTCTCAAAAAAAAAGCACGTGCTGTTTGCCTGGCACTGTGCTGGGCTCTAGCAGGTGCTAAGTGCTAAGTCGCTTATCTTCAATGAACCTAGGAGGCATGCACGTCCATTGAAGCCAAGAGCTTTGCCCAGAGTCCCCGAGTTCCGCATCTGGGACTGGTGTGAGATACCCCCAGGGGCCAGAGAGAAGTGGGTTCAAATCCTAGCCCCACTACTTCCCAGATGTGTGGCCTCCACTAAATTGCTCCCCCTCTGAGCCTCAGCCCCATATGGGACGACTGAAGTCTCTGCCTCCGAGGGTGTGGTGAGTCTCCCTCGAGCCCACACCAACCAAGCGCTTAGCATGGAGCTGGCCACGAAGCATGCCAGGCTGGGTGGTTTTATTCTGAGTCTTATCACCAGCCCCCGTCATTTTCCTTTTGAAGGGGTCTCCTGGGACAAGCCTGTCTCTCCGGCTCCATGGCAGCCCCTCAAAGTGCCAATGCTAGAGGAAAGACTGCTGGGTCTTCTCTTTTCGTGGCTAAATGACCCCCGCAGCCTGCTCCCTTCCCTCTGTCCCTTGGAAATCTACGCCAGGGCTCGCTGTGGGGCTCAGCACCATGTGATGAGGGCAGGGCCCTGGGGTTCTGTGCCACTCTTGCTCTAGACATCACACCCAACGTCCCAGCCCTCTGGGACCTGGCAGCCCGAGCCCGCTGGTGATTCACCCGGAGCGCCTGTCAGCTGAAACTCCTTTCACCGTCTTTTCACAGCCAGACCCCAGCCGCCCTGGGCCAGCCTGTGCAGAAACCCCCACCCTCTGGGGGTTCGCCGGGGTGGCCCGAGGTGCCAGCTAATGGTCCAGAGGACCTCGCCGAATTCTCTGGTATGAGGCTTAGCCCTGGCCTGGAGGTTCAGGGCTGCAGATGGAGGTGTGAGCCACTCTTGTCCACCCATCTCCCGCTCCTGGCTCACCACAGAGGACGAGTTACTGGTATCATCAGGGGTGGCGGAGTCAGGGCTGGAGCCGGGGTCAGAGCCGGGGTCCTCGTTGCAGCTGCCACACAGGGAAGTGGTCAGGCCCTCCAGATAGGACACTGCCTCAAGATCATGGCTCCCGCTCCTGGGGGCGGCTGTGGGATCCTCTTCCGGGAGCCCTGCTGAGGGGGATGGGTCCCTGGGAGAGGAGACAGACCCATGACTTTTTCCCAAAAAGTAATGGGGAGTTAGGGGTACTCCCCACCCCACCCAGGCATTCACACTCACTCACACAGGGAGCCTGGGGCCCACACGCTGGTGTGGGAGAGGGAGCCAATGCTGAGGGCTGCCTCTGTGTCAGGCTTTTTATATGGGTTGCCTCGTTGAGCTAAAACAGCATCTCTTTATTTTTTTTATTTTTAATTGTGTTGTTGTTGTTGTTGAGACAGAGTCTTGCTCTGTTGCCCAGGCTGGAGTGCGGTGGCACGATCTCGACTCACTGCAAGCTCTGTCTCCTGGATTCACGCCATTCTCCTGCCTCAGCCTCCCAAGTAGCTGGGACTACAGGTGCCTGCCACCTCACCCAGCTAATTTTTTGTATTTTTTCGTAGAGACGGGGTTTCACCATGTTAGCCAGGATGGTCTCGATCTCCTGACCTCATGATCCACCCGTCTCGGCCTCCCAAAGTGCTGGGATTACAGGCGTAAGCCACCGTGCCCGGCCTTCTGTTTTTTAAAATATGTCTACCTGTGAGGAGCACATGAGTGATCCTAGCACAATGCTGATTTGATTCAGTCCCTCTTATTTTACAGACAGGGAAACTGAGACACAGAAAGACAGAGTAACTTGCTCAAGACCCATCAGGGATGGATCTGAAGCTGGAACCCAGGTTTCTAGACTCTCAGGCCATGGCCTCCCAAGGTATCATGACCTTAAAGGGGGAACTGCCACTCAGGCCTGAGGGTGGAAGGAACCCCAGAGCCCGGAGCAGTGCACACCCAGGTAGGTGGGTGACAGCAGGTGCCCCTGGGTGCAGGGACTGTTTAATCTTTTAAAGCTGTGCAAAGGGAACCAGGAAATGTGAGTAGGCTGTGGCCATGCCCACTGCAAGGTGGGTGCACAGCGGCACACGCCCTGGGGCAAAGCTGAGCTCGGTCTTGGGAGGTTATCGGGGGGGCAGGGGCCCCAGGAGAGACAGCCAGGGTTGGGGAGGGGAGATTCAGCCACCCAAGTGCAAGCAGGGTGGTGTGATCTGAGTTCTTCCTGTCTGCCCAAGAAGCATGCCCACTGCCCACCTGTGCCTAGGTTTAGAGGACTGACCACGTGACCCATGCCAGCAGCCATTACAGACAGGTGTTGCCTTGGGGAAGGAGTGCAAATGGGAAGGGCAAGGGCATTCCCCCCCATGAAGCCTTTCCCCGGGCCCTGGGACTCTACCCACCTCCTGGACCCTGGCCGGAGGCCCAGGTCCACCACAGACCGGCAGCCAGAGGTTGAGGCGCTGAGTGGGTCCTCAGGGGCAGGTGGGCATCGAGGCAGGTCGCAGTAGGGCACCTCAGCACCTGAAGGGCTCCTGAGCTCCTGGGCCAGGGTTGGAGAGAGGAGACAGCTCAGCGCCCACGTGGGGTCTCCCCTCCCCCTGCACAGCCCCTCCCAGCGGTGTGGGAGTCTCCAGGCATCTCCTCCGGGGATCTCGCACTTCTCAAGGAGCTGCCCATCAGGCTGGAAGCGCCCCTTGGGACTCAAGCCGAGGGCTGGCTGAGGTACCCAGTGTGTGCATGCACACGTGTGTGTACACATACGGGCCTTGGAGCAGGTATGTGTGTGGGTAAAGACCTGGTATTGGGGGCACGTGTGTACACATAGGTGGAGTGAGCTCTTGCGCATGCATGCCTGCGCAGGTCCCGCGGGTACACGGATCTGTATGTTTGCATCAGTGCAAGTTTATGTATATATGCATGTATGTTGTGCGCCCCAGAACGAGGTGGAAAGAAGGATCCACCAGGGTCTTTTGCGGTCAAAAGACAAGGGTGAGGAGGAAGGATTAGGCTGGCTGAGAGAAGGAAGAGGTCTGAGGGAGGAAGAGGCAGTTTGATGGTAGAGGAGATGGGAAAACAAGGTCTTGGAGGACAGAAGAGATTTGCCCCACTAAAGGAGAGGCAGGGGCTCCAGGGCTGGAGGGTCAAGGCCCCAGAAAAAGGGCGGGGGCCTGGAGCCAGCTGCCCGCTCCTCTCTCCCTCCACCCTTGGCAAGGCCACACCTGTGAAGGCTGGTCTGGTGCTCGGCTCACCAGGGGAGAACGGTTGCTCACCTCCAGGGCCCCCCCCAATTCCTCCCCACCTCTGGAGAGCGGCAGGTCCCTCCCCTGGTGGTGGGAGACAGCGGCCATAGCACCCTGCGCCCCGCCTCCTCTCGGATTACCTGGGCTGCGGGCTCTGGCGGTGGTGGCGGCTGTCGGCTGTCAGCACCCTCATCCCCGGGGGGCTCCGGCTCAGGCCCCCACGCTGCCGCCCTCCCAGGCCCCGACTCCGGGCTGTGGTGGCAGCAGCAGCCGAGGCAGTGGAAACCTTAGAGGGGCCGGCTTCGGGAGCAGGGGCCCCTCATTACTGTTTCATAAGCCGGGGCCCAGCCAAGAACAATGCAGGACTTGAAACCACAGGAACCCGATCCCAGCAGCTCACCTGAGAGCCGGGAGGGGCAGGAGCCTGGGCATGGGATCCCTGGGGACCCTGGAGCCCAGAGCCCAGGGCCAAGGCAGCAGCCTGGTTGGCAACATGGGGTGGGCACAGGCTCTCCAGGTTCCAAGAAGGCCACTGCTGGGGGTCAGGCGGTGCCAAGAAGTGGGGTTGGGGTATCTGCCGTGACATCCAGGCCAGGGGAGCTTGGCAGGATTCAGTTTCGCCCCCTGCCCTGTAGCCAGATTCTGATCAGAGCTCGGCAGCAGGAGGTGTCAGATCCACAGCCGGGCCTGGCGCCTTGGCCACCCAGGGGACGGCACAGCAGAAATCAGGAGACGCTCGCCAGGCATCATCCAGGGGTCTCCGCCCCGCCAGGCCCAGCAGGAACCTCAGCCTGATGTGACACCTCATCCTGGCTTTCATCCCAGCTCCCGTCACCACCTCACCACCTACTTGAGTGGGCCCCACAGTCAGTCCCCTGCTCTGATTTCCTGTCTGGCGGGTCAGCACTGGCTCTGGCCTCAGATAGACCTCGGGCCCCATCCTGGCTCCTCCACTTCCCGGCTCGTGACCTCAGGCCGATGACTTCCCCTTTTGGAGCCTTGTTTTCTCCTCTAGGAAATGGAGGCTGAGATGCAACCAAGACCTGGGCCACGTGTATCCTCTCTGTGCCTCAGTTATCTCATCTACAAAACCAGCAGGATAGCAGGACCCACCTCCTAGGGGTGTTCTGAGAGTTAAATGAGTTAATATTTGTAAAGGGATTTTTTTTTTTTTTTTTTTTTTTGATACAGAGTCTCGCTCTTGTAGCCCAGGTTAGAGTGCAATGGTGCAGTCTTGGCTCACTGCAACCTTCACCTCCTGGGTTCAAGCAATTCTCCTGCCTCAGCCTCCCCAATAGCTGTGATTACAGGTGACGCCACGCCCGGCTAATTTTTCTATTTTTAGTAGAGACAGGGGTTTGCCATGTTGGCCAGGCTGGTCTTGAACTCCTGATGGCAGGTGATCTGTCTGCCTCAGCCTCCCAAAGTGCTGGGATTACAGGCGTGAGCCACCGTGCCCAGCCCCTAAAAAATTTTCATTAAATAGACAGGGTTTTGCCATGTTGCCCAGGCTGGTCACAAACTCCTGGGCTCAATCAATCCTTCCACCTTGGATGCCCAAAGTGCTTGGATTATAGTTGTAAGCCCCTGTGCCCAGCCAATTTTTTTTTTTTTTAGACAGAGTCTTACTCTGTTGCCCAGGCTGGAGTGCAGTGGCATGATCTCAGCTCACTGTAACCTCCACCTCCTGGGTTCAAGTGATTCTCATGCCTCCGCCTTCTGAGTAGCTGGGACTATAGGTGCACACCACCATGCCTGGGTTATATATATAGATAGATAGATAGATAGTTTTTTTGTTTTTTGTTTTTTTTTTTTTGAGACAGAGTCTTGCTCTGTCTCCCAGGCTGGAGTGCAGGGACGCCTTCTTGGCTCACTGCAAGCTCTGCCTCCCGGGTTCACGCCATTCTGCCTTAGCCTCCTGAGTAGCTGGGACTACAGGTGCCCGCCACCATGCCCAGCTAATTTTTTGTATTTTTAGTAGAGACGGGGTTTCACTGTGTTAGCCAGGATGGTCTCGATCTTCCTGACCTCGTGATCTGCCCACCTCGGCCTCCCAAAGTGCTGGGATTGCAGGCGTGAGCCACTGTGCTCGGCCAATTTTTATATTTTTAGTAGAGATGGGGTTTCACCGTGTTGCCCAGGCTGGTCTCGAACTCCTGCGCTCAAGTTGATCCGCCTGCCTCAGCCTCTCAAAGTGCTGGGATTACAGGCGTCAGCCACCGTGCCTGGCCTCAATTTTTTTTTTTTTTTTTTGGGAGACGGAATCTTGCTCTGTCGCCTAGGCTGGAGTGCAGTGGCGCGATCTCGGCTCACTGCAAGCTCTGCCTCCTGGGTTCACGCCATTCTCCTGCCTCAGCCTCCCGAGTAGCTGGGATTACAGGTACCCGCCACCATGCCCTGCCAATTTTTGTATTTTTAGTAGAGTCAGGATTTCACCATGCTAGTTAGGCTAGTCTCAAACTCCTGACCTCGGGTGATCCACCCGCCTCGGCCTCCCAAAGTGCTGGGGTTACAGGCGTGAGCCACCATGCCCAACCCAGTGTCAGTTTTTTACTATCACATCTGGTACACAGGGAGCTGTTTCCTGCCCAGAGTTGGGTCCCAGGGCCTGGCTCAGAGACACAACAGTCACCCCTCATGCATTTGCCAAAGGAGAGTTTCACAGCCTCAGATCATCATCAGAGCAACTGGAGGCTCAAGAAAGTGGAGGATTTGATGTTGTGCGCCTCTCTGATCTCTTTTTTTTTTTTCCCAGATAAAGTCTCGCTCTGGCAATGGCATGATCACAGTGTACTGCAGCCTCGATCTCCTGGGCTCAAATGATCCTCCTGCCTCAGCCTTCCAAGTAGCTGGGACTGCAGGCGTGTACCACTACATCCGTTAATTTTTTGTTTTGTAGAGCTGGGATCTCACTTTGTTACCTAGGCTGATCTTGAACTCCTGGTTTCAAGCACATCCTTCAGCCTCAGCCTCCTAAAGTGCTGTGATCACAGGCAGGAGCCATTGTGCCCGGCCCCCTCTCTTACCTTGAAACCATCTCTGGTCTTGGCTACTGGAGAGGAGGGGCACATTGTGGGGTTTGCCTCCAAGCCTCTGGCCTTCTTGGCTGTCTTTGCTGATTCCCTGGCCTCCACCCAGGCCTATTCTCATCTCATTCCACACTTTCCTCCGCAGACGATAGCCTCATCCATGAGCAAGACTTTGGTCAGTGACAGATCCTGAAGACTCGCAGGTCTCCATCTCCTGTGGTGGTCTGGCCCTGAGCTCCAGCTCCCCCAATTCACTAACCTCCCCCTCATCTCCACCGTGTCCTGCCGGCACCCCACACCATGCCCCCAGACAACTCCAAACAGACCTCCCAACCCAAGTACCCTGCCTGGAGAAATAACAGGAGTCAGCCATGGGTTTCTCCCCTCCCTCACCCCCAAATCCTGTAGATGTGCCTGTTCAATTAGTTCAGAAATGTGTCAATTTGCCTCCATCTCAAAGCCCCGATGAGTACGTGCAGCTTTTCCTGGCGGGTCACGTGACACATTCTCACCACCCTGCACACTCCATTCTCTCCGCCCAGCAATCAGTGACTGTGTTACCTAGGCTGGTCTCAGACTCCTGAGTTCAAGTGATCCTGCTGCCTCAGCCTCCCGAAGTGCTGGCATTACAGGTGGGAGCTGCTGTGCCAGGCTGGCCTTTGCACGTTCTACTCCCTTCCTCTCCCCTTCCTGCAATTTCACCGACTAATGCTAATGCCCGCACAGCCTTTACCAAGCAGCTGAAATGTCATTTTTTTGGAGACACTTTCCCCAATGCCCTATCCTTTACTTTCATGCCACTTACTGTTCCTTTATACATTCATCACAACCAAGATTAAATAATCATGTGCATGATTACTTTCTTACTGTCCATTTATCTTGCTAGACTACAAGCCCTATGAAGTCAAGCCAGGGATATGTCCCCCTCTCCTCATCTCCTCCTCCCTCTCCCTCTCCTCTCCCCTCTCCCCCTCCCCCTCCCTGTTTTCTGTTCTGTTCTGAGACATAGTGTAACTCTGTCACCTAGGCTGAAATACAGTAATGCGATCATGGCTCGCTGCAGCCTCCACCTCCCAGTCTCAGGTGATCCTCCCACCTCAGCCTCCCAAGTAACTGAGACTATAGCTGCATGCCACTATGCCCAGCTAATGTTTTAAATTTTTTGTAGAGATGGGGTTTTCCATGTTGCCAGGCTGGTCTCGAACTCCAAGTGATCTGTCCGCCTTGGCCTCCCAAAGTGCTATGATTACAGGAGTGAGCCACTGCGCCCGACTGTGCCTTTCTGATTTATCATGATTTCCCCAACATCTAGCATCATTCCTGGCACATTTTAAGCACCTATTCAGTATATATGAATTCATGAGCTGACCCACAGTCTCAGGTGGGAAATGGTGGGATTGAGACTAGAACTCAGACCAGCCTGAATCCAGAGCTCTCCTGTTCCATGCTTGCCATCTTCCCAACCACTGGGAGAAGGTCATTTGCATGAAAGATGGACTCCCAGGCATCTGTTCCCTGAACCTGAACTTGCAGATGAGCACAGGAAAGCTATAATTGGAGGTATCAAGACCGGTAGAAGCCAGGCACGGTGGCTCACTCCTGTAATCCCAGCACTTTGGGAGGCTGAGGTGGGTGGATCACCTGAGGTCAGGAGTTCGAGAACAGCCATGGCCAACATGGCGAAACCCTGCCTCTCCTAAAAATACAAAAATTAGACAGGCATGGTAGCAGGCGCCTGTAATCCCAGCTACCTACTTGGGAGGCTGAGGCACAAGAATTGCTTGAACCCGGGAGGCAGAGGTTGCAGTGAGTCGAGACTGCGCCACTGCAGTCCGGCCTGGGTGACAGAGCGAGACTCTGTCAAAAAAAAAATAATAATAATAGTAGAAAAGAGTCCTCCAAGGTTTACTTTTCTGGTCAGGAAGGAGGAAGACAGGAAACTAACATGAACTGAATTAGCCACACGTGGCTTGGGCTAAGCAGTGCCAGATGTCCTGAATGAGAAGCCTATTGCCCCAACTTCAGCCATGAGGACAGTAAAGCCAGAGAAGTTAACCCCAGGTGACACAGCAGGTCACGGCAAACCTAGGACTGGAGCTCGGGCCTGCCTGGCTCCCAAGCCCAACAGCAGTAACCCCTTCCCAATGGCACCTCTAGGAAACTAACCCCTGCATGAAACTGGCTGCCAGGCTCAAAGGGAGCTGCAGGCCGGGTGCGGTAGCTCACGCCTGTAATCCCAGCACTTTGGGAGGCCGAGGTGGGCAAATAACGAGGTCAGGAAGATTGAGACCATCCTGGTTAACACGGTGAAGCCCCATCTCTACTAAATATACAAAAAATTAGCCGGGCGTGGTGGCAGGCGCTTGTAGTCCCAGCTACTCGGGAGGCTGAGGCAGAAGAATGGTGTGAACCCGGGAGGCGCAGCTTGCAGTCAGTCGAGATGGCGCCACCGCACTCCAGCCTGGGCAACAGAGCGAGACTCTGTCTCAAAAAAAAAAAAAAAAAAAAGAGGAACTTCAGACCCCAGTGGGAATGACGAAGCCATGGGGGTCAAGGTTGGAAGGGCCCTCTGAGGTTCATGGGTCCGAGGTTTCTCATCGCGTGTGTATCAGCTCCTCTGTGTTTACGTGCATGGGGGCTAGGCAGCAGACTACATCAATCACAAAGTAAGAAAAGGACTCTTCTTCACTCCTTCAATAACTTGAAGAAGAAAATCTCGGCTGGTCGCAGTGGCTCATGCCTGTAATCCCAGCGCTTTGGGAGGCTGAGGCGGGCAGATCACAAGGTCAGGAGTTCGAGACCAGCCTAACCAACATGGTGAAACCCTGACTCTACTAAAAATACAAAAATTATCCAGGCATGGTGGCGCACTCCTGTAATCCCAGGTACTCAGGAGGCTGAGGCAGGAGAGTCACTTGAACCTGGGAGATGGAGGTTGCCATGAGCCGAGACTGAGCCACTGAACTCCAGCCTGGCGACAGAGAGAGACTCCGTCTCAAATAAAAAGAAAAAAAAAAAGAAAAGGACTCTTCTTCACTCCATTAATAACTTGAAGAAGAAAATCTCGGCCGGGCGCGGTGGCTCAAGCCTGTAATCCCAGCACTTTGGGAGGCCGAGACGGGCGGATCACGAGGTCAGGAGATCAAGACCATCCTGGCTAACCCGGTGAAACCCCGTCTCTACTAAAAAATACAAAAATCTAGCCGGGCGAGGTGGCGGGCGCCTGTAGTCCCAGCTACTCGGGAGTCTCGAGGCAGGAGAATGGCGTGAACCCGGGAGGCGGAGCTTGCAGTGAGCTGAGATCCGGCCACTGCACTCCAGCCTGGGCGACAAAGCAAGACTCCGTCTCAAAAAAAAAAAAAAAAAAAAAAAAGAAAATCTCCAGATCTCCAGACCAGGTGCTCACACCTGTTATCCCTGAAGTTATGATGGAGGCTGAGGTGGGGGGATCGCTTGAGCCCAGGAACTTGAGACTAGCCCTGGCAACATAGTGAGATCCCGTCTCTACAAGAAAATTAGCCGGGCGTGGTGGCATGTGCCTGTAGTTCCAGCTACTCAGGAGGCTGAGGTGGGAAGATCATTTGAGCCTGGGAAGTGGAGTCTACAGTAAGCCATGATTGGACCACTGCACTCCAGCCTGGGCTACAGAGCAAGACCCTATCTCCAAAAGGAAAAAAAAAAAGAGAGAGAGAGAGAAAGAAAATCTCCAGATGATGCTGGTGTATTCTTAACATCTCTCTAACATCTGCTAATCTCCCTTTTTGACAAAGAGACAGCAGGACTCAAGCTCAGAGCCTTCCACAGAAAACACTCTCAGCCCTCAGAGCCCAGTGCCACCACCATGTCCTCCAGCGCTAGCGCGAGCGCCCTGCAGCGCCTGGTGGAGCAGCTCAAGTTGGAGGCTAGTGTGGAGAGGATCAAGGTCCTTCAGGCAGCTGCAGAGCTTCAACAATACTGTATGCAGAATGCCTGCAAGGATGCCCTGCTGGTGGGTATTCCAGCCGGAAGTAACCCCTTCCGGGAGCCCAGATCCTGTGCTTTACTCTGAAGACTCTAGGAGAGAAGTTCACTGAGGAATGCCTTCGAGCACAAAGTGACGAATGACTGCCTTCAAGTCTCAAGAAAACACTTTTCCCTAGCTCTAATTAGAGATATTTTAGCCCTTTCCTGTGGCCTGGTCCTATAGCGAAAATCACAGAAATTCATGAGTTTCTACTTGAGTGAGGAAACTGGGTGAAGAAATAGAGTTTTAAATAGTAATAGCCTGTTTTTTTGTGCAAGTACTTTTATACATAAGACAAAGAAAAACCGTACCACCAAATATACCAAAATGCACCTGTTTCATAAGTGAGTTACTAATATTTCTATACCTGGAATATCACGTATGTTTTATTTACTGGATGTTTACATTTTAAGAAGGAAAATAGTTGTGTTTATTTAAACAATTGAATACTTGTAAACTGTTGTTCCTGGAAGATATTTAACACATAAAAAATGTGTTCTTTTCGGCCGGGCCTGGTGGCTCAAGCTTGTAATCTGAGCACTTTGGGAGGCCGAGACGGGCGGATCACGAGGTCAGGAGAGCGAGACCATCCTGGCTAACAAGGTGAAACCCCGTCTCTACTAAAAAATACAAAAAAAAAACTAGCCCGGCGAGGTGGCGGGCGCCTGTAGTCCCAGCTACTCGGGAGGCTGAGGCAGGAGAATGGCATAAACCCAGGAGGCGGAGCTTGCAGTGAGCTGAGATCCGGCCACTGCACTCCAGCCTGGGCGACAGAGCGAGACTCTGTCTCAAAAAAAAAAAAAAAGTGTTCTTTTCTCATGAATTCACAATTCCTAAATGAATACAAGAAAGTACAAATTGCTGGGAGGAAGAATAGGCTTTACTAATTGACTGATGTCTTGATTTTTCTAAATGGGAAGATTGTTTTAACACTAAATATAGGAGCAGTTTCTTAACAAACTTGTTTGGAAAAGTTAATGTTATGATGTGCATTAGGCTGCCCCATTGTGTATATAAATAAAGCAGATTCAATCTTCATAAAAAAAAAAAAAGAAAAGACTCTCGAGGCCAGGTGCAGTGGCTCATGCCTGTAATCCCAGCACTCTGGGAGGCTGAGGCAGGTGGATCACCTGAGTTCAGGAGTTTAACACCAGCCTGGCCAACATGGCGAAACCCTGTCTCTACTGAAAATACAAAAATTAGCTGGGCATGGTGGCAGGCACCTGTAACCCCAGCTACTTGGGAGGCTGAGGCGGGAGGATCGCTTGAACCCAGGAGGTGGAGGTTGTGGTGAGCTGAGATCACGCCACTGCACTCCAACCCTGGCGACAGAGTGAGACTCCGTCTTACAAAAAAAAAAAAAAAAAAAAGAAAAAGAAAAAAAAGAAAGAAAGAAAAAGAAAACACTCTCAAGTTAGGGTTTAATGACATTTCTGTTTTGTTTTTTTTCTTTTTCTACCTTTCTTCTGTGTTTTATTTTTTCTGAGACAGGCTGGAGTGCAGTGGCGTGTTCTCAGCTCACCACAACCTCCGCCTCCCGGGTTCAGGTGATTCTCCTGCCTCAGCCTCCCGAGTAGCTGGGATTACAGGCATGCACCACCATGCCCAGCTAATTTTTGTATTTTTAGTAGAGAGAGAGTGTCACCATGTTGGCCAGGCTGGTTTCAAACTCCCGACCTCAGGTGATCCACCTGCCTCGGCCTCCCAAACTGCTGGGATTACAGGTGTGAGCCCGTGCGCCCAGGCTCTACCTTTCTCCTTAACTTTATATACACAGGAAATAATTACAGTTTTCTACTTGTGTTGATGATGTGAAGTTTTGTTACAATAGGAGGGGAAAAAGATGTTGATTTAAAGACTAACAAAGGGCCGGGCGCGGTGGCTCAAGCCTGTAATCCCAGCACTTTGGGAGGCCGAGACGGGTGGATCACGTGGTTAGGAGATCAAGACCATCCTGGCTAACACAGCGAAACCTCGTCTCTACTAAAAAAAAAATACAAAAAACTAGCCGGGCGAGGTGGCGGGCGCCTGTAGTCCCAGCTACTCGGGAGCCTGAGGCAGGAGAATGGCGTGAACCCGGGAGGCGGAGCTTGCAGTGAGCTGAGATCCGGCCACTGCACTCCAGCCTGGCGACAGAGCCAGACTCCGGCTCAAAAAATAAATAAATAAATAAAGATTAACAAAGTAAGTAATAGATTAGATGAGGCTATGGTAACAATCGTATCATATAAGCAGGAGGAAAGTGACTGAAGATTGTGAAACATTCACATGGTTCAACCACTTCATTGCAATGTGGGAAAACCGAGGCTCTGGCCAGGAGGAAGGTCAGCATCTGGGTTCAACTGTGAGTTAGCGGACACCACAGGCCCAGTCCTTCACCCATGCCCCCATCCCAAACCACCTCAACCACGTGGAAAACTGGCTCACCTGGTATCTTGCTCCGTGGGCGTCCTCAGGGTGGAAGCAGTTTTGATGGCGGTTCTGGGTAAGCATGTTGGCCTCAAAGTGTTCACAGGGGGCATCCCCAGGCACCTCCTCCATATTGGGTGAGTCAGGCCAGGGCAGTTCCTATAATCCAATGTCTGAACCTCTAGGTGAGGCCTGGCGAAAATGAGGGAGAGGCAAAGACCAGATGACTGGCTGGCCACTCACCTGAACCTCAGCCCCAGTTGCCCCAGTTTCCAGACAAGGACCAAGGAAATAAGGTTACTCGTCCATTCCTTTGGATGTTCCTATTCTCCATCCATTCCTGTTCATTTTTTCACTCAACAAACACTCGCTAAGCACCTACTAAGCACCCAAGCACTCTGCCAGCATTTGATGTGCGATTTCTAGTCCTTACTGCAGTGTTGCTGAAAGTGCACGCCAAGGACTCTGCATTACACCCTCCTGGGCTGTTCATAAAAATGCAGATACCAGGCCGGGCACAGTGGCTGATGCCTGTAATCCCTGCACTTTGGGAGGCCGAGGTGGGCCGATCACTTGAGGTCAGGAGTTCGAGACCAGCCTGGCCAATATGGTGAAACCCTGTCTCTACTAAAAATACAAAAATCAGCCGGGTGTGATGGGGCGTGCCTGTAATCCCAGCTACTTGGGAGCCTGAGGCAGGAAGATGGCTTGAACCCAGAAGGCAGAGGTTGCAGTGAGCCAAGATCACACCATTGCACTCCAGCCTGGGCGACAGAGTGAGACTCCATCTCAAAACAAAAAACAAAAAAAAAAATGCACATTCCAGCTGTGCCCAGTGTGGACGGATCATTTGAGCCCAAGAGTTCAAGACCAGCCTGGGCAACTGGCGAAACCCCATCTCTACAAAAAATACAAAAATTAGCTGGGCATGGTGGTGCGCGCCTGTAGTCCCAATTACTCAGAAGGCTGAGGCAGGAGAATCGCTTGAACCCAGGAGGTGGAGGTTGCAGTGAGCCAAGATCTCACCACTGCACTCCAGCCTGGGTGACAAGAGCGAGACTCTGCCTTTTAAAAAAAAAAAGTGATTTCCCAGGTGATTCTAGTGCGCCCCAAAGTTTGAATGTCCTTGTATTATAGCTACTCTGCATTGTAGATCAAATTAATGCCAATTTTAGATCAGGCAACTAAGGCTCAGAGAGGTTCCTTTGCTCACTCAAGGTCACAGTGGCTGATTCAAATCCAGGGCTGTGTGTGTCCCTGCTCTCTTGGAGGTGGAAGTGAGGAGCACTGGATCATACTGCCAACTCGCACAGCTCCCTTGGGAAGCACAGCGAGGGAGGCAAAAGGCTGGCCAGATATTTTCAGAGTTGAGGATGACGTCTTTGACAAACATGAACAGCCTGAAGTCACACAGCAAGTTTGTGGCAGAGCTTAGCCAAAAAGAAACCCTAGTGTGTTGTTTTGTTTTGTTTTGTTTTTTTAAAACAAAGTCTCTCTCTGTCGCCTAGGCTGGAGTGCCGTGGTGTGATCTCAGCTCACTCGGCTCACTGCAACCTCCATCTCCTGGGTTCAAGCAATTCTCCTTCCTCAGCCTCCCAAGTAGTTTCTGGGATCACAGGCATGTGCCATCATGCCTGGCTAATTTTTGTATTTTTAGTAGCGACGGGGTTTTGCCATGTTGGCCAGGCGAACTCCTGACCTCAGGTGATCCACCCCCTTCAGCCTCCCAAAATGCTGGGATTACAGGTGTGAGCCACTGCACCTGGCCCCTAGTTTCTTTTTTGAGGAGGTGGTGGGGGCAGGGTCTTGCTCTGTCACCCAGGCTGGAGTGCAGTGGCTCGATCACAGCTCACTGCAGCCTCAAACTCCTGGGCTCAAATGATTCTCCAGCTTCAGTCTCCCCAGTAACTGGGAATACAGGTGCACGCCACCATGCCCAGCTAATTTTTTAACTTTTTCTTTTGTAAAAATAGGCTTTTGGCCAGGTGTGGTGGCTGACGCCTATAATCCCAGCACTTTGGGAGGCTGAGGCAGGCCGATCACTTGAGGCCAGGAATTCAAGACCAGCCTGGCCAACATAGTGAAACCCTGTCTCTACTAAAACTACAAAAATTAGCTGGGCGTGGTGGCGCACGCCTGTAATCCCAGCTACTCGAGAGGCTGGGGCAAGAGAATTGCTTGAACCCGGGAGGTAGAGGTTGCGGTGGAGCTAAGATCGCCCTGCTGCCCTCCAGCCTGGGCAACAGTGTGTCTCAAAAAACAAACAAACAAACAAAAAGGCTCTTGCTGTGTTACCCAGGCTGGTTTTGAACTCCTGAACTCCTAGACCTCAAGTAATCCTCCTCCTTCAGCCCCTCAAAGTGCTGGGATTACAGGTGTGAAGCATCACACCCTTCTGAAACCCTGGTGTCTTAACTTGTACAAGGGTTCTCCTTTCTGGGTGCCTCTTGGGCCACCAACATTCATGCCCTAGAATGAAGCTGGGTCAGGAGAGTCACTTAAAGATGCCCTCCCCACCCACACAGAGCTCCAAGGGGACGGTGGGGGGTGGGAGGAACCCGACATCCGAAAACACAAGCAGCTTTTGGTGCCTCCAGGTCACCTGCCCACATTCGTTCATCCTCACCTGGTGTGTTCCAAGGATCAGGCTTTTGTTGCCGATCTTGGTGGAGAGCTGAGGAATTTCACCTCCTCCCCTGGGACAGCCAGGGCCAAGGCTCCTCCATCATCAGACCTGGAGAAGGGAATGGGGTGGGGGCGACAGCAGGGCACGGTGGGGAGAGGGCCACCCACTGGCCCTTCCGTGGCCCCAGGGTCTCTGATCCTCCCCGGGGCGGTCGTCCTCCCGGCTCCTGGTGGTGGAAGAGGGGCGCATCGGCCCCGCCCGTCCTGGGCGTTTCTCTCCTGGTCTGGCCACATAAAGGAGCGTCGCCTAGCAGGAGAACGCCGCTGATTTTCCTGGGGGTGGGTAGGTGGCTCTACTCCACGTGCCCCTCTCTGCTCCCGTTTCCTCCCCTACCCACAACCAATAGGCAGAATCCTTCTCTAAAATGCACTTGAGATGTGGATATAATAATCAAAACCTTAAGCAGTTACACATGCCCCACCCAGAGAATGGACCCGAGACCCTCTCCATCCAGCCAGTTCCTCCCCGGATCCCTCGACCCCTACCCCTCCCGTAGGCCTCCCCCTACCAGCTCCTCTTTTCTGCGGCTCAGTGCTAACCTTGGCTGGATTTCCACGCACAGGGGCTGCCGGGGTGGGAGTGCCAGGGTCATGGCCTCTTTATTTTAACAATGAATCAGAGCGATGCTCGGGAAGTGGAAGGCAGGCCACGCCCCTGACACGCTCGCATAGGCTCTCTCTGGGTGCCTCATTTACATGAAGACTGTGGGACTCTGTGGGACTGGACAAGCCAGAACAAGGGGCGGGGCGGAGGCGGGCGGGGCACGGATACCTCTGAGAGCGGGACTCGCTGCACGTTTAGCCTGGGCCGCCTGCAGCACTCGCCCACTGGGGGTCCCCAGGGAGCCCTAGAGAGGGCTGGCACTGGCGGATCTGGCTCTTTCTGACCTCTTTCCCGTTGGTTCTGGCGACAGTCCGCTGGGCTGGCTTTAGCACAGACCTTGGACTAGAGTCTTAACCTCTCTGTCATGACAGTTTTCTTACCGCGGGGGCGGAGGTTGCAGTGAGCCGAGATAGCGCTATTGCACTCCAGCCTGGGCGGCAGAGCAAAACTCTGTCTAAAAAAGAAAAGAAAAGAAAAGAAAAAAAAAATAGCCGGGCGTGGTGGTGTGCGCCTGTAGTCTCAGCTACTCAGAAGGCTGAGGCAGGAGCATCGCTTGAACCCGGGAGGTGGAGGTTGCAGTGAGCTGAGGTCACACCATTGCACTCCAGCCTGGGCAACAAAGTGAGACTCTGCCTTAAAAAAAAAAAAAAAAAGAAAAAAAGTTGTTTCCCATCTTTTTTCCTTTTGGTTGATATTTGGCAACTGCGGTGACTGGGAGGGGAGGAAGAGGGTGAAATTCACTGGACAGGGAGGAAGGTTGCAGCAGGAGTCCAGGAGAGAAGGATGCAGTGATGAGATGGGGAAGGTAGACCAGATTCAGACACTTGCAGGCGGGTGAGCTTGGCACTAGGGTCACGGAAATCTTAGATTATTTCGAGAGTTGTTGGGGATCACCTGGGGATTGATTTCAGACAGAATTGGCTGAGAACCTACACTGACACAGGCTTGTGCCCAGAGCAGAAACAGAAATGACTAAGATACAACTTCTCACTCAGAAAGCTCGTGATCTGGTTCGAGGGATAAACCAGGATCCACTGTGTTCAGTGTTTAAAAGAAGGAAACACCTACTATCATGGGAGGCCAGGTGGAGAAAGGAGGAAGCAGAGAAGGCTTCTCCTAGGAGGTGGCTCAAAGGTGAGGAGAGCGAGAAAGGCTGAGAACAGCCTGCAAACCTCTGAAGGTGTCTGGCGGAGGCCGATGCTAGCTCAGAACAAGGCAGGCATTTCCGGCAGTGCTCACAAGGGAGCAGGCAGTGAGCTCTCCAAGCTCAGGAGGAACTGAAGCCCCTCACCAGAGCCACCTGCAAGCCAAAGGAAGGTCAATGGCTCAAACCTGGGGGTGTCAAGGTCGTCAACGCCACTGGGACCTTGGAAAGGATGGAAGCTGAGGCTTATATGACCCTGGAACACCTGCCCCCACAGTTCCTCACCTCACCTCACCCCCCTGGGGAGAGCTCAGGCCACCCCGAAACAGATCCTACCAAAAGAAGTTTTCTTTTAGCAGGCTGAGCCCAGCTTCGGGTAACTATGGCCACAGCTCATCATTTACCAGCACATGGCCTGACCTCAGTGTGAAAACCGAGGATGGATAAATGTCTGCTGTGACTTTAGCCCCACACAGATGGATCCCCTCATGACAGTCCTTTATATATTTGGCTTCTGTGAAATAATCTGCTGATTGTACCCCAACACCCATTCTCTCCTTTTATTTTTGAGATGGAGTCTTGCTCTTGTCACCCAGGCTGGAGTGCAGTGGCGTGATCTTGGCTCACTGCAACCTCCGCCCCTCGGGTTCAAGCGATTCTCTTGTCTCAGCCTCCCAAGTAGCTGGGATTACAGGCACCTGCCACCACACCCGGGTAATTTATATATATATATATATATATATTTTTTTTTTTTTTTTTTTTTTTTTGAGACAGAGTCCCGCTCTGTCGCCAGGCTAGAGTGCAGTGGCATGATCTCGGCTCACTGCAACCTCCACCTCCTGGGTTCAAGCAATTCTCTTGCCTCAGCCTCCCAAATAGCTGAGATTACAGGCGCATGCCACCATGCCCGGCTAATTTTTGTGTTTTTAGTAGAGACAGGGTTTCACCATGTTGGCCAGGATGGCCTCGATCTCTTGACCTTGTGATCCGCCCGCCTCAGCCTCCCAAAGTGCTGGGATTACAGGTATAAACCACCACGCCCTGCTCCATTCTCCCCTTTCTAACACAATCCCCAATTATCATCTGGGTACTTGGTTTCCCAGAATAGAAGAGTTCCTGGCTGGAAGGGGTGGCTCATGCCTGTAATCCCAGCACTTTGAGTGGCCACAGCAGGTGGATCACCTGAGGTCAAGAGTTTGAGACCAGCCTGGCCAAAATGGCAAAAACCCGTCTCTACTAAAAACACAAAAATTAGTCAGGCGTGGTGGCGGGTGCCTATAGTCCCAGCTACTTGGGAGGCTGAGGCAGGGGAGTTGCTTGAATCTGGGAAGCAGAGGTTGCAGTGAGCCGAGATCGCACCATTGTACTCCAGCCTGGATGATGAGCAAAACTCCATCTCGAAAAATAAATAAATAGAAGAGTTCCCAGCCTGTCTTGCAGCTAGGAGGTCCCTTGCCTCTGCCTCATGCCTTTGCCTCCTGCCTGGCCAACAGGACATGCCAAGTGACAAATTTTTTTTTTTTTTTTTTGAGACGGAGTTTCACTCTTGTTGCCAAGGCTAGGGTGCAATGGCGCGATTCTCAGCTCACTGCAACCTCCACCTCCCAGGTTCTAGCAATTCTCCTGCCTCAGTCTCCCAAGTAGCTGGAATTACAGGTATGCGCCACCATGCCCGGCTAATGTGGTTTTTTTAGTAGAGACAGGGGTTTCTCCATGTTGGTCAGGCTGGTCTCGAACTCCCAACCTCAGGTGATCCGCCTGCCTCAGCCTCCCAAAGTGCTGGGATTACAGGCGTGAACCACCGCACCTGGCCCTAAATGTTTTCAAAAGGAGGGGCATGTTCTTCTTCATCCCCTTTTCTTCCTGCTGGCTGAATGCAGACATGTTGGCCGCAGCTCAAGCAGCCACCTTGTGCTGTGAGGCAAGGGCCCTATGTTGAAAATGGCACACAGCATAGAGTTAGAAGCCCAGCATCCCAACCTTCAACCTTCCCAGCTCCAGGCTGGGAACCTCCCATCTTTGTTAACCTGGGAACTCTTACACAAGCCAGTTGTTTTTCAATTTTGTTTTAGAGCATATGCAGCTAAACCTAACTCTTCTTCGTAAATCCCCCAGAGGCCCAACTCTGGAGAGCAATAGGAGGCAGGAGCCCAGGTGCCTCCACAGCACGGTGAGGGGCTCCTGGAGAAAAGACAAGTTCTCCAGAGGGCTCTGAATCCACCACCCCGATCCTAGAATTGGTCAAATCACTGTGACTCAACTTCCCTGGTTTGCTGGAAGAACTGAAGACACACACGGAAAGGAGTGGCTAAGAATTTAATACTGGGCCGGGCGTGGTGGCTCAAGCCTGTAATCCCAGCACTTTGGGAGGCCGAGACGGGCGGATCACGAGGTCAGGAGATCGAGACCATCCTGGCGAACACGGTGAAACCCCGTCTCTACTAAAAATACAAAAAATTAGCCGGGCGAGGTGGCGGGCGCCTGTAGTCCCAGCTACTCGGGAGGCTGAGGCAGGAGAATGGCGTAAACCCGGGAGGCGGAGCTTGCAGTGAGCTGAGATCCGGCCACTGCACTCCAGCCTGGGAGACAGAGCGAGACTCCGTCTCAAAAAAAAAAAAAAAAAAAAGAATTTAATACTGGTAAACACTATAAATTGTAAATGTAAGTTGTAAATGACCTTGTCACTGGAGAGGGGAGAAGGAACTGGAGTCAGACGTCCCAGCAGCAGCAGCAGTGGTGACATGCAGTAGACACAGCCGGAGAGCAACAGGCGCTTTGGGAAGTGGTTCATGCACGTGGTCTTATTTTAGTCTCAGGGCAGCCCTAAGAGGTAGGTACCTTATGTCATCTTACACATGAGGAAACAGACCAGAGAGGTCAGCACAGCAAGAAGCTCATGCAGCGACCAAGCAGCAGAGCCTGGATTCAAACCTGAGCCCTGCTGTGTGCAAGAACCCCTGGGACTCAGCTGTTCCTGCTCACAGCAGGCTGAGCACGAGCCACCTGGAGGGCCCATAATAGGCACCACTCTGCCCAGGCACGAGGCAGCCAAGTAGCACATGCCACCCAGGGAGGACAACAAAAAGGTGGCAGGGAGAGCAGGTGGGCGGAGCCAGAAGGCCAGGCCAAGGTGCTCAGCACAGTCCCTGAGGTGCCTTTGCCATAGCCGGTGCAGCCCTCAGACTCCCAGCAGCCTTCATGAGTGGGTTTTGATGGTGACATGGGAGAGGGCCTGCCCACTCCCAGGTACAGCATGACTGAGCCACAGTCACTTAGCCTGCCCCACTGCAAGGCCTGGCTGCTGGCTGTGGAGAGGACGGCCCTGCAGACCCTGTCTCACTGCTCCCCCCGCTCCAGGATCTCCCGCATCATGGTGGGTAGAGCCCGAAGTCCTGTCGCAGGTGCCCCTCACCACACTGTCCTGTCATCCTGACTCCATAGTCCATGGTCGTCGGTGAGCCCTGGGAACACAGCTCATTCCCCTTTGTGGTCCTAGTGTTTAGGACCCAACATAGCTCCTCTAACCAAGGCACAACCTGAAATTCTTTCACTCCTGCCCAGGACTGACAAGCCGGGACAAAGAAGGGACAAGGTTTCCATCCACTCACCCATCTGGAAGGAGTGTGAAGACATGGCCCCTTGTTGAGTTCTAGCTGGCACCCACAGGGTCTTCTCTAGAGGGGCCACTTTTGTGCAAGTCAAGATGTAACTGCTTTATTTTTTCATTTTTTTTGAGACAGGGTCACACTCTGTCGCCCAGGCTGGAGTGCAATGGCATGATCTCAGCTCACTGCAGCCCCCACCTCCAGGGTTCAAGCGATTCTCCAACCTCAGCCTCCCGAGTAGCTGGGATTACACACGTGTGCCACCACACCCAGCTAATTTTTGTATTTTTAGTAGAGACAGGGTTTCACCATGTTGGCCAGGCTGGTCTCGATCTCCTGACCTTAAGTGATTTGCCCGCCTCAGCCTTGCAAAGTGCTGAGATTACTGGCGTGAGCCACTGAGCCGGGCTGCAATTGCTTTAAAAAGAATTAATTAATCCTTCCATGTTGGGCCCCGCCTGGGAGATACTGGAAGTCTGGGGACGCTGTCCCAGTGTGGTGATGGAGAATGACCTGGGACTCGACTGCTTCCACCACTTCAGTGTCAGCTGAGGAGACTCCTGGGGCCCAGGACAAGGCACAGGCACAGAGGCTCCTCGGTGAAGGGCATGGCGGGCACTGCCCCCCCACTGGCCTCAGGAGCCTGCTTTTCAGAGCAGCAGATGGGCTCTGGATTCTATCAATGGACACACGAATCTTTAACCCTGGTTAGGATCTTAACACAGGGAGAGCTATACAAAAAACTAGCTGGGCGTGGTGGTGGGCGCCTGTAGTCCCAGCTACTCGGGAGGCTGAGGCAGGAGAATGGTGGGACCCAGGAGGCGGAGCTTGCAGTGAGCCGAGATCGCGCCACTGCACTCCAGCCCGGGCGACAGAGCAAGACTCCGTTTCAATCAATAAATAAATAAATAAATAAATAAATAAATAAATAAAACACAGGGAGCACTGTACTTTATTGTAGCCACAGGGCAAACTGCTGGAGACAGACCCATGGGCCCCGACCATTTCCACCACCGCAGAAACCTGCCGTGTGTGTGGCATCACGGACAAACAAATCACAAGCACACAAATCTCTGAGTTCCAGAAATCTGATGAGTGCCAGGTGGGGTGCACATTTGGGAAGATGCCCCAGCATGGCTCTGAAGGCTCTTCCTGGGGGAGGCCTGCTCTCCGCTGCCTGCTCCTTCTGGAATTCAAACGCCAGGCAAAGGCAGCTGGCCCCAGGCCAGATAGGTCCTGGCTTCCCAACCTTGAGCTATGCAGTCATTACCTAGGTGCAGGCTGGGCTACAGGGACAGCCAAGCTGAGAAAGGACAGGTCCTCGCAGCCTAGGCTGGGCCACCGCTTGGTTCTTGGTCTCACTCCCCGCTGTGCCGCGCTTTGCCGGTCAGACGGCGGCGCTGGGCCTTGCTGGTACGAGTGGCCCTTGGGGGCTTCTTGGAGTCCTGGGTCCGCTGGGGATGTTTCCTCTTGACCTTTCTGCGGCTGTGTGCATGCAGTGAGGCTGTGAGAGCGGAGATCCTGGGGGAGGGCAGAAAGCCTCAGCTTAAGACTGCGTTGTGGACTGACTCACCACCTGGCTCATGGAGGGGATGTCAGGACAGGTTGCAAATGCCAGGACCACCAAGTTCATGCCAGAGTTGGCCTGCTCTACCTCCAGAGTGCTTGCCAGCAACTCAAGAGAGACAGGCCCTTCACCCAGGCACGAAAGGCATCGGAGGTCAGACACTCTCAGGGGTGGGTGGGACAGGATGGGGCAATGAGGAGAGGCTGAGGATCACTGGACAGGCAAAGCAAAGGGCTGCTCCGGGCCCTACACCTGCTCCACACCACCCCTAAGAGCCAGGTCACTACTGCCAGCCAGGAGGGGTGGGACCGGGAAGGCAGCAGGCCAAGACTCACCGCTGAGAGAGCAGGGGGTCTCTGGACTTCCTGGGCAAGGCTTTGGTTGGCTTCTCCATGGATGATGCCGCCTCCTCAGACCCGTCTCCAGACCCTCCCTAAAGAAGCACAAGACAGGGAGCAGTAGCTCGGGGGGCCTGGGCTGGACACCCCGAGCCACCATGGCTCCGGCAAGTGGTGGCGCGCCCTGCTGCATCACAGGCCTGGAAGGGGACTAAAGAAGGCCTCGATGGAAGAACAGTCTATCTGTCCTAAAGCAAGGATTACACAGGGGAAGGCCTGTTTCCAAACCCGCTCCTGCCCCTAGAAGCTTCCAGTACGTACTTAAACATTCAGGAATGAAAATCCTAGCAAAATGGGGACAAGACTTGTCTTTGTATCAGACCTTGCAGAAGAATGAGCATAAAATGAAAGACTGGTGTGAGATCAGTATGGTTTGGTTTGGTTTGGTTTTTTGAGATGGAGTCTCGCTCTGTCACCCAGGCTGGAGTGCAGTGGTGCGATCTTGGCTCACTGCAACCTCCACCTCCTAAGTTCAAGTGATTCTCCAGCCTCAGCCTCCCAAATAGCTGGGATTACAGGCGCACACCACCACGCCTGGCTAATTTTTTTTTTGAGACAGAGTTTCACTCTTTTTGCCCAGGCTGGAGTGTAATGGCGCAATCTTGGCTCACCACAACCTCCACCTCCTGGGTTCAAGCTATTCTCCTGCCTCAGCCTCCCGAGTAGCTGGGATTACAGGCATGTGCCACCACATCCAGGTAATTTTGTATTTTTAGTAGAGACGGGGTTTCTCCATGTTGGTCAGGCTGGTCTCGAACTCCTGACCTCAGGTGATCCGCCTGCATCGGCCTCTCAAAGTGCTGAGATTACAAGCATGAGCCATTGCACCTGGCCCCCTGGCTAATTTGTATACTTTTAGTAGAGATGGGATTTCACTATGTTGGCCAGGCTGGTCTCAAACTCCTGACCTCAGGTGATACACCCGCCTTGGCCTCCCAAAATGCTGGGATTACAGGCGTGAGCCACCGTGCTCAGCCCCAAGATCAGTATGGATGTGATGGGGAGTGGCTCCAGGACTTAAGGACACGATAACCCATTCAAGGAAATATGTTTTATATCATAACTGTGTGCATATATCCATAAATTCTTAGGCAAACCCAGATACAACTGCAATGGAAACAGCTGTCTCATGAAACAATATTTAACATGATACTTTCAGATATTTTCAATTACATTATTTTTTTTTATGCTGGTTGCAACCTACTCATGATTCACCACCCACAGGTTGAAAACCCACTTAGTGCACACAGACGCGCCAGGGCTGCAAATCGCACAAAAAGAACGATCACAACAAACAGCTACCTTTTGTGAAGCACTTACAACAGGGCTGGGCGCTGCGCCAAGTGACTCACACAGATTAACAACTTTTATCCTCACACCAATCCCACAAGGCAGGTGCCACCATCAGCAACCCCCAGTTCACTGAGGGAGAAAGGGAAGCAGGCAAGGTGAAGAAGCCTGCCCAAGTTCCTGAGCTGCTCAGCAGTGGGGCTGGCCTCTGCAGTGCCCCAGAAGCAGGGAATGAAGGGTCCAAAGGGAAGGAGCCCCTGCAGTGGGGTACCCAACATGGCCAGCACTGAGCAATCCTGAGAAGCCAGTCTGCCCCCACACTGTTTCTTCCCAGGGCTGAGACTGGGACCTACCTCAGTTGGGGTCAGCCCGAGCAGCCGGGCCCCTGAGAGGTCCAGGTCACTGATGGTGGTCACGGTGACTGTGTGGTTGGGGTGGTCATACTGCACCGACTCCGTCTTTGCTGTCACCAACCGGTCTAGCTCATCTGCCTCCTCTGTGGGGGTGGACACAGACCTGGCGTCAGCCAGGGGAACGAGAGACCAGGCTCCAGCGCCCCTCCCTCCCAGGAGTGCAATGCCTCCTCTACTCTGTGGATGTGGAGCGCATCCACAAGGTCACTGGCTGTAGAGCCTGGTCTGCGGATGCATGTTGTGAATGATCCTGTTTCCTTCATGCTCTAGCTGGTTCCCATGTCAGACAAACCCTCTATGACAGCTACAGCTGTCCCTCCCCTCCGCCCCTAGTCCTTTCCATCCTCAAAAACTGGGTTCTCTGCTCATGCTTGGTTAACTGTGGGGTTTGGGCCTCCTTCTCCTGGTCTCTGTTCCATTTGCACTTAGAGGTGCTTAGGACAACCCCCGGCCCCAGGGTACCCCCCAAGATCCCTAGGGCCAAGAAGGTCAGCTTCTATCCCTTCCACCCACCAGGCCCGTCAGCTGTTCTCCAGGTCAGGCCAAGCAAGCCACTTACCCAGCGCCTCTTCTCTCTCTGCCAGCATCTTCAAGTATTCCTGGTGGCGCTGAAACCACACGGGCAGGGAACACAGTGAGTATGGCCTCTTAGTCCAACCTCAGGCCACGGTATTATTAATCACCCCCGAGGTGAGTGAGACCATGATCCCTACTGCAAGATCAGGAGGAGACTCCATCTTCCATCGCTCCCAGACCCAGGCCCATGGAGTCTCCACCTGTATAAGCTGTTCCCCAGTCCTGCCCACGCACACGCCACCCCATGCCTGCAGCTGCCTCTATTAGGGAAATCCACGGCTACAAGTGCCCTAAGAATCAAAGACCCCCTCCCACCTTCCCCCTGCACACCTCCTCCCGAAGCTTCCTCTGCTCCTCTTTTAGCCGCTGCTTAATCTCCTCAATGGCTGCCTTCTTCCGCTCGACCTTCCGCTTGTGGAAGCCAGTCAGGTACTCCCTACAGGAAGGAAGCCGGAAGAGACAAGGAGAGAAGGGTTCACCGTAGGAGAAAAACGGCTAATGCCGCGGTCGCTACGTGCTGGGCACCATTCCAAAAATGTACGAGTATTAGCTCATTTAACCTTCGCAACAATGGCCAGGCATGGTGGCTCACGCCTGTAATCCCAGCACTTTGGAAGGTCGAGGTGGGCGGATCACTTGAGGCCAGGAGTTCAAGACCATCCTGGCAAACATGGTGAAACCCCATGTCTACTAAAAACACAAAAATTAGCTGGGTGTGGTGGCACACGCCTATAGTCCCAGCTACTCGGGAGGCTGAGTGGGGAGAATTGCTTGAACCTGGGAGGCAGAGGTTGCAGTGAGTCGAGATCGCGCCACTACACTCCAGCCTAGATGACACAGCTAGACTTCGTCTTAAAAACAAACAAACAAAAAACCCTCACAACAGCCTGTGCAGTGGGTAGCAATCTCCATTTTACAGATGGGGACGCTGAGGCACAGAGTCTAGGTTACTTGCCCAAGTTTAGAGAAAGGATACATTTAGGAAAATAAGGGAGATACTGCCTCTTTCCACTCAACACTCTCCAGGGATCTCAGGTTCAGGGAACAGGGCCAGGTGCGGGGGCACACACAGTACATGGGGTAACCCCTTCCACACCGGCAAACCTCATTACTCTCTCAACAGGGCTTTCAGGCCACCCTCATCCAGACCTTTAGAAACCCTGCCCTGGACCGACACCTATGTCTCCAAGACACCTGACCCTGAACTCGCCTGTAGGGCCTGTTGATGCACGCTAGGAGTTTCCTGACGACGCCCAGCATTTCACACCCTCTTTCCCTCGGTCTGATCTCAGCCCCTTCTCATCTCCGCAGTGCCAGCTGCTCTCTTCCCATTTTGTCCCACAGTCCAGCACTGGGCTTTTCGCTGACCCGCTACCACGTGCCATTTATTTGTCTGGCCGGACGCTGAGGCTCAAGGGTTCACCTTCCTGATACGGGACCTGGCACACCAAAGGAGCCCAATAAATGTCTGGAGAGCGAATGAATGAACTTAGGCCACTCTCATTTCATTGACTCATCATTCATCAGCCACGGCTGGGCGCCTACTGTGTGCCGGGCCGATGGACTGGGCTGGGCTAGGGTGGTCGAAGCCACTCCTCTGAGACCCGAGCTTCCGGCTGTCTGGCGGCGCAGAGACACTAGGCGAGGTGGGGAGGCCGAGAAGGGAGAAGCGGGAACGGGAGCTGGGAGGCCGAGAGGGGTTCTCTAGCCACGCCACGCCAGGGGGCGGGGCCGGAAGAGCCCTCCGCGGGAGCGTGCTCGGCCCCAGACCTGGCCTTGGCCGCGAAAAACAGCTCGAGGGGAGTCCGGTCCGGCTTTGCCACTCACCGCCTCTTCTCCTCGTCGAAGCTGAGAACGAGCCTGGGCCGCCGGTCGTCACCATCTTTCCTCTTCTTCTTGTTGCGGCCCATACCGGTGAGGCGGGCGACTTCCTCTCTCTGGAGACACTTCCGGGTGTAGCGTACTCATCCTCCCGGGTGTAGCGTACTCTTCCTCCCAGGCGCACACCTCAGCGTCGCTCCGCAGTTCCGTCCGCCAGGCCCCGCCTTTTAAAGGGACCTCCCAGCTCTTTTTCTTCCCTCTTCTCACGCATGAAGCGCTGGTCCCTGACCTCTCCGTGATTCCCAGCTCCAGCCCCTCCCCAGAGTCGCTTCAGTGAGAGCGAGGTCCCCTGGACCTGATTGCCTAGGACTGTGCCTGGCACATGGAGTTACTCGTGAATGCCCAAAAATTTCTGTACTGTCAGGCCTCTGAGCCCAAGCCAAACCATCGCATCCCCTGTGACTTGCATGTATATGCCCTGATGGCCTGAAGTAACTGAAGAATCACAAAAGAAGTGCAAATACCCTGTCTCGCCTTATCTGATAACATTCCACCACAAAAGAAGTGAAAATGGCCGGACCTTGCCTTAAGCGATGATATTATCTTGTGAAATTCCTTTTCCTGGCTCATCCTGGCTCAAAAAGCTCCCCCACTGAGCACCTTGTGACCCCCACTCCTGCCCGCTAGAGAACAACCCCCTTTTGACTGTAATTTTCCTTTACCTACCCAAATCCTATAAAACGGCCCCACCCTTATCTCCCTTCCCTGACTCTCTTTTCGGACTCAGCCCGCCTGCACCCAGGTGAAATAAGCAGCCATGTTGCTCACACAAAGCCTGTTTGGTGGTCTCTTCACACCGACGGGCATGACACTAACCCTACTTTGGATTTTTTTTTCTTTAATTTATTATTACTACTTTTGAGGTGAAGTCTTGCTCTGTCATCCAGGTTGGAGTGCAGTGGCGCGATGTCGGTTCATTGCAACCCCTGCCTCCCAGGTTCAAGCAATTCTCCGCCTCAGCCTTCTTAGTAACTGGGATTACAGACATGCGCCACCATACCGCGCTAATTTTTACATTTTTAGTAAAGACAAGTTTTCACCATGTTGACCAGGCTGCTTGAACTCCTGACCGCAAGTAATCCTCCCATCTCGGTCTCCCAAAGTGCGTACTCATCCTCCCGGATGTAACATGTGAGCCACGGTGCCGGCCCCTACTTTAGATTCTGATGCCAACTCGTTGGTAGTCTCCAAGAGGGAGCCAAACTGCCTGGATTTGTATACTGGCACCCCATCTACAGCTGTGTGGTCCAAGACCAATGGCCTTCACAGTGCCTCACCGTATTTGTAAAATGAGGGATAGTAGCTTCATAGGGTTGTTGTAGACCGTGGTTCTCAAGCTTTGGCATACATCAGAATCCCCTAGAGGGCTTGCTAAAACCTGGATCGCTGGGCCTCACTCAGGAGTTTCTGATCCAGGTGAAGTTTCTGAGTGGATTTCCAGTTCTAGCAAGTTCTCAGGTGATGCTAATGCTGCTAGTCCGTGGACCAAACTTTGACAGCTGTGATTATGAGGAAGTGAGTTATGTCCCAAGTTTGTATAACATAAGGCATGCATACACGTGTTTTCTGCGCAAGCCATCTTCCCTCTTCGTGCCTCACTTTGCCTAAAGGTGGAATGAGTGTGTAATAACATCCTCAACTGAGAATGGAGGGCATGGGTGTGAAAGATTGTAGTGAAACAACACCTGAAGGGGATTTTTTTTTTTTTTTTTTTTTTGAGACGGAGTCTCGCTCTGTCGCCCAGGCTGGAGTGCAGTGGCGTGATCTCAGCTCACTGTAAGCTCCGCCTCCTGGGTTTACGCCATTCTCCTGCCTCAGCCTCCCGAGTAGCGGGGACTACAGGCGCCCGCCACCTCGCCCGGCTCGTTTTTTGTATTTTTCAGTAGAGACGGGGTTTCACTGTGTTAGCCAGGATGGTTTTGATCTTCTGACTTCGTGATCCGCCCGTCTCAGCCTCCCAAAGTGCTGGGATTATAGGCTTGAGCCACCGCGCCCAGCTGAAGGGGATTTTTAATCACTTGGATTGTAGGCCAGAATCCTTCATCCATTTTTTTCACTTTTTTTTTTTTTTTTTTTTGAGACAGAGTTTCACTCTTGTCACCCAGGCTGGAGTGCAGTGGCGTGACCTCGGCTCGCTGCCATCTCCGCCCCCCCAGGTTCAAGCGACTCTCCTGCCTCCGCCTTCTGAGTAGCTAGGATTACTGGCACCTGCCATCACGGCCAGCTAATCTTTGTGTCCTGACTGAGTTTTGGAAGGAGGCAGGCAATAAGTGCAGCACTCCAGAATGCTGAATTCATTCCATACAGCTCCTCTGCTTGGGGGAAGTCTATGTGGGATCCTGCGAGGAAGTTACCCTTTAACTGCAGGCCTGGCCTTTCAGTTCCTGTGGCCCAGAGCACCGCAGGGGGCTCCCTTAGGGTGCTGGACTGCACCTCTGACCAGCTGCTTCTGCCCCTTAGTGGCAGTGCCTTAAGGCTACCCTTGGCACCCTCCTGGGTAGAGGCATAACCCTGGCTGAAGGTGCCCAGAGAGTCACCTTCTGCAGCTGGTCTGTCTCCTCCCAGTCCCAGGCTTTGACCTGCTTGGTTTACCAGGGCTCTACTCCCACCCACGGTGGTTGGAGATGAAAAGTGAAGGCTCAGGCTGGGCACAGTGGCTCACACCTGTAATCCTGGCACTTTGGGAGGCTGAGGCAGGCGGATCATGAGGTCCAGAGATCGAGACCATCCTGGCCAACATGGTGAAACCCCGTGTCTACCAAAAATACAAAAATTAGCTGGGTGTGGTGGCACGTGCTTGTAGTCCCAGCTACTTGGGAGGCTGAGGGAGGAGAATCACTTGAACCCAGGAGGTGGAGGTTGCAGTGAGCTGAGATTGCGCCACTGCACTCCAGCCTAGCGACAGACAGTAGGGCAACATAGTAAGACCCTGTCTCTACAAAAAATTAAAAATTAGCCAGGCCTAGTGACATACTCCTATAGTCCAGTGACTTGGGAGGCTAAGGTAGGAGGATCACTCAAGCCCAGAAGTTTGAGGCTGCATTGAGCTGTGATCATGCCACTGCATTCCAGCCTGGACGAGACAGTGAGACCCCATCTCTGGAAAAAAAGAAAAAAAAAAAACAAAAAACAAAAAACAGGCCAGGTGTAGTGGCTCCTGCCTGTAATCCTAGCATTTTGGGAGGCCGAGGCGGGCGGATCAGTTGAGGTTCGGAGTTCGAGACCAGCCTGACCAACATGATGAAACCCCATCTCTACTAAAAATATGACAGCCGTACGTGGTGGTGCATGCCTATAATCCCAGCTACTTGAGGGGCTGAGGCAGGAGAATCACTTGAACCTAGGAGACAGGGGTTGCAGTGAGCCGAGATCCCGCCACTTCACAACAGCCTGGTCAAAAGAGCAAAACTCCGTCTCAAAATAAAAAAACAAAAACAGTAAGAAAAGAAGTGATGATAAACTTAATGAGGAAAAAGAGTAACAAGAGCAGCTGACATTTATTTAGCTCTTTACTCTCTTTAGATTGTTTATTTTATTATTTATTTACTTATAGAGATGAGGGTCTCACTATGTTGCCCAAGCTGGTCTCAAACTCCTGGGATCAAGCGATCCTCCCCATTCAGCTTCATGAGTAGCTAGAACCACAGGTGCCCACCACTGTGCCTGGCTTATGATGATCTCTTTTGAGGTACAATCCACATTTTACTGAGGAGGAAATTGAGGCTCAGAGAGGTGCAGTCATTTGTCTGAGGTCACACAGTCAAGAACAGGTTCTGAGGGTGGGGAGCACGTGGCCTAAGGACAGAGGTTGACTTATCTGGACCTGGTTTTCTAGGCCCTCGGGACACACGGAACTTTAAAAGGGGTGAAGAGAGCCAACACTCACCAAACCCGTATTGCATGCCAGGCACCATGCATTTCTATACATCACCTCAGCTAATCTTTTTTCTTTTTTTTTTTAGACAGAGTCTCGCTCTGTCGCCCAGGCTGGAATGCAGTGGCGTGATCTCGGTTCACTGCAACCTCCTCTTCCCAGGATCAAGTGATTTTCCTGCCTCAGCCTCCCCAGTAGCTGGGACTACAGGCATGCACCACCATGCCTGGCTAATTTTTGTATTTTGAGTAAACACGGGGTTTCACTTGTTGGCCAGGCTGGTCTTGAACGCCCAACCTCAAATGAACCTCCTGCCTTGGCCTCCCAAAGTGTTGGGATTACAGGTGTGGGCCACCGCACCCAGTCAATACTAGTGGTCTTCTTTTTTTTTTTTTTTTTTTGAGACGGAGTCTCGCTCTGTCACCCAGGCTGGAGTGCAATGGCACAATATCGGCTCACCGTAACCTCTGCCTCCTGGGCTCAAGTGATTCTCCTGCCTCAGCTTCCCAAGTAGCTGGGATTTACAAGCATATACCACCATGCCCGGCTAATTTTTTGTATTTTTAGTGGAGACAGGGTTTCTTCATGTTGGTCAGGCTGGTCTCGAACTCCCGACCTCAGGTGATTCACACACCTCAGCCTCCCAAAGTGCTGGGATTACAGACGTGAGCCACTGTGCCTGGCCTGATTTTTGTATTTTTAGTACAGACAGGGTTTCGTCATGTTGCCCAGGCTGGTCTCAAACTCCTGATCTCAGGTCATCCACCCACCTCGGCCTCCCAAAGTGTTGGGATTACGGGCGTGAGCCACCACGCCTGTTTTTTTTTTTTTTCTTCTTTTTCTTTTTTCTTTTTTTGAGACAGAGTCTTGCTCTGTGGCCTGAGAGCAGTGGCGTAATCTCGGCTCACTGCAACCTCCCGGGTTCAAGTGATTCTCCTGCCTCAGCTTCTTTAGTAGCTGGGACTACAGGCACCCCCCAACCACGCCCAGCTAATTTTTGTATTTTTTAGTAGAGACGGGGTTTCGCCATATTAGCCAGGCTGGTCTCGAACTCTTGACCTTGTGATCCACCCACCTCGGCCTCCCAAAATGCTGGTGTGAGCCAGCATGCCTGGCCAACTAGTGCAGTCCTAACAAAGTTTGCCAGATGAGGAAACTGAGGTTCAGAGACGTTGAATAACTGGTTCAAGGGCACACAGCCACAGAGCTGGGGTTTAAACACAGGTCTGTCTGATGCCGAGCCGGGTTTCCTTCCTCCACACCCAGTGGCCTCTCTTACTTGTCCCAGGACTTTCCTCTGCCCAGTTGTGGCCCCAGTCCTAGTGTCTTGTGAGTGTCAGCCAGTGAGGGGAGAATCAGTGTGGGTGAACTGAGGACCAGGCAGGGCAGCCTAGGGGATGTGTTCTCCAATGTCCAGCAGAGGGCGCTCCATCTGCAGCCAGGCTTCCGAAGCTGTTTCTGGGTGGCCACCTGGGAGCCCCAGGAGAGCCTGGAGATTGGGTGTGGCTCATGGGAGTTCTCAGCCTGTGTGTTCCATCCTCTTTGACCTCTCATAGAGAGGTGCGTGTCCCCAGCTCCCACCTAGGTCCCAGGGTACCCACTGAGATGGGAATCATCCACCCAAGATGGGTCTCATTTTATGGATGAGGAAACTGAGGCTGGGTGTATAAGAGACCTAGTCACAACTGGTGCCAGTTGCCCTAGAAAGGGAGATTTGCCAAGCGCCCCACCCCCCCAACCCACACACCATGCCTTAGGAGGCTGTGCCTTGGGGCTACGGGGGAGCCCAATGATGATTCTAACCTTCTGTACTTTGGCTCAGTTCCTGCATCTGTTTCCCAGGGAGGTAGGGGCCCTGGGAAGATCTGACTGCAGCAGCAGGCAGGAAGGAAAAGGTGCAGGGAAGTGTTCAGTGTGCAGGGCACCCCAGCCGTCCACTCAGGCCCCATCAGTTGTGATGGGTGGGTGCATGGGGTTGGGTTAAGCATTACCCTCCAAGGTAACAGCCTGGGCTGGTCTTAGAGGAGACATCATCTTTGGAAACCAGGAGAACAGGCTCATGGAGACCTCATCTTAGGTTGAGTGAGTCACCCCTACTCTGTCCCCTGAGGAGGCGGCTGCGGGAGTCTGAAGGCTGGGCCTTATATTGGCTGGCTTTTACCTCTTGGTTCTCTGCAGGGGCTGATGTAGCCCCCAACCCCAGCTCCTCCTACCACAGAAACAGGGACTGGCAATGGGGTGCCAGGGTCATCACCTATTTTCCCATTGTTGGGGTGGGGGCATCTGCCCAGGAATGAGAGCCGGCAGCTTCCAGACTAGTCCTTTGGTTGCCCATACACTCTAGCTAAGTGGGGTGCATGGCCTAAGCCCACAGACAGGATCCCTGGGGAGCTCCGCAGGCTCAGCTGGGCCTGGTAAGACCTGGGAGTCATTTCATCTATCAGAGCCCATTTCTTCCCCTTCAGATTGGAGTAATAGCACTTCAAAAGTGGTACAGGGATGCACACCTGTGGTCCCAGCTATTCAGAAGGCTGAGGCAGGATTGCCTGACCCCAGGACTTTGAGGCTGCAGTATGCAACCACTGCACTCCAGCCTGGGTAACATAGCATGACCCCATCATCTCTTAAAAAAAAAAAAAAAAAAAAAGGCTGTGCACGAGGTATGGGAAACCACCAACCACTGAGCATTTGCCATATGCAGGTGTTGAACTTGGCTTCTTTCATGCAACACCTCATTTAATCTCCACTTGATCTCAGTCAGAAGGCCAAGAAGCGACTGATCTTTGGAACAACTCTTTGATAGGCTGTTTGCATTATCCCCCTTGTTATAAAGGAATAAGCTGAGGCTCAGAGAGGTCAGTTAACATGCACAAGGCCACACAGCTGGCAGCCCCATGTTGTCTTGACTCTACATCTCTACCTCATGAAGGCAAATGAGAGATCTCGTATTCTTCCCTCCACCTCCCTGTCTTCTGTCCCGTCACCACACATGAAGTGGTCTGTCCTTGCCTGTTTCCCCCTTGATGTCATTTACACAACATCCTTTGAGCATCTCCTGTGTTCTAGGGCCAACTAGGCTAAAAGCAGTTTCAGGGCAGGGACTGATTTTTATTCAGTGGTCCCTGACCCTCCTGCTGTGTGTCAGACTCTCTGTGCTTGGTCTGGGGGACCCAGCGGAAGACATCATTGGAACTGAGGAGGTACCCGTGGACAAAGCGAATGGAAGTGAAGGAAGGGGGCAGGCCTGGAGGTGGGGGACCCCTCTCTCTCTCTCTCACACACACACACACACACACGCACATGCGCACGCACACACGAACACATACACACACATGAGGCTGGTTCAGAGGGGGCAGAAGCAGCTGCCTTTATTGGGGGCCATGGGCTGACTGATTTCAGTCAAAGGCCACACACTTGATCTTGAAGTCACCGTCAGCTGCCATGTAGTTGATGGCCTCCAGGTTAAGGCGGTTGGGGAACTTGAATTCGTATCCATCTGGCAGCTTGATGGTCAGGTCGGCCTGGTCAAAGGTGATGCACACCTGGGGGTACAGGAGAGCAGTGAGCCAGGCCCACAGGCCATGGGCCCTTCTAGAACCCGTTCCTCATGTGGCCCTGACACAGCCCCAGTTTGTGGCGGAGCCTACGGAGGTGCATTTATAATATTTTTTTCTTTCTTTCTACTCTAATCCCATGACAGATTTTTTTTTTTTTTTTTTTGAGACGGAGTCTCCTCTGTCACCCAGGCTGGAGTGCAGTGGCGTAATCTTGGCTCACTGCAACCTCTGCCTCCCAGGTTCAAGCGATTCTCCTGTCTCAGCCTCCCGAGTAGCTGGGACTACAGTTGCATGCACCATGCCCAGCTAATTTTTGTATTTTTCATAGAGACAGGGTTTCACCACGTTGGTCAGGCTAGTCTCGAACTCCTGACCTCAGGTGATCCACCCGCTTAGGCCTCCCAAAGTGCTGGGATTAGAGGCATGAGCCACCACGCTAGCTAATTTTGTTTTTTTTGAGACAGAGTTTTGCTCTTGGTGCCCAGGCGGGAGTGCAATGGTGTGATCTCAGCTCAGCTCACTGAACCTCCGCCTCCTGGGTTCAGCCAATTCTCCTGCCTCAGCCTCCCGAGTAGCTGGGATTACAGGCATGCGCAACCACGCCTGGCTAATTTTTTGTATTTTTCTCCATGTTGGTCAGGCTCATCTCGAACTCCCGACCTCAGGTGATCCGCCCGCCTAGGCCTTCCAAAGTGCTGGGATTATAGGCATTAGCTACCAAGCCCAGGCCTTTTTTTCTTTTGTTTTATTCTAATCAACCACTGAGGTTCAAAGAGGGGCAGACACTGGCCATCACACAGGAAGGGAGGGAAGAGGAAGGGAAAGAGAGCAGGCAAGGCCAAGATCTCTAGTCACTAACCCAGCTCCGCCCCAGCCCACCCAGCCCCTGTCCCTGGTCCCGGTTCCGGTCCACAGCCCACCTCTGCGACACTTCCAGGCTGGAAAGGAAAGGCAGCCTCCCGCTGCTCGGTCCCCCAGGCCCCGCCGTCTTTGCTGTTGCACACGATGGTGTTGGCGTCGCCGTGGGCGTTGAAGCGAGGGTTGAAGTGCAGGCACAGGTTGTTGCTATCTTTGCCCAGGTTCAGCACGAAGCTGGGGGGTAACGGGTGGGTGTGAGGCCACCTTGGCCAGCTCCAGCCCACCGATTGACTAATCTGTCACTCAGTACCCCATAAACACACTTTGCTTGAAGAACTCACTGACAGAGACAAGAAACCTGGATTCTAGCTCTGGCCCTGACAGCTGCTTACGGCGTGAGCGTGAGCTAGTCCCTGCCCCTCCTTGCCTGTTTGCTCATCTGTACAATGGGGGCTGCACAGGAGGACTTGATAGATTCTTGAAGTCACTAGCGTCCTAGCCCTTTTGGTCAAGGTCAGAGACTCCCTCCAGATGGCAACTTCCCGTCCTGTCTTGTACATCTCTGTGTTCCTGGTGCCCAGCACAAGTGGGGCACACCAGAAGGAGATACTTAGTAATTATGGGGTGAATCAACAAATAATAATACTCCTGGGCACGGTGGCTCACTCCTGTAACCCCAGCACTTTGGGAGGCCGAGGCGGGCAGATCACGAGGTCAGGGGTTTGAGACCAACCTGGCCAACATGGTGAACCCCCATCTCTACTAAAAGTACAAAAATTAGCTGGGCGTGGTGGTAGGCACCTATAGTCCCAGCTACTCGGGAGGCTGAGGCAGGAGAATCGTTTGAACCCAGGAGATGGAGGTTGTAGTGAGCTGAGATCAAGCCATTGTACTCCAGCCTGGACGACAGGGTGAGACTCCGTCTCAAAAAATAAAATAATAAATGCATTTGTTTAGTGGTGGTAATAGCTATACCTGCCTCTGAGGGTTTGGTTGCAATGAAATTAGTGCATGGGAAGTGTGCGGCTCTTAACAATATCTGCTGATCCTCACCCTCCTCATCATCACTACACCATCCGCATCTCACTTCCTCCATACAACCACCTCCCCCCTTGTTTTTCTAACAAACTGAGGCTAGGTGAGGTTGGTTGACTGGTCCAAGGTCACATAACTGCTGAGAAAATAAGGCAGCCGGCTGAGTGAACGAGGAGTGAAGGAAGAAGGACCGGACTGAGCCAGTGAATGAATGACCTGACGCAGGAGGGAGGGACTCAGAGGGAAGGCAGCGGTGACTCCCGCCTCACTCTTCTCCCCGCCCTCCCCAGATGCAGGTCCCGCCCAGACCGGAAAGAGGTGGGGGCGGGGGAACCAAGGTATTATAGATGATGAGGCTGCAGCTGTTGTAGTTTAAGAGGCTACAGCAGGGAGGGAGCGGGGGAGGGGGGCGGCAATGGTGGGGGCGCCCAGACCCCGCGGGGGAAGTGAGTCACCCAGAAAGAGCAGCAACGTCGGCCGGCCGTTAACCCACTCTCGGCCAGGGAGGAGACGTGGACTTGGCCGGCCACGCCCTCTCGGCTGGACAAAGCCCCCATCCCTGCCGCCCACCACCCTGACTTCACCTCTCACCTCTTGGCGTCTGGGGCCACCTCGCCCCGCACTCGGAGGCACTCTCCAGGTTTGAGATTCAGGTTGCTGGCGACCAGACCCTGCACAGACAAGCCCCGGCCCAGCGGGTTAGAGGACAAGGCCTCCACTACCCGAAGTGTCCGGGGGTGGCTGGGGGTGGGAGTGGGGTTATTCCCGCCCGCCATCCTCTGACCAAGCCAAGGGGAAGCCTGGGGACAGGATCGGGCTGTGATTTCTAGCCTCTGATTCTCTGTGTGGTCCTGGAAAAGTTCCTATTCCCAACGGGGTTGGCTTCAGTCTGTAATGTGAATCAGGTTCTAGAAGACAGGCTCTAGAAGATTTTGCAGATTGGCCTGGGGATTTTGAACTCAAGAGTGGTTTGGGAGGTGGGGTGCTCTGTCCCATCGCAGATAGAGAGGATCAGGCTGGGGAGGGGCAGGCAGTTGGCCCACAGTCACACTGAATGCAGGGGTCGGCCCCTCTGCTGGAGAGGAAAGTGGCTAGGGGGACACTACTATTCTCCTTCAAGCTCCTCTCTGCGAAGAGGCCCAGGGGCTAGAGAGGAGACCCTGAAGAACACGGCCCCTCTGCATTAGGGAGTGGCCTGCAGTCGGGCTGTGGCCAGGCTGGTTCAGGGTTAACAAGATTGAGCAAACTGCTGCGCACTGCTGCTCCCTGGCACCCCGAGTGGGTGGGCAAGAGTTAACTGATTTGAGTGGTTTCTTCTGTCAGAAACTTGAACCCTTTCCCTGGGGCCCAGGGAAGATTCTCACCTCCCTGCCACCCCAACCTCCCAGCTTGGGGGTAGTGGAAGGGAATTTCCCCGGCTCCCCTCCCTCCCACCAGCCTGGACACAACCACCCTCCACCCCCGACCTAGAAAGGCCCATCCTGGGCAGCCTGTCTCAGGTCCTGGCGACTTTTCAGCGTATTCTGGAGCAGAGGGTGACTCTGCCCAGGCCTGGTGACTGGGACAGCTGCAGGGGGGAGGGGACAGGAGGCTCTTTGGGGTGGAGGAGGGGGAAAGATATAGTGGCCTGGGTGTCCCCCAGTTGGCCACACCCTTCCCACGTTCACTTCTCAGAGAGCTGCAGAATGTCAACCCTGGGCAGAAATAACTGTGCTTTCAGACCCTGGAGGAATCCAAACAATTATCAATGCAGAGAAGGCCTTGAGGGACCATGGCGCCCACCCCCATTTTACAGATGTGGCCACTGAGGTCTAGAAAAGAGAAGGCAGTGGTTCCAGGCCACACAGCTGGGGCTAGAACCCTGCTCCCGATCTGCCCAGCTCTCCTCCGGCCATCAGCTCCTGCCCTATCCCCTGGACCTTGGGGTGGGGTCCCCACACTCACACAAGCCATGATTGAGGCCAGAAGGATGTTGCCAGGAGAGGCGCACCAGCTGTTAGAAGACTCCACCCGAGAGAGATGGGCCCCCGGACGCTCCCACCCTTTTAACGGGACCGGACCGGGTGAGCCCCGCCCCCTGGAAGTTCAGCCAATTGCAAGTCAGGACAGGGCTGGGGGACACCGAGGGCGGAGTCCGTGGAATTTTGAAGCCAGTTCTGGAGCAGAGGTGACCAATCAGAGTGGCCATCTGCCGCCCCCCCACGAGGGTCCAAGCTCCACCTCCTATTCTTCATCCCTCTCCACCTCCCCCCGCCCCGCCACCACCGAAATTGTGCTGTGGCAGAGATTGGGGGAAGCCAATGGAAAATAGTTTGATGATGAGCTAGGCCCACGAGTTGGCGGGAAGGGGCCTGTGGCCAGCAGGCTGGGCTCAGGGGGTGCCCAGAGAAGATGGTGACGAGGTGCAGGGTCCTTCAAGGAATCAGAGCTGGGAGAGACCAGGCCACTCCAGGGCAGGGACCAGGGCGTGGCTCCTGCGTGCGCGTCTGCAGAGGGCCACTGACTTAAACCACAGGCCCTGGCCCCACCCCGGCCTTCCCCGGAAGCAAGGACTGCGGCTGCTGCAGCGCTTGCTCGCTCCTAGCTAAGGCTAAAGAAAGGCTGGGCTGCACGCCAAGCCTTAGGCTGCAGGGCTTGGCTAAGTCCTCGGGCTTGGCCCCCTTCAGGGGCATGCAGGGGATAGTCAAAGCGCCCTGGCCGGCCGGGCGCGGTGGCTCACGCCTGTAATCCCAGCACTTTGGGAGGCCGAGACGGGCGGATCACGAGGTCAGGAGATCGAGACCATCCTGGCTAACACAGTGAAACCCCGTCTCTACTAAAAATACAGAAAAATTAGCCGGGCGTAGTGGCAGGCGCCTGTAGTCCCAGCTACTCGGGAGGCTGAGGCAGGAGAATGGCGTGAACCTGGGGGGGCGGAGCTTGCAGTGAGCTGCAATCCGGCCACTGCACTCCAGCCTGGGCGACTGAGCAAGACTCCGTCTCAAAAAAAACAAAAACAAAAACAAAGCGCCCTGGCCTGACAGCCTCTGGCCTGAGAGTGTCAAGCTGGGGAGATGGCCCAGGGTGGTCCAGGCCAGGAGGGGGTGGGGTCCTAGCTCTGTGCACCTGTCAGGCCTCTGAGCCCAAGCTAAACCATTGCATCCCCTGTGACTTGCACGTATATACGCCCAGATGGCCTGAAGTAACTGAAGAATCACAAAAGAAGTGCAAATGCCCTGCCTCACAGTAACTGATGACATTCTACCACAAAAGAAGTGAAAATGGCCAACGATATTATCTTGTGAAGTTCCTTTTCCTGGCTCATCCTGGCTCAAAAAGCTCCCCCACTGAGCACCTTGTGACCCCCACTCCTGCCTGCCAGAGAACAACACCCCTTTGACTGTAATTTTCCTTTACGTACCCAAATCCTATAAAACGGTCCCACCCTTATCTCCCTTCGCTGACTCTTTTCGGACTCAGCCCGCCTGCACCCAGGTGAAATAAACAGCCATGTTGCTCACACAAAGCCTGTTTGGTGGTCTCTTTACATGGACGTGCATGACAGCACCCTGTCCTCTCTCTTTTTTATTTTTATCTATTTATTTTTGAGATGGAGTGTCGCTCTGTCGCCCAGGCTGGAGTGCAGTGGCATGACCTCGGCTTACTGCAACCTCTGCCTCCCAGGTTCTCCTGCCTCAGCCTCTTGAGTAGATGGGACTACAGGCCCCCAACACCATGCCCGGCCAATTTTTGTATTTTTAGTAAAGACGGGGTTTCACCTTGTTGGCCAGGCTAGTCTGGAACTCCTGACCTCAGGTGATCCACCTGCCTCGGCCTCCCAAAGTTCTGGGATTACAGGTGTGAGTCATCATGCCTGGCCACCCTGTCCTCTTTCTTCACATCTCTCCTCTGAGGCCTGGCACAGCCCTCCTTTCCCCGAGTGTTCAGCAGGTGTTTACTGAGCACCTACTATGTGCCTGGCCCCGGGCTCTCAGGATTCAAAGATGAACCCCTCCCAGTCCCCACTCTCAAGGAGCGCATGGTTGGGGTGGAATCTTACCACAGCCACGTTAAGAAGTAGATGATGGGATGGGCGCAGTGGCTCATGCCAGTAATCCCAGCTCTTTAGGAGACCGAGGCGGGCAGATCACCTGAGGTTGGGAGTTTGAGACTAGCCTGACCAACACGGAGAAACCCCGTCTCTACTAAAAATACAAAATTAGCCGGGCGTGGTGGCATATGCCTGTAATCCCAGCTACTTCTGAGGCTGAGGCAGGAGAATCACCTGAACCCAGGAGGCAGAGGTGCAGTGATCTGAAATCAGGCCATTGCACTCCAACCTGGGCAACAAGAGCAAAACTCGGTCTCAAAAAAAAAAAAAAAGTAGTAGTAGTAGATGATGATGGCTCTAAGGGAAACCATGAGAAAGTGCTATGGTGGGCTGGCGGCTGCATGAGTAAAGGAGGTGGGTCGTGAAGGGTAGGCGGAGAAGCGCCTGGCTTTCCAGCATGGGCAGAAGCTCTGGAATGAGAAGGCCAGGGCTGGGGAACAGTGTTCCGGGCATGTAGGGGAAAGACGGGGATGAGGCTGGGAAGCCATCAGGACCTGGATCATGGAGGGCCTCATGGGCTGGGCACAGGGCTTGGACATTATTGTACGGGAGGAGGCTGGGGAGCCAGGGTAGTACTGAGGCCAGATTTGGGCTGTAGGGAAGATCACTGTGGCAGAGAATTGAGGGTGGGTTGGAGGGGTCTCAGGAACCTGGTGGAGGAAGGGGTGTGGGGAGCACTGGGAGAAGTGAGGGGCATACTGGGGGGTTGTCACGGGGACGACCTCCTCCACCTGGCCATCCTCTTTCTGAAACTACTGGCACCAAAAAGGGATGAAGATGCCAACCGGGAGTGACTCACATCTGGAGGCCAGGCCAGCAAACCCACCCTGCCCGACCCTGTCCCCCAGGGGCACCTTCCTCCAGATGCCCAAAGCCCACTCTGGTACAGGATGAGAGGGGAGTGTGTAGGGCCGCAAAGCGGACCCAGAGAGGGGATGGGGTTGCACCCCCGTGAATGCCTTACCCCTCCATCCAGACCAAGTGGCTGCTTGGAAACCAACCACAGCAGCTTCACTTTTTCCTCCGGGCCTCCCCAAAACCTCAACCATAGGAAGGGCTGGGTGTGACCCAGCCCAGCTCCACTGCCCCTCCCCCATGCCTCCCCTCTCTGCCAGATCAAGGAATGGGGGCCTCTCAGGCAGAGTCCTAGATGGAGGGCCAGAGGCGCTTCAGGTGTGGTCCTCGCAGGGCTGTGGGCAGGTGGGTGTGGCCACTTTCCCAGCCCAGCCCAGTAGTTGGGTTCGTGTGGCCCAGGAGCTGCTCCTGCATCCTCCTCCACCCTGGAAAATGGGCCCAGCACCGGGGAGTGTTTGCTGTTGGATGGAGTGACAGTTTACCCCTCAGGCATGAGTGGGGCTGGCAGGGAGGCAAGGTGGCATGGTGAAGAGGTCCCCAGACCCCAGAAAGGCCTATTTGGGAGTCTGGACACGCAGGTGCTGGCTCTGCTTGCTATGTCCCCTCAGAGCCTCCTGGTAAGCTGTTTTTTCTCCCACTTGCCTTAGTCTCCTTATCTGTAATCTGGGGAGATGAAATCCTGCTTTCCTTGCATGAGGTGAATACAGGGTGGAACTGAGGTCTGTTGTACTAAACAGATGATTCGTTTCTTCATGGAGGCTCAGAAGGTTTTCACTTCCTTCTTGTCACTTTTGCCAGGCTGTTACCTTCCCCGAGTCTTTGCAGCACCTCTGGGAGGTCTACGTGTCATCCCCAATTGGTCCCCAATAGTCTCCTCTTGCCTAGGTTGGGGCAAGAAGTCTCTCCAGATTCCAGTGTCCCCTGGGACAGGAGCTGCGGTTTTCCTGGCGGGGAGGGAAGGCAGGGACACAGGTGCATCGTGGGCCTCCTCCCCCAAGTCCTCAGGGCCTCCTGGTGGCAGCGCCCACTTATCTTGCCAGGCCTTGTGCCCGGCGCCTTGCTTTCATTATCTCCCCTCTCATCTTCCCCTCACCCCTACTTTGTGTCTGCCAACTTGGTTGAATTTCTGCACAGGGAAATGAGGCTGCAGTTAGAATCAGGGGAAGAGGCCGGGCATGGTGGCTCATGCCTGTAATCCCAGCACTTTGGGAGGTTGAGGATCACTTGGGGACAGGAGTTCGAGACCAACCTGGTTAACATGGCAAAACCCCATCTCTACTAAAAATAAAAAAATTAGCTGAGTGTGGTGGGGGGTGCCTGTAATCCCAGCTACTCGGGAGGCTGAGGCAGGGAGAATTGCTTCAACACCGGAGGTGGAGGTTGCAGTGAGCCAAGATCGCACCATTGCACTCCAGCCTGGGCAACAGAGCAAGACTCTATCTTAAAAAAATACACATATATCAGGAGATGAGACGAGAGGTGAACTCTGATTTGGGGGCTGAATGGCTGCAGCTGTAGCTGAGGTCCTTGGCTTCTCTGAACTTGTTTCAGACCCGGAAGGTGGGAATAAGGCCACTGCTTGGAGGATTATAGGAGTGATGTCTAAGGAGGGGCTCGATGTTAGTGCTCCCTCCTGCGTCCCCCAAGGCTAAGGCCACCACCCCAGGGATTCTCCTCCCCACGTTATAACTATCCTGAAATGAGGTAGCGAGCTCTCTGGAATTCCTGCGTCCTAGGTGGGATCTTGGCTACTGCCGTGAGACATGGGCTCAGCTTGGTCCAGACAGGTCATGCAGGCCAGCTCGGCCATTCCGCCCTGCCAGGGACAGGGGGCAGAGGCGAGAAAAGGGAAGCTGCACCTCCTTCAGCTGGCGGTGTTGAGGAGGGCGGCCCACAGAGGTGCCACCCACACCTGCAGCCAACCTGGCTGCTCCAGCCAGGGAAGGTAGGGGAGGTCAGAGCCAGCTCCTGAGTCCTGGAAGTCATAGCAGGAAGGAACCCTGAGACACATGCCTGACCTGCTCCCCCATTTAATAATGCAGTTTAATGTTAGGGAAACTGCCCAGAGAGGGTGGCCACTTGACCAAGGTCACACAGGGAGCTAGGGCCGACCCGCTTTCATCTGCTGAGCTAAAGATACCCAGGCTTGAAAAGCTATCTTTGCCCTCCTACTCTATGAAGGTAGGGATGCCCCTGGCAAGCTGGGCCCTTTTCCAGCCGGATGGCACCGCAGCTGGCCCCCTTAACCCTGCTCATCCATTCTCGCCTCCCAGCCTTTGTCCAGAGAGCCCCCTCCACACCTGCCTTTGGCCTTCCCGCTTCTAGTCTGTATCTCTTCTGACTGTAGGCCTCAGCCCTCGGTTAGGGCTCCGTCTCCCCTCTCAGGTAAGGTCCAGGTGGGGGCCAGGCCCTTTCATTCATAGCCCTCCCAGACTCAGGCCTGAGCCTTTACAATGCTTTTAGCGTTTTATTTTATATTTATTTTATACTTATTTTATTTTATATTATTTTACTTTTGAGACAGGGTCTCACTCTGTCACCCAGGCTGGAGTGGATTATAGCTCACTGTAATCTCAAACTCCTGGGCTCAACCAATCCTCCTGACTCAGCCTCCCGAGGAGTTTGGACTGACTACAGGTGCACATCACTGCGCTTGGCTAATTTACTTTTATTTTTGGAGACATAGGATCTCGTTATGTTGCCCAGGCTGGTCTCTAACTCCTAGCCTAGAGCGATCCTCCCATCTTGGCTTCCCAAAGTGCTGGGATTACAGGTGTGAACCACTGTGAGCACTTTTTTTTTTTTTTTTTTTGAGACGGAGTCTCGCTCTGTCACCCAGGCTGGAGTGCAGTGGCCAGATCTCAGCTCACTGCAAGCTCCGCCTCCCGGGTTCACGCCATTCTCCTGCCTCAGCCTCCCGATTAGCTGGGACTACAGACGCCCGCCACCATGCCCGGCTAATTTTTTGTATTTTTTAGTAGAGACGGGGTTTCACTGTGTTAGCCAGGATGGTCTTGATCTCCTGACAGTGATCTGCCCGCCTCGGCCTCCCAGAGTGCTGGGATTACAGGTGTGAGCCACCGTGCCCAGCCCCAGTGAGTATTTTATTTTGAAAATAATTATAGACACAAAGGAAATCTAAAAGCTTTTTAAGAGTTTAGAGGCTGGGCGCGGTGGCTCACACCTATAACTCCGGCACTTTGGGAGGCTGAGGTGGGTGGATCACGAGGTCAAGAGATCGAGACCATCCTGGCCAACGTGGTGAAACCCCGTCTCTACTAAAAATACAAATATTAGCTTGGTATGGTAGCATGCGCCTGTAGTCCCAGCTACTTGGGAGGCTGAGGCAGGAGAATCGCTTAAACCAGGGAGGTGGAGGTTGCAGTGAGCCAAGATTGTGCCACTGCACTCCAGCCTGGCAACAGAGCGACTCCGTCTCAAAAAAAAAAAAAAAAAAGAGTTTAGAAAATATCTGGCCAGGCATGGCGGCTCACGCCCGTAATCCCAGCCCTTTGGGGGGCCAAGGTGGGTGCATCACTTGAGACCAGGAGTTTGAAACCAGCCTGGTCAACATGGTGAAACCCCCATCTCTACTAAAAATACAAAAAAAATTCACTGGGCATAGTGGGCATGCCTGTAGTCCCAGCTACTCAGGAGGCTGAGGTGGGAGAATCGCTTGAACCCGGGAGGTGGAGGTTGCAGTGAGCTGAGATGGCGCCACTGCACTCCAGCCTGGGTGACAGAGTAAGACTCTGTCTCAAAAAAAAAAAAAAAAAAAGCTTAGAAAATATTTGAGATCGGCTCCCAAATACTAAAACTGCAAAGCTGAAATTATAAACGTTTACTGTGCTCAAACTTTATATTGACTTGGGTAGTCAGAAAAATGTCGTTACACTTGAAAACAACTCTGTAGCCTGGTTCTTCTCACTTCAAAAGCATGTCCAAGTATTCCTAGAGGTTAGTCCGTCCTAAATTAGGTCCTGGTTGCCAAATAATCCTTCAAATAAAAGTATAAACATACTTCAAAATATATATATTTAATGTGGGGTATGAGTGGATTTTAATGTTTTCTTTTTTCTTTTTTTTGAGACAGAGTCTCCCTCTGTGGCCCAGGCTGGAGTGCAGTGGCGTGATCTCGGCTCACTGCAACCTCCGCTTCCCAGGTTCAAGTGATTCTCCTGCCTCAGCCTCCTGAGTAGCTGGGACTACAGGCGTCCGCCACCACGCCTGGCTAATTTTTTGTATTTTTAGTAGAGACGGGGTTTCACCGTGTTGGCCAGGATGGTCTCGATCTCCTGACCTCATGATCTGCCCACCTCAGCCTCCTAAAGTGCTGGGATTATAGGTGTGAGCCACCATGCCCGGCCCTTTTAATGTTTTCTAATGATGTGCCTGAAGTCTGTGTATCAGGAAGGCTTTTGGCTGCAAGTAACAGAAAAGTCAATGGAAATCACTTTAAAATTAAGGAAAACTTTTTCATAAGAAGTCTAGGCTGGGCGCAGTAGCTCATGCCTGTAATCCCAACATTTTGGGAGGCTGAAGTGGGCTGATTGCTTGAGCTCAGGAGTTTGAGACCAGTCTGGGCAATGTGGTGAAACCCCATCTCTACTAAAAATACAAAAATTAGCTGGACATTGTGCTGCGTGCCTGTAATCCCAGCTGCTTGGGTGCTGAGGTGGGCAGATTGCTTGAGCCTGGGAGGCATAGGTTGCAGCGAGCTGTGATCACACCACTGCACCCCAGGTTGGGCGACAGTACAAGATCCTGTCTTAAAAATGAAACAAAAAGGCCGGGCACAGTAGCTCACACCTGTAATTCTAGCACTTTGGGAGGCCGTGGCAGGCAGATCACGAGGTCAGGAGATCGAGACCAACCTGGCTAACATGGTGAAACCCCATCTCTACTAAAAAATACAAAAAATTAGCAGGGCATAGTGGCAGGCGCCTGTAGTCCCAGTTACTCGGGAGGCTGAGGCAGGAGAATGGCGTGAACCCAGGAGGTGGAGCTTGCCGTGAGCTGAGATCATGCCACTGCACTCCAGCCTGGGCGAAAGAGCGAGACTCCATCTCAAAACAAAACAAAACAAAAAAACCAAAAGAAGCCTACAGTTGGGAGTTTCCATAACAGATTCAGTGGCTCAACAAAATCATCAAATATCTGGGTTCTCGTGTAATCCTGGATTGTGGCTGTGTAGGCTGACCTTGCTCTTAGGCCATACAAGCTGAAGAATTTTCAGTGAACTGTGTTAGCATCTGTAACACACTCTCAAATGGTTCAGTTAAAAAATGTAAACAAGCTGGGCGCAGTGGCTCATGCCTGTAATCTCAGCGTCTTGGAAGGCTGACGCAGGAAGATCGCTTGAGCCCAGGAATCGTGGGCTGTAGTGCGCTAAGACTGGCATCAATACGGTGACCTCCTGGGAGAGGCAACCACAAGGCTGCCTAAGGAGGAGTGAACTGGCCCAGGTCAGAAACAGAGCAGGTCAAAACTCCCCCAGTGATCAGCAGTGGGGTCCTGCCTGTGAATAGCCACTGCATTCCAGCCTGGACAACATAGTGAGACCCTGTCTCTAAAACAAAACAAAACAAAAAGGAAACCCCGTTTCTGCAACATTTTTTAAAAAAATTAGCTGGGTGTGGTGGCATATGCCTGTGCTCCTAGCTACTCAGGAGGCTGAGGCAGGAGGATCACATGAGCCCAGTAGTTAGAGGCTGCAATGAGCTGTGACTGCGCCACTACAGCCTAGACTCAGCAACAGAGTGAGACCATCTCTAAAACAGTAACAAAAAGTAAACATATATAAAGAGCAATTAAGCAAACTAGGCAAATATTAACAACTGGTAAATCTAGGTGAAGGATGTAGCGGTATTCATCATGTCATCCTTGCACCTTTTCTATTAATTTGAAACTTTTCTAAATTACAAGTGGGGGAAAAGCAAACCCAGGAAGTTCTTGCGGTCTTTCTGCTCTGCTACCTACAGCAGGGTCACCTGAGTTAAATGCTCAGCCATACCTCCTGATCACAGAATGGCTGCAACGGCTCCCAGCACCACACCCCAAGCCAGGAGAAGTGACTTCCTCCTCCATGTCCTTTAAAAGTAAGGCAAACAGCTGGGTGCGGTGGCTCACACCTGTAATCCCAGCACTTTGGGAGGCCGAGACGGGTGGATTGCCTGAGATCAGGAGTTTGAGACCAGCCTAGGCAACACAGTGAAATCCAGTCTCTATTAAAATGCCAAAAAATTAGCCGGGCATGGCAGCGTGTGCCTGTAGTCCCAGCTACTCAGGAGGCTGAGACAGGAGAATCGCTTGAAACCAGGAGGCAGAGGTTGCAGTGAGCCAAGATTGCACCACTGCACTACAGCCTGGGTGACAGAGACGCTGTCTCAAAAAAAAAAAAAAAAAAAAGTGAGGCAAGGCAAACATTCCAGACCTCTCTTCCTGTTTCATTGGTCAGAAGAGTAGCCAATCGCTGACCCTGAGGAATCAAATTACTGAGATTGGTTTACACTCAAGCTTTAAACTCAAGACTCAGTGTTTAGAGGCCGGGCAAGATGGCTCATGCCTGTAATCCCAGCATTTTGGGAGGCCAAGGTGGGCAAACACTTGAGGTCAGGAATTCGAGACCAGCCTAACCAACATGGTGAAACCCCACCTCTACTCAAAATACAAAAATTAGCCAGACCTGGTGGCATTAGCCGGGTGTGGTGGCAGGTGCCTGTCATCCCAGTTACTCGGGAGGCTGAGGCAGGAAAATCACTTGAACCTGGGAGGCGGAGGTTGCAGTGAGCCAAGATCGCGCCGCTGCACTCTAGCCTGGGTGACGGAGCGAGAACCTATGCAAAAACAAAACACAGAACAAATTCAGTGCTTAGGCTGGGTGTGGTGGCTGACGCCTGTAATCCCAGCACTTCGGGAGGCTGAGGCAAGACTGTGTGGAGATAACCATTTCCTTACTGGTGGAGGGTGAAGGGGAAGACGGGGAGGGTCACATGACCCAATAGCTGTGTCCCATCCAGATGGGCTATGACCCAAGCCGGGCCATGATAATCTGTCCTAGGATGTTGGCTGGGGAGATGGCAACACAGAACTGAGAAGGATATACCTGGAGGGTGCTAGACCACCTCAGGGAGCAGACCAAAACCCCCTATGCCTTAGCCACGTTGAACTGAGTTTTGTTGTCGTTGTTGTTTTTTTTTGTTGTTTTTTTTTTTTTTTTGAGACGGAGTCTCGCTCTGTCGCCCAGGCTGGAGTGCAGTGGCGCGATCTTGGCTCATTGCCACCTCCACCTCCCGGGATCAAGCGATTCTCTGCCTCAGCCTCCCGAGTACCTAGGATTACAAGCGCCTGCCAGCACGGCCAACTAATTTTTGTATTTTTAGTAGAGACAGGGTTTCACCATCTCAGCCAGGCTGGTCTTGAACTCCTGATCTTGTGATTTACCCGCCTCGGCCTCCCAAAGCGCTGGGATTACAGGTGTGAGCCACCGTGCCTGGCTGAACTGAATTTCTGAAACAAACACAAGTCTCCACGACTGCACTACATTTGCTCCTACTTCACGAAGCATCTGGGCTCTGTCAAACACACCCTCTTCTCAAGAATCATACTGGAGAGGATTTCCCAGACCCTGAAGTCCCACCGTCACTTCACAAATGAGACCAAAGCTGAGCTTGTGCAGCACCCACCGCACCTCCCCACGGAGCTCTCAGCTTCTCTGGGCCTTTCCAGGCTGCCCCTGGACCCCCGCTAGCTCATGGCTGGGCACCTACTCTGCATTAGGCCCCAGGGACGCAGCAACGAGGGAGACACACAGCCTCTGCCTGGAGGAGCTCGGGACCAGCAGGGTAGACTGTCACTGGCAGCATCCCAGGTGTGGGGATGTCTCAAAGAGCATCTCCCCTGAGCTTCCTGAGGTTGAGACCTCATCCTCCGCCCTCCTGTCTCCCTTCTCAGTGTCTCCAGAGAGGGGGCTACAGCTTCCTACAGTCAGCCAATACATGTTCAAATCCTGCATAAGGCGAGCACAGCGTCCAGCTGTTCACCCTTGGTAAGTTAACATCGTATTTCTGATCCCCCATTTCCTGTTGTAAAGGAATGAGTAATTCAAACATGCTGGGTTTTCCAAAGCACTGAAGTCAGTCGGTACACAAAGACTCAGCAACATATAAAGTGCTCTTGACTCAAAGTATCGCTACACGCAGAAGACACTCAGGAACGGGAATGGGTCATTTCATGCAGGGAACAATGTGGCAGGCCAGCTCCAGGGAGAGCAGGCTCCAGCAGGGGGTCCTCCTCCCTCCCCAAACATGGACTCGAACACAGGTGAACACTCCCACACGCACTTTATTAAGTACGGAAGGACAGGTCACAACAGGGGTGGAGGTGGCGGGGAAGGCCCAGCCCCCACCCACCGTCACTGGCACACATAAATTAAATAAATAGCTGAGAGTGGGCACGGGAGAGAGGTGGTACTGCAAACACTGACTGCACAGGGAGACATGAAAGCCCCCCTTTGAGCTGTGGCCATCAACACTGTACGGGTACCATGACCAGGAAAGGGTGGGGCTTGGCCACAGAAGCCCCAGAGCATCAGTCTTTGTAGAGGAGGGGTGTCTTCAGGACATGGACCACTGTTATTTACGGACTGAAACCTGGACCCCTGGCTGGTCCCGTGAGACCCAGATTATCAAGGGGCCACTGTCTCTTAGGCTTCTGGATTGTTCTACTGAGGATCTAAAAGACCACTGGGTCACTATCACTTGGGGTCCTGACGGGTCCACCCAGGGACCTAGGACATGCGAGGGTCATCGTCACTTAGGCTTCCGATTGGTCCACTTGGGCTTTAGGACAAAAAGGGTCACTGTTACTTAGGAACCTAAACTGGTACCCCACAGGACCCAACATCGATGAGGTCACTATCACTTAGCCTTTGCCGGCACTCAGGACAATAAGGGTTGTGGTTCCCTAGACCTCTGGTTGACAAGGACCCAAAGGCCAGGACCTGAGGGGCAGAGAGAGCTCTAGAAGACCCAGGGAAGGGGGAGAAGACTAAGTGCTCAGGGCTAGAGGAAATCTTCCGCGGGCACCAGGGCCCAGATTTCAAGGAGGGGAGGTGACAGGGCAGGAAATAAGTCCACCTAGCTGGGTCAGGCCAAGATGAATCTGTAGGGGACCAGCTTCTGGGGCAGCAAAGAGTGCCCAGCCACTGCTGGGAGGGGGTTGCAAGGGCCTTCAAACCTTCCCCAGGTCCCAGCCCCACCCCGGTGCAGAACTGGGCCAAGGAGCCGGTGGTGTGTAACACGGCTCGTGACCCATCGCCTCCCCCTACAGGATCAGGGCGTGGGGAGGGGCGGGCCTGTGGCTGCAGGTGCAGTGGGCTCAGTCCTCCAACCCCTCTGTCAAGTCTGCGATGCTCTCCACATAGTAATGGGGCACGAGGTCGTGCTGGCCAGCCGCCAGGTAGGCCTGGGCCTCTTCTAGGCGGGAGACTCCTGTGAGTGTGAGCACAGTGGTCATGCCGCAGCGGTGGCCGAACAGGATGTCGGTCTCCAGGCGGTCACCCACCATAAGTGTGCGTGCGGGGTCGATGCTGAAGCTCTCTGTGATGCACTCGAACATGTAGGGGCTGGGCTTGCCCACCACCAGGGCCTGGCGTCCCGAGGCCGTCTCCACCGCAGCGGCCAGGCTCCCGGTGCCTGTAGGGAGATGGAGACGCAGTCAGTAGGCGGGCGGCAGGGACAATGTCAGGCCCTGAAACTGGAAGTCCAGGGAGGCAGACTGTGTTGGGGTCAAATCAGCTGCTGACACGAGCCAGAAAGCCTACTTCCGAGTCTTACTGTAGGGGCTAAGGGTAGAGAGGGCAACCAGATGCTGGCATCTCCACCGTTCTTGACAGGCTAGCTATCCTCTCTGTGCCTTGATTTTCCCATATCTAATACGGGGATGTCTACAGCACTTATCTCATGTGGGTATTGTGAGGACGGGTGGAGCTACTGCAGGTAAACAGGGCCTGGCTCGGTCAGTCCTGCCTGAGGTTCGTGATTTCACCCTAGCAGCTGTGGGCCTTTGGGCAAACCACTCGACCACCCCGAGTTTCTCTGGACTCCTGCAAAAGTGGAATCCAAGCAAGGCCTACCTCCAAAGGGGCGCTGGGCATCACAGGGGCAAGTGCTTTGTAAATGGAGCAGCACTTAACAAATAGCAGTTGTGGTTACTGCTGCAAGAAGTCACGCGGCTGGCTTCAGAAACTGGCACAGCCCCTTCGGAACACAGCGGGGCACAGAAATGTTTGCACCTCTGACCCAGTCCGCCTCCCCCGGGAAAGTGATCACAAGAACAGAATTCCAACTGGAGACAAAAAGCTGCAGGCTGGAAGATGTCTGGGGCTACAGTAACTGATAAGCCAAACTGTGGAACACGCCCAAGTGTCCAACAATAGGAGGACTGTATAGAACTAAAGGACAGTCCTGTCTCCCAGCCCAGTACCATCCTGCCTCACACAATAAGTCCACTGTGCCTGTCCCACAGACGTGTCTTTGTGCCAGAACATTCTGCCTTCATGCTAATGTCCCTGAACAAATGATGATAATCACCATTTACTAAGCACATTCTAAACTGCCTGGCCTGTGCTGGGTGTTTATGGAAGCCCATTTTACAGATGAGAATGCCAAGGCTCAGGAACATTAAGTAACTTGCCCAGGGTTGTACAGCTTCATAAGTGGCAGCAAAAGGATTTGCATTTGCGTGGGTCCAACCCAGCTCTGACCTGGAAGTACAAACTGTTTCCTTTGCAGGAATTTTATGAGCTGGGCGTTAAAGGAAGGTACTATTTTTTTTTTTTTTTTGAGACAGTCTCGCTCTGTCGCCCAGACTGGAGTGCAGCGGCACGATCTTGGCTCACTGCAAGCTCTGCCTCCCGGGCTGACGCCATTCTCCTGCCTCAGCTTCCTGAGTAGCTGGGACTACAGGCACCCACCACCACGCCCAGCTAATTTTTTGTATTTTTAGTAGAGACAGGGTTTCACCGTGGCCTCGATCTCCTGACCTCGTGATCCGCCCGCCTCGGCCTCCCAAAGTGCTGGGATTACAGGCGTGAGCCACTGTGCCCAGCCAAAGGAAGGTACTATTAAAAGTCAATTTATGGCTGGGTACAGGGGCCCATGCCTGTAATCCCAGCACTTTGGGAAGCACAGGTGGGAGGAATGCTTGAGCCCAGGAGTTCAAGACCAGTTTGGGTAACACAGGGAGATCCCACTCCTACTTAAATAAATATACATATATATTTAAAAAAAAAAAAAAAAAAGAAAAGAAAAAAGAAAAGTTGGCTGGGCGCCGTGGCTCACGCCTGTAATCCCAAGACTTTGGGAGTCTGAGGGGGGTGGATCATCTGAGGTCAGGAGTTTAAGACCAGCTTGGCCAACATGGTAAAACCCAGCCTCTACTAAAAACACAAAAATCAGCCAGGCGCAGTGGCACATGCCTGTAATCCCAACTATTCGGGAGGCTGGGGCAGGAGAATCACTTAAGCCCGGGAGGCGGAGGCTGCAGTGAGCTGAGATCGCACCACTGCAGCATTCCAGTCCGGGCGACAGAGCAAGGCTCCGACTCAAAAAAAAAAAAAAAAAAAAAAAAAAAAAAAAAAAAAAAAAAAAGAAAGTCAACTTATTCCAGGCACAGCTGCATTTAAAATAAACAAACAAATAAAAGGCCCAGCCTGCACCATGAAACCCTGTCTCTACAAAAAATAAAAAAAATTACTGGCTTTGTAACACCGACTTCCAGTCCAGGGCACTCTTCATTGCTGTCATCTTGCGAATTTGGCCCTGCAGGGGAGGCGGGAGCAAAAGGAGGCCCCTCTACTGTGGAGGGTTCGAGTCAGACAAGAGCAGCTGGCAGCAGAGGCTACTTGGCAGTGGTCAGTGTGTGTGGACAGATTAATAGCCCAATCAGTAGACTGGGGCCGTGGACAGATCTCTGTCACTGCCTCTCTGCTGGCCACTGACCTGGACAGTCATTGATATTAAATCCTGGGGGTACAGGATGGTACTGAGTGAAGAGAAGTAGACACAGGATTATAGTGGGGTGCAGGGGTATACACCTGTAGTCCCAGCTACGCAGGAGGCTGAGGCAGGAAGAGAGCCTGAGTCCAAGAGTTTGAGGTTAAAGTGAGCTGTGATCATGTCACTGCACTTCAGCCTGGGTAACAGAGCGAGACCCTGTCTAAAAAAAAGTCAGCTTACAAATTTACAACTAAATGATAATGCTTTTTATATTTATTTATTTATTTAGAGATAGAGTCTCGCTCTGTTGCCCAGGCTGGAGTGCAATGGAGCGATCTCAGCTCACAGCAACCTGTACCTCCTGGGTTCAAGCCATTCTCCTGCCTCAGCCTCCCGAATAGTTGGGATTACAGGTGCGTGTCACCACACCGGGCTAATTTTTGTATATTTAGTGGAGACAGGGTTTCACCATGTTGGCCAGGATGGTCTCGAACTCCTGACCTCAAATGATCCGCCCGCCTTGGCCTCCCAAAGTGCTGCGATTACAGGTGTGAGCCACTGCGCCCGGCCTAAATGATAATGTTTAAAACAAACGTTAATAAGTTCTCAAAACTCATCACTTCTTAGTTATTGAACCACACTAGCCTCTGCTCGTTTTGCTCTTGAAGTTCCACCATACCTGTGATGGTGGAAATCCGTAAGAAGGTGTGTGCTACTGCACATCTCTTCCCAACCCTACGTTCAGGGACTGACTTCACGTTGGTAGCTCAAGATCGGTTGTATTGGGAGTATTTACACCACAGAAGCCAGCACACGGTATAATCATGGCTTTCCCTGCTATTCCACATTTCTCAGTGCGCCACTGGTCTGACCCCAAATGCTCTGGGCCTCCTATCTCCCTTCCCATAGCCGACAACACTCCACTCAGTTAAGCCAAAGGCAAAGATGGGGAAGGGGAACAAAGGGGAAAACAGGTGGGGAAAGCAAGAATCCTCAGCCCTGCTGCCCCCAGATGAGGAAGAGGAACTTCCCAGGGTCACAAGATCAAGGCCGAGGTGGGCCAGAACTCATGCTTTCAGGCTGGCCCAGGGCAACACCCCTGGGAGTTCTCCCCTCATCTGACATCTTGTGACCTGCCTGTTTTAAGAACTTGGTAGAGAATAAAAATTAGCCAGGCGTGGTGGTGAGCACCTGCAATCCCAGCCACTGGGGAGGCTGAGGTAGGAGAATCGCTTGAACCTGGGAGGCAGAGGTTGCAGTGAGCCGAGATGGCGCCACTGCACTCCAGCCTGGGCAACAGAGTGAAACTATGTCTCAAAAAAACAAACACAAAAAACAAAAAAAACAAAAAAGAGAGAATAAAAGCCATGTGCTCCGCTGGTGAGCAATTCCTTCTGGGACGGAAAGGGCTTTCACTGAGTCATCCCAAAATGTTCTTTTGAGCTCAAGAATGGCCCCAACTCTGTCCTTCCCCACCAGGATGGAGCTGATCACCTTTGGGCCCTGTGTCTTACTTCCTTCATTCAGCTAATACTCACTAAGGCCCAACTACATGCTAGACACAGGGTACAGAGCAGTCAACATTACAAAGATCCTGACCCCAGGGAGCCAGCCTCCTAGCAGGGGCATCTGGGCCTCTCTGAGGCCGACGTCTCTCAGGCCACCATCACTCCACTCCCCTCCACTCTAATCCACGGCTCTGCATGTTATGCTGATGACGTATTCCTAAGACAGCAGGCCTTTCTATTCATCAGCTCAAGTGGCTGCCATGTGGTGACAAGATAAACACACAATTTCGGAGGTCCCTGGGGCGGGAGAGGAGGCATTGGGGGTCAGAAATTTGCATTATTTCAGACATAAGCATCATGAGGGCTTTTAAAACTGTCACACCACACCACGCCACGCCACGCCACGCCACACCACACCATTTGAAAGCTGCATCGTTAAGTTGTGCACAAACATGATTGCAGAGCGGTGTTTGTTAAGCCTCTGCCTCCCCCTCTAGGCTGTGGGAGTCACAGCAGGATGGGTGGGCACAGCCGGGTGGCTACTGAGACCACAGGGGTCTGGATTCCACAGAGGCCTGCAAGGCAGGCATGGGCAGGGCCTGGTTTCTCCCTAGCTCCTTGACAACCAGCCTTCCTGTGCCCTGGAGAACCTCTTAACCCACAGCCTTAACCTGAGCCTTGAGGCCTCCTGGGAAAAACTTTTCATAGCATGGCCTAAGGCAGGCAGGAGCTGCTGCAGCTGACAGCCCTGACCAGAGAGCCCTCAACACAGATTTATGGGGAAACTGAGGCTGAGGTGGGCCCACATACCAAGTAGGTGTGCAGCACAGCCAGGAGAGGCCAAGGACTACGGAAGCCCTCTCTGCCATGCCATAACACTGGGTTTACATCTCCTGGTGTATTATCACTCTGCTCCGCATCATGCCTCCTCCAGGGAGTCTTCCCAGATGCCCCTGGCACTAGGCCCTGCTCACCACCCCACCATAATCCTGTGTTTACTTCTCTTCACTCAATACCATCCTGTACCCCCAGGATTTAATATCAATGACTACATGGGTCAGTGGCCAGCAGAGAGGGAGTGACAGAGATCTGTCCACAGCCCCAGTCTACTGACTGGGCTATTAACCTGTCCACACACACTGACTACTGCCAATGAGCCTCTGCTGCCACCTGCTCTTGTCTGACTCAATCCCTCCACAATGGAGGGGACTCCTTTTGCTTCTGTCTCCCCTGGAAGGCTGAACTAGCAAGATGACAGCAGGAGGTCTGTGTCACAAAGCCCAAATTCCGGTTCCGGCGCTCTATCACTCTGCCAGTTAATTGCTGGCAGATTTCTGCCCCACCTATCATTGGGGTGGGGTTGGAGGGGAAGTCTGGGAGGACTGTCCCTATGTGTGAGGGCTGAAACACCAATTACCAGAGGCAGGATGGAGGCAGGTGTGTGGGGACACAGGAGGTGGCGGGGCTCACTAAATACATTCTTGGGCAGCTCACTTCCCTTCTCTTAGCCTCAGTTTCTTTCCTCTTCTCTTACAGACAAGGTCTCACTATGTTGCCCATGCTCAAGTACAGTCGCTTTTCACAGATGCAATGATAGCACACTACAGCCTTGACCTCCTAGGCTCAAGCAATCCTCCCCCGCCTCAGCCTCTTGAGTAGCTGGGACTACAGGCCGTTGCCACTGCATCCGGCTGCCTCAGTCTCTTTGAGAAATGGGACAATAACTCCCATCTCCAGAGCAATTTGGAAACCAAAGAAGAACACACACCAAGCTGTTTCATTAAGTTCTCTGTAACATGGCGGACTCTGGCTACAACTTACATCATCTGAACACCTACTACGTGCCAGGCACCCACCCTGATCACCGTCACCGGGCATGGTGAGCACTGCCATTTTTCACCCAGGCAGAGATGCTTGCAGGTTATGTAACTGAACATGATTACACAGCTGTGGAGCTGGAGATGGACCTGGAACTGAGGTCAAACTCCACCGCCTTTGCTCTCCACACACCTGCCTACACCCTACCTCTGGGAATGGAGTTTCAACCCTCACAACGGGGGACAATCCTCCCAGGCTTCCTCTGCAACCCCAGAGCGATGGTGGGTGGGGCAGAATTCCGCCCAACTCCCTGAGTTACAATGGGCCTCAGTTTCCTCATCTGTCCAACAGGGACCACACTCTGCCCCTCACAGGATGGCGGCTACAGGTATCATCCCGCTACACACACCAAAGCACCCTGGGCCTCCCTCGCACTCTCCTGTTCCCCACCTGCCACCTGGAGACGCCTCTTCCCCGCCCCTCACCCTTCGGCGTGGAGGCGAATGCGCAGATCGCCTCCATCTCAGTTTCCCCGCCATTCCCGCGCTCACCAGGGGTCCGGCTGCCGTCGCTCAGCGGGTGCCATGGGTCACGGTCGGTGGCCACGAGCAGGCACTCGGGGTCGCGCAGGTGCGCGCACGCCTCGCTCAGCTTGGCGAAGGAGAAGTGCTCGTCGTAGCCCACGAGCACGGCGCGCACGCGCGGGGCCGTGCCGTCCCCCGCGCTCGGGTCGTCACCCGGGTCCCCAGCCAGGCGCAGCCCCGCGGCGCGCAGCTCGGCGCGCAGCCCCTCGCCGCCCAGCACGAACACGGCGCCCGGCGCGCCCGGAGGCCCAGGCAGGCGCTGGCGCAGCAGGCGCGCGGCGCACAGTGCGGAGCTGAAGAGCTGCTCGGCGCGCAGCCCCCCGAAGCCGAGGCGCGCGAAGCGGAGGGCCAGCTCGGGCCGCGCGCGCCGGCTGTTGTTGCTCACAAACAGAGCCGCCTTGCCGGCCCGCGCCAGCCGCTCCAGCAGCTCCGGGGCGCCCGGCACGGCGCGCTCGCCGTTCCACAGCACCCCGTCACAGTCGAACAGGACCCCCTGCGCCCGGCCCAGCACGTCGCGCAGGGCCGCCCCGCGCAGCCTCTCGCAGCGCGCCATGCAGCCGGCTGGCCGCCGGCCTCCCGCGCCGCGCTCTCTCCGCGGGCACGGCGCGCTTGTCCTGGCACGTTCCCCGCAGCCGCCAATTGGCGCGCTGGAAGGACCGGGGGCGGGGCGACGGCGTGGCCTGCGGCCAATGGGGGCGAGAGTCTGGGAGAGAAGCTAGGCCGCGAGCGAGCGGAACTTGGAGAAAGGGGCGGAATCGTGGCCAACAACGAGGGGAAGGGACCAATGAAGAGCTAGCCTGATCCCTCTCCCCGTCCCTGGTTTTCTGGGCCAGTCGCCGCTGAGTTTCAACGCTGACTACACTCTTACGGGGTGGGAGACTGACGCTCTTCTTAACCAGTAAGAATCTACAAACAAAACGCGAAGCGAAGGCCCCGCGCCTCCAGCCAATCAGAAGCTTAGGCGAGCTGGTTGCTAGGAGAAAAACATATGCTAAATGAACTGCCTTTGGGTCAAATCTCATTGCCCTCTGAATCGTGGACGCTACAGTTCTGAGCGAAGTCCCAAGAAACGTGTGGGTATGATGGGGTAGGGAGCACATGGTGTCTTCTTGGGTGCTGGAGTCCTCGGTCTAGACCAGTGGTTCTTCACACTGCGTTAGAGTCCCCTGGAAACTTATTTTCAGATATCATTTACATGTAGTAAAATGCATAGATCTTAAATGTACAGTTCAATGTCTTTTGACAAATGCTTTTAAAATCACCGATGTGTAGCAGGACAGATTCTCGTGTAACTGTCTTGGGTGAGGACTGGGCATTTTTTGGTTGGTTGGTTGAATTACAGGGATTCTGCTGTGAGGCTAGGGTAGGGAAGCACTGGGCTAGAGGCAGGCGGGCTGTCACCGGATCACGCCCCAGGAAGGCAGGAGGCAGAGTGGCCGTGGCCAATTGCCCAGGATAGTGATGGGGTGACCCAGGTTGGCTGGGTCCCTATCTTAGGGAGGGGGCCTTGTGATCTGGAGGCAACTACAGGTCTTGGGACCTTTGAGGAGCCACTGGTCTGCAGTGTGGGGATGAATGAATTATGAGCTGTGGTGTCATAGTTTTGAAGTTGTTTGCCAATTTCAGAGGCGGCTGTGACCCCCAGGAACAACTGGAGCTCCAAAGACTTGGGAAAAACCGTGCCTTGTAACCCAACCTTTGAAGCTCAGCTACCTCCTACTCCCCAAGTGCCCTAAGCCTTTTGCTCCTGACCTTTACATAGGTAGTCTCCTTAGCCTGAATGTTCCTTTTTCCTTTAAAAATTTCACCTTCAGGGCCAGGCTCGGTGGCTCACGCCTGTAATCCCAGCACTTTGGGAGGCTGAGATGGGCAGACCACGAGGTCAGGAGATTGAGGCCATCCTGGCTATGGTGAAACCCCATCTCTACTAAAAATACAAAAAAAAAAAAAAAAAAAAAAAAATTAGCCGGGCATGGTGGTGGGCACCTGTAATCCCAGCTACTCGGAGACTGAGGCAGGAGAATTGCTTGAAGCCGGGAGGCAGAGCTTGCAGTGAGCTGAGATCGCACACTGCACTCCAGCCTGGGTGACAGAGTAAGACTCTGTCTCAAAAAAGATTAAAAATAAATAATAAAGTAAATAAAAAAAATTCACCTTCAGGTCAGCTCCTGAAAGACTTCCCTTAAAAAATCACCTCCTCCAGGAAGGCTTCCTTAACCACCCACCCCATACACCTGAGTCTAGGTTATATGGCCACCCCTAACTTGGCTAATATAGGCTCCCAGTGCAATGACACTTGATTTTGTTTTTGAGACAGGGTCTTACACTGTCACCCAGGCTGGAGTGCAGTGGCATGATCACTGCCCACTGAAGCCTCGAACTCCTGGCTCAAGCGATCCTCGTGCCTCAGCCTTCCTAGTTGCTGAGACTACAGGCCCACGCCACTATGCCCAGTTAATTTTTAAAATTTGTTTTGTAGAGACAGGGTCTCACTATGTTGCCCAGACTGGTCTAGAACTCCTGGGCTCAAGCGATCCTTCTGCCTGGGGCTCCCAAAGTGTTGGGATTGCAGGCATGAGCCACCGTGCCTGGCCAGACACTTGATTCTAATGGTCATTTCTGCCTGTCTGTTCAGGAACTCTTTGGGTAGAGTTAAGTCTGGGAGCTAGCTCAGGGCCTGGCACAGAGCAGATTTAGGGAGGGTTTGAGGATAGATCCATCCCTGCTCCTTGGGGAGCCTTCCCAGCCTCCTCCCAGAAGGAGTGAGGGGTCCAGGAAACAGTGGGAGTGGTAGGCCAAGGGTGGTGCTCTGGTTTTCACTGGAGAGCAATGCCTCCATGGAGGGAATTGTTACAAAGTTTCACAAATGAGGAAAAGGGATACCAATAAGTTAAAGTGAATTGTCCAGAATGTGAGGGACAAGCCAGGCTTTGAAGTCAGACCTAGGCTCTAATCCCAGGCCCCTGCCTGACTGCCATGTGACCTTGGCAGGTCACTTCTGTCTGAGCCTCAGTCTCCTCACTGGTAAGAGGTAATGGTATTTACTGCGCTAGGAGAAGATTAAGTGGAAATCATCCACAGAAAAGCACAGCATGTAGTGCAGAGAAAGCTCTAAAAATGTCTGCATGTCTGCTGTGATCTCATTTCAGACAGGAAGAAAGGCAAAGAATATGTATTTTTTTCGCCTTTATAAAATTGGCTTCTTTATTTCAAGAACAGAAAATAAAACTATCATTTGGGCAGCTGCTCCAGTTTTGTCCAAAATAATTTATTTACCAGCCTTACAAAAAATATGTTGGCAAGAGAAGAATTGGTCCCCTAGGAGCGGGGAAGCCTCTCCTTCCTTCCGGTGGCTCCCCTAGGACCTGCCGGAGAGTGGAGAGTCCAGCAGGGGCTCCCCAAGCCCAGGGTGGATGAGGAAAAGGTCAGGAAGTGGGGGACTGTCCTGAGCCCTCCTGGCCATGGGGGCCGACCCAGTGGGCACTAAGGCACTTGTGGGCAAAGGCTGGAGGCCCACGCCCCTTTGTGGGGGGTGAGAGCTGTCCTGGGAGGGCCAGGTGTGGAGGGAGGGGATGCTGGGGGCTGCTTAGGGAGAAACCAGCCACTCAGTTAGTCTCTGAGGCAAGGCTCCTGGGGCGGGGCTGAGGGGGGATAGCTGGGGTAGTGGGGACCCCACCGACAGCCTCAGGGGCTCCTCCCTCTGCTGTGGCAGCCCCCAGGTCCACCTGTGCAGGGGTACTCAGAGAGACTGGGCTGGGGGAGGCTGGACCTGGGGAGGCCGGGCTGGGGGAGGCTGGACCTGGGGAGGCTGGGCTGGGGGAGGCTGGTGAACGCCGGCTTTGGCGCCGGGCAGGCTGAGGGGGTGTGGGGGGTAATGGGGGTGGCACCGTGGGGGCTCGGAGGCTGCTGCCAACCAGACGTCGGGGCAGGGCTCGGGGGGTCCCAGGGCTTCCAGAGCCAGGGGGCAGGGGTGGGGCTGGAGGGGAGGAACGGGAGCCGGAGACCTGGGGGGGCGGCATGGTGGGCCGGGCTGGTGCTGGGCGCTTGGCTGTTGAGGAAGGAAAGGGTGAGGGATGTTGAGCGTCCACGTGGCCTGTGGTGAATCCACCAAGCTCCGTGCCCCCTCACACCCTTTGCATCTGCCATTCCCTCTGCCGGGAACACCATTTCCGCGGCTGGCTCTTCATCATCTAGGCCTCTCCTTGTGCCCTTCGCCCCCTTGGAAGCTGTCCCTGAGCACCCTAGTTAGAGCCCCACCCTGTGCCCCACCCGAGCTGCTCCGTCACATTTTCCAGTTTTATTTTCTTTGCAGGAGTTTTTGTCCTCTGAAATTATCTTGTCCATTTATTACTAATTTTAAAAATTCTTTTTTTTTTTTTTTTTTTTTTTGAGATGGAGTCTCGCTCTGTCGCCCAGGCTGGAGTGCAGTAGCCGGATCGCAGCTCACTGCAAGCTCCGCCTCCCGGGTTCATGCCATTCTCCTGCCTCAGCCTCCTGAGTAGCTGGGACTACAGGCGCCCGCCACCTCGCCCGGCTAGTTTTTTTGTAGTTTTAGTAGAGACGGGGTTTCACCGTGTTAGCCAGGATGGTCTCGATCTTCTGACCTCGTGATCCGCCCGCCTCGGCCTCCCAAAGTGCTGGGATTACAGGCTTGAGCCACCGCGCCCGGCCTAAAAATTCTTAAATTTTGAGACAGGGTCTCACTGTATTGCCCAGACTGGTCTTGCACTCCAGGGCTCAAGCGAGTCTCCTGCCTCGGCCTCTCAAAGTGCTGGGATGGCAGGCGTAAGCCACCGTCCCCGGCCTATCTTATTCATTTTTATTTTACTGTAGACTCCCTGCCAGCCCTGGTCACAAGGCTCCCAGAGCTGTTCCGCCTACTCCTGGCTGTCCACTGCCTCCACTGCCTCTGGGGCTGGGCAGGGCCACCCGAAGGTGTCAGTCACTCTCTCACCTGGCCGGCTCTGGGTCAAATTGACAGGTGAGGGTGCCAGAAGGGCTCAGGAGGCCCCTGGTTTCTTCCCATCCCTGCCACCTCCTCTCCTTCACTGCCACTGCCCTTTTTTTTTTTGAGACAGAGTCTCACTCTTGTGAGTGCAGTGGCGTGATCTTTGCTCACTGCAACTTCCACCTCCCGGGTTCAAGTGATTCTCCTGCCTCAGCTTCCTAAGTATCTGGGATTATAGGCACCCGCCACCATGCCCAGCTAATTTTTGTATTTTTAGTAGAGATGAGGTTTCACCATGTTGGCCAGGCTGGTCTTGAACTCCTGGCCTCAAGTGATCCACCCGCCTTAGCCTCCCAAAGTGCTAGGTTTACATGTGTGAGCTACTGTGCCTCGCCCCTTCACTGCCCTTTAATGACTCTCTCCTTCCACTGTAATCTGTGACTTTTGGGCCTCTGGAGGGACGGGACTCCAGTACCCTAGCACTCACGCCGGCTCCCCTTTAGTGGGCATTTGCTGTATGCCAGGGCCAGGCACTCTTCTAGCAGCACCACTGAAGGCTCCGTGGAGCCCCATAAGGTAAGTGCAGACACTGTCCCATTACACAGAGGAGGAAGGTGAGGCTCAGACAGGTGAACTCACCTGCCCAAGGTCAAAGAGCTCAAACCTAAACCCAGAGTGCCAGGTGGCACAACCTGGGCTTTTTATCACCTTGGTTCCTGGCCTCCCCTGGCTGCCTAAAAAGATAGAAGGACCTGGGACTGCCTGTCCCCTCTCCCCGTCCACCCTCTGTCCCCTCCTCCCCTCCCACAGCCAACTCACTCCTCCGAGCCATATCCTCCACCGGGGCAGCTGTCTCCGGGGGGCTCCTGGTGACCTTGGGGGAGGCTGGTCTGGGGGGTACCTCAGACTCTGTCCTGCAGAGGGAAGGAGAGGATGGGGCAGACTTGGTCACCTCCCAGAAGTCTCATGGAATCCTGGCAAGTCTCCAGCTGCCAGGTGGAGTCTGGATCCTCCCAGCACTATCAGCCTGTCCCCACCATCCACTGAGGCCCTGGCTGCTTTGTGACCCTGTGACAGAGTCCATGTTCCTCCAGGGACCAGGAGGGAGTCCCACCTGCCTGGCAGGTAGGGCCAGGATGGGGACAGGATAGGGCCTGACCTCTGCCCCAGCTCAAGGCTTCCCTGTGCTTTTTTTTTCTTGAGACAGAGTCTTGCTTTGTCGCCCAGGCTGGAGTGCAATGGCGTGATCTCAGCTCACTGCAGCCTCCACCTCCAAAGTTCAAGCAATTCTCCTGCCTCAGCCTCTGGAGTAGCTGGGATTATAGGCACACACCACCATGCCTGGCTTTTTTTTTTTTTTTTTTGTAGTAGAGATGGGGTTTTGTCATGTTGGTCTTGAACTCCTGGCCTCAAGTGAACTTCTGTCCACCTTTGCCTCCCAAAGTGCTGGGATTACAGGTGTGCACCACCTAGCCTTGTTTTGTTGTTGTTGAGAAGTCTCGCTCTGTCGCTCAGGCTGGAGTGCAATGGCACAATCTTGGCTCACTGCAACCTCCGCCTCCTGGGTTCATGGGATTCTCCTGTCTCAGCCTCCCGAGTAGCTGAGATTACAGGTGCATGCCACCATGCCCTGCTAATTTTTTACATTTTTAGTAGAGATGGGGTTTCACCATGTTGGCCAGGCTGGTCTCAAACTCCTGACTTCAAGTGATCCACCTGCCTCAGCCTCCCAAACTGCTGGGATTATAGGTGTGAGCCACCACACCCGGCCATTTCTTTTTCTTTCCTTCTTTTTTTTTTTGAGACAGAGTTTCACTCTTGTTGCCCAGGGTGGAGTGCAATGGCATGATCTTGGCTCACCACAACCTCCGCCTCCCTGGTTCAAGTCATTCTCCTGCCTCAACCTCCCGAGTAGCTGGGATTACAGGTGTGTGCTATCATGCTTGGCTAATTTTTTGCATTTTTAGTAGAGATGGGATTTCACCATGTTGGCCAGGCTGGTCTCAAACTCCTGACCTCAAGTGATCCACCTGCCTTGGCCTCCAAAAGTGCTGGGATTACAGGCGTGAGCCACACACCTGGTCATTTCTTTGTGAGACAGGATCTCACTCTGTCGCCCAGGCTGGGTGCAATGGCACCATCATTGCTCACTGTAGCCTCGACCTCCTAGGCTCAAGAAATTCTCCCACCATAGCCTCCTGGGTAGCTGGGACCACAGGTGTGTACCATCACAACGACCTCATTTGTTTTTTGTAGAGACACAGTCTTGCTATGTTGCCCAGTCTGTCTCCACACCATCTTTATGAGATGCTTTGGCCTCTGGAAGCCAGAGCGCAGGTGAGAAGCAGAGGGGGTCCCAGCCTCATTCCTCACTGCCTTCGGGTCTCTGCTTGGTCGTCTCTTCTTCAGGGAGGCCTTTCCTGGCCCCACAGCTAAAGTAGCCCCCTGCGCTCTCCCTTATCCTGCTTCCCCTCCCTTGGCAGCGCCTCTCCACCTGACACTATAGAGAGAACGCACCGGAGGCTGTGCTGGTGGCTGTGCCCGATGCTGTCTGTCTCTCCCTGTGCCCTGGAATGTGAGCATTTGTCTTGCTCATCAGGAAATTCAAGGTGTGAGCTGCAGTGCTCTGTGGTACCCTGAACAGCAGCTGCTTGGTATGGAGGCACCACGGTACCACAAAGCCCTTCCAGATTTAAATGATCAAAGAGAAGACTGCAGCCAAGCATGGTGGCTCATCCCTGTAATCCCAGCACTTTGGGGGGCTGAGGCAGGCGGATTGCTTGAGGCCAGGAGTTCAAAACCAGCCTGGCCAACATGGGGTAACCCTGTCTCTACTGCAAATACAAAAATTAGCCAGCTGTGGTGGTGCATGCCTGAAGTCCCAGCTATTCAGGAGGCTGAGGCAGGAGAATTGCTTGAACCCAGGAGGTGGAAGCTGCACGTGAGCCAAGATCTCGCCACTGCACCCCAGCCTAGGCAACAGAGCGAACTCCGTCTCAAAAAAATAAACAACAACAAAAAAAGAGGCCGGGTGCAGTGGCTCACACCTGTAATCCCAACACTTTCAGGGACCAAGGTGGGTGGATCATTTGAGGCCAGGAGTTCAAGACCAGCCTGGCCAACATGGTGAAACCCCGTCTCTACTTAACATACAAAAATTAGACAGGTGTGGTGGCACCTGTCTCCCAAGTAATCCCAGTTACTTGGGAGGCTGAGGCATGAGAATCACTTGAACCTGGGAGGCACAGGTTGCAGTGAGCCAAGATTGTGCCACTGCACTCCAGCCTGGGCGACAAAGTGAGACTCTGTCTTAAACAAAACAAAACAAAACAACTCTGGAAGGTATTTACAGATTCCAAAATGATCATCTCTCAAGTTCCCTAGAATTGGACACAAAGCCTGGTACACAGTAGGTGCTCAGGAAATTGCCACATGATGAACAGGGCACACATCAGTGGCTGAGACAAATACTGTCTCTGAGTCTCCGCCCCACCCTCTCCAAACTAGGAGATCTGGTCTTTGGGATGAAAACACTAATAATTACATTTCTAAAAATTCAGCTTCCAGCTCTGAGACATGGTGCCTCAGGCAGACTGTCTGTGGGACCACCACAGGAGCCATTCATGCCCCTCAGTCCTCACCTTTCCTTGGTAGCTGCTGAGGCCAAGGCTGGGGCTGGAACTGGAGCTGGAGCCGGAGCCGGGGTGGTGGTTGGGGTGGGCACAGCAGTGGGTGGAAGTTCCTCAGAGGCCAGCCTGTCACTGACCGTGTCCTGGAGGGTAAGAGCTGAGAAGAGGCCTGACACGTTGAAGTTGATGTCTGGAGACAGAAGGAGCGGAGACGGCTCTCAGAGACTGTGCCAGACTCCTCACTCCACTGGCTGTGATGAGACCATTCCCCCTTCCCCTGAACCCATGTGGACCATGCTCAGCTTCCCCACTCCCGTGTGGGTCTCATCACAACCCCACAAAGCAGGCAGACCATCCCCATTGTAGAAATGAGAAACTGAGGCTCAGACTTCCTCCTGGACTCATGGTGAGTTTGTGGGGCTGCAGGGGAGGGAGCAGGACAGAAGGAGGGCACCCAGCAGGGGATCCATGCAGGCAGGAGCTTCACCTCCAGGGAAGAGGGTGTCTGCACTCTGGATCAGCGCCTCGACGACACCCACCACCTGGATGGAAGACACGGAAGCCGCATCCAGCTGGGCCTGGTCCCTGGGACAAAGAGATGCATCTGCTTAGCAAAGGGTTTGTGACCCCAACTCTCTGTCTGGTCCTGTGCTGGGCAGTGGAGACACGAGGATCCATCATATTGAGTCCTTGTTCTCAAAAAGCCCACAAACCACCAGTTGATGGTAAATGTGTCACTCACGTGCCAAATGTCCCCCTTTCCTCACCCTGACAGACACCACTAATTAATCAAGGACTCTTTCCCTCATGGTTGTCATCTAGACAGCCTCTACCAAACAAATGCAATCAGCACGTGGGAGAAAATCTTGCCATCTATGGCCAGGTAAATAATGATGACTCCTCACATAGCACTGCACTTTACACTTTTTATTATTTCTTCTTTTTTTTTTTTGAGACGGAGTCCTGCTCTGTCACCCAGGTTAGAGTGCAGTGGCGTAATCTGGGCTCACTGCAACCTCTACCTCCTGGGTTCAAGCAATTCTCCTGCCTCAGCCTCCTGAGTAGCTGGGATTACAGGCACGTACCACCACGCTCAGGTAATTTTTGTATTTTTAGTAGAGACGGAGTTTCACCACGTTGGCCAGGCTGGTCTCAAACTCCCAACCTCAGGTGATCCACCTACCTCGGCCTCCCAAAGTGCTGGGATTACAGGCATGAGCCGCCATGCCCGGCCTGTTTCTTCATTTTTTTTTTTTTTTTTGAGACGGAGTCTCGCTCTGTTGCCCAGGCTGGAGTGCAGTGGCACAATCTTCGCTCATTGCAAGCTCCGCCCCCTGGGTTCATGCCATTCTCCTGCCTCAGCCTCCTGAGTAGCTGGGACTACAGGCGCCCGCCACCACGCCCAGCTAATTTTTTTGTATTTTTAGTGGAGACGGGGTTTCACAGCGTGCTAATTTTTTTGTATTTTTAGTAGAGACGGGGTTTCACAGTGTGCTTTTTTTTTTTTTTTTTTTTTGAGACCGAGTCTCGCTGTATCGCCCAGGCTGGAGTGCAGTGGCTGGATCTCAGCTCACTGCAAGCTCCGCCTCCCGGGTTTTTACGCCATTCTCCTGCCTCAGCCTCCCGAGTAGCCGGGACTACAGGCGCCCGCCACCTCGCCCGGCTAGTTTTTTGTATTTTTTAGTAGAGACGGGGTTTCACCGTGTTAGCCAGGATGGTCTCGAACTCCTGACCTCGTGATCCGCCCGTCTCGGCCTCCCAAAGTGCTGGGATTACAGGCTTGAGCCACCGCGCCCGGCCCACAGTGTGCTATTTTTTTTGTATTTTTAGTAGAGACGGGGTTTCACAGTGTTTGCCAGGATGGTCTCGATATCCTGACCTCGTGATTCGCCCGTCTCGGCCTCCCAAAGTGCTGGGATTACGGGCTTGAGCCACCGCGCCCGGCCAGGGGTGGAGCTATTAACAGAACCTGATTGAGCCGGACACGGTGGCTCACACCTGTAATCCCAGCACTTTGGGAGGCCAAGGCTGGTGGATCACGAGGTCAGGAGATCGAGACCACCCTAGCTAACACGGTGAAATCCCGTCTCTACTAAAAATACAAAAAATTAGCCAGGAGTGGTGGTGCGCACCTGTAGTCCCAGCTACTTGGGAGACTGAGGCAGGAGAATCGCTTGAACTGGGGAGGCAGAGGTTGCAGTGAGCAGAGATTGTGCCACTGCACTCCAGCCTGGGCAACAAGAGTGAAACTCTGTCTCAAAAAAAAAATAAAAACAAAAAACAAAACAAAACAAAAAACCCATACCCGATCTCTGGGCTCCCAGCTTCCCATGCCACTAAACATCTCATCACCACCACTGGCCAGAATGCCAGAATGCCTCTCTCCAAAGCCCTGTGGCCTGCACGGCCCCTTCGGTCTGTTCTTCACGGCAGCCACAAAAACAGGAGCTGCTTAACCCACTCCAAAAATGGGGACACCGAGGCCCAGGGGAAAAATAAGACAACAGATGGCTGGGGTGGGATCTGCCTTCCTCCTTCCACCTCCCCCAGCCCACGGCCCCTCACCCTTCTTTCTCAGGTGGCCACAGCAAGTTGGGTCCCAGGACTATGGCGATGTTGCTGGGTGTCATCTTGTTCACCTCCTGCTCCTCGGCCAGCCGTGCCAGGAACTTCATCAGGTACCTAAGGGCAGAGGTAGGCTTAGGCCAGGGGCAGAACACACCCAGCCCTGAGAATTCTCCAGCTCAGGGTTTCCAAAGAGTGTGAAAGACACCGCCCAGAATGGTCTTAACATTGTTACAGTTAAAGCAGCTTATCCGCTGAGCGCCAACCCTGCGGCCGGCACTGAGCCAAGTTGAGTCCTCGAAGCCACCCTACAGGGTAGGGACTGTTACAGTCTGCATTTTTCAGATGATGACGCCGAGTGGCCTGCCCCGAGGTGGCATGCGAAGTCAGGCAGTATGGCTTCAAAAGTTCAAGGTCTCATTCACTTCAGTGCTTTACATAAAAATATGTATGTGACTAATTCGGCTGGGTGCAGTGCCTCACGCCTGTAATCCCAGCACTCTGGGAGACTGAGGCGAGTGGATCACCTGAGATCAGAAGTTCGAGACCAGCCTGACCAACATGGTGAAACCCCATCTCTACTAAAAATACAAAACTTAGCCGGGTGTGGTGGCAGGTGCCTGTAGTCCTAGCTACTCAGGAGGCTGAGGCAGGAGAATTGCTTGAACCCAGCAGGCGGAGGTTGTAGTGAGCTGAGATTGCACCACTACACTCCAGCTTGGGCGACAGCGTGAGACCCTGTCTCAAAAAAAAAAAAAAAAAAGGTATGTGTATATATATATGTAAATGACTAATCCATCAAAGCTGCATTTGCAGAAGTATTTCTTAAAATATAGTGACAAGGCCAGGCTCAAACCCAGGGTCCCTGACCGCAGCTGGGCTCTGGCTCTGCGGCAGGCTGGGGGGGCGGGCTTGGGCTCACCTGAGGTTGCTGAGGTTCTCGGGGGGCAGGCGGCTGCACACTTCTTGGAGGGCCTGCAGCCGGGCCCCTGGCTCCTTCAGGCTGTGGGGGGAGTGGAGAAACCTGTCAGCCAGCACAGGGCTACTCCTTTGCATCCTCCTCCTCCCCATCCCCTCCCTCCTCCAACATCCTCACCTGGCTGCCCTCATCCAGTCGTCATAGAGGTCGAAGGTCATCAGGGGCTCTGGCAGCTCCCGCAGATAGGACTTGAGGGCACCTGAAGCAGGAGTGTGGGGAGGGTCAGAGGCAGCCCCCACCCCGCTCGCCCACTTTCCCTGTAGAAGGAACCTCCGGCCCTTGTTCACACTAACGTGTCTAGGTCTGACAGTTTCTTTGGGGTGCAGGCCCTTTTGAGAAAATGAAGGCTAGTCATCTTTTCCCCAGAAAAATGTACAAACATTTCGGGGGGCTCATGATGGATCCCACATTAAGAACCCCTGAGCGTCCTCAGTCTCCTCAACGGAATATCAAGTCTTGAAGCCAGGCTATCCTGGGATCACTTCAAGCCACTGCACCCTTTCCCCCCAACCTCCTGCCCAGGGCTCCCCGGATCAGGCACCTGCCACGGCGTGTGGGTCGGAGCAGAACTCCTCCAGGCTGTGGGGGTCCGAGGCCATCGTCTGCTTGAGACGCTTCAGCACTGAGGCCCCAGCAGCCAGACGGAAGAGACCCTGGGTTCAAGAGGGGGCAGGCAAGGGTCACAGAGGGGTGGGCAGGGCAGGATACCCAGGGGCCTTGTAGCCTGGGGTGTGTCACTGGCCCTCGCTAGGCCTGTGTCCCCACTGGTCTGGCCGGCAGTGTGGGCACCATGGTGTCCACAGGCCTCAGCCTTTAAGGTGTAGAATTCTGAGCAAAGGGCGGGGCTGGGAAGTCTGGGAGGAGGTGGGAAAAATCATGGGGAAATGGGAGCCCAGTCAGAAGTGGAAGGGAGGGGCCGGGCGCGGTGGCTCATGCCCGTAATCGCAGCACTTTGGGAGGCCCATGCAGGTGGATCACTTGAGGCCAGGGGTTCGAGACCAGCCTGGACAACATGGTAAAACCCCATCTCTACTAAAATAAAAAAAATTAGCTGTGCATGGTGGTGGGCATCTGTAATCCCAGCTACTTGGGAGACTGAGAAACAAGAATTGCTTGAACTTGGGAGGTAGAGGCTGCAGTGAGCCAGGAGCACACCACTGCACTACAGCCTGGGTGACAGCGAGATCTTGTCTCAAAAAAAAAAAAAAGGCCGGGCACAGTGGTTTATGCCTGTAACCCCAGCGCTCTGGGAGGCCGAGGCAGGTGGATCACCTGAGGTTAGGAGTTCAAGACCAGCCTGGCCAACATACTCTCATCTCGATTAAAAAATACAAAAATTAGCTGGGCGTGTTGGCGCACGCCTGCAGTCCCAGCTACTTGTGAAGTTGAGGCAGGAGAATCACTTGAACCCAGGAGGTGGAGGTTGCAGTGAGCCGAGATCACGCTGCCGCACTGCAGCCTGGGTAACAGAATAAGACCCCGTAACTCAAAAAAAAAAAAAAAAAAAAAAAAAAGAAGTGTAAGGGAGAAAGGAGGCCCCAGCAGGATTGCAGAGTAGCTCAAAACTAATTTGGGGTATCTGCCACCTCCAGGGTCTGTCTTTAGGACAGGGGGGCAATGTATTCACAGCAGATCCAGCCAGTGTGTGGCAGTGGAGCCCCTGGTTTGAGAAGTCACCTTCTCATATGACTCTGGGCATGGTTACCTCTGTCTCCCTCTTGTGAAATGGAGCCAGGAATGCAAAGGCTTCTAGCACAGCGCCCGGCCCACGCGAGCATCGACACGCGGGAGGTAGTGTGGATGCCGCAGGAGGTGACTATGTCTTCTCCCAGGGAACCGGGCTCAAATGAGGGAATTTCAGGCACCACGACAGGACAGCATGTGGGGGGTTTGGGACAGAATGAGGGCCCCAGTGCTCCTTCCCCACCTGGCCCAGGGGGCCCCACCTCTTCCTTCATGCCCTCAGAAAGCAGCATCATGACGCAGGCCTCAATGGGCAGGGCAATCTCCCGGCCCAGCTCATGCAGGTGGGTTGCCAGCGACACCCCATACACCCTGGAGAAGTGGGTGGCTGCCATCGACGGGGAGTGGTCTGCAGGGATGAAACAGATCAGCGGCCCAGGGCCTTTCCACCCAAGCAGTCAGGCAGGGGCACCCCCCTGATGTCCTCAAGGTGGTACCACCTGCCACCGACTGTCCAGGCCCACATCTGAAATCATCCATCACATCTCTCAAATCGGCCCGCCTCCACTGCCTCTGTCCTAGTCTAGGCTACTGTTGCCTCCTTCTGCCTCACAGGCCTGGCTCTAGTCCTGCCCCCTTCACTCCACCCTCCACATGGCAGCCAGAGCAGCCTCTCCGTCACAGATTAAACCCAGCTCTCGGAACCCAGCCACAGCTTTCTGCTGCCTTTCAGGATGAAGTGCAAGCTTCTCAATAAGCCCCGAGCAGGGCGGGGTCAGGGGTGTGGTATCGCCAGGCCTATGTCCCCACCTGCTTGGCCATGGTTCTCCCTCAGCTCAGCCAGGGCTGTGTCCAGAGAGCTCAGTGACCTGCGATGGTAATCAGCTTGAATCTCCAGGAGCTGTGGGGACGAAGGGACACCCTGAGCGGAAGTGAGGGAAGCTGAGCCTTCTCTAGGGTCCTTGAGAGCAGACACCCCCTCCACCATCGCACAGAGCCCCACTGGCCCCTGGCTGTGGCATTCAGCCCCGAGCTCTGGACGGATGGGGCCCGGTCTTGGACTCACATGAATGAAATAGTTGGCATAGGAGTCCTCCTTGGTAACAAAGTGGTACAGGTCAGCCAAGTACTCATCCTTGGGGACAGAGAGGGGAGAGCTTACATTGGGTGAGGCAGGGGGTCTAGAGGGAAAGAGGAGGCTTGGAGGGGTTGGTGACCTGCCCCAGGCCACACAACTGTAGGTGGAAGTCCCAGCCAGGCTCCTCTCTTCTGCCAAGGTTGGTGCTTGGGGCCAGCCCATGGGAACTCCCTCAAACTTTTCTGGCTTCTCGTCCCCATCTCTGTGTCCCCATAGCCTTAGCACAGTGCCCTGTTTTGTTTGTTTTTTTGTACAGTTTTTTTTTTTTTTTTTTTTGAGACAGAGTCTCGCACTGTTGCCTGGGCTGGAGTGCAGTGGCGCGATCTCGGCTCACTGCAAGCTCCGCCTCCTGGGTTCAAGCAATTCTCCTGCCTCAGCCTCCCGAGTAGCTGGGATTATAGGTGCCCGTCACTACGCCCAGCTAAGTTTTTGTATTTTTAGTAGAGATGGGGTTTCACCACGTTGGCCAGGCTGGTCTTGAACTCCTGACCTCATGATTTGCCTGCCTCCCAAAGTGCTGGGATTACAGGTGTGAGACCCCGCACCTGGCCATGCACAGTGCTGTTATCATCCAATCATTCATTCACTCTTCATTCATTCACTTACTCGTTCAGCAAACACACGGAGACTCAGGGAACAGACCAAGTCTCAGCCTCCCCATGTTATGCATGGGGTACAGACAGAAGAGGGTACAAGGGAATGGCGGAGCTCTGCTGCCTCCTAGCCACATGGCCTTAGGCAAGTCATGTCACCCCTCTGAGCTTCAGCTTCCTTGCCTGTGAGATGGGGCCAGGACCCACCCCTGCCATCCCTGTACATCCAGGAGACCCATGTGGCCCTCACCCTGCATTGCTCCACCTTCCTCTTCAGCTCCTCCTCCTCCTCCTTCAGCATCTCCACCTTGTTGGCCATAGTCGTGTGGCTGTGACTGCCCGGGCCGCCTCCCAGGCCTTGACTGCTGCCTGAATTCTTGGTTGCCTGACTGAGCCTGGGGATGATCCCAAGGGGAGCTGGTCACCTGCCCTGTTGCATGTCCAGAGCCAAGTGTCCCCTCCATACAGCAGACCACATGGTATTCTAGGATTTGGAGCTGCAGATCTGAGAGCTCCACTGGCTAGGGCCTCAACCCAGGCTGGGCTACGAGTGCGCTGGGTTGCCCCCTGGTGGCGGGTTTGGTGATCACAGCCACCCAGCAGAGGGGAGAACAGGGACAGCCGCAGGACTGTTTATGGCGGTCCTACGCTTTGGGGTCGCCCCAGCACCAGCTGTGACACACATGGGCACACCCTCAGAGATACCCTCACCACCTGTGTTTCTAGGGACCAGGCATGCGCAAGTATACACACTGTACTCAGCGGGCCCCACAGCATCCTCCCGGTGTGGCCAGGGCCTCAAAGCTCTACGACCATCTCTGTGGGCTGACCCAGATATGAGCCCCCTGAGTGGCCGGGGCTCCCACCTGCTCTTGAGTGTGTTCCAGTCGGACACGAGCTTCTGGAGGCTTTTCTTGTGCTTGAGGATGGCTGGCAGCTCCTCCTGAGGATGGGCATGGGGGGTCAGTGTGCTGGGGGAGGAGGGAGCCAGCAATCAGGGAAGGTGGGGGCCGGGAGCAGGGCACAGGCTCACCTCACTCAGCCTGCTGAGTGGCTGCAGGACGTCCCTCTCCAGGGTCATCTCAAACTCGGCCAGGATGCGGGCCAGCTGGTTCTGGATGGCACAGCTCATCTCCAGGGCCTTCCTGTGGACACGGCACCCCATGGGCCCAGGCGCCCGCTGCCCTCACCTCCACTGGAAACACCTGGTGGGGCCTCTCCTCCTTCAATTCCGGCCCCTCCTAGATAGCCTTCATCTCTGCTAAGGCCGAACACCCTCCCAGGCCTGGCCGCCCTCACTGACCTGAGCACTGTCCCCGGCCTGGTCATTCTTCCGATGTGGATGCCCTCACCACCTGGACCCCTCCCAGCTGAGATCACGTCTTGGTAGCCCCAGGTGAGGGCAGGGCCCCGTCTATGCTCACCCCATGCTGGAATCAGGGTCCAGCTCCTTGAAGCTCTCGGCCATCGTGGTGGACAGAGCCATGAGGGGAAGCTTCTTCTGCAGGGAGGTTGGGGCCAGCGGTGAGTGTCCTTGCCTCCCTCTACCCTGCCTGAGCAGCAGGCCAGCCCCTTGGGGGCAGGCGAGGAGGGAACCCAGGAATGCCACAGTCCCAGATGAGAGTGGAAACAGGATGACAAGGCGTGGTGGGGGTGACATTTCCCTGAGACCATGGATGGAGCCCCTCCCCATCTGGAGTACCCTTTTCCTCTTCCCAGAAGCCACTGGACTGGGCAGGAAGGGATGACCAAGTCCTACTGCAGACTGGGAAACTAAGATGCAGGGAGGGCAGGGAGCTTGCCCCAGGTCACACGGGTGCAGGGAGAATGGGAGGGGGAGCTGGCCTGGGAATGGGGGCTCTTTCCCCTGTCCCAGGGTATATGTGGCTGACCTAGCCACTGCTGAGCTCAAACACCCTATGACTCCCAATTTCCTTGCCTTGGCCACACTGAATTGTCAACTGATTCCAAAACATGGCCCCACACTCCCACCCCATCTGGAGTTATGGAGAATGCCTGCTTTGGGATCAGAGACCAGGGTTCAAACCTCAGTTCTGCCACTTACTGGCTATATGACCTTGGGCAAGTGACTTTACCTCTAAGCCTCCAATTCCTCATCTGTAAAACAGTGCCTTTTCCCTAGGGTTGTTGCCAGTGTTCCATGAGACAATGCGCTAATATGTTAGCAATAGGCTGGCAGTTATCAGCCAATAAACACTGCCCCTTGATTAATACATGAGTATCCCTCAAAAGCCAGCTCAATTGCTACCTCCTTCAGGAAGCCCTCTGAGGCTGCCCCATTGAGAGCCTGCTCTGCATGCTGAGTGGACAGAGAAGTTCAGGTGCTGGCAGAGGCCTGGCCTTGGCTTATGGGGATTGGTGCACAGGAAAGTGGGGTAAAGGTGACAGGGAAGGTACAGGGCCTTTTGAGTGCAGTGCTAGAGAGGCCTTGGAACAGAGCAGTCTCCATGCCCTTGGTGCCACTCAGACTGGCAAGGAAACCCCAGCCCCGACTTTGCTTCCCCATTGGACGGAAGTCTCCTGCTCAGGCTCCTCCTTCCCAGGACCCCCGACTCACCACCCGCTTGTCCATGTCTGCCCCACTCTGGCCCTGCAGACAGGCCTGCAGCCGCTTGTGGACGTTGTGGGCTGCTCGCTTGGCCGGCTCCAGCCGCTGTTCTACCTGGGAAGGAGGTTTGGAGGTTAAGGATCAAGAAAAGTTGTCTCCCCCTGAGCAGGAAACTTTCTCCTGTCCCCTGGGGACCCCATGGCCAACAGCTTGAGGAATGACTCAACCCGGGCCCCTAGCTGGCATCCCCGCCCTGGCCCTCTGCTCCGACAGCCTGCACAGGCCTGCCTTCCCACCCGCCCGGCCCAGGCACGTACCTGCAGCAGGTCCTCACCCAGGAACTCAGCGGTCTCCGGGGTGCTGCGGGGGGGAGAGCGCTTCTGCTGAGCCTGCCTGGGATAGAACACCCCCTGCTCCCCCTCCCCGCAGCAGGGCACCTGGACCCCAGTGCTTCCACTGTCCCTCCCAGGTGCGGCCTGCCCTGGGTGGCCCAGTTGCCTCATCCCAGTCAGAGCACATTCCATGGGGTGGGAATAGGATACATGGGTTTTTCCTCCTCCACCCAGGGCTGTGTCCTGAGAGAGGGCGGACAGATGAAACTGAAGGGGAGGCTGGGAGACCCACCCAGGGCCTAGCTCTGGGACACAGAAGCCTCTCTTCTGCCCACTCCCAAATCCTCAGCCCACCCCAGGATGAGGAGTATTAGCTGGCTCCAAGAACGGGAAGTGCGGCAGCGCAGAGTCCCAGGCTCAGTCACACAGCACTCTGGACTACAGCTGTGGGCAGGGGTGCACAGGCCCCTGGACCCCACCTGGGGACACATGGGGGATGCCGAGGCCCATGGCAAGGTGGCCTAACTGCCCAGGCTACATAGACATCTGTGCCAGTGGGAGACTAGAACTAGGTCTCTGGACACCCGGTCCCCTCCCCGGGCCCAGAGAATGGGGAACTCCTGAGGCAGGGGAAGAGGAGCAGAGAAGACAGGCCCTCAGAGGCTCCCCAAACTTCCGGCCTCCGTGCCACCGGCTCAGAGGCTGGGGGTGGGAGCTGGGAGACCTGGGGATGTTTCCACCTGAGTCTGGGAAAAGCAGAAACAAGACAGAGAAGCAGGAGGCCCCTGAGGTGGGGGGAGGGGTAAGGGAACGGACACTGAAGGCCAGGGGCAGGCCCCTCCTCCCGCCAGGCCAGGACCCGTCTCCTCCCCTCGCCCCAGGTCTGCGGCCCTAATGGACCCTCCTCCCTCCAGAGCCCAGCAAGCAGAGGTGGTGAACTGCCCCATTGTCCAGAGGGAACAAGTGAGGTCAGGAGGACCATCCACTTAGAGACTCGTGGAGGCAGAGAAATCTGTGTCCTAGGGCAGAGGGCATTCTCCCGCCTGAAGCCCCCTCCAATCCAGTAAGGGGGGGCATCCCTTCCCGCAGAGGCCACCCCTGCTCCTCCAGCTCTGCCCGAGAGACGGGGGCGGCGTTCAGAAGGGAGGAAGAGAGGGTCTGGCCGCTCAGAGAGTGGCTGCCCAGCTGTCCCCAGTCTCCCCCATCCCCGTCTCCCCCCACCCTTTTACGACCCCTCAGGTCCTGCCGGGGTAAGAGTGGGGCTGGAAGGGGGTGACACTCACCGTCCCAAGCTGCCCGTCTGGGCCAGCTGCCGCATGCGGTGCAGCTGCCTCTTCATCATCTTGGGGGCGGGCTGGGGGCTGCGGGGTCACGGCGGGGGTCGCGGGCCCGGGCAGCCCCCGGCCCAGCCTGCCTCTCCTGCGGCGCGGCTCTCGCTCCGGATGGGTGGGCGGCGCTCTCGCTTCCTGGGCCGCCGCGCGGCTCTCGCTGGCTGCCGGCTCTCTCCTCCCCCGCTCACGACTCCGCCCCCGGCCCCCAGGTCACTCCTCTCTCCAAGTTGGTTTCCTCGCCCTCCCCCGGCTTCCGGGCCCCCCGGCGACCCCCGGCCGGGCCCCCGCTGCTGTGAGTTCGCCGGCCGCGGCCGTCCACAGGTTGTGCCCCGCTCCTCCTCCCCGCAGCGCCCCGCCCAGCCCTGGTGGCGGGAAGCAGGTAAGCCCGTTCCTGCCCCCGCGCCCGCAGCCCGCCCCAGATGGGGTGCCTGCCCCACCCGCAGCCGGCAGGCCCAGGGTATAAATAACCTTTGCATCCCTCGCAAAGGGGAAAGAGGGTGCCAAGCGAAGGAGGGATGGGCCTTTCTGACCTGTCCTGGCCCCTCTGGACTTGCAGGGATACTGCCCTGTACTCCCTCCCGCAGAGGACCTCTGGCCCCCTGGAACTAAACCCCCCACCACTCGATGACTGGCTGGAAGCTTTGGCTTCCTGGGGCCAAGGGCTGCTGTGTGGCCGTGGACAAGTCCCTGGAACTCCAGACTCGCTTGTCTCTAATGGTCTAATGGGCCAGCTGTCCTGGGCCTGCCCATCCCGCAGAGTGGACAAGACACCCCTGCCTGCTCCTTTTAAGGGAGGTGTGTGCCATCCCCCCAGCCACCAGGAACCCTCCCAGAGCAGTTCCCGACACCCTGTTCTCCACATCTCCCGGCAGTTTGCTCCATCTGTGAAGCTCATCTCCTCTCATTTCTCCTGGCAAATGGCCTCAGTCCCTCTTCCTTCTTGTAGGGCAATGATGTGGGTGCTGCTCTGACAGCCCCCAAACTCAGTAGTTCTCTTTGGCCCTCCCCTCAACACAGAGTTAGGCATACAGTAGTTGCTCCATAACTGCTGGTTATACAAAATGTGAGAGCCTTTGGGAGACAGTAGGCTCTCCTTACCCTGCACTGCTGTGGCATCAGGAGCCGCAGGGGTGGGGAGGAGGGGAGGGTGTGCCCGGGAGGAGGGGAGGGTGTGCCGCAGAGTCCTGCCACACCCTCTGCACTTTGCTTTGTTAGTTTCAGTTTAGTTTGAGACTAGAGCCACTACTGTGTGCCGGTGCAGACTGGGCGCCTCTCAGAGGCAGGACCTTGGCCCCACACATCTCCATTCTCCCAGTGCCCAGCACTGGGCTTGGCACACTCACTGGCTGCTTCTCTCTTCCCTAATGAGGCAGGCCTCATTGGGGTGGGAGGAGCTGAGAATGGAACCCAACAGCTGCCTGCTATGGCCAGAGCCTCCCAGATGGGAGCCCACCTGAGTGTGGAATCCTGGTAGGAAGTTGGGAGGCTCCAAGATCAAAGCTCAGGCCAGGATGAGATGTCAGGCAAGGTTCCCTCCCCCATCTCCCTTTTCCCAACAGGAAGACTGCTGGCCAGTGACTATGGGTGGCATGGCAAGGGAACCTCAGGTGCCATCCTTCCTGTCTCTCGGGAAGTCTCTGGACTATGTGGTGCCCCCACTCTGTTCCAGCCAAGCCCCAGCCCAGACCACACTGGGCCTGGGCTTGTCTGGTTCTCTAGCTGGCCGAAGGTCCTTGAAGGCAAGGTTTGGCTTATACTTCTGTCTCTCCTAGATGTGCCCAGTCCTGAGCCCCAGCTCTGGCCTGGGGAGGGGTCAGTACATGTGGGTTGTAGCAGCAGCTGTGGTGGAAACTACCCAAGCCATATTATCAGGCTAACTGAGCTCTTGCCCCGCACCCCTGCCCTGGTCTCCAGACTCCCCTCCAGCCAGACCCAAGCATCCTGGGCAGGAAAGGTGCCCTGGGCCTTTGAGTTGGATTCGGATGGGACGGCTGTGCCTCCTAGCTGGGTGATGTGTAGATTTTAGGCCCTCCCTTGTCACACTTGGATGTTGAATCATAGAAGGATGGACTCCCCAAAGGTTGGGTTAGAGTTACAGGCTGTTCCTTAGAAGGATGTTGTAATCAGAGACTTACAGACTCAGAAGTTTTGATCAGTGGGTGTTGGGATCATGGCCTTTCTAAACTGTGGACACATAAGGGGGACCTCAGAGATCCCCAGTCAACCCCTCATGGGGCCCTTCCCCAATCCAGGGACCTGTTGACTTGGGTGGTTCTCTACCAGGCTGGTCTTAGCTGGCTCCTGCTAAATCCTCTGGGGTCCAACAATGTGCCTGTCACAGTGGCTCAGGCAGCAGGAACAGACAGAGCTTAACGGTGTGGAGGAGGTTAGCTGGCCAGGCTCTTGCTCTCACTAGCTGGGTGACCTTACGTGGGACACTTCACCTCTCTGAGCCTCAGCATCCTCCTCAGTAAATTGGAAACAATAGTACCTACCTCATAGAAAGATTAAGTGAATTAATAGATGCAAGATGCTTATAAAGTACCTTGTGCTGTTTCTCGTTACCATCGTTATTCAGCTTGCCAAGTCAGGAATGGAAAGACCCCTTACCCCCATTCCTGCCGCCCCAGCGACCCCTGTGTGTGTCTAGCTGCCTTGGGACAATGGGACTTTCTGTCATGTGCTATAGCATATCCTCCCATGAGGCTGTTATCACTGTCCCCATTTTACAGGTGAATAGCCCAAGGCACCTGGCCTAAGGTCCCCAGCTGGGAAAGTGGTAGAGGCCAAGTTAGGAAGCAGATCCGACAGTCTCCTAAGCCCACAAGGGCTCTCCTGCTGTGCCAGACCCAGAAACATCGCCTGGGAGCTCCAGAAATGCTGGCCCTCGGCTCCGCCTTAACCCCTGTGGTTGCTTTGAGGGCCCGGCAGCCTCTGTGCAGATTTGTCTGCAAAAGCCCGGGACAGTCTGGGTAGCGTGTGCTGGTAAGGCTTGAGCAGGATGTGGGCAGGGAGGTCAGCAGCTGAGTGGTGGTGGTAGCAGGGGTCGGTAGCAGGGACTGCAGGAGCAAAAACATCCTATTTTAGACACTTTGACAAATTGACTGTTTGTAGCATCCCGCGGTGCTGCCCTCTGTGTGGACTTCCACCCAGAGCAGCTGGGGCATAGTGAGATCTCTGGGGCTCTAAAAACTCCCTCACCTCCTTCCCCAAGCCCAAAGGACTTTCCACGAAGTCCTGGGGTGGCCCTAAGGCCTGAGGACTCCATTTTAATCCCGATAGCCCTGGAGGAGTGTGTACCCTTAGCCCAGCTCCAGAGAACAGTCCGACAGAGGCTGGGGGGACGACTTGGGAGGTAGGGGGCAATGTTCCATCCTGGTAGACACTTCAAGACTGTTGGCCCAGGCTCAGCCCCTGATGTGTGACTTCTCTGAGCCTCACTTCCCATTTCACAGGGCAGTTCAGAGGCTTAAGGCGGGAGGCTACAGGCATCAGGTCTAGCGTCGTACTAGGTCTGGGAGCTCCTCTTGCCTGCCTTGCTAGGCCAGTGCCCTGGATGGGAGGCCCAAAGAGACTGGGGGAGGGGGTATGTCGAGAGACCAGGCAGACCAGGCACAGTGGCTCACCACAACACTTTGGGAGGCTGAGGCGGGTGGATCGCTTGAGCCCAGGAGTTCTAGACCAGCCCGGGCAACCTGGGAAAACTCCGTTTATACAAAAAATAAAAATATTAGCCGGGCGTGGTGGCATGCACCTGTGGTCCCAGCTACTCAGGAGGCTAAGAGGGTAGGATTGCCTGAGCCCAGGAGGTCAGGGCTGCAGGAAGCTGCTTTTACAACACTGCCCTCCAGCCTGGGTGACAGAGACCTTGCCTCAAACAAACAAAAAAAACCCCAAAAAACTGACTGGGGCCCGGGTGTGGTGGCTCACACCTGTAATCCCAGCACTTTGGGAGGCCAAGGCAGGTGGATCACCTTAGGTCGGGAGTTAGCCTGACCAACATGGAGAAACCCTGTCTCTACTAAAAATACAAAATTAGCAGGATGTGGTGATGCATGCCTGTAATCCCAGCTACTTGGGAGGCTGAGGCAGGAGAATCGCTTGAACTCAGGAGGCAGAGGTTGCAGTGAGCCAAGATTGTGCCATTGCACTCCAGCCTGGGCAACAAGAGCGAAACTCTATAAAAACAACAACGATAACAACAAAAAAACTGACTAGGCAGGAGCAGGCTCCCAGGCTCCCAGGCTCCCAGGCTCCCAGGCCCTTACCACTTCTCCTGGCTGCCATAAACAAAGAGTGTGCTGCGGTTGCTGAAAACCAAAATTAACTGCTGCCTCGGCCAAACCAACAGAAATGGAAGTGTGGCTTTGAGATCTGGGAAGTCCCACTGGTCTTGGCATAGCACTGGGGGTCACCCTTCAAGAGACAGAGCACACGCCTCCCTAGTGCACTGCATCCCAGCCCCTGAGACTGCAGGGCATAGTGGCCCGGACCTCTGTGCAGCAACACGGTATTTGGGGAAGTGGAGGCCCAGGGTCCTCTCCTCTGGTTAAACCCACCCCAGACTCTCAGACAGATGCGGGGCTTCTGTGGTACCTCATGTCTTCACTCTCAGGGTGCCACACTAGCTCCCAAGTCCTTGCCAGCTTGTGAACTCTTAGGACAGGGGCTGGCCCAAGGGCTGCTCAGGAAACACTGGCATGACTGACAGGATGGCTGGGTTAAGGACAAGGCAAGGGAGAAGGTCCAAAGGCTGAAGGGACCCCACCTCCCCATCCCCGGAACAACAGCCTGGCTCCTTTGCTCAAGGACTCCTCAGAGGGACCTCATAGCTCATTGAGTCCCTCTCCCCTCTTCCAGAAAGGAAAGCACCTTCCTCAAAATCACACAGAAAGCCAGTGACCCAGCCAGAACCAGCCCCCAGACTCCCAGCTCACAGTCCCACCTGTTCCCCACGCCAACCTGTAGTCCTCCCTGCCATGGCCAGTAATGAGACTGAGCTGGAGGTGGGACTCCAGCACCCCAGGTGGATGCTGCAGGCGATATGGTTTCATTTCAGGTAGAATAAATTTCTAACCTGAGTTATCTTCAGGAGACATCACAAGCGTGAGTCCTGCAGGGTAGGGGAGGGGAACAGGAATGAGGCCACGTGGCTGGGACAGGGTGTCTGGAAGCCTCCAGGGGCCAGACATCTGTCTGGAGGGCTGTGCCAGGGTGGGAGTCCCACTGTAGGGATTGATAGGAGGCTCCCGCGGGGCGCAGCTAATGCCTCTTGTCCCCTCAGCAGTAAGGTGGACATGGAAGAGCTCTCAGCCCGCACTTCCAGTGTGGGCCCAGCAGAGAGGGGCCCCTTGCTTGCTGAGGAGTGTTAAGGAGAGTACAGGCTGGGAGACGGGTGTGCTGGGCAATTCTCCAGCATGTCACAACCATATCTAAGGAGAAGGGTTCAGCGGCCAAGTTCTGATTGGGAAACACTAGATTAGACAAAGTGAAAATGGCTTCTTAAATGAGGGACTTCCCAGGGTCTAGTATGGGCTCGTCAGTTCAGGAGAAACTGTGGGTAGTCTCCCCCGACTCATCTGAGCAGGGAACACTTTCCTGCAGAGCCACACGCAGGGCTGGCCTCCCACACAACGGGGCCCATCTGCCTGGACCTGCGCCCCCTAGCTGGAGGGCTCTCCCAGCTGTGTGGCCTCGAAGCCACGCCCAAGCTTGGACCCCAGCCTCCTGGTTGGAGAAAACTCTGATAGCACTATGTCGGGGAGAGCTGCCGCTGGGAGTGGCAGGGGCCCAGCTCAGGGTCCCTGGGTCGGCTCTGAAACAAACTGTGATTGGTGCTGGGCAAGGGAGCGACGTCTGGGGAGAGGGAGAAGCTGGGCTTGGACTTCCCTCCAGGGTGCTGCAGCATCGAGGTTGTGTGGAGGGCTGAGCACAGCAGGAGGAAGTTGTGAGCAGCCAGGGGCCTCCCCCTCAGTGTCTGTAGCAGCTGGGGTTCCTGCCAGGCCCTGGCGGTCGCCCACTTCCAGCTGGGACGGTCCTGGTCCGCCACAGCCCAGCGCCCTCTCTGATGACTCAGCACTGGCCACAGGCCCCTTTGCAGGGCCTCTTCCGGTGCAGGGCCTGGGGGCGGTGGGGAGGGGGCCCACGGCCTGACCTCCAAAGATGGAAGTGGAGAGGTCTACAGGGCAGCCCTGGGGACCCCAAACTCAACCCCTCCCGTCTCCCGCAACCTCCAAAGGGCCACGAGAGCAGGTGGTCCAGGAAAAACGACGTTTTATTTTCATAAATACTCCTGCTCTCACTCACACACTGACCCCACTTCTGACCACGGACAGATGGATAGACAGACGTGAGACACCCATAGGAGGCCCCAGCAGAGGCCAATGAATGAGGGAGACACACTGAGAACTCTAGGTGCCCCACAGCCCCTCACTGGGGCCATGGCCTTGAGCATTACCCTTGAGCCCCCACAGTCCCTCAGGGGGCCCAATGGCAAAGGGAGACCCCCAGGAGGAGTAGGGGCCAGGTGAGGTTCCCCCAGCCTGGTCCCCTGTGGCTGTGACCATAGGGCCAATCCGGAAGAAAAGCAGAGTCAAACCACACACCAGAGTGCAAACAGCTGGGGGTGTAGGCGTCACCCCCCAGTCACTGGGTTCCTATGGAGGAGGCCTGAGCTGGTCCCCAGCTCCAGCATGGCCCCCGAGTTATGGCTGGGCCTTCCCATAAGGCATAAGACACAGGCAGGGAAGACCCCACCCCAGCTGGGGTTGGGGCTGGGCCTGAGGTCCTGGCCCTTCCCCGACAGCTGTGCTTCCTCCCCATGACCCCAAGTTCTTCCAAGGCTACACAGCGCCTCCCTCTCCAGGTCCTGGTGATGGAGACCCCAGTGGCGCAAACCCAGGCCCAGCCTCCTACTGGGTTTGGCTCAGCAGGGGCGGGGCTGAGCAGGAGGGGGAAGAGTCACTTGAGGGCTACAAGGGTGTGGGGAGAAGCACCAGGCCTGGGGGTGAATGGCCATGGGCAACAAAGGGTGTCCTTGGCCACCACTGCCTCCCTCCAGGCTGGACAGTGACCGGTCCCTCTGCCCCTTCCTCTCCCCAGCCCCTCTCTGTTCTAGAGGCTCCCCCAGGTTTCGGGTGCGGGGAACTGGTCCACGTCCCCCATCTCGTTGTAGGTCTGGTCGCCCATGGTGAAGGTGAGCTTGTAGCGGAGGCGAACCTTCTCCTGGGGAAGAGGTGACAAAGGCAGAGGGGTCAGAGGAGAAGTGGCCGCCTCCACCCTGCAGCACCGCCTCGGGGCCCCTTACCTTCTGGGGGTTGGCAAGCAGCAGGACTTGGGTGATTGCTGAGGGGTGGACTATGGGGTTAAACGCCGGCAGCTCCGTGCCGGAGGGTGGCTGCAGCTTCACCTTCATGACCTGCAGGCAGACAGCAGGATGGCACAGCTAGCCCTGGCTGCTTGCCCTGCTCTGAGGAACCAGGCCCAGCCTGCCAGCTCCCCTCCGGGGGTCCTGGGGTTCAGTCCTTCTGGTCCCTTCTACCCCCTGAACACGCAACAAGGGAGGGAGACCTGTCCCCTGACAGGTGGCTCCCCACCCAGCTCCATGTCACCCTGCCTTGAGAGGACAGAAGCATGCCCTGTTTGGCTTGTCACCTTGGGGACAGCTGACTGGAACACGATGTTGCGGATGGGCTGGGGAGCGGTGCTCAGCATGGAAACTACCACCACCAGCACGTCGGAGCGCCCTGGCAGTGGGTCACGGGCAAAATGGAAGAGGACGCGGAAGCCGTGCTGGTCATACACAGTCACGGGCAGGATGCTGCCTGTGGGAGAAGGTGGGAGGGAGATGGGACGGCTGAGCTGGAGCACATTCGTTCAGACCCCAGCCCCCACCTGGCTCACCTCAGGAGCTGATTGCTGTACTGGCAACAAGAGCAAAGCCCTCCCTTGGGGCCTTACCTGGACCATGGGCGGCAGTGCAGCCAGGGGCACAGAGTGGTGCAGAGCGGTGCCCAGAGAGGGCAGGTGAACCCCCAGTCTGATAGTGAAGGCAGGACACCCACCCCAGAGCCGAATCACAGCCCAGGTTCCCCCAATGCTATGTGGCTGCTGCCTGGAGTGCTGGGGTGAGGGACTCTGGGCGAGGGTGAGGCTCACACTGTGTGACCTCACGGCAGTCACTCCCCTTCTCTGAGCTCAGGGTTCTCCTACTGGTGAAAGGGCCAGCTCTGCCCACTGCTGGGAGACACTGTAGGGGTAGTGTCTTTGGTCACAGGGAGCTCATAGAGGGCAATCTGAGGACCACCAGGCCTCATGTGTCTGCTCGGGGCCTGGGGCTGGGCCATGGTCTCGCTGTGGCTCCGGGGCTGGAAAAGCCCAGCCTTGGATCTGGGTCTTTATCATGGTTCAGTTCTGTAATTTGGGGGAGACCCCAAACCGCTCTGTGTCCTAAGCCCTGCCTTCCTGGGGAGGGAGAGGCCCAGAGTCCATTCCCTAGAGGTCTTCTTGCTTGTATAAGCCTGGAGTTTGTACAGCAGTCCTCTGATTACTCTGGGGCAGATAAGGAAACTAACTCCTGGGAAGGGCAGGGCCTTGTTCAGAGCTCCCCACTGGTTGGCCAGTGGCAGAGCCAGGGGAGCCCTGCTTTCCCACCAGCTTCCCCAGACAGAGCTCCTGACAGGGCAGCAAGCTGCCCCAGCCCAGCCCAGCCTGCCCCAGCCCTACTCACTGGGCTTGATGGACTCCAGGGGCACAGTGATGCTGGCCAGTGAGAGCTCGGTTGGTATGGGCTGCTGCGGAGGCTTGGGGGGCTCTGGGGACATGGTGTGGAGAAGGCTGGTGGCGTTGGAGCTGGGGGAGCTGCAGCTGCTGCTCTTATTCTGCAGGTCCCGGAGTGTGAGCCGGGGGGCTGGCTGCTGCTTCTCCCTTAATGGGGGGACAGTGCATTAAGAAGGGATTCTTGGCCAGGCGTGGTGGCTCACGCCTGTAATTCCAATACTTTCGGAGGCTGAGGCGGGCAGATCACTTGAGCTAAGGAGTTTGAGACCAGCCTGGGCAACATGGCAAAACCCAGTCTCTATAAAAAATACAAAAAACTAGCTGGGCGTGGTAGCGCGCACCTGTGGTCCCAGCTACTCAGGAGGCTGATGGAGGAGAATCGCTTGAGTTTGGGAGATGGAGGTTGCAGTGAGCCGAGATCATGCCACTGCACTCCAGCCTGGGACAGGGTGAGACTCCCTCTCAAAAAAAGAAAAAGAAGTGATTCTTTGGTGATGGAGAGATCAGGGGCACAGGAAAGGCTGGGCTTCCTGGCTCTGTCCCTGACACGTGGCTGTCTCTCTGGCCTTGGGTCTTCTTACCTTTAGAAGGAGCAGCTCTCGTTCTCCCTACCCCCTGCACCCCACCTGCTCACTCCAGCCCAGTGTCCTCCCTTCTGCTGGCCTTCTGGGCCTTTCTCAAGGGAGCTGGGAAAGCCTGAGGGGAGGCCAGGCCAGTGGGCCTAGGTCTCATAAACTGTGCTCTGTGAGCTGGGCCCAGGTCTGCCTTGGGCACTGCTGTGTTTCCAGAGGCAGGTGCAGTGCTTGGCATCTGCTGCTTATAGAATAAGACAGCAACGAGCCTCTCCCTGCTGGGCCTGGACAAGCCCAGGAGAAGCTGCTGGTTTGTGGGAACAAGGAGTGCTCCCCACCCCATGCCAGCCATGGTGGGCCCTCACCACCGCACTTGTTGGGACTCCGGGGGCAGCGACTGCTGCAGGAGGGTCTTCCCCAGGAGGTCTAGGTCGTCCAGACCGCTGCTTGCTGGCAGGGATGTCTGCGCTGGGGGTCTGCTTTCCATACTGGGGGCCTGGGCCAGAGCAGGGGCTGGGGGCTCAGTGGCATCCGACGACTGTGGGGAAAAGGATGCAGGTGGGGTGGGGCTGTCTAGAGAGGTGTCAGCATCACCTGATCCTGCCCTGAGGCTCAGTGTCCTCCCTGCAAATGACATCTGGGAAAGCAGTCACAGAGGTGAGGACCCCAGACCACCCGTGTCCATGATGCAGGGTGGCTGGGTCTGGTTGAGGTTCTATATTCCAGGGGCCTCCGTCACCCTCAAGGGAAAGGAAGAGGGATTGCCCATCTCAATCCCAATCCCAAAGGCTGGGCTGCAGCCCTAAGGCTGAGACGTGGTGAAGATACAGCTGGAGGTAAGGAGAGGCCCTCTACCCTGGGTGGGTGCCTCCAGGCCCCTGGGCCACCCCCTGGTCCTGGGCCCTTGAGCAGAGCCCACCCATCCTTTCAGTTTCCCCAGGCTGCTTGTCCCAGCTGCCCTGACCCTGGGACTGGGACAGGCCAGGCTAGTTTGTAGTCCCCTCCTACCTGGAAGCTGTTCCATCCGGTACCATCCAGGCTCAGGCCTGAAGGGGGTGTGGGGTCACTGAGGCCTGAGGGGAAAGCAGGAGAGAGGTGAAGGAGCTGGGCTGACCCTGCAGACGCTAGACAGCCGAGGGGCCATGTGTGCTGGCATGGGGCTCCCTGCCCCTTTCTGACGCTCGGCACAGAGGGGAGAAACTCACACTCTCAAAGGGAACCAGCAGCAGAGCAGAACTAGAAACCAAGATCCCAGCAGCCCCTTGTGCTGACCCCACACACGCTTCCCCTCTTCCTGGCCAGGTCACTCCAAAGCTACTGTGCACACAGACAACAGACATCAGGACTTTCATCTTCACTTGTCATCTGGCAGCAGAGAACAGGGCTGGGCTGCAGGGAGAAGAGGTTCCTCCTCTCATGCATCCAGGCAAGCAGAGAGCAGCTCTGTGCCCACCACTGGTCCACTCGAGGGACGCCTGCTGCATGACCATGGGCTAGGCACCGTGCTGGCTAAGCCACAGTGTCTCCAAGAAGACGAGGACAGGGGTGGACTGGGGGTGACGCTGAAGACACTGTTGGCCCTGGCACATGCCAGTGAGGCTCACTGGTACTATGGAGGGCTGGGGGGCCCTGTGGATGGCCCTGGAACTAGCTGCTGATGGGAAGGAGGTATTAGGTCACCAGCCAGCCTGACCTTTGCCTGCCCTGGAATACTGTCTGCCAAGTTCACCCCAGGTCTGACCTAGAGAAGATAAGGGATCTTGTTTCTAGCAAATCCTGAAAACGTGAGGTCCAAACCAAAGTGCTACCTGACAGGCAAGGCAAAGGTACCAGGAAGCTGTGACAGTTGGGTCTCTTCTAGATGCATTTCTTAAGAGGCCAGAGATAAAGTACATTGATGATGCTCTAGATGCGTCAGGCCCTTCAGATGCTGGTCTTACTTAATCCTCAAACAACCTTCAAAGGTAGGGGTGAGCTTCTCAGCACTCTTTTAGGAGTAAGAAAATGGACTCAGACTTGGTAAATAACCTGCCCAACAACACACAGCTGGAAAGTGGCAGAGTCTGGACTCGGACAGAGCCTGGCCTGACTACAAGCATTTGAACAGAACTCTGCCACTTGGCTGTGTGATCTTGGGGGGTGACAGCCTCTGCTGTAAAATGCAGACACCAGCCAGGTGCAGTGGCTAATGTCTGTAATGGCAGCTATTTGGGAAGCCGAAGCTGGGGTCTGAGATAAGCCCAGGCAGCAGAGACTCTACTTCTAAAGAATAAAAGGAAAATAGCCGGGCGCGGTGGCTCACACCTGTAATCCCAGCACTTTGGGAGGCCGAGGCGGGCAGATCATGAGGTCAGGAGATTGAGACCATCCTGACTAACACGGTAAAACCCCATCTCCACTAAAAAAAAAAAAAAAAAAAGGCCGGGCGCAGTGACTCAAGCCCGTAATCCCAGCACTTTGGGAGGCTGAGACGGGTGGATTACGAGGTCAGGAGATCGAGACCATCCTGGTTAACACGGTGAAACCCCATCTCTACTAAAAAATACAAAAAAACTAGCCGGGCGAGGTGGCAGGCGCCTGTAGTCCCAGCTACTGGGGAGGCTGAGGCAGAAGAATGGCGTAAACCCGGGAGGCGGAGCTTGCAGTGAGCTGAGATCCGGCCACTGCACTCCAGCCCGGGTGACACAGCGAGACTCCATCTCAAAAAAAAAAAAAAAAAAAATTTAGCCGGGTGTGGTGGCGGGTGCCTGTAGTCCCCTCTACTAGGGAGGCTGAGGCAGGAGAATGGCACAAACCTGGGAAGCAGGGTTGCAGTGAGCCGAGATCACGCCACTACACTCCAGCCTGAGCAATAGAGCGAGACTCTGTCTCAAAAAAAAAAAAAAAAAAGAAAAGAAAAAAAAAAGAATAAAAGGAAAAAAAATTAGCCAGTGCCTCTGGTCCCATCTACTTGAGAGGTGAGATGGGAGGATTAGTCGAGGCCAGAAGTTTGAGACCAGCCTGAGCAATACAGTGAGACCCCCATCTCAAAACCAAAGAGGTGGGTGCAGCGGGTCATGCCTGTCATCCCAGCATTTTTGGAAGCCGAGGTGGGTGGATCACTTGAGGCCAGGAGTGCAACACCAGCCTGGCCAACACAGGTGAAACCCTGTGTCTACAAAAAATAAATTAACTGGGCGTGGCGGCACATACCTGTAGTCCCAAGTACTCAGGAGCCTGAGATGGGAGGCGCGCTTGAGATGGGGGAGGTTAAGGCTGCCTGAACACCCTCCTTGACGACAGGAACCTGTCTCCCACCCGTGCCGTGAAGAAGAGTGAGGACCAGCCCCCTGTGTGGCCCTAGGGCCTCCTCCATTCCCCAGGCCCAGGCTGCAGGTTGCCCTGGCACTTCTGGCTCCTGTGCCCCCATGCTTTGCCTCTGAGAAGAAACCAGAAGGAAGCTGGTGACTGAGGACTGTGCCAGTGCAGTGCGGGGACAGGAAGTGCGGCCGCACCTCGCTTCTCCTGTGGAGGTGTTGCTGCAGCTGCTGGCTGGGGGCTGGTGGCCCTGCAGTACTTCCCTACCCACTGCCCCTCAGGTAGCTGCTGCCCAGGGCTGGCTCCACAGGAGAAGATAAATCTTGCATGAGCGTTCCTGTCCCTTGACCTTTATCCTGTTCTCTGTAGAACGGGGTAAAGGTCTTCTCCCTGCAGTCACCCTTGGCTCTGAATGAAGAGGGGGCAGCTGCATGGAGCTTGTAAGCAGGGAGGATGCTGGCTGCTGGGTTCACAAAGGGAGCTCACAACTGGGCCTCCTTTCCCCTCAGCTCTCCTTCTCCTTCAGCTCTCCCTCCACACTCCGGGTCCTCACTTCCCTTTCCTTGCTTATGAACAATGAGTTAGAGTAGCCCAGCAGCTCAGAGTGTGGCTTCAGGATCAGGGCCCAGCTCAAGTCCTGGAGCCCTTTCTGCACAAGTCACCCAGCCTGCCTTTTTCTGTTTTTTGGTGAGATGCAGCCTTGCTCTGTCACCCAGGCTGGAGTGCAGTGGCGCCATCTCAGCTCACTGTAACCTCTGCCTTCCCAGTTCAAGCAATTTTCCTGCCTCAGCCTCTCCAGTAGCTGGGAGTACAGGCATGTGCCACCACGCCCAGCTAATTTTTTTTTTTTTTTTTTTTGAGATAGAGTCTTGGTCTGTCGCCCAGGCTGGAATGCAGTGGCACGATCTGGGCTCACTGCAAGCTCCGCCTCCCAGGTTCACGCCATTCTCCTGCCTCAGCCTCCCGAGCAGCTGGGACTACAGGCACCTGCCACCTCACCTGGCTAATTTTTTTGTATTTTTTAGTAGAGACGGGGGTTTCACTGTGTTAGCCAGGATGGTCTTGATCTCCTGACCTCATGATCTGCCCGTCTCGGCCTCCCAAAGTGCTGGGATTACAGGCTTGAGCCACCACGCCCGGCCTAATTTTGTATTTTTAGTAGAGATGGGGTTTCACCATGTTGGCCAGGCTAGTTTCAAACTCCTGACCTCAAGTGATCCCTCCACCTCGGCCTCCCAAAGTGCTGGGATTACAAGCGTGAGCCACCGCACCTTTCTTCTTCTTTTTTTTTTTTTTTTGGAGACGGAGTCTCGCTCTGTCGCCCAGGCTGGAGTGCAGTGGCATGATCTCAGCTCACTGCAAGCTCCGCCACCTGGGTTCATGCCATTCTCCTGCCTCAGCCTCCTGAGTAACTGGTACTACAGGTGCCCGCCACCACGCCCGGCTAATTTTTTTGTATTTTTAGTAGAGATGGGGTTTCACCATGTTAGCCAGGATGGTCTCGATCTCCTGACCTCGTGATCCGCCGGCTTCGGCCTCCTGAAGTGCTGGGATGACAGGCGTGAGCCCCCGCACCCGGCCTCCACCATGCCTTTCTATGCTGCCATTTCCTCATTGCCGTGCAGTGGAGCTATTAACGGTGCCTGCCTGTGGAGACTGCGAGGGTCACCTAAGACAGGGTCACCTAAGACAGGGCCACCTAAGACAGGGTCACCTAAGACAGGGCCACCTAAGACAGGGCCACCTAAGACAGGGTCACCTAAGACAGGGCCACCTAAGACAGGGCCACCTAAGGCAGGGCCACTTAAGACAGGGCCACCTAAGACAGGGCCACCTAAGGCAGGGCCACCTAATGCAGGGCCACCTAAGGGTCACCTAAGGCAGGACCATCTAAGACAGGGTCACCTAAGACAGGACCACCTAAGACAGGGTCACCTAAGGCAGGGCCACCTAACACAGGGTCACCTAAGACAGGACCACCTAACACATGACAGAATGCAGTAGTGGACACCACCTAAGGGAGCACTCCTGAAACCCAGGCAGACCCCTCCTAGGACACCCCGGGCCCCCATAACTTCAAGGCCTTCAGGTCTGGGTTTTGCTTCAGAACTGGCTCAGGAGACCACAGTCTGACTCTTGGCTTCCAACACATCCCTGAGGAGTCCTCTGATGGGCCCTAACACCTCTGTTCTTCATCCCTTCAGTAGCTCTCAGGAGGAGGCTCTTCTGATCTCAGCTCTTGGATGGGGCTGCTGTCCTGAGAGCAGCTTGAAACCCAAACGTGGTTTGTTTGGGCAGCTGGGACCGTTTCGCTGCTTCCCCGGGGTGAGCCTGAACCTGCCCAGGAGTAACAGCAGGCCTGGCCCTGGACCAACTTGGATCACCGAGTCCCTCATGCTCTGGCTAGTTTCTCTGGAGCCTCTGGGTGCTGTGGAACCCTCCCTCTCCTCTTGGTGGATGAAGAAACTGCTGAACTTTTGCCCAGACAGTTCCCAATTCCAGGCTCTAACCTGTTGCAGGGAAATCCCCTGGTTTCCCCCCAGGCTGCCAGAGCCTGAATGCTGGTTAGCCTATCTGAGGCTGGCTTAGAGGCTGCCAGCCTCACCCTCTGGCTGTGTGGCCTCGCACAGGCTCCTAACTTCCCCGAGCCTCAGTTTCCTCCGTTGTGAAGTGGGCTCATCCACGTGCCCCACAGGATTCACACCTGGGGTACATGGTGCTGGTGTTCCGCTAGCTGTGAGTGTGCCCTGGGATCATGCCCCATCTGCTGCTGAGCCCGCCCTCCTCCAGGCCTGGCCCCTTCCTCACCCAGAGACATGAGCTCGTCGTCAAGCAGGGAAACTGAGGCACTGGGCTGCTCGGGGCTGGCCTGCTCGCCAGGGCAGGTGGGCATGGCTGGGTAGGTGGTGCCCGCAGGCGGGAGATCCAGGCCTGAGAGATCCAGCAGGGCTGAGGTGCTCCCTGGGGTGGGAAAGAAGAGGCTGGCAAGTCCTGGGTGTACACGTGTCTTTTGGAGCCCACGGGTTGCGGGGGAGCAGCACCTAACCCTGACGCTTTATCACCGGCCTCCTGCCTCCCCTTCCTTGGCCACACCAGCCCCTGCCTGGAAGCTGCTCAACAGGACCTCTCTTTGGCATATGTTGGTACTTCTGTCCAGAATGTATTTCCTTCTTAGCTCTACTGGGCAAACTGCTACCCATCCTTAAGGCCCTGCTGAAACTTGGCTGCTTCCGTGTGGCGCCTCCATCCCCACTTCTCCCTAACAGAACCAATTCTAACCCCTTTTGTGATCCCCCAAGGCTCCTATCTTATTAGAACTGAGTCTGTAATGTTTACTTTCCTAAACTCCCTCCCACTTTCTGATAAATCAAGCCTCGGGGGTGTCATCCAGCCCTATACAACAGGTGCCAGATTTGTCAAAGAAAGCCTTCCTTCTTCTGACTGGCCTCACCAAACCCTCAGCTCCCCCCGCAGCATCCAGATTCTTCCCCCACAGCTGCAGCCTTGGCACAGACTTCACCCCCAGCTCCCTCACCGGGGCCTTCCTATCTTAAGGGGCCAGGGTCACCCTGGCAGTCATTCCAGCAGCTCTGAGAACAGCACAGCACCCTGCACTCTCTGTGCCCCTCCAGCCTGATGGGTGCCCTCCCAGCTCTCCTGCCCCACTTTCTCACCAGGGATGGAGCCGGCTGTGGCATCACCGTTGACCTCCTCACCCCGCACCAGCTGCTTATACAGGTTGATCACCTGGGTGAGGTTGTCATTGGCCTGCAGGATCTCCGCTGGAACAGGCAGGAGGGGAGAGGCCAGGCTGAAGGACTGTGGGGGCCTCTGGACGGCAGGAGATGAGGACCCCACATCCATCACAGCCTGTGTGTGAGGGGAAGGGGTAGGGGCAGGGGCAGGGGAATAGCCCATCTTGTCTGCTGAGGCTCTGGCCCTCCGCTACCTCCCTGGTCTCATCTCCCACCCTCCCCTCATTCGCTTCCTGCCATACTGCTTGGACTGTCTTAACATACTGGGCCCACTCCTGCCTCCAGGCCTCCACTCCAGCTGTGCTCTCTGGCTGCCCCGGATCTCTGCACAGCTTCATCCCTTATTGCCTTCAGGTCTTCACCCAAGGCTCACCTCAGGGCGGCCTGTCCTAAACCCCTCCTGCACTACCTCATCCCTTCCCTGCTTCTCTTCCTCCATGTCACTTACCACCGTGACAAACTGTCGGTGCTCATGGACTTGGTTATTGTCTGTCTCCTCTCACTAAACTACCACAAGGAAGCTTTTGTCAACCTTTTTTTTTTTTTTTTTAAATACAAATATATTTGAAATAGAGACTGGGTCTATGTTGCCCAGGCTGGTCTTGAACTCCTGGCCTAAAGCAATCCTCCCACCTTGGCCTCCCAAAGTGCTGGGATTACAGGTGTGAACCACCGTATCCAGCCTTTTGCAAACTTTGGTCAGTGCCAGATCCCTGAGGGCCTAGAACAGTGCCTGGCACCAATGAGGCCCTCAGCAACACTGCCTGCCCGGCTGCCAGGGTGTGGGGCAATCTGGGCAGTGAGCCTTTTGGGTGGGGCTCCTGCTTAACGAGGGAGTGGATGGTACCCAGACCGCAGCCCAAGTGGCCTAGGTTGACACATGGGCAGAGATCAAGGAAAAGAACCTGGTATGTGGCCCTGGCAGAAGCCTTCAGGCTCAGGTCTGGAATTGCCCAGGGCCGTGGGATGCACTCTTAGCTTCCATTCGCCCTCACCAGGGAGGAAGGTCTAGGGGCAGATGGCCCTCCGTCTCCCCCGGCTCTGCCACAGTTCTGCTCTGTGATCTGGGCAAGTCATTTTCCTCCCTTAGCCCCAGTCGTGAAAAGGGGATGGTTCTGCCTCCTGTGCAGCTGCGGGCAGTAAATGAGGTGCCTGTTAAGGCGGCTGGCCCACAGCGCCTCTCGACAGCGGGGTGGCCCCTCCTCTGTGTCCTCAGCGTGGAAAAACCCAGGGTCGGTGCTGGAGAAGGGGGGCCCCCTGGTGGTGGCTCCTTCCAACTGCAGATACTTAGCAGGCGTGGGGGAGGTCGGGGCAGGAGATGGAGAGAGAGACGGGGACCTGACCTCAGCACCTGCCCCGGGCTCACCTAAGGCCTCATCATTGTCCTCTGTGTCGCTGGCTAGTCGGAAGAGCGTGGGCCGCATCCGCTCACAGCGCTGGTACAGTTCCTGAGGGCAGCAGGGTGGGCGGGTCAGGGTCTGCGTGGGCTGTGGAGTGGGCGGGGAGTGGGGGAGTCAGGGAGGCAGGTGCACCTTCATGAGGTCCTCGCTGCTGCCAGCTGCTGCGCCGCCCTGGCTGTGGCTCATCACCATCTCCGTGAGCAGTTTCACATTGTTGTTCACCTCCTCGATGGCATTCACCCGCTTCGAGATCTTCTCCATCCGCTTCTGGTCCTGGGGACACATTGGCCAAGGGCCCCTGAGAACCTTTGGCCTGGACAAGGCACTGCCCCCTGCCCCTTGAGAGAATGTGTGCTGGGATCCGGGTTGACAGCTGGGTGACTGTGGGATCAGACTCCCGGTGGGGCTCCAGCAGGCCCTGCCAGAAGCCCCTCATGCCCAGGAAGGGCACTGTGGTCCAAGAAGCCCCCAGTATCCAGGCCTCTGCACAAGCTCATCAGGATCTCCCAAGATGGCCCAGGAACCTGGGTTTCCAAGCCCCTCACCAGGTGCTTCTGAAGGCCCAGGGCCCTACACCTCCACTGTGGTTCTCAGTGACTCTTGCCCTCCTTGTGTTTGCCCTTTCAAAGGAGGTTCCTGTACTTTACAGTGGAAGGGGACCTCTGTGGTCATCAGGTACAGCTTAGAAACGAGCACGAAGACCCTTCCAGTGTCGGTGCCTGGCAGATGGGGGAGCCTGTGCCTTTAAAGGCTGCTGTCGGGAGTGGCCTGGCTTTCCCCTGCCCCTTTGCTTACTGTGCGTGCCCCTCCTTTGCAGAGTGAAAGGTGGCCTCATGCCATCCTCCCACCTTGGCCTCCAAAGTGCTGGGATTACAGACATGAGCCACCACATCCAGTTTTGAAACTTTTTGTTCAGCACTTTGGGAGTCTGAGATGGGAGGGACATTGAGTCCAGGAGTTCGAGACTAGCTTGGGCAACAAAGGGAGACACTGTCTCTACAAAAAATTAAATTAGCTGGGTGTTGGAGCGTGTGCCTTTGGTCCCAGCTACTCGGGAGGTTGAGGTGGGAGGATGGCTTGAGCCCAGGAGGTCAAGGCTGCAGTGAGCCATGATCGTGCCACTGCACTCCAGAATGAGATCCTGTCTCAATTAAAAAAAAAACTTTCAGCAGGCACCCAGGCAACATATGTATATTTACTTAAAAATTAAACATTTGGCCATGCCTGTAATCCCAGTACTTTGGGAGGCCAAGGCAGGCAGATTGCTTGAGACCAGGAGTTCCAGACCAGCCTAGGCAACATGGCAAAACCCCTTCTCCACAAAAAAGAAAATACAAAAATTATACAGGTGTGGTGGCACATGTATTTAGTGCCAGAGGCCTGGGAGGCTGAGGTAGGAGGACTGCTTGAGCCCAGGAGGTTGAGGCTGCAATGAGCCATGATCATGCCACTGTGCTCCCGCCTGGGCAAGAGAGTGAGTCCCTGTCTCAAAAGAAATCTCCTCATATACATACACATATACATACTTACATGTATTTATGTATTTTTAAAAATATACTAAGGCCTAATTCATTTCTAACTTTTGACAAAGAGGTAGCCAGCCTCCCAAAGGCCCATCCACAGCAAGTCACCCAGGCTGCCAGGAATTCTTCCCTGTACACCCTGGTCGCCCAGCCATCAGCTTCTCTGCTGTGCCAGCCCTGGGTCACTGCAGGGCTCCTTCCACGTGAAGACACATACAGTCCCATCTCGGTGGCCCAGCTCAATACCCCCATACCGCCTCCTCCCTGTGCTCTAGGCTCAGCTGCTACCTCCTGCACCATCTCTTTGATGAGCTTATTGGCTGCGCGGAGGTCTTCGGGATGGGAGCTCTTCAGCAGGCGGGCCAGCATCTGCAGAGACAGAGGGATGTGACCGTGAGGGCAGCACCTGGGCCAGGGGTCAGAAGACTGGAGTCACATGATGGCTCCCCGCTTCCTGCCTGTGGGACATGAGTCAGTTACTTAAGCTCTCTGTGAAATGGTGAGAATTTATTGACATCTGATAGGGTGGCCACAGGCCAGTGGAGACACTGCGTGTAAGGTGCACATCACAGCGCCTGGCAGAAATAAGTAATCAACAAATGCTGCTCCCTATATCCCCATGGCTGAGAACCTTTCTGGGACAATGTACGAGAGCCTTAGCAGTAGATACCCTCCAGCGCTAGGGCTGGGACTGGGAAGAGGGGAGCTTTAACTTTAACCTCTTTATTTTAATCTTACCTCCTCCTGGGCTGTTTAATTTTTCACCCACAAGTTTTAATTTTATTAACATTAACAAAAAATTAGTAAAATTATTATTGAAAAGGTCAAAATACGTAGAGATATGTAAACTCCTGATCAACCTATGAAATGCCCTCAAACAAACTCCAGGGACACTAGACACACTCCTATTTATTAAACGTGGCGATGCTGTATGGGACACACTCAGCACACATCAAGTGCCCAGTAAACAGCACCCATCATCTACAACGATGCCTGGGCTCAGTGTGTGCCTCTGTTCCAACGGCTGATGCCAGAGCAGCTAGGGGCCAGAACCCACGGACCCCCACCTGGGCTTGGAGTCCCCAGTGTGCCTCCTTGGAGTCTCACCTTGGATTTCTCCTCATCTTCAAAGATCACATTCTTGGGCCGTGGAGGAGGAAGGGGAAAGGTAGTGTCATCTGGAAGCTTGGGGTCGGACTTCACAATCCCTGGATTAGATGAGTGTCAGAAAGGCTGTCAATATGTCCCAGGCCCAGGGGTAGGGGTGACATGGGGACGGGGGCAGGCAAGGGCAGGACAGAAGAGGGAGGTCAGTCTGTTGCCAGCACGCTGGCTCTGGACTCTTGGTGGCCTGGGCCTGCTCCTACCTACTCCATCAAAATTGCCTGGGGGAGATGGTTTGGGGACCCATATTTTGAGGCTACTCCCTGGAGACCACTCTTTGAGGGGAAGCTTGATTCAAACTCACCTTCTTTCCACCCAAGCTAGCCTCAGGCAGAGCACAGAAGGCCACACTAGCTGTATGTTCTCCAGGAGTTAAAGGACAGACCCATGACCTTGCTGGCTCAGAAGCCCCTGAAGCTGCTGGAGCCCCACCTCATGGTGGGGGAGGGGAGGGCAGGCCCTGGTCACCCCCCCACCCTCTGTGTGCCTCACCCTGCTTCTTTAGCATCTGGTAGGCCTCTGCGATTTTCACCTCCTCGGGCAGGCCCACTGTCCAGCTGTAGAGGAGCTCCAAGATCTTGTTTTTCACCTTCTCCGATGTCCGAGAGCCCAGATACTTCAGGGACACAGTAGGGAGGCCTTTGATACTGCCTGGCCCCACTCACTTCAGCCTCAAGCCCTGTCCACACCCTACTGCCTCCCCAGGACTCCCCGGGAAGCCCTCTGGCCTACAGGGTCCTCACAGCCCCACCCAACCAGCCTGGGGTAGACTGAGTTCACCTACTACCCCTGCCACTTATTAGCTGGGTCAGCCCTCAGTGTCTGTTTCCCCACCTGCTGGGTGGCACCATGGTGAGGATGCAGAACTGACATGAGGGACAGGCCTGCTCACGGTTGGCTCTGGGGACTTAGCCTTGACATCTCAGGAAGGAGGAGCCAGAGGCCTCCAGGGTGCCCAGGGAGGGGTGAGGGTGGAACTGGGAGGCCCTGGGCCTACTCCCCATTTCCTACCAGCAAACTGGGCTGGGGAAAGTGGCTCTCACACCAGAGTTCCCTCTTGGGAGGAGAATGGGAGGCCATATGGGTCATTCAGTAGCTCTGGTCAAAGGATGGGTCTGAGCAAAGAAGGGCCAAGGGGGCAGGCTGTCACTCAAACAGCTTAAGAAATGTTCACAGTAGGCCGGAGGCGGTGGCTCACGTCTGTAATCCCAGCACTGTGGGAGGCCAACGCGGGTGGATCATGAAGTCAGGAGTTCAAGACCAGCTGACCAATATGGTGAAACCTTGCCTCTACTGAAAATACAAAATTAGCTGGGCGTGGTGGTGGGTGCCTATAATTGCAGCTACTCGGGAGGATGAGGCAGGAGAACAGCTCAAATCCGGGAGGTGGAGGGTGCAGTGAGCTGAAATCACACCATTGCACTCCAGCCTGGGTGACAAGAGTGAAACTCCTTGTCCAAAAAAAAAAAAGGTTTCTGGTAGGTAGGCCGGGTATGGCGGCTCATGCCTGTAGCTCCAGCACTTTGGGAGGCCACGGCAGGCGGATCACGGGGTCCGGAGTTCTAGACCAGCCTGGCCAACATGGTGAAACCCCATCTCTACTAAAAATATAAAAAATTAGCCGGGCATGGTGGCGTGCGCCTGTAATCCCAGCTACTTGGGAGGCTGAGGCAGGAGAATTGCTTGAACCCAGGAGGCGGAGGTTGTGGTGAGCAGAGACCGTGCCACTGCACTCCAACCTGGATGACAAAGCAAGACTCTGTCTCAAAAAAATTTTAAAAAAATAGAAATGTTCACGGTCTGTGGGAAGATTCCTTGGGCTAAGCTGGGGATGATGGCCCATCTGGAGCCAGCAGGCTCCATCACTCAGGTCTGTGGCCTTGGATGCTGAGGTCCAGGGAGGGTGCTCTTGTGTGGTGGGGACAGGGAAACCTGCCAGAGACCAGGTAGGGTGCTATGGCCAAGTCCATAGGGAGTGATTTCAGGCCAGATATCGCTGACACATACAGCCATCTGTCGGCTGTACGTATTCCCTGGGATCATTTCTCCCTGAGCACCGGGCAGTTCCATGGCTGCTCCACCCCTGGCCAGCCTGGAAACACTCCTCTGAGACCCCAGGCTGTCCCAGAATCAGGTATGAGGGGACTGTGAGAAGGGATCTGTGTTTGTCCTATGTCTGAGTTCTAATAGGGGGCTGAGGTGACACCCCAGCAGGAGGCTCCCTGGAAAAGTCGCTCCACAGTCTGAAGGTCCTCTTTCCTCTCCCCACATCTGATAGGGCAGGTCTGAGTTTGGGCTGGGGGCACCAACCTTGGGAGACACGACCTTGATGAGCTCGTTGAGAAAGCGGAACTTGCCCACTTCGTCGTGGAACCGCTTGCCGCAGCTCTTCATGCATGTTTCCAGCACCTGTGCAGGGATGGGGGATGGGAGGGGACGCCCAGGAGCATCAGAGGCCATGGCCTCCCTCCCATGCCTTGGCCAGGGGCCAGAAGCCCACGGGTGGGCATTCAGCAGGGAGGCAACGGCTTGTGAGGATGGAAGATTCTGAGTCACAGAAGCCTCTGGGACTGATCATCACCCCCTTGGGAGATAGGGTCAGGTGACCTGCAGTGCCCAGTAATGCCCAATCTGTAGTGATGCTCTAGTCCCGTTCATAGCTTAGGCCCCACATCTGAGTACCAACTGTACATTATTTTCTTACTATTTTTCCTTTTTTTTTTGAGACAGAGTTTTACTCTTGTCCAGGCTCGAATGCAATGGCATGATCTCGGCTCACTGTAACATCTGCCTCCTGAGTTCAAGTGATTCTCCTGCCTCAGCCTCCCGAGTGGCTGAGATTATAGGCACCCGCCACCACTCCTGGCTAATTTTGTATTTTTAGTAGACACGGGGTTTCTCCATGTTGGTCAGGCTGATCTCGAACTTCCGACCTCAGGTGATCCGCCCGCCTTGGCCTCCCAAAGTGCTGGGATTACAGGCGTGAGCCACTGTGCCTGGCCTATTTTTCCTTTTTTAAAAAAACCTTGTATGAGCAACATCTACCTTGGCCTCATCCTAAGGTATATCTATGAAATCATAGGACTAGTTATACTCAAGAAAAAATGTTAAATATATAACAATAATGATTATTATTTAGAGACAGGGTCTCACTCTGTTGTCCAGGCTGGAGTACAGTGGCACAATCATAGCTCACTGTAGCTTTGAACTCCTTGCCTCAGGTAAGCCTCCTGCCTTTGCCTCCCAAAGTGCTGAAATTACAGGTATAAGCCACTGCACCCAATTAAACACATAAGTACTAAAAGAGAAACTGTTGGCCGGGCGCGGTGGCTCAAGCCTGTAATCCCAGCACTTTGGGAGGCAGAGACGGGTGGATCACGAGGTCAGGAGATCGAGACCATCCTGGCTAACACTGTGAAACCCCGTCTCTACTAAAAAAAATACAAAAAACTAGCTGGGCGAGGTGGCGGGCGCCTGTAGGCCCAGCTACTGGGGAGGCTGAGGCAGGAGAAAGGCGTGAACCCAGGAGGAGGAGCTTGCAGTGAGCCAAAATCACGCCACTGCACTCCAGCCTGGGCGACAGAGTGAGACTCCGCGTCAACAAAAAAAAAAAAAAAAAAAAAAAGAGAAACTGTTTCTCTACCACCACTTAAAATCAGCTTTGCTCTATGGTGGGTTGGTATGTGGCCCATGCTGGAGGCCACAGACGTACACCCCTCTCTCCTCTCCTATTGAACAGATACGAAACCTCAGGCCTGAGCCCAAGCGCCACCCCTTAGCTTTACAAACGTGCAGATCTCTGGATGCAGATACTCCAGGAGTGTGGCCTTGGCAGGTCTGGGTGGAGCCCTGATTCCATGTGTTAAATATGCTTCCTTGAAAGGCAGCCGATGTGCAGCTGAAGCAAGGAACCCCTGGACCAGATGACCGTAGAGGGCCTTTGCTCAGCAAGAGGCCTATGTGTATGGATGCTGGGGTGGGAGGCCAGCCCGCTGGCTGTGGTGGGACCCTTGGGGCGGGCCCGGACCTCTATCCTGGGCCATCTTAGCACAACTCTCTTGGGCTCTGAAGAGCCTTATGGACCCCAAGAACTTCAGTCTTGGCCTCCCTTGGTGTGATCACATGGCCGGGGACGGATGGTGGTCTCTCCCCTTCTCACCGTCAAGGCCTGGATCGCCTCCCACTCCTGCGGGGACTGGATCTTGTGGGCCAGCAGTCGGGTGGCGAGTGGAGGCCTGGGTGGGAGGAACAACACAGAGCCAGAGTTGCCACGGAGTCCCGGTCACCCTAGGGGAGGGCCGTGACCCCAGCCCGCCGGGACTGCAGCCCTCCTCCAAGGAGCCCTGGTCACTCTAGGGGAGGGTCACCACTCCAGCCTGCTGCTGAGACTTCAGCCCTCCAAGGTTTCTGCAGGCATATGCAAAGGCCCAGCTCCCCCTCCAGATCAGATACGGCCTGGGATTGTGGCAAGGCGGGGCCAGGCAGAGAGTACAGGCGGGGACCTTCAAAAGGTGTGAGCTCAGCTCCTGGGCTGGCCTAAGAACTCTGACGTGTCACGTCCTTGGCTTGGCTTGCCATAGAGACAAGTACAATATGCCACAAGAGACGGGCTGACATAGTTCCCCAGGAGCTCAAGATGGCAAACGATGTTCTGTTGTGGCAAATCAGAGCAGCTTCATGGTGGAGGTGGTGACATTCATCTACCAGACTGTAAAAGACCCATTGCCATCGACAGTAAGAGCTCACATGTGCTGAACTGGTCATGCGTGAGGAGGCTCACATGCACTTTCCTGCCTAAGCTGCATAAGGCAGGCAGCACTGTCATTCCCACCTCACCGTGGGAAGTTCCTTCAAGTGTGAAGAAACTGACTCTCAGAGACAACCACTCACCCAAGGTTGCTCAGCTAAGAGAGGGGACGGGACTCATACCCAAGCAACATGACTCCAAAGCACACATATACCACTGTCTGTGGTCCCGAAACTTTAGTATCACCAGGGGAGGCCACTAAGAATGTCTACTCCCGGCCAGGCGCGGTGGCTCATGCCTGTAATCCCAGCACTTTGGGAGGCCGAGGCAGGCAGATCATGAGGTCAGGAGATCGAGACCATCCTGGCTAACACGGTGAAACCTCATCTCTACTAAAAAATACAAAAAAATTAGCCAGGCATGGTGGCGGGTGCCTGTAGTCCCAGCTGCTCGGGAGGCTGAGGCAGAACGGCATGAACCTGGGAGGCACAGCTTGCAGTGAGCCGAGATGGCGCCACTGCACTCCAGCCTGGGTGACAGAGCAAGACTCCGTCTCAAAAAAAAGAAAAAAAAAAAAGACTGTCCACTCCCAACCCCCCACTGGAGAGTCGAGTCTGGCGGCAGCCCAAGAATGGGCATTTATTTAATTTATTTTTTTGAGATGGAGTCTCACCCCGTCACCATGCTGGAGTACACTGGTGCAATCTCAACTCACCGTAACCTCGGTTTCCCGGGTTCAAGTGATTCTCCTGCCTCAGCCTCCCAAGTAGCTGAGACTACAGGCACACACCACCACACTCTGCTAATTTTTGTATTTTTAGTAGAGATGGGGTTTCACCGTGTTGGCCAGGATGGTCTCGATCTCTTGGCCTCATGATCCGCCCGCCTCAGCCTCTCACAGTGCTGGGATTATAGGCATAAGCCACCACGCCTGGCCTTATTTTTTATTATTTATTTACTTATTTATTTATTTTTTTGAGATAGAGTTTCACTTCATCACCCAGGCTAAAGTGCAATGGCACGATCTCGGCTCACTGCAACCTCCACCTCCGGAATTCAAGTGATTCTCCTGCCTTAGCCTGCCAAGTAGCTGGGATTACAGGCATGCACCACCATGCCTGACTAATTTTTTTTGTATTTTTAGTAGAGACAGGGTTTCTCCATGTTGGTGAGGCTGGTCTTGAACTCCCAACCTCAGGTGATCCGCCGGCCTTGGCCTCCCAAAGTGCTGGGATTATAGGCATGAGCCAACGCACCCGGCCTATTTATTTATTTATTTATTTATTTTGAGATGGAGTCTCTCTCTGTCGCCCAGGCTGGAGTGCAGTGGCGCGATCTCCACTCACTGCAAGCTCCGCCTCCCGGGTTCCTGCCATTCTCCTGCCTCAGCCTCCCGTGTAGCTGGGACTACAGGCACCGCCACCGCGCCCGGCTAATTTTTGTATTTTTAGTAGAAACAGGGTTTCACCGTGTTAGCCAGGATGGTCTCGATCTCCTGACCTCGTGATCCACCCATCTAGGCCTCCCAAAGTGCTGTGATTACAGGCATGAGCCACTGCGCCCGGCCCTGTTTTTAAAAATTTTTTAAGAGATGAGGTCTTGCTATGTTGCCCAGGGTAGCCACAAGGGATCCTCCCGCCTTGGCCTTCCCAGTAACTGAGATTACAGATGTGCGCCACCATGCCTGGCTAAGAATGTACATTTCTCACAAGTATTCTAGGTAATTCTTTGTTTTGTTTTTTGAGACAGAATCTCATTCTGCTGCCCAGGCTGGAGGGCAGTGGCGCAATCTCGGCTCATTGCAATCTCTGTCTCTTGGGTTCAATCAATTCTCCTGCCTCAGCCTCCTGAGTAGCTGGGATTACAGGCATGCACCACTATGTCCAGCTAATTTTTGCATTTTTAGTAGAGACGGGGTGTCACCATGTTGACCAGGCTCGTCTCAAACTCCTAACCTCAAGTAATCCGCCCACCTTGGCCTTCCAAAGTGCTGGTACTATAGGCATGAGCCACTGTGCCTGGACAACATTCTAGGTGATTCTAACACAGGAAGTTCTAGTTCTTCCTTGAGGAAAGGGCCTACTGGCCTCCTCCCAGTTGGGGAACATGCAGTTCTCCCTCTGGGGGGCCCTTCCCCACAAAGCACTGGCTGCGGGTCCAGCAGGCCTGGGTCTTACCAAGCTCAGGACTAGCATTTTCTCCCTGTGAGATGTGGGGGCAGATCTGAGTCCTCTGGGCCTTGATTTCTTTACCTGTTACATGGAACCAGCAAGGCCCACCCCAGAGAGTGACACCCAAACAGCATTCAGTACCAAGTGACCTTATCCTCATCACTTTGTGAGTATGTTCAGAATGAAAACCAGGTGTCCACCCACCCAGGCCTCTGTACCTGAGACTGGGTTCTGGAGAGTGCAGGGCAGTGCAAACAAGCGGGGCCGGCTACCTACCCCTCAAAGTCCTCGTTGAGCTGCTCGCAGAAGCCGTTGATGCTGGCCCAGTCAAGCTCCTTGTTCAGGGGGTTCGTGGCTCTATCTGGAAGAGGAGAGCTGGGGTCACTGTGGCCTGGCAGTGGGATTCCTGCTCTTCCGCTCCTGACCCTGACAAAGGTGTGGTCAGGAGTGGGAGGGGAGTGTGACTGAGCACGTGGGAAAGCTCTCCCCTTGCCTTCCTGCCCAGACAGCCTCAAGACCTGAGCGCGGGTGTAAACAGACAGATGAGCACAGCTGCTCTCCTAAGGGCCCCACTTTTAGAGACTATGGTCAGGGCTCTTTCCCTCCTCCCCATTCCCCCCACCCCTGCAGCTGGACCCATCAGGCCAGCCCCATCTCCTCTGATTCTGCTGAGAACAGTGTCTCCATAATTCTCATGGAATTTATGCTCAGAGGAGATCCAGAAGTAAGGGAGAAAAAAATCAGAGTTCCGCCCTCAAGGAGCCGTGTAGCCGGGAAGTGTGCCAAGGGAAGCTAGGTTCTCAATAAAGTGTGACAGAGGGAAGCCAAGGAGCTGCAGAAACACAGGGGAGGGGACTCAGTTCAGTTTGGGGTTAGGGAGACTGCCTGGAAGAGGCAACACACAAGCAGGGGCCAGGAGTCACCCAGGCTGGAGCTGGTCCACCTCTGACCCGCACGTGGCTGCATGGGCAGGAAAGATGTGGGTAGCCGCATGAGGCAGAGAATGAGGGGCCTCAGTAAGGAGTATGCGTCTTACCATCACAACAGGTTCAGAAAGCCTTCATTCCCTTGGGAGTGGCTCCGCTGTCCCCTTCCCTAATCCTCTACTCCTGCCCAGGGTAGCAGTGCTGGATCAGTTCTCTCATGTCCCCCAGCCTGCTACGGCACTGCATCCCAGCCACTCATGTCCATACCTGTCTCCCCTTGGCAAATGAATGAATGAACGAGCAGTCAGCTGAGGGCAGGCAAGGGGTGAGGTTCTGGGGAAGTCTGAATCCAGAAATGGGTAGTGGCAAGGAAAGAGGGCCAACAGGTCTACATGAAGTGGGTGTGAACACGACCGGACGGTCACCCCTTTAACCCCCAATACTGGTTAAACAACAATCTAGGTTACATGCTTCCCTGAACCTCGATTTCCCCATCTTGTAAAGTTGGAATGAAATATGGATTTTTTTTTTTTTTTGAGACAGAGTCTTGTGCTGTTGCCTAGGCTGGAGTGAGTGGTGCGATCTCAGCTCACTGCAAGCTCGGCCTCCCAGGTTCACGCCATTCTCCTGCCTCAGCCTCCCGAGTAGCTGGGACTACAGGTGCCCGCCACCACGCCCGGCTAATGTTTTTGTATTTTTAGTAGAGATGGGGTTTCACTATGTTAGCCAGGATGGTCTCAATCTCCTGACCTTGTGATCAGCCTACCCCAGCCTCCCAAAGTGTTGAGATTACTGGTGTGAGCCACCTGCTGGATTTTTTTTTTTTTTTTTTTTTTTGAGAAAGAGTCTCCCTCTGTCGCCAGGCTGGAGTAAAACGGCGAGACCTTGGCTCACTGCAATCTCTGCCTCCTGGGTTCAAGCGATTCTCCTGCTTCAGACTCCTAAGAGTAGCTGGGATTACAGGCGTCCACCACCATGCCTGGCTAATTTTTTCGTATTTTTGGTAGAGACGGGGTTTCACCATGTTGGTCAGGCTGGCCTCAAACTCCTGACCTCAAATGATCCACCCACCTCGGCCACCCAAAGTGCTGGGATTACAGGCATGAGCCACTGCACCTGCTGAAATATGGATTTTGGATGACAAAATACTTTTTGCATGGGCAGGCCATGGGGACAGCCAGAGCCCGATCTTCATTTCTCCACACCCCACCTCTAACTATCACCCCTTCCCAGCCAGTTCTGCCCAAGCCTAAGCACTGAGCTGAGGGTGTGGAAGGACAGCCCAGGAGGTAGAACAGAGAAGGATGTGTGAACAGGAGGCTGGGGACTGACCCAGCATGTGACGCCTGCCCTGGGCCATATGTTATGGCAGGGGGCCCAAAGCCCTGGAATCCCAGTGGCTGGCAGCCATTCATCCAACTCAGATTTAAGTATTCTGGGTGCTGGGGCTCCAGAAGTTAACAGACAAAATCCTGCCCTCCTGAAGTTCACTGCCCAGCAAGAGAAACAATGAATACTGAGATTAACAAACCCAGCAGTACTGCAGACTGTTGCGAAATGTTACAGAGCAAAGCAAAGCAAGGAGAAGTGCAGAAAGCCTAGGGGGTGGGGGGCTGCTCTCCCAGAGGGCTCTCGGAGGACTCTGGAGCCCTTGGGAGCTGCTCTCTGGGAGGGCTCTCAGAGCTGACTTGAGATCAGAAGGACGAACGTTCTCTCTGGATCTAGATCTCTGTCCCAGGAGCTCCACAAGACCCTCTAGTCCTTCAGAAAAACGAAGCCCCTGGTGACCTCCTGGGGATACCACGAGTATGACCCTCCCCACCCCAGGGGTAAGGGTAACTGTCTACTCTGCCTCCGAGTCCCCAGAAGCTGGGGAACACCAGTCTAAAGTTAGAGAATCACTGCCCATTCAATACACCCAGCGGGAAGACCCTAAAACAGGAAGTCCTTCAAGTGTCAGAGACACGTGAGTGGGAGTGAGGTCAGAGAAGCTGATTCTGGACTGTTCCCGGGTCCGACGCCAGTGAAGAGGAAGCGCTGGCATCATGAGACATCATCTTTCTCCCCCTGCATCTGGCTGAAAGCCAGGGCCTCCAGGTCCAAGGAGATCCGACCGACCTCCTTGGCCCTTGGCCCCTGACCCTCGGCCCTCTTAATTCCATCCAAGGGCAATACCCTCCCTTGCAGGCAGTTGGGGAGAACACCTAGAGAGGGAGGGAGGTGTTTCACAACAGGGTAAGACTCCACCCTGCCACTCTGGCAATAACATCATTTACCTCACCAGGCTGGGCGCAGTGGCTCACACCTGTAATTCTAACACCTTGAGAGGCCGATGTGGGCGGATGAGTGGCTCACACCTGTAATCCCAACACTTTGAGAGGCCGACGTGGGCGGATCACCTGAGGTCAGGAGTTCGAGATCGGCCTGGCCAACATGGTGAAAGCCCGTCTCTACTAAAAATACAAAAATAGCTGGGTGTGGTGGTGCACACCTGTAATCCCAGCTACTCAAGAGGCTGAGGCAGAAGAATCACTTGAACCCGGGAGGAGGAGGTTGCAGTGAGCCGAGATTGTGCCACTGCACTCCAGCCTGGGTGACAAGAGCGAAAACCTGTCTCAAAAAAAAAAAAAAAAAAAAGAAAAGAAAAAAAAAAAAGCTGGGCACGGTGGCTCACGCCCATAATCCTAGCACTTTGGGAGGCCGAGGCAGGCGGATCAGGAGGACAGGAGAGCGAGACCATCCTGACTAACATGGTGAAACCCCGTCTCTACTAAAAATACAAAAAAAAATTAGCTGGGTGTGGTGGCAGGCGCCTGTAGTCCCAGTTATTTGGGAGGCTGAGATAGGAGAATGGTGCGAACCCAGGAGGCGGAGCTTGCAGTGAGCTGAGATGGCGCCACTGCACTCCAGCCTGGGTGACAGAGTGAGACTCTGTCTCAAAAAAAATAAAAAATAAAAATAAAAATAAATAAAAAAAGAAGCTACCTTTTACCTCCAGCCTCCACAAGGGAAGAGGGAAGATCTTACAATTCTCCTAGGACACAGAGGGGAAGGAAAGGAGAAAATTCCAGCCCCAATGCGTCAGGGCCCAGCCAAACCCAAGTATCTCTAACTTCTGCCTGGTTTTACACTCTCTGGACTCTCAGAAAACCTCCACTGTTGCTAAACCTGAGAATGTTTTGTATGACCCACAGCTCAAGTCCTGTGTCTGAGATCAGTGAGCCAGGGGCCCACCCATCCCCCCAGCCCAGTTGCTGCTGAGACCCAGGCGGACACTTGTGGCATTGACAACGGTCAAGGGCTGCTGAGTGCCCCTTTTCCACCCCCTGCCTCTCTGCTGGCCAGGATGACTCTCAAACATCCCCAGAGGTTTGGCTCTGGGGCCAACCTCATGGTTCAACTCTGCTCAAGCCTGCCTTAAAAGGGGCTGGCCATGACCCCAAACCACGCTAGACAGTGGCCGGTGTGCCCGGGTCCAAGAGGCTTCCCTGAGGCCTTGGCAACGATAAGGCCCCAACAGCACTTAAAGCCTTGGGAGAGAGCCCTCACTAGACCAGGGAGAAGCCAGCCACGGCTTTCAGGGGCAGAGTCCAGGAGCGGGGCTGTGACAGCGGGGGATCATCAGGGCTACGGGTTAAGGAGCTCAGGTGGAGGGGTCGGGGGGCAGGAAGCCTAAGCAATAGGAAGCTGTGTCTGAGGAGAAACAAGAAAAAAAGGGGTGTAGAGGCCTTTGAAGGAAGTTCAGCAAGAGCTGGGAAAGGCATCTTGGAGGCTGAGGGGCCAGGCTGAAGGTAGTGACAGGGAGCTTGGAGTTATTAATACTTCTGGAGTCTAAGACTCTTCCAAGCCTGTAGGGTGTGGGGATTTCTCACCGTGTGGCCAGAAGACTGGGACCTGCGGGAGGAATCAAAAGGGTCCTCCCTTCCAGGACGGGGTAATGAGCAAATGTGAGTAGTTGCGTGCTCCAGGAACACCATGCAGGGCCAGAGAGTGGAGGATTCGGGGCCTGAGAACTGTAGGGTCCCTCCCTCCCGGGTGTGAGATGCAACCCCGGGGGACCGCTCGCGCGCTCCTTCCCCGGGCCGCTACTCCGCGGAGCAATGTGAGCCTGGGGGGTTGGGGCGCAGCTCACTCCCCCTCCCAGGGGTCGTGGCCCAGGGATCCGACAGGTGGGCGGCGCCCGCTCCAACCGCTGGACCGCGCAGGGGACCGGGTCCTCCATCACTCCAGGGTCTGAGGGGCCGACTGAGGACACCGCCCCTCCCGGGCCGGGGGCGGGGCGTGAGGAGGGGGCGCCCCGTACCCCGCCCCCACCGTGAAGGGGCCCGCCTCGTGCCCCCGGTTCCGGTTCCGGTTCCGGTCCGCGCCCCTCCCGGACACTCACTGATTCGCGCCTCCAGAGTCTCCGGCTCCATCGCGGGTTCCATCCGCCACCGGCCCCCAGCCTCGGCACCGCCCCCCCGCCCCCCCCAGCTCTCGCGGGACCTCCTGGGCACCGCCCTCTGTCGATTAAAGGGGCAACGTCCGCACGGGCGCGCTTGGCACCATAGAGAGGCCAACGAGGTCGCCTAGAGCGTCAACGTACTCGCCCAGCCCCTCCCCCAAGCGGTGTCTACGTCGCGGCTGGGACCAGCCGCCTGCCTTTCCGTTCCCGGCGCTCAGGCGGGAGGGGAAGCGGAGAGACTGGAGGGTAAGGGCAGCACCATGGAAACTCCAAGGGACGCTCTAACTCGTTCTGCGTCACGGAGATGTCTGTGACCGCCCCCGGAAGAATGCTCTGCAGGCATGTTGTTGAGGGGCTCTGAGGCCACTTCCGGAGCCCTGAGCGGGTACTTCCGCTCAGAGGCGAACGTGGGAGATGCCCTTAAAAGGGCGATAAGGTACGTCGTTATGTACCTTGGCTGCTGTGAAGATGACGAAAATAAATCAGTTTCTTGAGTGCTTACAGTATTCTGGGTATTGTCCTAAGCACTATTTGTAATTAATCCATTTACTCCTGACTCCTTGCAACAAACCCACCAGATAATTCGGAGGCTGCACAAGTGGCAGAGGCTGAACCCTGTGCCGTCTCGTCCATTCATCCAGTAAACGTTTAATGAGCTCTTTGCAAATGCAAAGCACAGGGCACGGGAGGAGATAGACAAGGCCAGATATTTATTACACAGTGTCATAGGGGAAGCCCACGGGGTAGTGGGAACAAAGGAGGGGGCTCCTCCCCCAAACTGGGGTGGGGTGGTTGGGGGTGTTGTCAGGGGAGGGATATTGTCAGGGGAGGTTTCAAGAGAAAGTGATACTGTATTTGGCTGAAAGTCGGATTTCTCCACGTAGAGCTGGTGCGAAAAGATATTCGGGGAGAAAAACTAAGATGAAGGCCGAGGCGGGCGGATCACGAGGTCTGGAGATCGAAACCAACGTGGCTAACACAGTGAAACCCCGTCTCTACTTAAAAAAAAAAAAAAAAAAAAAAATTAGCCGGGCGTGCCTGTATTTCTATCTACTTAGAAGGCTGAGGCAGGAGAATCGCTTGAACCCCGGAGGTGAAAGTTGCAGTGAGCCGAGATTGCGTCACTGCACTCAGCCTGGGCGACAGAGCAAGACTCTGTCCCCACCCCCACCCCCCATAAAAGTAGAATAAGTCCAGGGAATTGGAAGTATTTCAATACGGCTCCCAGATATCTGCAAATAGATATCTATTTGCAGGAGATATCTTGGAATTAGGCTGGGGCAAGATCACCCAGGTCCCATGTTTTGCTGCCTTTTTTTTTTTTTTTTTCCACTGTGAGCAACGTTGGAGGTGTCGTTAGTTTTGCGGATGGTAGCAAAGTCAGGCTTTTGTTTTAGAAAGGTCCAGCAGTGGGAAGAAGATAGCAGCGGGGGCCAGACTGGAATCGAGGAGGACAGTACGAACAGACCTCCTAAGCTCGGCGCCTTTTCTCCTGTATCTCCCTCCATCAAAGACCTCCCTCACCTTGTGTCGTCACGACCTGGCGGCTCCTGGTCCCCGACTCACCTGGGTCCATCACACTCTGTCGCCCCCTCGTGGCCGGCTGGGAAACCGGCCCGTGGCGACGTCTCCAGCGGTCCTGTGCCTGGGAGGGTTAAAGCTCGACTGAGACTACGGAATCTGGCGAATCCGGTTCTCCCTTGGCGACTGACCTCGATTCACCTTGCAGAAACGCAGTAACCTCATCCAGGAGATGAGGGGGTTGTGCTGGGTCAGTTTTTCCCCTAAACTCAACCATTCAGCGACTGGGATGCTTTTCTAAATTCTCTCTCGCAGGCCATTGAGATTATACAGGAAAGTGATATGTATGTTTATTGAGTTCCTCGATAAAAGCTGTAACATAGTGTATACTTACAGCTTTTTGTGTCCTTTATTGCTGAAATGAATTTTATATGTATATATATTTGTTTTATTTTGTTTTTGAGACGGAGTCTCACTCTGTCTCCCAGGCTGGAGTGCAGTGATGCGATCTCCGCTCACCACAACCTCTGCCTCCCGGGTTCAAGTGATTTTCCTCCCTTACTCTCCCAAGTAGCTGGGATTACAGGCGCCTGCCACCACGCCCGGCTAATTTTTTCGTATTTTTGGTAGAGACGGAGTTTCACCATGCTGGCCAAGCTGGTCTCGAACTCTGGACCTCAGGTAATCCACCCGCCTCAGCCTCCCGAAGTGCTAAATTTTACAGGCGTGAACCACTGCGCCCAGCCTATTATATTTATTTTTGGGACAGAGTCTTACTCTGTCGCCCAGGCTAGAGTGCAGTGGCAGGATCTCAGCTCACTGCAACCTCTGCTTCCTGGGTTCAAGCGATTCTCCTGCCTCAGCCTCCTGAGTAGCTGGGATTACAGGCATGCACCATCATGCCCGGCTAATTTTTGTATTTTTAGTAGAGACAGGGTTTCGCCGTGTTGGCCAGGCGGGTCTCGAACCCCTGACCTCAGGTGATCCGCCCGCCTCGACCACCCAAAGTGTTAGGGTTAAAGGCGTGAGCCATCACACCCAGCCTGAAATGAATTATTACTGAAATAAAACACACACTGCATTTACTGCATTCATTTAGGGACACATCTATGCTGTCAGGAGTCACTTTTTTTTTTTTTTTTTTTTTTTTTGAGACGGAGTCTCGCTCTGTCGCCCGGTCTGGAGTGCAGTGGCCGGATCTCAGCTCACTGCAAGCTCCGCCTCCCGGGTTTACGCCATTCTCCTGCCTCAGCCTCCCGAGTAGCTGGGACTACAGGCGACCACCACCACGCCCGGCTAGTTTTTTTTTGTGTTTTTAGTAGAGACGGGGTTTCACCGTGTTAGCCAGGATGGTCTCGATCTCCTGACCTCGTGATCCGCCCGTCTCGGCCTCCCAAAGTGCTGGGATTACAGGCTTGAGCCACCGCGCCCGGCCAGGAGTCACTTTTAAAGACAGCATAGATTTGATTTAGGTGCGAATTCTGACTTCACTGTTTCTGGATGATCTTGAACAAGTGTGTCTGCAAAATTAATCCCTTACCACATACTCCCTACCACATTTTCTGCTGAACTTTTCTCATGAATGCTTATCTCCACTACATCATTTCTTTGTTGTGTTTTTGTGTCTCTCTCTCCCACCAGAATGTAAGCTCCACAAGGGCAAGGGATTTTATTTAGTTACTTCACTAAAAATATATCCCCGAGTCCTAAAACAGTAACTGTTACACAATAGGTATTCAATAAATATGCATCAAATAAATGAATGAATATGCCCAACATTGCACAGTGAGTATGGGGTTTGGAGAGGTGAGCCAGGCTGTGCTTGTAACAAAGGCTCTAGGCTGTGCCTCTGAGTTCTGGGGAGCAGAGCGTGGTAAGGTAGACTCAGGAGCTGTGTCTATGTGTGAAGGGCCTGGCCCAAACTGGGGATCAGGGTAGGAGGTACAGTAGGAGGAAACTAAGGATGTTGAACGGAAGGAGGACCAACACAGGAAACTTGGAGGAACTGCAGGGATTTAGCCTGTGGCGGCCGTTTCCACCCATTCCCCACCATGAGCAAATGTGTTGCTCTGAGAGACTTGAGGAACCCCTGAGAAGGGCAGGTAAAGCTCAGCTATAATCACCTGAGCCAAGCTGACCTCTAAGGATTTAACACCTCAGCTCCTTCCTAGGAGAACCCCTCCAACACTGGAAACATTGATGAGGGAGGGCTGGGGCGAGAGAATAGGAGCTGGGGAGGTGGGCATCCTTGCAAACTTAGAGGAGAGATATGGGGGAGGACATGCAATTCTTTCTTGGAGGGGGATTGTAGAAGGTTCAGGAAACAGATTGAGGCATGGCCCCAACTTTAGCCCCTGTGACTCCAGTCAGATCCTGCATGTCCCTTCTGGGCATGAGAACCTCAGGGGAGGGGGGCACAGAGGACCATGGTTGTCATTGTTGTCTTTGATGTTCACACAGACCTCAGAGTTAAGTTCTATTCTTCCTGTTTTACAGATGAGAAATCTGAGACTCTGAGCAAGGATGTGGTTGGCCAAGGCCCCCACGTGTCTCCATCACAAGAGCCCACATTAGAACAAGTCCCTGCCATCAAAGGATGGAAAGCACAGAAGCAGGCTGGGCGGGGTGGCTCAAGCCTATAATCCCAGCATTTTGGGAGGCCAAGATGGGTAGATCACTTGAGGTCAGGAGTTCAAGACCAGCCTGTTCATGTTCTGGTCAACACGGTGAAACCCCGTCTCTACTAAAAATACAAAAATTAGTTGGGTGGGTGTGGTGGTACGTGCCTGTAATCCCAGCTACTCAGGAAGCTGAGGCACAAGAATTGCTTGAACCTGGGAGGTTGCAGTGAGCTGAGATCGCACCACTGCACTCCAGCCTGGGCGACAGAGTAAGATTCTATCTCAAAAAAAAAAAAAAAAAAAAAAAGGGCTAGTAGCTCACGCCTGTAATCCCAGCACTTTGGGAGGCAGAGGCAAGCGGATCATCATGAGGTCAGTAGATCCTGGCAAACATGATGAAACCTTACCCTGTCTCTACTGAAAATACAAAAAATTAGCCGGGCGTGGTGGCACACGCCTGTAGTCCCAGCTACTCGAGAGGCTGAGGCAGGAGAATTGCTTGAACCTGGGAGGCGGAGGTTGCAGTGAACTGAGATTGTGTCATTGCACTCCAGCCTGGGCAACAGAGTGAGACTCTGTCTCAAAAAAAAAAAAAAAAAAAATTAGCGAGGCATGATGGCGCCTGCCAGTAGCCCCAGCTACTAGGGAGGCTGAGGTGGGAGGATGGATTAAGTCCAGGAGGTTGAGGCTACAGTGAGTCATGATTATGCCACTGTACTTAAGCCTGGGCAACAGAGTGAGATTTCAAAAAAAAAAAAAAAAAAATCTGCTGCAAGGGAAAGCTGGGCCATTTCAGGGTGGGAGTGAAGGGACTGTGGCCACTAACGAAATGGATTTGTTCACTGGGCTTTTTCATGTCCTGGGAAGATTGAGGGGCAGTTGGGAATCTCCCATGTGACAGTTCATTTCACTACCTTTGATCTGATTCCAAATCAAGATAATTTGCTACCATTTATTGACTCATCCACTATGTGCCATGGCTTTTTCATCTGTATCATACCAGTACTTTTCTTTTTTTTTTTTTTCTTTTTTCTTTTATTGAGACAGAGTCTCGCTCTGTCGCCTAGGCTGGAGTGTAGTGGTGCGATCTCGGCTCACTGCAACTACCACCTTCCAGGTTTAAGCGATTCTCTCACCTCAGCCTCCCAAGTAGCTGGGATTATAGGCACTTGCCACCCGGGTAAAAATTAGCCCGGCTAATTTTTGTATTTTTAGTAGAGACGGTGTTTCACCATGTTGGCCAGGCTGGTCTCAAACTCCTGACCTCAGGTGATCCGCCTGCCTCGGCCTCCTGAAGTGCTGGGATTAATGGCATGAGCCTCCGCACCCAGCCGTATCATACTAGTACTTTAAGGTAGGTATTAGTCTTCCCAAATTACAGAGGAGGAAACTAGAGGGCCAGTAAGGTTACAAAAACTCTTGCCTGAAGCCATAAATGGGGAGCTGGGGCCAAGTTCTGCTTGACTTCCAAGGTACTGCAGGCTGTACCGTGCTAGTTTCCTCTAGGTGACCACCATGTCAAAACCCCTTGGAGAGGCTGGGCACAGGCACAGGGGGGCTCATGACTGTAATACAGGCACTTTGGGAGACCAAGGCAGGAGGATCACTTGAGCTCAGGAGTTTGAGACCAGTCTGGGCAACCAGAAAAAAAACAAACAAAAAAATTAGCTCAGCACTGAGTGTGGTGGTATGCACCTATAGTCCCAGCTACTCCATATGGCAGGAGGATCCCTTGAGCCCAGGAGGTCAAGGCTGCAGTTAGCCAGCCCGGGAATGTCCGCCCAAAGTTAGAGAACCTAACCTCTGCTCAGTCCATCTCATGCTCCCCAAGCCAACTGTTCCTGCCTGCTCTGGCTCCCCAAGGACCTTAGATCTGAGATGAGCTTATGTAGACTCACCTCAAGGTCTGATTACATGGTGTGGACCATCTCTGCTGCAGAGTAGGACTCTGGTCCCAAGCCTCCTCTGCCCCAGCTCTTCATAATATCAGCCTTTCCCTACTCTAGGTACTCAGGTGTACCAGACAGGGTCATGTTTGCCAGTGACTGAATTGTGTACCAACCAGTTGGGGGACAGAAAGGGCTGGGGAATGAAGAGTCTGGGCAACTCCCTTTTCCCCACCCCGCCCCACACATTTTCATTGGGTAGGAAGATGTAAATTACAGGGGTGTGGACACTGAGGCTGATACTATGCCCTTACCCCACTGGCCAGAAGGAAACTAGAGACAGCGGATTTCACCAATGGGAAGGCAATATGCAGATACTGCCCCGTGTTAGTTGTCTGACGGACAGTTGCTACTTTTCATTCTTGTGCTCTAGCACTTGGAGTTTACAGCATGACTTTGAGGTTGAGGTTACACAAGAAAGCAATTAATGATTCAGCGCCCACCTTGTACCAAGCCCTGTGGCAGGAGAGGAGAGGAAGTTGGGGGGAGTAAGAGAGGCAAGGCCCTGCCCTGGTAGAATTTACATTCAAGTAATTACTCAGTCCATAAATGAACAATATACTTTCAGATTGGATGGTGCCACAAAGACAGTCAGCCAAGAAGCTGTAGGCTGGCGGGGCTGTCCGAAGTGCTGTATGGGTTTATTTAAAGTGCTGCAGAGGAGGCCGAGAGACCAGTTATCTTACAGGTGGCTGAATGAGGGTGAGACAGAAGGGGAAGTGAATGGAGAATGAGGAGGAATTTTCTCCCCAAAGGTGGGTCGGGGTAGATGGTGTTTGCTAAATCAATTTTTTTTTTTTTTGAGATGGAGTCTCACTCTGTGGCTCAGGCTGGAGTGCAGTGGCTTGATCTCAGCTCACCGCAACCTCCATCTCCCGGGTTCAAGCAATTCTCCTGTCTCAGCCTGCCCAAGTAGCTGGGATTACAGGCACAAGCCACCGCGCCCGGCTAATTTATTTATTTATTTATGTATTTTTTAGATGGAATCTCGCTCTGTCACCCAGGCTGGAGTACAGTGGCGCAATCTCGGCTCACTGCAACCTCCGGCTCCCGGGATCAAGCGATTCTTCTGCCTCAGCCTCCCGAGTTGGTTGGACTACAGGCGCCTGCCACCAACACCTGGCTGATTTTTGTACTTTTAGTAGAGACAGGGTTTCACCATGTTGCCCAGGCTGGTTTCGAACTCCTGACCTCAAGTGATCTGCGGGCCTCGGCCTCCCAAAGTGATGGGATTACAGGCATAAGCCACTGCGCCCAGCCTGCTAACTAAAATCTTTAGAACCGGGGAGCATGACAACGTTGGAGGGGAGGAAGTGCGGGGCAGGAGAGTGCAGAGCTTGTGACTGGGTAAGTCGCTTCACCTCTCCAGCCTCTGTTGCTGGAAGTTAGAAATAACATGTACATGGCCGAGCTGAGATCCGGCCACTGCACTCTAGCCTGGGCGACAGAGCAAGACTCTATCTCAAAAAAAAAAAAAAAAGAAAAGAAAAAAGAAATCTTTGAGATCATCTGTCTAGTCCAGAGCTTTTCAATCTTTTTTGGCAGATATCCAATTTAAGAAATACATTTTGTCGGACACGGTGGCTCACGCCTGTAATCCCAGCACTTTGGGAGGCCGAGGCAGATCCTGGCTAACACAGTGAAACCCCGTCTCTACTAAAAATACAAAAAAATTAGCCAGGCATGGTGGCGGGAGCCTGTAGTCCCAGCTACTCAGGAGGCTGAGGCAGGAGAATGGCGTGAACCCGGGAGACAGAGGTTGCAGTGAGCTGAGACCGCACCACTGCCCTCCAGCCTTGGTGACAGAGCAAGACTCCGTCTCAAAAAAAAAAAAAAAAAAGAAATACATTTTACATCAGGATGGGGTGAATTCAGGTTTTGTGGAGCCTGAAATTTGTAAAAAATTGGGGAACTTCTAAGAAAAAATGATATAAAATGACTGATGCAAAATTATGTAAGTATGTATGTATGTATTTATTTATTTATTTAAGACGGAGTTTCGTTGTTGTTGCCCAGGCTGGAGCGCAATAGCACGATCTCAGCTCACCGCACTCTCCGCCTCCCAGGTTCAAGCGATTCTCCTGCCTCAGCCTCCCCAGTAGCTGGGATTACAGGCATGCGCCACCACGCCCAGTTAATTTTGTATTTTTAATAGAGACAAATTTCTCCATGTTGGTCAGGCTGGTCTCGAACTCCCGATCTCAGGTGATTCACCTGCCTTGGCCTCCCAAAGTGCTGGGATTACAGGCGTGAGCCACTGCGCCCTGCTTATATATTTATTTAGAGTGAGAAACAAATTAAAAACTTTAAAATGTTGGCAAATACCATAATTATTAAATCAGAACAATAAGATATTTTTACTTTAAGCACCTGACATGCCACTGTAATACATTTTTTTTCTACAATTTTGGGCCACATGCTTGTTATGTAGCAATGATTTTATTTTATTTTATTTTCTATTATTTATTTATTTATTTATTTATTTTTTGAGACGGAGTCTTGCTCTGTCCACTAGACTGGAGTGCAGTGGTACGATTTCGTCTCAGAGCAACCTCTGCCTCCCAGGGTCAAGCAATTCTCCTGCCTCAGCCTCCCAAGTAGCTGGGACTACAGGCACGTACCACCATGCCTGGCTAATATTTTGTATTTTTAATAGAGATGGGGTTTCACGGTGTTAGCCAGGATGGTCCCGATCTCCTGACCTTGTGATCCACCTGCCTTGGCCTCCCAAAGTGCTGGGATTACAGGAGTGAGCCACCACGCCCAGCCCATTTATAATTTAATGCATCTGATAAATTTGAAGAATTTTCTACAAACTTCTGCTTCCCTACAATGCAGACCTTGTTTCTCGTCCCAGGACTATATTCTTCCTATGTCGGGCATCTAGGATGTATACCGTGGTCATAGAGCGATCCCTGTCCCTGCACCTCTAGGTCAGGATACCAGGTATGTCAGGGGGTACCAGGAGTATTTCTGGAAGCCATTCCTACACTAGGGTCACTAGCAATCACGTAACTATTCATAGAAGTGACTGTGAACCTTATAACTATAACCCAGTGATTTCAATTTTTTTTTTTTTTTTTTTGAGGCGGAGTCTCGTTCTGTTGCCCAGGCTAGAGTGCAGTGGTGTGATCTCGGCTCACTGCAACCTCTGCCTTCTGGGTTCCAGTGATTCTCCTTCCTCAGCCTCTCGAATAGTTGGGATTACAGGTGCCCATCATCACACCTGGCTAATTTTTTTTTTTTTGGTATTTTTAGTACAGATGGGGTTTTACTATATGTTGGGCTGGCTGGCTGGTCTTGAACTCCTGACCTCAAGTGAGCCACCCACCTCAGCCTCCCAAGGTGCTGGGATTACAGGTGTGAGCCACCACCCCTGACCAATTTCAAATTAAGTGTATGCCCAACTCAACCTCCCATTAGTGGGCTCTCAAAAATGCTTATGGCCACCTCAGTATCCCCTTCACCAGGGAGAGTGTGACAGAGAGCAAGTCAGTGTAAAGAGATAGCAGCGGCCGTGATTGTGACTTAAAACTCTTACTTTTGGGCTGGGCGTGGTGGTTCATGCCTGTAATTCCAGCACTTTGGGAAGCTGAGGCGAGCGGACCAACATGGTGAAACCCTGTCTCTATTAAAAATACAAAAATTAGCTGGGTGTGGTGGTGTACACCCGTAGTCCCAGTTACTCGGGAGGCTGAGGCAGGAGAATTGCTTGAACCTGGGAGGCAGAGGTTGCAGTGAGCGAGATCATGTCATTGCACTCCAGCCTGGGCAACAAGAGTGAAACTCCGTCTCGAAAACAAACAAGCAAACGAAAAATCCTCTTACTTTGGCAAATTGTTGAACATATGAATACATTGCTAGGGCCTCTCCCAAGATAAGGGAGGGGCCCTGGAATTCAAGGTCTATTAGCGTCATGGAAAATCCATCTCTGACTAGGCTGGATGCCATGGCTCATGCCTATAATCCCAGCACTTTGGGAGGCCGAGGTCGTCAGATCACCTGAGGTCAGGAGTTCGAGACCAGCCTGACCAACATGGAGAAACAGCATCTCTACTAAAAATACAAAATTAGCTGGGCATGGTGGCGTGTGCTTGTAGTCCCAGCTACTCGGGAGGCTGAGGCAATAGAATCAATTGAACCCCGGAGGCAGAGGTTGCAGTGAGCCGAGATTGCGCCCCTGCACTTCAGCGCAGGCAACAAGAGTGAAACTCCATCTCAAAAAGAGAAAAAACAAAAACAAAAAATCCATCTCTGACTCAGACCTAAACACACACACGCGCGCACACACACATAATCAAGTTTCACACAGCAATGCTAACCCTGCGTGCCAGGCATACTGACTGGTATTTTCTGTTCTGTTCTCTTTGGCAGCCTGCAGATAGAAGGTGCTTGTCCAAGTCTAACTTGAGTCCAGAGTGGATTAGTGGCTTGCTGAAAGTCACAGAACCAGTAGCCCCAGAGCTTTGTCACCTGCCTCCCAGCCTGTGGGCCTTTTCTCTGCCCACATGAAACACCTTTTCCCTTTGGGCTGCCTTTTGCCGTGGGTCTCTCTTTCTTTCTTTCTTTCTTTTTTTTTTTTGAGATGGAGTCTTGTTCTGTCGCCCAGGCTGGAGTGCAGTGGCCGGATCTCAGCTCACTGCAAGCTCCGTCTCCCGGGTTTACGCCATTTTCCTGCCTCAGCCTCCCGAGTAGCTGGGACTACAGGCGCCCGCCACCTCGCCCGGCTAGTTTTTTGTATTTTTTTAGTAGAGACGGGGTTTCACCGTGTTAACCAGGATGGTCTCGATCTCCTGACCTCGTGATCCGCCCGTCTTGGCCTCCTAAAGTGCTAGGATTACAGGCTTGAGCCACCGCGCCCGGCCGTGGGTCTCTTTTTCTGCTGATAGGGGGCTGGATTGGGTCAGGGGCCATTTCCACTTGCTTCTCTGTGTATCCATGGGCCCTGCACACAGACGTTCAGAAGACGGTGGTTGAATGAATGGAATGAATGCAAACAAACACTTGGTCTTTATCCAGTTCGCATGCATCACTTTTTCACTGACCTCCAGACCCAAACCCACAATTCACCTTCAGGTGACAACTCAAGAACCCCACAGCGCCACTGGGAAGGGTTTGGCAGGTTGTGCACTGCGCATAGCACCTGGCTAAATGTTCAATCAGCCATCCAGCTCACCTCCATCTGCCAGACCCCTCATCCTTGGGTGGGGTTATACCTTTTCCTAATTTGCACAAAAGCGTTCATGGGCTACCACCAACCCTGATCCCAGACCTGGGTTCTTACTTCCTGGGCAACTTGGGGCAAATTACCTAACCTCTGTAAGTTTGTTCCTCTGTAAAATGGAGATTGTAATACCTACTTCAGGGGTTGGCATGTGGTTAAAGTGATAGAGTGTGCACAAAGTCAGCGCTCAGTTGTGCCCCAGAAATCATGACGCGCTTGCACAAAGGGCCACGTTCACAGATGATCAAGCAGCTTTGCTCGTAAAAGTCAAAGACTAGAAACAACCTAAATGTTCACCAGTAGGCGACTGGCTGAAAATGTCAAAGGTGGAATACATCCCAGCCTTTAGAAAGAGAAAAGTGTTTCACTGACATGGAACAATTTCCAAGACACGTTAAGGGAATAAAACCAAAGTACAGAACAGCCAGTATGGGCCAGGCATAGTGGCTCATGCCTGTAATCCTAGCACTTTGGGAGACAAAGGCAGGAGGATCGCTTAAGCCCAGAAGTTCAAGACCAGCCTGGGCAACATGGCGAGACCATGTCTCCACACAAAATATAAAAATTAGCCGGATGTGGTGGTGCACACCTCTAGTCCCAGCTACTTGGGGGACTGACGCAGGAGGATCACTTGAGCCTAAGGGGTTGAAGCTGCGGGGAGCCATGTTTGAGTCACTGCTCTCCAGCCTGAGTGACAGAGTGAGATCCTGTTGGAAAAAATAAAAAATAAATAAATAAATAAATAAAAAGGGCCAGGCACGCTGGATCAAGCCTGTAATCCCAGCACTCTGGGAGGCCAAAGTGGGTGGATCATGAGGTCGGGAGATTGAGACCATCCTGACCAACATGGTGAAACCCCGTCTCTACCAAAAATACGAAAAAATTAGCCGGGCATGGTGGTGGACGCCTGTAATCCCAGCTACTCTTAGGAGTCTGAAGCAGGAGAATTGCTTGAACTCAGGAGGCAGAGATTGCAGTGAGCCAAAATCTCACCATTTTACTCCAGCCTGGGCGACAGGGAGACTCTGTCTCCAAAAAAAAAAAAAAAAATCCAGCAGGTGGCTCACACCAGTAATCCCAACACTTTGGGAGGCCGGGGTGGGCTGATCACAAGGTCAGGAGATCGAGACCGTCCTGGCTAACATAGTGAAACCCCATCTCTACCAAAAATACAAAAAAATTAGCTGGGCGTGGTCGGGGGGGGGGCGCCTGTAATCCCAGCTACTCGGGAGGCTGAGGCAGGAGAATCGTTTGAATCCGGGAGGCGGAGGTTGCAGTGAGCCGAAATCGCGCCACTGCACTCCAGCCTGGATGACAGAGCAAGACTCCATCTCGAAAAAATATAATAATAATAATAAAAAAAGATGCAGCCAGTGTCTGGCATATTTTCACCTGTGTGGCACATAGACTATCCCTGGAAAGAAGCATGAGAAAGATATTGGCTGTGGGGACTGAGAAAAGAGGGAGACTTGCTTTTCCCTGTAAAGCCCTTTTGAGCTGTGTAAAGTGTTTTAATCACATGCTTGTCTTAATTTGTCATTTTTTTTAAGCAGAGGTCTATCAATTGACAAGCTGTTTCTCTTCCTAATTTAGATTGTTCTCTTAGTGGCCAGCAGGGGGAGGCAAATGCTTTCTCTCTTCAAACATCGAAACCACCCCGTTGACAACCATCTAAAAAAGTGGTGGCTGTAACTCCTCCCCCTGAGACAGGAGAATGGCTTGAACTGGCAGGCGGAAGTTGCAGTGAGCTGAGATTGAACCACTGCACTCCAGGCCGAACAACAGAGCAAGACTCCCGTCTCAGGGAGTGGGCGGGGGGTGGGGAGTAGTGGCTGTACTTGTGGCAGGGACTCACCTTAAAAGTTGGAACCTTAGGCCAGGCGCGGTGGCTCACGCCTGTAATCCCAGCACTTTGGGAGACTGATGGGGGAGGATCAAGAGCTCAGGAGTTCAAGATCAGCCTGGCCAACATGATAAAACCCCGTCTCTACTGAAAATACAAAAATTAGCCGGGTGTGGTGGCAGGCCCCTGTAATCCCAGCTACTCAGGAGGCTGAGGCAGGAGAATTGCTTGAATCCTGGAGGTGGAGGTTGCAGTGAGCTGAGATCACTCCACTTCACCCCAGCCTGGGTGACAGAGCAAGACTCTGTCTCAAAAGAAAAAAAAAAGTTGGGGCCTTAAAAGGAAAGGCAGTGAAAATAAGTTGCCATTAAGAACTCCATGGAAAACATGATTTTAAAAAATAGCTTTATTGACATATAATTCACACACCATACAATTGGCCCATTTAAAGTGTGAAAAATTTTTAGTATATTGCATTATAAAGGCTGGGCAAGGTGGCTCATGCCTGTAATCCCAGCATTTTGGGAGGCCAAGGCAGGTGGATCACTTGAACTCAGGAGTTTGAGACCACTCTGAGCAACGTGGCGAAACCCAGTCTCCATAAAAAATAAAAAATCAGCCGGGTGTGGTGGTGGTGGCGGCATGTGCCTGTGGTCCCAGCTACTTGGGGGACTGATGTGGGAGGATGGCTTGAGCCCTGGAGGGTGAAGCCTCAGTGAGCCATTAAACAGTAACTCCACTATTCTGCCATCCCCTCAGCCCCGGTAACTTCTAATCTACTTTCTGTCTCCATAATTGTCTATTGTAAATATTTCATATAAGTAGAATCATACAATATTTGTCCTTTTGTGTTTGGCTTCTTTCTTTGAACATAATATTTTCAAGTTTCATCCATGCTGTAGCATGTAGCATGTATCAGCACTTCATCCTTTTTCATGGCTAAATAATATTTCATCATCTGCCAGGCACAGTGGCTCACTCTTGTAATCCCAGCACTTTGGGAGGCTGATGTGGGTGGATCACAAGGTCAGGAGTTCAAGACCAGCTTGGCCAAAATGGTGAAACCCCGTTTCTACTAAAAATACAAAAACTAGCTGGGCGTGGTGGCAGATGCCTGTAATCTCAGCTACTTGAGTGGCTGAGGAAGAGAATTGCTTGAACCTGGGAGGCAGAAGTGGCAGTGAGCCAAGATCATGCCATTGCACTCCAGCCTGGAAGACAGAGCGAGACTCCATCTCAAAAAAAAAAAAAAAAAAAAAAAAAAAAATCCACTGTCTGTATATACCATATTTTGTTTATCCATTTTTTTTTTTTTTTTTTTTTTAGACAAGGTCTTGGTCTGTTGCCCAGGCTAGGGTGCGATGGTGCAATCGTAGCTCACTACAGTCTCGGCCTCTTTTTTTTTTAGATGGAATCTCGCTCTGTCGCCCAGGCTGGAGTGCAGTGGCGTGATCTCGGCTCACTGCAAGTTCTGCCTCCCAGGTTCACGCCACTCTCCTGACTCAGCCTCTTGAATAGCTGGGACTACAGGCGCCCGCCACCACGCCTGGCTAATTTTTTGTATTTTTACTAGAGACGGGGTTTCACCGTGTTAGCCAGGATGGTCTCAATCTCCTGACCTCGTGATCCATCCACCTCGGCCTCCCAAAGTGCTGGGATTACAGGCGTGAGCCACTGGGCCCGGCCCAGCCTTGGCCTCTTAAGCTTAAATGATTCTCCCACCTCAGCCTCCCAAGTAGCTGGAACTACAGGTGTGTACCACCATACCTGGCTAATTAAAAAAATTTTTTCTTTTCTTTGTAGAGATGAAGTCTCACTATGTTGCCCAGGCTGGTCTCGAACTCCTGGCCTCAATCAGTCCTCCTGCCTCAGCCTCCCAAAGTGTTGGGATTACAGGCATGAGCTACCATGCCCAGCTCCTTTCATCTGTTGGTAGATGCTTGGGTTTTTCCACCTTTGGTCTGGTGAATAATGTTGCTATGAACATTGGTTTACAAATATTAGTTTGAGTTCCTGCTTTTGATTCCTTTGGGTATGTACATACTTGGGGGTGGAATTGCTAGATCATAGGGTAATTCTATGTTTAGCCTTTTGAGGAACTGCCAAACTATTTATCATAGCAGCTGCAACATTTTACATTCCCACTAGCAACATATTATACAAGAATTGAATTTTTTTTTTTTTTTTTTTTTTTGAGGAGTCTTGCTCTGTTTCCCAGGCTGGATGGAGTGCAGTGCTGAGATCTTGGCTCGCTGCAACCTCTACCTCCTGTGTTCAAACGATTCTTGTGCCTCAGCCTCCTGAGTAGCTGAGATTACAGGCATGAGCCACCATGCCCGGCTAATTTTTGTATTTTTAGTAGAGACGGGATTTCACCATGTTGGCAGGGCTGATCTTGAACTCCTAACCTCAGGTAATCCGCCCCCCTCGGCCTCCCAAAGTGCTGGGATTAGAGGTATGAGCCACCCCGCCTGGCCAAGAATTGAAACCTTAATTTATAAAACCAAACAAGTGTCAGTTGCTTGCTAGGAAATGGACAGATTGCTGAAGCAGGGAGACACTTAGGTTTACTGGTCTATTATAAAGAAATGTTATAAAACACACAGATGAAGAGATGCATAGGGCAGATTATGGGGAAGGGACACAGAGCTTCCCCTCCCACCTGGGGGCACCATCCTTTAGGACCACCAAGTGTTCAGCTATCTCAGAAGATGCCCAAACGCGATCCCCCTGTGCCTTTTATGGGGACTTAATTGTGCCGGTATGATTGACCTCTGCCTAGAACTGTGAATGGGGCCGGGCGCGGTTGGCTCAAGCCTGTAATCTCAGCACTTTGGGAGGCCGAGACGGGTGGATCATGAGGTCAGGAGATCGAGACCATCCTGGCTAACATGGTGAAACCCCGTTTCTACTTAAAAAAAAAAAACAAAAAAACAAAAAAAACAAAAAAACTAGCCGGGCAAGGTGGCGGGCGCCTGTAGTCCCAGCTACTCGGGAGGCTGAGGCAGGAGAATGGCGTAAACCCGGGAGGCAGAGCTTGCAGTGAGCTGAGATCTGGCCACTGCACTACAGCCTGGGCGACAGAGCGAGACTCTGTCTCAAAAAGAAAAAAAGAACTGTGAATGGGCAAAAAGGATCTGATCTAATATTAATAGATGAAGTGTGGAACCCCCACAAGGCCTGTTTGTTCAGATGATTCTTGGCCTGTCTGTGCAGCATTTCTTACTTCAAAAAATGGGGCAGGACCCCTTCTGAAAAGAGGGCCTTATGACACCTAATCAGAAAAGGTAGGTCAGAGAATTTCTTTAAGGAAGAATTTCTGTTTTTAAAGTTTTTGTTTTTCTTTTGAGGTGAAGTCTCACTCTTGTCACCCAGGTTGGAGTGCAATGGCCTGATCTCAGCTCACTGCAACCTCCACCTCCCAGGTTCAAGTGATTCTCCTGCCTCAGCATCCTAAGCTGGGGGGTGGGGAGCGGGGTGGCTACTGGGGGCCGGATCGCGGGGGCCGGGGCGGGGCGGCTGCTGGGGGCCGGATCGGGCAGCTACGCTCACCCCCCGGAGATAGGGCCCCCAGCCGCCGGGGGACGGGCCAGGGCGGCTGCTGGGGGCCGGATCGGGGATCGTGGCCCTCCCCACGGCGATTTGTCCCCCAGCCGCCGGGAGGCGGGGCGTGGCTGCTACTTGGAGCCGGATCCCGGAGGTTGGCTCCCTCCCTGGCGATGTGGCTCCCAATAGCCCTGGGCCAGAGTGATTGGCTATTAGTCCCCACAACGCTGGGGGTGCGTCACCGATATCACAGAGTTTGTGTTCACCTTCTGCCATTTGGGGATTAACACCATCTTCTCCTCTTCCGGATATGAGGAAGAGTATCACACGGGGTTGTACAGTCTCTGCGATACCGGCAGTAATATCTTTTTTTTTTTTTTTTTTTTTTTTTTTTGAGACGGAGTCTCGCTCTGTCTCCCAGGCTGGAGTGCAGTGCCGGATCTCCACTCACTGCAAGCTCCGCCTCCCGGGTTCACGCCATTCTCCTGCCTCAGCCTCCCGTGTGGCTGGGACTACAGGCGCCCGCCACCGTGCCCGGCTAATTTTTGTATTTTTAGTAGAGACGGGGTTTCACCGTGTTAGTCAGGATGGTCTCGATCTCCTGACCTCGTGATCCGCCCATCTCGGCCTCCCAAAGTGCTGGGATTACAGGCGTGAGGGGCGTGAGCCGGGGCGGCTGCTGGGGGCCGGATCGCGGGGGGTGGGCCACCCCCCGGCGATGGGGCCCCCAGCCGCCGGGGGGCGGGCCGGGGCGGCTGCTGGGGGTCGGATCGCGGGGGGCGGGCCGGGGCGGCTGCTGGGGGCCGGATCGCGGGGGGTGGGCCACCCCCCGGCGATGGGTCCCCCAGCCGCGGGGGCGCGGGCCGGGGCGGCTGCTGGGGGCCGGATCGGGGGTCGTGGGCCACCCCCCGGCGATGGGTCCCCCAGCCGCTGGGTGCGTGGCGGGGCGGTCGCTGGGGTCATATCCCGGGGGTTGGCTCAGTGCCTGACGATGTGGCTCCCAATAGCCCTGGGTTGGCTATTAGTCCCCACGTCGCTTGGGGTGCGTCACCGATATCACAGAGTTTGTGTTCACCTTCTGCCATTTGGGGATTAACACCATCTTCTCGTTTCTCGTTTTCCGAGTATCAGGAAGACTATCACACGGGGTTGTACAGTCTCTGCCATACCGGGAGTAATATCAAACTCTCGGCCTTCGAATATTAAGAAGAATGTCATAGGGTGGATGTACACCCGCTGCCGTATTGGAAGTAATATCAGCCTGTGCCCTCCATGGATATTAGGAACAATATCCCAGGCTATGTGTACGCTTCCTGCTGTACGGAGTGTAATGTCACCCTCTCCCTTCCAGGATATTAATAACAATATCACATGGCCGGTGAACACAGCCTGCGAATTATTATCATCCTCTCCCCCTCCGGATAGTAGGAACAATATCACAGAAGAGCTGTACCCTCCTTGCGATATTGGGAGTCAAAGAATAGGCTTCTTCTGGGAATATTAGGAGCAATATCACTGGGTGACTGTCCAGTCATCGCGATGTTGGGAGTCATGTAGTACTCTACCCCCCGGGATGTTAGGATCAGGGTCGGGGGTGTGTGTACAGCTAGTGCGATATTAAAACTAAATTCATGCTCTCCGTCCCAGGATATTAGGAACATCACAGGTAGGTGTACCCTGGCTGTGGTATTAGGAGTAATAATATGATTATTAAACATTAATGATCGATTTTAATAATCAATCTTGCTAATAATTAATAGGATACCATCATTAATTATGGATAATCATTTCAAACACATGAGTATGCAGGCTAATAATTAATGATTAATATTAATATCATTTAACAATCTTATTAGTCCCTAATACTAAGTATTATTTTATTACCAGCATCACTGTTTATGGATATAAGTAAAATTAATTTCTGATATCATTATTTGATTATTAATAGTGATATTATTATTAATTAATATTACAAATCGTTCACATTTTAAACCACTATTAATTTTTACTATCTTCATTGTGGTCATTAATATAGATTATTATTATTAATTTTTATTATATTTATTAATATTAATAATTAATTGATTCATTCCTGATATCCACCGGAAAGAGGGTGATATTACCTTAAATATCACAAAAGGTGTACACGCCCCCATTGATATTGCTTCGAATATCCACTTGGGAGAGGAGGATAGGACACCCAACATCGCATGGAGGAGAAACACTCTTGGGCTACCGTTCTTTATACTCAGGGGGAAGAGGATGATATGATTCCCAATACAGACGGTTGTACACCCTCTGAGGTGAAAGAGTTCATAATTTTCAGAGGGAGAGATGACATTACTCCGAATGTCGGAAACAGGCTGTGAGTCCACCATGGCCCCCAGCCGCCGGGGGGCGGGCGGGGGCGGCTGCTGGTGGCCGGATCGCGGAGGGTGGGCCACCCCCCGGCGATGGGGCCCTCAGCCGCCGGGGGGCGGGCCGGGGCGGCTGCTGGGGGCCGGATCGCGGGGGGCGGGCCGGGGCGGCTGCTGGGGGCGGGATCGCGGCCAATTATTCTGGAGGCTGAGGCAGCAGAATCATTGAACTCAGGAGGTGGAGGTTGCAGTGAGCCGAGATTGCGCCACTGCTCTCTAGCCTGGGCGACAAGAGCAAAACTCCAGCTCAAAATAAAAATAAAAATTTAAAAAATTAAATATCTTTGTAGAGATGAGGTCTTTCCATGTTGCCCAGGTTGGTCTTAAAGTCTTATGCTTAAGCGATTCGCCTGCCTTGGCCTTTAAAATGTTTAGATTACAGGTGTAAGGCACTGTACCTGGCTCCCACATTTTTAATGTATAATATGAATATATTCATTTGATGAAGCTGTAAAATAGAATTACATATATGTGCACACATATTTATGTATATCAACTATGTATATGTGTGTAGGAAGGGGCGGAAGTGCCTCAGGCAGACAAAAGTCATAATGGAACCCTGGGGCCTTGTAAGGAGAACATTCCCAGAGTCCTTAGGGCTGAGACACATCTGCCAGGTGGAGATGACTGCCTCCTGCATACCTGACACAGGTGGGGCACTGGGCTCTCTGATAATAATAAACAGCATCCGTTAAGTATTAATGAAGGGCTGGACTTTATCTGCCTTTATACTTAGTGTTCTCATTTCACACACGAGGAACCTGAACTTAGAGGTCAACTGACTTGGCCCAAGGTCACACAGTTAGGAAGAGGTAGAACCAAGATTTGAGTCCCATACTATCTGCCAAGTGGCTTTTTTTTTTTTTTTTTGAGACGGAGTTTCGCTCCGTTGCCCAGGCCAGAGTGCAGTGGCACGATCTCTACTCAGTGCAACCTCTACCTTCTGGTTTTAAGCGATTCTCCTGCCTCAGCCTCCCAAGTAGCTGGGATTACAGGCATCCACTACCACACCAGGCTAATTTTTGTATTTTTAGTAGAGACGGGGGTTTCACCATGTTTGGCCAGGCTGGTCTTGAACTTCTGACCTCAGGTGTTCCACATGCCTTGGCCTCCCAAAGTGCTGGGATTACAGGTGTGAGCCACCATGCCTGGCCTGTAGCATCATTTATTATTACGTAGTCAATCCTGTTTTACTGATGTTTCACATTCTAACTCCTCCCTGACGATGACGGTGGGGATGACTGGTATCCAGTTAATCAGTCAGTAAAGATTTATTAAGCACAGTTACTGAATGCTGGGAACAACTTTCTGACCCTCTGTCTTAATTCAAGGGTGACATTTACAGTGTTGAGGGGAACACCTCAGAACCTGTGAGAAATGGCCAAAGCGGCAGTCAGAGGAAAATTTAGAGCCTTTGATACATTTACTAGTAAACAGAGAAGATGAAAAACAAGTGAGTGAAGCATTCAACCCAACAAACTACAAAAACAGCAGTTAAATGAAAGAAAAACTAAAAGAATGCCAGGTGCAGTGGCTCGAACCTATAATCTCAGCACTTTGGGTCGCTGAGGCAGGAGGATCATTTGGGCCCAGGAGTTTGAGACCAGCCTGGGCAACACAGTGAGACTCCATCTCTAAAAAAAAAGAAAGAAAAAAGAAAAAAATAATTTTAGTTAGCTAGGTATAGTGGCATGTACTTGTGGTTCCAGTTACTTAGGAGGTTGAGGCAGGAGGATTGCTTGAGACTGGGAGGTCGAGGCTTCAGTGAACCGTCTTTGCACCACTGTCCACTCTAGCCTGGGCAACAGAGTAAAACCCTGTCTGGGGAAAAAAAAAAAATGCAGAAAAAAAATATGAAGGAAACAAAAACCAAGGTCTGGTTCTTTAAAAAGATTAGTATAGGCCGGGCACGGTGGCTCACACCTATAATCCCAGCATTTTGAGAGGCCGAAGAGGGCGAATTACAAGGTCAGGAGCTCAAGACCAGCCTGGCCAGCATGGTGAAACCCTGTCTCTACTAAAAATACAAAAAGTTAGCTGGGCGTAGTGGTGGGTGCCTGTAATTCCAGGTACTTGTGAGGTTGAGGCAGGAGAATTGCTTCAACCTGGGAGGCGGAGGTTGCAGTGAGCCGAGATGGTGCCATTATACTCCAGCCTGGGTGACGAGAGCAAGATTCCATCTCAAAAAAAAAAAAAAAAAAAAAAAAAAATCAGCATAGTATTATAGAATATCTGTGGACATCTATGGACCAAAGATTCTTTACTCAGGAGGGAGGGAGGAATATTTTTTCCTCCTACCAACCTTCCAGTAACAATTGCTTGGCAAAATATATCAGTTATCTGTCACTGTGTAATAAATTAACCCAAAATGTAGGGACTTAAAATAAGAAACACGTTTCTCATGGTTTCTTTGGGGCAGGAATCCAGCTGGGGTTTAGCTGGGAGCCTCTGGCTCTGGGTCTCACAAGGCTGCAGTTAGGGTGTCGGCTGCACGAGTTGTCTCCAGGCTGGTGTGGGGTGACATCCAATGCCAAGTTCACTCACGTGGCTTTTGGCAGGTCCTGGTCTTCACTGGTGGTTGACTGGAGACGTCAGTTCCTTGGCACATGGGCCTCTCCATAGAGCTACTCACAGGGTGGTTTCATTGCTTCTTCCCCAGGGCAAGAGCAGAGCAGAGGGCGAGAGAGACACCGAGACAACAGTTTTTTTGTAACCTAACCTTGGAAGTGACATCCCATGACTTTTGCCATATTCTAGTATTCTTTTAGTTAGAAGTGAGTCCCGTGTCCAGCCATGCTCAAGGGAGCTGATTAGGCAAGTGTGTGATTACCAGGAGCTGGAGATCATTGGGGCCATCTCAGAGGCGACCACCACACAGAGGGCTCGAGGTCACACTGGAGGTCAAATGTTCTTTTTGCTAAGTGAGGGCAGTGCCACACACCTTGGCAGGCGCCTAAGCCAGGGATTGGCTGCTATACAGTAAGCTCTGCTACTTTCCAGTCACATGAGTCCTGGGATCCCTAATTCCCCACCTGAAAAATGGGGTGAGAACAGAGATGAGGGCTGGAGAAAGTGGTTTGCAAAGTGCAGAATGCCCTTCAGAAGGTAGCCATTGTTAAGAGGACAAGGTTACAGATGTGAGTATCGGGATATCTGTTTTTTTTTTTTTTTTTTTTCCTTTGAGACAAGGTTCGTCACTGTCACCCAGGCTGGAGTGCAGTGGTACAATCACGGCTCACTGCAGCCTGGATCTCCAGGGCTCAAGTGATTCTCCTACCTCAGCCTCCTAAGTAGCTGGGACTACTGGCGTGTACCACCATTCCCGGCTAATTAAAAAAAAATTTTTTTAGTAGAGACAGAGTGTCTCACTATGTGGTCCAGGCTGGTCTCGAACTCCTGGACTCAAGCAATCCACCCACCTCAGCCTCCCAAAGTGTTGGGATTACAGGGGTGAGCCATCACGCCCAGCCATTCTTTTTTCTTTTTTTTAAAAATCTTTCATTGGTATAAAACATATACACAGCAAAGTATATAAATCATATGTATGGTCATGTTCTCCTGCTTTTGAACATTCTTTTAAAACAAGTGAACTTTAAGTTCCTTTAACTTTGTGTACTTTCTGGAACCTTCTATGGTGAGATAATATTATTATGATAATCAGAAAAGTGCCACCTTTAAAAGGTATAGTTTCTGTTGATTAGTTTCCAGGGAGAAAGCGTTTTAAAATTCCTTATCTCACTGGGGTTTTACCATGCCTCTGGGAGAAAGGCCGAGAGAGGATTAATTTCCTTGTGGGTGAAAGGGGGAAGTCACTCCCCACTCTGGGCTGGCAGGGGACTGAAGGTGGTGTCCTATGTGGGCACTGGGCAGTGAACCACCTGCAGACTCCTGGCACCGAGGGCCCTGGGCAAGGCCAGTTCCCCACATCCTGCCCGGAGTGGCCACCACCAACTCTGATGGAAAAGGCACCGGATCACCAAATCCTGGGCTCTAGAAAAGTTCTTCTGGGAATCTGCCCTCCAGAAGTTGTCACAATGCAGCCAAACTTTATGTCCAAATAGATTTAATGCAGCAGTATTTTTAATAGCAAAAATTTAGAATTAATGTGAGTATTCAACAGAAAGAAATTGGTTAAATAAATCCAGTTGTTGAAAGGTATAATATTTCACAGGCGTTAAAGTATGGTTCTGAAATATAAATTTGTGGTCTTTAATGTTTCCCAAATGAAGAAAGATAAACAAATGCGCAGACAGAGGGATGTCTATAATATAAATCTGGGGAGAACCGCCTGGAAGGAAATGTGCCAATAGAGTACGCCGGTTCCGTCCTGCCGGTGGCATTATGAGTGATTATTTTTCTTCTTATTTAATATCTCTAATTGTCTATAGTAAGCATGCCAGTTACATAAGTAACAGAAGTCAACAGCAAAGCATTTTAATCCTCCGTGTCCCCAACTCAGCCCTCCCAGTCCTTCTCCACTTTTATTTATTTTTTATTTGAGACGGAGCCTCACTCTGTCGCCCAGGCTGGAGTGTAGTGGCGCGATCTCAGCTCCCTGCAACCTCCGCCTGCCGGGTTCAAGCGATTCTCCTGCCTCAGCCTCTGGAGTAGCTGTGACTACAGGTGCCCGCCACCATGTCCAGCTACTTTTTGTATTATTTATTTATTTTTTATTTATTTATTTTTGAGACGGAATCTCGCTCTGTCGCCCAGGCTGGAGTTCAGTGTTGTGATTTCGGCTCACTGCAAGCTCCGCCTCCCGGGTTCACGCCATTCTCCTGCCTCAGCCTCCCGAGTAGCTGGGACTACAGGTGCCCACCACCACGTCCGGCTAATTTTTTGTATTTTTAGTAGAGATGGGGTTTCACTGTGTTAGCCAGGATGGTCTCGATATCCTGACCTCGTGATCTGCCCGTCTTGGCCTCCCATAGTGCTGGGATTACAGGCGTGAGCCACCGTGCCCGGCTAATTTTTGTAGTTTTAGTAGAGACGGATTTCATCATTGGCCGGGCTGGTGGCTAACTCCTGACTTCAGTTGATTCACCTGCCTTGGCCTCCCAAAGTGCTGGGATAACAGGCTTAAGCAACTGCACCCAGCTCTTCTCTGCTTTTGACAATTTGTTGTAAATACTTTGAAATCTTTTCTTTGAATCTATGTATTGGTTTTGAAACCTACATGTCCGATCGGATACATAATATGGGGAGGGAAGTAGAAAACATAATGCTCTCTGACAGTGAATCATGACATCACAGAAAATTAGAAGTTTAGAACGGGTGGTGGCTCAAGCCTGTAATCCCAGCACTTTGGGAGGCCGAGGCGGGTGGATCCCGAGGTCAGGAGACCAAGACTATCCTGGCTAACACGGTGAAACCTCGTCTCTACAAAAAATACAAAAAAATTAGCCGGGCGTGGTAGCGGGTGTCTGTAGTCCCATCTACTTGGGAGGCTGAGGCAGGAGAATGGCGTGAACCTGGGAGGCGGAGCTTGCAGTGAGCCAAGATCACACCACTGCACTCCAGCCTGGAGGACAGAGCGAGACTCTGTTTAAAAAAAATTAGAAGCCTACCCTTTTTTTTTTTTCTTGCAAAGCAAATCTCTCTTTTTACAGACAAGGAAGCTGGGCTCAGTGAGGGAGGCTGGGAAAGCTGTCAAGCGGCTGCATTACAGTTTGTGTGGGGGCAGAGATGGGGTTGCCTCCCCTCTCCCGCTCTGGGAGCGCTGAGGAGGGGGAGGCTGGGCTGGAGGGAGGCCAGGAGGATGCTCTGGGCTGGGTGGGGTGGAGCTGGCTGAGGAGTCTTCTGCCTGTTTGTGTTGGGTACTGGGAGATGCAGGCGGGGAGATACCAGGTAGAAGGGGCAAAGTCCTCACTTAGGGACTTGAGGGAGTTAATGTGTAATATTCTAGGATACAAGCTTGACCACGAGTTAAGACCCTAAGCACAGGCCTCCAGGAGCCGCTGGGAGCTGCCACCAGGAGCTGTCACCATGATGGTGAGGACACCAGTTCCCCGATGCCTGCCCCACTCCGTTCATCTTTGTCTTTGCCTGGGTGGGGGCTTTTAGGGAAAACCATCGCTGTTCCTCTCTGGGCCTCAGTTTCCCCATCTGTGCAGCAAACAAGTTGGACAGAAATCTTTTTTTAAAAAACAGCATCTTGGGCCAGCCGCAGTGGCTCATGCCTGTAATCCCAGCACTTTAGGAGGCCGAGGTAGGCGGATCATCTGAGGTTGGGAGTTTGAGACCAGCCTGACCAACATAGAGAAACCCTGTCTCTGCTAAAAAAAAATACAAAATTAGCTAGACCTGGTGGTGAATGCCTGTAATCCCAGCTACTCAGGAGGCTGAGGCAGGAGAATTGCTTGAACCTGGGAGGCGGAGGTTGTGGTGAGCCGAGATTGCGCCATTGCACTCCAGCCTGTACAATAAGAGTGAAACTCCATCTCAAAACAACAACAACAACAACAAAACAACAACAAATACAGCATCTTGTTCTGTCACCAGGTGGAGTGCAGTGGTGGCGATCATAGCTCACTACAGACTTGACCTCCTTGGCTCAAATAATCCTCTCACCTCAGCCTCTTGAGTAGCTGGGACCCCAGGCACGCACCACCACATTGGCTAATTTTGTTTGTTTCTTTTCTTTCTTTCTTTCTTTCTTTTTTTTTTTTTTTTGAGATGGAGTTTCAGCCTGTACTCCATGGAGTACAGCCTGTTGCCCAGGCTGGAGTACAGTGGCCTGATCTCAGCTCACTGCAACTTTTGCTGCATGGGTTCAAGCAATTCTCTGGCCTCAGGCTCCCAAGTAGCTAGGATTACAGGCATGAGCCACTACACCTGGTTAATTTTTTTTTTTTTTTTTTAAGACGGAGTTTCTGTTGTCCAGGCTGGAGTGCAATGGCACGATCTGGGTTCACCACAACCTCCGCCTCCCAGATTCAAGCAATTCTCCTGCCTCAGCCTCTTGAGTAGCAGGGATTAGAGGCATGTGCCACCATACCCAACTAATTTTGTATTTTTACTAGAAACAGGGTTTCTCCGTGTTGGTCAGGCTGGTCTCGAACTCCCGACCTTAGGTGATCCACCCACCTTGGCCTCCCAAAGTGCTGGGATTACAGGCGTGAGCCACCCCACCCAGCTTATTTCTTATTTTTTGTAGAGATGAGGTCTCACTATGTTGCTCAGGCTGATATCAAACTCCTGGGTTCAAGGGATCCTCCCGCCTTGGCCTCTCGAAGTGCTGAGATTACAGGTGTGAGCCACTGTGCCTGGCTTCCAGTGATCTTTATAGAGATAAAAAAAATCTCAGTTTGGGCAATATAGTGAGACCTTGTCTGCTACATGTGCATGCCACTACGCCTCGCCTTAAAAAATTAGCTGGGGTTAGCGGCACACTCCTGTAGTCCCAATGACTTGGGAGGTTGAGGTGGGAGGATCACTTGAGCCCAGGAGGTCGAGGCTACAGTGAGCTGTAATTGCACTACTGTACTCCAGCCTGGGCAACAGAGTGAGACCTTGTCTCATAGACACACACAAAATCCAAGTCTTGGAGAGCAAATTGCCCAAGGCCACAAGCTGCAAATTGCAAGTGGTTGAGTAGATTCCCACTGAGGTCTCTGATTCTTTGCTTCTACACCTGACTCTGCCACAGCTTTACTGTGTGGCCTTGGCCAAGTCGCTGACCCTCTCTGAGCCCCAGACTTCCTTACATCTGTGGAATGGGATCACAGGCTGATCTTCTGAGGATTAGATGGTGTATTCATTGCCTAGGGCTGCAGTAACAAACTACCACCAAATTGTGGGTGGTTTCACACGATAGACGCTTGTTCTGTCTTGGTTTTGGTGACTAGAAGCCTAAAACCAAGTGCTACGCTCCTGTTGAAGGTGTTAGGGGAGGGTTCTTTCTTGCCTCTTCCAGCTTCTGGTGGCTCCTGGCATTCCTTGACTTACATCACTCTAATCTCTGCCTCCGACTTCACATGGCCTCCTGTGTGTCTCCGTCTCTGTGTCTGTATTTCTCTCCTCTTATGAGAACACTGCTCGTATTGGATTTAGGACCAACCCTAAACCAGTTGGACCTCTTAAGTGGATTACACCTGCAAAGGAACTATTTTTAAATAGTTTGCATTGAGGCCGGGTGCAGTGGCTCACACCTGTAATCCCGTCACTTTGGGAGGCCAAGGCAGGTGGATCACCTGAGGTCAGGAGATCAAGACCAGCCTGGCCAACATGGTGAAACCCTGTCTGTACCAAAAGTACTAAAAAAAGAAAAAAGAAATAAAATTTAGACAGATGTTGTGGTGGGCACCCATAATCCCAGCTACCTGGGTGACTGAGGCAGGAGAATCGGTTGAACCCGGGAGGCAGAGGTTGCAGTGAGCCGAGACTGCGCCACTGTACTCCAGCCTAGGTGACAGAGTGAGACTTCATCTCAAAAAAAAAAGGTCACATTGACAGGTTCCAGGTGGACATGAATTTTGGTGGGGCGCTATTCAAGTGCAGGGGGGATACAGGACGTGAACGTGCCAGGGGTCCTGCGTGGAAGGGTCTATGCCCTCATCACCCTCTGCCTCTCAGGGAGGACTACTGTGACCACAGACTCTCCCAACCTTCTCTTTCCTGGTCATTCCACCTCTGCCTTTTCTTTCCTCTCTCTCCGTCTCCAGAGCCGCATCATCCAAATTGCTTATATGATAGATAAGGGAACCAGGGCCCAGAAAGGGGCTAGGCTGGTCCCAGGCCCCTCTACCAATTAGGGGCAGAGTCGGCACTAGAGTCTGGGTCCCCAACTCCCCACCCCCCAGCTCTAGGGACGACCCCACCCCCACAAAGTTCTGCCTGTCTCTCTCTGCGACTTTGACTCTGTTGGGTGGGGACAAGGCTCCCGGGCCTGCACCCTCCCATCGCTCTCAGCATCCCTATTTGTCCAAGTGCACCACCGATCCTGGCCTTCCGAGTGCCTCTGCCCCTGCAGCAGTCCCCACCTCTACCTTGGGGTTCGAGCTTTGCTGTTTCAGCCAGGCAGCCCCCAGGAGCTGCAAGGGGAGTGGGGGTGCTTCTTTTAGCCCAGTCCCAGCTCCCGCACCCCGGCCTGACTGTTCCAGGGCTCAGGATGTGGGCACAGGCTGCTGGGAGGAGGCAGGGAGCCATCTCCTGATGCTTGGTGTTAGACGTGTGTGCGCGCAGGGCATAGGTCTGTGAGTGCCTGCTGTGTGGCAGGCACACCTGTGTTCTGCTTCTTGTTTGAGCCCCTTTGGGACTGTCCTCACTGGGTAACCTCATCTCCCAGAGGTAATGCTCTTTGTCAGCGAGAGACTGATTTTAATCCCGTCTATCTGGCTCCAAAATCTGGACCACCCCCTGTTACGTTAAGTGCAGACGTTGGGGGTTAGGTGTCCAGCCTCCAATCCCCACTTTCTCTAAAGCAGGGAGGTTTTGCCCCCAGGGGACAATGGATCCTGTCTGGAGACATTTTTAGTTGTCACAGCTCAGGGGAGGGTGTTACTGGCATCCAGTGGCTAGAGGCCAGGGATACTGCTCAACATCCCACAACACATGGGACAGACCCCAACAAAGAAATGCCTGCCCCAAACGTCCAGAGGCCCAAGGCTGAGAAGCCCTGGTCTGAGCAGCCTCGTGTCTGACATGCTGCCGTCATGGCCCACTGTTCTGGGTTAAGCATTGCTGCCTCCTCCAGGCTTCTCTTCTAAAATGTACTGCCAGGCCAGGCACAGTGGCTCACACCTGTAATCCCAACACTTTGGAGGCTGAGGCAGGAGGATCCTTTGAGCCCAGGAGGTCGAGGCTGGCCTGGACAACATAGTGAGACCCCATCTCCAAAAAAAAAAAAAAATCAGCTGGGCCAGGTAGGATGCCTGTGGTCCCAGCTATTTGGGGGGCTGAGGTGGGAGGATTGCTTGAGCCCAAAAGGTCAAGGCTGTAGTGAGCTATGATTACATCACTGCACTCCAACCTGGGGGACAGTGCAAGACCTTTAAAAAAAAAAAAAAAAAAGTATTACTGGCTGAGGTGGGAGGATCACTTGAGAGTCAGGAGTTCCAGAGCAGCCTGGGCAACGTAGCAAAACCCTATCTCTACAAAAAATTTAAAAATTAGCTGGGCATGGTGGCACACGTCTATAGTCCTAGCTACTTAGGAGACTGAGGCAGGAGAATCGTTTGAGCTCAGGAGGCTGTGAGGCTGCAGTGAGCTATAATTGTGCTACTGCACTCCAGCTTGGGTGACAGAGTGAGACCCTGTCTCAAAAAAAAAAAAAAAAAAAAGAACAAGAAAGAAAAGAAAAAAAAGTCAAGTGCGGTGTCTCACACCTGCAATCCCAGAACTTTGGGATGCCCAGCAGGGAGGATCACTTGAGGTCAGGAGTTCGAGGCCAACCAGGCCAAAGTGGTGAAACCCTGTCTCTACTAAAAATATAAGCAAAATTAGCTAGGTGTGGGTGCCTGTAATCTCAGCGACTCGGGAGGCTGAGGCAGGATAATTGTTTGCACCCAGGAGGTGGCGGTTGCTGTGAGCCGAGATCGCACCACTGCACTCCAGCCTGGGCGACAGAGTGAGACTCCATCTCAACATGTCAAAAAAAAAAAAAAAAAAAAGAACTTAACTGCCTGTGGGAGAGTTGGGCAATACCTTACAGTCTCCCCCTATGTGTAGCCAGTGTATGACTTCCTCCTCTGCAGAGAGGAGGTGGCTGCCAGTGAGAAGGCACTAAGGGTCTTCCCATGGCCACTGTCCTTGACTTCTGGCAGATTGCCCCAGTTCAATGAGCTCATTCAGGGCGTCTCAGATTATGCTCTTTCTGGGGGAAAAAAAAGAAAAAAGTCAGTGAGCAGAACTCCCACAATGTAAAAGTGTCCTTTCATAAGTTGTTCTAAATCTTTGGTGTCTGTTGCATCCTGGTCAGAGCAACCCTTGCACTCTGGTCATAGATGCAAAAACTGGTCTTCGGTAATGAGGTTTTTTTTTTTTTTTTGACAGTCTTGCTCTGTCGCCCAGGCCAGAGTACAGTGGCACAATCTCAGCTCACTGCAACCTCCACCTCCCAGGTTCAAGCGATTCTCCTGCCTCAGCCTCCCAAGTAGGTAGGACTACAGACACCACCACCACGCCTGGCTAATTTTTATAGTTTTGGTAGAGACGGGGTTTTGCCATGTTGGCCAGGCTGATCTCAAACTACTGACCACAGGTGATCCACCCGACTCAGCCTCCCAAAGTGCTGGGATTATAGGCGTGAGGCACCACACCCAGCCTTGGGTAATGAGCTTTGAAAACCCAGCTTTGAAATCTTCCCTAGTAACCACCGTGAGGCTAGAGGAGGCTCCTGCTGTACAGAAATTCAGGTGCTACTTTCCTGTGGAAAATAAGGAGCAGATGAATCATAACAACAAGTAATCAAAATGATGGTCATTCGGGCAGACCACTGTCCAGAAAAAAAAGAAAAAATTTAAAAAAGAAAATTAAGGCTGGGCTTGGCTTGCACCTGTAATCCCAGCACTTTGGGGTGCTGAGGCGGGCAGATCAGTTGAGGCCAGGAGTTTGAGACCAGCCTCGCCAATATGGTGAAACCTCGTCTCTACTAAAAATACAAAAATTAGGCATGGTGGTACGTGCCTGTAATCCCAGCTACTAAAGAGGCTGAGGCAGGAGAATCGCTTGAACCCGAGAGGTAGAGGTTGCAGTGAGTTGAGATTGCACCACTGCCTGGGCGACAGAGCAAGACTCTGCTAAAAAAAAAAAAAAAAAAAAAAAAACCACACACACACACACACACAACAAAAAAGGAAAAGGAAATTAAAACAATAAATGATGGTGGCTCTTTGATTTGCTGTTGGTCTATGTGAGGCCCTGTGCATGGGATTTCACAAACATGTTCTTGAATCCTCTCAAAACCAGCTTGAAGGTTGGTGGCGTCTCCCTGGTGTGACAGGGTGTGTCATACATCCGGCGTTCAGCAACAACAACAACAAAAATATAGAAATGGGGGTCTCGCTATGTTGCCCAGGCTGGTCTCCAACTCCTGGGCTCAAGTGACTCTCCTGTCTCAGCCTCCCGAGTAGCTGGAATGCAGGTACACACTTCCACATCCAGGCTAGCAACTGTTTTCTAAATGAATAAATCAAATTAGTCAATTTTACAGAAGGGGAAAATGAGGCTTGGAGAGAGACTTTGATGGACATGTTCAGACGTGGGACTTGCGGAGTTTTTTTTTTTTTTTTTTGAGACGGAGTCTCGCTCTGTCGCCCGGGCTGGAGTGCAGTGGCCGGATCTCAGCTCACTGCAAGCTCCTTGCGGAGTTTTATAGTTTTATAGATTCTTAGTTTTTTTGTTTGTTTGTTTGTTTTTTTGAGATGGAGTCTTGCTCTGTCACCTAGGCTAGAGTGCAGTGGCGTGATCTTGGCTCACTGCAACCCCTGCCTCCCAGCCTCAAGCAATTCTCCTGCCTCAGCCTCCCAAGTAGCTGGGACTATAGATGCGTGCTACCATATCTGGCTAATTTTTGCATTTTTAGCAGAGACGGGGTTAAATGTTAGGCAGGCTGGTGTCGAACTCCTGACCTCACGTGATCCGCCTGCCTCGACCTCCCAAAGTGCTGGGATTACAAGTGTGGGCCACTGGGCCCGGTCTTTTTTTGTGTGTGTTTCTTTGAGATGAAATTTCACTCTTGTCACCCAGGCTGGAGTACAATGGTACCATCTCAGTTCATGGCAACCTCCACTTCCAGGGTTCAAGTGATTCTCCTGCCTCAGCCTCCCGAGTAGCTGGGATTACAGGTGCCCGCCACCACGCCCAGATAATTTTTTTATTTTTAATAGAGACGAGGTTTCACCATGTTGCCCAGGCTGGTTGCAAACTCCTGACCTCAGGTGATCAGTCCACCTCGGCCTCCCAAACTGCTGGGATTATAGGCGTGAGCCACTGCACCTGGCCAGATTCTTAGTTTTGGATGGGCCAAGACCTCGTGCCTCTGATACAGTCATTTTCCATATCATATTTTTGTTTCTGGGGTTCTGCAGAGGGCAGCGTGATTTCATCACTTGAATACTTTGTGGAACTGGGCAGGAAGCACTCTGTCCATTTCATCGATGGGCAAACTGAGCCTCCCCCAACTGGGCCCTGTGCCTTCTCGGGTTGGGGTGGATAACAGCAAAACAGTGCAGGGAGTGGGGAAGCTCTGGGAGGCCTCGATCAGAGCGCTCTGGCTCTGCTACTTTCCAGCTTGGTGGCCTCCTGAATCCTCATGTGGGCAGGGGGATTATGAGACCTGTTGCTGGGTTGGGATGAGGTGGATGAAGGTGCTGGGCAAGTGTGGGATTGATTTTCTGTGGGGACTCGAGTGGAATGTTTCTCTGTTGGCCCAGGGGGAACTTGAGGTTAAGAACATGGACATGAAGCCGGGGTCAACCCTGAAGATCACAGGCAGGATCGCCGATGGCGCTGATGGGTGAGCAAGGTTTCAGGGTGGGGGGAGTCTGCAGGCCTGGAACAGGCAAGGCGGGAGGGGCGGGCAGGGCAGCCCTGTGAACTGGTCAGGCAAGAGGGACTTCAGGCCAATGGGCCCTTTTTCACACCCTTCTCCCCACACCCCTGTTGGCCCCCACTTCATGTCTGAGGCTAGGTTTGGGGACCTGAAGAATTTCAGAGTTGATGCCATATGCTCTGTTCTTTTGCCCCAACAGCCATTGAAGGGGCAGGTGGAGAAGTCCCTGGAACTCTGCCTGGCCCCCTGCGGGGCAGGTGCCTCTAGGGAACCCCCAAATCCCCACAGACACCACCCTCTTTACCCAGTGGAATGGCCACAGGCTGGCCTTTCATGCACATTAAACCTGGGCAGCCACCAGGGAAGGCTGAGTGGTCTCGCTGGCATCCTCTTGGTTAGAACCAGAGGCCTCACCGCCTCCGTGAGTCACAGTCCAGTGAAGGGCTGTCTCGCCTGCAGAACATGTTAGTGCCATCTTGGAACTATGCTTTATCTACTTTTTTTTTTTTTTTTTTTTGAGATGGAGTCTCGCTCTGTCGCCCAGACTGGAGTGCAGTGGCCGGATCTCAGCTCACTGCAAGCTCCGCCTCCCAGGTTTATGCCATTCTCCTGCCTCAGCCTCCTGAGTAGCTGGGACTACAGGCACCTGCCACCTCACCCGGCTAGTTTTTTGTATTTTGTAGTAGAGATGGGGTTTCACCGTGTGAGCCAGGATGGTCTCGATCTCCTGACCTTGTGATCCGCCCGTCTCGGCCTCCCAAAGTGCTGGCATTACAGGCTTGAGCCACCACGCCCGGCCCTATGCTTTATCTACTTTTGATTAGGCAGATGCACATCATAGGAGCTAAGAGAAAAGTGACTTCTTTCTCCTACTTGGGCCCCTCAAGTTTGCCAAAATGTGTGGTACCCTTGGTCTGAGACTCCCGAATGAAGGCACCCCATGACCCAGAATGCCCCACTTTCAGGAACCCTGCAGGTCGAGGCCAGGATCCTGTGGTGATCTTGCCTAGAAGTCATACAACCCCGGTTGCATACCTGTAGTGACGGGGAGCTCATCACCTTAGGTTGACTGTCTGTGGCTAAATTTAATAGGTCTTCAGATATCTGATAGCATTTCTCTCTCCCAGGAGAGCCACCCCCAATTGCTGAAGCTGTCAATATAAGTTACCCTTCTCTCAACAACTTGATCCCTGCTCCAAATGGAATGTGCTACCACAGTGCTAAGTCTGAGCAGGTTGTTACTTCCCTTGTTTTAAGGCACAGATCTCAACTAACACAAGCTTTGGTTCTTCCAGCTTATGGCCAACCAAGATCCTCTAACCCAAGCTGCTTTATCCAGGCCTGAGCCCTGAACCTCACCTGCTACCCCTTCTCCTACAGCTTTGTAATTAACCTGGGCCAGGGGACAGACAAGCTGAACCTGCATTTCAACCCTCGCTTCAGCGAATCCACCATTGTCTGCAACTCACTGGATGGCAGCAACTGGGGGCAAGAACAACGGGAAGATCACCTGTGCTTCAGCCCAGGGTCAGAGGTCAAGGTGAGGTCAAGAGGGGAAAGGGCACTGGGGATGATGTCAAGGGGAGGGCCCAGATGGAAGGGAGCCTGGCCTGGACACAGGCGCTGGCCTTGTTTGAGCCATCAGGCACTGCCCTGGTCCATTTCCAGGGCCTCCTGCCTCCTTGACATCCTCCTTCCCCACAGTTCACGGTGACCTTTGAGAGTGACAAATTCAAGGTGAAGCTGCCAGATGGGCACGAGCTGACCTTTCCCAACAGGCTGGGCCACAGCCACCTGAGCTACCTGAGCGTGAGGGGCGGGTTCAACACGTCCTCTTTCAAGTTAAAAGAATAAAAGACTAACAACCAAGATTCCCCGTCTGAGGTCTGAGTCACAACAGGATCAACAGCCCTTGGGTCCTGGGTGTGTCCCCCTATCTCTACCTGCAGTTCCTGCCCCAAGGCTAAAAGCAAACAAAATAATCCATTTTTATGGAGTCTTCCTGTGGCAAGAACTGTGGTTCAAGACTCCTTTCTCTCCTGGGTCCCTCGAGTTTACCAAAACATGAGATACCTCTGGTCTGAGGACCTCTGAATGCAGGCACCCCATGATCCAGAATGTCCCGCTCTCAGGGATCCTGAGGTCCCGTAGTGATCCTGCCACACATCCTCTGGTTGCACACCTCTAGTGACAGGGAGCTCACTACCTGACATTGGCTGTTTGTGGCTAAATTTAACTGGTCTTCTGATACCTAAGGAGGGCATTTCTCTTTCTATGCATTTTAATGCTCCTGGCATTTCCAAGATACCGAGGAGGAAACTGAGATACGAGGACACCCGGCTGCCACGTTGGGAGGCTGAGACATGCTCCCAACAGTTCTACGCACTTGCCCCTGTCTACTTGCCCCCACTATCGCCAGAGCAAATGCCACGCTACTCTGTGGGATTATGGCACAGACACCAGTCCCAGGCACCTGGGCCAGGAGCTGTTCCCGGAACTGCAGATAAGGCTCCCACCTGGGTCTCTTATCTCAGGGGCATTCCAGCCGGGTTACTCATTACCCTCCCCTTGGTGCGTCTACTTCCCTCCCCTGCTGGGGGCCTTGACTGGGGGGGGCCCTTGGCTTTCTAAACTCCCTGGAGGGGAGGGGACTGAAGCAGGTAGAGCTGATGCTGTTCTCCCTGGTCCCCAAGCATCTTGCAGGACACCTTTTATCAAAACAGCCTTATTTAATCAGGCCCCAGAGGCAAGTCTGGGGTATACAGGCAGGTGGGATTCCTCCCCAGGAGGTCATACCTGACCTTTCTGGGGTAAGAGGGAGGCTGGGGTGGGGATGTTGGGGAAGCGGCCTGGGAGAGGGCTGTCAGGGTTACAGTGGGGACGCTCTGGGATGAGCTGGGGGCAGGCGGTTCCTTTGGGAGGTGAGACAATGGCCCTGTGTGGTACACTCCCTGCCCCCCACCCCCCACAGGCAGCTTAGTCTGGCACAAAGGCCACACTGTGAGGCTGGGCCCTCCAGCTGGTGGGGGTGGCGTGGAGTGGGGCCTAAGGAAGAGCTATTAGGTCCAGAGTGGCAGTGGGAGGAGGTGGTCAGCTTGGCAGGGCCTCTGGGAGCATCCAAGTCCCAGAGCAATCCTGGCCTTCCCTGTCTTCCCTCCCGTGTCTGTCCTGCAGAGGTGGAGAGGGGTTTAGGGGCAACTCAGCTTCTCCCCTCTCTGGTCTGGTAGGAACCAGCTGTTAGGTGAGGGGCCAGCTCTGCACCTAGGTGGGGCCCCGGGACCACGTCCCAGCCCCTCACACCTTGACCTCATCATCCTCCTCAGCATCTGCAAATTCAAAGGTGTTTGCTTGCACCGTGCTGGGCACCGGGGTCCTGCTGTGTGCCTGGGGCACCCTCCACTCTTCATCCAGGCTCTCCCAGGAGGCCTGGGCTTGGGGCAGCACCTCCACCCGCTCCTGCCGCGCATCCATCTCCGGGTAGTGGCGGCCACCACCCCAGCCTGCTCCCCAGTGCCTGCCGAGGGCAGGGCCAGCAGGTCCTCGTGGACCCCCTCCCACTGGGCTGGCCTTCACTTCAGCCACTGGGCCCAACCCAGCTGTTACCCCATTGGGACAGTGTCCATGGGGTGTGGAGCTTGTGGCAAGGGCTGGGGGGTTTGCAGCAGGACCCGGGGGAGTTGTGGCAGGGGCTGGGGGGTTTGCGGCAGGGGCTGGAGGGTTTGCAGCAGGGGCTGGGGAGTTTGCAGCAGGGGCTGGAGTCTCAGCTGCAGGGGCTTCCGGGAGGCTCATGACCCCTAGCAGCTCGCTAAGGAGTGAGGGCCCCAGGTCGAGGTCCAGGCGGAAGGACAAGAGAGAGTCTGAGCGGCGAAGCCCGGGCTCAGAGGGGAAGGAACCATCCCGGTCTCGGTCATGCGGCTTTTCCGAGCGGGGCAGGCGGGAGATGGTGCAGAACCCAGAGTCCAGGCCTAGAAGAGAAATGGGCAGTGGGCTCAGAGCTGGGGTCCCTCACCAGGAATTCAGGAGTCCTGGCTTGCTGTGTGGCTTCTGGCTAGTCCCTCCCCTCTCTGGCCTCAGTTTCTCCCATCTTTCCAATAGAATATGCTCCATGGTCACCTGTGTGATCTTCCTGTCTACCCTGAAGGCTGAAAATCATCATTATCCTCATTTCCATTATGCAGATGAGGAAAGTGGGGCTCAGTTTGAGATGGGGTGAAGGGGCTAGCCCAAGGCCGTAGAAGTCTGACGAGGTGAAATCAAGCCTGGAGCTCAGATCTCCTCTCAGTCCCAATTGTGACCTCAGCCATGGCCACCGGCTCCCTGCCATGACCCTGGTTGATGGCTGCAGGTGAACCCATAGCACGTGGGTTGGTTTGTGGACACAGGATGGGACCAGCAGCCAGGGTCTGACTGTATAGAAATGAAGGACAGATATGTGCCTTCCCAAAGTCATCTAGTCCAGCCCATGCTTCCAGGACTACAGACCTGAGACAGAATCGAGTTTCTGTGGACCAGTCCTCAGTGTGTTTCTGAGCAGCTGCCTGGGGCAGTGGCGTTAGAGCATTTGCCCCAAATGCCGCAAGGCAGGGAGTGGCCACCAGGTGGCAGCAGGGGCCCATGGTTCTCAGGTGAACTCTGCCCAAACCGCCAAGGTGGCACTTCTGGCTGGGCAAGAAGGCCCCTGAGTTGTGGTCCCTGTGAGTGGTTTTCCAAATTTGTCGAGTTACAGGAAACCAAGTTCAGATAACAACAGCTCCAGTGTCCTGAGCACTTACTATGTACCCCTACGCCTCTCCTGGCACTGAATCTTAGCAATGACCCTGAGATAATCATTATCCAGGTGAGGACTTGAACTTACAGAGGTCAGTTGACTTCCTGAAAATCAGGCAGAACTGGATTGGAATCCAGAGCCCAGGCCCTTCACCTCTCCATGATATCATTCCAACATGAGGGGAAGGCTTTGGTTGAAGGGGGCAAGAATGGGTGGATGAGTGGTTCAGTCGAGGCCCAGAGAGGGGGACGTGCTTGCCCAGGTCACACAGCAAGTAAGGGGCAGCCAGAACTCAAACTCCACCTCCTCACTCTCAACCTCAGGTGTTTTGGGAAGTCAGCTTGTTCCCACCACTGCACCCCCTCCCCATCCTTGATGTGGGGTTTGGGCCTGCCTTCTGTGGTGAGACCAAGGGACCCGGGCAACAGAGCTCACTTGGAGTTTGGAGGAACCACTGAACCCCTCTGGGCCTCAGTCTCAGCCTCTGAAAAGTGGGCCAAGATAACCCAGGCCCTCACCGTAGCTGGAGTGGCCGTCCGTGGAGCTGCTGGGGCTGCCGTCGAAACTGAGCTTGCCAACCACGAGGCTGTCGTAGGCGGCCTGGTTGAGCTGGGGCAGGGAGATGGCATTCTTGATGATGGGGGAGATGGCCGGTGGAGCCGGGGAGGGTGCAGGGGGAGACGCCATCCTCCGGGGGGGCGCCCCCACCCTCCGCACCAGCTGCAGCTTCTTGGCCAGGAAGTTGCGGGGTGAGCGATGGGTGCCCCTGGAGCTGCCACCGTGGTTGCTGAGGAAGGAGGTGTCCCCGAAGACGTCCCCGCCACGGCCCACATGCATGGTGTGGCGGAAGTCCCCGAGCGGGGGGCTGATCATGTCTGCAGTCAGCCGCCTCTTTCCCTGTGAACTGGACCCCCAGACCACAGGCGAGAGCTTGCCCAGGCTCATGGTGGGGGCGCCGCTGCCCCCCTGGGGACCGGGCATCAGCTCTGGCTGCTCACAGCTGCTAGTCCATGTCCACCAGGGGCCGGGGGAGGGAGGTGGGCCGGGCTCGGGATGGCTGCTCAGCTCCTTTGCCCTGGTGGAAGCTGTAAATGACGCTGTCCTAAAGTGAGGTCACCGAATGCTGAGGCTGTGGGGGGTCCATGGCTCGCCTCTCTCCGGGGCCGGCTGCCAGCCCCCTGGAAGCAGCTGTAGATGGTCAAGCGTAGAGAAAGCACCCCCGCGGTGGTCGGCTTCTCTCCTGCCCAGGGGTGGAGACCTGGAAGGAAGACAGAAAGGGCAGTGATGGCAAGCCCAGGACAGAGGAGGAAATCTGGGGTCCAAACATTAGTAGCTGAAGAGGATAGATCATCACACCCAACCACATGGATAGAGGCCCCCAACTGATATGGGGCAGAAGCTAGGCACAAGGGGACCCGAGTGAGTCTGTGTATAGAAAGTTCAAGAACACAGCCAGGCACAGTGGCTCACGCCGGTAATCCCAGCACTTTGGGAGGTTGAGGTGGGTGGCTCAACTGAGATCAGGAGTTCAAGACCAGGCTGGCCAACATGGGGAAACCCCGTCTCTACTAAAAATACAAAACTTAGCCGGACGTGGTGGTGCGCGCCTGTAATCCCAGCTACCTGGGAACCTCCAGCAGGAGAATCACTTGAACCAGGGAGGCAGAGGTTGCAGTGAGCTGAGATCGCACTACGACACTCCAGCCTGGGCAACAAGACCAAAATTACGTCTCAAAAAAAAAAAGAAAAGAAAAAAAAAGAAAGTTCAGTAACAGGCAAAACCAATTGATGCCATTAGCAATCAGAATGATAGCAGCCTCTGAGCAGGTACTGACTCAACAGGGGACGAAGAATTCACCCAGCTATACACTTAAATCATGTATGAGGGAAAATTAGAAGCGCTCATTCCAAGTCTGAGCAACGTAATGAGACCTGGTTTTCACAAAACATTTTTAAAAAATTAGTTGGGTGGCCGGGCGCGGTGGCTCAAGCCTGTAATCCCAGCACTTTGGGAGGCCGAGACGGGCGGATCACGAGGTCAGGAGATCGAGACCATCCTGGCTAACATGGTGAAACCCCGTCTCTACTAAAAATACAAGAAAATTAGCCGGGCGAGGTGGCGGGCGCCTGTAGTCCCAGTTACTCGGGAGGCTGAGGCAGAAGAATGGCGTGAATCCGGGGGGAGCGGAGCTTGCAGTGAGCCGAGATGGCGCCACTGCACTCCAGCCTGGGGCACAGAGCAAGACACCGTCTCAAAAAAAAAAAAAAAAAAAAATTAGTTGGGTGTGGTGGTGTGTGCCTGTGGTCCTAGCTACTCAGGAGGCTAAGAAGGGAAGATCCCTTGAGCCCAGGAGGTCAAGGCTGCAGTGAGCCATGATTGTGTCACTGCACTCCAGCCTGGGCGACAGAGCGAGACCCTGTCTCAAAAAAAAAGAAACGAAAAAAGTGCTTATTCTGCAGGGCCCACTTATGAAGCACTTACTAAGTGCCAAGACCTCACCTGCCTCATCGTTTAAACCCACATAATACTCCTGAGGGGCTGGGCATGGTGGCTCACGCCTGTACTCCCAGCACTTTGGGAGGCCGAGGCGGGGGAATCACGAGGTCAGGAGTTAGAGACCAGCCTGGTGGTGCTGGTCTCCACCATGGTGAAACCCCGTCTCTACTAGAAATATAAAAAATTAGCTGGGCATAGTGGCGGGCACCTGTAATCCCAGCTACTCAGGAGGCTGAGGCAGGAGAATTGCTTGAACCCAGGAGGTGGAGGTTGCAGTGAGCCGAGATTGCGCCACTGCACTCCAGCCTGTGCGACAGAGTGAGACTCTGTCTCACAAACAACAACAACAAAAACATTACTCCTGAGGGCAGCACGGTATCAGTTAGAGAGGGGAAACTGAGGCACGAAGTGAAGTAACTTGCCTGAGGCTACATAGCAAGAAATGGTGAAACAGGCCCCACATCCCACAGCCCTGGGGCCCCAGGCTACTCTGTCTTCTGCTGAGTAACTGAGTAAGTCACCTCCCTTCTCTGTGCATTAAAATCTCTGCCACCCAGCGAAGCCAGGAGGGAACAGATGCCTCACCAAGGCTTTGTGAAGCTGGGTAAACAGCCAGAGCAGAGGTTCCTCCAAACCATCCACCTTCAAGGAGCTTCCTGGAATAAGGATCCTGTGGTCAAAAGTGGCTTTTTCCAGCTGCCTCCTCCATGCGTGAGCATATTCAAGGCTCTGAGAAGGCCCGCAGGAAGACTTTATCACAGTTTGTCAAATTGATGTAGGAGCCTTGTTGTCAGGGAGCAAGCTTTGGAAAAAGCTCAACTGGTGCCAAAAGCTATTTCTTGCCCATCTCTCCCTTCCTGATTCCCCATCCCCACCATATCTTCCCCAGCTTCAGCCTCTTTAAGCATTTCTTGTTCTGACCCCTTTTCTTCTAGTATCATACAAAGTCCAGGCTAGAGCGCACCTGTGATCCTATGCTTTTCCTGTGGTCCACTGAGGGCAAAGCTGGCTCAAGGTCAGATCCACAGAGCCAGTCGAGACTTGAACTCAGAGCCTCTGACTCACATAAGTCCTTGACTGGCTTGTGGAGCCCTGTCTCACCTCCTGAGATCGGCAATGCACTTGGAGGGTGGGGCAGTCGCCTGGATTTTCCTGCCTTTCTCCCTGGGGCATCCAGCTTGGGCTCTGCACTTAGCAAGTGCCAAATCAGTGCCAGCTGAATCACAGATCGCCATGATAACCTGCATGCCAAAACATCACCCTGCTCCATTCTGAGAGTGGGAGGGCAGGCTGGGCTCGGTGTCCTCACAGTGTGACCTTGGGCAAGTCACCTACCTACACAGACCTGGGACCTCAGCTGATGAAAGTCAATAGTGATCCTTAACAAGAACACCTACATCTGCGGCTCAGCCTTTTCCTTTTTAAAAACCATTGCTGCCACCTCCAAGCATAAAAATCTCAATACTGCCCTTCTAGTGTTATTTGAAATTCAAAATAGGTTAAATAACAAGATAAGAACAAAGAAGCCAATAGGACAAAGCTAGCTTTGTTTTCTGACTACATTCTCTTCCCTTCCCACCATCTGATCCTCCCCCAACCCTAACTCCTCCCCCTTGGAGGGGAGGAACTTCTGAATCATCTTTTTCCCTCCCTGGCACCCCCGGCACCGAGAAGTCCTCGTGGAATGTTTGCTGAAGTTCTGGAGCGCTCCACAGTTGGCCAACCATTACATGATGTCATCTGATTCTCCAACAACCCTGCAAAGCCACAGCTTGGCCCATTTGACAGGCAGCGCTGAGGTTCGGAGGGAAGGGAGACCTGTCCAAGGTTATGTGACAGGTTCATGGCAGGGCCAAGTTTCCCTGCTCAGCAGGGATTAACGATGCATCTCTAGGGGAAGGAATGGGAGTGGGGAGGGTGTTCCTCTGTAAAAAGCCCTGTAGAAGGGTCTGCCATGTGGCCTCACCCTCTTGCTCCCACCCCAGCTCCCTGACTTTTTTTTTTTTTGATGCAGGGTTTCACTCTGTCACCCAGGCTGAGTGCAGTGGCTCCATCACAGCTAACTGCAGCCTCGAACTCCCAGGCTCAAGCGATCCTCCCACCTCAGCCTCCTGAGTAGCTAGGACTACAGGCACATACCACCATGCTCAGCTAAGATTTTCCACTTTTTGTAAGGACAGGGTCTCACTCCATTGCCCAGGTTGGTCTCAAATTCCTGAACTCGAGCCATCCTGCTGCCTCAGCCTGCCAAAGTGCTGGGATTACAGGTGTGAACCACCACCCCTGGCCTCCCTGACTTCTTGAGGCAGCACCCTCTTCTCCCAGCAAAAGGGGCTCCTCCCCCCTGAACCCCCATGGCCACTTTTGACTTGGGGGACCAGCTTCCTCCCCAATCTTGTGATGATCCCATCTTTCAAATGTTTCTGGGCACCCCCCAATAGTACCCATCCCCCATGCCACCCTGCCTACTGCCGTATGGAGACTCTGCAGGGCTGTGGAGCTGAGGGCAGGGTACTGGGACCTGCCTTCCCATGTGGAAAACGGGAACAGCACACCAGACAGTTCCCCTCCCAGGGGAGTTGCAAGGGTAGAAAATGTAATGAAACCCTCAGATGCTGGATAGAGCAGGGCAGCTATGGGTTCAAATCTGACACCTTTACACTAACATCTCTCATTCCAGGGACCCCTGGTGGCAGCCACGTGACACTTGCTGCCAACCACAGGGCACTGCTGGCCATCAGGTGTGCCTCACCTGGCACTAGGAGTAAGCACAGCTCCAAGGGTCCTGGTGCCAGGCTCACCTCCCCTCACCTGCCCAGGAATACCACCCGTTAGTATTCAGAACACCCCTTTTACAGATGGAAAAAACAAAACTTAGAAAGGAGACATTTACCCTCAATCACAGACCAACATCGCTGATAAATGCCCCAGGGTGGGGGTGAAGACGATGGGGAATGGGGAAGAGGATTTGGAGGGCTTGGATGCCCCGTGCTGAGCACGGTGTGGGGTGCAGGTGCAGGCCTGGGAAGACAGGAGACCCAGCTCTGCAGATTCAGCGTCTGTGACCTGGGCAAGGAGGTCATCACACAGCTTCAGTGTCCCTGGAGTCCTTATATTTACCCTATAGAGGATAGTCAGGGCCTGGGCGCATGGCCTGAGCTCACTCAATGGTGGGAATGACGCAAGAACAAGTTTTGGAGCCAGGATCTGGCCAACAGGGGCCGCTGTGGAGGCACATGTGGTTGCAGGGAGGCCAAGGGCCGCTCTGAAGGAGAGCGGGGGCGGCTGCAGCCTGGCATTCACCTGGGGGTCACCCGCAGGCTGCAGTGCTGGTCAGGGGCCCACGTCTCATCCTGGAGGTCACTGCTCGGGTGCACACAGCCCCCTTCCTGCGGGCATCCAGCTGGGTGATGCCCCCGCCCTCTACCGCTGGACAGCGGGTCCCTGTCTTGGTTACGGCAGCTCCCCCAAACTTGCTCTGGTCCCTGGGTTAAGGGGTTAACCCGGGCGGCTGGCTTCTCCTTCCCCTCAAAGTCCAGACGCTTCAAGGTGGAAAGACGGGGAAACAGGCCAGAACGGGGTAGCTAGTTGTTCTCAGTCGCGCTAGGGGACCCGGTCCTCCGTATTCCAAGGGGGGCACCGTGGGCCATTGGGGAGCGACGGGAAAAGTGGAAAGGAGACGCGCTTCGTGCCCACCGCCCCGAGTTAGAGCCAAACCAGCCGTGGACCAGGCGAGGAGGAGCGGCTGCGGGCTGCGTCTCGGGTTCCCGCGCCACGTTTCGTGTCGCTGTGGCCTCCCGGCCAGTCCTCTCTCCTCTCTAAGCCTCAGTTTCCCGGTTTAGGAAAGGGGCTTCGAATCTTGCGGGTCTGGCACGGCTAGGGCAAAGGCAGAACAATCTGGAGGGCGACCGGGGTTGGAAGTCCGGGAAAGACTTCGACCACCCAACGTTCCCTGGGGGGACGCGGGAGCCTGGGACTCAGGACGCGGAGGGTCGCTCCGCGGGGGAGGGGGACGGCCGGCTGTCTTGGCCGGAGGGGAACCGGACGGGATGACCTCATCCGCGGCTCCAGCCTGGAATGCGGCGGTCGGGGAGGGGGCAGGGTGCCTGTCCATCTCCCCGGGTCCCCCACCCCCCACTTCCCGCTCTCCACGTGGGCCTCGGCGGAGGGGATACATTCCGCCGCGTCGCCCGCTCCCGGCCCCTGCCCTTCCTTCCCCCGCGCAGGAAGGCGCGGAGACAGCCCTCGCTCTGTCCCTCGGCTCGCCCCCTCCTCACGCACTTTGGCCGCTGAGTTTCGTCCGATCCTCTGCCCCCTCCGCCCGCCCGGAATGGGACACGAAGCCCGAAAGTTCGGAGTTTCCCTGCGCGGCTCCTCGGCCGCGCCCGGCCTTCCCGTGGGCACCCGGGGGCGCCTCTCCCGGGCGGGTCCGGTCCCCGTCCTGGCCCCGGGAGCCTAGGAGGGTGCAGAGCCCTCGCAGGCGCCGGGAATCGCCGGCCTCCACGGCCTCCGCCCCGAGGACCCGCGCGCCCCAGCTGTTACCTGGCTTCGCGAGCCCCGGGGGCGCCGGACGAGGGCGGACTCGTCCTGCAGCGGCGGCGGCCGCGCGTCCCGGCTGGCAGCCCGGGAGAGTCGCTGGGCCGGTCTGCGCCGCCCTGGCCGCAGGCTCCGCGGGCTGGATCCGGGGGCGGGGGCGGGGTGTGGGCGCTCCCGCCTCCTGCCCCTCTCCTCCCGCCCGCGGGCGGGGCTCGGCCCCCTCCCCGGCACCGTCCTCGCCGCCGCCGAGAGCTGGCTGGGACGCGACTAGGGGGCCAGGCCAGGCCTCTCTCCTCGCCACCCCGGCCAGGGCCAGACGGGGAACGTGCGGGCTGCCCCGGGGAGGCAACTCCGGTCCCCGGCCGCCAACCCCTCCTCCACCGGTTCCCCGCGTGGCCTTGGGGCGTCCAGGCCTGATGAACTCTCCTCCCTCCTGGGCCCTCCAGCCGCACCCTGCGGGAGTTTGGGGAATCGGGAAGCTGGATCTGAGGCCCTGAATGCCTGGGCCTTTAAACCTTGATGTTTACAAGCATGACATGCCCACTCCTTTCCTCCGGGTTCTCATTCCCTTCCACCCGGTACAGGCCTCGCGGTGCCCAGGAGGAAGACAGCCACACTGGGGCGACTGGTAGAGTCGGGTACAGTGGCTGTCAAGGCCGGGACCTTGGAGCCGGACAGCCTGGGCTCCTGTCCTGCCTCAGTCACTACTTACCTTTCTCTGCCTCAGTTTCCTGATCTGAAAGTGGGATAGATAATAGCAGCATTAGATGTTGTGTCAAGTGTCCCCTGCTCCAAGAGCACCTAGGAGGCTTGCTTGGCAGGTAAATGAGGTCGCATCTCAGAGACTTTACAGATCCCGCCCCCCCACCTCCATGGGGGGCAGGGAATCAGCCATACCCGGGACCCTGTGCCATCATCAAGGAGGGGAGATAGATTCTGGCCCCTGTCTCCTGTTGTCGTGCCCTCCTCTGACTACTCCCCTCTGACTATAGAGTCCTCAGGCTGTCAGGGCACAGGGAGGTCCCTAACACTGCCTGAGGTCCTGGGGCCTCAGGAAAGCTTCCTAGAGGAGATGATACCGGAGTTGTCTTTTTTTTTCTTTTTTTTTGGCGGAGTCTTGCTCTGTTGCTCAGGCTGGAGTGCCTTGGCACAATCTCGGCTCACTGCAGCTTCCACCTCCCGGGTTCAAGCGATTCTCCCTCAGCCTCCGGACTAGCTGGGATTACAGGCACCCACCCACGCCCGACTAATTTTTGTATTTTTTAGTAGAGAGGGGGTTTCGCCATGTTGGCCAGGCTGGTCTTGAATTCCTTACCTCAGATGATCTGCCTGCCTCGGCCTCCCCAAGTGCTGGGATTATGGGTGTGAGCCACTGCGCGGTTGTGAGTTAAGTCTTACAGGACGTGTAGGCAGAGGGAAGGGCAATGGAAATGCACAGTGCACAGCTGGCAGGGGGACAGCACAGCAAAGGCTGGGAGCGGAGGACCCCGCAGCGGAGGCAAACCTGGCTGGAGGAGACTGGCTGAGCGCTGTTGTGGCAGGGGACCAGGAGCCGTATTTACCTGCAGGTGGAGGAGACAAGGTCTTTACTGTTCACCTAGGGGCTAGGCCTCTTCCACTGGCTCCCTGAATCCCCATGCTGGCCGCCAAGGGAAGGAGCTATTCCTGCAGCTGGACAAATGAGGAAACGGAGGCACAAAGCATTCTAGCATTTGCTCAAGTGGCACAGCAGTAGGAACTCTTTCCCTGGGGGCCAGCCCAGGAGCATTTTGTCCCATGGAGAATTGAAACAGCATCGGGACAGTGAGCCAGCAGGCAGCACTGGCAGGTGTAGATTTAGAAGACTGACTCTCGGCAGGCGTGGTTGCTCATGCCGGTAATCCCAGCACTTTGGGAGGCCGAGGTGGGCAGATTACTTGAGGCTGGGAGTTTAAGACCAGCCTGACCAATACGCTGAAACTCCGTCTTGACTGAAAATACAAACATTAGCCAGGCGTGGTGGCAGGTGCCTGTAATCCCAGCTACTTGGGAGGCTGAGGCAGGGAGAATTGCTTGAACCTGGGAGGCAGAGGTTGCAGTGAGCCGAGATCACACCACGGCACTGCAGCCTGGTCAACGGAGTGAGATTCCATCTTAAAAAATAAAAATAAAAAAGTGCCAGTTGCGGTGGCTCACACCTGTAATCCCAGCACTTTGGGAGGCCGAGGCGGGCGGATTACTTGAGGTCAGGAGTTCGTGACCAGCCTGGCCAACATGGTGAAACCCTGTCTCTACTAAAAATACCAAATATTAGCCGAGCATAGTGGCGGGCGCCTGTAATCCCAGCTATTCAGGAGGCTGAGGCAGGAGAATTGCTTGAACTTGGGAGATGGAGGTTGCAGTAAACTGAGATCGTGCTACTGCACTCCAGCCTGGGCGACAGAGCGAGACTCTGTCTCAAAAAACAAAAAACAAAACAGAAGTCTGACTGTGAGTGAAGAATGGACTGGAAGGACAGTGATGGAAGCAAATAACTAGTGATGCTGTGGTTGTTACTATTAATTGCATCACCAGTAACCAGCACTTAATGAGCACCTGATGCATACCAGGTCCTGTAGCTCCTTAACGAGCATTATGACATTTAATTCTTGTGAGAGCCCCATGGGGAAAGTCCTGCCATGGTGTCCCGTTTGCAGATAAGTGAAGTGATTTGCGTAAAACCCCCTACTTTGACAGGATGGCCATACTTTCCAGTTTGCCTAGGACAGCCCAGATTACACATACTGTTCCAGTGTAATTATTAATAGCACTTCCTTTCATTCTCAAAGGTGACCTGTTTAGACAATCAATTACACGTCACTCTAGTCAGAGGATCCCTAGAGCGGTGGTAAAGGAGGCAGTTTGGTGCAATGTCAAAGGCTCTGAGCTCAAATCCCGGCCTAGTGGCTGACCGTGGGGAAAGCACTTGGCCCATCTGAACCTCAAGTTTCTCATCTCTGAAATGGGTATAATAGCAGTGTGGGTATTTACTAGTTGGGTGTTGTGAGCCCCAGGCAGATGACCGAGCAAGCAGTCCTGATGGAAGTGGCTACAACCTGCCCCATGCTTGCTCCATCTTCTTCACCCGTGGGCAGGGAGGGCCGGCAGGAAAGAAAAAGTGGTTGAGAACCTCCCTACTATATGCCACACACTTTGTCTTCTCCAGCTCATTGACAGGAAATCTGTGAATCAGGAATTCTTGCCCCCTTTTACATCTGGGTAAGCTAAGGCAGAGAGGAGCCCTCTCCCTCCTTTGCAGCCTGTCTCCAGATAGAAATCTATCTCCATGTAGGCTGTGCCCTCGTTCCTGGCTCCACTCCTGATTTAAGGATCTAACTCAGGTTTTCCCTCTGGAAAACGGGAGAAAGGGAGAAGTTTCAATATCCCTAGGAAGGATCCAGGGTTGGGTAGTCTCCCTTTCTCATGCTTTTCTCCTCCCCCAATTTCCTGCAGTCCCTTTACTTCCCTTTGAGAGGCTGTGCCCAGGAGTGCAGGGGTTAACCTTGGCAGGACTGTAATCACCGTGCAGAATGCAGAACAAATGCCTCCCAGCTGGGGACTGGGAGCTGCTAGGTGAACCAACTGCCCGGAGCTCAGGATCCCCTACCTCCCTGTCTTGAAGGAACCAGGCTCCTCAGGCTCTAGTCCCAGAGCTCACCTGCCCCCTCCACTCAGCCCAGCAGATTGGGTTGGCCAAGGCAAGGGGTCTAAGGGAAGGAGCCAGGTCCTGGGCAGGGAGCAGTCTATAGAGCCAGGGAGGAGGGGGCAGGCCACAGGTAGGGAGAAGTATTTTGTCCTTGGGGACCCAGGGATGCTAGTGGCTGCTTCCAGGTTCCAGGGAGGTTTGGGATGGGAACCTTGAACTGAGGCCACAACTATTAGCCCCTCCCTAGGGTGCATGTCCCCTTTGTACCCCCAAAGTCTGGCTGGGCTTTTGGTCAGTTAATGCATCTGCTCATTGACCCACTGATTGGTCTTTCCTGTTCTCCAGCTCTTGAGTATCCACTGGTCCATCCATCCACCGATGCGATTGCTAATTCATCCATCTACCACTGCCCACTCTCCTGTCCATCCATTTGCCCTCCCCTCCATGCACCCATTTACCCACCTACTTCCTGTCCATGTCTTGATCTGCCACTCACACACATCCAATCACGGAACCACTTACTTACCCACCCCTCCACTGACAAACTGCCTATCCCCCCGTTCATCCATCCATCCACTCACCCACCCATCCAGCCGCCTACACACCCATGCATCCTTCCACTCCATCATTCATTTACCCACCTGTACACCCACCCACCCACTCTATCCAGCATCGCTTGATCCACTGCCCATACCCGTGGCCATCTACTCACCCACCTGTCCATCTACGCCTTCCACTTCCATCCTGTAATGCCCTCACACTGACTCATACCTGGTCCCTGCTGACCAATATGGGTGTCTGAGCACGTCTCCATCTTTCTCACATACATGCACTTCACTCACCTCATCAGTCGGTTACCTGGAGGCAAAATACCCTTGAAGACTGCTTTTTTGTTTTGTTTTGTTTTGTTTTGTTTTTTGTTTTTTTTGTGAGACAGAGTCTTGCTGTGTCGCCCAGGTTGGAGTGCAATGACGTGATCTCAGCTCACTGCAACTTCTGCCTCCAGGGTTCAGGCAATTCTCTTGCCTCAGCCTCCTGAGTAGCTGGGATTACAGGTGTCCATCATCAAGCCCAGCTAATTTTTTTTTTTTTTTTTTTTGTATTTTTAGTAGAGATGGGGTTTCGCCACGTTGCCCAGGCTGGTCTCTAACTCCTGACCTCAGGTGATCCATCCGCCTTGGCCTCCCAAAAATGCTGGGATTACAGGCATGAGCCACTATGCCCGGCCAAAGACTGCTTTGAAATGTCACCTTCTCCTGGAAGAACTCCTTCAAAATGAGCCTCCCCACTGCATCTGGTCCATCCTCCATGTTGGTGTCTATTTCCGGGTGAGATCGCCGATGAGACAGTGATGTCTGTGCATGCTCTGTGCTCCTGGCACACTGGGAAATGGATGATTAGGACCAACATAGGAATCCTGGTCCCTCGTTCCTTGACTGAGCCAACCGAGAGTAGGTACCCTCCTCCTGGGACCAATCCAGGGATAATCACTGGCTAGACCCCTGCGGGGGCTCAGGCACACCTGGGCACTGCAGGGGAAGGGGGCAGCTTTGGACTCTTCAAGAGGTTTGTGCTGTGACCTAGTTCTCTAGAGGTGACCTCATACCTAGGGAAGACTGGCAATGGGCCAAGGAGGCTGACCCCATGCTCTCCCCTCTGCGACCCAGTGTGCATTGCCAAGTCAGAAAAACCGGAGTGCAAATCAGGATTTTGTCTCTTACTAGCAGAGTGACCTTGGATAAGTCAGTTCTCAGCATTGCTCTCAGCTCCATTATCTGTAATAAGCCATAAAGTTCATTGCCTGACCTGTAGTTATGGTCAAGGAAGGGTAGCTGTTATAATGACTTTTTTTTCTTTCTTTTCTTTTCTTTCTTTCTTTCTTTCTTTTTTTTTTTTTTAGATCAAGTCTTGCTCTGTGGCCCAGGCTGGAGTGAAATGGCACCATCTCGGCTCACTTCAAACTGCGCCTCCTGGGTTCAAGCGATTCTCCCGCCTCAGCCTCCTAAGTAGCTGGGATTATAGGCATCCGCAACCACGCCCAGTTAATTTTTGTGTTTTTAGTAGAGACGAGGTTTCCCCATGTTGGCCAGGCTAGTCTTGAGTTCCTGACCTCAGGTGATCCACCCGCCTTAGCTCCCAAAGTGCTGGGATTACAGGCGTGAGCCTCTGCACCCGACCTTTTTTTTTTTTTTTTTTTTTGAGATGGAGTCTCCCTCTGTCACCCAGGCTGGAATACAGTAGTGGTGATCTTGGCTCACTGCAACCTCTGCCTCCCAGGTTCAAGTGATTCTCGTGCCTCAGTCTCCCAAGTAGCTGGGATTACAGGTGCCCACCACCACACCCGGCTAATTTTTATATTTTTAGTAGAGACGGGGTTTCACCGTGTTGGCCAGGCTGGTCTCAAACTCCTGGGTTCAAGTGATCCACCCACCTCAAGCTCCCAAAGTGCTGGGATTACAGGCGTGAGCCACTGTGCCCAGCCTGTTATGACTTTATCATTTGCCCTTTACTGGTAGGCAGGTTCATTGAACACCTGGTAAATGGGTAGCGGCTGCAGCAGGCCCTGGGCTAGGTGCCTTCTGAGGGGGCAGCGGTAAGGAACATGGGCCCTAATTTCAAGACACTTAGAGTCTGCTGGGGAAGACAGAGCCCAGGAGACTGGTGGTGATGAAAGGCCGAAGCAGCCATTGAAGGGGCCAGGGAGGCAGAAGACCGACTGAAGAGGGCCAGGGAGGCTTCCTGGAGAAGGTGGCATTTGAGCTGGGCATTCTGTCTTGGGGTAAGATTGTCTGTAGGTGAAGTTGGGGAGAGAACCGCCCTCAGCAGACAGGTGGAAGTGGGAATGGGTACACCTGAGGGCGGTTCATGATCTGGTTCTGGAAGGCTAGAAGTTGAGCTGGGTCTACTGTGGAGGACGCAGGAGAGGCATTGAATGCCACACACAGGGAGGGTAGTGTTGGGTGCTAGGCTGGGCCACTGCCCCACCCAGTGATGGTGGTCCTCGGGGATCACAGACCCCGGGGGTGACTCAGGATCCTTGATGGGGCTTCCTCATTAGCAGAGGCTGGGGGCAACCCTTTCTAATGCTGTTTTTGGTTTTGCTTTTTTTTTTTTTCCCCTTGTGGCCCTTAATGACAGGAATGTGTTCCGAAAGAGCCAGGAGATGCACACCCTCCTGGAAGGACCCTTTGGCTCTCTGGTTCCTTCCTCTGACTCCAGATCCCCACAAGTCAACACTTGATCGGGAGTGGGGGCAGTTTCAGGGTTCTCAGAAGGCTCCTGGGGGCTAGGCGCAGTGGCTCACACCTGTAGTCCCAGCATTTTGGGAGACTGAGGCCAGCAGATCACTTGAGGTCAGGAGTTCGAGACCAGCCTAGCCAATGTGGCAAAACCCCATCTCTACTAAAAATATAAAAATTAGCTGGGTGTGGTGGTGCATGCCAGTAATCCCAGCTACTAGGGAGGCTGAGGCATAGGAATCGCTTGAACCTGGCAGGTGGAGGTTGCAGCGAGCTGAGATGTGCCACTGCACTCCAGCCTGGGCAACTGAAAATAATAATAATAATAATAATAATAATAAGGCTTCTGAGGCCACTGAGGCCCGGAAACAATAGACTTGTCAGGGTTGCATGCGAGTGTGCGGTGGAGTCCTGGGCTGCCACACACACCATGGCTGGCTTCAGTGTGGGTGAGCATCTGTTGAGTGTGTGCCATCTCTCAGCCTAACAGGGTGAAACAGGCTCACAGACAGGTAAGGCTCAGCACTGACTTGGCAGGGCTTCCAGGAAGACTGCCTGGAGGAGGTAGGATGAGCGAGGCTCTATAGATGTATGAGGCTGTGTGCAAACAGTGAAAGCCAGGCTGGGAACACTGTGTGTGTCTGACATGGGTATACGCGGCCAAGGTGTGTCAGCCACAGTGATGACTGAGGCATGAGGGAGTCAGAGCCTGGCCTGAGGCTAGGGAGTAGCCTGGGGGCCGAGTGATGGCAGATGCGTCCCTATCTGTGTCACCCAGCTGCTCCTCATCCCTATCTGTGTCACCCAGCTGCTCCTCGAGGTGGTGTCTGGGTGCGAAAGGATTCTTGGGAGCAGTAGGGTCAGGATGGGAGTTAATCCCAGGGGCATTTTGGAGGGCGTGGCTGTGAGGCCCACGGGGAGGGCACGTCTCCAGGAGACAGCTGTCAGAGCCGGAAACGCCTCTGGAATTCCAGGCTCTGGGAAAAGGGCTGGCCTGTGGAAGAGCTTTCTCAGGCGGAGCCTTCCAGGCCGACCCAGCTCTGGTTTCTTGTTCACTGGTCCGCAGGGAAATGGGGGTGGGGAGGCCCCCACAACCCCTCTGGCTCCCTTTCTCCTGGAGAGCAAGAAGTTGGAGGGGGGTTGAGGAAGGATGTGGGGTCAGTTCCTCCAGCCCCACCCCTGAGGAGGACAGACAGATGGATGGACTGAGGGCGGAGTGGGGGTCTGCGGCTGTAGTTCGAGGGGGTGGGAGGGGCAGCAGAAGGGGTCAGGGCCAAGTGACCCTGTTGTCCCTGGGTGATGAGAGTGCGCTCTCTCCAGACCTGGGCCAGGTGGTTGAGGCCTGGATGGAAGGGTGGTGGGGAGGGGTCCTCCAGGAGACCTTTGTTCTCACTCTGAGGTGGGTGGGGTGGAGAGAGGAGGGGCATGCAGGGGGGACAGGAAAAGCGTTTGAGGAGCAGAAACAATGGCCTATTCTCTGTGGCTCAGCCTGGCCTAAGAGATAGGCCCGTGGGCTGCAGGCCAGTCCTGCTTTGCCCTGACCATCTCCTGCATGGCCTCCTCCAGCCTGGCCCAGCCCTGGGGGCTTCACGTGGCCTTGCCTGGGTGGGCCGTGGGGGCACCTTCCTCACCCCCATGGCCATGTGCTCATTCCTGGACACATGGATCTCTCTGTTTTCTTCTAACAAAAGCCCGTCCACTTTGGTTAATGAAGCACTTCCATGTTCATGATCTCCTTTGTGTGGTAGAGACAGAAATGGACAGAAATGGACAAGCGAACACACCTTTTGCCCACGGCAACTGCCTGTTCATCAAAGACTGGGAGTCGGACCTGGCGCTCCTGGCTCTAGGTCCTGGGTTCATCCAGCAATCTCCTACACCCCAAACCTGCTTCCTAGCTCCTCTCTTTCCTGGACTGATGATAAGAAGAACAGCAGAAGCAGGAGGAGTATTAACTGAGCATCTCCTGATTGCCAGACATAGCTCAGAACTTGAAGTTCCACCTATATTTACTCTGATCCTCACAACGCTGTTGTGTGATGAGGAAACTGAGGCCACGGAGGTGAAGTAACCTCTCATGGCTTGGAAAGGATCACGCTGGATTTGAGTCCAGGTCTGTCGCCCCTCAGTGGCCTGCTGCCTTGAGGGCAAAGGCTCACTGGACCATGCTCGGAGGGATCATGATCTCCCCTGGTCTCCACGGGTGAGGAGGAAACTTACGTCCTGTACACACATCCTTCTGGGGCAGGAATTGTTCAGAAGCTTCCCTGATTGATGGCTGTTGCCTCTATTTACATCCCTTTGGTGACTGGAAGCTCACCACTGCCCCGGGAGGACAGCTTTGCCAGCCAAGAATTTCTCCCTGAAATGGAGCAGAAATCAATTCCTCATAACCTCTGCTCACTGCTCCTCCTTCCACCTCTGAGAACAGAGAGTTCCCCAGATGCTTCCCTTTGCCGAAAGTCAGAAGAAGACCTGGCTCCAAGTAGTCCCAGCTGTGGATCTTGGGCAAGTTCTTCAGCCTCCCCGTGCCTCAGTTTTCTCATCTGTCAAGTGGGAGTAACAATGCCTGTGGTTGGCCAGGCACCGTGGCTCATGCCTGTAATCCCAGCACTTTGGGAGGGCCAGGTGGGCGGATCAAGAGGTCAAGAGACTGAGACCACCCTGGCCAACATGGTGAAACCCCGTCTCTACTAAAAATACAAAAATTAGCCAGGCGTGGTGGCGCATGCCTGTAGACCCAGCTACTCGGGAGGCTGAGGCAGGAGAATCACTGGAACTCGGGAGGTGGAGGTTGCAGTGAGCTGAGATCCCGCCACTGCACTCCAGCTTGGTGACAGAGCGAGACTCCGTCTCAAAACAAACAAACAAACAAAAAAACACCCAAAAACAAACAAATAAAAAGTGCCTGTCATCAAACATGTCTGCGAAAGGAGCTTTAGAAACACAGGTTGGGAGTGTGTTGTAATCATTGCAGAGGCTCAAGCTCCTTGTACTTTTCTCATTTGCTTCACGGACTTAACTTTCACTTCACAGCAAACACTCATGAAGCCCCAGCTCAGCATCTGGCAGCAGGGCACAGCCACTGCCTTTGTGGTTTTTTTTTGTTTGTTTGTTTTTTGTTTTTTGTTTTTTTTTTGAGACGTAATCTGGCTCTGTCGCCCAGGCTGGAGTGCAGTGGCCGGATCTCAGCTCACTGAAGCTCCGCCTCCCGGGTTTACGCCATTCTCCTGCCTCAGCCTCCCGAGTAGCTGGGACTACAGGCGCCGCCACCACGCCCGGCTAGTTTTTTGTATTTTTTAGTAGAGACGGGGTTTCACCGTGTTAGCCAGGATGGTCTCGATCTCCTGACCTCGTGGATCCGCCCGTCTCGGCCTCCCAAAGTGCTGGGATTACAGGCTTGAGCCACCGCGCCCGGCCTTTTTTTTTTTTTTTGAAAGAGTATCACTCTGTAGCCCAAACTGGAGTGCAGTGGTGCGCTCTTGGCTCACTGCAACCTCCACCTCCCGGGTTCAAGCGATTCTGGTGCCTCAGCCTCCGGAGTAGCTGGGACTACAGGCGCCCACCCCCACACCTGGCTAATTTTTTGTATTTTAGTAGAGATGGGGTTTCACCATGTAGCCCAGGGTGGTCTCAAACTCCTGAGCTCAGGTGATCTGTCCGCCTCGGACTCCCAAAGTGTTGGGATTACAGGCGTTAGCCACCGCGCCTGGCCCAGCCGCCGCCTTTGAACTCAGAAATTCACACTCCCAGGTTGCAGAAGAGGGGACGCAATGGTTTAGGGTTTTATGTGCAGAGTCATCTTTATGAATTCATAGAGACTCTGACAACATCCTCATGGGCAAGTGGAGGATCTCACAGGCAAGGAAACTGCCCGGAGAGGTGAAGTGACCTGTCTGAAGTCCCACACCATCGTTCCAAAGGGGATTGACAGTGGATTCTCACCAGGCCATTCCCCGATTGGGTCTGCAGGGGTTAACCCGGCTGGCTGGCGCCTACCAAGCAGGAGGGGGGATCTCACAGAGAGTGCGAGTTGGAGAATGGGCAGCCCCCTCTGGATCTCTGACTCCCCCTCAGTGGGCAGCTTGAGCCCCTGCCAGCCTCTTGTTGACTCAGCCGGCCTCTCTTCTGCCAAGTCCTGCTGGCCAGAGCTCCTACGGGGAGGGTCAGGCCACATTCTTCTCTGGCTGGAGCCTGAGGGGTGGCTGGCACCTCCTGGTGGAGTCTGTGTGCTGGAGAGAAGCTCATCTGGTTTGTGGGCACTGGGACAGATGCTGGGGTGAGGCAGAAAATGATTTTTGCGGGGGTCGAGGATGGCTTCCCAAGGGACCATCTCAGAGCAAATGGATTAGCCTGGGAACTGGGCTACTTGGTTACATGGCTCAGCTTGGTTTTTTTTTTTTTTTTTTTTTTTTTTTGAGACAGGGTCTTGCTCTGTTGCCCAGGCTGCAGTACAGTGGCATGAATATGGCTTACAGGAGCCTCGACCTCCCAGGCTCAAGCGATCCTCCCTCCTCAGCTTCTGAGTAACAAGGATCACAGGTGCCTACCACCATGCTCAGCTTGGCTAATATTTAAATTACTGTAGAGATGTGGTTGTGCTATGTTGCCCAGGCTGGTCTCGAACTCCTGGGCTCAAGTGATCCTCCCATCTCAGCCTCCCAAAGTGTTGGGATTACAGGCATGAGCCACTACACCTGGCCAGCTTTGCCATGAATGAGCTGTGTGATCTTAGTGAGCCGCCCCCACCATCCTGCACCCCACCTCAGTTTCCCCATCCATCAAATGGGTATATGTGATCATATACCCTGCCTGCCTTTCCACAGCTGTTGGGAGGATCAAAGGCAAAAACAAGTTGGGCGGGAGTGAACGCCCTTTGTAGAGCAAAGGCCCACACATGCTAGCTGGCCAGCCTGGCGTTCTCTAGGGGAGCAAGTGAAGGGAAGGGGAGGCAGGGGCAACCCTTAGCTGTGGTGTTACCTGCCTGACATCCCTGCCTCCTCCCTGCTGGACATAGTGACACTGATAGTAATAGCACTTCCTGGCCAGGCACGGTGGCTCACACCTGTAATCCCAGCACTCTGGGAGGCCGAGGTGGGCAGAGCACGAGGTCAGGCATTCCAGACCAGCCTGGCCAACGTGGTGAAGCCCCATCTTTACTAAAAATCCAAAAATTAATCGGGCGTGGTGGCGCTTACCTGTAATCCCAGCTACTCTGGAGGCTGAGACAGGAGAATCGCTTGAACCTGGGAGGCGGAGGTTGCTGTGAGCTGAGATTGCACCACTGCACTCCAGCCTGGGTGACAGAGCGAGATTCCATCTCAAAAAAACAATTAATAGGCTGGGCACTGTGGCTCACGCCTGTAATCCCAGCACTTTGGGAGGCCGAGGTGGGCGGATCACGAGGTCAGGAGATTGGGACCACGGTGAAACCCTGTCTCTACTGAAAATACAAAAAATTAGCTGGGCACTGTGGCGGGCGCCTGTAGTCCCAGCCACTCAGGAGGCTGAGGCAGGAGAATGGCGTGAACCCTGGAGGCGGAGCTTGCAGTGAGCTGAAATCTTGCCACTGCACTCCAGCCTGGGTGACAGAGCGAGACTCCGTCTCAAAACAAAAAACAAAAAACAAATAATAGAAGGCCAGGTGCGGTGGCTCACGCCTGTAATCCCAGCACTTTGGGAGGCCGAGGTGGGTGAATCACGAGGTCAGGAGATTGAGACCATCCTGGCTAACACAGTAAAACCCCATTTCTACTAAAAAAAAAAAAAATACTAAAATATTAGCCGGGCATAGTGGCGGGTGCCTGTAGTCTCAGCTACTCAGGCTGAGGCAGGAGAATGGCGTGAACCCGGGAGGCGGTGCTTGCAATGAGCTGAGACTGCACCACTGCACTCCAGCCTGGGTGACTGAGCGAGATTCCCTCTCAAAAAAACAAATAATAATAATAATGGCACCTCCTGCCAGGCGCACAGCCCTCCAGGGTTTACAAAGTCCTTTCATTTCCATACCTGTCGCCCTGGTGCTGCCCTTCCTTCTACAGGGAATACTCTTTCCCCAGAGAAGTGAGAGGCTGTTTTCTGCTCAGTTCAAATGCCCCCTCCTCAGGGGCCTACAGGACTGGGGATCTAAATTAAGTTCTTGGCTGGGTGCGCTGGCTCACGCCTGTAATCCCAACATTTTGGGAGGTTGAGGTGGGCCGATTGCCTGAGGTCAGGAGTTCGAGACCAGCCTGGCCCACATGACGAAACCCCGATTCTACTAAAAATACAAAAATCAGCTGGGCATGGTGGTGTGTGCCTGTAATTCCAGCTACTTGGGAGGCTGACGCAGGAGAATCACTTGAACCAGCGAGGTGGAGGTTGTAGTGAGCCGAGATGGTGCCATTGCCTCCGGCCAGGGCAAAAAGAATGAAACTGTCTCAAAAAACCAAAACAAATAAATTAAGTTCTCTCCCATCCCTGCCCCCCAGCACCCTCCCTTCCATGCCGCTGCTCTGTGCCTCTGGTGACTGCCATGACCTTGTTCAGGGGATCATCTTCCCCCATGGTGTTAACCTCCGCGAGGGCAGGGATGGTGACTGCCTTGCTCATCGCTATGCCTGGTGACAGACAGCAGCCTTCCACGGTAGCTGTGATTGTCTTCCTTTGTAGAGAAGCTTAGAGAGACCAAATGCCTTGCCCAAGTCCACACAGCTGGGAAGGAATGGAGCCAGGACTGGGGCCCAGGCCTCTTAGATTCCAGTCCGTGGCTCTTTCAAGAAATACCCACAACTGCAATGCCTGTTTCCTCTGCAGGCCCTGACTCCCTGGAAAAGAGAAAGCATGTCTCACTCCTTTGTTACCCCACAAGGTCCAGCTCGTGTCTCCTCCTTCCACACAGTAGGTGCTGTGCACATATTTCTTTGGAGGATGTGGGAGGAATAAGCTACTATATTCAACATGCAAAGCCTGGCTGCCACCCGTATGGGCCTCTGTCCCTTTACCAGGGACTAAGGACTAATGCCTCGGGCCCAGGGTAGGGGCATTCCAGGGGCCTCCTCACCCTGCTCAGGCAGTCCGGCTGGGCCAGCAGCTGTGGGGTGGCCGGATGCCCCACCCCTGGCGCCTTTGGGCCCTGAGCCCAGGCCGCAGGCTGAGCTGTTGGCTGGCACTGCTCCTCAGGCTTGGGGCAGGAACACCATAGGGATTTTAAAAATAAAGGGCCTTGAGACAGTGGCCTGGCCCAGGCAAACACGGGGCGGGGCGGGGCCCAAACAGGGATGGTGGGGGAATGCTGAGCCCGCAGCGGGCTGCAAGGCCAGGGTGGCCTCATTTTCTCCTCCAGAAACACTGCTCTCTTCCAAGAACACCTCCTCCCGGCCTACTCTAAACATGGATCTCAAATATTTCCCGAGCACCTACTATGTGCCAGGCCTTGGTGGCAGTGGGGTGAATCCTCCAGACACTCTTCCCCGCAACTGTATGGCTTTCCTCAGAGGGGTCCCTCCCTTCTTACCCAACCTCAGGCCACAGACTATTTATTGAGTACCTACTGTGTGCCAGGCGGCCCTGGTCTTTCACTCTCGGCCTCCTCGGTTCTTTCCCCCTCTGCTCTCACTCCCTCAGGCACTTCCCCTGTCCAGCCCATTTCAGTCCCCTTCTTTCTCCTCTGGCCCAGCTAACAGGAAATGCAGCCAGGGAGGTCAAGAGCCCCCGGCCTCTAGAGCCCAGCGTCTGCACACACAGGGCCTGTCTACATAGTGCAGTGGGGAAAGGGCAGCTTCCTGTTTACGACAATCACAAGTACCCTTGGGTGGTGCCTGGACAGGCCTCCAGGGCAGCCCCTCTAGTCTAGATCTAATCCCTCCCTAGGAGGGGCCCCCTGAGTACCCCCACAGGCCCCAGGGAGCTAGTTCAGACCCAGGCCACTAACACCCGTGCCCCCGCCCGCAACATGGGACGGGTAGAGAAGGAAGGAGGAGCGAGGAGTCTTGGGAACAGCCTGGAATGTGGGAGTTGAAGGTCCGCAGGAAGCATCCCTGGCTCCAGGCCCCACTCCAAGTCTGGGTGCCCCGCCCCAGTCCTCTCCTCCCATCCCGGGGCCTCCCCAGCTCTGATGGGGGTGGGGCTGAGGGAGCCAGGAAGGAGGAGACCAGATTCCTTCCCGTCCCGCTGGGGCCTGAAGCTTCAGCTCTGGTTTGACCAGGCTCTGGCGGCCTAAATCTCTCCATCCCTAGGGCAGGTCGTTGAGCCAGTTCACGGGTCAGCCCCCATCTGCTGCTGCCTCCCTCTTTTCCCCCCTGCTGCCTCCACAATCCCAGAGGAGGGGTGAGGACATCAAGAGGCTGGGACCAGCAGGGAAGACCCCCACGGAGGGGTGGGGCTGGCCAAAGGTGCCCTTGGGGAAGCAAACAACCCTGCCTACCTCCCCCTCCAGGCAGCCCCAGCCAATCGATCCTGTGATTGCCCAATGGATATTGACTGAGGGCCTGAGGGTCAGGGTCGCTGGTCCAGAAGAGACTGGACAGAGGGAGGCCTGCCCCATCGTCCACACCCTCCCTCACCTAACCCAAAAGGAGGTAGGTGACCCCAGTCCTCATTTCCCCTCTGGACCCCGGCCCCTCAGGGCACAACATGGTCGATGCTTGGGGCAGTCATCCCCCAGAGGCCGTAGGGGCACATTGGAGCTAGCTAGCTCAGAGGAGGCAGTCAGAGAGGGCTTCCTGGAGGAAGGAGGCCACCCTCTCAATTTAGAAGCCTAAAATTGGGAAAGAATGTGCCTGGCCCAGGAAACAACTTGGCCAAAGGCATGGCACTTCTAGAGAAATGCTTGTGACATGATAGGGTTGGAGAAAGGCACAGGTGAGGGAAGGAGGGGAGGTTTTAGGGAGTGTAGGGCTGAGGTGGAAGGATGAGGTCATTCGTCCCAGTGGACTTTCCGTGGCTGTGGAGCGCCCTCTTTTGCCCCAGGCAGGAAGGCAGGGGGAGCCTGGTAAAGGAACCACCGCAATTTAATGTGGCTATGCAGACATGGCGAGGGGACGGGCCTGGGGACTGGGACTGGAACTACAGCCTCTAGCTCTGTGAAACCGCCCTACTGCCCTGGGAAGACCCCAGGTTTTCAGCCCTATGAGACCCGCTCTGGGTCGGGGCCTCCAGGCGCTTGACTGGGGCACTGGGGGCAGTTCAGGCAGGCTGTTCTGTGATGGGGAACAGAGTCCTGGCTCTTCCGAGTTTCCAGCCATGTAACCTTGGGTGAGTTATGAATGCCCCTGGCCTCAGTTTCCCCCTCTGTAAGACGGAGCTAAAAATAACTGTCCCAGAGGGCTACTGGTGGATGAAATTAATTAATTTCTATTTTAGAAAGCACCTGGCACTAGTGAGCACCCAATTCCAGTTAGGAAGCGTTATTATTAATTGAGAAGAAGAGAAAGTTGGCTTTACCCCAAGGACATGTTGACAGGTGGGCGGAAGGTGTTTCACCAGAACAGTCTTCAAAGAAGGACCTGATACTCCGCCTCTAGGATTCCCAGACTTGCCTGATCCAAGAAACTCCCCAGGGCTGTGGTTCGAAATATCAGCTTCTGGCCGGGTGCTTGTGGTGGCTCATGCCTGTCATCTCAGCACTTTGAGAGGCCGAGATGGGGGTGGATCACCTGAGGTCAGGAGTTTGAGACTAGCCTGGCCAACATGGTGAAACCCTGTCTCTACTAAAAAAAAAAAATCCAGATGTGGTGGTGCGCCTGTAGTCCCAGCTACTCAGGAGGCTGAGGCAGGAGAATTGCTTGAACTCGGGAGGTGGAGGTTGCAGTGAGCCCAGATTGTACCACTGCACTCCAGCCTGGGTGATACAGCGAGTCTCTGTCTAAAAAACAAAAACAAAAAACAAACCCAAAATATCAGCTCCCCTCGTCCAAGTCTCTGACTGGGCAGGTCTGGGTGGAACAGGTCTTAGGATTTATAAGGAGGCCCCAGGCCTGAGCCTTCTACCAGGCAGGTATGGGGAACATTCCTCTCTGTTGACAAGGACTCACCCAAATGGTTCCTCCTTGGGAAGTGAATCTTCCTTCCTTCCTTCCTTCCTTCCTTCCTTCCTTCCTTCCTTCCTTCCTTCCTTCCTTCCTTCCTTCCTTTCTTCTTTCTTTCCCTCCCTCCTTCCCTCCCTCCTTCCCTCCCTCCCTCCCTCTCTCCCTTCCTTCCTCTTTCTTTCTTTCTTTCTTTCTTTCTTTCTTTCTTTCTGTCTGTCTGTCTGTCTGTCTTTCTTTCTCTCTCTCTCTCTCTCTCTTTCCCTCCCTCCCTCCCTCTCTCTCTCTCTCTTTCTTTTTTTTTTTTTTTTTTGAGGCGGAGTCTCGCTCTGTCGCCCAGGCTGGAGTGCAGTGGCCAGATCTCAGCTCACTGCAAGCTCCGCCTCCCGGGTTCACGCCATTCTCCTGCCTCAAGACTCCCGAGTAGCTGGGACTACAGGCACCCGCCACCTCGCCCGGCTAGATTTTTGTATTTTTTAGTAGAGACGGGGTTTCACCGGGTTAGCCAGGATGGTCTTGATCTCCTGACCTCGTGATCCACCCGTCTCGGCCTCCCAAAGTGCTGGGATTACAGGCTTGAGCCACCGCGCTCGGCCTCTTTCTTTCTTTTCTTCCTTTCTTTCCTTTTTTTTGAGATGAAGTTTCTTGTTGCTCAGGCTGGAGTGCAATGGTGCTATCTCGGCTCATCGTATCCTCCCTGGATACCGTTCCTGAGTTACCCAAGACCGGGCTTGGGAAGGGAGGTTTGCAAATGGTTCAGGCTGTGGGTTCCTTGGGACCCAGGGGTGGTGGGCTCAGGGATAGGAGTGTGGACAGTCCAGGAGTTGCTCAAACTTGTCTGTCCCCAGAGCTAGGCTCTTTCCTAGCTAGTCTCACCAGTGGCTGGGGAGGTCATGCCGTGATGGCAAAGTTGGGGGTGGCAGGAGTAGCAAGGAAGTCTGGTTGCGAGCCTGCCTTCTCCCATCCACCCCACTGACAGACACCCAGCACGCCCTGGCTGGCAGTTGCTAGTGATTCACCAGTTTTAAGCCCTAGTTTCATTTGTAATCAGGAAACGGGCCACTAGAGAGCCCGGGGCACTTTCTGGTGAGCCCAGACACCCTCCCAGAAACCTAGTGGGGAGGAGGAAAGCAGAGGGCCTTGTCCCAGAGAATTTGCATAATTTGTTCTTTGAGGAGGGTGAGAAATCCCCAGGGCCCGATTTCCCTGGAAACCATTTGCTCATGAGCTCATTTGTTCTCGTTTATTAAACCCCTGCGCTGTGCCAGTTACCAGGGACCTAGACAAGTACAGTGAAGTTTTCTGGGGGCTTCGGGGATGGGGAGACCACCGTGTAATCGGGGTAACTCTTGCACAGCACAGCGAGGTGCAAAAAAAAATTACAAAATTTGGAATCCACGGAGGAGAGGGTGGTGAATTCGGGCTTGGTGTGGGTAAGGGGAGGTTCAACGGTTCTGAGGCCCCTACCAGGAGGGTTGACAGTGCAGGCTGGGTTCGGCTCCTTCTGCCACTTCTGAATGCTTCTTCTCCCATCCGGGCCTTGGTTTTCCCATCTTTGAGCTGGACACAGGAATGGTGCCTTTTTCCTGGGGTTGTTACGAGAATCCAAAGTGTTAACACATGTAAAGCACTTACAACAGCACCTGGTGTGTGGTCAGCCTTGTGATGTTTTAGCTGATGCCATTGCTGAGTGGTGGGTACTGTGGGAGGGGCTGCCCAAGACATGGGTTGAAGTATGCCTGGCAGACAGGGAGAGGACGTGCCAGGGGAAGGCCACGGCCTGTGCAGAGGCCCAGAGGTGTGTAGCACATGGATGTGTTGAACACTGATGAGGTGCGAGGTGGGAAGGAGCATTTGAAGATACTATCATTCCCTTTGGACATTCTCCTCAGGGCAGCAGGGAGCCATGGAAGGCTCTTGAGCAGAGGAGTGACATGGTAGAGGTGAATGTCAGGGCTACAGAGTGGTGATGGACTGGAGGGGCCAGACCAGGGCAGAGGGACCAGTGAGGAGTCGGCACAAGAAGCCTGGTGGGAGATGGGGGACCTGAACAAGGGCATTAGCTCTGGGGATGGAGAGGCCAGGAGAGGACTAGTGGAGGGGGACAGCATGTAGCTGAGCTGATGGTGATGAAACAAGGAGTTAGGAACACAGTGGACTGAGGGAGATGGAGGAGTGCGGGTGTCCTGGAAGCCACTGATTGAGAAGATACTAATATACTTAGGAAGGGATGTCGAAGGAGGACTTTGAAGTGTCTCTAGGAGTTGTCCAGCGGATCAGCAAGGGAAGGGCATACCAGACAGAGAGTCCCCAAAGCAAGAGTGCAGAGGTGTCAAAGAGCCTGTGTGTTTGGAGAGCAGTGGGCGTGGTGGAGTTTGGGTTTTAGGGGGAAGTAGGGGGGCCAGGAGTTTGGAGCCTTGGGCAGCATCCTGTAGGCTATTGGGAGTGGGGGTCAGTGAACCGTGTGACAGGAAGAGAATTTAAACATCTCTATTAGTTTCCTGTGGCAGCTGTAACAAATAACCACAAACTTGGTGGCTTAAAACAATAAAAATTTATTCTTTCCATGCCAGGTGCAGGACTCTCACCTGTGATCCCAGCACTTTGGGAGGCCAATGCAGGAGGAGCACTTGAGCCCAGTGGTTCGAGACCAGCTTGGGCAACATAGTGAGACCCTCATCTCTACAAAAAACTTTAAAAAATTAGCTGGACATAGTGGTGTGAGCTGGGAGTCCCAGCTACTTGGGAGGCTGAGATGGGAGAATCGCTTGAGCCCAGGAGGTCAAGGTTGCAGTGAGCTATGATCACACCACTGCACTCCAGCCTGGGCAATAGAGCAAGACCCTGCCACTGAAAAACAAACAAACAAACGAACACGATTGGTTCTGGAATCCAGAAGTCTGAAATCAAGGTCTCGGAGGGGCCCCACTCCCCCTGAAGGTGCTAGGGGAGAATCCTTCCTGGCCTCTTCCCGCTTCAGGGGGCTCCAGGTGTCCTTGCCTTGTGGCAGCCTCACTCCTGCCTCTGCCATCGTTTCTGTGTAGCTCCCTCTGTGTCAGCATCTTTTCTTCTTGTAAGGACACTTGTCAGTGGATTTGGCACCCCCTGGATAATCCAAGACGATTTCATCTTGAGATTCTTACCTTTTTTTTTTTTTTTTTTTTGATGGAGTTTCATTCTTGTCGCCCAGGCTGGCATGCAATGGTGCAATCTGGGCTCACTGCAACCTTCTCCTCCCAGGTTCAAGCGATTCTCCTGCATCAGCCTCCCAAGTAGCTGGAATTACAGGTGCCTGCCACTATGCCTGGCTAATTTTTTATTTATATTTTTGTTAGAGACGGGGTTTTGCTGTGTTGGTCAAGTTGGTCTCGAACTCCTGACCTCAGGTGATCCACCAGCCTCAGCCTCCCAAAGTGTTGGGATTACAGGCGTGAGCCACTGTGCCCGGCCGAGATCCTTATCTTCATTACATCTGCAAGACTCTTTTTTCAAATAAGGCTACATTCCCTGGTTCCAGGTGGACCTGTCTTTTGCAGGGGGGGCAACTGGTCAACCCACTGCAAAATCCCCAGGCAGAGCCCTCTCCCATGTTCCTCTCCTCCTCAGGGCTCCCAGCCCCTCCAATCCAGCCTCCTTGAGTAGGAACTGTGTGGTCCTCATTCACCTTTCCACCCCTAGGCCCCAGAGTGGGCAATGTGTTTGCAGATATAACTCTGTTCCTCTCTTCTTCCCTCCCTCCAGTAACCGATGCCACCAGAGGCTGGAACTGGTGCTGCACGCGGGATGAGGGCGCCACCATGTGTCCAGCTTGGAGCAGTGTGGTCGCAGGCTTGAGCCCAGTGTCTGTCCTGCTGACAGCCACTTACAGAGCGCCTGCCGTCCACCAGTCACTCCACACACATCAGTCCTCTTTTTCATGGCCGCAATATAAAGAGGGGATTACTATCCAGTTTTTCAGATGAGGAGACTGAGGCTCAGACCTTGCCAATGTCACCCAGCCCTCTGCTGCCGCCTACTCCAAAGTCACACCCACACCATGCTGTGGACAAAAACCAGACCTGTGCATGGGTCTGGGTGCGAGCCTTCAGACTTCTTAGGGTGTCCTGTTTCCTCTTCTGTAAAGGGGGGAAAGTGCCAACGACTGCCCCTGCCAGGTGGCCCCTTCCCCGTCTCTGGCCCTGAGACCTGCAGACCGCTGAGGCCCGTGGGTCTTGGGGGAATGAATTTTTGGGGAACACAATTCTGAGTACTTTCCAAACATTAGTCTTTTTGAATATTTTGGTGTTCATTGGTTTTCTCTAAACATTTGCATATGTGTGAACTATTTGGTGATTTAAAAACCATACCATACTTACTGGGTTAAAACTTTATGTAGGGCTGAGTGCGGTGGCTCACGCCTGCAATCTCAGCCCTTTGGGAAGCCACGGTGGGTGGATCATTTGAGGTCAGGAGTTTGAGACCAGCCTGGCCAACATAGTGAAACCCTGTCTCTACTGAAAATACAAAAATTAGCTGGCTGTGGTGGTGCATGCCTGTAATTCCAGCTACTCGGGAGGCTGAGGCAGGAGAATCACTTGAACTGGGGAGGTGGAAGTTGCAGTGAGCTGAGACTGTGCCACTGCACTTGAGCCTGGGCGATCGAGCGAGACTCTGTCTCAAAAAACAAAATAAAACAAAATGAAACCAACTTCATGTAGGCCTCTAGTTCCCCTCTAAAAGATGACGACTGGCTGGGCGCAGTGGCTCACACCTGTAATCCCAGCACTTTGGGGAAGCCAAGGCAGGAGGTTCATTTGAGGCCAGGGCTTTGAGACCAGTCTGGGCAACATAGTGAGACCCTGTTTCTATTAAGAAAAAAAAAAAAAAGGCCCGGCACCATGGCTCACACCTGTAATCCCAGCAAAACATAAAGAGGCTCACTATAGCCTTGACCTCCTGGGCTTGAGTGATCCTGTCCGGCAGCTGGGACTGCAGGCACGTGCCACCATACCTGGCTAATCTTTAAATTATTTTTTGTAGAGACTGGATCTCACTATGTTGCCCAGGCTGGTCTGGAACCTCCTAGGCTTAAGCAATCTTTTTGCCTTGGCCTCTCAAAGTGTTGAGATTACAGGTGTGAGCCACTGTGCCCAGTGATGTATTTAGATCTTATTTAATTTCCCACAATAATGTCATTTTATTAATTTTAAAAATTGAGATATAACTCATATGCAATAAAATTCACCTGTTTTAAAGTGTACAATTTAGTGGGTTTGTTTGTTTGTTTATTTATTGAGACAGAGTTTGGGTCTTGTTGCCCAGGCTGGAGTACAATGGCACAGTCTCGGCTCACTGCAACCTTCACCTCTTGGGGTTCAAGTGATTCTCCTGACTTAGCCTCCCAAGTAGCTGGAATTACAGGCACCTGCCACCGTGCCCAGCTAATTTTGTATTTTTAGTAGAGACGGGGTTTCCCCGTGTTGGTCAGGCTGATCTCGAACTCCTGACCTTGTGATCTATCCCTTTCGGCCTCCCAAAGTGCTGGAATTACAGGTGTGAGCCACTGCGCCTGGCCAGGTTTTTAGTGTATTTAAAAAGTTGTGCAATCATCACCACTACCTAATTTCCGGATATGTTTTCACTCCCGCCAAAACCCCATACACCACCCGTCGCCCTCCATTCCTGTCATTCTCTGTTTCCCCTTCCCCTAGTCCCTAGCAACCACTAATTGCTTTCTGTCTCTATGGATTTGCCTATTTTGGACTTTCCATATAAATGGGATCATACAGTCTGTGGCCTTTTGTGTCTGACTTCTTTCGCTTAGTGTAATGTTTTCAAGGTTCATCCATGTGGTAGCACATATCAGAACTTTATTTCTTTTTATAGCTGGAATGATACATTTATTATCCACTCACCCATGCATTTGGGTCGTTAACACTTTTGTTCTATTATGAATAATGCTGCTATGAACATCATGTGTAATGAACATCATGTGTGGGCATGTATTTTCAATTCTCTTGGGTATTTTATACCTAGGAGTGAAGCGGCTGGGTCATATGGTAACTCTATATTTAACTTTTTGAGGAACTGCTAAACCGTTTCCCAAAGAGACCGTGCCATTGTACATTCCTACCAGCAACGTGTGAGGGAGCTAATTTCCCCACCTTCTGGCGAACACTTGTTTTGTTTGCCTTTTTGATTACAGCCATCTGAGTGGGTGCGAAGTGGTATCGAATTGTGGTTTGGATCTGCATTTCTTAGTGACTCATACATAATAATGTTCTGTAGTTTTCAGTGTACGGATCTTGCACATCTTTGGTTTATTCCTACCACCTTGATGTTTTTGATGCTTCCATAAATGGCTTCATTTTAAAAATAGACTTTCTTTATTTTTTAGAGCAGTTTTAGGTTCATAGTAAAATTGAGCTGAAAGTACAGAGATTTCCCATATAACACCCACCCTGCTAACTCAGAATTCTCCACGAACATCACACACCAGGGTGGCACATTTGCTATAATCAGTGAAGGTACATGGATAGATACATCTTTGCCACCCAAAGCCCATAGTTGACGTAAGCTTCATTGTAAACGCTTGGTGTACATCCATGCTTGGTGTACGTCCTATGAAATTGACAAATGATAATGACATGTATCCACCATTATAGTATCTAGTATCATAGTCAATAGTTTTACTGTCCTAAAAATCCTCTGTGCTCCACCTAATCATCCCCTCCCTCCCCGGGGCCCCTGACAAACACTGATCCTTTTGCCATCTCCATAGTTTTGCCTTTTCCGGAATATCATATAGTATGTAGCGTACTCACACTGGTTTCTTTCACTTAGCAATATGCAGTTAAGGTTCTTCCATGTCTTTTCATGGCCTGATAACTCATTTTTTTTTTTTTTTTTTTTTTTGAGATGGAGTCTCACTCTGCCACCCAGGCTGAGTGCTGAATAGTATTTCACTGTCTGGAAGTACCACAGTTTATCTGCTCACCCTCCAAATGACATCTGAGTTGCTCTCAAGTTTTGTAATTATAAAGAAAGTTTCTTTTTTTTTTTTTTTTGAGACGGAGTCTCGCTCTGTCGCCCAGGCTGGAGTGCAGTGGCCGGATCTCAGCTCACTGCAAGCTCCGCCTCCCGGGTTCACGCCGCCGTTCTCCTGCCTCAGCCTCCCGAGTAGCTGGGACTACAGGCGCCCGCCACCTCGCCCGGCTAGTTTTTTGTATTTTTTAGTAGAGACGGGGTTTCACCGTGTTAGCCAGGATGGTCTTGATCTCCTGACCTCCTGATCCACCCGTCTCGGCCTCCCAAAGTGCTGGGATTACAGGCTTGAGCCACCGCGCCCGGCCTAGAAAGTTTCAATAAACATATGTGTGCAGGTTTTGTGTGGAAGTAAGTTTTCAACTCTTTTTGGGTAAGTATCAAAGAGTACAATGATTGCTGGTTTGTATGGTAAGAGTGTATTTATTTATTTATTTATTTATTTATTTATTTAATTTATTTAATTTTTGAGACAAGGTCTCACTCTGTCAGCCAGGCTGCAGTGCAGTGGCATGATCATGGTTCATTGCAGCCTTGACCTCCTGGACTCAGGTGATCCTCCTACCTCAGCTGCCTGAGTAGCTGGGACCACAGGCACATGCTACCACACCTGGCTAATTTTTAAAGCCTTTTTTTTCGGTAGAGATGGAGTCTTACTATGTTGCCCAAGCTGGTCTTGAGCTCCTGGGCTCAAGCGATTCTCCCACCTCGGCCTCCCAAACTGCCGGGATTACAGACATGAGTTACTGCAACCAGCCTATATTTATTTTTGTGAGAAGCTTTACTGTCTTGCCAACTGTCTTCCAATGTGGCTGTATCATTTTGCATTCCCGCCAACAAAGAATGAGAGTTTCTGTTACTCCACATCCTTGTCAGCATTTGATGTTTTCAGTGTTTTAGATTTTGGACATTCTAAAAGGTGTTTGTACTGGTATTTTGTTGCTTTAATTTGCACTTCCCTAACGACACATGATGTGGAACATCTTCTCATGTGCTTATTTGCCATCTATTCATTTTCTTTGGGGAGGTGTCTGTTCAGATCTTTTGCCCATTTTTTAATCACGTTGTTCATTTGCTTTCTTTTCTCTCTTTCCTTCCTTCTCTTCCTCTCTCTCTCTTTCCTTCCTTCCTTCCTTCCTTCCTTCCTTCCTTCCTTCCTTCCTTCCTTCCTTCCTTCCTTCCTTTCTCTCTTTCTCTCTTTCTTGTCTCACTCTGTTGCCTAGGCTGGAGGACAGTGGCATGATCTGGGTTCAATGCCACTTTTACCTCTTGGGTTCAAGGAATTCTTCTGTCTCAGCCTCCTGAGTAGCTGGGATTACAGGCATGTGCCAACATGCCCAGCTAATTTTTGTATTTTTAGTAGAGATAGGGTTTCACCATATTGGTCAGGCTGGTCTCGAATTCCTACCTTAGGTGATCCACCTGCCTCGGCCTCCTAAAGTGCTGGGATTATAGGTGTGAGCCACTGTGCCCCACCTTCTTTTCTTTTCTTTTCTTTTCTTTTCTTTTCTTTTCTTTTCTTTTCTTTTCTTTTCTTTTCCTTTCCTTTCTTTTCTTTTCTTTTCTTTTCTTTCTTTCTTTTTTGAGATGGGGGTCTCCCTATGTTGCCCAGGCTGGTCTTGAATTCCTGGGCCCAAGTGATCCTCTTGCCTAAGCCTCCTGAGTAGCTGGGACTATAGGCACGTTCCACTGTTCATTTTCTTATTGTTGAGTTTTCAGAGTTTCATATATTTTGGCAAACAGTCTTTTATCAGATACATCTTTTGCAAATATTTTCTCCTGGTCTTACCTTTTTATTCTCTTGACAGTGTCTTTCTCAGAGCACAGGTTTTAAATTTTTTTTTTTTTTTTTTTGAGACAGTCTCGCTCTGTCGCCCAGGCTGGAGTGCAGTGGCACGATATTGGCTCACTGCAAGCTCCACCTCCCGGGTTCACGCCATTCTCCTGCCTCAGCCTCCCGAGTAGCTGGGATTACAGGCATCCGCCACCACGCCCAGCTAATTTTTTTTTGTATTTTTAGTAGGGACGGGGTTCCACCGTGTTAACCAGCATGGTCTTGATTTCCTGGCCTCGTGATCCGCCCGCCTCGGCCTCCCAAAGTGCTGGGATTACAGGCCTGAGCCACAGCGTCCGGCCTCATCAATTATTTCTTTTATGGATCATGGCTTTGCAGTTTTATCTAAAAGTCATTACCCTCTTTCTGAGCCCGTGACAAACCAGAAGGAAAAAAATAAAGAGAAAAATAAGGCTGGGAGTGGTGGCTCGCGCGTGTAATCCCAGCGCTTCAGGAGGCCGAAGTGGGAGGGTGCTTGAGCCCAGAGGGTCCAGGCAGCAGCAAACCATGATTGTGCCACCGCACTCCAGCCTGGGTGACAGTGCAAGACCCTGTCTCCAAAAACAAAACCAAAAACAGCAACAACAACAACAAAAGAAAAATAAAAAAGAAAAAGTCATTGCCAAACCCAAGGTCATCTAGATTTTCTTCCATATTATCTGCTAGGAGTTTAGTGGGTTCATTTAAAAACCTTTGTTTATATCTGTGGCTAGTAGACAGAGATATAGTTGATCTTATATATTGACCCCATCTCTCGTGACTTTGTTAAATCCACATAAGTTTTTTAGAGATGTGTGTTTAAGTCTCCTTCCATGACTAGACTTGCCCATTTCTCCTGTTAGTTCCATTAGGCTTTAGTTGTATTTTGAAGCTCTGCTATTGGATGTATACAGATTTGGGATTCTGATACCTTCCTAACTGAAATGAAGTTTCTGCTCATGCTTCCTACCTTAAATTCTACTCTTTAACTTTGGGACAGGTACAGCAGATTTACTGTGGTTATTGTTTGGGTGATGTATCTCTTTCTATCTTTTAATTTGCAGCAGCCTTTCTGGGTTCTTGGTTTTTTTTTTTGTTTGTTTTTTTGAGAAAGAGTCTTGGCCGGGTGCGGTGGCTCAAGCCTGTAATCCCAGCACTTTGGGAGGCCGAGGCGGGCGGATCACAAGGTCAGGAGATCGAGACCATCCTGGCTAACACCGTGAAACCCCGTCTCTACTAAAAAAATACAAAAAACTAGCCCGGCGTGGTGGTGGGCGCCTGTAGTCCCAGCTACTTGGGAGGCCGAGGCAGGAGAATGGCGTGAACCTGGGGGGCGGAGCTTGCAGTGAGCTGAGATCGCGCCACTGCACTCCAGTCTGGGCGACAGAGCAAGACTCCGTCTCAAAAAAAAAAAAAAAAAAAAAAAAAAAAAGAGAAAGAGTCTTGCTGTGTCTCCCAGGCTGGAGTACAGGGGCACGATCTTGGCTCACTGCAACCTCTGCCTCCCAAATTCAAGCAATTCTCTGCCTCAGCCTCCCGAGTAGCTGGGATTACAGGTGCCTGCCACCACGCCCAGCTAATTTTTGTATTTTTAGTAGAGACAGGGTTTCACCATCTTGGCCAGGCTGGTCTTGAACTCCTGACCTCATGATCCCCCCACCTCGGCCTCCCAAAGTGCTGGGATTATAGGTGTGAGCCACCGCACCCAGCCTTCTGTGGTCTTATATTTAAATCATGTATCTTGTAAGTAGCATATAGGTTTATTACTTTTATTCAGCCTGACAGTCTTATCTTTTATTTGGAATATTTTGAATAATTAAAAAAGAACTACATGTTTCAATTTAATCAGTATGAATTGATTCTTTGTAACAAAAGGTGAAAGTTCTTTTACATTTTTTTCCCTATTTCCCCTCCTACTATTATTGTTGATGTTAATTTTGCTTTTTCGGGGTTTATAACACTTAAATGCTGTTTTTTCATCATGCTACAGTCTGAATGTCTGTTTCTTCCTAAAATTCATATGTTGAAATCCTAACCTTCAAGGTGATGGTATTAGGAGGTAGGGCAGCCAGGTGCGGTGGCTCATGCCTGTAATCTCAGCACTTTGGGAGGCTGAGGTGAGACTAGCCTGGCGAAGGTGATGCAACCGTCTCTACTAAAAATACAAAAAATTAGCTGGGTGTGGTGGCAGGTGCCTGTAATCCCAGCTACTTGGGAGGCTGAGGCAGGAGAATTGCTTGAACCCAGGAGGCAGAGGTTGCAGTGAGCAGAGATCGTGCCATTGCACTCCAGCCTGGGCGAGAGAGAGCGAGACTCCGTCTCAAAAAAACCCTAAAAAACAATTAGGAGGTGGGGCTTTGGGGAGGTGATTAGATCACGAGGGTGGAGCCCTCATGAGTGGGATTAGTGTCCTTATAAAAGAGACCTTTGAGAGACTCCTTACCCCTTCCATCATGAAGACACAATAAGAGGGTACCATCAATGAACCAGAAAGTGGGCCCTCACCAGACCCAAATCTCCTGACTCCTTGATCTTGGACTTCTCAGCATCCAGAACTATCTATCAGACTACAAAACAGGCTATACCTAGTCCTCCCCTTTCCCCTGAACCTGGGCAGACTTATATTTTGACTAATACAATATAACAGAAGTGACACTGGCTGACTTCCAAGGCCAGATCATAAAAGGCGATGGCTTCCTCTGGCTGTCTCTTGCCACGTGTCTTTGAAACCACCATGTAGGAAGCTGGCTGCCCTGCCGCCACCATGTTGTAGAGGCCAGGTAGTGACACCACAGAGAACTGACGTCATGTGAGCAGAGACGAGCTGTCCCTGCTGAATCCTGCCAATTGCAGATTCCTGAGTTAAGTATATGGTTGTTGCTAAGTCAATGCAGTCATGTTTTTGGGTGGACTCCTATCAGCAAGAGATAACTGAAACACCTGCCAACCTTATTCCCCAGTGCCATCTCCGCTCCACTCCTGCCAGCTGCTGCACCCAGCGACTCAGTTCCCTATTGTAGGAATCTGTTCCACTCTCCCAGGCCCAGCTTCTGCCCCATCTCCTCCAGGAAGCCTTCCTGCTTGCAGTACGGGCAGTGTTGAAAAGCAAGTCACCTTTGTGAACCAGAGTGTGTCTAGGTTCAAATTCCAGGTCACACAGCTGGGTGCCCTTGGGCAAGTTCCTTGCCTCTGAGCCTCAGTTTTCTCATCCGTAAAATCTGGATAGAAATTGTGGCTGCTGGCCGGGCGCGGTGGCTCACACCTGTAATCCCAGCACTTTCAGAGGCCGAGGCGGGTGGATCATCTGAGGTCAGGAGTTTGAGACCAACTTGGCCAACATGGTGAAACCCTGTCTCTACTAAAAATACAAAAATCAGCCAGGCATGGTGGTGCATACCTGTAATCCCAGCTACTCAGGAGGCTGAGGCAGGAGAATCACTTGAACCCAGGAGGTGGAGGTTGCAGTAAGCCGAGATCACGCCACTGCACTCCAGCCTGGGTGACAAGAGTGAGACTCGGTCTCAAAAAAAAAAAAAAAAAAAATAGAAATAGTGACTGCTTCACTGGTTCGTTGTGGGGAGGAAAGATGTTAATCTATGGAAAGTACTCAGAATGCTCCCTAGCATATAACAAGCATTCCATAATGTTGGCAATTATTATTATTATTATTTGAGACAGAGTTTCACTCTTGTTGTCCAGGCTGGAGGGCAATGGTATGACCTTGGCTCACTACAACTTCTGCCTCCCAGGTTCAAGCAATTCTCCTGCCTCAGCCTCCTAAGTAGCTGGGATTACAGGCATGTACCACCACACCCGACTAATTTTTATAGTTTTGGTGGAGACGGGGTTTCACTATGTTGGACAGGCTGGTCTCGAACTCCTGACCCCAGGCGATCCACCCACCTTGGCCTCTCAAAGTGCTGGGATTGCAGGCATGAGCCACCGTGCCTGGCCTATTATTATTATTTTTTGAGACAAGGTCTTGCTGTGTCACCCAACCCCAAGTGCAGTGGCGCGATCTTGGCTCACTGCAACCTCCACCTCCCAGGGTCAGGCCATCCTTCCACCTCAGCCCCTCTGAGTAGCTGGGACTATGGGCATGTGCCACCACACCCAGCTAATTTTTGTATTTTCTTGTAGATATGGGATTTCGTCTTGTTGCCCAGGCTGGTCTCAAACTCCTGGGCTTAAGTGATTTACCTGCCTTGGCCTCTCAAACTGCTGGGATTATAGCCATGAGCCACCTCACCCAGCCATAATGTTGGCAATTATTGTATTTCCCCAGGCACTAGGGTCCCATCCTGTACTCTGGGAGCCCACTCATTGGGAACCTAATTCATACTATTAATTAATTCATTTTACACATATCTCTTGAGAGCACCTGTATGCCAGGCACTGATGAGCTAGGCTTAGTGTTTGGGATTTACTAGGAACCTACTACATACTATCCATTCTACCTGTTGATTCTACCTGTATCTCTGGAGTACCAGGTACTGAACTAGGATCTAGGGATGCAGCGATGGAGGTGCCAACACCACCTCTGCCCTCAGGGTGTACATTCTATAGAGACGGAAGTGGACAAATACATTAAAAAGTTGACAGATTTTTTTTTTTTTTTTTTTTTTTTTTTTAGGCAGAGTCTCGCTCTGTCACCCAGGCTGGACTGCAGTGGCGCCATCTCGGCTCGTTGCAATCTCTGCCTCCCAGATTCATGCCATTCTCCTGCCTCAGCCTCCCGAGTAGCTGGGACTACAGGCGCCCGCCACCACGCCCGGCTAATTTTTTGTATTTTTAGTAGAGACGGGGTTTCACCGTGTTAGCCAGGATGGTCTCGATCTCCTGACCTTGTTATCCGCCTGCCTCAGCCTCCCAAAGTGCTGGGATTACAGGTGTGAGCCACCAGCGCCTGGCCAGAGTTGACAGATTTTGATGAGAGTACCAAAGTGAAAAATAGGGACTGGAGACAAAAAAACTAATTGGAGGGCTGGGCACGGTGGCTCACGCCTGTAATGCCAGCACTTGGGGAAGCCCAGGCGGGTGGATCACCTGAAGTCAGGAGTTGGAGACCAGCCTGGCCAACATGGTGAAACCCCGTCTTTACCAAAAATACAAAAAATTAGCCAGGCGTGGTGACGGGTGCCTATAATCCCAGCTACTCAGGAGGCCGAGGCAGGAGAATCGCTTGAACCCGGGAGGTGGAGGTTGAAGTGAGCCAAGATCGCACCATTGTGCTCCAGCCTGGGCAACAATAGTGAAACTCTATCATAGAATAGAATAGAATAGAATAGAATAGAATAGAATAGAATAAAATATAAAATGAAATGAAATGAAATGAAATGAAATAAAATAAAATATTGGAGGACCTCCTTTCTACTGGGTGGGCAAGACCTGTGAGCAGAGAAACAAAGGGTGTTTTGGAACCAGGCATGAGGAAAGGGGAGGGAAAAGCATTCCAGACAGAGAGGGGGAGCTAGTCCAGAGGTGTCTTTGGGGCCAGGTGCGTGGGACTTAGGCCAGGATGGGCATGAGATGGTGGGGGTTGGGGGGAGTGGGCAGAATTTGCTGCCACCCTGATTGCTGGTCAGGGTTGTCACAGCAGATAGTATACTCATATATAACAACAGCCAACACTATGCTGAACACTTACTGTGTGGAGGCCACTGTGCTAAGCAATTTATATGTATTAACTCATTCTGTCCTCAGAACAACCCTATCCGGTAGGTGCTATTAAATAAAATGCATGGGAGGCCATTGTTTCAGACTAGCCTCCTGTACTAGGCCCATCCTACCAGACCAAATCAGAAAGGAGTCACTTGTGCTAAGAGCTCCATGCTCAAACTGAACTTTGAAATGAGTCTGTTGCTCTAGAAAACAGGAGCTTCCAGTCAACCTGAGTCTCTGCTTTAACCCTTTACAAGGAAAGTAACTGTGAAACAACCATCCCGTTTTTCGTTCTCTGTCTCTGCCCTCTTTAGCGCCTCTCTGCCTATAAAAAAGCTAACATCCTCTGTTCAGCTTATTGGAATCTCCCTTCTATTTCACAGAGGGAGGTGTTGCCTGATTCTAGAATTGCAAATAAAAGGCAATTAGTTTTTTTTTTTTTTTTTTTTTTTGAGATGGAGTCTCACTCTGTTGTTTAGGCTGGAGTGTGGTGGTTCTCTCTGGGCTCACTGCAGCCTCCACCTCCTGGATTCAAGCAATTCTCCTGCCTCAGCCTCCCTAGTAGCTGGGATTACAGGCACCTGCCACCACGCCCAGCTAATTTTTGTATTTTAGTAGAGATGGGGTTTCACCCTGTTGGCCAGGCTGGTCTCGAACTCCTGACCTCAAGCAATCCACCTGCCTCAGCCTCCCAAAATGCTGGGACTACAGGTGTGAGCCACTGCACCCAGCCCTAAAATCCAATTAGATCTTTAAACTAAACATGTTGTCATTTGACAGTGCTCCTATCCTCCCCATTTTACAGAAGAGGAGACTGAGGCCCAGAGAGAAGGTGTGAATGCAAGTGGTCCAGCTCCAGAGCCTGTGCTCCTGACCCCTGGCCATGCTGCAGTCCCTTTCATTCAGGCTGCCCCTACTGCACAGGGATGGAAAATGGGGCCAAGAAAGAAGGTGTCAACTCTCCAAAGTCCAGTAACAAAAGAGGGGCAGAGTAGGGATTTCAGCTTGGGTTTCCACAGCCACAGAGGCTGCTCGTTCTCCCAAGTGTGTGTTGAGGCTGACGTAGGTGCCTGGGTGCGACCGGGGCGCTCTGCCCATGGCCTTACCTGAGCCTAGGCCTCCTCGCTTGGACCTGGGGTAGTCACAGGCCCCGCCCCCGGGGTAGCGTGAGATGGAATGAGTTCAGCACCTGGCTCAGTCTTAGTGTGAACCCCAGTGGGATAATTATTCACTGGCCTTCCAGGCAGGGACCGCCCACTCACCAGCTCCTCTCCTGTGTGGGGGGCGCCTGAGTCATGGGAACAAGGACGAACAGGACCGAAACGGTGCAAGTTAAAGCAAGCGAAGGACGAGGATCCCTGTAGGAACCTGGCATGAGACTTCTGGGCTCTGGGCCTTCGCACTGACCACTGACCGTTCCTTCTGCCTGGAGCACCTTTCCTCTTTTGCCTCTTCTTCTGCTTTAGTTTTTGATGCCCCTGGGCAGTCGAGGAGTTCCTCCTCTCATCGCTGCCAGCAACTTAAAGTGGTTGGGTATGAACCTGTTTCCTCAGAGCAGTGCTTGGGTTGGTCCATTCATTTGGGTCCTCAGGGCACCAAACAGGGCTGGGCACAGAGTCTGGGCAGGGGACTGTGCTGGCAGGTGGGGGAAGGTCACAATTTGGGCTGTAGGGTGAGGGGTGGGGTGCCCTCACCCCACCCTTAACATCAGTGATAACTCCCTTTCAGGTCCACACGTGCCCACTGTAGGACCTCACCAAACCTGTTCCGTCTTCTGAAAAGTGGAGAGAATAGGAGGACTTACCTCGTGGGTTTATTAGGAAGATTTAAGGAGCTAACCCTGGAGAATGCTTGTACATCATACGTTGGATGCATAGAAAGTGCTCAAAACTGTCTGCTACTGAGCAAAGTGCTTGTCACTGAGTGCCACCTTTGTGCCAAGCACTTTACATAAAGTCATTCTTTTAATCAGACACAACCATGATTGTCTCTACACATCAGTCCCGTCAAGGGTCACGACCTGACAACCTCACTGATCTGGGATTTGAATCCAGGTCAGGATGATTCCGTGGTTGGGGCTCTGTGGTTGGGTGGGCGGCAGAGGAAGGCACGCCAGCCTGCGCAGCCCTGGTGACTCAGAGCCACGGCTCCCCTGGCCCGCCCTTTCCTCTGAGTCAGCCTCAGTGATTCCACAGGCTCTTCTCTGGAATTCAGGGCCCCAGGCAGTGTTCTTCCATGGAGATGCTGGTGGGTGACTTGAGCCCCCATGGCCGCCCTTGGCTGTGTCCTGGGAGCCCGTCTCAGGTGCAGGGGGCTTGCTAGGGTGACCATCTCCCTCCAACCACCTTGTGGTGCAAAGGGGCAAACTGAGACACAGAGAGGGGCAGGGACCGGGCTGGATGGCACAGCCTCAGCGAGGGGAGCCAGGCCGGGGGAGCCCAGCTTCACTTTTTTCCGTCTTTTCCCAGCCTGCCCCGGTCACATCTCTCACCTCCTGGCACAGCTTCCTGCCCCATGCCTGGATATCCCCAACCTAGCCCAGCTCCTTGCCTAGCCCAAGGTCAGGCAGTAGCACATATCTCCGTAATTGGTCTGAATTAGGGTGAGGGTGGGTCAGCATTTCTTTTTTTTTTTTTTTTTTTTTTTGAGACGGAGTCTCGCTCTGTCGCCCAGGCTGGAGTGCAGTGGCCGGATCTCGGTTCACTGCAAGCTCCGCCTCCCGGGTTTGCGCCATTCTCCTGCCTCAGCCTCCTGAGTAGCTGGGACTACAGGCGCCCGCCACCTCGCCCGGCTAGTTTTTTGTATTTTTTAGTAGAGACGGGGTTTCACTGTGTTAGCCAGGATGGTCTCGATCTCCTGACCTCATGATCCGCCCGTCTCGGCCTCCCAAAGTGCTGGGATTACAGGCTTGAGCCACCGCGCCCGGCCGGGTCAGCATTTCTACTCCGTGCTCTCAAGGCTGCTGGAGGTGGCCATGGGAGAAAGGGAAGGTGGGGACAGGGCCACCCTTCCTCTGGCCCCTGCAGGAGTCCCCGGTTCTCAGGCAGATGCAGTCACCTGATACTGGAGGGCCAACACCATCCCTTTGGCTGTTCCTATCTCGCTTCCTTGTGCTCTGCTCTCTCTGCCTTGGGGAATCCAGGGCTCAGTTGGGCCACTGCAACCTCAGTTTCCCCAATATCTATAAAATTATAAAATAATAGTGGCCGGGCACAGTGGCTCAAGCCTGTAATCCCAGCACTTTGGGAGGCTGAGACAGGCGGATCACGAGGTCAGGAGATTGAGACCATCCTGGCTGACACGGTGAAATCCCGTCTCTACTGAAAAAATACAAAAAAACTAGCCAGGCGAGATCGGGGGTGCCTGTAGTCCCAGCTACTTGGGAGACTGAGGCAGGAGAATGGTGTAAACCAGGGAGGCGGAGCTTGCAGTGAGCCGAGATCCGGCCACTGCACTCCAGCCTGGGCGACAGAGCGAGACTCCATCTCAAACAGAGTCTCGCTCTGTCGCTCAGGCTGGAGTGCAGTGGCACCATCTTGGCTCACTGCAACCTTTGGGTCCCAGGTTCAAGCGATTCTCCTGCCTCAACCTCCCGAGTATCTGGGATTACAGGTGCCCGCCACCACACCTGGCTGATTTTTGTATTTTTTTTTTTTTTTTTTTGAGACGGAGTCTAGCTCTGTCGCCCAGGCTGGAGTGCAGTGGCGCAATCTCGGCTCACTGCAAGCTCCGCCTCCCGGGTTCACGCCATTCTCCTACCTCAGCCTCCCCAGTAGCTGGGACTACAGGCGCCCGCCACTGCGCCCGGCTAATTTTTTTCTATTTTTTAGTAGAGACGGGGTTTCACCATGGTCTCGATCTCCTGACCTTGTGATCCATCCGCCTCGGCCTCCCAAAGTGCTGGGATTACAGGCGTGAGCCACCGCGCCCGGCTGATTTTTGTATTTTTAGTGGAGATGGGATTTCACCATGTTGGCCAGGCTGGTCTCGAACTCCTGACCTTAAGTGATCTGCCCACCTTGGCCTCCCAAAGTGCTGGGATTATAGGTGTGAGCCACCGTGCCTGGCTATAAAATAAAGGTCTTAAGGACCCTTTCAGCCTAGACTCTTGTGATTGGGCACAATAACCTCCCCAGCCCCTTCTCTCCCCAGTCCCATAGAATAGGACCTAGGGAGCTGGGCACGGTGGCTAACGCTTATAATCCCAGCACTTTGGGAGGCCGAGGTGGGCAGATCACAAGGTCAGGAGTTCGAGACCAGCCTGGCCAATATGGTGGGACCTCGTCTCTACTAAAAATACAAAAATTAGGTGGGCGTGGTGGCAGGCGCCTGTAATTCCACCTGCCAGGGCGGCTGAGGCAGGAGAATCGCTTGAACCCAGGGATCAGAGGTTGCAGTGAGCCAAGATCGCGCCACTGCACTCCAGCCTGGGTGATAGGGCAAGACTCTGTCTCAAAAAAAAAAAAAAAAAAAAAAAAAAGGAATGTGACCTAGGGAAGGCTGCTATGTAAAGGTGCCCCAGGGGAACACTGGCAATGGGGAGGAGAAGCGACATCTCCGGACAAATTCAATTGAGGATGGGCATTTAGTATCCGTCTTGTGCTCAGGCTGTGCCAGAGCCCCTCAGATGAGGGGTAGAGAAAGGTTTAGGAACTTGTCCATGATCACAACACACATTGTCCTGGAATTTGAACCATGGGCGTTCTGGCTGTGGTGTAGTGCAGCTCATCACAGGAATTCAGCCGCTCTTCGGCCCACTCACTCATCCCCTGCTGAACACCCGAGTGCCAGGTCCTGTGCTGGGATCCATGCGGCCCAGGCCCCGATCCTCGTGAAGAGATGGCCAGAGGAGGCAAGATGGGGTTGGGGGCTGGGTCAGGGAGCACAGGTTCACCAGGTACCCAGACTTACGGACTAGATAACTCCAGATCCACATTTCTGGATGCAATCAGAGGCCGACAAAGGGGAATGGAAGGGTTGCTAGGGCCAGGGGCATCCTTGAAGGAATGAACAAAAAGGTGGATCCCTGCTTCTGTGGCCTCTGTGGCTGATTTGGGGAAGACAATGATAGCAGGGTATTGCTACCGAGAAAAGTGAAGGCCAAAGTCCTCATAATGACCTTCAAGGCCTTTGCTCTGTCTGCCCCCCTTCCAATCCTCCTTCAACCTCCTCTCCTCCTCTGTTGCACTCCTCATCCTCACCACTCTTGGAACATTCTAGCTCACTCCTGCTAGCCAAGGACGGCTCTGTTCTTGGGATGGAAGTAGGCAACACACAGGTTGCTGACATTTTCCTGGTGCGGCAAAGCAAGCACCAAGAAAATGTCAGATAGAGAGGAAATGGCTGTCGGGGCTCAGAAAGCAATACCTGCCAAATATGGTGCTTTGACAGGCCAAATAAAGATGCAGCCTCAAGGTCTCTCTGCCCACCTTTCCCCCATCCTGGGTGACAGCGCAAGACTTTGTCTCAGAAAAACCTCCCAAACCAAACAAACATCATTAAGGCTGTAGAGTGGAGAACATACCATAGCCCAGAACCCTGTGGGTGGGAGTTTGTGGGGGCGTGTGTGGCTTGGACCAATGGGGCTACAGGTGGTAGGACCCGGACCTGTTTGAAACATGGAGGGATGCCTTTTGATGAGTTGGGAAGAGGACTGACATTCCTGTACCCATTTCACATATGATCGACTGCAACTCAGAGGCAGTCCCTGCACATGGGAGACTATTGTCCATTTTTCAGATGTAGAAGTTGAGAGGGGGAGGAATTTGTCCCAGTATATGCAGCTAAGGCTGAATGTTGGTCTCCAGGGCACTCTCTGCTCCTGGACTGTCTGCCTTTGTAGGTGTGGCTGGGACTACTCACCGCCTGCCTTTTGCAGACAGGGAAATGGAGACTCAAAGAAGAACAATACTCATAGTGGTGAGCCCGTGATAGAATCCAGGGCCCCTGGTACAAAGTCTAGATTCTCTGTGTTCCTGCTGTAGTCCCTGCCCGCCTTCCTGGCATAGCTATAGAGAGCAGACGAATGTAGCAGAACCCACAAGAGGACAATAATGGACGTGGTACCTAATCACACGCTAGCACACTCGGTGCTATGGACATCCAGGGAAAGATGAGGAGGCTCAGATGTTTGTGGGGAAGTGGGTACGCCCCTGTCTGCCTCCTGCCTGGCTTGATGCCCGCAGTGGGCGAGTGTGTATGTGTGCATGTATATGTGATGGTGTGTGTGCATGCCTGTATAATTGTACATGTGAATATGGGAGTGTGGTGCCCACAGGAACACTGTCGTTCCCCCTGGAATGCCGGGCACCAGGGGAGCTCAGGGTACCCAGCTACCTGCCTATTCGGACCCAGTGTGCCCTCACTTCTCTGTCCACTTATCTGCAGAGACCTCTTGGCTTTTGTGCCTTACCTTTGGGCCCTGCTTAGGCTTCCGGATGAAAAAATAATTAACCATAGCCTCATTTTCCAAGGCGTCCATCCCGCTTTGCTGGCCAAGTTAAAAATATTCACAAGGATACCCACAAGGAGCAGGGCAGCTGGTGGGAGGAGCTGCCACTCTGCGTGGGAGGGCAACCAAGGCCACAAAGAGGGAAAGGACGTACTGAAAGGGAGGCCTGGTGTGTGCCTGGACTCAGGGCTTGGAGAGGACAGAGGCCAGGGGCTAGGCTCCAGCCTATTCCCACTGTGGCTTCGCTGTGTGAATTTGGGCAAGTTCCTTGCCCTCTCTGAGCTCTGCTTCCTCCTCTGTTAATTAAGGAATTTGCACTAGAATTCAGTTCTCCCCAAGCATTTCTTCTGCATGTAAACGGGTAACACCCAAAGCAGAAACACGTGTACAACAAATCCAAACCAAAAAGAGGCTGTGGTTAATTAAGTTTGGAAAAGGACACCAGGATATATAAAGTTAAATCTGTTTCTTTACTGCTGGGCCTCTCTCTTTCTCTCTTTCTCTCTTTCTCTCTTTCTCTCTCTCTCTCTCTCTCTCTCTCTCTCTCTCTCTCTCTCTCTCTCTCTCTTTCTCTCTTTCTTTCTTTCAGGGGAGTCTCACTCTGTTGCCCAGGCTGCTGGAGTGCAGTGGCACGATATCACTGCAACCTCCGTCTCCTGGGTTCAAGCGATTCTCGTGCCGCAGCCTCCAGAGTAGCTGGGATTACAGACGCGCACCACCACGCCCAGCTAATTTTTGTATTTTTAGTAGAGATGGGGTTTTGCCATATTGGTCAGGCTGGTCTCGAACTCCTGACCTCAGGTGATCCACCTGCCTCGGTCTCCCAAAGTGTCAGGATTACAGGCATGGGTCACCGCCCCCCGCCTTAATTTAAGCAGGGCTTTTCGGAGTCTTTATTGATTGAAACCTTAATTCTTTGGATAAGTAATACATATGTGCACGGCATCTAATTCAGAAGTTGTGGAAGGGGTTTGGGGAGCTCACATCTCTTTCCTGTATCGGTTGTGCCTCCTCTGTTCCTCCCTGGCAGCAAGTACCTGGAAGCTTCTAATGCATAGCGAGACTGTATCGCATGCACCAGCAGATACTGTGTAGACTCAGCCACTACCATGGTAAGCGACAACAGGCCTCCTAGGCGGGAGCAGGAGTATGGATGGCTAGCCACAGCCCGCCCCCAGCATCTCTAGGACCAACACCTGGAGGAACACCCTTTGAGAATTGTCGGGTCCCTGGTCCCCAAGTGCCACGGGGGTTTGCATAGGAGGGAAGTTGGTAGCGCCGCCCTGCAGGTTCAGACCCCCATCTTGCAAAAGGCGCCCATGACCTCTGCCCTTTGCTGCCCCCAGCTGCGCTGTCCTGCGCTCCAGGGAAGCTCCGAAGCCTGCAGCGTATGTGGGGACCCGGGAAGGGCAAGCCCAGGTTGTGTGTCCGCAGGCTGCGCCGCGAGTGAGCGGCTAGCCCCGCGCGGGCGGGCGCACTGTGGGCGCAGGGAGGCGATGCGCGTGGCCCGGGGAAGGTGTGTCGCGGCGCGCTGGGGGTATAAGCGCGCGTGCCCGCCCCCGCCCCGCCCAGAGGCCGGGCAGGTGTGGGCGGGCGGCCAGGACCCCGCCGAGCAGGGCTGGGAGAGCCGGCGGGAAACAGGAAGCAGGGGGAGGCGCGGCCGGACGGCCGGGAGGGAGGGCGTGCGGACGGACGCGCGGGGTGACCGGGGGCCGGACGCGCGGCCCGGGGCTGGCGGCGATGTGGGGAGGCCCGGGCAGCCTGGGCGGCGGCGGGGACGGGGGCGGAGCCGGGGGCACCGCGGGCACCGCCCCCCTGCGCCTGCGGAGCCGCCGCCCGAGCGCGGACCCGGGAGCCCGAGGCGGCTGTAGCGTGCGAGGTGAGTCGCAGGGAGCTCGGGGCGCGTCCCCGACGGCAGGTCCTGCGGACGACGCCCCCGGGTGGGCTCGGCCGCACACCCAGCCCCAGGGCGCCCAGGTCGACCCCCGTGCGCCTCTTGCCCGCAGACCCCGAGGACACGGCCATGCCGGGCCGGGCGGAGGCGGGGGAGGCCGAGGAGGAGGCCGGGGCCGGCTCGGGGTCCGAGGCGGAGGAGGACGCGCTGTGGGAGCGGATCGAGGGCGTCCGGCACCGGCTGGCTCGCGCCCTGAACCCGGCCAAGCTCACGCCGTATCTGCGCCAGTGCCGGGTCATCGACGAGCAGGACGAGGAGGAGGTGCTGAGTACCTACCGCTTCCCGTGCCGCGTCAACCGCACCGGTGAGCCGCGAGGCCCGAGTGGGTCACTACCCGGGCCGGCCATGCCCTTGGCGCAGCGCCCAGAGCCGTGGAGCGCGAAGCTAGGGCTCTGCTGCCCTGGGGCTCGGTCTCCGCATCCGTAAAGTGGGCCGGCTGGGTATGCCCACCAGCCTGCCTCCTCCCTAACAACCACTGCGCCCTGGTGGTCCACCTTGCACACACCGGCGTCAGAGTTTTGTCTTGGGGTTCTCTCCCACTTCCTGGGTCCATATTAGAGCAGAGGGTTGGATGTGGCTGCCAGGGCCGGCTGGGCCTGGGACCTGCCGGTCACAGCTGGCGGACTTGGCACCTTTCCTGCGCTCTTTGATGTCCGAGTTCTGTCTGTCCCCTCCTCTGTGCGCCACACACTCCTGGGGCAGTCATTTTTCAAGTGTCAAGACCCATCTCAGCTTTACGAGGGTCCGCGACCCTCTCCCACAGGGTGTGCCTTTGAAACAGAGCTCACAAAGGCATGATGGAATGGTCTTAATGGTGGAATTTCAGGCATGGCCAATGGGAGAAGTATTTTCTTTGCTTCTGGGGATAGAGGGGCTTCTCTGTGCCACTGAAAAGGCAGGCTGCATTTGCGGACCCGCATCTGTGTCTGTGGGGGGTGCTGGGGAGCTCTGGGAGCCCAGGAGTCATGAGGGAGTGTGCTCCCCTGGCTATGGCAGACTGGCTCTCTTCTCTTCCCTGATGTGTTGGGACAGGCCCCTGTGTGTGTCACTGGCTCAAAAATTTGGGGAACGTGGGCCTGGAGCATGGTGGGGGCAGAAGCAACCAGGCACCTGGGGAGGCCCTCCCCTGGACCCTGGGTGCATCCCCCCACTACTCTCCAGGGCGCCTGATGGACATCTTGCGCTGCCGTGGCAAGAGGGGCTATGAGGCCTTCCTGGAAGCCCTGGAGTTCTACTACCCCGAACACTTCACGCTGCTCACGGGCCAGGAACCTGCCCAGCGGTGCTCCATGATCCTCGGTGAGTGGACCTGCGGTGGATGCTGGCACCTCAGCCTCCAGTGCACAGGCTCCTTCCCCCATCCCTGTTACGGAGGCGCTCCCACTATGTCTGTTGAACAGTAAGGGAAACCGAGGCATGGAGCGGCTGAAGGGGCTTGCGCAGGGCCCCACGGTAGGCTGAGGGTGGGGCTGATGCTAGTGCTGTTATTCCAAGTTCAGAGCCACATGCTTAAGATGGCTCTTTCTCCCTGATGCTGTTTTCAGACACATGTCTGACATACGCAGATGTACAGTTTGTTTTATGTGAAAAATACAGAGGCTTCAGGTGACTTTGAATTTTATTTTTTTTGTGAGACAGAGTCTCGCTCTGTCACCAGGCTGGAGTGCAGTGGTGTGATCTCGGCTCACTGCAACCTCCGCCTCCCAGGTTCAAGCAATTCTCCTGCCTCAGCCTCCTGAGGAGCTGGGATTACAGGCACGAGCCACCATGCCCCGCTAATTTTTGTATGTTTAATAGAGATGGGGTTTCATCATGTTGGCCAGGATGGTCTCGATCTCCTGACCTTGTGATCTGCTTGCCTCGGCCTCCCAAAGTGCTGGGATTACAGGCCTGAGCCACTGCGCCCAGCTGAATTTTTTAAATATAAAACACACACACACGCCTACGTGTGTATTTTGCTTTTTTTTTTTTTAGAACAACTGATTTTAGCGATTCTTTCACGTCTGTTACATACACTTGTTTTAAGTGACTGCATACTATTCATTAGTGAAGTTAGGACATAATTCATTTAACCTATTTCCAGTTGATGGATACCTAGGTTTCCATTTTTGTATTATTACAACGATGTCGGGAACATCCTTGCATGTGTGTCTTTGCGCAAATGCGTCTCAGGTGAAGAGGTTCTGAGAATAATTTCTCAAAGAATCTGTGTATTTTAACTGTTAAATCAACATACCTCCTACCAGGAGTGTGTAAGTGCCCATTTGAATCCTGGGGATCATGTTTAAATATTTTTGCCATTCTGATATGTAAAAAATAATATTACTGTTTTAAGTTTATATTTCATTGAGTGATACAGTTCCCAGGTTATATTTATTAAACCTTGGGTAAATAACTGTTCTGTGCTTCAGTTTTCCTATTTTTGAAATGGGTACAATAATAGTACCTACCTTATAGTGTTGTCATAAAGATTAAATAAGATGTATCTAGCACAAAGAATTAAGTTAACAAATACTAGTAGCTACTGTAATTATTGTTGGTAGGTTGGTGCATATTTTCCTGTATTTATTAACCATTTTTATTTTGGGACTTGCCTATTGATAGTTTTTGTCCATATTTTTATTTGGTCGTTGATCTTTTCTTATTGATTTGTAGGGGCTCTTTATATATTATGGCTCTGAGTTTTTGTTATATTTTCTCCCACTCTGTTGCTTATTAACTTTGTTACATCTTTCATTTTTCAGAGGTTTAAACTTTTTTTTTTTTTTTTTGAGACGGAGTCTCGCTCTGTTGCCCAGGCTGGAGTGCAGTGGCGTGATCTTGGCTCACTGCAAGCTCTGCCGCCTCCCAGGTTCACGCCATTCTCCTGCCTCAGCCTCCCGAGAAGCTGGGACTACAGGCACCCGCCACCGCACCCAGCTAATTTTTTTGTATTTTTAGTAGAGACGGGGTTTCACTGTGTTCGCCAGGATGATATCTACCTCCTGACCTCATGATCCGTCTGCCTCGGCCTCCCAAAGTGCTGGGATTACAGGCATGAGCCACTGTGCTTGGCCGGTTTAAACATTTTTATATAGATTTGTCCATCTTTTTTCTCTTACAACTCCTGGATTTTGTGTGTTGTTTAGGAAGACCTTCACTGCTCCCAAATTCTACAAATATATTCCAGAATTTCCTTCTAGTGTTTTTATGATTTGAGTTTTTTGACACAGTCTACTATCTCCTGGATATTACTTGCCTGAGCTGCCTATTCTGTCCTCTGTTCTGTCCTGGCAGATGAGGAGGGGCCTGAGGGCCTGACCCAATTCTTGATGACAGAGGTGCGACGGCTGCGGGAAGCTCGCAAGAGCCAGCTACAGCGGGAGCAGCAACTGCAGGCCCGTGGCCGGGTGCTTGAGGAGGAGCGGGCAGGGCTGGAGCAGCGGCTGCGGGACCAGCAGCAGGCTCAGGAGCGCTGTCAGCGGCTGCGGGAGGACTGGGAGGCAAGCAGCCTGGAGCTGCTGCGGCTCAAGGATGAGAACTACATGATCGCCATGCGCCTGGCACAGCTCAGTGAGGAGAAGAACTCGGCTGTACTTCGCAGCCGTGACCTGCAGCTGGCGGTAGGCCCTGGGGAGATGAGTTGGGGAGGCAAGGGAAGGGGCAGCTTTTGCAATATAGTAGCCAACCAGCCTGCGTCCCAGAGCAACCATTGCTGGCTCTTTGACATGGATAAGTCCTTTTAGTGCTCAGTGTACCTACTTCATTGGGTTATGACTGTAATTCTCAATGGGGGGTGATTTTGACCCCCTGGAAACATTTGGCCATGTCTGGGAGACATTTCTGGTTGTCACAATTAGTGGGGATTTATTGGCATCTGGTGTCAGAGATGCTGTCAAACGCCCTACAGGGCACAGGACAGTCCCCAACAAATAATTACCCAGCCTAAAACGTCGGTAGGGCTGGGGCCGAGAAACACTGGGCTATGAGGATTCAGTGAGTTTTTTTTTGTGTGAGACGGAGTCTCACCCTTGTTGCCCAGGCTGGAGTGCAGTGGTGTGATCTCGGCTCCCTGCAGCCTCTGCCTCCAGGGTTCCAGTGATCCTCCTGCCTCAGCTTCCCGGGTACCTGGGATTACAGGCGTGTGCCACCACACCCAGCTAATTTTTATATTTTTAGTAGAGATGGGGTTTCACCAAGTTGACCTGGCTAGTCTCGAACTCCTGACCTCAGGTGATCCGCCCGTCTGGGCCTCCCAAAGTGCTGGGATTATAGGCGAGGGAGACCATACCCGGCCCAGTGAGTTTCCATTTAAGACACAGAGTTTCAAACATGTACAGTCCCTAGCACACTGCTCACAGCTTGTGTCAATAGCCATTGTTGATATTATCAAGAGCCACGCAGGTTATAAACATCGTGTCTTCTAATCCTCCCCAACGCACCATACGCCAAGTCCTCATTTGCAAATACAGACTCTGAGACTCAGATTAGTGAAAGGACTTGCTCAAGGTCACAGAGCCAAGAAGCTGCACAGCCTGGGTTTGAACCGGGTCTGGCTGGCTCCAGTGCCAGCCCGCTTCCCACGCTGCTGTTCCGCCTGCCCCCTGTGTGGGGAAGTCTCACCCGACTCCCTCCAGCAGCAAGTGAGGTCGTGCCTCCTGCTGCATCTCACTTTCTTGGTTTCCGACTGGGACTCAGCAGGGGGATAATACTGGTATTTGACTGCCGCAGGGCATTGTTCCAAGGATTTAATGAGCTCATCCACGTCAAGGGCTTAGCAGTGCCAGCCGCATGGCACGCAGGAGGCTTTCTCTAGCCATGTTGCTCAAGGCTCCACAGTGGGTTCTGACCGTGGAGTTTGAAGCCTCCCTAACCCGGGAGCCTCGGGCTGTGGCTACAGCGTTGCAGGTGACTGTGAAGCTGTAGATATGGGTGCACCGGTGTGCCAGTCCTCGGTTTGTGCATGCCAGGTGGGTCGATATCCTGGGGAGGTGAGCCCTGATGGGGGTGTTGAGGCCACCAGTTGAAGGGTCCAGGCCGCTGGTCCTGCTTGAGAATGAAGGGGGCTGGTTTCAGGTTGTGAGATGACCTTGAGGCCATCGTTTGAGGGCCTGGTTGGTGTGTGGCATGAGATGGAGGCTTTCTGAGGAGTGGTGGGCAGGGACAGGGACACAGGTCCCAGGCCTGCTCTACTGCGAAAAATCATGTGGCATGGGGAAGGCTTTCCTTTCTGTGCCTCAGTTTCCTCATCCTCATCACAGATAAAGATGATGTGACAATTATAAAACACCCTTGTGCTTTATAGGTAGAATCCTAAGTGCTTGCCAGGCATAGACCCCTTTAATTTTCCAGCCACACTACGCTGGGGTGGACAACACCATCTTCCCCATTTCTAGAGGAGGAAACTGAGGCACAGAGAAGTTGGTTAGAGCACTTTCCCAGTGTCCCGGGATTGAAGGAATTTTTTTTTTTTTTTTTTTTTTTTTTTTTTTTGAGATGGTGTCTTGCTCTGTTACCCAGGCTTGAGTGCAGTGGCGAGATCTTTGCTCACTGCAACCTCCGCCTCCCAGGTTCAAGCAATTCTTCTGCTTTAGCCTCCTGAGTAGCTGGGATTACAGGGGTGTGCCACCATGCCTGGCTAATTTTTTTTTTTTTTTTTTGTATTTTTAGTAGAGATGGGGTATCACCATGTTAGCCAGGCTGGTCTCAAACTCCTGACCTCAGGTGATCTGCCCGCCTTGGCCTCCCAAAGTGCTGGGATTACAGGTGTGAGCCACTGTGTTTGGCCGGATTGAAGGATTTCTGAGTTGGCTCTCAGCACTGCTTGAGGAGTGGTGGCTGGCAGGTGGGAGTGCTCCCCTTTCTTTACCCAGAGAGCTTCCCCTTTTTTCTGACACAGGCATGGGCTTGCTGTAAAGTTTTCTCAGAAGAAATAATCTGCTGCTCAGAGAGGACGGCATGAGGGCTGCGGACTGGGGGCTCTGGGAGAGGCTGCAGCCTGCATGGCTTGTCCCATCTTTGGGTTGGGTGTGATGGGATCAGGAGATGTCCGGTGTGTGTGGCCATCTGGGGGCTGCTGCGACTGGGATGGAAAAGAGATGGTTGGAGGTGCCTCTGTAGTCTGCAGGTCATCTACCTCTAGGCAGAGTGACTGCTTTTTCCTATTTTAGGGGCCTAAGCAGTGAAATTGGCCGGGTGCAGTGGCTCACGCCTGTAATCCCAGCATTCTGGGAGGCTGAGGCGGGTGGATCACGAGGTCAGGAGAGTGAGACCATCCTGGCTAACATGGTGAAACCCTGTCTCCACTAAAAATACAAAAAATTAGCCAGGCGTGGTGGCATGCACCTTTAGTCTCAGGGACTCGGGAGGCTGAGGCAGGAGAATCGCTTGAACCCGGGAGGTGGAGTTTGCAGTGAGCCGAGATTGAGCCACTGCACTCCAGCTTGGGCAACAGAGCGAGACTCCATCTGAAAAAAGAAAAAAGGAAGTGAAATTAAACTTAGCTACTATAAGTTTGCCTTAATGTATAATTTATGTTTAGAGCTTTTCTGCTCCAAAATTAACAAAGGTGTTGCAGATGGATCTGAACAGAGCACCTGATCGTGCCTGGCTTGGCAGCTTCTGTCGTCACCTCCCATGTACAGGTGTGTGGCGGCTGGGATTTAATACCCTGTTTTATGAGGTGCAAATTTAATGAGCGGTTATTTCTAAGCAACATAAACTGAAGGAACGAACGCTATAATTTTGTGCTCAATGAGTTTGTGCACTGGGATTAAATGCATCTGTATTTCCTGTTGCTCGTCGGAGACTCCCAGGTGTCCTGTCCTCTGAGCTCATCAGGGAAGCCGGCCGGCCAGGGGTCAGGCAGGAGGCCCTGGTGTGTGGCTGCGGTTTGCTGAGAGGGTGTGACCACAGTTGTCCTTGTAATGAGCTGTCTTTCTCTGGCTATTCACAAAGCATGTTTTGTGAGTGGAAAGGAATGTGGGAGTCATGAATTTCTAAGTCTCTTGCGGAGGAGGAGGAGTGGACTGTTAATTTGTGGAATTGCCTGACCCAGCCTCCAGACCCGTGTGTGTGTGTGTGTGTGTGTGTGTGTGTGTGTGTGTGTGTGGTGGGGGTGCCATTCTAACCTCTCAAGGCTGGGGGACTAGCAAGTCATTTTCCAAGAGAGGCCAGGGGACTCCTGGGGCACCAAATATTGCATGCCTGACTATGGCACCAGAAGTCATTGTGACCTTTTCCCAACAATGACTTCATTTTATAGCCTGCCACCTGCTGCCACTCTTGTCACTGTCTGGCCACCTCAGACCCCACATGCGTCACACTTGGCTGAGTGCACTCATAGTCCAGCAAACTGACCATGCACGTCTGCTCCCAGCTTGGTGGTCACCCCACAGCTGCCCACTCACCACACCGGGCCAACTTCTGGCTGCACAGTCCGAACTGGTGATCGATTAGGGGCATGGGATTTTATTTAACGCTGTGAAGACAGCCACGGTCACACTGTGGCAGCTCTGTAGCCTGCCTTTCACAGTTTAGAGGCCTCTGCCCACTTGCTGTCTTGTTTAATTCTTGCAACACCTTTGGAAGGCAAATGATGAGGCCAGGAGATCGACTGGGCCCATTTTACTGATGAGGAAACTGAGGCCCAGAGGAGATAAGTGACTTGCTCAGGATGACAGAGCCTAGAAGTAGCAAAATTGAGGCCGGGCGCGGTGGCTCAAGCCTGTAATCCCAGCACTTTGGGAGGCTGAGACGGGCGGATCACGAGGTCAGGAGATCGAGACCATCCTGGCTAACACGGTGAAACCCCTTCTCTACTAAAAAAAAAAAAAATACAAAAAACTAGCTGGGCGAGGTGACAGGCGCCTGTAGTCCCAGCTACTCGGGAGGCTGAGGCAGGAGAATGGTGTGAACCCGGGAGGTGGAGCTTGCAGTGAGCTGAGATCCGGCCACTACACTCCAGCCTGGGCGACAGAGCCAAGACTCCGTCTCAAAAAAAAAAAAAAAAAAAAAAAAGAAGTAGCAAAATTGAAACCTGAACCCTGGACATGGAGCTCTTGAGGGAGGATGAACCAAAAGCCAAATCTTCTGGAGTAGAGGCTCTCTCAGGAATTCCTTTCAGGGTGGACCGGACTAAGTCTGTTCACTGAGAGTATGTTGAGGTGAGATGTTGGCTTGTAGGGGGAGCGTCTGGTTCCTGGGCTGGATGAGACCTTCAACTCTTAAAACCATTGTCCTCTCCTCTCCCCTCACACCCCAGGTACAGATGAGAAGATTGAGGCGCAGAGAGGGACTATGACTTGTCCAGGGTCACACTGAGCTAGAGATGGAGCTGGAGTCTGACCCTGTTTTTGTTTTTTGTTTTTTTTCTCCTTCTTCTTTCTTTCTTCTTTCTTCCTTCTTCCTTCTTTCCTCCTCCTCCTCCTCCAGCCTCCTCTCCCCTCCTTCCCCCTCCTCCTTCTCCTCCTTCTTCTCCTCCTTCTTCTCCTTCTACTCCTTCTCCTTCTCCTCCTCCTCCCTCCTTCCCTTCCTCCTTCCTCCTTCCCCTCCTCCTCCCTCCTTCCCCTCTTCCTCCCTCCTTCCCCTCCCTCTTCCTCCTCCCTTCTCCTCCTCCCTCCTTCTTTCTTTTTCTTCTCTCTCTCTCTCTTTTTTTTTTTGAGACAGGGTCTCGCTCTGTTGCCCAGGCTGGAGTGCAGTGGCACGATCATGGTTCACTGCAGCCTCAACCTCCCAAAGCTCAAGTGATTCTCCTGCTTCAGCCTCCAGAGTAGCTGAGATAATAGGCGCACACCAGCACACCCAACTAATGTTTTAAATTTTTTTTGTCGAGACGAGGTCTCACTGTGTTAACTAGGCTAGTGTCGATCCACCCACCTCGGCCTCCTAAAGTGTTAGGATTACAAGTGTGAGCACCGCACCTGGCCTGGTTTCCCGTATTCTTTTTTTTTTGAGACAGAGTCTTGCTCTGTTGTCTAGGCTGGAGTGTAGTGGTGTAATCTTGGCTCACTGCAACCTCCACCTTCTGGGTTCAAACGATTCTCTTGCCTCAACCTCCCTAGTAGCTGGGACTACAGGCATGTGCCACCACGCCCGGCTAATTTTTTTATTTTTAGTAGAGACGGGGTTTCACCATGTTGGTCAGGCTGGTGGGATTACAGGCGTGAGCTGCTGTGCCTGGCCCCCCTTCTTCTGGATGTGGCCCTCCTCCTTTTCTGCCATGAGGATACTGGGCTAAATTGACGGGAGTCAGTGTCAGAACTGCGGGACAGACAGCATGTTGTGATGCAGCACGTTCACCCACAAGTTCTTAGAGTGGATTCCCCTGGGGGCGGTGTCCTTGGCCTTACTGCCCACTGCTTCTTCCTCAGCCCTGTTTGTTTTATATCTGCCCAGCCTCTCCTGTTTTCATAGACAAGTCTGGGGAGGACCCCTGCTTCGGCTTCTCTGGGAATCTGGAAGGCATCCAGGAGTGAGGGAGCAGGACTTCCCACCCCTGTGACCTGTGGCTCCCAATGTGTCCCCCTCTGGGCTGACCCATGTCTTGTGCTCCAGGTGGATCAGCTCAAGCTCAAGGTGAGTCGGCTGGAGGAAGAGTGTGCACTGCTGCGAAGGGCCAGAGGATCGCCTCCTGGGGCAGAAGAGAAGGAGAAGGAGAAGGAGAAGGAGCCGGACAACATGGACCTCGTCTCTGAGCTGCGTGCTGAGAACCAGCGGCTGATGGCATCGCTGCGGGAGCTGCAGGAGGGCCTGCAGCAGGTACCAGGGCCAGGGCTCATGGGCACAGGCTGGGGGGTGGTAAGGAGGGCCTGCAGCAGGTACTGTGGCTTGTGGGCGCAGGCTGTGGGGTTGGGGGTTGGGAGGACCTGCAGCGGGTACCAGGGCCAGGGCTTGTGGACACAGGCTGGGTGGGGGGTGGTTGGGAGGGCCTGCAGCAGGCACCAGGGCTGGGGCCCATGGGCGTGGGGGTTGGGGGGGGCGGTCAGGAGGGCCTGTAGCAGGTACCACGGCCGGGGCTTGTGGGCACAGGCTGCGGGGTGGGGGGTCAGGAGGGCCTGCAGCAGGTACCAGGGCCGAGGCTTGTGGGCATAGGCTGGGGGGCGGTCAGGAGGACCTGCAGCAGCTATCACGGCTGGGGCCCATGGGCATGGAGTAGGGGTGGGGGTTAGACCTGGAAAACAGGCCCTCTTGCTGCTTGCTCATCCTCCCAAGGCCTGGAAAGCTGAGGATTTCAGAACCAGGGATCTGAGATCTGGATGGAGTCCCGGCAGCCTCTTGCCTGAAGCTCTGAGCTGAGGGCCCTTAGCACGTGGCTGTCCCTGGTTGTCTGGTCTAAGGTGTGTGAGCAGCCTCCAGAAGGTCCCCGAACTCCCTAAAACTGTCCACCTGATTTTGAGTGTGAGCATTTTTCTGGGGAAAGGGCCCCAGCTTTCATTTGATTTGTAGCCAGTGTGGTCTGGTGGTCCCAGGGCTTGCTTAGCGTCCTGTGGCAGGTCAGTGGCAGGTCAGCGGCTGCATGGGCCTCTGCCTCCTGGCCATTGTTCCACACGGGAAGTGGGGGATGGGAACCAGTGTGTTTCATGAGGTTGGGGCACTTGGCTGGAGTGTGGGTCTGGGGGCAAGATCTTGGGCCCAGGGTCTACCTGTATGGGCCAGGATCAGCCCCTTGAAGACCCCTAGTCATGGGGGTGGGAATAGGCCTTGGAAACGGCCACCGTCTGCTGCCCCGGATGGTGGGTGAGGGCCAGAGCACAAGTGTGTGCCTGGTGCTTGTTTAGGAATAAGATCCTGGCTGAACTTGTCCAGTCACACCCTTATCCACTTAGCTTATTAGCCAGATGCTCCCTGGAGGGTAGCTAGGGCTGGTGGGTCCACGCCCACTTTGCCGAGGGGGAAACAGAGATCCAGAGAGGGTCCAGTCCCCAGGCCAGCATGGCAGAGCTGGTCAGGTGGGTTTGGAGGGCTGACAGCCGTGTGTCCCCTTCCTTCCCATGCCCAGGGTGGGCCCCGAGCCAGACCCTGAGGTGGCCCTGCCCTGTGATCCCCAGGAGGCAAGCCGGCCAGGGGCCCCGGGCTCCGAGCGCATCCTGCTGGACATCCTAGAGCATGACTGGCGGGAAGCGCAGGACAGCAGGCAGGAGCTGTGCCAGAAGCTGCACGCCGTGCAGGGGGAGCTGCAGTGGGCCGAGGAGCTGCGCGACCAGGTGGGGCCCTGCCCATGCCCTGCCCCTGGTGGGAGAGGGTGTCAGCCAGGGCCAGTGTGCTCACACCTTCCCTGAGCATCCGCTTGACGCAGGTGCCTTACTGAGAACTGCATTCGTTCGTTCGTTCTCAGATGTTGACAGAAGCACCCTTCTAGGCGCTTGGGATGCTGCAGTGAGCAAAACAAAGGTGCCTTTTCCTTTAGGGGGAACTCCAGCAGGGGAGACCGGCAGTATGGGAGACACACAGTCCCACGTCAACTGTTTCATATAGCCAAAGGCGATGAGCACCGTGGGAGACGCAGAGCTGGGGAAGGGGCTGGTTGCAGTTTTAGTGGGGAGGCCAAGGGTGACCGGATGGGTGAAATGATGATCATTCTTCTCGTTTTACAGATTAGGCAGTTGAGGGCCCGTGAGGTAAAGTCAGTGGCTCAGACCACTCCACTGGGCAGGAGGGGACTTGTTATCGGGTCTCAGGCTCTTGGCTCTCACTGGCCCTC